>NW_026606059.1:56390000-57590000 GCF_029834395.1 Sorex fumeus
ACAAAGCAAGTGTCCTGCCTGCTGTAATCTGCCCACTATACCTTCCACGTTTTGCTTTTTTTAAAGGGTCCTTCTAATGAGTTTATCAAATGTATTTAGCCTACTCCTACCGATGAACTTCTAATTAGGTTCCTAACTCCTCAGGATAGTAGACAATGCTGGGAAGAGCAGTTCTGTGCAGACAAATATTTGTACACTCAGATAAAAGCATTTCGTTGCCTTTTGGTCTTTATTTAAATGAGGCTCATGGCTCAAAAGGATGCTCCATTGTTCACTGCCATCATGTAACTTTTCCAAGCCTTCTAGCCTTTTCTAGCATGGAGTGTTTTGTGATAGAGAGACAGAATAATAAAGGAAGTTTTAGTTTGAGGCAAAAAGCAAAGTGACAGGTCAAGTCGAAAGTCTGACCATGTTCTCGGTAAAGAAGAGGGCTCTTTGGCCTAGGAGAGCTGGGTCTCAGGGCACACAGGGGACCAGGGGAGGGAGAACCCCAGATGTGCACAAGGCAAAGAAGAAATGATGTCACTCCCCCCCTACCCCCCCCCCACTTTGTTGTCTTCACAGCTGTCACCTTGAAAGGTGAAACAGCTCCAAGGCCTTCACTGTGCTCAAGTGCGGTTGGAGAGGGTCTTGGAAGTCAGCCGGAAGTGAGTGAAGGCTGGGCTTCCTGTTTGTGTCTCATTCTTATCTCAGGCCTGAGAGGAGGTTGAGCCTGCAACCTCGTTCTTGAAGCCTTTATGAAAGGGGTCGGGAGCCCCAAATGGTGCAAAGGCAAGTGTCAGCCTATTTGACCCAGCCACAGGAAGTTTTTTGTTTTATTCCCCCCCTCCCCCAACTAATCTTTGTTGATTAGATGCTCAGAGATAACAGAAACACTTTCCTGCTTTCAAATGGCTCAGGACCTATCACGAGTGTGAAGCCACTTGGCTGTTGATGCTGTGTCTGCGCCTGAGCATCCTGGTCTACTCCTTCTGACCGCACCACGTGGGCCATCTGTACTGTCCACTCCCCTGGGAGCTCGTCCCCCCTGTGTTACTCCCTCCCCCGTCCCCTGCAGCTTTTGCTGCTCCCTGTCTCTCAGACCTGCTCAGAGGTACAGGGAGGAAGCCCTCCGGACGCAGAGGGTTTGGGGCTTCTTGTCCAGCCGTGACAGTCACTCACCTGAGAGATCTCAGTCCCACATCTGAAAAAAAAATGGGAATAAGGACATGTTCTTCACCAGAAGTTACTGTGAGAGCTTCCACATGGTCCAGATGGACCTGTAGGACTGTGCTTGGCAGAGGAGAAGCATCTTGTGCAGCGTGAGCATGGCTATTATTCATGGTTGCCCACCTGACCTGGACCAGGGTGGCAGAGGGACGGTTGTCAAAAATATGAGTGATGTGTCTTCATTAGCTAAATAGCAAAATTAAATACCAGATTCCAAGAGGGCCCAGGATCAACGGCGCACATATCCACAGAGGGGAAGGCCCTTTGATGAGCAAGGTAAGGAGAAAGTGCAGGCAGACCCTAGGCCTGACTAACCGGAAGTGAATCATGGGCTGTACACAAATGAGGAGCAGGAGGAAAAATGACTGAGTTCCAGCACTCTGAGACTGTGTGCCCTTGGACAAGCTCCTGGATCACTCTGATCTTCAAGGCATTTTTAATTTCTTTTAATTTAATTATTATTATTATTGATGTTTGTCTTTTTTGGGGTTGGTTTGATTTGGGGACCACCCCAGTGGTGCACAGGGCTTACCCCTGGCTCTGTACTCAAGGACCACTCCTGGAGGTGCTCCGGGGACAATATCAGGTGTCAGGGATCAAACCCAGGCTAGCTACATACAAGGCAAGTGCCCTTCACACTCCAGCCCTAGGGCTGTCACTGTCACTGTCCTCCTGTTGTTCATCGATTTGCTCGAACGGGCCCAGTAACGTCTCCATTGGAGACTTTTGTTGTTACTGTGTTTGGCATATCGAATACGTCACGGGGAGCTTGCCGGGCTCTGCCGTGTGGGCGAGATACTCTCGGTAGCTTGCCGGGCTCTCCGAGAGGGGCGAAGGAATCGAACTCGGGTCGGCCATATTGGCTGCGTGCAAGGCAAATGCGCTACCGCTGTGCTATTGCTCCAGCCCAACCCTAGGGCATATTCTCAAAATGAGGGTGAAGGACAAGGGATGTAATTCAAGTGGTAGCACACTTGCCTTGCAGGTCCCAGGAGGCCTTGGTTTAATTTCTGGCACAACATGGCCTCTCTGAACATCTGAACACTTCTTAGGACCCCCACTAAGTAAAATGGAAAATAAAATTAATTAAATTGGTTTTAGGGGCTGGAGTTGGTAGGGCACTTGCCTTGCACACAGGTGACCTGTGTTCAGTCCCCAGCACCCCATATGATCCCGAGCTCCACCAAGAGTGATCCTTGAGCACAGAGCCAGGAGTAAGCCCTGAGCACTGATGGGTGTGGCCCCAAAACATAAATAGATAAATAAACAAATCTTAGGGCTGGGGAAACTGCTTGAAAGACTAATGTGTGTGCTCAGCATATAGGAAGCCTCTGGGTTTGAACCCCAGCACCGTACGGACCCTGTAGCAATGAGTTTGAAGTATCCCCCAGGACCATTAGGCTAGTGGTGTAGCCCCAACAAACAAATGAAAGTTTATAAAAATGTAATTTAAAAAATCAAATGAAATTGAGGATTTTCTAATGCAAATGAGGATTTTTGAATGCAAATGAGAATTTTCAAATGAAAATCCCTCCTTGGAGTTGCTCAGAGAATGGGGTGGGGCTGGGGGGCTGGGCAGCTGATGCCACTGAGGCAGGCTGGCTTGTGGCCCCCAGGTCCAGGAACTGCCCTTAGCCAGAGCCCTGACACGGATGACTCAGCATTCAGGCAACCACTAGCAAACCCAGCTCTCGTGGCTCTGGGAGCCTGCAGCACTGCAAAGTTGTCATGACCGATCAGAACTGGGACCTGGGTCCCCACCAGGGGAGCCCACATGCCGGGGTGCCCAGGTGAAAGCAATGAGGTGGAAGTAGGAGTGAGTTCGAGTATCAGAGGGGAATGCCAGCCTGGACATTGACTTTCTGCACTCCCTGAGATCCACAAACCCGCCTGCCTTCACTGGCCGGCCCCCAACAGCAGCCTCTGGGCTTTGCATCTGCTGCTGAGGAGCCAATCTCCCCACCTCACCCCACCCAGGCTCTCTGAGAGGGATGGAGAAATCGAGCCTGGGTCAGCTGCGTGCAAGGCAAATGCCCTACCCGCTGTGCTATCGCTCCAGCCATAATCGCTGTCACTGTCACTGTCCTCCCGTTGCTCATTGATTTTCTCAAATGGGCCCAGTAACGTCTCCATTGTGATACTTGTTACTGTGTTTGGCATATTGAGTACGTCATGGGAAGCTTGCCAGGCTTTGTCGTGTGGGCGAGATACTCTCGGTAGCTTGCCAGTCTCTCCGAGAGGGGCAGAGGAATCCAACCTGGGTTGACCAGGTCGGCTGTGTGCAAGGCAAATGCCCTATCTGCTGTGCTATTGCTCCAGCCATAATAATAATAATAATAATAATAAATTAGTATTATACAGAGTACAGTGACTACCATACACTATTCTGGTGAAAGGAGTATGAGTACTATCTAGGGTGATCATACTTCTGGCATACTCCTGGCAAGGTGTATGCACCACACAAAGCTTTACTCAATTATTCATCAATGGCCATTCCAAATCTAGGCTAATGTGGATTATGCTACTATCAGTTGTAGCCCCATTGAACGAAATTTTCACTCCTGGGATTCTGGATGGACAATGAATTGGGGCAGAGTGAGGTGGGAGTGGGGGACACGGATAGAACAGCAGCAGGTCCTTAGTTAGAAGGTTGCTGCCATAGTGTCGCTGAGATGAAGGGCCTTAGATGACAATGGGTGGACCTAAGACTTATTGTGAAAGACAACCAACAGGATTTTCCACTAACCAGCAGGCAGAGTGTAAGGGTATGCTGTGTCTCCAGACGGACTGGTCTAAGACCTTCAGCCTCATCTAAACAGTGGTGCTTCCCTGTACAATGAGGAAGAAAAGAGGGGAGGAAGTATCTGGATACCATTCATTAGGACAGGTAAGAGGAGTCTATTAGGCAGGAAAGGGGTGTCAAGAGGAAATTTGGTAATCTTAGAATCTGGAACTCACATGAGAGTTTGGGCCTGCAGAGTGGAAGCTGAGCACCTGAACCGAGTCCTGGGGTGGGGCTAGGTGGGGCAGGGGGAGGCTGGCCTGAGGCCTGGTCATGGTTTTCTTCTCTAGCATTTAAAAGCTGGAATGATGGACCAGGGAGCCAGTACAAGCGGTAAAGAACTTTTCTAGGATGTGCAACATCCTGTGTTTGATTCCTTATACTATATGCCCCCTGAGCACTTCTAGTTGTGATCCTGATATGAAAATATTTAATTAAAAAGAATAACCATACAGAGACCAGAGACATAGAGTTCTCGCCTGTTGTATGTGAGACCTGGCTTCTATCTTCAGCACCACAAACACACACAAAATGTTGGAATGAGGCAGGTTCTGGGGAGAGGGCTGAATCTGTTCATGAGGAGGAATACCAGGAAAAGCATTCAGTTCTAGAAGCTACGTAAAGATATATTTGAAAAGTCACTGTGGTCGTCAGGATAACGATTCCTGAAAGATGCCTCCATCTCAACCCCTAACCCTGTAGTTATGTAGCCCAGTCTGGTAAAGAGACAGCATGTATGTGACTAAGGGGATGGGTGGGCTGTTAGAGGGGAAAGGGATCTTGTAATATCTATGTGGGCTTTAAAAACAGAAAGCCTTGGGGCCGGAGCAATAGCAGAGCAGGGAGGGAGGTGTCTGCCTTACATGGGGCCAACCCGAGTTTGATCTTTGACATTCCATATGGTCCCCCTAGGCCAACAGGGATGATTCCTGAGCGCAGAGTCAGGAGTTAGCCCTGAGTACTGCTGTGTGTAGACCCCAAAGCAAAAACAACAACAACAACAACAATAATAATAATAATAAATTAAAGTAGAGAGCCTTGGGTCCAGAGAGATAGTACAGTGGATAAGGCACTTGCCTTAACTTGCCTTACAAGTGTCTGACCTGGATTTGATCCCTGATACCACATATTGTCTATTGTCACTTGAGCACCGTCGGGAGTGATCCCTAAACACAGATCTGGGAGTAAGCCCTGAGTACTGCCAAGTATGCCCTCAAACCCAAAATAAATAGATAGATAAATAAGTGCAAAGAGGCTTTCCTGGCTGAGATGACAGGATTATAAAGAATGGTCAGAGACATTCCATGGTGTTAGTTCTGGAGGCAGAGAAGACTGCCGTGACCCAAGAATCCCTAGAAGTTTCTAGAATCTAAAAAAGGCCAGGAAATAGATTCTCCCTCCAAGCTTGCATGTAGGTGCAGAGCCCTGCCTGCATTTTGGCCTGATAAGGAGCCCTCCTCCCCATCTCTAACTTGCAGAACTGTAAAGTACTAAATGAGCATGGTTTTCAGCCAGGACGTGCATGCGTGTGTGTGTGTGTGTGTGTGTGTGTGTGTGTGTGTGTGTGTGTGTGATTTGTTCGGGTTGTAGAAAACCAACGCAATGAGCTGCTCATGTCACAGCCCAGGCTTTCGTCGAATCAGAAAGGCAATTTCCCGATTGGTCTGGGGAGGAGAAGAGCGTGAGATCAATTAAGTTAGGCTGAAAGAAGTTGGGATAGAATCAAGAGCAATGTGTAGGGAGAGAAAGTGAATCTGAGGAGAAGCGGATCTTTGAAGAAAAATTTCAAGAATAGGAAATGGGGAGGAGATGGGTGTGGCTTCCTGGGAGAGTTTCTGTTCTTGGTTTTGTTGTGGTTTTTATTGGGGGGGGCGCGGGGCTGGGGGAGGTGGGTCACACCCAGTAGTGCTGAGGGCTTATTCTTGGTTCTGTGCTCAGGGCTCATTTCTGAAGGGGCTTATACAGTGCTGGGGATAGAACTGGGGTCAGGGGCTGGAGCAAAAACACAGCAGGTAGGGCGTTTGCCTTGCATGCGGCCAATCTGGGTTTGATTCCCAGCATTCCATATGGTTCCCCTGAGCACCGGCAGGAGTAATTCCTGAGTCCAAAGCCAGGAGTAACCCATGTGCATCACTGGGTGTGACCCAAAAAAGAAAAAAAAAAAGAACTGGGGTCAGCTGTGTGCAGGGCAAAGGGCCTTAACCCATGTTTTCTCTCTCCCTGTTCTTGACTTTGAAGGTGGAGGATATTCCTACACGCTTCCGTGTTGACAGGAATGATGGCAGAGCAAAGCAAGCCTGTGATAAAGCCTAAAAGTGTCTGTACACCCAGATGAGGCTTTGTGCCCTGTGCTCTCTGCGCAGCTCTGGCCGGAGGCCCAAGGCTCAGCTGCTTTCACGAGAGGACACAGACTCTCACCCGCACGTCCACTCTCCCGGCTTGTGCTGCCAAGGGCCTCTGCCCTTCACCACAGCCGGGGCTTCTCGGGCTTCTGCCCACAGGTGTTCTGAGTGCAAGGCTGCAACTGAAAGGGCCTCTGAAGATGATTTTGGGTGGTGCTACTAACACCTCCCTCTACAAGTGCTCGAGTGCTCCCTTGGTACCTGGGGCTCCATTGATATGGAAAGGGAAGCGTTCACACATTGGCAGTGAGCCCAATCACCCCCCATTTTACAGGTGAGCCAGCTGAGGCCTGAGACTTGGGAGGTGGTTGAGTGAGTGGCAAACAGACAGGTGGGCACTGAACCCTGGGCAGCTGACCAGCCTCGCCTCTTGACCTGCACACCCCACCATGCCTGGTGCAGGCTGATGGAGATGAGTCCACTCAGCAAGTGCTTAGGGGCACGGGGGATGGTGGGAGGGAGCAAGACTTTCTCAGAAATGGCCTGTGGCGGGCTGGGGAGCCTGGACAAAGGGGCTAGTGAGGAAAGGGAGAGGGACTGCAAAAAGAAGAGGGACACGGCACCCAAGACACCAAGAGCAGGATGGTTTCAGTTAGCTGGGGCCAGGAGCAGAGGGCAGGACGGGTCATGGGGTGGCCGAGGGCCCAGGCTGCACTTGACAGCAGTGGAAAGGCCCCATGGTACGATGCTGCTGGCAGGGCTGGGGTCCAGCTCACAGGGGAACAGAGGCAGCAGCACCCCAGAGCTGAGCCCCACTCCGCCCTCCATCACCAGGCGCTCTGGCGTCCACAGAGGATTCAAGTTCATTTCCACGAGGCAGCTACCAGGGGCCACAGCTTGAAGAGAGCCAGAAGGGTGGCAGAGAAGGAGCGGCGCGAGCGTGTGTCCCCGCAGACAAAGGGAGCGAGCCGGCCCGAGGACAGGGACAGCATGTGACACCTGGGCCGCTGGCCCACATGAGGATAATGGTGCCTATTGTCCCTCGCATAAATTCTCCCGGAAAGAAAGGATTCCAGGGCCCACTGCACAATGCCGGCAGCCTGGGGCCCACGGCCAGGGCCTGCCACGGCATTCGAGAGAGCGTTGGGGGCCCTGCGGGGCATTGTTCCTTTCAGGCCAGCAGAAGTGGGGAGTTGGGGCCCCGTGCCAGACCTCCTGCAGAGGGTTGGGGGTCGGGTCACAAGCAGAGCCGCCGCCAAAAACGCTGTTTCCCAGCCAGAGACAGCAGGGGACCCTGAGACTCTGCATTAGAGAGAGGGTCCCCCAGGGACACGGCCAGCAGCACCTCCTCAGCCTGCCCTCTCGGCACCCTGACATTCCCGCACATCTCGGTGGTGATGCCTCTGGAGTCTGAGAAAGCTGTGTGTGTGTGTGTGTGTGTGTGTGTGTGTGTGTGTGTGTCTGTGTCTGTGTGTGTGTCTGTGTGCTGTGGGGGGGATGGGGGTAGGGGGTGTGGTTGAGGAAAGGGGTCAAATTCAGATGTAGACCTTTTGAATGGCAAGCTCTTTTAACCACTCTGTGGGGCTCAGTTGGCCGGTCTCTGAAATGGACATACTCTGACTAACTGCATATGGGAATTAATGAGAAAATCCACAGCAGATGCTGAGCACTGGGCAGCAAAGCCCTGAGGGAAGGGGGGCTTCCATGAGCGTAGATGCTCTCGAGGGTCATCAGGCCAGTGCTTGGAGACGGGTGCAAAGACAAGGCCCTAATGGCTCCATTCCACATTCAAACCAGGAGCAAACCTGCCATTCACTGGTGCTGAGAAGAGGGAAGGACCCCCCTGGATTTACTCAGCCCTTGCCGAGCAAGCACTGAGTGTCTCATATGTGACTCTGAGCACCCAGGGAACTTGGGGATGCAATGCCTCCCTCACCAGTTGGGTCCTCTGTTCCCGGGGCGGGAATAGGAAGCCCTGAGCACTGGCAGTTATGGCCCCAGAGCAGAAATGAAACCAGCAGCAAACAGTCGCCCCCAGGCACCATATTCCTGCTGCCCGTGACTGGTGCAGAACAGGAACACGCCCACAGCTCCTCCACCCCAGGGGCATGACACCGACTGGGATGTCCTGCTCACGGCTTTCTCGGACCCAGGACCATGTGCTCTGTGCTCTGAGCAGCTTGTAACAGGCGTCGCAGATCTTGGCAGTGGACTCCTGTGTTTGGCAGTTCACGCCCTGGCCAGCAGGGCTGAAGTTTCTGGCTTAGAAGCGACAATGGTCAGGGCGATTCGTAAACCACCCCTGACCGCGCTCTCTGCTGGGGCACTGCTGCTGTTGATGTCACGTTGCTTCCGTTGCCAGGAGCTGTTCTCTCTAGGATGTGGGGATTCGGCTTCCCCACACTCAACCCTTCCATGAAAGGCTCATAGGGCACATTGGAGGCGCTACCGTTCATCTGTAACCCGGCTCTGTCACGACTCTGGTGTGTCTCACCTCCTGGTGACTGTGTCCTTGGGAAGCCCTCAGCCAAGTGGATGACCAGCCACAACTAATGGGATTTTGCAAAAAAAAAAAAAAAAATGGCCAAGTCTGACATCAGATTCTCAGTCCGGAAAGAAAATGACAACTTCTAGTTGTTGGAGTTGGCAGTCTAGAACAGCATTTCTCATCCAGAGGCTACTTGCCCCCCCCTTTTCTGTGGGCCCCCTGCATATGGGGGGGAGGCTGTAGCACTGTAGCATTGCCCTCCCGTTGTTCATTGATTTGCTCGAGCGGGCACCAGTAACGTCTCACAACAAATTGTGAGACTTGTTGTTACTGTTTTTGGCATATCTCATACGTCACGGGGAGCTTGCCAGGCTCTGCCGTGCTGGCAGGACACTCTCGGTAGCTTGCCAGTCTCTCCGAGAGGGGCAGAGGAATCAAACCCAGGTCGGTCGTGTGCAAGGCAAATGCCCTACCCACTGTGCTATCGCTCCAGCCCATATTGAGGGGTACAGGTGAAAATCATGTATATGGAGGCGTCAGTACCAGACAAGGGGGTTGATCAGTGTAGGGGGAGCCATGGGCAGGAACAAGTTTAGAAGAGAAATGTGGTTGTAAAAGATTGAGAAACTGTGCTCCAGAAGGAACCAGCTGTCACATCTTTAGGACACTTAGGTACCATTCTAGAAAGGTCTACAGGGTAAGAAACTGAGACCTCCTCTCGGGCAGCAAAGTGAGGCACCCCCACAGGAAGTCATCGAAGAAGCTCCAGCTGCCCTCTTAGCTGGTATGTCATGAAAGGTCCAGAGTCAACCCACTCAGCTTTCCCAGACAGCATGTCCACAGAAGCCAGGTGAGACAGAAAAGAGGGTCAAGTTTCCCCTCAGATAACTTCATACATGCGGAGACTCAGCACTTTGACATGTGGTCGTTCTTTTGAATTATGACTCACTTTTTGTGCCCAAAGCCAAAAGCCAAAAGCCTTCAGTCACTTGAACAATTCACAGAGTCTGGAAAATGAAATCCCAGGGTGATTTCACTTAGCACCTTCCTCCCAGCACCCCCACGACTAGCCACAAGTGCATCTCACAGGTGAGGAGAGAGTGAATCACTTGCCGTGGCCTCCAGGGAATAGTCCCGGATCTGAGCACCGTCTGGCTGTCTGGCCTTAACCTGCGAGCCACACAGACCCACGTCCACCCTGCACCCCAGCAGACTGTGGTCCCGGTGGGGGGGGGGGGAGCTACCGTCTTGTGAGCTGTCACTTTCGTCCTCCCAATGAGTGGCATGTGGGGATCAAGAGGGTGGGGGAGTGGGGTGGCCGAGCAGACACAGAAGGGGGAAATACTGTTCCCAGGAAGCTTAACCAAATCCTAAGGCGCTGTAGAAAGATGCTCTTGATGCCAGCACTGGCCATGCAGACACGGAGAGAGGTGTCTCTGTGAGCACGAGCTCTTTACACATAAGCTTTTATTTGTGGATTGAAGAGCCGTGGAAACTTTCCACACAGGCTAGAATCATGAGAACTGTTGCTTTCTCTCATTCACGACACTTGTGTCATTTACCAAAAGTAATCATTTTTCTTTTTCAAATACTTTTTTTTTTATTTTGGTGCTGTGTTAGACAAATGTGTCTGTAATAGAGTTTCAGGCATTCAATGTAACCACTGATTATTTTTATAATCAGAAAGCCGTTGGGAGCCCCCAAGAGACAGTAAGACGCAGCCTGGCTTGGGTCCCGCCGGTCCTGGCCTGTGCCCTGTGTCCAGTTCTGGGAAAGAAAGCCCCAACCCAGCTTTCTGGAACAATGGAAACAATGGTGTTTCCACAGCAGCAATAAGACCTACCTCCAGAAGAGACCTTGAGCAGACTTAAGTCTGTGCTCCAGAGAGAACAGAGTGTGTGAAAGTCCCATAACCCGGGGGCAGGCCCCTGGGGACAGGCTTCCTCTTCCGTAGCCTTGCCCAGTCTTTGTTTCAAGGTCAGGTTGCCTACAGCTAGGCTTCATCCAAGGCCCCAGGGCATGAACTAATGAGGCCCAGGCTGGGTTCCCAAGGCACCAGAGGAGGGGAAAGGGGAAAGAGTTTCCTTTTAACTTAGATGCTTCTTGGGAAAGGAGGCAAAGGAGTTAAATAATATTTGCTGATGCTTCCCAGTTGTATGCCAGACGCCGCCGTGTTGGTTATGACGCCTTGGGGTCAACGGCTTTGAACAAGAACCTAAGCTTGATGCTCCAGTTTTATTCATCTAGGAAATGACAGGACAATACTGTTTTCAGGGTCTCTGTGCGAAGTAAATAAATTATGTCTATAATATAGTTAGCATAGAGCCTGGTTGATAGTAAGTCATCACTCAATAAACAATATGTTGCCATTGTCATAACATTCTTGCAGACACACATTGCTTTGCTTTGTTTACTGTCTCATCATGCCACCTGGAGCATTTGCTGTGCTTTGTGTTCATTTATTTTTATTTGTTATTATTAGTTTATAATATTTTGAAATCTAAGGGGCTTGACTTCACACCTCCATATATATATATATTTATATATATATATATACACACACACACATATGTGTATTTACATATGTATATACCCACCATCAAAGTCCCAACCCAAGGTCCCAGCAAGACCCAAAATATCCTCTGCCATATCTTTCCCTTTGGTAACAGCATAGTTTTCACAGTGCCTGGAAGTTAGTTTTATTGCTTTTTGCCCATTCACTTCACTTTCTCCTATTTTTCCTGAGTGAAATCATCTGATGGTTGTGTTTTACTTCCTAATTTCTTTTGCTGCAATCTCCTTAAGTTCTATCCACATTGTTTCAAAAGGCACAATTTCTTCTTTTTAAATGATCAAGTGGTATACACACATTGTGTGTACACACACACACACACACACACTCACACACACACACCACAGCTTCTTTATGTGGCCATCTGCTGGAGGGTGTTTGATTGATTCTGTGTTTGGGCTATTGTGATGATTCCAGCTGGTCCATTTCAGTGGCAAGCATGGCTGGCACCACTGGAACCTTCTCAATAATCAGAGGACTCTGACAAGCATAGTCGGGCACCAGTTAATTTGGATGTTAATTGAGATCAAACCATAGGCTAACTGAGACTGTCTCCAAAAGGGAGGTGAAACAGAGCTGTGAGTAAGGGATACCAGTGCCACAAAAATAAGTTTATGGGCAAACTGCCTTCCTTCCCAAAAATTATTGAAGATTTAACTATCAAAACTTGTGAACAGGGGCTGGAGCAATAGCACAGCGGGTAGGGCGTTTGCCTTGCACACAGCCAACATGGCCAACACAGGTTCGATTCCCAGCATCCCATATGGTCCCCCGAGCACCGTCAGGAGCAATTCCTGAGTGCGTGAGCCAGGAGTAACCCCTGAGCATCGCCAGGTGTGACCCAAAAAGCAAAAAAAAAAAAAAAAAAAAAAAAAGTTGTGAACATGGGGAAAAAAAAACTTGTGAATGTGGGGGCTGGAGTGATAGCATAGTGGGAGGGGTGTTTGCCTTGCACACAACCACCCAGGTTCAATTCTAAGCATCCTATATGTCCCCTGAGTACCGCCAGGAGTAATTCCTGAGTGCATGAGCCAGGAGTAATCCCTGTGCATAGCCGGGTGTGACCCAAAAAGAACAAAAAACCAAAACTTGTGAATGTGACCTTATTTGCAAAGAGAGTCTTTGCAGATGGTCAAGTTAAGATAAAGTCATTAGGGTGGGTTCTACTCCAGTATGACTCTGTCCTTACAAAAGGGAGGATAGAGGATACAGACACACATGGGGAGAACATCGTGTAAAGATGAAGGCAGAGACGGGTGATGCACCAACAAATCAGGTCACCACACATATTGCTAGCAGGCACTAGAAGCTAAAAGGAAAGAAGGGTATAGATTCTCTTTTACCACCCTCAGAAAGAACCAGTCCTACTAATACTTGTCCTTGGGTTTCCAGTTTCTAGTGCTGTGAGACCAGAAAAAAAAAGTCTATTGTTTGGTACCCAGTGGTGGCACTTTGGAATGGCAGTTCTAGCAAGCTCAGATAGTAGGGAAGAGTGCAAGGAAGATCACTGTCTCCGCCAGCTATGTGGCCCTAAGAGAATCCCTCACTCTCACAAACCCTACTAGGTTTCTCGCTGTAAAATGGAGTTAACATTAGCAGTTGGTTCAGGAGGTTAAGTGAAATGCTGCATAGGCTATTCTAGACCCAGTTCCAGACACATAAATACTCAGCCTATATCATAAAAGTGCAAAGTAGGAATCACAGGAAGTGGCCCTGAAAGCCTCTCAAAGTTGATTCATAAGTTTGTGTTTTCTCTCTGCTTAGAAATACTAAACTCTACCTTAGGAGGAGAAATGAGTCATTCTATTGAATTCCCAGTGCCTCCAGCATATGCTCTAAACTGCATAAATGCTCAACAAATGCTTCTTACTGGATAAGGCATGTCCTGAGTGTTAGAGTAAGAGCTTGGTGTATTTGCATCCGCTGCCCTGGATTTCTCACCTAAGATAGTGAATATTAAAGACGAGAATAGAAGGAACCATTGACTCTTATAGGATATATAATTTGGAGAGTAGTACAGTGAATTGATAGCAAGGTCTAATGTTGATCAAGAAACAATGTTCACTAGTGCCTGCTATCATCTTGGCACCACAATAGACTGGGGAAATGCTACTAAATCAGCTAAGAATGGCTTAACGCTTTGTGTTTATGGTCCTGAGCTTCAGACAGATTCTCTTTTGCATTTCTTTAACAGAACTGCAAGTAACTACACCTATGAACTTCATTCTACTAAAGTGGAAGAAAGAGACAGAGACAGAGCAGAGAGATGGAGAGAGACACACAGAGAGACACAGAGAGAGGCACAGAGACATAGAGAGAGAGAGAGAGAGAGAGAGAGAGAGAGAGAGAGAGAGAGAGAGAGAGAGAGAGAGAAAGAGAGGGGGGGGACCTTGTTGCAAAAGTCCTAACCCGGAAAGGAGAGTTATAATTTAAATTCAGGAAGTCTAATTCCATGATAGTTCACTGCTTCCTCTGACTACCTAGCAAGGCTCTTGGAATTTACTCCTGGAGTGACTCGGGCCGGCAGGCCTTTAACCCAACCCCCTCTAAGAAACAAAAGTGAGAACTAGGGAAATATTGGGAACTAGGGATCTAGGGCTAGCCTCACAGTGAGAACACGGCTCACTTGGAACTTGACTTCCAGGCTGGAGTACTCCGAGGGAGCAGGGACTGGGATCATCAGTGCTCATTCATACGGTCTCTCCCTCTCCACTTTCCTTGTGCACTGAAAGGCAGCAAGGTGTAAAAAGCTGACTGCCAACCTTTGGCTTCTGTTTAGGGAGAAGACTTGGGCTAGCGAAGAAACCTACAAATCCACTGTTTCCTTCTTGGAGTTTCACCGTCTCCTTTCCACCTCCTCTGAAATCAAATCATATATATATATATATATATATATATATATCATATATATCATATATATATATGAGATAGGTGTGAATGGAACTCCCTTTCCCAGCAAAGGACCCAGATATTATTCAATAATATTATATAATTCTATAACACTGTAGCACTGACCTCCCGTTGTTCATCAATTTGCTCAAGCGGGCACCAGTAACATCTCCATTGTGAGACTTGTTGTTACTGTTTTTGGCATATTGAATATGTCACAGGGAGCTTGCCAGGCTCTGCCATGTGGGCGGAATACTCTCGGTAGCTTTCTGAGCTCTCCAAGAGGGGCAGAGGAATCAAACCTGGGTTGGCCACATGCAAGGCAAATGCCCTACCTGCTGTGCTATAAAAGTAAAAAAATTTACTTTTAAAATATGGTTCTATAATGTTATATAATTATTATTATATTATAATATATTATATATTTAATATATAAATATAGTCACAATCACAATCAATCACAACCATCCTGTTATTCGTCAATTGCCTCGAGCAGGCCCCAGTAATGTCTCCTTTGTCCTAGCCCTGAGATTTTTTTTTTTAAAAAGTGCCATATTTAAGGCTCTTTCAGAGTTAGGAGAATGAGACCCTTCATTGTTACTGGTATTTGGCATATTGGGTACGCCATGGGGAGTTTGCCAGACTCCATTTTGGAGTCTTTTGCCAGACAATTATATTTTAAATATAATTGGGCTGGAGCAATAGCACAGCGGGTAGGGCATTTGCCTTTCACACAGCCAACATGGCCCACCAGAGTTCGATTCCTCCGCCCCTCTCAGAGAGCCCGGCAAGCTACCGAGAGTATCTCGCCTGCACAGCAGAGCCTGGCAAGTTACCCGTGACGTATTCGATATGCCAAACACAGTAACAACAAGTCTCATGATGGAGATGTTACTGGGCCCGCTCGAGCAAATCGGTGAACAACGGGAGGACCGTGACCGCGACCGTGTTAAATATAATTATGTAATGTTATGTAATTATTATATATTATTCAAGATATAGCTCTATGGTTTATGGCGCTAATGATTCAGAGAACCATGGACAATAATCTAGTCCTGCCCCACTTTACAGGAGACGAAATGTGCCTTATCAAGCCATTTTATCTAGAGAGCTCGGAGCCAATGTACAGAAATCTGATGGCGCCATTCAGGGGGGAAGGATGCTGAGGAGTAGTCTCATGTTTCACAGCGCGGTGTGGGTTGCACCTGATCTCCCATCCTTCCCCAGGTGGTCTGGCCTTTCTGCTGCAGCCCCTGGGGTAGCTCTCTATCAGGGGCAGGAGCTAGGGCAAAGTGGGTTTATGCACAGTAACCCGAGACACGATTCCCTGGAAAACCATCATGGATGGTCTTCCAAAACCCCTGAGTCCTCACAGAATTCTCCTGAAATAATGCTGGTCTCTTTAGAGCCCCTACACAGTCCCCCAGAGCTAAACCAGACAGCTTCCTGCCTCTGGGCTTAATGCACAGGGAAACACTTTGCAAGAATGACTGTTACATGGGAACTTTTGTGGGTCACTTAAAATAATTTTCTCACTGGTGAATGTGGTTCATTGCATTCTACTTGTGTCAGAAAACATTAGCCTGGAAATGAATCTGGGGTACAAGTGGTCCATTGGTTGATACACTTTTTTTGTTTTGTATATTGGGCTTACAGACACACACACACACACACACACACACACAATCATACACACACAGGTGGAGCAAAAACTGGAAATTAGCATCCTAACTCAAACTCCTCATTTTAAAGAAAAACTCGAGACCCAGAGAGATAAAATTATATGTCCCAAATTGCATGACTGCATGTGGCAATAGAACCAATAGAGAACTCCAGGGAAAGTGCATATAACCTATTCACCTGCCTGAAACATCACCAACAGGAATTTTTATGTATTCTTTTCTTACTATTTGCTGATCTGACTTTTTTTTTTGCTGGTTTATATATAAGAAAAAATATGTTAGCATGATAAAAATATTTTGAAGACAAACTATAAAGTCTTTAAAAGTTCTCTTTTATGATCTCTTTCCAATATGCTTTCCTTTCCCAGGGGTGTTCAATGTTCACAAAGGACTATCAGATCCTTCCAGGTCTATCTCTCTCTCTCTCTTTCTCTCTCTCTCTTTCTCTCTCTCATACTCCCTCTCCCTTACTTGCTCTCTCTCGCTCCCACTCTTGCTCTCGCTGTTTATGGACAACACCTGGTACTGCTAAGGGATACTTCTCCTGACTCTGTGCTCAGGGATAACTTTTTTTAAATCCAAATCCCTTTATTTTTAAGGGGCTTACAGAGAAAAATCACAAAGTTTTACTGAAGAAAAAAATGAGACTTTAAATTGCTTAAGAAAGGAGGAAAAGAGGGCATTCCCTTTTGTTCTCTCTCTCCTTTTGGGTGTTGTGGTTTGCAAAAGAGGCATTGAGTGGCAATCATGTTTGGTCTATAGTCTATTTTCAGCATGCTTCTCCCATCCTGGCACAGAGGCAGGGTGGGATGGGAGAATGGGGGGTGGGAGGGATGCTGGGATCCGTGGTGGTGAGAAATGGGCACTGGTGGAGGGATGGGTATTTGATCATTATATAATTGAAACCCAAGCACAAAAATTTGTAAGTCTACAACCGTACCTCATGGTGTCTCACTAATAAAAAATAAAAACAAATAAATAAATATAACCCCATAAAATAAAAATTAAAAAAATTAAATAAGAAAGGAGGAAGAGGAGCAGGTATAATGCATTCCCTACTTTCTGCAAGCTATAACATGCTTTATGCAAAATAATAAGAAAACAGTAACTGAATATAAATTAATGTTTACAAGTATTTATTTAGGAGGAATAAAGGACTGGTAAATGTTTTTTAAGTATATTTTGGAGTTATGTTGGACATTAATGATAAAAATAGTTTGTGGGAAACTTCTTTTTAAAATTTTTATTAGTGAAACACCATGAGGTATAGTTGCAGATTTACAAATTTTTGTTCTTGGGTTTCAGTTATACAATGATTGAGTACCCATCCCTCCACCAGTGCCCATTCTACACCACCAATGATCCCAGTGTCCCTCCCATCCCCCAGCCCCCATCCCACCCCACCTCTGTGATAGGGCATTCCCTTTTGTTCTCGCTCTCCTTTTGGGTGCTGTGGTTTACAAAATGGCATTGAGTGGCAATCATATTCGGTCTATAGTATACTTTCAGCATGCTTCTCCCATTCTGGGAGGATCCTCCCAACACCCTTTACTTTGTGCTCCCTCCTCTAATCTGAGCTGCCTTTTCCCCTAGCATGTGCGGCTGGCCTCCAAGACATGGAGTGAACCTCCTGGTACTTATTCTTAGGTGTTAGTCTCCTATTTTGTTACTTTATATTCCCCAGATGAATGCAATCTTTCTATGTCTGTCCCTCTCTTTCTGACCCATTTCACTTAGCATGATACTTTCCATGTAGTACCACTTGTGAGTAAATTTCATGATTTCATCTTTTCTAACAGCTACATAGTACTCCATTGTGTAGATGTACCAAAGTTTCTTTAACCAGTCATCTGTACTTGGGCACTCGGGTTTTTTCCAGATTTTGGCTATTGTGAATAGTGCAGCAATGAACATAGAAGTGCAGATGTCATTTTGACTATACTTTTTTGACTCTCTGGAATATATTCCCAGGAGTGGTATTGCTGGGTCAAATGGGAGCTCAATTTCTAATTTTTTGAGAATCATCCATACTGTTTTCCAAAAGGGCCGAACCAGTCGGCATTCACACCAGCAGTGAAGGAGGATCTCAGAGATCACTTTTGGCGGTGCTCTGGGGACCATCTATAGTGCCAAGGATTGATCCTGGGTCCTCTGTGTGCAAGGCAAGAGCTTTACCCAACTGTCCTATCTCTCCAGCCCTCTAATCTTCTCAATGCACTTAAGAATACATTCATCATGTGATCTGGTGTTTAAAGACATGGTCCAATATTGTAAATATAGGTGTAAATGTCAAACCCAATTCTTTTTTTTTAAATTTTTATTAGTGAGACATCAT
Organism: Sorex fumeus; assembly: GCF_029834395.1. Taxonomy (NCBI): domain Eukaryota; kingdom Metazoa; phylum Chordata; class Mammalia; order Eulipotyphla; family Soricidae; genus Sorex; species Sorex fumeus. The sequence continues at coordinate 56,408,300 of NW_026606059.1, forward strand.
GAGGTACAGTTGTATACTTACAAATTTTTGTGCTTGGGTTTCAATTATACAATGATCAAATACCCATCCCTCCACCAGTGCCCATTTCCCACCACCACGGATCCCAGTATCCCTCCCACTCCCCATTCCCCCATCCCACCCTGCCTCTGTAGCAGGGCATTCCCTTTTGTTCTCTCTCTCTCTTATTGGGTGTTGTGGTCAAACCCAATTCTTAATGTCACTCTATTTATTAATATAAGATCCATTTATACAGCTTGAGATATCTTCCATTTGACTAATCATGTACCTGATCTTGGAGCACTTTTCATATTGATCTATCTAGAACTTTTCCCTCTGGTCAGTGTTCCATGGTTTCATTTCATGAACATGCCACAATAATTATTTAGTTGCTCCCTTATCTACAAACACTCAAAATGTTTTCCATTTATTTTCTATTATAGTCACAGCAGCAGAGAACTTCCTTCTCTGTTATCCCTAGGACGTGAGTCAACATTTTTGCAGAAGTGGCATTATGGACAAACTACTCTGGACAAACTTGCAGGCTATCGAATATAGCCTGCCCACAGGGCAGAGTCTGGCAAACTCCCCGTGGCGCACCAAATATGCCAAATACCAGTAACAATGATGGGTCTCATTCTCCTAAAAAGCCTTGAATATAATCTCAGGGCTAGGATGAAAGAGACGTTACTGGGGCCTGCTCGAGGCAATCGACGATTAACAGGCATTATGAAGTGAAAACAGTGAAATCATTGTCTAGGAACGGTCTCTCATTAAGTTGTTAAGGGTCACCTTAATGTGTCCAAAGGTTTCTCCTGAGGACTGTCTTTAAGGACCTTCAACAACTATACATTTTATGTTTTCACTCAGAAACACAGTGGAAACAGCAATTTCAGTCAGGGTTTGTAACTGAATCCAGAGTAGAACTTCGTCATCACATCAGACTAGCTCTACTGGGGATGTTATCTCAGTCTGGATTAGTCCTTTTATTGTAGGTATTTTTTGTTGTTAGTGGGAGGTTGGAGTCAGGGGATACATATACCCCATGCTGCACTCAGAAATCGCTCCTGGCAGAGGTCAGGGAGCTATATGTAGTGCCAGAGATTGAACCTGGATCAGCTTCATGCAAGGCAAGCACCCTTCCCACTATATATCACTCTGGCCCTTTTTTGTAGGCCTTGCCTGATGCAGAGAGAAAAACAGCTCACCTAGCCCAGTTTTTCAAATGCTGGTCCACAGTCCAACATAAGAACAGGAGAGAGAAGCACCCACAGGAGCTTTCTCTCTTTCAGAACTCAAACACTGAAGCTAGGATTCCAATCACATCTCTATGACTTCCCAAAGAGCTAGGTTTCAGATTTCTTGTTAATCAGGAAATATGGAAATAATCAGGGTTCTTACCTCCAATTGTTAGAAGGACCAATTGATTCATGTACAAGACACAGAAGAGTAGTCAGCATATGTCACTGCTCAGGATATCAGGACTATGAAATGAAATGGAATAATCCATGAAAGAATTTAGCACCACACTTGAGAAACTATGAGATCCATTAAATGGTGCCTATTGCTTCCTAGAAGCAATTTTTCCTGAAATTTTATAGAACTATACACATGCGTGTACAAAGAGACAATATGGAACTGGGGAAATCTCAGTAAAACTCTCAGTAATTGCAGTGGTATTTTCTTGTGAGCCTTCCTCTACTCCCCTTCTTATTATTTTATTCTCTCTCCCCACTTCTTATTTTTATTCTGTTTATTTTATCAGGCTGGAGCAATAGCACAGTGGTAGGGCGTTTGCCTTGGATGCAGCCAGCCTGGCTGAGCCGGGTTCAATTCCTCCACCCCTCTCCTAGAGCCTGGCAAGCTACCAAGAGTATTCAATATGCCAAACACAGTAACAAGAAATCTCACAATGGAGACGTTACTGGGCCCACTCGAGCAAATCGATGAACAACAGGAGGACAGTTTTTGTTTGTTTTTGTTGTTTTCTTTATTTTGTTTTCTGGTCACACCTAGCAGTGCTCAGAGCTACTGTCTCCTTGCTCGGGGGTCACTTCTGGTGGTGCTCAGGTGGCTATATTTGGAGCTGGGGATTGAACCCAGATCAGCTGCATATAAGGCAAGTACTGTTTCCCCACAGTATTTCTCTGCGTATATAAAAAAAATGTTTAATGTGGTGTCAGGGATTGGCCTAGGATTGGCTGCCTGCAGAGAAAGCACCTCAATCCCTGTACCATCTCTCTGGCTTTTGCCACTTATTTTTGACACATCCGTTTGCTTCAACATTTTTTTCTTTCATTCAGTATTTCCAATTCTCGGTATAGCTCCCAAAGAATTGGAAACAGGCATTCACAGAGTTATTTGTACTCCTAATTTCACAGGAAGTGTTTACAGTAGTTCAAAGGTCCATTGACAAATTCATGGATAAATAAAATGTGGTGTGTGCGTTGTACGTGCAATGTAATGTTCTCTAACCTCAAAAGGGAAAGAAATTCTGATACGTGCTAAAATGTGGATAACACTGGAGAGGTGTAAAATGAAAGAAGTCAGCTTTAAAAACACAAATACTGGGGCTGGAGTGATAGCACAGCAGGTAGGGCATTTGCCTTGCACGCGGTCAACCCACATTCGATTCCCAGCATCGCATGTGGTCTCCTGAGCACCTCCAGGAGTGATTCCTGAGTGTAGAGCCAGGAGTAACCCCTGTACATCGCCGGGTGTGACCCCAAAAGCAAAACAAACAAACAAACAAACAAAAATCACAAATACTGCATAATTCCATAGACAAACACTGTATGAGGATGTAGAGTGATCAAAGCATAGCTAAGGTAGAATGGAGATTGTCAGGGGGCTTGGGATCATTGGGGAGTGTCAGCAAAAGGGCTTAAGAACTCCAAAAGATACTTCCAAATCCAAAATAAGTCCTCGGCTGTAATGCAGAACGCAGAGATTCCAGTTAGTGCTATTGCAACCTTGGAGTTGGAGGAGCTACACCTGACCTTGACCAGGCCCCCAGCATTGCTGGATCTGACTCTGGTGGCTCCCAAGCATATCCAGACCTTAACAGTCCTGCACTGCCAGACCTAAGCACCAAATCATAAGCCACAGTGTAACCCTCAGGTCCCCCACTCCTCTCTGGGGGCATTAAAATTCAATTATGATACTGTTTGAAAGCTGTTTACGAGAAGATCTTTGGGATCTATGCCCCTCCCCCGCCCTTAAGCCCTTTCACTTTCCTTCATCCACTGTCCACTGTCCTCCTGTTGTTCATCGATTTGCTCGAGCAGACCCAGTAACGTCTCCATTGTGGGACTTGCTGTTACTGTGTTTGGCATATCGAATACGTCACAGGTAGCTTGCCAGGCTTTGTCGTGAGGGTGAGATATTCTCAGTGGCTTACCGGGCTCTCCAAGAGGGGCGGAGGAATTGAACTCGGTCGGTCAGGTTGCCTGCATGCAAGGCAAACGCCCTACCCTCTGTGCTATCGCTCCAGCCCAATTACTCTAAATACCATATATAAGTGATATCACACTGTGTTTCTTTCTTCTTGTGGCTTACTTCACTTAACATGATATCTTCCAGCAGGTAGCACTTTTGCCTTGCATGTGGCCAACATGGGATTGATCCCCAGCATTCCATATGGTCCCCCGAGCACTACCAGGAGTAATTCCTGAGCTCAAAGCAGGAGTAAGAAGTAGGGTTGGGCCTGGTTAGTACTTGTATGGGAGACCGCCTGGGAATACCGGGTGCCATAGGCTTTAAAGAAAGTTGGGGGGGGGGGACACAAGAGTAAGCCCTGAACATTGTCTGGCTTGACCCCAAGAATAAAAATGAAAAGAAAAAGAGGACTTTTATTATTGAGCCAGGGAGATTGCTCAACAGGTTGGAACACATGCAATGCATGTGGACTCTCCAGGACCAGTCCCTGCATGGACCAACACTGCGTGGTTTCCTGAAACAGCTGGGCAGTGATTCTCCAAGTGAAAAACAGTTCTCTCAGCAGGAAAAAATACCAAGCAGAAGACATAGTGAAAGACTCAGGGTTAGTACTGGGGTCTTGCCTTGCTTGTATCTAGCCCCAGCTTGATCCCCAGCACCACATGTCCCCCCAAGCACAACCAAGAGTGACCCCTTGAGCTTTGGAAGCCCCCCAAATCACCAAGTCCCAAACCACTGCCCCCACATTAAAAAAAAACTCTATATGTATGGATGGCGACCTTATTCATCTATTTGAAGGTGCTTAGCTTACAATTTTATTTGCCCCCCCCCCAAAACGAATAAAATGTTGAAATTCAACTCTATCCCATTTTCTTAAAAGCTAAAATTAAAACAAAGTTTTCTCTACCCCTAAGCTTTCTCCTCCCTCTTCCTCCTACTCATTCCAGTGTCCACACACATTGTTACCCCAAGACCACTCTTGTCAAGAATGCTGGTGAAGGGCTGGATTGATAGTTCAGCATTTGCCTTGCCTGCAGCTGACCTGGGCTCAATCCCCCTCATCCCATCTGGTCCCTGAGCACTTCCAGGAGTGATTTCTGAGTGCAGAGCCAGGAGCAATTCCTGAGCATTGCTGGGTCCACCCTTTAATTTTCTGCACACCTGCTCCCTGCCTCTTCCCTGATTCATCTTACTCACCTAGATTCTAGACACTCTCTAGCTTTCTCTCCTGTTTCCTCAGGTTCTTTTGACTCTGTCCTGAACATGTGTATAGAAGCCAGCACTTCTGGTTCCATTTCTGGATGATGGACTTGGCCCGCTGGCTAGTCTCATATTCTGTCCTCTGCCATTGCCCGTATATCCAGACTCTTATTGTTGTTGGCATGACCCCTTTAAACAGTCAGATCTGCTGCCTGAGTCAACCCCTCACCCTGTCAAGACCATCTGTACCCCATGAGGCCCCCGACATCTTCCTCTCTATTTTCCCTGGACCTCTTGCTCCCAGGCCTGGACATAGAAGTTTCCCTCCTTCCACTACCTGCTGTATTCTTCATGCAGAAGCCCGCAGTGCTAGCTCCTTCCCCTTACAGTGTGAGTGGAGATATTCCCATTCTACCTTTCTACGAGCTGTAGTCTGAGCACCTGATTTTATTTATTTATTTTTTAATTTTTATTAGTGAGACATCATGAGGTACAGTTGTACAATTTGTGTGCTTGGGTTTCAATTATACAATGATCACATACCCATCCCTCCACCAGTGCCCATTTCCCACCACCACGGACCCCAGTATCCCTCCCACCCCCCCATCCCCCCCATCTCACCCTGCCTCTGTGGCAGGGCATTCCCTTTTGTTCTCTCTCTCTTATTGGGTGTTGTGGTTTGCAAAAGAGGCAATGGGTGACAATCATGTTTGGTCTATAGTCTACTTTCAGCATGCTTCTCCCATCCTGGGAGTGAGCACCTGATTTTAAACTGGAACACATCTTCATTTCCATTACCTGCTCCCTACTCTAATTTCCCTTTTCTCCAGAGCCCTGAACCACCTAAGTGTGCTGTATAATCTCCGAGAGACAAGGGAGGGCACAGGCAGCTCTCTACATCATCGCCCGTGTTCTGTGGTCTCAGACTGCTGGCCCAGCCAGGGCGGCCCCATGTCATGGACGGATGGAGGAGGAAACGAGGGCCACGCCAGTTGATGATCAGTTGCCATTTATTCCATTCTCCCCATGTTCCTGTTCCAGTCTCACTAAGCTCCCCATTCTAGTCTCACACTGCCCCTCATTCCCGTCTCCTCCTGTCTCTCCCGCTCATCTCTTTGTGTTCCATCTTGCAGCCTGAGCTCTCTCTCTGTCTCCACGTGCCTGCTCCTGTGTTCTTTGTTTGTCTACATTCTTCTCCTTCTGTCCCCCTTGCTAGTCTCTTGGTGCTCCATCTTGCTGCTCTGCTCTCTCTCTCTCTCTCTCTCTCTCTCTCTCTCTCTCTCTCTCTCTCTCTCTCTCTCTAACTCCCCAGCATTGGGGGTAGAAGCTACACCCAGTCAGGTAGCAAAATCAACATAAGAAAACCCTTCCTGAATGCCCATCAGGCTCAGAAGCGGAAACACCACCTAGGGGTGTTCCTCTTCTCCTTAGTCCAATAACTTAATTAACATCTTAATTATACATCTTAATTCTACTTCTTGGCACTGTCCTGGCACTGTCCTCCCGTTGTTCATTGATTTTCTCGAGCGGGCCCAGCAACGTCTTCATTGTGAGACTTTGTTGTTACTGTGTTTGGCATATCGAATAGGTCATGGGTAGCTTGCCAGGCTCTGCCGTGCGGGTGAGATACTCTCAGTAGCTTGCCGGGCTCTCCGAGAGGGGTGGAGGAATCGAACTCGGGTTGGCCATGTTGGCTGTGTGCAAGGCAAATGCCCTACTGCTGTGCTATCACTCTAGCCCATTCTACTTCTTAATACTAGTTATTTTGTATGGACACAGTAAGAGATACATTAAGCTTGTAGGGTGGCTCTCCTGAGAACATCTTGCCACAGACTCAGACTACAGTGCTCAGGCCAGATTAATCTTTCCTAACCCTAACAGTGTCCAAATCTAGTTATTACTTTTTGGATCATGAGAGGATTTGTCCATGACCATGCTCTTAGCTTAGAGTTAATCATTCTGGCACTTCAGCCAGGCCCATTTTGATGCCAGAGTAGCACATAGCTCAAAGCTTGCCCTGGGTCCATCCAGTCCCTCATCGGAACCCAGCTTTTGGAGTGCTAGGAAGTAAGGACAACTGAGGCTTAAGTCGAGAGAACAATGTCCAGGAGGTAAATATCATTCAGAGTTGATTAACTCTCAAGTATAACTGTCTTCTTGTGTCCATACAAAAAGGATATTGCTCTGAATTAACTATGCAAAGGACTTAAGGAGAAGAGAAAAAAGACAATATTTACAAGTCAACAGAGCACAAACGAAAGAAGTTACAAATAAATCCAGAGGAATGGGAGCATTGTGATGGGAGTAACCCAATAAACCTAAGCTCCCTGTGGCAAGGCGGAAAGGACAAACCAATGTTATTATACAGTGTGCATACCATTAGAACATATTTTGGAACTGAGTTTCTCAACTGGGGGCCATATAGTTTACTGTGGTTCTCCAGATTATTCTGGAAGAGTGGAGGGTGGGGTGTGCTGCAGTCAAAATATTGGGTCAAAAAAGAGGGCCATGGTATGATATTAAGGGCTAGCCAGTAGGAGAGGGGGCCCACGGGAAGGAAACGAGATCTGAAGTGGGGACATGGTCAGAAAAAGGTTGAGAAAAGCTAGATTATAATGCTTACTGGTTTCTGGTTTATTTTTCCTCCCTTCCTCACAGCAGAGAAGCAAGAAATATTTTTTTTAATTTTTTAAATTTTATTGAATCACCGTGACATAGTTACAAGCTTTCCTGTTGAGTTTCAGTCATACAATGATCAAACACCATCCATCCACCAGTTCCACCAGTGCATATTCCCCACCACTAATCTCCCCAGTATACCCCCCCTTTCCTAGCCTCCCCCTGCCTCCATGGCAGACAGTTTCCCCCATAATCTCTCTCTACTTTTGGACATTATGGTTTGCAATACAGATACTGAGAGGTTATCACATTTGGTCCTTTATCTACTTTCAGCACACATCTCCCGTCCCAACCAATCCCTCCAACCATCATTATCTTAGTGATCCCTTCTCTACTCCAGGTGCCTTCTTCCCCGGCTCATAAGGCAGGAGAGAAGCAAGAACTTTTAAAATTATTACTGGGATCACTGATATATCCCCAGCATCAACTCTGTAGGGACCTCAGCTACCTTAGGGGTTGCATCTATTGCTGAATAATTTTCCAAAATATTGAACTGCTTTTGGGGGGCATTCATGATACTGTCTAATCTTTACAGTAGTTTTGTGAAAAGTCCCATGCTTGCATGCTTGGTTCAAAGACAGGATAGTTCAAGACTAGGCAGAGAGGAGCTGGAGTCTGCAATGGAACCCTACATTCAGTCTGTGGCTTTGTGACCTGAGACCCATCCCCTCACCACCACCCCCTCTCAACCCCGACCCTCAGTTTCCTCATTTGCAAACTGTGAATGGAATGGCACTAACAATTCACTCTAGCATGGCCATAGGCTCTATATACTCCATCTAGGAGAAAGCATTGTTAGCAACCCACGTGTTTTCTACTTATTCCTAGTCAAGATGATTTTTCTCCTGCTTGCTTCCTATAATTTCCATGACAAACCCAATAAGCTTTTTTTTTTTCTTCAAGTTTCCAAATATAAGGATCTAGCATAGCGTTGAATAGGCTTTTTCTAACTTGAGGGTAGGATATGCTCATCCTCTGTGACCCCCATGCCTCTCAGCACTCATAAACAGCCTAGAGTGACACTCTCCAACCCCAAGTCAAGAGGGGGCCCGGCCCATCCCTTCCTGCTTTTGCAAATCTGTCCCTGTGGAGGAAAAACCACCAATCTCCAGCTGCAAGGTTGAAATGGAAACCGGCAAAAAGTGCAAGCAAAGGGCTCAATTTCCCAATAGCTGCAGCTGTCAAACGCCCTGAGCTATTTTTAAATCCCCTTTCAGAAACTCCAGTGCTTGCAATGGATCTATTTTCTTAACTGCCAAGAGATAATGCTTGAAAGGGAGAGCTTGAAAATATTCCGTGGCACTCATAAAAATGACTGAAATAGATGGTATATAAGACAACCTTTGTCTGGAGCAGAGGAGGAAAGTGAGATGGTCTTTCAGACCCCAGGGCAGCAGGCCCGTTCAACCCGCAGCCGACAACTGGGCCTTTGTGTGTTGAATGTGCCCTGTGACTAGAAGAGGCCAGAAAACCAAACAGTAATTGTAGAGAACATCAGATTTGGCGTTTGAATCAGGCACCAATTCCAGGAAACAGAGGACCCCAAAATAACTCCCAAAGAACCCCCTTCAGTTTGAGCTCTGCCTTATCTGGAAAAACTGCCCTAACTGTCTAAAGCCAGACTCAGCTGTGGCCCTTCCATGAACTCCTCCCATATTTTCCCTGCCTGCTTTGATAGAATCCCCAGCCAGGGCGGGCATCAATTATGTTTCTTTATTAAAAAAAACACACACACACACACACACACAAAAAAACGACTTTCGTGGGTTTTGGGTTTTTTTGTTTGTTTGTTTGTTGTTGTTGTTTTTTTTTTTGGTTTTGGGCCACACTTGGTGGTGCTCAGGGGTTACTCCTGGATGTGCTCAGAGGACTATATGGGATCCTGGGACTGAAACGACATCAGTCCCGTGCAAGACAAGTGTCTTCCCCAATGTGCTATCTTACTGGGCCCCTCATTTGTGTTTTAAGTTTAGGAATCATCCTCAACTCTGCTCTTTCTTGCCTGATAGGTGTGGAAAGGGCTTCCAATACTATATTGAATAATAGTGACTAGAAAGAGCAGGTTTGTTTTGTGTCAGATCGTAGAAGGGAGGCTTCCAGCTTTTCACATCGAGTACGATGTTGCTTTAATTTTGTGGTAAATGGTTTTTATCTATATTTAGGAAGGATCCTCCTATCCCCATTTTACTGAGAGAATTTATTACGAATAGGTGTTGGATCTTGTCAAATGCTTTCTCTGCATCTATTGATATGATGACATGATTTTTAGTTTCTCTTTGTATTTATATGATGCATTACATTGATTAACTTGGTTAAGCCATCCGTGCATCCATGGCCATCCATATTTTTTTATAAGAAACATTCAAAGTCACTTGACATAAAGACAACCAAGTGGACAAGTTCTCAGTTTTACCATCTGATGAATTTTTACAGAATTAACATAGTCATGTAACCACAATACACATAAAGATTAAATTATCATTAGCTTTTTGGAAGCCTCCACCAGGCCTCTGCCCAGATAGTACTTGCTAAAAGGTAACTAATGACCTGATTTCCAAACTGATCTCTCTTTTTCCCCAATTTTGAGCTTTATATAAGTGGAAACTTCCAGGATATTCTATTTTATGTGGCTTCTTTTATTTAATACCATTCTGTAAAATTCACCACTGTCACTGAAATGGCAGAAGCCTTATAATATTTCATTGCATAGGTATGCCATAATTTATTTATCTAATCTAGAGTTGGTGAAAATATAAGTGATTTCCTGATTTTAACCATTTCAAAAGTCCTGCTATGAACATTTCTTTACTTTCTTTGGTGAATATATTTTGCATTTCTGCTAAACAGAATTGATGGATTGGTATAATTATATAATAGATAGCCAGTTAGTAAATATTTCCCCCTTTTGCCTTCTTTAGATTATTAAGTGCTCTCTTTTATATAGTGCATCTTTTATTTAATATGTTCTGTCTTTAGTGTAGTAAAACTTTATGAACAATGCAAGGAGATTACAAAAGTACTCTTTCCTAATGAATCACAAAAATGGTCAACAGGCGAAATACAAAGCAAAACCACAACCACCTGATACCTGCTAGAATAATTGTTCCAAAAAGGCAAGGAACAACAAGTGTTGGTGAGGATGTGGGGAAAAAGGGACTCCTCATGTACTGCTGGTAAGAATGTAAATTGGTGAAACCACTCAGAAAAAATACGGCGTTATTGGGAGGAAGTGACAGCACAGCGGATAGGGCATTTGCCTTGCATGTGACTGACCCAGGTTCGATTCCTCTGTCCCTCTAGGAGAGCCCGGCAAGCTATTGAGAGTATTCCACCTGCAGTGAAGAGCCTGACAAGCTCCCCGTGGCATATTCGATGTGCCAAAAACAGTAACAAGTCTCACAATGGAGACGTTTCTGGTGCACGCTCAAGCAAATCAATGAACATTGGAAGGACTGCAGTGCTATCTCCAAAAACTCTGAAGAGAACTCCCTTTCAGCCCAGATATCTAGGTATTTTTCTAAAGAATAAGAAAATGCTAATATGAAATCATAGGGCTAGGGATGTTTGTTACTCACAAAAGGGAAAAAAAGAAAGAAAAAGTGGGGATGGGCAGAGGGAGGGAGGAGAGCAGGGAAGGAAGGAAGGGAGGAAGAAAGAGAGGGAGGGAAGAAACCAGTAAAGGAGTCAACTATATAGTGATGAGTAGAAACTAGCCTTTTGGTGGTAATTATAATTTTGTTCTTACAGAGGTGAATAGCAATGCTAGATATCTCAAGTTTAGGTAACATTATTCATCAGCATCACCTCAGATTTTGACTCTTCTCTCATTTCTCTCCCTTCTGTCTTTCATGCTTCTATTGTGGTCCTCCTTAGGAGTCCAGATATATTATAAGGTCTATACCCTTTTCTTCAAACAGTAAGTTATATTTTTTGAAGAGAAAATGTGTTTATGTTTACTTGTGCATTTACATTTCCAAATCCTTTTTTTACTTTGTGTAAGTTGACATGAACAAACTATCTTAAACATAGTTCTGCAATAATACCACCCAATAAGTGTTTGCTAAATAAATAAATGATTGCATTTTACATAAATAAATGATGACCCTCTGGATCTTTAGAACCCATTTATTTATTTGCAAATGGATGTAATAATACTTTTTGCCAATCTTCATAAAATTGCATCATCTTCATCCCAAATGGATAATGGACTACTGGAAGAAATTTAATATACCAGAAATATCATCCAACCTGTATATGTTCAAATATTTCTTTGCACTTTTCTGTCTCTTCTATTTTGGGTACTTCAATTGTTCACATTTTAGACCTTTCCAACTTATTTTATGTTTCTTGCATTTCTATAATTAACATACTTTTTTCTCTATGTTTAAGTATTAATATATTCTACTCCCCTCTCTTTAAGTCTATTAATTATCTCTTTATCATATATAAGCAGATTTTAATAAACTATCACATTTTTTTCAATTATTAGATGTTTGAGTTTTAGAGATTCTAGTTGATAGTTTCTGTTTCCATTTGTTTTGTTTTTGAAATTCTTCACTTTGCTATCATTCTCCTGGGCAGATTAATCATGCTTACTTAAGATTATGTCTGTTGGGGCCAGGGACATGGTTCAAAGACTGAAGCACATCCTCTGCATGTGGGAAACTTGGGTTCAAACCCTCACAACACATGATCTCATCAGCACTTCTAGGTGTGATCTCCAAACACCCAACAAGAAATAGGCCCTGAGCACCACTGGGTATAGTCCAAAAAGCAAAAAATATATAATAAAAACAACAACAACAAAATAAATACTTGACCTCAGAGTTTAAATCAACCTAGTCTACTTCTATTGTTCTGATTTTTTTTTCAATTTGGAGTTGATCTTTTGTTTTTCTTTTATTGGACTATCTGTTTGTTGTTGTTGTTTTGCCTTTTTGGGTCGCACCCAGTGATGCTCAGGGGTTACTCCTAGCTCTGCATTCAGGAATTACTCCTAGCAGTGCTCGGGGGACCATATGAGATTCTGAGAATCAGACTGGGCCGGCTGTGTGCATGACAAATGCCCTCCCCGCTGTACTATTGCTCCAGCCCAGTCTTTGTTTTTTAATTATAGTTTGCACATTCTTTTGAAAAATTGTAAACAATCTTGATCATGCTATATTAGTTTTCTTCTTAGAGACACTCAGTATTATAGGAACCAGTCACCTTAATTCAATTTGAGTTGCAATGCTGTGATTCAGAGTTTACTTTGTTGAAGCCTGCTAGACAAATTTCTACTCACCTTCAGATGCCCTTTCACCAGAAACTCTTCTCTTGCTATCATGAACTCAACTTCACTCTTGTCTCTAAACTCCTCATACCCTTATCTATAACCCCATAATATCTTTGTATACTTCCCACAGAACATGTAACATTTGATTCTTATTACCTGATTTTGCCTCTCTTTCCCACTAAAGCCAGAGGATCTTGAAATCAGAGACTATGATTTACTTATTTCAATATTCTTCATGGGCTAGAGCGATAGCACAGTGGGTAGGGCGTTTGCCTTGCATGCAGCCAACATGGCCAACCCAAGTTCGATTCCTCCGCCCCTCTCGGAGAGCCTGGCAAGCTACTGAGAGTATCTCGCCCACACGGCAAAGCCTGGCAAGCTCCCCGTGACGTATTCGATATGCCAAACACAGTAACAAGTCTCCCAATGTTACTGGGCCCACTCAAGCAAATTGATGAACAACGGGAGGACAGTGACAATATTCTTCATGTCTACTACAATGTATAGCTTAAAACAACACATACAGGGGCCAGAGAGGTGCAGTAGGTAGCGCTCTTGCCTTGACTGTAGCTGACCCACATTTGATCCCCAGCACCACACATGGTCTTCTGGACGCACTCAGGAAGGATTCTGAGCACAGAGGCAGAAACAGTTTTGTGAACACTGCCTGGAAACACCACCCTGAACACTGCCAAGTGTGGCTCAAATGCCAAAAAAAACAAAAAAAAAAAAAACAAAAAAAAAAACCAGCAAAACACATATAATTAGTGTGGACTTAATTAGTTCTTAGTAGATGTTCAGAAAAAACTTTCAATGCCGTCAAATTGGCCCTCCAAACAGGATTTGCTTTACCCTTGAAGTTATCGCACAGATTTCTAGCCTCACTCTGGTGGTCCTCTCAACTTCTCTTTCTTTAATAAATCGCTCCCTTTTCAGAACATTTTAATACTTTTGTGTTCTTTTCCCATGCTCCCCTTCCCTTCATCATCCTTACTGATTCTGTTGCTGTTGCAAGCCAGGGCCTGCCAACACACTAGCCTAGGTCGCTTTCATGTTTCCAGCTGTGGCACTTGCTGGGAATAGCACATCCAACCGCTGTGCTCATGGTGCTCACACGCCCCATGGTCGTGCTCCCTGAGGTCTGCTCTCCTTTAGTTATGGTGCTTGCTCACGTGCCCCTGGGGGTTGTGCTCTTAGTTGAGGCAAACAAGTTATGGTTGTGGTGGTGTTCACTGGGTCTGCTGCAGTACTCGCCCATGTACTCACAAGGAGCCCCACTCACTGATTGTGGCACTCATGCCTCTTTTCTGTTACAGAGCTTGCCAGGGCTCACACCCTTTTGCCAGGTGCTTACACAGCCTTGGCTAAGGTGCAGCTAGAAATCTCTTGCAGAGCTGCCAGCCTTAACCAGCAGAGTTGGGCTAAAGCGCTCGTACAGTGAGAAGAGTGCTTGCCTGGCCCATGGCCAACTCAATTATTAACATCCCACATCCCCCCCCCCAAAAAAAAAGAAAAAAACCTCCAAAAGTAATTCCTGAATGAGGAGCCAGAAATCACCCCTGAACATCACTGGGTGTGGCCCCAAAACAAAACAAAAACAATCTAATAGAACTGCCAACTGCCAAACTCCTACCCAGCATATGTGGGACACTGGGGATTTGAATGGTGTAGTGACTTACAGCAGTAAAGGTGCTCTAGATCACCAGATTACTATACCATTCCCCTGGGACTTTGTTTAATCTTGTGTTCCCCCACCAGCCTGATGGCTAGAGTTGTCATTTTTTATTATAACTATTCTTATACTTTATAGTTCCATGTTTATCTATCCAGAAGCACTACGGCAAGCCCTTTTCCAGGGTGGGGCATGGCTTCAGAAGCCCTCCACTTCTGGGTTGCCTTAGCCAGGTGGGAAGAAAAACAAAAGCTTTTTCCCAAATCTTGGCCCCAACCCTCCACATCTAGCCCCACTCCTCCATTCCCAGGGAAGGAAACTGAACAAAAACTATTCAAATTCTCATCCTTCTGTTACCCCAGATTACCTTATTAGCCTAGGCACCAAATCTAGGCCCCATGTCACCAGCCCCCAGGACAGAAAATTCTAAAAATCCATTGCTGCAAATATCCCATTAGGAGAAGCCTGATCTGTCCTCAGTGAATGGTCCTGGTTCTCGCCCACTCAAGCTTTAGTCTTCCCTTTGCCTCAACCCAGCTCTGCCACACCATTGCTTCTTTTCATACCACAAATCAAGAGCCCAAATGTTTCCCGCTAGCCCAATTGTCTACCAAAGTCAAGACAGCCTTTCAAGGACTTGCAGCAGCTTCTGGGGAACATCAGCTGTTTCCAGCCTCTCCAGGAGACCAGGCATTAGTTCTTACTCCGCAGTCTCGCTCACAGAGATGTGATGGTGAAAGAGAACAGGAGAGACCAGATTGTGCCACGGACCGTGAGAGGCAGGTACAAAACACAACTGCTCCTGTCAATGTGAGGAAGGCTCTACTGTCTAGCCTTAGGCCTTGCACCAAGCACCGTGCATGAACTCTCCGAATCTCACAGGCTTGGTTCAGAGATACCAAAGGCAAGACGAGAAGACGAGCTAGAAATCCCAGTGGATTCCAAATGAATTGCCAACAAACCTCTGTGAAGCATGAAGCCAAACCTTCTTGGTTTTCCTGTAGTCATTTTGGTGTTAAGTCATTGAATGATATGTTAGATACAGCAGCTCCTCTTCGAATCTTCCTCTCCCTGAACCCTTCCATTAAAAATAAATCTAGGGGTGCAGGGTTCCAAATAGGGATCAAGGATCCAGGAGTCATTCCTGACAACACCTAGCTAAATCAAGTCAAACGGTTCAATGCTCAGGCCCTGAGATATGAGGCTATTTGGTCTCAGTGGTGTTCGGTGTCCCCAGGGACACACTTGTCAGTGCTCCAAGGACCATAAAGTTCCAGGGATTAAACCTCAGAACACACACATCAGCTCTTTCAGCTCTTTCAGCTCTTTCAGCTCAGGCACTTAAACAATTCGGGGGGAGGGGGGGTGAAGAGGTGGGGTCCTCACTGGGCAGTGCTCAGGCTTACTCCTGGCTCTGTGCTCAGGGATCATTCCTGGCAGGGCTCACGAGACCATCTGGGGTGCCAGGAATCAAACGCTGGTCAGCCACATGCAAGGCAAACACTAACGGCTGCACCATTGCTCCATGCCCCCTCCTCCGCCCACTCCCACATTTAAACAGTTTACCCCACACGCTGCCCATGCCTGAACAGCAATTCCATCTTTATCATCTAAACATGGAGCATTCACAACAGTCATTGACAGTAATTACAGAGAGGCTATCTTTTTGAGGAGGAAGTGAGGAGTACCTTTCAGAATATTCAACAAAGACTTGTTGATGGGGATGATCATTTCATCAAAGTTGATTACCAAGATTGAGAGGAGAAAAAAGAAGATTATGCATAAAGCATTCCTATTTGGCTCAGGGAAGCCTGCTGCGGTTTTGTGTTGATTTGTGTTTGATTCAGATCAATCTAACTGGGTTTTGTTTAGGCCCCTATTGAAATGAAAGAGGAAAACCATCTGGGCTGGTCAGAATAGGGATTCAGAAGGAAAAAGCTTGAATTTGCTCAAAAACCCACATGTGAACGCAATTCTGTTTTTCTCCTGCCTCTTGAAGGCCTCTTGAAGATTGCTTCATGAAGAAAAAAATGAGGTGAATAGAGTTGAAACTCTGATGGAAACCCCACATTATCAACTGTGGATGGCTGCTCATCACTTCTATAGACAAGGTGATCATACCTGAGACTTACTTCAGGTCCTGGGTAGATGTGGACTCAAGGACACTCAAAGCAACCCAAGTCATTTTTTCTTACTCAGGGACAGACAAACTCTAAGGTATGATTTACACTCCAACCCATGAGGTCAGAATGAGCCTGAGCCTGGGACTTCAGCTGAAATCATATCCTCATTTCTCCTCCCTTACCCATTTCTCCTTAAAGACTCAGGTCTTCCCGATGAACCAATTACACTCGAATCCTTGAATCAAGATTTACGTTTAGAAAAACTGACCAAAGACTTTTTTTTTTTTTTTGCTCTTTGGGTCACATTCAAAGATGCACATGGGTTACTCCTGGTTCTGCACTCAGCAATTACTCCTGATGGTGCTTAGGGGACCATATGTGATGCCGGGAATTGAACCCCGGTCAGCCACGTGCAAGGCAAATGCCCTACCTGCTGTGCTATTGCTCCAACCCCTGACTAAAGATCTTTTTTTTTTTTAATTCCTCTACCCCTCTCGGAGAGCCCAGCAAGCTACTGAGAGTATCTCGTCTGCATGGCAAAGCCTGGCAAGCTATCTGTGACGTATTCAATATGCCAAACACAGTAACAACAAGTCTCACAATGTTACTGGGCCCGCTCGAACAAATCGATGAACAACGGGAAGACAGGGACAGTGACAGACAGTTCCAAGACTTTGGGGAAAGTATGACCTGTAATCAGTGGGCCACACAACCAGGTCAACAATGGATTAATTTCAGAGTATCAAGAGTGTTATACTCTCCCCATTTTCCATATGCTCTTAACCTCTCAATTAGCCATTAAAATTATGCTAGAAGCAGTCCCCCAAAGGCTGGGATGGGGGTTGGAGGCTATACCCCAAAGGCTGGTTCCCTGAAGGATTCTAGGGACCGAACTGAAGATCCTGACTCCTCGAGTTCAATCTGAAGCTCATATCCAGCAAAGAAGTCTTGAGCCAGAGACCCAAGCACTTAGGGAGGGAGCCCAGGAAGCCATCCAATGTAAGCGCAGACTGAGAAGGCTGCTTAGATGCGGAGTTGACCTACAACTCCATCTTCTAGCTTCAAGCTTAATGATCTTCTGCATCTCTCTGTGCAGCCTGCAGTACCATTCCTTGGTGCATGTCCTCTCAGATGAACTCAGGGACTCTGAGCACAGAAACAGGGAGGTCTGCTAGGCCACAGGCAAGCTCTCAGAGGTAGAGAGGTGGCTGGCTTTGCAATGCTGTTCTTCTTCTTCATTTCTGTGATGAGTTGGATAGCTGCCACCTACAGTCACATGAATCCCATGTCCTCCCAAGTGGTCGGTCTCTGCTGAAGCCAGACTGTGTTCAATGCATGTGCAGCCCTGCAGGGAGCTCTGGGCAATGCCGCTTTCTGTTGTAAGATTGTGAACCCCTTCTCTAAACAGTGTCCCTCCATGATCCCCCAGTTAGCAGCAGAACATAGATTCACACCTTAATCAATTTCACATTTAGGCAAAGGAGAACAACAAATGTGTGTGTGCTTGTGTGGCATACCCCCTTGCATGATATAGAGGCTGATTGGCAAAGATCAGTTGGTCCTCTGAGTATATCCACAAGCTGCAGTAAACACTCCCCTCCCCACAGTGAGGGGAGGAATAAGGGGTCTTCAGGTTTCCTCTCATTAGTTTGATCTCAGGCAGAGACCTGGATTTTCCTATCCGTGTGTCTGTGGGAAAGTTATTTACCATGCACCTACCTGCCCCTCATTTGCAATCCTTATCACCCACAAATATGCACAGGAATTGAATGGAAATGAAGAAACAGACAGATTAGAACTATATCCAATAAAAAATCCCTATAGGCTAACAAGAACATGGTGGTATCGAATGAAAAAAAAACTGGCTGAAGACTGGAGAGACAGCACAAAGATTGAGGTGCTTCCTCTGCAAGCAGTTGCAGTCATGAACCTATTTCAAATCCCCGGCATCACATATGATCCCCCCAAGCACTGCCAAGAGTGTCCCTGAGCACAGAGACAGGAGTAATCCCTGAAAACTGTCAGGAGTGACCCATGCCCCAGCCCCCTCCAAAAGAAAAACACTTGATACTTTGATCCTAAATAGTAATGGGTTTTGATATCCAGGTGCATGATTTTGATTCCAGACTGCTTGTGCAAGAGATAAGATACATAGGTCATCTCCATCCCTAATATTTTGCTTAGATCATGGAGACAGTAACAGCACTAACCCTATGGTTGTAGGAAGAGCATGAGATCATACACAGATAATGCTTAGCACCACATTGATGCAAAGTAAGTAAATGCTGAACGAATGAAAGAACAAACAAAGGAAGATCTGAATGAGTGATGCGGGGGGGTGGGGGAGGTGGGGTGTGATGAGCTGTACCTCACAGATAGCCAGGATCAAAGGGAGGTTGGCGGTTAACTCCTCTTGACCAGACCAGCTGGGAACCTGGAGCCAAAGCCACCCCCCCGCCCCGCCCCCAATCTGTCCCCATTCATTTTTCTCTCCATGCGTTTTGATCCAGAGGAGGTGGAGAAGGGAAGTGGGCCTGGTGAGTAATCACAAGATGACAGATAATGACACAACAGGGAAATGTGCTTCCCGTGGCCCTGCTCAAGCCAACTCCTGAAAACACGTGCTCTTCCAGCCCTGACAACTGAACTGAGTTTCCGTCGGAGGCAGTCACTGTGTCAGGAAGACCATTCAGGAGAAAGCATGATGAGGATCAATGGGTGAAGCCAGGAGCCAATCAGACAACTCTGGCTTTGCTTGCTGGTGTGTCCATAGGGCAACCTGATGGAGGAGAGAGGCTGGAGTGTGTGGGCCGGCGGAGCCTGGAGAAAGAGCTAGCCTGGGAGTCAAGTCAGAGAGCCAACAAGAGCCTCTGGAGCGAACCCGTCCAGATCAAACACATGAACTCTCTCCAATGGGCCAGGGCCTCAGCAGACCAGCACATCCCTATCTCTCCTGCCATGGCAAATGCTCACTCATGAATTTCTGTGTGAGTTTCACTTCTAGAAAACCTTTGAAAACATTCAGATCTCATGAGCTCACTTCAATGTGCAGAGCTTTCCATGTGGAAGAAGAATGAGGTCGGTGTCCTCCAGCCACAGGCCCACGGCCCCGTGCTGATCTTGGGTTACAGAATGATTGAAGACTGCTGTCTTCTGCATGCAGGGCAGCTGTGGGCCTGCAGAAGCAGAACATGGAGCTGGACTACCTTGGAGCTGCTATACAAGCATAGGTTAAAGGGGGTCAATTTGAACCCTGGAGAAGACTTGATAACATAGAAAGTTATCCTCATTTGGATAGGCGGGCTAAAGAGATGGTGGGTGCTGTCAAGAGCTCGGCCGCCAGGGCAAACTCAGTAAGGTCCTCAGAAAATACCCCCAGCTCTGGGTGCTTCGCTGAGCAAAGCCCACTCCCCAACTACAACTACACACACAAAAACACACACGGAGGTTTCATGGTCTGCTCTTTGGGGTGTGTGTGTGTGTGTGTGTGTGTGTGTGTGTGTGTGTGTGTGTGCTCTTGGCTTTTTGGGTCACACCCAGTGATGCTCAGAGGTTCTCCTTGTTCTTAACTCAGCAATTACTCCTAGTGGTCCTTGGGAGACTGTATGGGATGCTGGGAATCAAACTCATGTCTTCAATGTGCAAGGCAAATGGTCTCCCCACTGTACTATTGCTCTGGCCCCAGGTTTGTCTGTTTAACACGAGATATTTTCCTAGATTATAATGTGGATGGGGGTCAGGGAGATGGCACAAAGGGCAGGCACACGTGTTTTGCATGTGGGTGCCTGGGTTGGACCCCTGAGACTTCCTGGAAAAACGTTTTCTAGAAGTAAAACTCACACAGGAATTTGTGAGCGAGTATTTGCAGTGGCAGAAAAGAGCAGATAGGGAGGAGCTGTCAGCTGAGGCCTGCCTGATTCTGCTCTGGGTTCTGGAGCTTGAAATAAATGCTCTAGAGACATGGTGCCTGCTTGCCCGTTGGGTCTGTAACTGGCCTGTAATTGGGGTCCTGGGAGGGAGGGCAGTGATCTCTGGGGGAGAGATCGTTCCTGATGGCTGAGCCCACTCACAGGGGCAGCTGTGGGCGTTGTAAGCCAACATAGCAATGGGAAGATGAGTACCCCATAGCATCCAGGACAGATAGGGATAGGTACTCTGAGTGGGAAGCTCCTTCAGGAAATTTTCAGAACTTCTCTTACTGTCAGGATCTGGAGACATGGCAGGAACGGGGAGAGGGTCAGGAAATCAGGTGATGAGGGAGAAAATTTCCTTCCTCTTGTTGGAATTTGGAAGAGGTTGGAGACCCCTCTTTTAAAAAAAAAACATTTTATTGAATCACCGTCAGATAGTTACAAGCTTTCATGTTTGGGTTACAATCACACAATGATCAAACACCCATCCCTCCACCAGTGCACATTCCCCACCACCAATATCCCTGGTATACCCCCCTTTCCCACCCTCCCCCTGCCTCCATGGCAGACATGATTCCCCATAATCTCTCTCTGCTTTGAGGCATTATGGTTTGCAATACAGACGCTGAGAGGTTATCATGTTTGGTCCTTTATCTACTTTCTGCACACATCTCTCATCCCGACTGATTCCTCAAGCCATCATTTTCTTAGTGATCCCTTCTCTATTCCAGGGGACCCCTCTTTTTGTTTGCTTTTGGGACATACCCTGTATCACAGGGCTTATTCCTGGCTCTGTGCTCAGGGATCATACCTGGCAGTGCTTGGGGTGGCAATCTGCACTGCCAGGGATCAAAAGGAGGCAAGAGCCTCAAGCACTGTGCTGTGTCTGTGATCCCTCTTGTTGGTATTTTCATTCAGCACTAAAAACTGGAATGTGAGGCTGCTGCATCTCTAGTCCGGCTCTTCTCAAGCGTAAAGCACACGCTGGCATGAGCCCCACCCCCTGAGTCCCCCTAAGAGCAGCTTCTGCCCCTCTACTCAAGGCTCTCTCCTCTGTGTGAAAAAGCTGGGCCCCTCACTCTCCGCCTCTCCACCCCGCAGGTGCCCACTCAGTAGTGGCCTGGCAGCCTCCACCAAAGAATGTCACCCTGGCCTGGGGCCCGGCCTCAGACAAAGGCCCTTTGGAGTCAGGCCTGCATCCTCCAGCTGACAGGACCCTCCCTGCCTCCCTGCTGCCAGCTAAAGAAGGCAGCTAGATTCATCCCCCTTGGATTGATGGTTTCCACAGAGCAAGGCCACATCCCTTCTCAGGAAGCAAAAAGAAGCTGGGCTTGGTAGCCTGACCCTGGTTCCAGGACAAATAACCGACTGTCCTCAGGCAGAGGGAAGGAAGATGAGCCCCCCACCACGCCCAGAGGCAGGGAGACCTCTGACACATGTACATTGAGGGTGGGCAGGAGGAAGCCCAATGTCCCAAAGACCAAATCTAGAGCCCCAGCCCAGACTTCCCAGGGCTGAACTCAGGAACTTGGCCAGGGCTGAGTTCCGGTTCTGTTTCCAACATTGCAGCCCTCAGCTCATTCTTCTCACACCCTCATTCTTGCAAGCAAACGGGAAGAGAAAAGGATTATCAACAAAAAAATAATACATGAGAAGGCCTTGGTTTTCTGGTGATAAGAAGAAATACAGAAAAAAACCTAGAAAACAGAAAAGGTATAAAGAAAACCAAGTTAAAATTGTTGAAATGATGCTAATCGTTGTATCATTTTAGTAGATTTCCTTCCAGTCTTTCTTGGGGGACTGGAATGGAGATCTTTAGGCCCCACCCAGCGGTGTTTAATTTACTCCTGGCTGGATGCTCAGGGATCACTCCTGGCAGTGTTCAGAGAACCCTGTAATGCCAAGGACCAAACCCAGTGTGGCCACATGCTGGGCAAGTGCTTTAGCCTCTGTACTATCAGTCAATGATACAGTGATACACACATAAACATGAATATAGAAATAGTCCTCTATATTGTGTGGTTATTCATTTCGAAGACTAAAAGAGGTAATAAAAGTACCTAATACAAAGCCTGTCTCTTTCTCAGCAAGCTAATCTTCTAATGCCACCTCTCTAGTTGCCTATTTAAATAAAGCCACTGGGTGGAGGCAGGAAGACCTTTATCCTGTTGGGAAGATTCTGGATGGCCCTCCATATCTTCCCACCCAAGATCACTTGTGCTACTCCTTATTTGTCTTTCTCTCCAAGCCAAGTCTTGATCTCCGTGTGAGTCCATTTATTCCTTCTGAAGATTCCTCTGGGATGGCTTCTGGGAGATTGTCCATTGTGGGCCCAAGACTCCCAGGAATAACAGGTTCCACTCAGGGTCTCTCAGATGTGGCCTCTGGAAGAACCAGAGGAATGTTTGCTGGTTGTAGACTTGTCTAGAACAGGAGGCCTATCATTATGGGGTTTTGTTGGTACATTGTGTTCTAGCTGACTGTGACCCATCATGACCCCCAATCCTGCCTGCTTCCTCCCCTAGGAAATGAGAGACCTTTGTGTGAACGTGGCTATAAAGATTACCCTAGTGTTTCAGTTAAAGGACAGGCACTCAGAGGAGTTCAAAGAGAACCAAGCCGAAATGTGACCCAGCACAGAGGCAGCTGTTCAGGAAGAACATGAAGGAAAAGATGGTCTTTTTTGTCTTGCCAGCACCTACTTCCCTGCCTCTTACTCTGTTGTTGCCTTTTCCTTCTCCACTGGGTTGAATAGTGTCCCCATCCCCCCCACACACACACACATCTCCCTCCCTTCCACACACACACACACCAAACACATGCCCACCTAGGAACTCAGAATGTGGTCTCATTTGGAAAAAGCATCTTTGCAGACATATTCAAGTTAAGAAGAGATACTAGATCAAAGAGGGCCCTAATCAGATGACAGATTCTTAGAAGAAAAGTAAAACTTTAGACACAAAGCCACAGAGGAAGTCTGTCACGAGAAGATCGGCCAAGATCAGAGCCTCTACTCCTAAAGTCTGGTAGTGCAAAGGAGTGACCAGCAGCAACTAGTAGGGTTCTCCTCCATGAGACAGAGAGAGCAGGACCCTGCCTACACCTTAATTCTGGATCGCTCAAGCAACTTTCTGTTGCTTTAAGCCATTCGTTTGTGATTTTTTTATTCTGAAAATCAGGGAAGAGCATTACACCCTCTTAGGCTGGCCTTCTGCTGCATCCACTAGTGTGGGAAGAACACTCGTCTTGGGCTGGAGCAGTGGTATAGCAGGTAGGGCATTTGCCTTACAATAGATGACTTGCATACCCCAAATAGTCCCCTGAGCCTCCCACCAGTAGTGATCCTTGAGTGCAGAGTCAGGAGTAAGTTCTGAGCACCGTGAGTGTGACCCCCAAACCAAAACAAAACAAGAAATCCCCACAAGAGTCAAGATTTACTGGCTCATACACACACACACACATACACACACACACACACACACACACGTGTTAAAACCTGAAGCCTCACAATTTCAATCCTATTTTCACTTAGCGTGTTGAACTTAAACCAGAACTAAGGATCTTCACAAATGGGGATCTTAATCCAGCTCTGCACCTCACCCCCACAAAGATCATGAGGTTGCTTCCATTTGCTGGACCTCAATGCCAGGGGTCATAGAAGCAAGGGTCGGGGAGCAAAGGTGGGGGTAGGAGTCTGTAGCCACACAAGGGCAGCAGTGCAGCCCCCATCTCTGAGCCCATGCGCAGATTCTGGCTTCTCCTTTCAGAACTGACCAGCGACCTTAGGGAAGTCCTGATGCCTCTTTGTACCTCAGTTGCCTCTTCAGTGAAGTGGGGATGAGAATAATAAAATCAATCTCTGGAAACTGGCAACTTCTTCAGTACCTGAGTAGCTGATGCTCGGGGCAGAGTCTGGTGCCTGTAAAAGCTGTTTTACTGCCTGTGCTGCACAGCCCATGGTCATGGGAGGCGGCAACACAGGAGCACAAGCATACGTGGCTCCACTCAATGTTTGGTTCCATGATGCTGGACTGCAGACAGGACCTTCAAGGGAAGCACCAGCTTCATGCCCAGACTTTCTCCAAGCGAAATGAGCCTCAAGCGTCCTATGCAAAACAATTCCATGGCTTGATGGAGACAGGTGACACTTTTACCCAAGTCAAGTGCTGCCTACTGGTTGGCTATAGAGCTTCTCACCAGGATCTTCACAGCTGTTGGGATTTGTGGAGAGGAAAGGAAGTTCAAGTTCAAGCTGTGACCCAGAGAAGATTGGGGTTTAGAAAATGAGAGGTGTCTGCTTGTTTGTATGAGTGTGTGTGTGAGTGTGAGAGAGTGTATGTGTGTGAGTGTGTGTGTGTGTGTGTGTGTGTGAGAGAGAGCGAGAGAGAGAGAGAGATTACTGAGAGGATTCATAGTCTCCCTCACATTGAGCAGAGTCAGCCGAGAGTCCAAGTTCACCATATTCATCTGAAACCACTGCCCTGATTCAGAATTGCCCTGCTCATACTTGTCTTTGTGTCATCAAAGGACCCCAATATCACCCCATCCTCAGAAAGGTGGTACAGGCAGTGCTATGAGCTCAGGAGTTGAAACACAAAACCTGAGATTCAACCTCTACTCTGCCCCTTCTGAGCTTAAAAACATGGTAAAGTCTTCATTTTTCAGAGGTTTTTTCTTTTCTTTCTTTCTTTTTTTTTTCCATTTTGGTATCACACCTGGCAATGTTCAGGTGTCCGGGTTCTGCACCCAGTAATTACTCCTGGTGATGCTTGGGGGACTATATGGGATGCTGGGGATCAAACCTGGGCTGGGCATGCGCACACAAGATAAGCAACCTACCCGATCTCTGCAGCCACAAGGCTTTTTTTTTTCTTTACTGGCAGTATCTTTGCCCCAATGTCATGGGCCAGAGGTGAAAAGCAGCCCAGAGAATGTCTGTAAGGCATTTCGCCCAGGGAGAGCATCTGGATACAATAAACGGGGGCTGCTCTGCGGATGTGAAGGCAATGCCCATTCAGAGAGGACATGGGGAGGTCACGCAGCTCACAACCACCAGTGTCTGGATGGCTCAGGACCCAGCAACCTCCTATGGGGAGATCTGGACGGGGCAGTCCGATGAACACATGGCAACAAATTAAGACCATTTGTTAATTCCTGACTCCAGTGAGTATTAACAAATGTAATTTTTGTTTCTGGGAAATTCTATTAAAATTCTGCTTATTAGAACTTCCCAATTGCTGCATAAAAACCTCCTTCAAGGAGGTCGATCCTAAAACACGGCCCTGTAGTGTGAGATGCTAACAATTACTGTATCTCTTTGTTCTGTCTTTGGCTGGCTTTCAGTTCATGAGGAAGTATCTGTATGGAAGCCAATTTGAGTTGATTTTGCAAGTAAAATTTCTGGGGACAATGTGCCAGGTGCCTCAGCGAGCTGGAGTCTGGTGAATTCTCTGTCATCTGCTCACAATAACCCTAACTCACGTTTGTAGGGTGAGCCAATTTTCAAAGCGTTATGTTTTCACATATGGTATTTTATTCCCTCTTCATAATCACACTGTGAGGCTGGTAGTCTTCTCTCTGTTTTATAATTTTCCCACTTAACAGATGAAACAATAAGAGCTCAAGTGATATTCCCACACTTAGTTCATAGTACCTGACTGGTTGGTATGGAAGTTGGATCCAGGATTTATATTAAAACGTTATTGAAATAATGTGTCTGTCATACTGGAAATGCAGAAATGATTGAAGCATATTCGGCTTTCTGGGTTGGAGGGGAGAAAGGCATTTAGGACAGTGTAAGATGTACTTAATATGCATGCAATCTGAGGTTAATAAGTCCTCACTCCCAGACTCTCCAATATATTTTCAACAGAGCTCTTTACCCCTGAGACATTCTTTCCACCCTACCCCTACCAAAACAAGCAAACAGCCTTGCTCCTACCAAGTCAAAGGTCAATTCAAATTCTCAAAAACAGTGAATATAGTTCACTATTCTCTGCATGTAGCACTTTCTTCTTGGACCTTCCTAATACCACACACTGCGTTTCTCCTTCACAGAAAGCCGTGTTTGTTTGTTTTTTCCTGTCTCCTTTGTTGAGACTTGGCATTTGATCAGTTTGTAAATGTTGTTTTGTTTTTTGTTTGGGCCATACCTGAGAGTGCTCAGGGGCTACTCCCAACTCTGTGCTCAGAGGTTACTTCTGGCACATTGCTCAGGGGTCACTCCCAGCGGTGCTCAAAGGACCAGGCAATGCCAGGGATCAAACTTGGGCCCCTCCATAACACGTATGTGCTCAACCCAGTGAGCTACTCTCCGGCCCCAGTTTGTAAATGTCAGAGAATATCGGGTTTCCTTTTCCTGCCCTTCCTTGTTCTCTCCTAGCGTCCCTCTGGTCCTTTGGTCGCAAGCCCTATTCATGTACTGTAGCACTCCCGTTGTTCATCGATTTGCTCGAGTGGGCACCAGTAACGTCATCATTGTGAGACTTGTTCTGCCATACAGATGGGATACTCTTGGTTACTTGCAGGGATCTCCGAAAGGAATGGAGGAATCGAACTGGGGTCAGCCATGTGTAAGGCTAACGCCCTAGCCACTGTGCTATCCCTCCAGCCCTATTCATATGCTGATCAATCCTAAGTATTCACCTCCAACCTCAATGCCTCTTCCTGGATCCATTTAGCTTGTTGGTATCTGTCTTTGGATGGTTCATAGTCACTGTCAAGTTCATCATAAGATTAGCATTCTTAAAACAAAACTTGGTTTTCTCCCTTGGCTCCATTCCTCCATTCTTTCCCATTGCAGTTAGTGTCATCCTCACTCACCCAGTAACTCAGATCGGCAGTGAGGCTCACTCCCTCTCTTTCCTCATAAACCACACCTGTCTAGAACAAGTCTTGTGGGACAGCCACCCCACTTATGTCTGGAATCTATCCACTTGTCTCCACCTCCAGTACCATCCTGGTCCAGCCATTGATGCCTCTGGGAAACCCATGAATTACTTTCCTCCACCACGCTTCTGGCCTTACCCCCTAATCACTCATGATAAATCTTTCAAAAGATCTAAGGTAGAGTATGTCACTCTTCTGTTTACCTGCTTATCTATGGCTTATCATTGTGTCTGCCAGAAAATCCAAACTTCAGAGCAAAGTCTTCCAGCTCTTCATGATGGCACTCACCCTTCCTTTCCTCATCATCTCCAGCCCTCCCCTGTTCTCCCACGCCCATCTAGCCAAAACGCCTCCTGTCCTTTGCATTCTCCACTCCCTCTACTTAAAATAATCTCCCCAACATCTTATACCTCCCCTACATTCATCCAAGTAAGAACAGATTTGTTAGCATTCTTTCAGGTCTCAGCTGAACTATCACTCCCCTGCCCCCACCAACCAGGTTGCTGTATGCCCAGTCCTTTTAATTTTACTTCCTATGAGGGATGTGTCACCCTCCACAATCTTGTCCTTCATCCCTCTTATCACCACTAGCGTATAAGTTCTTCGCATGTCTGGTCAGAACAGTTTATGCCTGTCACCCACAATCCCTCCGTTTATGAGGAAGACAAACAACACAATACTGTCTGTATTTTGAACTTTGTTAATTGCCATGTAGTAGAAAGATCAGGTTCCAAGAGGAAGCATATCAGAAGATCAGAGAACTTAGTTTTTGATGAGCTTGACCTGATCATGCAGGGCCTTCCCGGGGAGGGGATATTAAAATGGGAACCAGAGAATAGGAATTAGTGTTTGGAAATATCTGGGGGTGGGGAAACAAAAGAATTTCAGGAGGGAATAAAACATGCTAAAGATGAGGGAAAAAAGTATGAATATTCTTCATCTCTTTATTTATTTATTTATTTATTTATTTATTTGCTTTTTGGGTTATACCCAGCAATGCTCAGGGGTTACTCCTGGCTCTGCACTCAGGAATTACTCCTGGTGGTGCTTGGGGGATGCCAGGGATTGAACCCGGGCCTGCCGTGTGCAAGGCAAACACCCTACCTGCTTACCTGCTGTACTATCACTCTGGCCCCTCTTCATCTCTTAAAAAAAAAAGAAAAGAAAAGAGGCCAGAACAATAGTACAGCAGGTAGGATGTTTGCTCTGTACATAACTGACCTGGTTTCATAAGGTCCCTCAAGTCTGCCAGGGGTGATCTCTGAATGCAGAGCCAGGAATAAGCTCTCAATGCCATTGGGTGTGCCCCCTCAAAAAGGGAAGTCGTAGAGTTTTGTAACCTCATTTTAATTTATATATTAAGGTTTATATTTATATCAGTCATTTCTAGATTTGTTTGCTTGATCTTATGAACAATGCTGCATCAAACACCTTATTTTGTAAAAGATATAAGTGGGACAACCCCTAAAGTGGTTAAAAAATTGAAAAGATATCCCCAGTGTTGCTAATGAGAGAATAATTGAGGCTTTTCCGACTTTGAGAGTCTTTGGAAGCACCTGCTACAACTGAACATATACTTCCCGTGAGATTCAGTAGTTCTCCTCCTCAACAGAGGTATGCCTGTCAAAAGACACAGACAAAAAAGTTAACAGAAGCCCACTTTATAATATCAGAAACAAAGCCACCCAACTGTCCACCCACAGAAAACCCTGAGCTAATCTTATCATAGAATTCACAGAGCATCTCAAATTGAACAAACTGTTGCTACACACTGTATGGGTGAAACTCACAAATGGAATGTTGAGTGAAAGAACATGGACTCCCCCATATCAAGTAGATTCCACGTCATTCCATAGGAACTAAGTTCAAAAGCAGAACAACCACAAGCATGAAGTAAGAGGTGAAGAAAAAATTTCAGGACAGCGCACGTTCTGCTTCCTGTTCTAGGTGTTGATTATAGGGGTGTGTCACTCTCTGACAATTCATCAGGCTGAACACATGGCTTTTTGACTTCCCAGTATTATATTATATTTCAATAAGAAATTTTTAAATATTCATGATTATTTCATTGGGGGTAAATCTTGTGCATGCATTTTCTCTTATCAGGGAAAGTTAAGAGGTTTTGGCAAATGGTTACGTTGTGGATATGATTGAATCATGTTCCCCCCACACACACATCCCCCAACCAAATACGCTGAGTCCTGCTCCTGAGCTCCTGTTAATGTGTTCTTGGGAAATACAATTTCTGAAGCTGTAACCAAGTTTAGTGTGTGGTCCTACACCAAATGCCTGGGGTTATTAATATGAGAGAAGGGGCAGGGGGGAGGGTGGAAATCATATGGCCCTAGTGGCCCAGGCCTTCACATGTGTAAGACCCTGGGTTCTATCTCTGGATTCTTTCCCAATGCTGGTGTGTGCCCTTCCTTACAATGTAGTAACACTTTATTCTGTCTGTCTGTCTGTCTGTCTGTCTCTTTCTCTCCTCTCTCTCTCTCTCTTTTCATGTTTTATTGGCTTTTGTTTTGTTTGGGGGCCATTCCTGGTGGTACACAAGACTTACTCCTGGCCTTGTACTCCTGGAGGGCTTGAGGGACCATATGGGGTGCTCAGAATTGAACCCAGGTAGGCCATGTGCAAGACAAGTGCTCTACCCACTGTACCTTTGCTCTGGCCCAACAATATTTTCTCTTTTAAAGAGGAGATTTAGAGATGCACAAGCACATAAAGAAATAGGCAACGTGACATCAAAGCAAAGAGATGACAGTGATGCTGCTATAAGCCAAGGAACCTCAAGGAAGCTCTGTAAGACCCCACACATGGCTAAAAGCACACAGCAGAGCCTCCAGCATGAAGCGACTGCACCAATACTGTGATTCCTGACTTCCTGCCTCCTGAGGGGTCCAAGGAATGAGACAGCATGTTGCAGTGGTCATGAAACTCCTACTTTATGGTCTTTGTTATGGGAGCCCAAGAGAGGGGATGAAAGGAGCAAACTCCAAGAAGGATTGCCTTTTAGATCCTTGTTCTGTGTCTTGGAAGAGAGGTCGGGAATATTCCCAAGCAGTTCTTATAATTTCATCACTTTGATAACCTCTTGTTTGCAGCCAAGCCAGGTCATCTGCTTGAACTTCCAGTAACGACTGAAAAATCAGCTCCCTTGGGCAGACAAATCATGCACAGAACCCCAAGAAAGAAGAAACAAAAAAAATGTACAGGGGGGAAAACTTGGGGCTCAATTTTATGACTCTCGATGTCTATAGGGGCCGGGGGATAGAGGAGGTTGGGCCATACCTAGTTATTCTCAGGGCTTTGTCCTAGCTCCGTGCCCAGGGTTCACTCCTAATGCTTTCCCCAATTGTCTTCAACTATTAATGTTATTCTCTTTCACTTTAAATCTTTTCCCACTCACATAATCATTCAGGTTTACTTTCTAAAACTTAGAAAATAAAGGAAAAGTGAAACATTTGCCTGGCATGTGAAGCCCTGGGTTTGATCTCCATTACAGCAAAAATAAATTAATCAAATAAATAAATGGAAGTTACTCATTGTCTGTGAGCAAAGAAAACCACCATTCCATTTTGGTACATTGCTCATCATAGACTTTCTCTTTCCCACCTACACTCTCCCCCCGCCCCCCCACCACCGTCCACCCCACTTCCCTTCCTGTTATTACTCTGGTGCTGGGGGAGGGGAGTGCCACACACATTTGTGGTGCTCACAAACTTGGCACTTGCCAGGAGTGGCACACTTGGCTGCAGTGCTTAAGATGGACGCACACTTGTGTCTGTTGTGACACTGGGGATCACAAATCGCGGTGCCACCTGCATTGCTCTTGGCACAGAGGGAGGTGCCAGGGACTCAAACTTAAGGTTTCATGCCCACAAGACAGATGCTCTACTATGGAGCCATGAATGTCTTTCCTTTTCTCCACTTCCTTATTAGGAAAACATCATCCCTACCCACTTGCTGACCATGTCTTTTCTCTTTCTTTTTTTTTTTTCTTTTTTGGGTCACACCTGGCAATGCACAAGGGTTACTCCTGGCTCTGCACTCAGGAATTATTCCTGGCGGTGCTTGGGGGACCATATGGGATGCTGGGAATCGAACCCGGGGCGGCCGCATGCCAGGCAAACGCCCTACACACTGTGCTATCGCTCTAGCCCCCTCTTTCTTTTTCTTGATTAGTATAATTAATTCCAGTACTTCTGAAACATGGTCTGTTATCCACACACATATTTCTGCTTCTGTTTTGCATCATACTAAGTGCTTGCCCTGTCACTGACCCACTTTTTCACCCAAAGAGCCATCTTCTCTCCAGCCCTGAGTTTGTTTGTTTGTTTGCTTTTTATTGGCACACCTAGCGATGTTCAGGGGTTAATCCTTGCTCTGCACATTCAGGAATTACCCCTGGTGGTGCTTGCCAGAGACCATACAGGATACGGGAGATCAAACCCAGGTTGGCCAGATACAAGGCAAACTCTCTCCCCAATATACTATCACTCTGGCCCACTAGCCCTGAGTCTGCATGGGAACAGGTGGGTCACACTGCAAACCGGATTAGGGAAAAGGCTCTTTTCCAAAGTTGTCTTCAGTATAGCTGATGCTCCTCCAGCACAGGCCTGGACTGCCTTTGCTCTCAGAGTCAAGGGATGAACAAATTCACACTCCTCAATTCAAGACCTGTTTGGGCTGGGGATGTGACTCAAGGGTGACACAGGATTCCTGGTGCCGCAAAAAAAAAAAAAAAAAAAAAAAAAGGAAAGGAAAGAAACAAAGAACATAGAATCCACATAATTATCCTCCACATTAGGGTGAGGAATTTTCTTGGAGAGAGAGAGAGAGAGAGAGAGAGAGAGAGAGAGAGAGAGAGAGAGATTTGCTCTTTGGGTCATATTCGGCAATGCACAGGGGTTACTCCTAGCTCATGCACTCAGGGAATACTGGCAGTGCTTGGGGGACCATATGGGATGCTGGGGATCAAACCTAGGTCAGCCGCGTGCAAGGCAAATGCCCTACCCGGTGTGCTATCACTCCATCCCCTAAATATATTCTTTTACTCATCAAGTCCTCTTGTTCCCTCTCTGACTGATGCAATGTGTTTGGTTCACATCCTGGAGGTTGTGCTGAATCGTGGCCACCTCCAGCTCCATGAGGAGCTTTCTCTCCTGAGAGCCTGGGAGCTGGTGGGCAGGGCAGACACCACAGCTGGCCTGTTTGCTGGCTTCTCATTGAGCTTGCACCAACGGGAAACTGCCCCAGGAGCTCCAGAAGGGGCAAAAGAGAGAAACCAAGGTAGGTATACCGCACAGCTTCCTAGCACCCAGGTGATCAGAATCTTGTGTGGGAGGCAGCAGTGAGCTACACCCCACCTCATCTTTTCAGGAAGCCTCTTCACTGATTCCAATCCCAGAGCCTATCAGCGATACCAGGTGCTCTCCCAGTGCTGGGCACACTTTTGTGAAGGATTTTTATTCAGTCTGCAATGATGCAAACTGCACCTGCCCATCTTTTGTCTCCAGAGCCACACAGATACAAGTCAGCACACTATGTAATGGTTCTCTGAGTACATGTATGAGTGCACGTACACGTTCAGTGAGCAGATGTGCGATGTGCTCACTTCAGGGCTTGTCCCATTTCTTTTTATTCTTTTTTTTTTTTTTTTTTTTTTTTTTTTGCTTTTTGGGTCACACCTGGCGATGCTCAGGGGTTACTCCTGGCTCTGCACTCAGGAATTAGTCCTGGAGGTGCTCGGGGATGCTGGGAATCGAACCTGGGTCGGCCACATGCAAGGAAAATGCCCTACCCGCTGTGCTATTGCTCCAGTACCCGTCCCATTTCTTTTTATTTATTTATTTTTTATTAAATCACTGTAAGTTTCAAAACTACAGTTTCAAAACTTTCGTGTTTGAGTTTCAGTCACACAATGACCAAACATCCATCCCTCCACCAGTGTGCATTTTCTACCACCAGTGTTCCCAGTATCCCTCCCCCCCATCCCACCTCTCTCCTTGTCTTTATGGCAGACAATATCCCTCTTACTCTGTCTCCACTTATGGGTATTATGGTTGCAATACAAAAATACAAATAATGAAATAATGAAATGTTTGATCCTTTATCTACTTTCAGCACACATCTCCAATCCCGAGCGATCCCTCCAACCATCATTGACCTAGTGATCCCTTCTCTATCCCAGCTGCCTTCTCCCCCAGCTCATGAGACAGGCTTTCAACCGTGGAGCAATCTTCCTGACCCTTGTGCCTACTGTCTGTCCTTGGGTGTTAGTCTCATTTTATGATATTTTATATTCCACAAATGGCTGGAGCGATAGCACAGCGGGTAGGGCGTTCGCCTTACACGCGGCCAATATGGCCGACCCGAGTTCGATTCCTCCGCCCCTCTCGGAGAGCCCGGCAAGCTACCGAGAGTATTGGATATGCCAGACACAGTAACAACAAAGTCTCCAATGGAGATGTACTGGGCCCGCTCGAGCAAATCGACGATCAACGGGAGGGCCTTTACCTTTTACAAATGGGAATATTTGTATTTATTTGTATATAAATACAAATATAAATATTTGTATTTATATTCCACAACTGAGTGCAGTCCTTCTATGTCTGTCCCTTTCTTTCTGACTCATTTCACTTAGCATGATACTCTCCATGACCATCCACTTATAAGCAAATTTTCTGACTTTATCTTTCCTAACAGCTGCATAGTATTCCATTGTGTAGATGTATCATGGTTTCTTTAACCAGTTGTCTGTTCTCAGACATTTGGGTTGGTTCCAGATTCTGGCTATTGTGAAGAACATGCTGGCGCAGATGTCATTTCTACTGTGCTTTTTTTTTTTACACCCTCAGGATATATTCCCAGAAGTAGTATTGCTGGGTCATATGGAAGCTCAATTTCTAGTTTTTTAAGGAATACCCATATTGTTTTCAAAAAAGGCTGGCTTCTCCCATTTCTTACACATTTCATATGCAAGTCTCTGACCTGCCTTTCTGCAGTTAACTAGGTTCCTTCTTCCATCCTCAGCGTATCATTGTCTCCTTCCCAGCTCAGGCATCTCTCCATCTGCTTCCTCAGGCTGTGTGAGGTGCTACATGGATTCCCATATGTCACAGATATTACTACAAGAAATCTGAATCTTCGTAGCACAATTTGAAGTTTGGATAAATTCTTTTTCCTTAAGATTTATCTGGCTTTAAGAGACGCAGGGAGGCAGGGGAAGGGGGGTTATTTTCTATATGAATTTCAGGAGTGTCTGAATTTTTTATTTTTGGTTTTTTTTTTAATGTCATTGGTTATAAGGACTAAACTGAATCTGTAAAATGCCTTGGGCAGTGTTGTCATTTTGACCTTTTTAATCCTCTTGATCTATAAACAGGGGATGTGTTTCCATTTTCTCCTGTCCTTTTTATTTCTTTTAAAGTGTTTTGTAGGATTTTTTCGTTGTTGTTTCTGTTGTTGTTATAGGTCTTTTACCTCTTTTGTTAAGTGGATTCCTAGGTACTTGATTTTCTGAGGCACTATTGTCCATAGGATTGTTTTTTCATTTTATTTTTTAATTTCTATCTCATCTATTTCACTGAGGGAAGAGATCACTCTGGAGGAGGAGGGGATGTTGAAAGGTGGTTAATTGCTCTGTATCTCCTAGGTTACTATAGACCATAGTGCCTAAAAAGGAAAAAAAGTGGCAAAGGAAGAGAGGTCAGAGAGAAACTGGGGACACTGATGGAATTGGACAATGGTGAAGGAATTGGTATTGAAACATCGTATGCCTGAAATGCAATCATAAATAGCTTTGCAATTTGTAGTGACTCAATAAAAACAAAAATGTGTACAAATAAATAAGCATTATATATTACTATAACCCCCCAGAGAAATCCAAATTTTCATAAAATGTTGATCCAGAACCTGTAGTTCTCTAGTCTCAGTTTTGAATGTGTGACTTTATGAGTAAATAGTGTTGCCTACCCCTCATCAAGATGCCTACTCCTCATCAAAAATGACCCTAAATTCATCAAAGGCTCTGTTAAAATGTGTCTTTCCTAATTTTTGCGCTGTGATCGTACGTTATAGAATAGCAGAAATGCCAAGACTTGCATAAACTACCACTTTCTGAGCACAGATATGAGCAGGATTCTCTCCTGAGCTGGGTTCATGCTTTAGCTTTTTAATGACTCCAGAGTCAGGTTATCAAGAGCCAGTTGTCTAATTTTCAAGAATTTTGAGAGTTGGTTCCTAAACAAAGTTGTTGTTTAAAATTACAGTATTTAAACTCACGATGAAATAAATCAGAATTTTTAAAAATCAAATGGAATAATTTCAGCAACCCTGAACTATGTCCCACGCTCAAATTGGATGTGTTGGTAATAGAAATATAATGGCATACATCTCCGTTCTATTGTTCAAAGATGTTAGTTAGGTATCTGGAAATCAGCTATCGTGGGAGTAGCTGCACCATGGAAATTGGCAAAGGTTACAAAACAGGAGCCCTGGGTCCCCAGAGTTGGCTGGTAAACATCTGCCACCACACTCCTAGCTGCGCTCACTTCTCAAGACAGCCCTCTGAGAATGCTGTTTGCTTCTTCCTTCTGCAGGGGAAAAGGTGAGGGCGAAAGGAGTTAAATGAATTAGAATCCTTTTCTCTCCACATCCACGCCAGCACTGGGTATTCTTGTTCTTTTTGGTCTTGTAGTCTCTGTGGTGTGGGTTGATACTTCATTGCTGTTCTGATTTGCATCTCCCTGATGATTAGTGATATAGAGCATTTTTTCATGTGCCTTTTGACCATTTGTATTTCCTCTTTGAAAAAGATTCTGTGTTCATTTCTTCTCCTCATTTTTGATGCAGTTGTATTTCTTTTTCTTGTAAAGTTCTATCAGTGCCTTATGTATTTTTGATATTAACCCCTTATCAGGTGAGTATTGGGTAAATGTTTTTTCCCATTCTATGGGCTGTCTTTGTATCCTGATCACCATTTCCTTTGAAGTGCAGAAGTTTCTTAACTCAATGTATTCCCACTTATTTATCTTTGCTTCTACTTTCTGGGTTAGCGGTGTTTCATCTTTGAAGATTCCTTTAGCCTTCAGTGTTATGGAGAGTTCTGCCTAAGATTGGCAATTAGTAAATTAAAAGTCCAAGGTCCCAACCCAGGGGAATATCTTCACCCCACACTGTGGCACTTAGCTACATGTATCTCCCAACTCAGCCCTTTGGCAAGATGTGAGGAGAGAGGGTTCAGATCGTCCAATTGGTCCCTCATGATAATGCTTGCATTTAAAATCATATGCCAAGTACTTTGGGTGTTTTGGTATTTTGTTTTGTTTTTGTTTCAGATGAGTTAGTTTCATTCCAGATGGTACAGAATACGGGATAGGTCAAACATTTGGGAAGGGTTCTGCAGGGTTCTTAGCTATGTTGCTGGTCACAGTACTGCCTCACGGTTATGGTAAAAAATAGCTGAGAACCGGAGGATGAGCAACCTTATAAATTCTTCTTCTTCTTAATTTTTATTATTTTTTTACAAAATTTTATTCTTAAATGTACAACACGTTCCAAGTCATTTCCTTCTAGCTACAATTGGCAACAAAGGCTATTATGCAGGGAATCCAGATGTTTAACCAGTAATGGAATTAAAGATCACCATTGCCTCCAGCACAAGGAACAGCTTACTTTTTGCCAGATTTCTTAATTCCCCCCAGTGACAAGGAAGTCCTCCCCCATGGCCTTGGCTTTTAGTTCCTCAAGTTTCTTCTGCTCCTCTTTCCGTTTCTGCTTCAATGCTTTATCTTCTTCATCCATCTCCCTGGCCTGCTTCTTGGACTGTTCAGGGGCTTCTTCTTGCCACCTTCATGGCCAGACATGGTGTCTGCCAGCTCTCACCCAGACTCTGCCACAGGAAGCCCCAAGCTTATAAGTCCTTCATGACCTAGTGCCACACTCCTTACAGAGGCACAATGGATGCTCATTTGGAATTATCACAAGTGATGTGCTTATTTCTCTGCTCACCCCCATGGCCACCTCACCACCACGCCCTGACACAAACTGCCCTCCACCATCCCTCTCCACCTCTCTTAGTTGGACACTGCTCACTCTGGGAAAGTCTGTTCAAGTAGCTCCTCCGGGAAGCCTTACAATTCATCACCGCTGGGCACACAGCTGCCAGTAAAATTTATCAGTTTCAACAGAGACTCCGCTACTGCTGCCATGTCCTTATGGATATGTCTGGACCAAACTCTGAAACTACCGAAGCAACCAGTGTTATGGTGCTGTATTGTCTGTATTGGGGCAAGAATGGTGTTTTTTGCACTTTGTATCCTTCATGAAAAACTGCCCAACGTGTTGTCCATACTAGGCCTCCAATGTATTATTAAAGGACCTAGGAATCATATTGTAAAATCATATATATAGATATATATACACACACATATGTATGATACATATTTACCGTTTTTTGAGGTACCAGGATTACAATTCTGTTATTATACTTTTCATTTATACATTCTTCCCACCCCACACGTACCTCAGGAGCCCACTTCCCTTCCAGCCACCTCCCAGGTAAACTAAAGACAAAACCTCCAGTTCCAATGACTTTGTCCACTTGTTGATCCCTTAGTATTTTATGTATCCCACATATGAGAGAGATTTTAAAAAATTTATTGTAGAGATAGGGACACCTACTCACGTATAGAATTGTGTGTGTATGCGTAATGTTTTTAATCACTTTTTTCTTGATTTGTAATGTTAAAACATGTAGAAAATAAATAATAGAAAATTTTAAGAAAAGGGCAAATATTATTTATAATCCCTCCATCTTCATATAAAGTAAGAAAATAGTAGACTAACACCCAAGAATAGCCGAGATAAGTACCAGGAGGTTCACTCTATGGCTTGGGGGCCAGCTGCACATGCTAGGGGAAAAGGCAGCTCAGATAGAGAAGGGAACACCAAGTAAAGGATGTTTGGAGGACTCGCTCGGGATGCGAGATGCGTACTGAAAGTAGACTACAGACCAAACACGATGGCTACTCAATATCTCTATTGGAAACTACAACACCCTAAAGGAAAGAGAGAGCAAAAGGGAATGCCCTGCCACAGAGGTGGGGTGGGTTGGTGGGGAAGAGGGGGTGGGAAGGCCACTGGGTTCATTGGTGGTAGAGAATGGGCACTGGTGCAGGGATGGGTACTCAATCATCATATAATTGAAACCCAAGCACGAAAGTTTGTAAGTCCAAAACTGTACCTCATGGTGTTTCACTAATAAAAAATAAATAAATAAAAAAATAAGCCCCCTGGTCTATAGCTGTTTCTGGTTCACTCACCATTAAGAGAGCTCCTTTGGCTGTTTCTCACATTTTGATGCAGCGGGAAAATAGCGCAGACCAGCAAATAAGGGTTCCCAATCTCTGAAAATAAACATTTCTCCTTTCATGTTCTTATACTAGCAGGGAAGTGAGCAAAATGCCTCATATACTCATTAGAGCTCACACAGCTAAGAAGAATCAGAGCTGAAAATCTGCTCCAGCAGAGCCCAAGGGAATGAATCAAAGGTTTGTTGTGCATGTTTTGCATGTGTCAGGCACCAGATTCAATACCCAGCATTGTATATTCCCTAGCACCCCATGACCCCCTGAGCACTGGATCATCAGGTTGAGTATTGCTTTCTGGCCAGCCCTTTGCGCGCGCTCGCGCGCGCACACACACACACACACACGGAACATGTATCTTACATTTCGGGGAGAGAGTGAGGGAAGACGAAGGAGCTGATTTGGGCCAGAAAGTTGGTACAGGAGATAAAGAATTTGCCTTGCATGCTGCTGACTCTGCAACACTATGTGGCCCCACCAAGCACCACCAGGGGTCACTCCTGAGTACTGCTGGGTGTGGCCCGAAACCTCTTCTTCAAAAACACACAAAAAAGGAAGCTTGTTTTGGGGGCATTGGGGGGAGAGGGGCAGAACTTTAGAAATACCAGCAAGGTGGGGATGGTGTGATTGGGGGAGGCCTTGAGGGTAGAGTTCAGACCATTATCCCTAAGTAAAGTCCTAAGTTTCCTGGGGTGAAGTGGGGCGTAGTAAGGGAGCTGAGAGAGTGCACAAAAGGGGCAAAGTCAGCAGAAGCATGAGGAGTTTCTTTCCAGAACAAGCTCACGGTTCCCACTTACTAGACACCTGATGAAGGTCAGGTTGAGATTAGTGCAGGCTATTAACCGAGACCCACCCACCATCCTCTTCTTATCCTCACCCTCTTCTGAACCGTTCTAAACAGCAGAAAGTTCCATGTCAGCTCACCCCCTGGCCCTGCCCTTCTGATTCTCCAACTAAGTCTCCGAGGAGACGCAAGCCAGGCAGGGGAAGTTCATGGACACGCCGGTCTTCTGACTGAAACACTCTGGGGCACCCTTGGGAGGAGGTGGCCCCGTCCCCACCCTGCTGAAGCCCCCACAGCCACACACACACACCACAGCTGCTGCCGTGTCAACAGCCCAACTCCACAGCTCCACTAAGAATCTCTGCAGACTTATTCCAGTCCCACAGATCCTGAAGTTTCTGGACCGCACCGCCGTGTATGCCCCACAACAACTCCAAATTCCACAGTACTGAAATTCCAGTAGGAGCACACCCAGTGAGATGGGAAAATAACATAGAAGCCAACTAAATTCCAGTTTACTTTAGATGTTTCCTAGTGATAATCCCCTGAGCTCCACCTTCAGGGTGCTCCCCTCCCCCACTCATACCATCCCCATCGAGCTGGTATTCCTTTAGTTCTGGCCAAATAAAACAAAAATGGTAGCACATAAAGGCTCAACTAATGACGAATAGCTTATTAAATCCTCAAAGACGTAACAACCCTGTGGTGAGATACAACAATTTTCATAAGTTTTCTTTTGCTGAAGTACTTTTGGTCATTCCTTTCGCCATTGGGTAAAGTGATAAGCAATATATAAAACAAATTATTGTGTGCCCGCTAAGGGGGCAGCTTTGGTGGGTGGCTGGGAAAACGGGGACAATGGCAGAGGGAAGGTCACTCAGGTAGTGGGATTGATGTGGGAAGACCAAAAGCCTCTAACAACGGTATTATGGACAGCTGTGTAAAACATGGGGTGTTTAAATAAAGTTTAAAAAAAATGTTGGGGGGAGGTTGGAGCGATATTATAGTGGGTAGGGCGTTTGCCTTGCAGGCAGCCAACCCGGGTTCAATTCTCAGCATCCTATATGGTCCCCTGAGCACCACCAGAAGTAATTCCTGAGTGCAAAGCCAGGAGTAACCCCTGTGCATCACCAGGTGTGACCCAAAAAAGAAAAATAAAACATAATAAGCAGAAAGTTTTCACAGTTGGAGTCAAAATGACGAGATGAGTATAAGCAGCCTGACTCAGCTGACCACAAAAAGTGGTGGAGGTGTAAAGGAGCAGGACAAAATGTGTGTTTCATTTAGATCCCAAAGGAATTTGCCAGCTATGTCATCGACTCCTTCCGGGGCAAGCAGAGAGAGGCCCTAGGAAGCCATAGGTGTTACACAGGTCAATGTCCTGCTACATGGAAACATAAAGCAAGTGGGGAAAGAAGTTTCGCCTAAAAGGTACAGTACCAGGGACTTTAAGTATTTCCCCTTTATGCCAAACAAAGCGATAAGGAGGATCTTAATCTCTCCATTTTAAGATGAGGCAACTGGATAAGCACATAAGAGGAATGGAAGAGAGCTTGCCTTGCACATGGCCAACCTTGGTTCAATCCTCAGTACCTCCTACAGTCCTCCAAGCCCTGCCAGGAAAAATCACTGAGTGCAGAAGTAGGAGTAGCTCTGAGTACTGCTGGTGTGGTCAAAAAAAGAAGAAGAAATTTGAAAACAAGATCATACAGCTAGCAGGCAGTGCAGCTGAGATTTGAGCCTATGTTTTCCAGAACTGGGACCCCTTGCTTTTCCACCTGGTACAAAGCCCTTCCTCTTTCTCTTAGGAACACCCACCAGTTCCCAGCAGCCCATCTGACGTCAGAGAACCTCTGCTAAGAAGGATGAAAATGGGCTCAAAAGGAAAACTGGGATTTGCTTTCAAACTTGGTTAAATATCCACAACAGGAAGATGTTCTGGGCGTTGGAAGATAGCAGGTGGAGGCCCATAGGTAAGCTGGATTTTGAAGAGCAAATAGACCTGTTTTCGCTTCTCATTCATGCTGGTTTGGGGCCCAGCATCCCCTCTCATTCTTATCTTGCATGCGTTTGCTTCTCAGAATTGGTTTAAATTTGGATTCTTTCAGCTAAGGACTGCTTCTCGTCCTATTTGAGTTTATGGTTCTTCCTTCGTAAATGTGAGTGCCCAGCTCTTTCCTCATCCAACTCTCTTGATTTCCGCTACTGCTTTTAGAAATCCGCCCTCCTCCCGTCCTCCCCTCCCCCCCCCCCCCCCCCCCCCCCCCCGCTTGTGCACTGCAGGAGGTCTCCTGACTTTGTCCTGCTCATTTTGATGCCAGCAGCTGCAGAACACCTGCCCCAGCAAGTACCCTTGTCTCGGGCCTTATCTCCAGTCCTTAAGTAAACATGATCTTGTTCCTTACACAGGCATCTTGTTTCTTAATGAGATGTTGCATTGATGAGATTCTTCATGGACATTTGCTTCCCTGCATATCAAAGCAGGAAACTTGTTGCTGTCTGGAAAAGCAGAACTGGTGACAGGTGCTGCTAAGTCCCAGGAAGAGGCAGTCCAGAATTCCCTGCAGGGTTCCTAGGTAGGATGATTTATTTGTTGGTTTGGTCCCTGGGTTGGAAAATGAAACAGGCTGAAAGAGATGACTCCCTGCCATCAGAGTTGGGGTGTGTGTATATGTGCGTGTGTGTTTGTATGTGTGCGTGCATGTGTGTGTGTGTGTACATGCACGCACACACACGTGTGTGTGTGTGTGTGTGTGTGTGTGTGTGTGTGGTGGTTGGGTAGGGTATAGGTTTTTGTCCTTGTTTGTGGGTTTTGTGATGATGTCCAGAGATCCTGGGTTGATTCACATCTACCTATATTTTTCTGTTGTTGATTCGGTCTGGTTTAGGGACCACACCAAACCAATGCTCAGAGGTTACTCCTGGCTCTGGATTCAGGAATTACTCCTGGTGATATTCAAGGGACCATATGGGATGCCTGGGGTGGAACCTGGTTGGCTGCATGGAAAGCAAGTACAAGGCAAGTGCCCTCCCCACTGTACTAACCTCCAGCTTCTACCCATATTTCTAAAATGCAACTTGAGCTTCAAAAAATCATTTCCAGAATGAACTCTTAACTCATTCTCCAAAAAACATGAAGGACCAATAGTGAATGGAAAAGAGGGACTTCCTTTGTTGTCATGAAACAACAAAAATTAGGAAATGGTCTGATCAGCACAAGTTTCAAGGAGAGGTTTAACGTTGAGTAGAGTTTGGGTGATTTGGTAGTCTATATTTATTTATTTTTTTGTTTTTGGAAACTCATGCATATTTATAAGGGGGAATAGGCATGCACAGTTGAGGAACATACAGTAAACATACACTTATGGACAAAAGATAGCAGAGAAAGGTCACTTGGGGTGTGTTCTAGCATGGTGAACCTGAAAGGTGCCTGGAGGTTGAGGTTGGGTTCCATGGTGCAGTCTCCACTGACCTGTACTGTGTGTCCAGGGATTCAGGACCTTTACCAGGACAAAGATATTCCTTAGGTTTAGTCTTGATCCAACCAAAGGCAAAAGAATGCAATGAGGTGGCTTCTCTCAGAGAGTGACTATCACATCTTTCAAATTAGTCTGTTCTCACTTCCTTAACCCCAGGGAGAACTTTTAAATTTGGGGGTAGGAGAGATGAAAGAGAAATGAATATAGTTACAAAGAGTGTTAATTATTCTTTTATACTCCAAAGGTAGCTTCCATCTTCATAGAGTGCACCTCTTCCATCCTTCCCTTTCCCCTCCAAACCTGCTGTCACGACTCTCCCTGTCTAGGTGAACCAGCCGCACCTAGGAAGAAAACTCATTTTTAGGGGCCATAGAGATAGCACAATGGGTAGCGCACTAGTCCTGCATACGGCCAACCTGAGTTCTATCCTGGCACCTCACATGTTTTTCAGAGTCCCCCTTGAGCACAGGGGTGGGAGTTCACCCTGAGCACTGCCAGTTGTCCCCAAAACCAAAAAAGAAAAAAAAAGACTTATTTTTATAGCTCTTATTTATCATCTGTTCAACACACACACACAGCACACACACATTGCAACTAGCATTATTGTTCCTTCAATATGTGATGAGCAGGATAAGCTGAGGCTGGTATCTTGCTGAAATAAGAGAGCCCAGGGCTACAGCAGATAGAATGGGGGTGGAAAGATCCAGACCCCAGCTCTTCCAGTTGATGATTTTGATGATGATGAGAATGTTTTAACAGCTCACACATGTTCCTTTTACCTCCAAATATAAATATGTATATAAATTTTATCTTCCCCATCACTCATTACCTTCCTCAGTCCCCCTTCATCCCTTAGAATAATGATTACTACCCTCATCTAACAGGTGAAAAATCTGTCTCTTAGAAGTATTGGCTCAGCATACATCTCCCATCCTGAGTGAGCCCTCCATTTACTTGGTGGTCCCGAACATGATGACCACTTAGTACCCATATTGCAAACCATAACACCCAAAAGCAGAGAGAGAGAGAGAGAGAGAGAGAGAGAGAGAGAGAAAGGGAATGTGCCTCCACAGAGACAGATGAGGGATGGGGGTGGGGTAGGGTGGCGGGAGGGATACTGGGAACACTGGTGGTGGAGAATGGGCACAGGTGGAGGTATGGGTACTCGATCATTGTATGACTGAAACATAATCACTAAAGTTTAGGGGGCTGGAGTGATAGCACAGCAGGTAGGGCATTTGCCTTGCACGCAGCTGACCTGGGTTTGATTGCCAGCATCCCAAATGGTCCCCCGAGCACTGCCAGAGTAATTCCTGAGTGCAGAGCCAGGAGTAACCCCTGTGTATGGCCGGGTGTGATCCAAAAAGCAAAAATAAATAAATAAAG
Source organism: Sorex fumeus (assembly GCF_029834395.1). Classification (NCBI taxonomy): domain Eukaryota; kingdom Metazoa; phylum Chordata; class Mammalia; order Eulipotyphla; family Soricidae; genus Sorex; species Sorex fumeus. The sequence goes on from NW_026606059.1 coordinate 56,452,504, forward strand.
TCTGTAAATCTATAACTGTATCTCACAGTTACTCATTTAAAAAAATTTTTTTTTAAAAGAAGAAGAAGAAGTATTGGCTTGCCTGCCCAAGCTCCCACAGCTCCAGCTAGTCCTTGCTGGAACTAAGTGTCACCTCCTGTCACTCCCGCTCCCTTCCCAAGTGCTGCCCCTCTTTTCTCCAGCCTTCCTGGGCTTCTTTGACCTGTTCACTCCCTCTCTCTGGGCTTCCTCGTCCTCAACTCTGAGATGCAGGCAGAGGACAGATGGTGTCATTACCAAGGTCCCTGTTCAAGCTCTCTTTCCACCAGATTAGCAGTAATACCAACGTGTAATCCCGCCTGTTTGCACAGCCTTTTACAGTTCATAAAGCCCTTACTTGGTTTCTCATTAAGTTGATAGCCTTGGAAACAAGATTTGCCTACATGGTGAGACCAGCTCCCCAGAGCCATTGCTCCAGGGAGATGTCAGCAGGAGGCGCGGGGGCAGAGCAGGCCTGCCTCTGTGTGTGTGTGTGTGTGTGTGTGTGTGTGTGTGTGTGTGTGTGTGTGTGTGTCCTAGGTGGCCCCGTTCACCCTTCCAACCCAGCGTCCTTCCTTCCACCTCCAAAGTAGAGTGGTTAGACCAGTGAAGCCACCCCCCTTGCACAATCTGGGCAGGGCAGGGCTGGGGACTGTGCAAGGCAGGTCTCTAAGAAATACTGGGTTCTAGGGAGAAATAATGTCAAGAGCTCTGGGAGTCTGGGGGATGCAGGCATTCATCACATCTGTGACTTTCACTTAATCTTGTGCTCAACAGACTGAATGTGACTTGTGGGGCCTCATGGGGATAGACACTGGGTAAAAGATGGCACTACTTTCTCTCAAGGAGACAAGAGGGAGCTCCAGATCCTGTTACACTACCAATACGACCCCGGCACCCTTTTGTGGAAAGACCCCAGACATTCTCTCTCCGAGCCTCAGCTTCTGCGCCAACCAAACGAAGTCAGCAATAGTCGGTCTTTCTCCCCACCTTCCGCAGCCCACTGCGTTCTATAGATAATGACCTATTTGCAAACACACCAGAGACTCATGCTGCGATTCTCTTTGTACCACTGTGCCCACTGCTGGCTCTGCCTGGGGTAACCTGTCCTCCTGGACATTTCAGAACTCCCCCGTGGCTCAGGCCTGGTGCCCAGTATAGTCTCGGGATTAGCAGGAGGTGAATCCACATTTTCCCCAGGAGTACGTTTTACAAGACCCAATTTCTTTCCTACTTCTGGTCTCCTCTGCCCCTTCTCCTTGTGAGCATTTCCCTTGTCTCCCCTTTTATCCGCAAATGCTTCATGTGCTGGGGCTGTGAGGGACAGAAACCAAATGTCCAGTAAGCATTAGCAAAAGTGAAAAACAAGTTGGTTGTGAAAGGTATTATTATCTTCATTTTCATAATGACTCTCAGGTTCTGAAAAGTCCTAAGCAACTTTGCAAATCATCCTGGAAACTTAAGCAACTCGCTCAATTACAAATGGCCCCAGGCAGCCTCCCTTTTTCCGACCCCAATCAGTTGTCCACAAACCACAGGTCCTCTAGAGATGGAAGGAAAATTGCATATTTCAAAAATCTGGATGCAAATTTCACAGCATCTCAGACACCAGAACTCATTTTCAGTTTTCTAATCTAATCACTCATTTAATTGACGTATCAGTTTATAGCACTGTAGAATTTCAGTTATGACTTTATGCTTCTAAGTATATATAAGATCCACCAAAGTTCCACTGTGTCACCATCACTCAAGAGGCCCTTCTGCCCCACAGTGGCGCACCTTCCCTTTCATTTACCATTAAGTGTAGGAGTTGTTGGTTGCCAATTTCTTTCCTTCAGTTACTTGTATATGAGTGAAGCCAGCCAGTGATCATCTTTCATTTCCTTCTGTCACCTGGCATAATCACCTCAAATTCCATTTATTTTGTCTCAGATGAAAAATTTTCATCTTTTTTAATGGTAAAGTAACATTTTATTGAGTATTTTCACCACAGCTTCTTTGGTTTTGGTTGGGGGAGGGGGGCGCTCATCCGTGGTGCTCAGGATTTTCCAGGTCACACCCAGAAGTGCTCAGGGTTCACTCCTAGTGGGATTCTTAGGGACCATATGCAGCACCAGGGAACAAATCAGGGTTGGCCAAAGGCAAGGCAAGTGCCTTCCCTTCTGTACTGGCTCTCTGGCCCTCACCATTAAATGTTGAAGGGTGTGTGGCTTAGGCTACTGCAAATATGCTTTGATCACAGGGGATTGAGAGAAAAATACTTCATTTCTTCTTTGGTGCCTAAAATATTGGTGCTGTGTCTTACAACCAGGCTAAACTCTGATTTGTCATAAGTGGAAAAGATACATGCAACCTACACTTGAAACTAGTGACTAAAGACACTCATGTAAACAAATGATAGAACTAATAGCAAATGCTGCTAAGATATGTTCGTTATAAATTATGTGTATAGTGGAAAGCCATTGTGACACTTTATTTAAAAAAAAAACTTGGCTTCAACCATACTCCATTATTGTTTGGAAACAATTCTGGATTGGGATTAGAGAAGTGGCTCAAGGGATTTGGAGTCATATTTTTGTATGTGGGAGCCCTGAAGGGGATTCCCAAAACCGCTTTGTGCCCCAAGTACCACAGGAGTGACCCCCAAACACCAAGTCAGAAGTAGACCCTGAGCACTTCCAGGGGTGGTCCTGAAAACCAAACAAAATAACTCTGAATTGATGGCCACACTGGGTGTGTGATCATCGTCTGTGCATAAAAGGCTTCCAAGGGCACTTCTTTTCATAGCTGAGGCTTAAGTTCACTCATTTTATTTTTTAAAATCACTGTGATTTACAAGCTTACTGATAGTTGGGTTTTAAACTTAGAATACTCCTTCAGCAGTCCCACCACCAGTGTCTGCTTGCCTCCATCAGTGTTCCCAAATTCCCTCTCCTCCCACCCCACCCCAGCCTGCCATCTTGACAGGCATCTTGACAGGCATCTTGGGTCTCATGATTTGAGAGTTGTTGACTCTGTAGTTTGAATATTTAGCTCTATCATTCCTGAACACCACTGTTGTACATTAACCTTTGCCCTTGTTGCTTCTCATCTGTCTCTTCTTCCCCTACCCTCCACTCATTGTCTTTTCTTCTCCTCCCTATACTTTGGGACCACTGGCGATCAACCATTTTAAACCATTGCACTTCCTCATCCAGTTACTCTAAATACCACACGTAAGTGAGATCATCTGCCAGCACTGCTGCTCTTCTCTCTTTGAGGTCTTCCTTTACCGCTTCTCTGCACTGCTTTGCGAGCTCAGACGTTCACTTGCGGTTGCCTGAGGCTTGCGCCAAGCCATGTTGGCGAATGAGCTTGAGAGTTTTCAAAGACAGGCATCTTTTTGTGGCTATCTCTAGGCAAAGACAACTAGGTAAAAAGAAAGGCCAATTTGAGAGGCTAGATTTTTAAGCGCATTTTCTCTCCTGAACCCGACCCTCACTGGCTTATCTCTGTCTCTTTGCTTCCTCATCAAGCACGCGTTCTCTCTGGAACACATTTTCCTTTCTGTCTCCCCCAATCACAGCTTGTTAAGTTAGTTTTGTTCAATAAAAGCTACCTTGCTTTGGGCCAGATACGCAGGTAGGGCACTTACCTTGCATACTTCCAACCGGGATTCAATTCCCATCACCCTAAATGGGTCCCCCAACACCATCAGAAGTGAACCCCAAGTGCAGAACCAGTAGTAAGCTCTGAGCACCACTGGGTGTGGCTCATAAACCAAAACAAAACAAAGCAAAAACAACTACCTAGCTTCACAGAAAAATTAAAAATTTAAAAATAAACGTCAATTTGTAAACTGACCATTTGGGTGTTTTGTTTGTTTTTGTTTTGGACTTTTGGGGCATGCCCAGTGGTGCTCAGTAAATACTCCTGGTCCTGTGCTCAGGGGTCATTCACCTCCGAGAACCATGTGGTACTATACTAGAGATTAAACCCAGGTCATTGGCTACCAATTTCCAGAACCCAATGTAAAACCCAGGTATGCGGGATCAGAGGCTGCAAACTTCAGGCCTCAAGGGATAGGGGATGGGCCCGTCCTTCCCATCTCCCCACACCTATGGGACCCTGGACATCACGCCCATGAACTGACTCCAGCTGCCATTTAAGCTCATTAACGGTCATTATCCAGAGACACACAAAAGAATCTAGGAACCAAGCAGTTTACTGCAGAGATTTCTCCAGACCCTAATTATCTAAAATTTTAGAATTCCAGGAAAGACATCTTATAAGGCTGTTCATAACAAGCAATACAAAATGAATTATCTAGCATCTGCCTGTTCAGAAGATTTGAGTGGTGGTGGGAAAATTCAAAATAATGGTGATGGGAAGCTGTAATGATGGTGGGACTGGTGTTGAAATATTGAGTGTAATCCATTATTGTGAACAACTTTATGAAAATAAAATTAAAATAAAATAAAGTAAACCCAGGTCATTAACATGCAAGGGAAGCATCTTGACCCCTATTCAATCTCTCTGACCTTTAAACTGGCCCATTGTACTGTTTCCAACATTAGGAGAGGGGCCGGAGTGACAGTACCATGGGTAGGGTGTTTGCCTTGTACACGGCTGACCGAGGTTCAATCCCCTGCATCCTATGTGGTCCCCTGAGTACCTCCAGGAGCAAAGCCAGGAGTAACCCATGAGCATCACCAGGTATGACCCAAAAAGTCAAAAAAAAAAAAGAGACTAGGATAAATAGTTCTCTTAATGATGGCAGATAACTAAGTGTCTGCTCTCATGTTCGGTGACACCTTTGCAATGGTGCTTTTCCTGATTGGTGTGTCGTCTTTGATAATTATAAGGAGTGACTGGCACAAAACTGTCAGACTAGTACAACTGCATTTGTGCATCCATCATTTCAGGATTGTTAGCAACCTGGGCATAATCCCCCAAACAATCTTGCCTCCTGTGTGACAAGGGCCAGCTGGCTCAGATTTACCTCAAGCCAGTCCCTTAGGTAATAACACCTAAGGGGTACAGTGTGAAGAGGAAGATTTCTTCTTTACAGCAAGTATTGGCAGGTGAAAAGTGGTTTTCAGCTTGGGATGTGCTACGTGAGTTTTCTGTAACGTAACCCTCTGACCCCATGGATTCTTCATATTAAGGTGGATTCTGGGTAAAATCTTTTTCTACAAAGATGTCTTTAGCAACCATTCTCATTCATGCATTCTTTTATTTTTTCCCCCTTTTCTTGTCTAAATAACTTTTAATGCCTATTTCTCCCTGGCATGACCTTAAGGCAGGAGGACTCTCCACTTAGTTGCTTTTTTTATTTAGTTTTATCCTATTGGAAAGTTCTTTAGTTCAGGATTGGCTCTTACTATGCAGCAGATATGCAGGTACTGCTCCTAGTGGAGTCTTTTCATCATTTCTTTAGTGTTTCTCTTTTCATGTATCTTAATAATCTTTTACATTAATATTTTCTCAGCATGGTGCTCTTTATGGTAGAACTAATCATCTTTTTTAAGTTCTTTAAGCACTCATGAGCCTCTGTACCTACCCCACCCCTCTCTCTTTCTGTTATTGAGTCATATGGAGTAATGCCCAGGGACTATTCCTGGCCCAGTGCTCAGGAGTGACTCCTGGCTGCCATGCTCATGGGACCATATGCTTAAATATGGGAGTTTAAACCAGTGCTGCTGGCTGTGCTCAAGGCAACCACCTTAACCTCTGTAGTTACTATCTCTCTGGTCCTCTTCCTCCTTTTCTTATGGAAATCCATGATAGACTCACTGTATTATCTTGTGATATAGTGATGATTGCTGGGAACAGCCAACAGAATACTAAAAACTCTCAATTTTCACACAATATCATTTTATATTATGATTCTATTATCTCTCACATAATATCATTTTATAAAACATCCAAAAAGTTGGTTACATAGATTATGACTCTTCATCTGTTTTTTTTTTTTCGATGTTCACTATTTTGCTTATTCAGGGTTCATTCCTGATAGTGTTCAGGAAGCCATAGATGGTGCCAGGGATTGATATAGGTTGTCTGTGTGCAAGGCAAGAGCTTTACCCCTGTATTATCTCTCTGGACCTTCAGTGCGCCTATCATAAGAAAGAAATACTTTCTTACTTAGTCACAGCACCATTAGCAAATTCCAGAAGTATAAAATTAGTACAATCCTTTCATCTAAGCCACCACCCACAGTCCAGCTTAATACATTATCCCCATTATGTCCTTTATAGGAATTGATTTTCTCTAGTCCAGAATCTGGTTCAAGGCAGTGCACAGAACTTGATTGACACACCCTTTGATTTCCTTTATGGGGGATTGTTTATCAGGCTATCATTGTTTTTCATGACAAGTTCAGGTTTCCTAAGTGCAGGTTGCTTATTTCTTTCTTTCTTCTTCTTTTTTTTTTTTTTTGCCTTAGGTAACATTGATTTACAGGAGTTTGAATGCTTTTGTTTTGGGGACACAATGTCACTGCACCATATTCACCACCAAAGCACCAATATTCCTCTAGCACAGTCCTTTGGACCCTTTCAGAGGGTTAAGAGCAGTAACCTTTTGTACTAATTGTGTCCCGGACTCTGTCCTCAGAGTCTATGGCTTTGTTCTTGTTAGTTTTTTTTTTTTTATGTACCACATATGAGAGAGATCATGCAGTCTTTGCCCTTCTTATTTTTTTTTAACCTGATACCATACTGTTCTATCTGTGCTATAACAAAAAGAAAGATTTCATCCTTTATCTCTTTCTTTTCTTTTTTTGGTTTGTTTGGTTTTGGGTTACACCCAAAGATGCTCAGGGGTTTGTCCTGACTGCACTCAGGAATCACTCCTGGAGGTGCTCGGGGGACCATATGTGATGCCGAGGATCAAACTGGGGTCAGGTGCACGCAAGGCAAACTCCCTATCCGCTGTACTATTGCTCCAGCCCACTTCATCCTTTCAATTCTCTGGTAATTTATCAGTTTAGGATGTTTAATGCACTTTGATAATGTATTTTAGTTGGAATATTACATGATGTTGCTCATGTCTCATTCCTTCACATCTGGAGCACACAACAACATTTGCCCCCAACAACATTTGACACAGCAAGATGTTTCAGATTTATCGTGTTCCTTTATGCTCTGGTCTTTGAATTACTCATTCCTCCAAGGGGGACCTGTTGCTTTTAGTGGATAATCACACTTAGAAACCAAGGTCTGAGTACATAGAGAGGTTTCATTTGTCTTCTTTTCAATGATTTATATCTTTTATTTTAAAGCACAGATACACTTCACTTTCCTAAGAGGAAAAAAAATACGAGACTCATCTTTACGTGATGTTTAAAAGGAAGTAATACTCACTTTTATCACTTAGTTATTATTTGACTCTTTTTTTCTCATAGGGTTTCTATTTGTCCTTTGATAAGCACTGCACTGTCCTCCCACTGTTCATCGATTTGCCCGAGTGGGCCCAGTAACATTTTGAGACTTGTTACTGTGTTTGGCATATCGAGTATGTCACAGGTAGCTTGCCAAGCTTTGCCTTGCGGGCGAGATACTCTTGGTAGCTTGCTGGGCTCTCTGAGAGAGGAGGAGGAATCAAACTTGAGTTGGCCTGGTCTGCCGCATGCAAGGCAAACGCCCTACCCACTGTGCTATTGCTCCAGCCCTTAGCTAATAAATAATTTTTTGAAAGACGAAATGAAATGATGCACATTTCCTATTTCTTATCAAACTTCTTCCCGACCTCCTATTCAGAGTCCATTGATGAATTCTGCTAGAATCAATTCTCCTCTATGGTGGCAATGGGGATTTTTCTAATGTAATCATTTCTTCTCTATCCATAATTTTCAAGGAAAAAAATCCTCCCTTATTTATTTAGTCATTATTAGCATGGATTGTAGAGTCTTATTTGATTCAAACAGTTACGGGATCTTACAGTCCATAATTATCTTGATGCTCAGGTCTAACCAGTAGGTATCCGTATTAGCTGATTTGGGGGACTTCTGCTATCTGCTGTTTGCCATGTTCCATAATCTTCCCCCCCCCACGCCCCCAGCCCCCATAATTTCATGTCTTTATTTTTGACACAGCAAGATGTTTCAGATTTATCGTGTTCCTTTATGCTCTGGTCTTTGAATTACTCATTCCTCCAAGGGGGACCTGTTGCTTTTAGTGGATAATCACACTTAGAAACCAAGGTCTGAGTACATAGAGAGGTTTCATTTGTCTTCTTTTCAATGATTTATATCTTTTATTTTAAAGCACAGATACACTTCACTTTCCTAAGTGGAAAAAAAATACGAGACTCATCTTTACGTGATGTTTAAAAGGAAGAAAAATAATTCAAAGAGAGTGGCATGTTCAAACCCCCTTATCAACTAAAATGTTTAACAAACTCAAATGCCAAAGAATGGAGGTCTGTGGGATGGGTGTGTGTGTGGGGGAAGTTTGAGGGGTAGAACTCAGATCTTGTGCATGTGGGGTCTCATACTCTGTGCCTGTTACCACAACTATTTTTTTTAATTAAAAATCAAACAAAGTGGGGCTGGAGCAATAGCACAGCAGGTAGGGCATTTGTCTTGCACGTGGCCAACTCAGGTTCGATTCCCAGCATCCCATATGGTCCCCTGAGCACTGCCAGGAGTAATTCCTGAGTGCAGAGCCAGGAGTAACTCCTGTGCATAGCTGGATATGACCCCAAAAGCAAAAAAAAATATCAAACAAAGTGGACAATCACAAGTCTGTGTGGGATTGACCTCCATCTCTCAAGGGCAAGGAGGGGCTGGGGATAGTACAGCAGGGATCGTGTTCACTCTGCACACAGCCACTCCAGTTTGAATCCTGGCACAGCGTAAGTGCCTTGCACGTGGCCAACAACAAAGTGATCCCTCAACAAAGAACCGGGAGAAAACCTTAAACACAGCCAGGTGTGTTTCCAAAAGTGGGAGAAAATGGAGAAGGGCTTGGAATGGTAGTACTGTGGGTAGGACACTTGCCTTGCATGCAGCCAACCTGGATTTGGTCTCCAGCATCCCTTATAGTACCCCAAGCCTGCCAAGAGAGATACCTGAGCAGAACCAGGAGTAAGCCCTGAGCATCACCAAGTGAGGCCCAAAACCCCAAAAACTTAGGGGAGGGGAGCAAGAGTCTCCTGGCAGCAAAGTAGGAGGACCCACGTGGAATGTGGGCAGTCAGGTGGTAAGCAGAACAAGAATCCATCCAAACCAGCTGCTCATAGGAGCTGAGAGCCCCCACCCAGCCCTTGAATTTCTGCAGAAACTAGGTCAGCAGGCTTGCACTCCTACCACCCCCACTCCCCACCCAGACATCCAGACACACCCGACCCCATTTTGGAAACCAAACAGCTAGAAGAAGAGAGGACTTGATACAAAAAGATTGCGAATGCTCATGTCTGTTTGGACTGAACTGTTTGGATTAATTGTGGATTGGCTGCCAATGTGATCACCCCCTTTTACACAATTTTACACCCCTTTTTCACAATTGGTCCCCTTTCTGGGCCCTCTCAATGGAGCCCAGTGAGACTTGCAAGGAGCTTGCCCATCAGCCGAAAGCCCAGTGATCCTGAATGAAGCATCATTTTAAATCCACCCTGTTGCTTGGATAACTAAGAATCTTGAGCACAGCAGTAGCTCCTAAGAGCAGTCCTAAAGTCCTGCCACTGGGGTCCGTGGAGCCAGACATGTGTCATCTCTGAAGCAACATGTATGAGAGCACAGCAACCAAGCATGTGACCTCATGGTCATAGCCAGGACAGCAACAGCCAAGGGAAGAGAAGGGGGATTGAGGTAGAAAATACCTCTCCAGGATGGAGAAGGGAGTTCTCATGTCTCCTGGATAAAATCACATGCACATTTATTATAACTGTATTCTGATTCTAAAGTGAACATTGCTTATTCTGAAAAAATATATTTTTAAAGAGCAATATCTGTGCCAGAGAGGTAGTACAGAGGTTAAGACACTTAACTTGCATGTGGCCACCCCGATTCTATCCCTGACATTGAGTATGGTCTTCTGAGCACCACCAGGAGTGATCCCTGAGCACAAATCTAGGAATAGACCCAAAGAGCCATCAAATGTGTGTCCCCTCCAATATTTTTTTCTAAAAGAGTAATGTCATAAAATCCAAGATTATAGACCACCCACCAGTATTTGTGGGACTATCTTCTATAAAATATCTTCTCTAAGCATCAACTCATTTTAATACATTGAGATGATACTGTTTGTAAAATGGAATATCTTGGGCATTTCTTGCTTTTCTCATTTGGTAAGTGACACAATTAAAAAAAAATTTCAAGGGAGGAAAGTAAGTTACAGAATAGCAGCACATAAAGCCCAATACCAGAAAAAAACACTCCAAAGTGATGTGTTTATTCAAAGCACATAAAGTATTTTTGTAAGGTTCTGATGGGCATTTTTCAACCCCAAATTTTTGGTTGTCACTAGGGAAATAGTGGGAAAAGAATCTGATGTAGAAAACCAGTGTAGCTTTACCTGTGATTCTGTTTCAACAAGAGCAGGGGTTGTGTGTATGTGTTGGATAGGGGTTGGTGACAGAGTGATAGCACAGGGGCAAGGTAGGACACTTACCTTGCACACAGCCAACCTAAATTTGATCCCTGGTACCCTCTAAAGTCCCCCTAGCACTGCCAGGATAATCCCTGAGAACAGAGTCAGGCATAAGCCCTCAGTATAGCAGGTGTGATCCAAGAACAAAAAATGAAAAAGAGATACCTCAGTGTTCAAGTATTATATTTATAATCAAAGTTTTAATTAGTCATTCTATTTCTTAATTTTAAGTCCCAATCCATATCTGGCTTCACCTTATTTTATTTGACCTTTCTTCTAAAACTGAACACCAGAAGTTCCAAATATCTTTACCCAGCACTCCCATAAATTCCTAAACATATTAATCAATATTAAACATATTAAACAATAAAAACATATTAAATAATAAATTCATTAACATATGAACCGTAGTTTGTTTATGAGCTTCATATGGTGAGTCCAAATGTTGAGGTTTTTTTCCTATTGGTTTATTCAGCTTAACTGATTATTCTTTTGAATGTAGGTCACATTTTCCTTATGCTTCCTCCATATGTCTCTTATTTTTTAAATTGCATTCTGGAAATTGTAGATAATATATTTAAAGGCTCTTTTATGTTATTTTTTTAAATAATTTTTTGAGTTTTAAGAAATAAACTACGGAAGATTTGTTGAAAAATAAAATAGGATCAGAGAGACAGAATGGGGTTAAGGCCTTTACTGGGCTGACTCAGAATTGATCCCTAACTCCACATATGATCCCATGAGCATTGCCAGGAGTAATCCCTGAGCACAGAGCCAGGAGTATGCCCTGAACACAATTGGGTACAGCCCCCAACCCAAAATAATAATTAATAATAATAATAATAAAATTACTTTAAATATAAAGATAGAACAAGGATTTAGGCACTTGCTCTGCATGTTGCAATCCCCAGTCTGAATCCCCTAACTACATTTGTTCCATCTCTCATCCCCAGGACCATCAGGAATGACCCTCCCTGAACTCAGAGTCAGGAGTAAGTCTGAGCACAGCCCAACCCCCCCCCCCAAAAAAAAACAAAAAAAGGAGAAAAAAACTTCCCTGTATATAAATCTTGTCTTGATCCCACTTTAGTACCTATATATCTAATGTATTCCCCCTCTGATCCCCTTGCTGTCACTGCTGTTGCCACAATAACCAGACATCACACATTTGGCTGTGTTGCTGGTGCACTGGAGCGTGCGTGCTGGGTCGCACACTTGAGATGCAATGATGCTTGCACACCCCTGACTGCAGCGTGCAAAGATCACACCCTTGACCATGGTGTCAGTGATCCCTAATTGGGCTCCCACTGGGGCATGTCGGGCAATGACAAGGGTCAAAACTTGTGGCTGTGACAGTTTCATAACGGCATGGCAAGAGCTTTTGCCACTGAGCCATTCCTAGGCTCCCAGTTGATTTCATTTGAACACATTCACACACGCAGAATGATTAGACGGGTTCCATTAATTCAGTCTCCAAGAACCACATGTTGGTATCCACCTCCCCATATCCTGGCAAGCACTGAGTGTTATCAGTTTTAAAATCACTACAAAGTTGCTGCTGACTCATTTAATTTCAACTAGTGCTTCTCTATCACAAGAAGATCTAGAATTTTTTTTTAAATCATGCCATCAACTATTTTTCCTGAGGAAGAATGTTCCTTCATTCATTTGAAGGCAGAAACTATTAAGGAAAGGAGCGATGAGAAAGTGTATTGATTAGCCTGAGTCTCTGTCTGTGGAGGTTTCTTCCTTTCACTGCTTGGCAGAAGGAATCCCTGAGAAAAAGCTGCTTGGGGGCCAAAACAGTAGAGGTGACATCAGCTATGAGTCAGCCTGAAGCCCATAAAGTTAATCTTCCTAAAACAAAGAGGCTCTGGTTACATCACTGGCCAGCCCACGCCTTCATTTCCCCATCACTTGTCAAAGAAAGTCCTCCTTAGCATTCTCAGCCCCCCACTTCGCCTATTCTTCTCCCCAATACTGAACACGTGTTTTCCACCTGATGGGACAGGTGCCATCTTCACACCCTGGGTGCAGTCCTGCTTCTGGCTTTACTCACAGGATTCCTCTTTCTATGAAATCAGAGCCTCTTCTCAGCTGTCTCAGCCATGCCCCCTTCCTACAATCAAGGTACCAGCGGTCACATCTTCTCTTGTGCTTTTCTTCATCCTCCAAAATTCAACTGATTGCTCATGCCTTAGAGCTTGTGTTTGTTCTTGATTTAGGACTAAGGTTCTAGCCATGTTTTATTGGCTTTTTCACTCCTACTTATCCACCTTGGTCGAACTATTGTTATTTGTTTATTGGGTAACACCTGGAGGTGCTCAGGGCTGCTTCCAGTTCTCTGCTCAGGGGTTGCTTCTGATATTGTTCTGCAGTCCAGGTGGCCTGGAGACTAAACCTGGGCTCCCTGCATGCAAAGTAGGTGCTCAGTCCATTGAGTCAGTTCTCTGTCCCCACCACCCAAATATTGAGAAAACAGAGTCTTTTATTTTGTCTCTGGAAAAATCATCAAATAGAAAGAAATCATGTAAATCAAGTAACCACAAGTCTTGGTACATAACAGAATGCTCAAATGTTTTACCTAAATTTATTTTGTTTTAGAGCAGTGCATATAAATTTCATACTATCCCCAGCAACTTTCTAGCATATAACATCCTTGCAAGGAGGTTGGAGTGATAGCATAGAAGTTAAGTTGCTTGCCTTGCATGCACCTGACCCAGGTTCAATTCATAACACTGTGTTTGGTCCCCTAAGCCCCACCAGTAGTCATCTATGAGTACAGAACCAGGAGTAAGCCCTGAGAACAGCCAGCTCTGGTCCCCAAACCAGAAAATAAAAATAACATAAAATGGAGTAGAATTTTATTAAGGGACATGGCAAACCCCTTAGTCCCTGTACTGTTTCTCTGGCCCTGTGTTCTAAAAATGTTAAGAGAAGATAATAATGTATACAACTTACTGATATATTTATTTGTTTTAATTTTAGGGCTTTTTTTTGGAAGGGGGACGCATCAAGCAGTGCTTAGAGGTATTTATTCCTGACTCAGAGTTTACTCTTGGCTTGACTATTTAAGTGAAGAAGGAAGAAGAGAAACACAGCCTGCCCCTACAAAGGTGATTTTCCTTCTACTGCCCCATCCTATCTATGAGAGCAAGATGGGTTTAAGTCCTTCTGTGATTTTCCATTAACATTTTTTGGGGAAAAGTCTGACTAACATGACTTAGTGAACAGTGTTAGTAGTTTGTGTGCTAGTCATTCTGCCCTTTTCCCTTCCCACTAACCCTCTCTTTGTTCTTGTAAACACTTTCACCTTCCATTTCAGAGAGAATTGGAACAGTCTAACCAGCACAATGCATGACAACTCCATGGACATTGTCAGCAAGGGAGCCTGTTGCTTCAGTCACTGCTGGCAGCCACTTTGTGGTCATGAGGAGAACTGGGACATGAGAAAGACAGAGTAATGAGGTTCCCATTTTGGCTCCAGTACACAAACTGACTCAGAAGCCGTCCACCTTTGAACCTCTTGCAATGTTAGATCAGAAACTGGTTTATTATTTGTCAGCTTGACTCTTGATCGGCAATTGGCACGAAAGCCTTCTAACAGTCACATGTGCTTTACAGCCCTCCTGGTGCCTCTGTGTCCTGCCCTCTATCTCACCCTTTGATCTCAATCAGTGCATGTGCTCACTTCTTCCAGTCCCTTCAGTGTATGTTTCTGTGTTTCTCCGCAAGTCTTTACACAGACCAGCCTCCCTTTGCCTGGATAATTCCTCCCAATCCTCAGGTCTTAGCCTGAATGTTGCTTTCTCTGGTAAGGTTCCATTGATCTCTATGATCTTGGGTTCTGTTAAACATTACTCTTAGGCAACTAGATTGGCCTCTTGTTTAGCCCACCTTGTAGCACTGCATGGTGAATGAATCTACAGATTCTAGTCTCCTATTGCCTTGTTCAACTCTAAGCTTTACCTCTTACTATCTGAGTGAGATGGGGCAAGGTGCTCAGCCTTCTGTGTTTCCTCATGTATCTATCTTATTGGGATCATCGTACCTACCCCAAGAATGAATGGAACTGTGAGGTTTAAACAAATCATATGAGTGAAAACACTCGAATTTTATATGAGTAAAATTCTCTTTTACTCTTCACTCATTCCACTTAGAGCCATCTGAAATCCCATTTATTTTGTTCCATAGGACAAGACTTCATCTTTTTAATGGCAGAGTAGCATTCCATTGAGAATATAAGCCATGAAATTTATCTAGTTTATCTAATTGTAAACTAATAAAATTCAAGGAAAATTGGTAGTAGTTAATTAAAAAATTATGAAAACAAGAATAAAATGCAAACAACCCAAAAATCTATCAATAGAATACTATATTACAGTGTATGGATATTATTCTATCATTAACATATTAAATATTATTTCCTGTAATTGTCATAAAGATAAAATATACTTGTAGCTATGATTATTATGCAGTTCAGCCAATTGCCACTGTTGCTAGAGAAACAACATAGAGAAAAATAAGAGAAAATGCAGTTCAGGATCTGATCATTAAACATGTATCAATTTCGACCTCTATGCTTCGCTGAGCCTCCATTTTTTTCTTGCCTATAAATCCTTTTAAGTTATGTTCTGTCTTTTCTATTCATTCATTTTTTGGGGGGGAGGTATGGGTCATATCAGCATTGGGACTCAGGGGTCACTCCGGGCAGTGTTCAGGGGACCATATGTGGCACACGGTCCTCAAAAGGGATTGACCACATGCAAGACAAGTGAGTAAATCCCTGTACTAGTTCTCTGATCCTCTTTTTTATTTATTTCTGCAATACATACTTTCCAAATACCAGCCCTTTAGTCATCAGGAAAGATCCCTCTATTGCTAGCGGCATTTTTGTTTGAAAGTCTGTTTCGTCAGATATCTGTAGAACTACTCCAGTCCTTTCTGGTTATTGTTTGCATGATTCATCTTTGTCCAAGTTTTAACTTTTGACATTCTGTTAACTTTACAAATACAGTTTGTCTCCTATGGGCCTTTGTAATTGTTTTTTTTTTTAATTTTAAGTCCAATATGACTTTAACTGGATTGTCAGGCTTGTTTGCCATTGAAGATACTATAGTATATAGGAATGCAGCAAATAAATGCACAGGAGAAGTAGAATATAGCTATTGGAGAGCACAACGAATTTAATTGAGTAAGTCCTTGGAGAGGTAAATGAGGAGAGAACTCATAACTAGCGCGAAAGAAGTTGCCTCCCACCACAGAAGAGATTCTCCCATTATGATGGCAGAGGGAAAAGAGAGAGTTGGTAGAGCCAGAGGGAGAAACACTATTTTATGGCCTGAAGCTACTTTATGTATTTTATGTGGGAAACTCAGGACATTCACTGAGGTAGTTTCTATAATTGCTTGTGAGAATTGAACAATATAATCTGGATGGGAATATTCTACAAAGTGTTTGAGAGACGGGAGAGATAGTACAGAAAATAAGGTGCTTGTCTATGCTGGTCCCATCCCTAGCACTACATATGGTCCCTTAAACACCATCAGAAGTGACCCCTGAGCACAGAGCTGGCAGAGCACAGCGGGGTATGTCCCCAAACCACCCCTCTTAAAAGGAAAAAAAAGAGGGGCTGGAGCAATAGCACAGTGGGTAGGGTGTTTGCTTTGCATGCAGCAGACTGGGTTCGATTCCCAGCATCCTTGTGGTCCCTTGAGCACAGTCAGGAGTAATTCCTGAGTGCATGAGCTAGGAGTAGCCCCTGTGCATCTCCGAGTGTGACCCAAAAACCTAAAAAGAGAGAGAGAGAGAGGAAAGAGAGAGAGAGAGAGAGAGAGAATTTGAACAGAAATGATCTTTTTATTTATTAGTCAACCCCTGATCTCATAGCATAAGAGTGGAACTTGGTGAAAGTGGACCCCGAGCCAGTTGGGTTTGTATGGAACTGGACTTGGTAACTCAGAGGCGAGGAGGGAAGGTTGGCAGCCTTGAGCTAGCCCGCCCTGTGACCTGGACCCAAGCCAGGGCTAGTAGCTGTGGAGAACAGGCATGATGGCTGTGTGCCCAATTCCCTTTCACATGGGGCGAGCCCTGCTGGCAGCGGCCGCTGCCTCTGAGACACGGAGGCTCTGGATTTGCCCAGTTGCACAACATCCTGTCACGTCCACAACCAGGGACTGCTGATCCCTCCTGGGTCGGTGACCCACGCAGAGGCGCGCTTGAAACAGCTGCCTGGAAGCAAGCCTCGGGCTGCCCTGGGCCCCGGGCCTGCCAGAACTGAGCGATCTGGCGCAGTCTTCCGGGGCTCTGGGGTCTCACCACCCTTCCCAGCGCTGCCCACAGTTGGATCCAGCCCATGGGCTGCGCACAGACGGGGTGCCTCTGCAGAACAGCTGTGCCAGGAGGAAGTGCTCCAACTCCACGGCCTGCGTGGCAAACGTTCTTTCCTTTCTATTTTCTTAAAATAAAATGTTGACCCCACACATGACTGTTAGGAAAGCAAAACCTACAGAGGGGAAAGTGTATCACCTCCAACTCCCTCTGTTTGAAAGCAATCATCTAAACACTAAGGTACAAGCCCCCTCTGAAATGGAGAAGATAAACATACCTAGAAGATACATAACTTATGCCTCCTCTATAGAAATACATTTATTTTAAAAAAAGTTTTTCCTCTGAGTCATATCCCTCATCTAATATTATTATTGGGCTGGAGCGATAGCACAGTGGGTAGGGTGTTTGCCTTGCATGTGGCCGACCCAGGTTCGATTCCTCCGTCCCTCTCAGAGAGCCTGGCAAGCTACCGAGAGTATCCTGCCCGCACAGCAGAGACTGGCAAGCTCCCTGTGGCGTATTCAATATGCCAAAAACAGTAACAACAAGTCTCACAATGGAGACGATACTGGTGCCCGCTCAAGCAAATGGATGAACAACGGGAGGTCAGTCCCTCAGTGCCTCAATTATAAGTAGATTACCAATGGTATTATATATGTAAGCAAATTTCATGGATGGCTGAGAGATGGTTTAAGAGTGCCAGCTTTGCACATGGGGACCCAGATTTGATCCTCTGCATTGCATTATATCCCAGCTTCTCTGGGAGAGACTCCTGAGCAACTGAGTGATGCCCAGCACCACTAGTTATGACTCCCCAAAAAACAAAACAAGGGGCTGGAGAGATAGCACAGCGGGTAGGGTGTTTGCCTTGCACGCGGCTGACCCGGGTTCGATTCCCAGCATCCCATATGGTCCCCTGAGCACCGCCAGGAGTAATTCCTGAGTGCAGAGCCAGGAGTAACCCCTGTGCATTGCCAGGTGTGACCCAAAAAGCAAAAAAAAAAAAAAAGTAAGTGGAATAATGTGTGGTGAACACAAAGGCAAGCAGGAAAAAAGGGTGTCACATGCTCTGGGAGGTGGTCAAAGGACACTATGGCTCCAAAAGCTGGAGCACCCGGCTGACACGCCCAGGGTCCCAGGTCCAGTGCTCAGCACTGTGGGACCTCTCTGGCAGCACTGGGTGTCTCCCTGGTGGCCTCTAGCAGTGCTGGAGAGATCTGAGACAGAACCAAACCTAAAGAAAAGGACACTTGATAGCAAGAGATAGCCACTTGATAGCCAAGAACCAGCAACAAGATAGCTGCGGATTGGTGGGGATATCCTGGACAGTGGAGAGAAGTACAGAAGATCAGCGGCGAGCTCTCTTCTTTGTCCTGGTCGAACCAAATGCTCCAGTCCTACTTGAGGGAGATCAGAGACAGCACGGTAAATACTTCAGAGACCAAGGGACATCGAAGACCTGGCTGTGACCCCATCGCCTTCACTCCTTGACCAAGTGTCCCACGCACGCATCTAAAGCAACAGAGGGCAACAGCACCCAAAAGGAGAGAGAGAGCAAAAGGGAATGCCCTGCCACAGAGGCAGGGTGGGGTGAGGTGGATGGAGGGGGGTGGGAGGGATACTGGGACCATTGGTGGTGGAGAATGGGCACCAGTGGAGGGATGGGTACTCAATCATTGTATAACTAAAACCCAAGTACAAAAAAAAAGTACACAACTGTACCTCATGGCGTTTCACTAATAAAAATTTAAAAATAAATAAATAAAGCAACGGAGGGTGAAGCAACCTCACAGCGATATTGGCGAGTGGTGTCTGAGCACAACCTCTGGCCAAATTAGGGAGGACTACTGAGCTCTGCAGGTACAGGACTGACACCTAGAGTGTTAACTAAAAAATGACCACAAATAGGGCTGGAGAGATAGTGCAGAAGCTCGCCTTGCGTGTGGTTGACCGTGGCTCAATTTCTGGTTCTGCAGGATGCCACGTGATGCCTGAGTACAGATCTGGAGGTCTCTGAGTATCACCTGCTAAGGCCCTAGAGAGTCTCGGCATCCCAAGAATGCTCCAGGTGGCCCCCGCACCCCAGGACCTGAGTAGTACTGCATCCTTGGACCTTGCGTTGAACCACCACTGCGAACTACAGTTAGGGGCCCCCGGCTTCCCTGGCATCATTTTGGGGAGCCTACCCCTACAAAAAAACACAAAAAATTTTTTGAACTATAGTCCGTCTTCTTTTGCATTTTAAATAAGCAAAAAATATCTATATCGGAGCCAGAGAAACAGCAGGGAAGATGCTTACCTTGTACACAGATGACCCTAGTCTGATCCTCGGTACTACTTATGGTTCCCTGAGAACCGCCAGGAATGACCCTCGAGTGCAGAACCATAGGCAGTCTCTGAGCACCACTGGGTGTGGCATGCAAACCAATGTACAGCTATATACATATATTTCTATCACATCTAATACATTTTAGGTATACAAAGCATTCCATTTTTAATCAAAATGTATTCAAGGTTCAAAGAAATAATACATTGTCAAGAAAAATCAGTGACAACTAAAGCTGAGGCTAGATGTTGGAATGACCGGTCAAAAAATTCTGATAAAATACTAAAATTTTGCTTTGAGAATTACAACAAATGTTCCTAAGTATTAAATGCTGGTAATTAGTCAAGTGGGAAAGATCCATAAATAAAAACTATATAGAAAGAGTAGCAAGCACCATTGTAGAACGTAATAACAAAAATTACAAGTTCCCCAGATGGTCCCAAGAAAAGATTAGGGATGTTAGAAGAAATCATGGACTTGAACAGATGTCAGAACATTCTCCAACAGAAGAGTAGAGAGATTTCTCATCAGAAGCAAAGGAGAAACATTCAAAGGGAAAAACAAATTACCAAAATTTCCACAGTCATGAAATGATTTTTCAGAAGTAAAGGCATGTGACTTAGTTGTAGCCTTATAGGGGCGCGACCCTGAGGCTAATCCCCAGTACTGCCTTACACAGCTGGATCCTGGAGATGCTGCCACTGTGACCCCGGCCACCATATGTGTGTATTTTCCTGCACAGAGCAACCGATAGCCAAGTGTAACCCCAGGCATCAAGACAGCCAAGAGGAGGAAAGAAAAAGTAATTAAATTTAAATATTTTTGTTTTGTTTTGTTTTTGGACCAAATTTGACTGTGCTCAGAGTTTATTCCTGGTTCTGTGCTCAGGAATCACTCCTGGTGGGCTCAGGGAACCATTTGGGTTGCCAGGGATCAAATTTAGGTTAGCCGCGTACAAGGATAGCACCCTACCGCTGTACTATTATCGCTCCAACCCAAAATGGCAATGGGCCAAGGGTATAGTCAGATAGGGAGCACTTGTGTGAGAACCTGGGTTCAATCCCCAGTACTGAAAAAAAGAAAATAAAACAAGCTAAAAGGGAATGATGTAAACAACAAGATCTATATAAGAAAAAAAAGAGCCCTGAAAATCACAAGTATTTGAAAAGAATATATAATTATGAACAAGAGAGGTAGTTTAGGGGTTAAGGCTCAGCCTTGCAGGTGGCTGACCCAGATCCCTGGCACCACACGGTCCCTTGAACATCGCTAGTGGCTTTGAGCACCTGTGGGAGGATGGGGGTGGGGGGAAGAAATAGAGGGGAGGGAGGAAGTTGGGGAGGTGAGGAGTTAGTGCGATGGTAATCCCTGGCAACACGGGGTCCTCCCACCACCATCCTCAGTTCTTCATATTGAATTCTTTTCCTGGATAGATGAGAATTGATGGGAGGTCCCCCAAAACAAAGAGAAGCAAATACTTGGCATACTATGTGTATAAATCTCTAATCAGGGGACTAAATCCTTCTATATGAACAGTCTCACCCCTATACATAAGCTTGTATGAGCTAAAGTTTAGATTGTGCTTCTTTTGCAGTCATCTTATCATGAGAATACTTTAGAGTCACAGAATAGTACAGGGATAAGGTGGTTTCCTTGAACACAGTTGACCCTGGTTTGATCCCCAGCACCACATATGGTCCCCCCAGTAGTATTCCTGAGCACAGAGCTAGGAGTAAGTCCTGAGCACTGCTGGGTGTGGCCCACATTCCTCCCCCTAAGAAAGACTGTTTTATAAAATAACCTGGGAGGGTATAAGGGCTGGCCCAGAGTATCCCTGGCACTGCCAGACCCAAACAGCAGCATCTCCTCAGTCCCTTGCACTGAGCTGCCAGCCTGGTTGGCCAAGAGTCACAGATGAGGCTCCTAGACCACCCGAGCACTCCTTGGGAGCACCCTCATAAAAGAGGGAGGTTATCTCTGCTTCCTTATGACGAAGCGGGCTCCTATCACACCAACCCTTCTAAGATTAAAAGAAAACTCTCTGAACAAAAACTAAGTACACAAAGGCCAGAGTGATAGTACAGCAAGTAGAGCATTGCCTTGCATGACCAGAATTCCATCCCCAGAATCCCATATGGTCCCCTGAGCCCCTCCAGGAGTGATCCCTGAGTGCAGACCCAGGAGTGAGCCCTGAGCATCAGTGGGTCTGGATTTTGTCTCAAAATCCAAACTGAAACAAAAGTAAGCGCATAGAGATGTCTTGAAGGCACCACAGAGTGAGGAAAGGGCTGGAAGAAATAAGCCACAGAGGGTGAATCTCATGTTTCCTGGGGACAGATGCCAATCTGAACCAAAGCAGGTAACTGAGTGAAAACATAGCTAACCTGCAGTGCTTGTGACTTGAATAAACAGGAGGTTGAGCCCAGGCGACAAGCACCAGGGAGAGTGAACAGCCCAGCCAAGAACCAGCACTGGAGACGGAACAGCTGCCAACCACAGGAAAGACAGTTTTCAGCTCAGGTCCAGCCCAGATAATGCCAAAAATGAACAATGAATTGAGGGTTATGCCAACCCTCTTTCAGAGGAAAGGAAAGGGAGAGGCAGATTAAAGCCTCAGGCTTCAGCTTGCTTTTCATCTTCCATTTCTGTTAGCTTTTCTGGCCACTGAATCTGGCTTGCTTTAAGATTTATGAATGAATCTCCTACAACTCTTAAATCAAATCACTCACTCATCCTTTTACCTCTTCATTGGTTCATTCATTCTTTCATTCATCCTTTAACCATCTGTCATTTTTTTTGTTTTTTTGTTTTGGTTTTATTATGGGGCCACACTCAGCAGTGATGAGGACTTAGTCCTGGCTCTGCACGCAATGATCACTCCTGGTGGGCTCAGGGAACCATTTGGGATTCAAACCCAGATTGGCTGTGTGTAAGACAAGGCCCCGCACTCTGTACAATTGATCCAGACCTTTTTGTCATCTTTATTGTTGTTTGAGACATGTGGTGAATCATCTACTTATTAATTCATAACTCATTATCTCATTATTTTCTTCATTTATTTAGGGTTTCACCCTTCTATTTATCTAGTTATTCATCCATCAAAATGCTTTTCACTGAGCATCTTCTTAGTATTTTTACATCAGACACAGCATATCTGTGTATGAATGGGAATGATTTCTCTCTCATAGGTATCAACGAATTCCCAGTTCTTGGGAAGATGATTTAGGGGTTGCCAAGATGAGAGTTGACAACACATGTTGAGAGAGAAGTGTTAGAAAATGCGCATTGCCAGGGTCTGGGGTTGACTTGGTGATAACAGGGCTCTTTCCTTGCAGGCATGAGGTCTTGAGTGTGAACCCTGACACCATCCATAAGCTGAGCACAGTCCCCATTGTGCTACAGCAAAGCCATTGATCTCCTGCACACTACCACCACATATATGCAAACACTGCAACCCAATGACCAGAAATGACCAAAATTGTATCTAAGCACTGCACCTACAGTGCATAGCTCCCTGCAAACTTCACAACTAAAATTATGCTAGCACCAAACCAAGTGTGTGAGCACCACAACCAAGTGGTCTCTGGTGGACATCACAACCACAAAGGGAAGGGGATGGAGGGAAGGGCAGGGATGGGACATAGCCAACAAAGGTCATAGCGCTGAGAAATCTCTGCTCCGTGATGGAAGTCTCTTTGGCCAGAATTCAGGCTCCAAGAGGGAAGACGGGCAATGAGACTGATTTGCATAGGGATATTTATGATGAAATTATGACAAGTCATTTGTCCAAATTGCATTATATAAATAGATAGATAGATAGATAGATAGATACATACATACATACATACATACATAGGTAGGCAGGTAGATACAGAGATATAGATACACACTCATATATATTGCACTGGGGCAGTAGCTCTGCTATGTGCTCTTCTCAGATGCATTTTTAGCCACTCTCCCAACAAGAACCTTACACTGGTCTATGGGTCTGAATGTGGGGCACCAGAAGAGCTCCCTGAGGTGCCTGAACCAGCTTATCTACAACCTTGGATAAGGCCATGAAACCTGGGCTCAAGGATATATTCCTCTGCTCATTGCTGATAACATCTTCAAGATGCTCTCATCTTACAAAGGAGAGACAAGGCAGGCTCAGAGGTCAAGTCCCTTCTCAAGGTCATACAGCTTAAAAGAGCAGAGTGCAAGCATTTGCCTTCTGCCAGCAGGCCCAGCCCTTCTACATCAGGAGGCATGTATTGACAACTGTCTATACAACCGGACCACAGTTTAGATTTTTTTAAAAAAAAAATTATAGACAGGGGGTGCAAAGCAATAACTTCTGTATAAGAACCATTTCCCCACTCAGTTCCTTCTATGTTCCTTCCTTCTAAGTAGAATGCATTGCATTCTACTTCACTGCAAAGTTGAATGCAATGTACTCAACCAACAAGCTATGTTATGGGGTTGGGGATATAAGACGGAAATCTAAATGAGCACAGGTATCCTTTGGAAGGAAAGATGACACAAACTTTGGGAGTGGAAGTGGTGACAATTATCACCTTAAACATACAAAGAGACACCCCTGAAATTCAATAATACTGTACATCAATGGTAGGTCAGGGAAATTAAAAAGAATTTTTTTTTTTCAAAAATAAAAACAAATATGGAGGGAAAGTGGGGACTCTGGTGGTGGAAAATGTGCACTGGTGAAGGGATGGGTGTTGGTACATTATATGACTGAAACCCAATTGTGAACAACTTTGGAACTATGTATCTCACAATGATTCAATTAAAAATAAATAAATGCATAAGTAAAATAAAGACAAGAACAAAGTCCTCGGACCAGGGAGATGGTATGAACTAGTGTGCATGCCCCAGGTTTGATTGCTGGAATCATCTGGTACCCTGAATAATCCCCTGAGCACAGAACCAAGAGTAGCCCCAGAACAAAACCAGTGTGATCCTCAAGCCAAATGACTGAAGTCCTTCCTGATGGGGTTCACCTTCTAGTTCTGGGAACTCAGAACACAATTCAGTCACTCAGAACAGTTCCAGGTCAACAATTCTGTGTAACATAGGGTGGCGTACCACTCCCTCTGGGGATTCAGCCTCTCTGGGGTGTCCCCTTTCCCAGGATAGGTACCTTCACTGTCAGTCCTGATTCCTTGAGTCTGCTCCTGGCTGAGATTTATCCTCCACTGCAGCTTCTTTTCCTCCTGCCGACTGGCCACCCTTCAGTACCCTGGAGCAGAGGACTCACACCACCATTACGGCCCACCACATGGTGCTGGGTCTAGATAGTTTATATTTCCTAATTAACTCTAAACACTAAAAAAAAACTTTAGATATATCACATTGAAAAATATGTAGATGGGTGAGAGAGGAGAGAGAGAGAGAGAGAGGGAGAGAGAGAGAGGCTGAGGCTGAGACCGTGGTATGAGACTCACAGCACTCCCTGTGGTCTCCTAAACACCTAGCAGTGACCCCTCAGCCCAGTTCCAGGTGTGAGTGGCCTAAAAACAAACACAATTTTTAAAACTAAGTTTAAAATATATAGAAATTTCTAGTTTACTTGAAAAGCTGGAAATCTGGCAAGACAGGGCCTGCATTCCTACCGGGCAATAATTAACCAGCACTCTGAGCTATGGTGTTGCATTCCCTATAATTCTTATCCTCCTGCCAGACTCACTCATTGATGGGTTTTGAATGACCCAGAGGACCCTGAGTGTATGGCCCCTGACACAGAAAACCGTGGTGTATATAATTGAGCACCTGTCCTCTTTTGTATTTCCTAAGGACCCAGGAAGTTTGTGACATGTAATTTTCTATTTAATTGATACCCTCATGGATTTGACTGAGGTGTGGACATATGAATCAAATAACTTGAGAACATCCAGAGAGAACAACATTTTATTTTTTATTTTATTTTTTGCTTTTTGTGTTACACCCAGCCAATGCTCAGGGGTTACACCTGGCTCTGCACTCAGGAATCACTCCTGGTGGTGCTTGGGGGACCATATGGAATGCTGGGAATCGAACCTAGGTCGGCCGCCTGCAAGGCAAACACCCTGCCCGCTGTGCTATTGCTCCAGCCCTGTGAACAGTATTTTAAATGTTGTATTCCAAACAATTTCATATGAGATTAATGCCATATTTCTTCTTTACATGTAAGTTTTTATCAAAATATTTTTGTAACGAAAGCTGGTAATACAAGTAAATCATAAAGTAAAACATAAAATAACTAGAGTTCCTTTGGGGTACATCCTTCCAATCTTTGTTCCATGCATTTAAATACTTAGAGAAACAGCATGATAAAATATTTTAAAACCAAGAACTTTGTAATATTTTTAAAGCCTAACAGTATATGGGGCTGAGAAATGCTAGGGTGTATTATTAGCCTACTCCTGACCCAGACTTGATCTCCATCAACACTTGTCCCCCAAGCATCATTGGATGCAGCCTTAGAGTCCCCATAACAGGGTGACCCTATCACTGGATCCCCTGATCACCTCACTTGCATTGAGCTGCTGGCCCAGTCAGCTGAGCATAGCCAGGAGTGTTCCCCGGATGCTCTAAGAACTACTTTGGAAGCAGTGCCCCTGCCCCAAAATAAAAACTCCTAACAATCTAGCATCAAAAACTTCTCATATTATTGTTTCTCTCTTGTATGATATCCCAATGAGTTATACTTATTTTTATTTAACCAAGTCTATAGCACTGTAGCACTGTCCTCCCGTTGTTTATCAATTTGCTTGAGCAGGCCCAGTGGTAAATCTAGACTCCTGGCACTTTGAGGTTATTTTTGAGTGTTGTTTCGAAGAATGTTCCTTAAGTAAAATTTATGAACCATAGATATGCATAGGTATTCGGAGAGCCCGGCAAGCTACCGAGAGTATCCCGCCCACACAGCAGAGCCTGGCAAGCTCTCCGTGGTGTATCCGATGTATGCTAAAAACAGTAAGAACAAATCTCACAATGGAGACGTTATTGGTGCCCGCTCGAGCAAATCTGTGAACAACAGGAGGACAGTGCTACAGTGCAGTTATACAATAACCTGCTGGTGTTGCTATCTTTCAATGAACAGAGGTCATGCTGACACAAATGAGATTGTGTTTTCAGGATGGGCAGTCCCCAGAGATGGAGTCCTTACCAGTAATACTTACTAGAGTAAAGGCCTAAAATGTCAACCCACATCTTCACAGTAGAGAGAATTTTAAATAGATATGTTTTGGTCTAGGATCTGGGTTCAAAAAAACAGCAGAAACTCAAAATCAGAGTCAAAGAGATGGTACAGCAGGTTGGGTGCTTGCCTTGCATGCAGTCAACATGTATTCTATCCCTGGTTTCATATACGGCCCTCAAAGCATCACCAGGAGTGATCTCTGAGTACAGAGTCAGGAGTAATCCCTGAGCACCACTGGCTGTGCCCCCCCCTTCACCCAAAACACACACACACACACACACACACACACACACACACACGGAAAGGAAATTTAAAATCAAAGACATAAAATTGTGTGTGTGTGTGTGTGTGTGTGTGTGTGTGTGTGTGTGTTCATGGGCAATAAGGTCAGTGCGGGCATGAAAGCTGCTGGCAGAAGTTACCTGGGGAATCACAAACTACATCTAATAGGAGAACAAGAAGGGCAATGAGCTCTGCTCACTCAATCTGGATAGGATGTTCAGTTCTGGGTGTCTGATTCTGGAAAAATAAAGCCAACTAGGTGTATTGAGAGGAACAGGAAGAGGTTTGGAAAAAGGGTTCCTGGTTTTGCCCTGAGGACACCGGCCTAGACCAAGGGTGTCTGGATATAGGCCATTGATCTGAAAACTGATGGCAAACTCCATCCAGGGATTTCTTCAAACCCAGAACAGAAACACATGAACGGAAGTCACAGGCCAGCAGATTTCAGCCCAAAGAGAGAATCACCTAACTGCCAGAACAACTAATAAATGAGGTGGAGGTTTGTGGAGAGAACACAAGAAACTAATTAGCAGCGGTTGCCACTGGAGCGTGGGGCCAGGAGACACAGAATTTGAAATTACCCATGCCTACCATTTGAAGATCTTTTCAAACCATGTGCACGAATTGCTTTTACAGTAAAGAAACACATTGAATAACATACTATGGAAGGTACATACACAGTGAGTTTTATCAGAGGAAGTATTCAGTTGTAAGCATCCAAAGCTGATAAGCAGGAGAAACAGTAAAAGGATTTAAGGGAAGGATATGATTGCTTACAGAATGGAGCCAGGCTGAGGAATGTCAGCTCCCTGCACCCTCTGGGGTGGTCTTTCTTTGCTGAGATTAGATCGCTTCATTTTCTATATGGCAGCAGGCCATTCCTGAGAAAGAGTGTTCAATTAAACTGAGTTGGAATCAGAGACTTGGTTCTCTCACTATTCCCTACAAAGATGACATAAAATGGTGGGGAGGCAACTTCCCAGAGGAAATTTGAGGCACTGTTACCAATAGAAGGGGAAAGGGATGCCCAATGGAAAAAGAAAAAAAAATGCTATCCATTGCAATCATTTGTAATAACGGCAATGAGCTCTCAGGAAACAGTGAGGTCCACATTCCTGGAGGTGCTCCAGACTAGATTAGCAGTTGGAAACAAGGTTGTGAAGATTTTTCCTCATCAAATGGGGTTTTGACTAGACCACATCAACCTCACTTCCATCCTGAGAGTCCATGGATCTGTGATTTGGGGGGGAGTGTCACCTTCTCTTCAGGAGAGCAGATGTGTAACACCGCAGTCTGTGTAAGGTCAACTCTCCTTCTTCAAGAAACAGCATGAAATTATGTTCTCCCCACACATTTGTGTCTCACCTCTCCTTCATTTTGTCCTTCAGCCTATTTTCTTTGAAACTTTTCATTTGTTGGTTTTGAGGACTCAGAGGAAATAGGTTCAAGAGATCTGTCTCTGGTGTCAGACTTCAGCTCTAGAATTCAGACTTTCCCAACTGTGGGACCTTGAGGAAATCATTGTCTCTGGGCCTATATTCCCTTGTCTGTAAAATAAAACTAGTCATAACCTACTTCATAGGGTTAGTTGAGAGAATTAACTAATCGATCTGAAATACACTGCAAAGTAAACTTGGGCTAAAATTAAAAGGAAGTCCATTAAATGAGAGAAAATAATTGAATACCACGCATGAAAGAACTTACATCCAAGATAAAGTATTCAAAAATCTCAACATCAAGGAAAGCCAACAACCCATCAAAAATGGGAGAAGAAGATGCTCTCTCAAAGAGGACATGTAGAAGTGCAACATGCATTGAAAAGGTGTTTGTTATCACTGATTATCAGGTAAAGTCAAATAAAATGTCACCTACAGTAAGATGTTAGTGAGCATGGCCTCTGTGAAAAAGTCTAGAAACAACCAAAGCTATCAGGGATGTGGGGCAGTGGCAGGGGTAGGGGGGGGAGAGAAAAAGGGGGAAAAAAGAACCCTTATTAACTACTGAACCAGGAATTCCACTCTTTGGCCTCTGTCCCAAGAGTCTAAAGATGTTAATTTAAAAAGATTCGTGCACCTATGTTCATTGCAACACTATTTACCTTATCCAAGATCTGGAAGCAAGTGCCTGGTAACAGATGAGTGGGTCAAGAAATTGTGGTACATTGGGCTAGAGAGATAGTATATATAGGGGGGGGGGGTGTTAAGGTGCTTGTCTTGAAGGACCTGGGTTTGATCACCAGCGCAATCTATGGTTCCCCAAGCACCATTGGGAATGATCCCTGAGCACAGAGCCAGGAATAATCCCAGAGTACTGTCAGGTGTGACCTGAAAACAATACCAACCCCCTAACGAAAGAAATTGTAGTGCAAAACCACAGTGGAATATTCCTAATCTATAAGAAGTGATGAGGACCAGTCTTCTGGTACCCTGGGTAGAACTAAAGAGTATTATGTTACGTGAAATAAGTCAGAGGGAGAAAGACAAATGCAGGATGGTCTCCCTCATCTGTATATATAAAGAAGCAAAGCAAGGGATGAGCCATGTCCAGTGAGACAGACCTTCGGATTGTGATGACAGTAGTAAGGATGACAAGATGGGGTGAACTAGAGGGGCCTAAGAACAGCAGTGGATCATTTGTGGAGTATAAAATAACATAAGATGAGACTGACACCCAAGGACAATAGACACAAGGGCCAGGAATATTGCCCCATAGTTGGAAGTCTGCCTCATGAGCAAGGGGAGAAGGCAGCTGGGATAGAGAAGGGAACAACTAAGAGAATGATGGTTTGAGGAATTGGTCAGGATGGGAGATGTGTGCTGAATGTAGATAAAGGACCAAACATGATGGCCTTTCAGTATCTGTATTGCAAACCATAATGCCCAAAAGTAGAGAAAGAGTTGTCTGCCATGGAGGCAGTGGGAGGGTGGGAAAGGGGGGGGAGGGGTATACTGGGGATATTGGTGGTGGGGAATGCACACTGGTGGAGGGATGGGTGTTTGATCATTGTGTGATTGTAATTCAAACATGAAAGCTTGTAACTGTATCTCACGGTGATTCAATAAAATTTAAAAAAATAATAATTAAAAAAAAACAGCAATGGAGGCTCTTTGTCACTTCAGTGGTGGTGGAGGGGCAGTCACTTTGTACACCAAAAGCATAAACACTATTGTAAATCATACTCCTCAACAATAATGAAATAAAATTTAAAAAAATTAAAAACTGCAATGATTACCAGTGGGTCTGCCAGGGAGAAAGAACACAGGAAATACCATATCTTCCTTCTTCCTTTCCCCTCCTCCATCTTGAGATTCACTCCTCTTTTTCTCTGTTCTTCCTCCTTTATCTCCTTCTCCTCCTCTTCTTTCTCCTGCTCCTTCCCTTCCTTTCTCCTTCTGCTCCTCTTCTTGGTTGCCCCAGGAGTATCTGCCGAAAGTGCCTTAAGAGGTTCAGAGAGATAACTCAGAGTGCATGAATTCTCCAGTACCCACAGACCTCTGAACACTGCTGAGAGCCACCACCAGCACTGGCCCCAAACAAAGTGACTGAGAAATGCATTTGTGTTCCACCAGGAAGCACCACATCTACTTGTTTTTTAAAACTCTTGTGCCTAGCAGTGTTTCTTATGCATCATCCTGAGTGCTCAGTAAACATCTAGAATGAAAGAATGCAATTAGGAATAAAGTCATTAACACAGGCCAAAGAGTAAGATTATGTCCCGGGTGTCAGAAACGAAGCAGGAAGGACCAAGAGGAGAAAACACCTCACCAAGGGTCACAGGAAAAAGAATAGCTGACAGACTTGGCCAAAGAGTGATTCATAGAGCCAAGCCTGAAAGAGAGAAGCTGACCTGTGGCGGTGGAAACTTTGATGAGGAGTCATAAGGAGGAACCCCAGGAACTTTTTTTGGGCACTGATTTGGGTTTCAGGGTTGAAAACGTTGGATGGAAGTTTTCAGAGTGAGACACTTGGGTGATCTATTTTGGAGGAATTGTCTAGAGAGAAGAAAATGAGAACTGCAGCTAACCTTTGCGTGACGCAGGCAGGCCGCAGAGAGGTGGTTCTGGGACATTCTCCTAGCCTGGTTTCCCAGGCACGGGGCACTGTGGGGTCCCGTGAGAATCAGCCTTGCAAATTTAACAGTGTGACGAG
The DNA here is from genome assembly GCF_029834395.1 of Sorex fumeus. Classification (NCBI taxonomy): domain Eukaryota; kingdom Metazoa; phylum Chordata; class Mammalia; order Eulipotyphla; family Soricidae; genus Sorex; species Sorex fumeus. The sequence goes on from NW_026606059.1 coordinate 56,483,363, forward strand.
GTGCGAGGGACTGAAAATGCCCAGCAAAGGCTGTATCCTAAAGGGGAGACTATGAACTTCGGAAATGCTTCGTTAAGAGATAAGTAACAGAAAAAAAGTGGCAAGCAGAAACGTACAGATCCCAGAATTATCCAAAGTGAACAACATCCCAGAATTATCCAAACGTACAGATCCCAGAATTATCCAAACGTACAGATCCCAGAATTATCCAAACGTACAGATCCCAGAATTATCCAAAGTGAACAACTAGATAACATGCAAGTTATCTAGCACCCAGACACAAAGTACATTTTATTTTATTTTGTTTTGTTTTTGATTTATTTTATGGAAGACCCCAGTCAGACAACTCTTTTTTTTTTCTTGCCCTTGTCTGGTGGTTCTCAGGGCTTACACCTGGTTTTGTGTTCAGAGGTCACTCCTGGTGGGACTTGGGGGGACTAAATGTGGTGCCAAGGATCAAACCCAGGTGAACTGCATGCAAGGCAAGTCCCATACCTGTTGTACTATCTCTTGGCCCCATTTTCTTTCCTTCTTTTAATTTTCAGGGCCACTCTTGGCAATACCAGAGTCCTCTGGGGTCAACTCCGACATTCTCAGAAGGCCAAACCCTGCCTAATCCCCAGCAGGACTTGGGGATTAGGGCCTTACACAGGACAAGCCTGTACTCTATCACTTGAGCCAGCACCCTGTTCAGGGAAGTGAGTTTTTGTTTATTACTTTGTTTTGTTTATTTCTGCTGTGTTTTGCATTGGTTTGTTTGTTTTGTGCCACACCTGAAGGTTCTCAGAGGTCACTCCCTGCCTGTTTAGGATGGAGCCTGTATGTAAAGCCTGTATGCAAAGTCCTTGAGCTAGTCCTTTGAGCTGTCTCCCTGCTCTGGAAGTGACTACTAAATGTTCTCAATTCCCGTCTGGGATCCTTGGCAGGAAAGCAAATTTCCAGGCCCCAGTGCCAGAAGTTCTGACTCCCTGGTTATGGTGAACAGCCCAGGAACCTGCATTTGTACATGCTGTTATTCAAGGAAAGAAGCTGAAAGATGTTGCCAACAGGTGACATTTTAGTTGACATTTAATGTCATTTTCTTGCTTCAAAGCAGAAATCTTGCCTTTCATCACCCATGTCTCTTTGGGGTGGTTAGGGTCTGTAGAGACCCCTTTTCTCTCCTGGAGGTCTGTATCCATAGGACCTGGAAATACTGCCATGTTTTGTGACCAGGTAAGCCTACCTCAAGGCAACCTCAACGTAGGGAGACAGCAAGATGAGAGAGCCACAGGGAAAGGGAGCTCCAGCCCACATCTGAACCCTCCTACTTCCCTATTCCAGAATGAGCCCACGGATTTCTTTATTTCTTTGGTCACTTGGAATTGGCTTTTTTGCTAATTGTCACCCAAAGTTTTCCTGCTCATCTAAAACTTCCCTTTTGTCATGTACAAACATGCTCTGAGAATGGTTTGCTCCTACAAAAGCATGATCAAGTATGAGTTTGGGGTTCTCATTTTCTGCCCTGGCTTCTGGAAAAGAAAAATTCATGCAAAATTGTAGGCAAAATGAATCTTATTGCTCAAAGGCACAGACAGTAAATGAATAAAATGGGCTTCAGAGCTTAACACAAGCATTTGGATGAGATCAACAGACTTCTCAATCTCTTCACTCACTTCTGCCTCCCTCATATGTGGGACTTTATTCTTCTGCTACAATCTGGATCTTTTATTTACTTACTTGGTACTTTTAGGGATCACACACAGGGCCTCTTACATGTTAAGCATATGTCCTACAAACTACATCTCCAGTCTGAATCAAAGGACCTCCCATGCTAAAATCTGGTGGGAAAGGAAAACCCCAACTTCAGGAGGATCAAGCAAATCTCTGGGGTTTTCAGATGAGGCCTTGGTTTGAGCCCCACTCCCCCTCTTGGACTACGTCATGAGGCCAGAAAAATAGGTTTCTCTAGGTGACCTGGACCTTAGTCCCATGATTCATCACTGCAACCCACTCAGGGCCAGAGTCGTGCTAAGCACATGGTGGAAGTGGGGGTGGAATTTCCCCCCAAACTAAATCAGGCAACATAGAAATAGGCCACAAAACAGCAGATGTTCATGACAGCTCACTTGAAAATGCCTCTCAGCCAGCTTTCCTAACATAAAGCAAATTCACAACAGGTGGGTTCAAAAATTCTGTTTCTGATGAGCAAGGAGTTTTTTTCTGTCTCTGCCAGACTGAAAGCAGAAACCCTTTCTCTGAGATGTTCCCCCATGCATGCACGCCTTCTTTCAACAGGTCTTTTCTGAGCACTGGCAATGATAATGCTAATAGTAATCACATTCCTAACACATATATTATTTTTCATTCGGGGGTGGTGGGGTGGAGTGGGGTGTTGGGGCAGCACCTAGCAGAGACTTATCCTGACTCTGTCTGGGGGATCAGGCAGTGCTTGGAATTGAATCTGTAGTTCCTACTTGCAAGGCCTTGTGAGTTCCACTGTTTACACATTGACTATACGCATCATCTCATCTCATCTATACCACAGACTTGGCAATTCTCAAGCAGGGTTGATTCTCCCCCTCCCCCCCTCCAGGAGATATTTGGCAATGTCTGGAGAAAATTGTGGTTGTCACCACTGGGGTGGGGGTGGTGGTAATGTTCCTAGCATTTGATGTTAGAGTTTATACATGTTACTGAATTCCCACCAAAGCCCAGGAGAGTCCCTGGTGGCAAAGAATTATCCTCCAACAGTGCCAAAGTTGCAAAACCCCATACAAGCTCATGATGCTATGAATGAATCATTATTACGGATGGGAAAAAATTAAGCTTAGATAAGTTAAATGACTTGTCCAGGCTTATGCAAGCTAGGAAGTGGTACGGGTTGGAAGCTTAATCTAAAAGCCTTCATACACACACACACACACACACACACACACACACATATGTATATATAACTAGTGATCAACCATATTTGGAATAGAAGCCCAGTGTCCCTCACGCACTCTAAATTCTGGCTCAGTGGGCCAGAGACCCCGGAAATGAGCATGGTGGGTGTGCATAAGCAAAAGCGCCTTGCCACATCAATGCCATGTGTAGTGCTGGGCTCTGGGGATGCAAAGAGGCCTGGTTCCAGGCCCACTGAGATGTGCAGTGTGACCAATGGATAGTGCTGGACACTTCACCCCCTCTAACCTCTGCACAAACCTCTGTTTGGACTCCTTTTGCTCTCTCTTTGGGGAAAAGGGTCCCAAATAGTATTCAGGAGGCTTGGGAGGGTACCACCAGTTATTCTTGGTCAACTAGGCAGATGGGAGGGGTCTCTATGGCTGCACCTATAATTCAGGGGGGTAAAGACCATTTGGAGCTGGGAATCAAGCCCGGGTCAGATAGAGGCCTAGCAAGATCTAAGCAGGCATAAGCTTGAACCTTTGTATCTGGCCCCTGCTCTTTCTTTTCTAGTTTCTTAGCCTTTAAGCCTGACTTCCGTTTCCATAATCCATTTTAGATGGCCTGCCACTGGGGACCCAGGCACCCTGAACAGAATTCTACCCCACCACATTGCCATTAGGAATGGACTTGGCTCTCTTGAGCCCTCGACTCTAGGTGGGCATTCCCGCGATATCTGCATATCATTGTGCAGGTCCCTGTGCCTGGCTGTGTGCTCTCTGTTCACAAAGAACTGTTGATATCTGTATTCTAGGATGTAGCAAGCTTTTTCTATAAAGCATCAAGAGATAGTAAATATTTTGGATTTTGAAGTTCACACCTCTTCACCACCACTTAACCCCTCTGGGGTAGAACAAAATTGTCATAGAAAAACATGCAAATAAATGTAATTAGTTACCAATGCAAATAAACAAGAGCTATTGATAGAACCAGGCAGTGGGCCAGACGTGGCTCACAGAGCAGCTTCCCAACTCCCTGTCCATCGCTGTGGCCAGTCCTCATTAGCAAGTTTTCTTTGTTCAGCTCTGTCCATGTCTACTCCACAACCCTAAATATAATTATACTTCCCAACTACCCCTGTGGCTCAATGTGGTCAGATGAATGAATCTAACCCCAGAGAGGTTAGTGGAAGCATTATTTGGAATTTCTCGGAAGGCTGTTTGAGAGGAGCTAATTCTTTAGGGGAAAGGCCTCTGTCTGGTTCTCTACTCATCTTCCTCCCTCCAACCTATGACTTGCTCTCAGAAATCCTGGGGGCTTTAAAGAAGAAACCAGAAGCTAGGAGGAGGAAGTAGAAAGAGGGGCTCCTGGGACCCCATGACACCCAGGAGCTAACCTACTATTCCTGCCTGGGCCAATCAGGAGACTTTCACACAAAAGAAAACTACACTAGTGTTGCTTAAGCCACCCCACGCGCTTGTGTTGGTACAGGAACATAAACTAATCTTAACTGTGTGCCAGCCCAGGAAACACTGGGCAAACACTTGGCCAGTGAAAGAAAAGCCCCAAGCTGAAGGGAGCTCCCTGCAGGAAATGAATTCTGCCAGTTGGGTGGGGAGTCATGGAAACAGTAAACACCAGAACTTCTCGGACTTTTCTGGGGCCAAGCACCCAGGATGAGTCAAATACTGACCACTTCCTCCTTCCTTTCCACAAAGTACCATCTATTACAGCAGCCATCGCCAGCTACTCTCTCTCTTTTTGGAGGTCTCCTTCCTGACCAACATCACGGGGGCCGAGAACTATTTCCTGCAAGAGGACACACTGATGATCCTTGGGGTGGGGGGGTTGAGAGGAAAAGGGGATTGGTACTATACCAGTTTCCTCAGGGATGCAGCCAGAAGCCCGCAAAAACCAAAAGATCAATGAGTAACAGATTAAATGCAACAGTCCTCATCACCATGGTGCCAGATTTATTTACCTTTTGGTGTTAGCTGGGTGCATGGGGGAAGCACCTGACTTTGACATCAAACGGTTTTGACTTGGTGTGGTTACTCAGTCACTTAGCACTGTGGCATTGGCCAGCTCATATGACTTTTCTGATCACCAGTTTCTCCAAGCACAAAATCAGTCAATGATCTCATAGTGATCTTTTAAAAATTCATTTTTTATGTGGGTAGGATTATTAGCAACATCAAAACAGGAAAACTGCAGCAGTATTAAAAAATCTGAATTCCATTAGTAAATTCTAGCAAATATGTATGGAAAGATGCATGAGATCTTTGCCCTAGAATATGACTTTCAGAATTCCCAAGTTACAGCAGATCACAAATATAATGTTAAAGCGAGCTCAGTAAACGTCTAAAGAACAGAATGAGAGCATGTTCTTCAACGGCAAGAAAATAGAATTACAACTATAACACAAAAGGACAGCCAATGAAATATCATTTCATTTCCAAACAGGCTATTTCAAAGTTCCTGGGTTCAACCAGACATGAAAAAGAAATTTTAGAAATAATCAAAACTTGATTGCTAAAACTCCACCTGTCAAATCTGCAGGCTATTAATGAGATCATGCTTTAAGCGGGTAGGGCGTATGCCTTGCACAAAGCCAACATGGCTGACCTGAGTTCGATTCCTCCGCCCCTCTCAGAGAGCCAGGCAAGCTTCCAAGAGTATCTTGCCTGTAGGGCGAAGTTTGGCAAGCTATGGCAGGGCAATCCACTTGTAAGTCTACAACTGTACCTCATGGTGTCTCACTAATAAAAATTTTAAAAATAATAATAAAATTTAAAAAAGGTATATGGAAAGCAAAAAAAAAAAAAGCTTGGCAAGCTACTCATGATGTATTCAATATGCCAAACACAGTAACGACAAGCCTCAAAGTGGAGACGTTACTGGGCCCATTTGAACAAATCGATGAACAACGGGCGGATAGTGATAGTGATAGTGATCAGAAAATAAGAAAAGCTAGAGATAAATGATCTTTAGAGAAAATGCAAGGGAAAAAAAAAGGGGTCAGGAGAGATAGCACTGAGGTTAAGACATTTGCCTCGCATGCATCCAACCTCTAATCTCAACACCAACAGGAGTGAGCCCTGAGCACAGCGCCAGAAATAAGTTCTGAGCACCACCAGGTTTGGTGCAGACACCAAAATTAGGAAAAAGACAAAAGGGACTAGAGAGACAGTATAGCAACTGAGGCGCTTGCCTTGCACTCAGTGGACCCAGGTTCAATTTCCAGCACAGCACCTGCTCCCCCAAGTAACTGCCAGGAATCAACCCTGAGCCAGAATAGATCCTTAGCACTGCAGGATATGTTCCAAACACAAGTGAACAGAGAACTCAATAGTGAAGGAGCCCAGGCATTGCAAGGGGGCCCACACTTGAAATCGGAAAGTTTCTTCTCCGGGTCTGCTCTCCTGATTATTAGGACTAGGGTGTTTGAGTGGATCCCCACCTACCAACACTTCAGGAAGGGGAACCTCTTCCAGCCCTCAAATGGAACACTTGCTTCTTTTCCTTTTTTCTTAGTGGTCCCCACACTTTCCCTCTCCCCTCACTCTCCTTTACAGTGATAAAGAACAATCTCTATAATCAGTTAAAAAAAATCATATGTTTTTCTCATGATTTCAAGACACCAGAGTTCTACATTGAACACACAGCCCCACAAGGACATTCACAATGTCATGCTGGCCATGCATTTTCATTATCCAATGAGCCAAGTGTTCACAGGACCCTTCAAACCTGGAGGCCCTTTCCAGAAAGGTGGCTTACAAATGCAAAATAGTCCACATCCCTGGAGACAGCTGAAAAAGCTATTAGTGCCATGCCGAGGAAATGAACAACCCAGAAAAAGCCGCTAGCAGCCGCTAGGATCCCATGGCATTCAGTGTGTCCGAATTGGTTCATAGAGCAGTTGCTCATGAAGGTATATACTTAGCACAACTTCCTACAAATGGTGTCAAGGAGAAGAGGGTGAGCTCAAGAGTGAGGGACAGGGAAGAGGACCCTCCACTGATGGCCCTTTGAAAGCGTCCACGACAGAGCCACTGACTAGAGAGTAAAAGCAACAGGTCCAAGGGGAGAAGACGAGCAAATGCATAGTGGCAGGTGTGGGTAGGAGAGAAGTGGTAAAACAAAGGGTCCTCTGCCTCCCACCAGGGCATCCAAATTTAACAAAAGACGTGATCAGACAGCAGGCAAAATCAGACATTCCAATCTGATCAGACAGGGAAGACAAGTGATTCTGTGTGTATAGTAAAACCCTTTTGTTGGGTACTTGACAATGCCAAGGGAGAAAAAAAAACGAGTAAACGCACTCAGGGCCCTGACCCGTGCTGTCTTCCACTGTGGATGGGCTGTGCTGAGAGGTCCTGCACAGATTGGATGGAAGCTATTCATTCACTTACTCACACATTCCGCAAATACCTATCTGGTCTATGCTAGGATCTAGGCTGTGCGGTAGGCCCTGGACATGCAGTGCTGGACACGCAGCTGTGGCCTCTGACTGTGAATCCTTGGAACCAGTTTGATCACAAGAGGTGGAGCAGTCACCATGGACAATCCAGGTTCTAGATTCGAATGGCTTCAGGGGACTACTTGGTTCCATAACACCAGTGATGTATGTGATCTGGATGCTGGGAGTTAACTCTGCCAGTTTTCTGTGTCCTCAGTGACAAAAAGGGGGAGGTGGGAGTATCCACTTCACAGGCTCAGACTGAGGCTTAAAGGAGGTAAGACACACAGAATGCTCAGAACACAGGGCTCCGGTGAGTTTTTTCTTGTGCTGAATATAATTGCTATTATTCCTGCAGGCCCGGGGGCTGAGAAAGAGAGTTTTGTGCTAGTAGTGAGAGCAGCTAAGACTGAGAACAGAGAGGACTGGGCTTTTTGTTATGAAAGTACTGACCAAGGGGAATTCATCTAAGAGGTGGATGTGTGGTTTTGGACTCAGATTCAGTCTCCCGGATGGCAGGCTCACTTCTTCCCACAGCCCACAGGAACCCGAGTCCCCTGCATCCCATCTCATGTCCCAAGCACAGCCAGGCTGATTCCTGAGTGGAGAGCCAGGAGTAACCCCTGAGCATCTCCGGGTGTGGCCCCCCAAACAAAACAAAACAAAACAAAATACACCAAACTTTGTTGTCGCTCCTGTTATTGTTTAATCCTGTGCAATGTCCTAAGGACATTTATTCATCATCCAGTTCTTTATTAGTGTGTCTGCAAACTGGGAGCCTAATATGCATGTTGCTCTGCAATTTGCTTACATTTTGTCTTTTTTCAAGCTAGTACTTTCAGAGGCATTTTGTTCTTTCTAGTGTCACAAAATCTCAGGTTCTTGCCCTAGGCAGCACTGGGCATTCCAAAGGAACTTATGTAGCACCTTATAATAGCAGTTACCAATATGTTAACAGAGTGGAAGGTGCATGAATGAGGCATATTATATCTCTCATTTATACTGTGGAAATAAGCTAAAATCCACCCAAAGAAAAAAGTCCCAAGGGTAATTAGTCTGAGTTAGGAAGAGAGTTGGCCGCTATTGTCATCTGAATTTTGACAGAGGAGTATAGGGGGATTTTGTGAACGGAGGGATGAAGTGAACTCTACCTGGGAGGTGGGTGCAATTTGAAAGGAGGGATGCATGTGATTGGTTAGGAGTGCATGTCTGACTTCCTCTGATTGGAAACAGACACACAAATGGGGGGAATCTATCAACTTCTGGATGTGTGGATGTCATTTTTCAGCTGTTGTTTAGTTTCTTGGGTTGTCACTATAGATAAAAGTTTGCCTACACGTCTGGCTTCAGCAGGCTGGGTACCCGGGTTATTTATTGTAGATAAAAGTAAGTTTGGTCTCCTGGTTGCAGATCAGAGGTTTTTTTGTTTTGTTTTAATATGACCTGATCATTGTCCATTTGGATATTTAGTCTCTCAAACATGAGATTGATTGAGGATGTATCTAACTCCTTGCTGCACAGTCCATAAATTTTCTCTCTTCACAGCCCACAGAATGCGCTTTGGAGCCCTTTCATTTCTTGAACATGTTTAAACATTCCTTGATAAAGTTAAAAAGTAGTAAGATGGTGGGACTGATGATTTTGTGGGTTTCAATTTTGCTAGGGCTTCTGAAACCCACCAAAAGGCCATAGATTTAGGGGCAGAGTGGGAGTACAGTAGGTAGGGCATTTGCCTCACGTGTGGCCAATCTAGGTTCGATCCCCAGCAGCCCATATGGTCCCCTGAGCACCACCAGGAGTGATTACTGGGTGCAGAGCCAAGAGTAATCCTGAGCAACACCAGGTGTGAATTCTAAAACAAATCAAACAAATAGCAACACAAAAGGCCATAGATTTTTAATTTTTTTAAATATTAATGAATCACTGTGAGATACAGTTACAGACTTACAAACTTGCATGATTACATTTCAGTCATACAATGTTCAAGTACCCATCCCTCCACCCTTGCCCATTCTTCACCACCAATGTTTCCAGTATCCCTCCTACCACCCCCACCTCTTCCCCTCCCCCTTTCCCCCCTCCCCCGCCCCCGCCTCTATGGCAGGCACATTCCCTCTTACTCTATCTCTCCTTCTGGGTGTTAAGGATTGCAATACAGATACTAAGAAAAAAAGGCCACAGATCTTACCAAGCCTGCAGCAGAACGTTTGGTCCAGATGCCCTTTTTCAGTCCAGTTGTCCTGAGTAAGAGATTAGGAAGTTGGTTTAGCTGGGATGCTTTCAGGAGACAGTCTTGGTGCTGTTAAGGGGGTTTTCAATGAAAAGCCTTGCGTTCTGGGGTCTGCCTGCCACTTCTTAGCTGTGCCATTGGAAAAGCTTCTGTTCCCAGCCAACTTCCCTTTCTGAGGCCAGCTGAGCGCTTTCATAGCTGCCCCCTGGGTCCACAAGTGAGTGGTGACAATATTAGTGATGTTGCTTCATATTTTAGGGAGAGTGATGCAAATGTAAGCCAACAGCATCAGGGTTCTAGAAATGTGATTGCCTAGAATCAGGCTCCCAACCTTTTAAGAAATCTATTCATGGTGTTAACTTTAAAAAAATAAAAAAGCCTCCCTTCCCCTTCCATTCCCCCTCTCTGCCCCCCCCCCCCCACACACACACATCCACACACCCACACATCCACATTGTTCTCAGCCAGGCTACAATGTAGAGTCCTTAATTCCCTGATCTACTATTAACTCTTCAAAGAGGCACACCGTTTTCAAGTTGGTTATTCAATGAATCATTTCTGTCATGATGACAATGTCCCTTTGGATTTCTAGCTCTGGAAAGTCACAGCAGCTGGAAGAGGGGTCCTTCTTCTGCTCTTGTCTTCCTACAAACAGATCAGATGGTCTGTGGGCAGGGGATGGGGGGTGGGGCAGGGAACCCGATTAATGGCCAAATGAATTAGCAGCAAGTTGGAAAATAAGAGAGAGCCAAATGGTTACCAATACACAGTTTACTTTTCTTTACACCATGAGGGGGTCCCCATAATGCAGCTAAATGGGATTGCTACAGATTGAATCAGAGCCGGGAGATTGCTATTTAAAGGCCCCTGGGGGGAAGGACGTGCTAAAGGATCATTCCATTTTCCCCAATGAGTCCCCTGGTGGTGCTGACTTTCCTAGATTTGAATTTTAAATTCAAGTTTTCAAATAATTATGATAGATTATAAAATAGAGTAAGTTATAAACAGAAATTATAGAATGATGTACATCAAAAATACACAATAAAGTATGTTCTGTTTAACGTCTCTAGAATATCTATAATAGAACAAAAGGTCTATAATATAATAATGGCTGCTAAGACACAATGGCTCAAAATGGTATGTTTACTTCATTTCTCTTCTAAAAGATAATCTTTTTTTAAAAGGTGGGGGTCAAAAAGGAATATAATGGTTGGGGTGTATGCCTGACCTGTGCCTTATCCTAATGTGACTCCCAAGTATGCCCAGATGCAACCCTGGAGATGGCGCATGTGTCTTTGCACACTAAACCACCAGCCCAGCTCCTTGAGAGTCATCATTGGGGGTTCCCTTGGCCTCCTGAGCACCTCTTGGGAATTCCCCCCCTCGCCCCAAATAAAATTAAAAGGCACTTAAGATGTCCATTTGAATAAGGAGGAAAAGATTCATCTCAGGAAATAGAAAATATTTAAAATAAGTCGCTATGACCAAGCAGAGAATGGGGTTGCCATTTGAAGCAGTATTCTCCATTGATGGAAGATTTAGAGTATGGGGAACAAATCTGGGGAGGTATGTTTTCATCCTATGGGTCTGAACAGGTTCTAGGAATGCCCATGGGACATGTGAGATGGATGAGCACCCCCTCCCACGTTATGATGTTTAGGTTGAAATACCTTCAGGGTAAAATAAATATAAACAACTTGGGGAGAAGAAGAAGTGCTAGACTCAGCTAATGAGCGCCACCTGTTCTGTTGTGTCTATTGTCCAGACACTTTGCATTTCTACAGACACCAAGATGGAGAAGTATTTAGCATCATCTGAGAAGCCACTTGGATGCCATATTGTTGTGAGTGTGGGTGTGGGGTCACATCAATGTTACTCAGATGCTAACTCCTGCCTCTGTGCTCTGAGGAAATTTCTGGGGGTCCTCAAGGGTATCTGGGATTGAACCAAGGTCAGTGGATGTAATGCAAGGGCTTAAACCCTGTGCCCTTTAAATCTCTGGCCCCTGGGATACCCAACTTGAGTCTTACCTTAAACAGCATCCAATCCTTTCCTAATATCTTTTCCCAGTTGTCTTCAAGATAAAAACAGAAAGAGACAGACAGACACCCTCTCAAGACCCAAACGAAGAATCCATAGAATCTAAAATCAGCCGGAAGTCAGCCAGGTGACAGTAAAAGAGACTTTCAACATCACCTGGAAGGGGGCATCCTGCTTTTATCAATGAAGAAAGGGATGCCCAAAGAGGATTCGTGGCTTCCCTAAGATCAGACAGCCAAGTAAGCTCAGGGGAACAAGCCCACTCTTCTCCCTCCATGTTCTGAAGGGCATCATTGGGAGGAGATTACAAATCAACACCATTCCCGTCGTAGGAAGGGAGAACCAGGGGGTGTTATGCTCATTAGTGAGCTAATGGTTTCCAACACCTTTGAAGCAGCCGGATAGGATCAGAGGTAAATATCATTACCCTCAACAAATGAAATGGTTCCCTCCACACAACCTGTTTTCACTTGTTGCCCGTGGCGGCTGGCCACTGTGGCTGCAAAGATTGCTACTGAGCTCTGGCTCACAACAGTCATTTATTTGCTCACAAACTTCAGAAAATAGGAGGGTTGGGTCTAGTGCTTTTTATTAAAAGCAAACAAACTTATTATTAGAAGTAAGCAAGACAGTACTGCTTTGAAACAATTGATTAAATGTCTCCTGACTCAGTGACTAAATTTACCCCTGTTCCCCCAAACAAAGCCTCCCTTTGAGAGGAAATGCCAGCAATATCTAGGAAGACCCCCATTTCCCCAATACCGCTCTTCTAACGTGCCTGTTACAGATCAGGTTCTGTGCTCACATGACTGAGAAGAGGGCATTACAGTTCGCTTTTACTCATGATGCCCTGCACAGGCAGGTTTAGTCACCCGCTCAGAGGCAAGCTGAACTAGGGGCACCCGAGATTTTGGATCTCTATGACTTACGACCACCGCCATTCTACCCTAGCACATTGTCCTTTTTTGGAAGTACGTCTCCATGCCCATGTTTTCTTTCTTGATTTCAAAGAAAAACCCAACATAGAAGGATGGCATAATATTTTGATGTTGTAGGTGTGCTTGGGCTGGAGCGATAGCACAGGGGGTAAGGCATTTGCCTTGCACATGGCCGACCTGGGTTTAATTCCTCTGTCCCTCTCGGAGAGCCCGGCAAGCTACCGAGAGTATCCCACCTGTATGGCAAAGCCTGGCAAACTCCCCATGGCGTATTCAATATGCCAAAAACAGTAACAACAAATCTCACAATGGAGACAGTACTGGTGCCCGCTCGAGCAAATCGAACAACGGGAGCACAGTACTATAGTATGTAGTAGCATACAGTGTAGGTGTGCTTGTGGAAGTACTGGGGAGAGAAAGCCTTAAGCCATATAGCATAGGTGACTTTAAAATGTGTCCAGTGGCCAGAACAAAGACTTAGATGGTATCCTGTCACTTACGAGGCTCAACATCTTGCCTCAATGCTTGTCCAGTTCCTGTTTATCTTTTTTTTTTTTCCAAAAAAAGAGAATGCAGCTTTGCTGGTCCCACACCTTGGCCTTGTCAGTAAATCCAGGGATAACTGGTAAACTCCCATTAATCAAACTTTTTATAAAAGAAAGCTGGATAGTAAGAATGTCAATTGGTAGAATAAATTTGCTTACTGCAGAGTTTTAGTGTTAGTCTTTATGCTATTGGAAAATAAATCATTTACTGTTGGTACAATGGGAGATAATAGAGAGATTGATCACATGTAGAAGGACTAATCGAGGGTAATAGAGCAGGAAAGTAATAGGTTGACCACCACAAGGAGGATAACGGGGATGATAAAACTCTTGATGTGAACGGGAGGTGTCATAGTTATAGTTCATTGATAAAGCCTCTATCAAAGGCTACTTCATCTTGTAAAAAACCTTAGGAATCTTATGGAATAAAAAAATAACTGATTGCGAAAGAATATGACAGTTCCTCAAACACTTCTAAGTAGATTTTGCGTTGATCTCAGCAACTGTCCAATATATTCCCCATATCCACACTGAAAAAATGTCTGCATAAAAATCTGTATATGAGAACTCATAGCACTTTCATTTACAGTAGTCCAAAAGCAGAACCAAGTAAATGTCCATGAACTGGCAACTAAATAAACGAGATGTAAAATAGCCATCCAGTGGGATATTATTCAGCCCTAGAAGCAATGAAATACTGACACAGTCTCCACCACAGATGAACCGTGACAATATTATGCTAAGTCAAAGAGACCAGATGTGAAAACCACAGAATATATGACTCCCTTTTGGTGAAAGGTCCAGAATAGCTAATCCTATAGAGACAAAAAGTAGATTAGTGGTTGCCTAGGGCAGACCAAGGCTGGAGTGTGGGGGGAGGGAGGTGGAGTTGGGAGTTGGGAAGTGACCACTAATGGGGAGAAAACAGCTCTGAGTGGGGATGAAGATGTTGGAAAAGGGGTTGTGAGAATGGTTGCTCAGCTCTGTGGATATATTAAAAAAAATCACTGAATGATAGACTTCAAAGGGTGCACTTTATGGGGTGTGAATTATAGCTCAACAAAGCTATTTTAAAAAGCCATTTACTACTAGGCAGGAGCTGCTTAGTAGTCCTGCGTCCCACTGCGCATGCACCCCACCCGCCGCCTTTCCCTGCTCTATGCTATCCCCCCCAAAGTGATGATGATGATGGTGCCAATGGGCTTCTTTGAGGGAGGGACCAGTCATTCATTGTCCAAACGGGGACACTTTGGGGGATAGGATGATGGGAGTGAAGGGTATCTGGATTTCAGTTCTGCATTTGTTCAGCTGTTCTTGGTTCAACCAGAACTCCAGGTTGTGTTGGGGTGTGGTGGCTGCCAGGCAGATGGGTGGTGGCTTTGCTCTCCTGAGTGACAGCTCCTACCAGGCAGAAGTTTCTCTGCAGCAGTTGCTCTGGGTTCCAGGCATCTTTGGGCCCGGAGGTGCTGATGGCTTCCTTAGCTGTCCTTCAGCCCTGTCTGTGTGCTCCCAAATAGTCTCTTCGACTTCCTGCCTTTTCCGTTGGTGTGGCCCATCTGTTTCCTGCCGACCCACGGCTGCACAAAACTAGAGATAAACAGCGTGCAAGAGAAATTTGAAAATGAAAAGCGTGGTGAGCACACTGACACTGCTAGATAGATCCCTTCTGAGACCTGTGCTCGCCCCTCCCCGGGTCTCCCTCCCTGGCCATCCTATGTCCTTAGTCTCCACGCTGGGGGCCTCAGTGCTCTCCTCTAGCTGCAAGTTCACATCCGTCAGTAGTTTCTCTTCTTTGATGACTTATTCAGGCTTATTCTCCAATCCCATGTTCTCCCATGAACACAAGCCTCGCTGTCTACACGCTGCTTTGCTTTTCCCACTCTGGAGAAGCCCATTCTCTCTGTATAAAATTATTTTTAAGGGGCTGGAGCAATAGCATAGTGGGTAGGGCGTTTGCCTTGCACGTAGCCGACCCGGGTTCGATTCCCAGCATCCCATATGGTCCCCTGAGCACCACCAGGGGTAATTCCTGAGTGCAGAGCCAGGAGTAACCCCTATGCATCTCCAGATGTGACCCAAAAAGAAAAAACAAAAACAATTATTTTTAAGACTGTATAAAACACACACACAATATTATATATATTAAAAAGTTGTTGGCAGTGGTGATAGTACCATTTTTGAGGAAATGGGATACGGAGAAAACAACAATTTTTAGTAAAAGTATTTAACCTGAGAAAAGTGGGTTCATCTTGTTTAGAACATGTGGTGCTACCCATATCCAAACCTTTGTGCGCTTTATCAACTCTGGGGAACCCTCAGCCATTATCTCGGAATATCTGCTTCCCTTTTCCCCCATTCTCTATCAGTTTCTTTCCCTTTGGGGGGAGTTGGGGGGTCACGCTGGCTGTGCTCAGGGCTTACTCCTGGCTCTGTGTGTAAGGATCACTCCTGGCAGGCCATGTGGGATGCCAGGGATCCAACCTTAAACCCCCATCCCCCCATCATTTTATGTCTTTCTGTGGCCTAAGCTTTTTTAAAAAAAAAAATAAAAGAAAAAGAAAAGCTTTTACTTCCTATTTCCCTTTGCTTTCTGATCAGAATCTTTCTTTCTTTCTCTTTCTTTCTTTCTTTCTTTCTTTCTTTCTTTCTTTCTTTCTTTCTTTCTTTCTTTCTTTCATGTGGGGGGAACCCGGACTGCACAAGGGCTCTTCCTGGCTTGCTGTTTAAAGGTCGCTGCTCAGGGCTCACTCCTGTCAGGAGTGAGGAGACCGTGCTATGCCAACAACTGAAACCTCGCCTCCCGTGTGCAAAGGAATGTTCACTAGCCTTGTGAGCTCTCTGTGTCTATCAGAAACTCTCATTTCAGCTCTGGACCTGTACCACTCCTTCATCTGTGCATATAGGATTCACATACACAGGGGCATCTCAATAGCTACAGTTTCCATTTCCTGGTGGCCTCTCCTTAAAATGCACTTTTCCCCCCTAACAGTGTCTTACATTTTTATGCCCTTCTGTCATGTTTTGATCCTCTCAAACAGTTATCTTCACGGGACTTGGATCTCCTTCAGCTTTTGCGGGAGAAGGGCGCATGTTATGTCTGCTGGCTCTTGAGCGTGACCGACGGGAGGTTTCCTTGTGTGCTTTTTTAGCTCTGAACCGTGACCTCATTTCCGGGGTCTTTATCTGTGGGGGTTCCTATGAGAACTGGATGGGGGTGGGGGGATCGGGGTCTCCTCAAAGCCATTTTTTCATTTGTTTTTTTGAGCACTGCCCAGGGTTATTTTAGGTCAGTAACAAATCCTCACATGAATTCTCATCTTGGGTGTTTTGGATCTATTCAAGGTAAGGCTAATTCACACTCCACACACAGCCAGCCAAGTGCAAACCTCCGGATCCAACGTCCAGTGTGTGCTTTTAGCCTAACCCAAGACACCTGTAGGTCAGTAGCCTGTCCTGGAGGCACCCGACTTTTCCCAGCTACCCCTGAAGCTCTGTGTACTTCAGGGAGAAGCATTAGGGCTCTGGATCTGCAGGGGCTGCCCAGTTGAATTCCTCCTTCCACACACACACATTCAGGGATGCTTTCTCTAGCCTCTCTTTGGGGGTCCTGAATTTCCCAGACCCCTGATTACTGTGGCCAGGATAATAGAGCCAGAGCACTGCCAGGTGTGGATCCTTAAAGAACAAACGGGAAACAGACAGAAAGAAAAATATCATGCGACGTACCAAACCCCAACATTTTGTCATTTGGGAAGAATGTGGAAGAATGGAGGCTTCCACAGGCGCACATTCTCTTGTGGTTTCCAGCTTCCTCCCCTCACCCCATACCCCCAACTGCTTTTTTTTTTTCAATTTTGTTTTTTTCTTTGGGCCACACCCAGAGGCACCCTGGGACCATGTGGTGCTTATGCATGCAAAGCATGTGCATTTGAGTCATCCCCCAGTGCCAGGGTTTCCCTTCTTTCATGCTAGCTCTGCCCTATATTTCAAGTGATTCAGATTATGATGTACTTAGCACATTTATGTGCTTGTAGCAGACGGGGATTCCAGGGATAGAATCTCCTCGTTATGAAAACAGCAATCCCCCGGAGTTTACCTGACAAAATGTTGGGGGGTTGTACATCGTCTGATATTTTCCTTTGTTTCCTGTTTGTTCTTTAAGGAGCCTGGCAGTGCTCTCACACCGTATTTTCAGTGCTGGGACTTGAACCATGAGTTTGGCCAAATTGTATGCTAGGTGCGGGCTCTTCACCTTTGCATTATCTCTTCAGCCCAAGATTTTTCTATTTTTAGGTGAACTCAGCTGCCTCTGATGGTTTAGAAATAACTAGATATTTTTCAGCTGCTTCCCCGGTATGTGAAAGGTAATGTTTTCTAAAATAAGACGCCTTTCATGTTCTTTTTTTATTGCTACCCTAACCAGAACACATAGCTTCCCCAATGTTCCTTCTTGTTGTTGTTGTTGGCTTGTTTGGAGTAGAAAGAACTGAGCTGCAGAAGAGGGAGGTGGCGGGTCCTGGATGGTTTTGTTCTGTTATTTGCAGCAGGGATATCCATTCCCCTGACAGCCCGGTTCTCAAATAGGGTAATTCAGAAGCTAAGTTAGCAGTTCAGTCAGCAGCTTGAGAGACTATAAATGCAGCCAAGAAAATCATAGGCTCCTGGGAGAACAAGTGTGGTTTGGCATAGAGAACAAGCGAAGGAAAGGCATTAAACCATCCTTATCCCCATGCAAGTGTAGGGCAGATAAACTTCCCTGGTGATCTAGAGCCATCAGACACATCTCTCCTTATGGACAAACAAAATTTCTTTTTTTGGGAGGTGTGGGGTGGTGGCTGGGGATATGCAATACCCAGTGGTACTCAGAGCTTACTTCTGGCTCTGTGCTCAATGATCAATCACTCCTTGTGGGGTTCTGGGGGACTGTATGCAGTGCTGAGAATCCAACCAAGTTGGCCATATACGAGCTTAAATGCCCTACCCACTGTGCTATCTCCCTGGCCCCAGAAACATACACTCTTACCTCTTTTTTGTCCTGTTTACATCTTTCCTGTGAATAAATCTATTCTCAGGATCAAAAAGTTGCATAACTTGTCTGCATAACTTGTCTAATTCTTCAATGTTGGAAACTTCCAAACGGTTTTGAATTGGGGAAACTTATACAGATCCCAGGGTGCAGGCTCTCAGGAAGGACCGAAACATGCGGCAGCTAAGGGCCCCCATTCCCATTTGGCCTTGGACTAAGGAGCAGCCTTTGAAGGGAGCTTGGACCTGCCTCCAGGATCCTAGGGTCCCCCTGCCCCCTGTAAACTTCCACCTGGATTTGGCACCCAAGTATAGAGCCTGACAACTCTAGGCATTGGCTTGTGACCTTGGGTTGGTTCATTTCCTGCCCGGGGACACATTCTGTACACTGAGGTTAAACTTGGGTGTATCCCCGGCCACCATCCACAAACACATGCAAAACATCACAGAGGGTGAGTCACTGGGACCGACCAGATTTGTTGTTTCTTGCTAGTTTCCCTTTGAAAGGGGGCTCTGTTTCTAAGTTGGAGCCTCTCTTAGGCACAGACACTTCCCCAATTTTTCTAAGGGAGTTAGTGGCTCCAAGCTCATAAAGATTTCTGCTTAAAGGTCATAGCAAGCTTAAGTCAGTTTTATTTGAGTCAGGTAATGATCAATACAGGGTTGTTTTTTTTTTTTTTTAACTCTTGGAGCCACACCCAGCAATGCTGAGAAACACACCAGGTAGGGTTTTTTTTTGTTTTGTTTTGTTTTGGAGGCTGTGATCTCTTCTAGTGCTGTTCAGGGGTCCCTGAGGTGCTGGGGTTCAAACACTGTGCTTTTTCATGTATGTAACACGTGTATAACAGTTCCTTTGTGCTATTTTCTGGCCCAGTATAATTTTTTTCGGGTTGGGATGGAGGGCTCCCAATGAGTGAGTAGGGGACCTGGGGACAGGGGTGGGTCACTCCTGGTGATACTTCGTCAGACAGATCAGATTCTGGTTCAATGCTCGGGTTCTGTGGTACTTGGGACCACCAGGTCTGTGCTGGTGGTGCTCTGGAGCCCACAGGAACCACACCTTGTGGTATTTGAGAAGAGGTAAACAACGCTGGGGATTGCATTGGGGTCCTGTGTATGCAAAGCATGCACTGTTGGTCACTATGTTATCTAATAAAAAAATCTTGTGTACCTTTCTGGGGTCACACTCCAGAGCTCCTGGCCAGGCACTCAGTGATCCCCACTACTGGTGCTCAGGGGACCAGATGGGTATTGGAACCAGTTGCAGGTGCTTGCCTCTTGCATCTGGGTCATCACATGTGGGGAAAGTGCATTAACACTGTACTAACTCTCCAGCCTACAGAATTTTTTTTTTTATTGGGGGGAGGGGAGCTCATATCTTACAGTGCTTGGAGGAACTCTATGTGATACTGGGGAACTGAACTGGGATTAACAGCAGGAAAGACTATGTCATCTCTCCACCTTCTGATCAAAAACATTTTAACCTTTATTGAGAGTTTACTGTATGCCAACTACCAGATAATCCCAGTTAGTCCTCACATGGCCCCAAGAGTTAGCATTTAAAACATGATTTTATAGATCAAGAAACAGGGGAACAAGGTCAATGAGATGGTACAACGAGTAAGTTGCTTGCTTTGCATATGGCCAGCCTGGGATAGATTCCCAGCATCCCATACGGTCTTCCAAGTTGCCCCAGGAGTAATTCCCAAGTACAGGCAGAGCCGGGAGTTAGCCCTGAGCATCATCAGGTGTGGACCTCAAACTGAAAAAGATAAAATAAAATTTAAGAAATAGGCACAGAAAACTGGGAAGCAAAGGAGCTAAGAATTCAAGCTGATTCCGATTCTCAGTTCCTAAAACAAGGGACAGAAGACCCACAGGTGAGTCCTGAAATCTCATGACAGCCTAGGGACCTCCCCAAGCAGCTCTTCTCACATCAGAATCATCTGACAAGTTAGAAAAGCATCCCAAGGACACGACAGAGCGGAAGTCAGGGAGTCTCATGAAGGGTAAACATGCCAGCTTTTTTCCATCTTTCTGAAATGATGTCAAAAGAAAATGAAAAGAACAACGTAGCCGAATAACGTTAGTGGGCCCGGAGGAATTTCTACAGAAACTGTTGAATAGCAAGTATAACAGGACACACTTATAACAAGACTAGGAAGCACGGATGCGATGTGATCCCCATTTTTCAAAAACAAATAACAAAATACACACGTGCCCATACAACCGTATATGATGATAGAATAAAATGTACACAATCTATTTACAACATTCTAGTGGTGCTGCAGAGAAAATATTGCGGGTAGGGCGCTTGCCTTGCATGTGGCCGACCTGGGGCTCGACTCCCTAGCATCACACATAGTCCCTAAGCACTGCTAGGATAATTCCCAGAGCCAGGAGTTACCTCTGAGCACTGCTGGGTATGGCACAAAAACAAGCAAAACAAAAAATATAAAACAAACAAAAACCCATTCTGGAGACCAGAGATTCTACTTTAACTGGTCATGGGCATCTTCTTTCTTCCTTAGATCAGGGTCTTTAAATAAGATGCATATTAGAAGTATCTGGTCACTTACTTTAGGGCACTCCAAGCAGCCTTGCAGGGCTGCTCAGGCTTTGGGGATTGAACTAATGACCAATGCATGTAAGGCAGATGCTCCAGTCATATGAGCTACCTCTTGGAGTCGTATTATTTCCGTTTTTATTTATTTTAGGGGTTGCAGGGGATGGGGGAACTAAACCTAGGACCTCACACATGCAAAGCATGCACCCCACCACTCTTCTTGGTCCCCAAACCTCAAAAACCTGATGAGAGAAGCCGAAAAGAGCTCAATGGGCCGAGAGCAGGAGCCCAGCGAATGCTCAGCACATCATGGTTCTCTCTACAGAGCTGGGAGAAGCCCCCAGCACTGCTGGCGGTGGCTCCCCCATCCCCACTTCTCAAACACACACACACACACACACACACACACACACACACACAACCTCCTGATGGTCAAGCACAGCCCTTTTTTTTCTTTTCTTTTCTTTTCTTGGGTCATACCCGTAACACCCGGTAATGAACAGGGGTTATTCCTGGCTCATGCACTCAGGAATTACTCCTGTCGGTGCTCCAGGAACCATATGGGATGCTGGGAATCGAACCCGGGTCGGCCACGTGCAAGGCAAATGCCCTACCCGCTGTGCTATCGCTCCAGTCCCCAGGCACATCCTTTACTAATTAAACGAGACTCCTGGGAATGGCAGCCAGGCAAGGACATCTCCCCCACGGCCACCCTTCACAGAGGTTAGGACAATAGCCAAGATATAAACATAGGTGCCAGAGCGATAGTACAGTGGGTAGGGCAACTGACCGGGGGTCAATCCCCAGCATCCCATATGGTCCCCTGAGCAATGCCAGGAATAATTTCTGAGTGCAGAGCCAGGAGTACCAGCTGAGCATTACCAGGTGTGTGTGGCCCCAAACCACCACCAACAAAAAAGATACGGAAACAATGACCCAAATGTCCAACTAATGGATGAATAAATCAGGGGGTTGTGGTATAGATACACAATGAAATACTGTACAGCTCGAGGAAAGAATAAAATTATTCAATTTGCTGTGACATGGATGCAACTAGAGGATATCATGCTGAACAAAGTCAGTCAGAAGGAAAAGGACAAATACAGAACGGTCTCATATGTGCAACTTGAAGATACATAGCAGGGTAGCAACCAGGGGCCAAAGGCAAAACAAAAAAGAGTTTGTGGGAAGGGTTCAAAAGGAGGGGTGTTGGGGTCCTTGGGAGAGGGAGGTGGGTACACTGCTGATGGTGGTGTGGGAATTGAGCGCAGGAAACCAGCGTTAGCAACACTGTAAATCACAGAACCTCTATCAATAAAATAAATAAGTTTTTCCAAACCTAAACTAAGCCTTCCCCTCCTCCCTCACCTGCCCAGCAGATTCTAGAATGCTTCAAGGTGTGAGGACAGGCAGGGGCCCTCAGAGTTCAAAACCACTTCTAAGAAGGAAGGGGACTCACACGGGGTGATAGGCACAACCTCTTGATGGGTGACATCCGTTTCAAGCTTGGAAACAGAGCTTGAGTTAGGATCCCCAGGGAAAACAGAGGCTGGCTGCAGAGATCCAATAGCCTGGGAAGGCAAGGGAGCATGGCTCTTGCCTTTCATCCTGCAGATTCAGTCTGAATCCCCAGAACCACATGGCACCCTTAGCACTGCTATCTCAACCCGCAGCCCCTCAATCGCCTAGAGCTGATAGAGCTAGGAAACAGTGTGGGCACCCCGATTCATCATCTCCAGGACAGAGAAGGACCAGAGGGATTATTATTTAATTTGGGGATCATGTCCAGTGGTGTTTAGGGTTTACTCCTGGCTCTGTGCTCTGGGATTATGCCTGGTGAGACTGAGTGTCATATGGGTGCCGGGGATTGAGCCTGGGTCGGGGGTGGCAGTGTAGTTCTAGAGTGCTGCCAGGTGTGAAGGCAGGCAGAGGCAAGTGCCCTCTGCCCCTGGTACTCTCTGGCCCCTCTGATCGTGATTATTTTGGAAAGGCTTCACTGCCTCCTAGTCTCTCTTTGCCAAGACATCACAGGAGATGAAATTCCTTTAGAAGAGATTCATTCCTTTGGGTTCCTCCTCCTAGGAGCTATTAGAAAAAAATGCTAGTACCCATGGGAGGAATTGCAAGTTAATCAGATCTCAGCACCTGCCTAGTATGCGCTGGGTGTTTTGAAGGGAAGAGAAAATCTGGTTTATTGGGGGTGGAGTTTGGTGTCGGGTCGGGGGAGGAAGAGTAGTCCTGGGATTGAATCTAAAAACTTCGGTCCTGCAACATAGATGTTCTACCATGGAACCATATCCTGGTCCCCTCAGGGTGTAAGTCTGGTCTTGTCAATTTCCTGCTCAGACTCTCCATTCCCCAGGCTTATTAAAAAAGCTGCATATCATTCCTCTTCCCGCCCTTTCTTGTTGGAACACTGCTGGGGGCGGTAGTGTGGGGGTGGGGTTTTACTTTCTGTTGATAGGGAAGGGCTTGTTACCACTGGCTGTCGAAGTCCAGCCTGCAAAACACGTCCAGCCCTCTGAGTTAAGCCAGCTCCCTAGCCTGTAATTCTCTAAATTATTTTTTCTTCATAACACTAACAACACCAAATACCAGATCTACCCTCTTAATATATTAAAAAGTTGTGGGCTTTTTTTTTGGGGGGGGGGCATTATTCAAGAACTGTATGTGATTTCAGCCATCAAATCCCGGTGGGCTGAAAGCAAAGAAAGTGCCTTAGCCCTCCCTGTATCTCGTGCCCCTTGACACATTTCAAAAGGGAGAATACAACCTTGTTAATTATCAGCAAAAAGTGGGGCTGGGAGCTCCAGAATGAACTCATTTTGCGTAATTGAGACTTCATGCCATTGATTAGCAACTCCCTGCTCCAGTTAATTCCAGAAGTTGCTCTCCTCTTCAGGGAATGAGAGAAGGGGGGGGCGGTGCTTTTGAGTCGGCAGAGTGGCCCCGGGAAAAGGGGTCTTCTGCAGCTGTGATAGGTTGCTCCACGCACCTTTGATCTTGCAACTTTCCAAGCCAGAGCATCTCCCATTGTTGAGTAAATCTGATACACATGGTTCCTTTTGTCCCCTCCCAGCCCCATCCCCCCCACCCCCAAGTATTTTCCTCCGGTTGTTTTGCGCTTCAAATGGTCAGTTCAAGGGTCAAAGGGAACAGCCTGGAATTAGGTGCTTAGATTTAAGCTCTTTTAAAAGGCTTACTTGATCCTCCCCCACTTGCCTAGCGGAGGTTAAATCTGCATGGGGGGACGCTGGGAAAATGATGCATCAGTTCCCAAATCAACCTGGGCACGCGGGACTCCTTGGGGGATAAGCCTCCTGCCAGGGCACTGTGCCAGGTTATACCAACACTCGATGCTCCCTCCTGGCGGGGCCTGGAAAAACGACCGTCTGAGTCACGGTGGACGAGCTCAGTTACGCGGACCCACAGTCCGCCGCAGCGCTAATAACGCTCTTCTTGCAAAGGCGAGTCAGTCCACCTCGCCAAGCACCCTGCAACTTGATTGAACTCACAATCGGCTGCGAGGGACACGCCCCCGAACTCTCGGTAATTAATGACACGTTTCTGGCGGTTCGCAATCCTGACTCCGCGTTGGAAGTGCTGAGACTCCCGGGTCGGCCTCTCGTCATCAGAAGCACCCCCATCCCCCCTTTCCCAGCCGGCCAGTCGTGGTTTTCGCGCCCCGCCGAGCGCTCACTGGACGCAGGGCCCTGCGCCACGGGTGCCGCCACCGTGCCAGTCAGTCCCCGGGTGGGGTGGGCGGCGGGGGGCGCCCCGCTCTGCCACGGGCCCATTGTCGGGTGGGCGCTCTCCCCGCCGCGTGCCGACACGCCCTCTCCGGTGCAGGAAGAAGGACCGGGTGGTGCTCGGTGGGTACCGGGAAGAGGGAGACGCACCCAAGTGGTGGGGGGGGGTGGGGTGGGAGGCGGGCGGTGGGAATCCTGCAGCAGCGCTCGCCGGCTCCGGGGAGGCCGGCGTCCGTCCCCAGCGCCTCCTGGGCACGCGCGGCCGGCCCCGCCCGCGTGCGCCGGACGCCAGACCGGGAGCGCGCGTCCTGCCCCCCGCGTCCCCGCGCCAGATCCTCGGCGGCGAGCGCGAGTCCTGCCTGCTGCGCCCCCCGCGCCGGACGCCGGGCCCGGAGCGCGCGTCTCTGCCCCGACCGCGCCCCCGCGCCGGACGCCGGGCCCGGAGCGCGCGTCCTGCCCACCTCCCCCCCCGACCGCGCCCCCCGCGCCCCCGCGCCGGACGCCGGGCCCGGAGCGCGCGTCCTTGGTCCCGCGCCCCCGCGCCGGACGCCAGGCTCGGAGCGCGCGTCCTGCCCCCCGCGCCCCCGCGCCGGACGCTGGGCGGCGAGCGCGCGTGCGCCCCTCCGGACGTCCGCGGGAGCCGAGCCAGAGCGAGCGGCGGGGCCGGGCGCGCAGGAGTGAAAAGGAGGCGGCGGCCGCCGCGGCTGCGAGCAACAGATCCGGGCGCCGTGAGCCTCCCGGCTCTTGCTTGTTGGGCGATTTTTCTCCTAATTAAAAAACCAAAAATTTTTTTTTTAAATTTACATTCGAAAATCTTGCATTTTTTTTTCTTTCTAAATGGCGCTCGTCCCGGGTCAGCGGGCGTTTTTCTCCGCTTCGAGATGGGCTTGGCCGGTTCCGTCTTGGGCACCGGTGGTGGCGGCGGCCTGATTGTCAGTCCTCCCCGGGCATTTTTAAGGCCAGGAGCCGAGCGCGGCTGCATGTAGGAGAATTGCCCTCCACCCACCCACCTCCCCCCCCCTTTTTTTTTCCTTTCTCGCGGCTGCTCGACTTTTCCCGCCCCACGGCCTTGGGTGATTGTGTTTTTATTTTCGGGGCTAGGGAGCTCGTCGCGGTGCTGCACGCCGCGGCTCTGGGCAGAGGGGACGCGCGGCGGACGCGGGTCGCTCGGAGGGGGAGAGCCCCAGCGCGGCCCCCGAGTTGTGTGTGTGTGTGTGTGTCCTGTCCCCGCCGGCGCCGGGAAAATGGAGGCTGTGATCGAGAAGGAATGCAGCGCGCTCGGAGGCCTCTTCCAGACCATCATCAGCGACATGAAGGTAAGGACGCGGGGCGCACCCACCGCCGGCCACCTGCGGGAGCGCCCTGCCCGGTGTCACCTGCCCGCCGGGCCTCACCCGCACGGGAGGCCGGTCTGGGGAGGTGGCGGTGGCGGTGGTGCTGGTGGTGGTGCTGGGTGGGTGTGGGGGGGGGAGGTCCTGCCTTCTCCCCTCCTCTCCTTGTCGGGGTGGGAGAGCGGGCAGAGGGGTTGCGGGAGCCACCCGTGCCCATGGGGTCGGGGGACTCGGGGCCTCCGAGCCAAGTTTCCCCATTGTCTGTCACTGGATGGAGCGTTCGACCCGCCGAGCAGACACTTGATTTCCCCAGGGACGGGGGTTGGGGGTGAGGGCCTGCCCGCTCCCTCGCTTCCCCCCCCCCCCACCCCGTCGCCCCCCATGCCTCGGGTGGCAGAGCCTGAGCGAGGCCTTCCTTGCCCTCCTTGGTTTATCCGGTGCTTGGGAGGCGGGACCCGGGCGGGGGGTGGGGGGGAGGGGGACCCAAGGAAATGAGGTTATTAATTAGGCTGTTGGGAAGCAGGTGAGGAGGGTGTGCTTGCGTTCCCGGGTGGTGAGCAGAGCAGAAGTTCCCAGAGCTGCTGCCTTGCAGGCTCACCCCCCCCACCCCGCTTTCCCCTAGCTCAAGGCAGGGGCGCCCCCTCCCCACCACCGTCTCCCCAAACTGCTTCACTTCCCAGTCCTCCACGCCCAAAGCAAGCGCGCGCGCGCGCGCGGGCACACACACACACACACACACACAGACACACGCACACGCACACATACGCACACATACGCACGCGCACGCGCGCACTCCAGCTGGTCGCTTACGAGGATTGTGACTATTGGGCAGGCACGCGTGCCTCTGTATGTGTGTGTGTGTGTGTGTGTGTGTGTGTGTGTGTGTCGGGGGTGGGGGCGGGGAACACCACCCCAGGCAATCTTTCCTGCAAAGGGTGGTACTGGGGATAACCTGATCCTTGCACGTAGATTATTTTGGTGCAGAGAGGGACCAGAGCTCTGTGTTACTCATCCAAAGGAAATAGCACCCCGCTCGTGTTGTTGGCTGGAGGCGGGAGTAGGGGGCGTTAGGTGTAGGTTTTGGTGGTGTTTTTTTTTTTTTTTCCTTTAATGTGTATTTATGGAGCTTCTCTTTGGCTCTGACCCATCTCCAGTTTGCCTCAGCAGATCCGGGGAGGCGGTGTTTAATGAAAAGCTCGGCTTTCAAAATGAGTGGGCAGCTTTGGAAAGCTGTGCCACGGGTGGGTGTGGACAGGTCCCCCCCCCCCCCCCCCACACACACACACACCCTCCGTGGCTGCCTGGGAGCTGGGATGAGCTTTGTTTGACTGGGGAGAGGGTTCGAGGTTCCTTGGGGGAGGGCATGCTTAGTTGTCAGGGTCTACTTCTCCACCATTTCCAGCCCACCACCTCCTGGCCCAGGGATGAACTTTTTTTTTTCCCCAAGGTGCAGTCATCCTAGGCTTGCCTATTTGGATATGTCACTCTGGCGCCTGCGCCTTTTGTCAGGAATGGACATTCTTGTCCCGTCGCCATCCTCTTCAGAGAGACCCTGTGTGTGAAGGAATGCCTCTAACCCAGCCACTTGAATGTGCCTGGCTGTTCCCTCTTTCCTTCCCTCCTCTCCCCAACCCTCAGTGTTTGTCAAGTGCTCTTTCGAGACCAAGATGAGTGCTTCCCTGCTCCTTCTGGGGGTAATTTTTAGTAACTCGAATTCTGCTCTCCCTTAGAATCCAGTGCGATTTCATGTGAAGTGTACCTGGTGTATTCTGATCACCAGGGGAAGAAGGGGGTAGGTAAAGCTGCCTGTGTGTGTTTTTTAGAGGAGAGAAATGAAAGTCTCCAGGTCCTCCATGCCACCAGGACCCCAGCAACCTTATGGATATGCCTACTGCAGTCTCAGAGGGTTCTCATCGGAAGTTTCTCATTTTTTTTTTCTTTTCTCTTTGTTCCTTAATCCAGAACACAGGCTGGGCCCTTCACATCCACCAGTTTTGATTCAAAGCCCCCAGTAGGTAGCTTCCCGGAGGGTGGGCATCCTGCAGGGCCCTCTGGTTGGGGGTCTTGGGGGTGCTCAGGGTTCGTGAATTTCCTTCTGCAGAATGGCAGTGTAAGGTCCCTTTTCCGCGTGGGAATCTGTAGCTGGAGGTTACACTTCTTTGCCTTTGACTTTGGTATCGTTTGTTCAACATCCTGTGGGGCAGACGTTTATTTACAAGGTTTTCTTTTTCTTTTTTTCTTTGGTGTTGGTTTTGTTAATGGAGGATTTCAAAAGCAAGGGGGAGTGGAAGACATGAACATAGCCGGGAAAGGAGATGGTGGCGATGGTGGTGGTGGGGTGTCTGCAGGATTTCAGACTGTTCTGGGAAGAGAGAGAAGAATCTGATGACTTGTTTATGCAGAAGACAGTTGTTGCATACTGCCTGGGAGTTCTCCTCATCCCGGCTTCTCTGTGGCTTAGCCAGCAGAGATACTTGGGAGGAGAAGGAGGATGACACGGCGTGTTGGATGAGCTGTGTGTGGTGACTCCAAGGCACCCTCAGTTCAAGTCCAGTTTCCATGTCTGAAAGCTGACTTTCCCGTGACCTGCTTATCTCCTTTCCCCCTGGGAACTCCCACCAAGGGGCACACATGCCTCTGGTCCCCTCTCTGTGGCCTGTGAATGACGCCGGTCAGGGTTGGAAGCCCAATGGGGTAGGGCCAGGGTAAGGAAATCCCCCCCCCCCCACCGCCCCCACCCCTCTTTGCTGTATTTGATTCTCTAAAATGTACAGCAGCACAGGAAGGGAGTGAGTTTCCTCTTTGGAAGAAACAAAAATGGAGGCATTTCAAGGCTGACATCCATCTTTGAACACCCAGGACCCCAAGATAGCGGGAGCTCTCGTGGGGAACTTCCCCCCACCCCCACCTCCTCTTGCTCATCCTCCGTGGGGCTGGGCACCCAGCTGTTTGGATGGGGCATTTTACTCTCTTTGGCGGGAAGAGGGTGGGGGCGAGGGAGTCGGGGAGTACGTAGACATCCTCACTATTTTTTTCCACTGGGCCCCAGCAGCAGCAGCAGCAGCAGCTGTTAAACGACTTACTGATTCCTTGAGGAGAGGAAGCCTTGTGTTTTTCCCCTTTCTTCCACCCCGCAGCGGCCATGGTCCCTGTGAACAGCAGTGTGCAAAATCGCTTACTGCCTGCCTTTCCGCCTGGCCCCATAAATCAGCTCATCTGGTGGAGAGCTGGTCCCACAGGAAAGGGGGACCAGAGGTTCATGGGGCTGGGCGGAAGGGCTCTGGGCCCGTTTGCCGGGGGAGCAATAGCCTGGGAGGGGCTGTGTGGACGTCAGAGCAGCTGGTCAACTCCTGGCCCTGGGGCTGCCGTCTTTTATGGCGTCTCTCCCCGAGTCTCACCGCAGTGGGTTTAATCCTGCAAAGAGGTTTGTGCCATTCATGTTTTAAAGGAAACTGATGGTTGCCCCTAGGTGACACCGCCAACCCCCCCCCCCCCCCCCAACACACACAAAAGCAAACAGAAAGGTCTTTAAGGCACTTTTCTTGTGCATGGCTGACCCCAGTTCAATCACCAGCACCCCATATAGTTCAGAAAGGTCTTTAAGGCACTTTTCTTGTGCGTGGCTGACCCCGGTTCAATCACCAGCACCCCATATAGTTCCTGAGCACCACTGGGGGTGATTCCTAAACGCTGCCAGGCATGGTCCAAACCGTCCCCTTCTCAGAATTGGAGATCCACATGACATGCTGCACTAGATTCCTGACAGGTGTACAGCATAAAAGAACTTGGGTAGTGAGCTAGTTTGTATAGCTGGTAAGGCAAGTGTCTTGGGTGTGGCCAACTGGGGTTTGATCCCTGGCACCCTGTACGGTCCCCTGAGCCTTGCCAGGAGTAACCCCTGAGCAATGTTGGGTATAACCCAACCCGTCCCACCCTCTCCCAAAGATTTTCTATTCGTCCTTTCAGAATTGATCGATGTGATGGAGCCGGTGTGGGATTTGGTGATCTTTGAGAGCCTTGAAGACCAGGACATTCTGGTCAAACTCGAGGGCAGTTTGCTCTGTGGATGTTTTCCTCCTTTTAATTAGTAACTTGCTTTGTGTGTGTGTGTGTGTGTGTGTGTCTGTCTGTCTGTGTCTGTGTGTGTTTTAAACCTGGTTGCTAAAACCAAATATTTTCCTCGGCCTTTGTTGCTCAAGATTCTGCATTTCAAGGCGCTGCGTTGGGTCCGAGGCAGGGAGAACTTTGAACGCACTTGGACAGTGTGCCCAGGGTTATATAATGTGAGCGGGGTGAAAAAAGCCCTGATCACACCTTAAATTCTCTAGCCGCCTTCACTTTAGACAGGGGTGTCCTGTTACCAGCACCTGTGCCCAGCAGAATAGGGGCCTTGTTGCCTCTGCCCCCGCCACCCCCACCCGTTTGCCACCAGTATCCTCTCTCCGGAGTTCGGCCTAAAATTAGAACTGCTAAAGGGACTTCTTGAATTCCATCGACATCTTTTGTGGTCAGAAGGCATGCGTGATATTTTTCCCCACTTATCAGAAGATCAAGAATGTGGGTAATGGGCCCAAGAGGTGGATAATGATTTCAGAGTTGTTTTCTTCCCTCTGTTTGGACTTTGGGGTTCCTGTCGAATGGCCGGGTTCCCTTATTTGGTGTTTGTTGGGGGCCTCCCGTGTGGAGGGCCTCCCTGCCGAGCAGTGAAGAGCTGGTGCGCAGGACCTGCCTTTGGACAGCTGCAGCCTTGGGAATCCCCCGCCCCGCTCGCCAAATACCTAATGTTAATACAGTATGGTGGCCCAGAAAGAAGGGTTTATTATAGTCAAGCCTCAGGAAGCGCTGGTCTCCTCAGGACCACCCTTTGCATCTCGATAAAATGTTTTTTTTCTAGGATGGTAGTGGAAACACCCTCCCTGGTGGCTCCCCCAGTGGCCCTGAGCTTGGAGGATCATGGGCCTCTTTGTCACTGGTGCCACACAAAGGCAGGGCCAGCCTTGGAGAGTCCAGATGGCCCCACGCTGGCCTTTCTCCTAGCAAATGGCTGTGTTTGCCCAGAGTTTATGGCTTCCTCTGTTGGAGCCTGGTGGAGAGGGGAGATGCAGTTGCCTGAAATCTACCCTGGAGATGCCCGTTAAGAAACGGAGGGTGTGTTCCAACTCTGTTTTTGCTGTGCATATCTTGCCCCTTTTGTGAAGGAGTAGGTTTTTTTTTTTCTTGACTGAAAGTACTTTTTCGAGCTGAGGTGATAGCACAGCAGGTAGGGTGTTTACCTTGCATGTGGCCAACCCGGGTTTGATTCCCAGCATCCCATATGGTCCCCCGAGCACCGCCAAGGAGTAATTCCTGAGTGCAGATCCAGGGGTAACCCCTGTGCATTGCTGGGTATGACCTGAAACGGAAAAAAAAAGTATTTCCCCCCTCCATTGGTGGTTCCAGGGACTCCAAAGTCCTACAGCTATAGTCATTTGGGGGATAATCCCATGTACATCCTATTCAACCAGATTGCTTTCGACTTCTTGCCGGATGCCGTGGACTCACGTGTTCTGAAATTCCAGTCTGTGATGCCGTAGATGGAGACAGGCAACACTCCTAGGCCGTGGCTGGCAGGGAGGGCAGGGTGGGCTGGAAATTTTCCTCCAGCGATTGATCAGTTCTTTCAGGAGGAGCATGCCCTCCTTAAGTCCTGATGGAGCCCGACTCCAGGCACCCACCTCTCCAAGCTATGAGTTAAGCATGTAAAGATACAGGATTCTCAGGAAAGTTTAATTTCAAATAAGTGAACAAGTTTTCAGTGTCAGTAAAACTTGGAACTTTGAGAGTTTCTTTTTAGCTGCTAATCTCTTAACCTCTGAACTTTTCTTTTGCTTATCCGGGGTAGGGGAAAGGAAAAAACTTACATATTTCAAAAAAAAAGAGTTATCTGTCAATTTGGCCAGCACATTTGAGGTTGTTAAAATGCTTGGAGGGTGAGGAGGCTGGACCTATTGATCCATTAAATGCTTTATCTGTAATTTTCATCTAGGCTTTTTCCATCTTCCCAGGGATGGGTGAGTGCTGGCAAGAGACTTTCCTTCCTTAGTGAGACCATTTCGGAGTTTAAAATGGGTTTGGAAAAAATGAGATCATTATGAATCTGCCATTACTTCTGGGAACTGCCTGGAGGACACTTTCCCCTAAAATCCGCACCTCTCTAAAAACAAAGAAATACCTCTTCTCCACGCCAAAACAAAAGCCAGAGGACAGATTTAGCTGCTTAGGACATCAGACAAGAAGTATTTGGGGCTCCTTAAAGTGAACCGACAGATGCCTTAAGCAGTTTAACTCAAATTTGCAGATGGCACTGCTGATACAGCCTTATTAAGTAGCACACTGGCCGGGAGAGGCACTAAATTAATTGGCTGAGCATTGAGGAAGCCCATTGTATTTTGATTGCTGAGATTTCTTCCTCAAATAGCTGGAGGCTTCAGAAGGTTTCTTCCCAGTACTAACAACGGCACAAAGCAAAACAAAGGATACCCCTCATCCCTAAGCAGAACCCACCCCGTGTTAGTGCCAGAGCAGCCCACCCATAAAATGTATGGCCAGTTGTCCCCACCCGTCAGTAGTCCCAGGTGCTTTTCAGTTTAAGGTACGCCAGCGGGCTACCTGGTGTGTGTTTGGAATCACAGTACTCACGGCCTTTGGAGAATGGGGACAGGAAGTGACTTTCTGGAGGACCTACTCTGTGCCAGGCTTGGTGCCCATTTTACAGTTGAGTAGACAGAGGTTTTGGCACATTTGTCTAAAGCCTATATGGTGAGCTGGACTGAAATTCAGACCTTGGTTGAGTTAATGCTTGAGCTGGAGTTCTTTAAAGGATGCCTGAGTGGGGGCGGAGCGATAGTACAGTGCTCAGGCTTACATGAATCTGCCGTTGGTTCCATCCCCGGCATCCCATGTGGTCCCCCAAGGACTGCCCAAGTGATCCCTGAGTGCTGAGCCAGATGATCCTCGCTGGAGAGTAGGCTGAGGTTGGCTTGTTTTTTTTCTAGAGAAAAGCATTTATGAGCCCAGGGAAGGAATCAGGACCTTGTCTGTGTGAGCCGCAAGCCCAGAGCCAGCCTGGAAATGTGCATATGAGCTGGGTAACTTGGTGGCTGGGTCTGGATGTCACCTTTGCGGAAATGGCTTCCATGGTGATTTGCAGACCTATGTCCACATCCTTCTTGCATCCACAGTCTTGAATAACAGACCACTGGGGTTCCCTCACCTCCTGGGGAAAAGAAGCCTGAGGGCCAGATTGGTCTCTGCTGTGGGTCAGAGGGAGCTGAGCCCTGTCTGAGGCAGGGAGACCACCACAGGACTGCAGCCCCCTCTAATTATCTGAATAAACCAAGTTCATCCAGAGTTCAGTGACTCCTTGCAGAGCTCCTAGCTCTGTGGGGAGGACTCTTCCCTGCCAGGGAGGGGCTTGGTGAGCTTCCTTCGGTTGGGGTGGAGACTGTGGAACCCTTAGCCTCAGGCAGCGATTGCCAACAGCACTCCTTCCTTTGCTGGTTTTGGCCAGTGCCAAGCCTGGCTCTGGTTTCTGAGTGTGGTTTTACCTCTTCCTGTCAAGTTTAAGTTGGTGGAGAGAAAAATAAAATCCTTTGAGTGCCTTTTGAGCTGTGCTTCATTTGTTTTCTTTTCCTTGAAGACTTTGGACAGTGGTGCAGGTATTTGCTTGCTCGGGATGGGGCTTGTTCTGAGTTCTAGAGGGGGATGATTGGGCCTGGGACGGCTTTGCCAGGGTTACTGGACTGAGCAGTGGATGCTGCCCCTGATCCCCCAAGGTTCAGCTTTGGCGGCCACGTCCAGCGGTGCTCCGAGATCACTCCTGGTGGTGCTGGGGACCATATGTGGTGCCCAGGATGGAACCCGGTTGGCTGTGTTAAATGAGTGTTTTACCCATTGTCCTGCCTCTCCGGCCCTGCCTCTGAGGTGCTGATTCCGGGCTGAATTCTGATTTTTAGCCAACCACAGGCTAGACCCGATATCCACCCCCTCAAATGTCTCAGTCAGAGTCTGAGTCGCTCCCGTGTGGATAAGCTGGGCGTGGCTGCACTCCACAAATGCTGGGAACCGATCCCGTGGCACGTTTTCCTGTTCGGTGTGCTTGATGACGAGAGGAGAAATGTAGCATTAAATGGAACTGTAAAAACAGCAAAGCATCTCTTGGATACTTGGCTGTGTTCCAGTATGAGTCGGGTCCTACAGGCTTGTCGGCAGGGATGGAAATTGTCAACCACTGTGACTCTGGCCACCTGTTTCAGCTGAGCTCTCGGAGTGTGACTTGGTCAGCGGAGGAAGAGACATTTCAAATTTGTATTATGATTATTTTGGGCCATGTCCAGCAGTGCTCAGGGGACCGTATGTTGTGCTGAGATTTGAACCTGGGTCAGCTGCAAGCAAGGCAGGACTTTTTTTTTTTTTTTAATTTATTTATTTATTTTTTTTACAGTTGTAGATTTACAATTTTTTGTGCTTGGGTTTCAATTATACAATGATCAGATACCCGTCCCTCCACCAGTGCCCGTTTTTCACCACCATGGATAATATCCCTCCCACCCCCATCTCCCTATCCCCCCCTGTCTCTGTGGCAGGGCAATCCCCTGTGTTCTCTCTCTCCGTTTGGGTGTTGTGGTCTAAGGCAGGACTCTTAACCCCTGTGCTATCGCCCCTTCCCACTTTTAATTTGATGAAACAGCCCTTGGGGGGGGCTCGTGGCTACCTTATTGGACGATGCAAATCTTTTATAAACTGCCCGCTGGGTGAAAAGAGGGGCCTGGTTTTATAACCCAGTTTCCCCCCCACCCTTTTGAGAAAACAGCTGTAAACATGTCATTTAAAGTTTTAAACATTTGCAAAAATATGTTTCACAAGCAAATGTTTTACGTTGTGTGTGTGTGGACACATACTTGCAGATCTTTTTATGAAGGAGTCACCTCTCCACACCGATTAACCAGCCAAGATTTCCTCTGTCCCATTTCCGTGACATCATTGGAGCTGGAACACCTGTCAGTCATGTCCAGCTGACAGGCTGTGGCACCACATTTGCCTGTATTTGATTTATGTCCGATCAATACGTCAGCAACCTGAGACTAATATCCTGGGGGTTGAGGTGTTAGCCAGGACAAGTCACAGCCTCGGCTAGCGCAGGAGAGGGAGAACCGGGGAGTTAGGACTACTCCTGGTTGGGAATGCAGGCTGCTTGTGTCTGGATATAGAACTTTTTCCCTTCCCTTCCCTTCCCTCCCCTCCCCTCCCCTCCCCTCCCCTCCCCTCCCCTCCCCTCCCCTCCTTCCCTCCCTCTCCTTCCTCCCCTCTCTCCTACCCTCCCTCCCTCCCTCCGTCCCTCCCCTTCCTCTCCTTCCTCTCCTCTCCTCCCTTCCTGAACCATTCCGAAGCTCTTCCAGTCACCCTGCTTCTTACTAGCCCGCTCTCTGCTCTCTGCCTCCTGACCGTATCATTGCCTTGAACTCCTTTCCTGGTTTCCAGCCCTTCATTTTCACTCCTTAATCTCTGACTTTCCTCTTCTGTGCTAGAGGTCTAACGAAGGCACGGGCTGTGGGGAGGATTCTGTGTACATGATTTTATTTATTTCTATTTGTGTCTTGACCCTGCCCGGGCAGTGCTCAGGAGTCCCATGAGATGCTGAGGGGGTTGATTCCAGCACTGGCTAGTGTGGGGCTTGGGTCTTGCCGGATTTTCTAAGGGTTAGCGTTCCTTCTTGTTTTGGGGCCTTACCCGCTCTGCGCAGGGCTTGCTCCCTGCTCTTGGTCAGGCTTGCAGGACCGTGTATGTGGTGCCACATGCCAGCGAGCACCTTCCTGCTGGCTGCCTCTCCAGCCTCTGGGGTAGCCTTCTTTCAGCCTGTTGGACTGGGGGACGGCGCCGAGGTCTCCCAGCCAGGCTCCTAATTACCTCCACCACTTCCTAGGACAAACAGGACCCACCTGTGCCCAGCCTTGTGGAGAGATTCCCTTGAAGTTGCAGGAAATGAGACTTCTTTTTTTTTTAATCTTGCTGAGTCAATTACCTGAGTTCATTAGAACCTCCTCTGGCTCCACAGGCCTGTTTGCATTTCTCTTTGCAAACCCACTGTCTGTGTACAGAGGGGAGGGTGGGGGCGAGACAGGGTGGCTGACAGGGGTCCCCAGGACATTTGTTTGAATTTTTGGGTCCTGGGGACATGATGATAGCTACACCCCCCAGTCTTCGCTGAGAGGAGGGAAAGTGAAGTCAGAACAATCAAAAGCTGCTTTTTTGGGGGGGTTGTTTTGATTTTGGGCCGTATCTGGCTATGCTCAGGGGTTACTCCTGGCTCTTCACTCAGTAATTATTCCTGGCAGGTCCTAGAGGACCATATGGATTGCCAGGGATTGAACCTGGTTCAGCTGCGTACAAGGCAAATGCCCTACCATCTGAGCTATCCAGCTCTAGGGGTGACTTTTTTTTTTCATAAAACAAAACAAAAACAGAAATCTCCCCCCCTCCTTTATTTAAACGCTGTGATTTACAAAGTTGTTCGTGATGACTTGTTACAGGCATTCAGTACTCCAATGCCAGTCCCACCACCACTCACTGTCTTCTTCCCTCCACCATTGGCAAGAGCAGCTGCTTTTGCAAAGTCCTTTCTTTCTCTCTCCACAGGGTTGGGGTGTCTCTTTGGAAAGACCCTATTGGTGTCTTTGTGTGTCACAAAGTGTCCCATCCCCTCCCAAGACTCGGCCAGCTGGGGCTTCCTCCTCGCTGCTGAAGTCAGGTTGGCAGCCTTGCCCTTGAGGTGGTTCTGAGTGGTATGCCCCCACCCCCACCACCACCACCAACTGGACCCTGAGCCTCTTAGAACGCACCCTGTGCTCCTGGTTTATTCTGCTCATCCCAGGACAGCGTGGGTTGGTCCTCAAGCTGAAGAGGGCCAGGGAGGTCCTGTGTGTATGGCCTTCCTGACGGGCCAGCTGCTTCTCATCAGCTGCCCATCTGCCGGGATCGTGCGGGGGTGGGTGACGCTGCAACTTGGAAGACATCTGTCTCTTTAGGATTCTTTTGCTGCCCACCCCCCACCCCCCAACCCTAGGGCCTCACGCAGGCAAGTGCTCTGCCACTGAGTGCCACCCCGGGCCCTCCTGCAGGCATTTTTCTGCCTGCTTTATTGACTTCTTGACCTCTTTGTGATTTTTTTCTTTCTGCCTTAAGTAACTGCCCTTGACATTGAAGCCTGACCCTGCCCTATCCTAGGCCTGTGACTCCAGCAAGGCCCTCAAGGCTCAGTTTTCTTTTCTGCTTCATGGTGTGAAGGGGGAGTGGGGAAGGGGTGTAGTGTGGGGGGTCGGGGAGGGGGTAATCACTTCTCTCGCAGTGTCATTGAGGGTCCCAGGAAAGTGCATGCCCAGGGTTCCGCGGCAGTGAGCACTGAATAGAACGCCGTGTCACTGGGCTCACTGGCCTTTTGGTGGCTAGCAGTTTCCTGCAGGTAGCTGAATGCCCTCAGGTGTCTAAGGAAGTCCAGGCCCTGCTCTCTCTGCTTGCGGAACGGAATCAAAAGGAAAGTGACATGCTGTTCAGTTTTCAGCAGAAATCTTCTGAGAGATCTGGCACCAGACACAATCAGCAAATCACCCTGACACGCCCGCTGTGTGCCAGGCACTGTCTGGGTGAGAGGGGCACGCCTGGGGACCCGGACCTTGCCCCGAACTCTCTCCCTGAAGGAAGGGGACGAGGCAGGTGGTTGGAGGTGGCTGTAGGGCTTTGCTGGGGCCTCTGCAGGGCCTCTGACTCCCACGGGGAGGGGGAGGAAGGAGTCGAGCGTCTACAGGTGGCACCCAGGCCAAGAACTCCATTGCATTGTATTTAACATGAACTTAGAGCTCACCACTGGGCATGATTTTTCTACTTTACAATTAGACTCTGCGACTTTTTCTCAAAGAAAATGAATGTACATCTTTTTTTTATTATTAATATTTTATTTTTTTTTAATGAATCATCGTGAGATACAGTTACAGACTTGCAAACTTTTGTGCTTAACGTTTCAGTCATACAATGATCGAGTACCCATCCCTCCGCCAGTGCCCATTCTCCACCACCAATGGTCCCGGTATCCCTCCCACCATCACAACCACCTCCCTCCCGCCCTTGCCTCTGTGGCAGGCACATTCCCTTTCACTGTCTCTCTCCTTTAGGGGGTTGTGGTTTGCAGTGCAGGTATTAAATGGCCATCCTGTTCGGTCTATAGTCTACTTTCATGTGCATCTATTTTTTTAACTGTCATATTTGGGCTAGAATTTTAGGGAATTAAGTTTGTTTCAAGACAGCAGTGATCCAATAGGATAGACTTCTCCCAGCTGCCCAGCGTGGGAGTTGGGGTTATCCTGCCCATTTGCTGGGTGGGGAGGCAAGGACCCGGGAGCTTTAGCCCTTTGCCTGCTTACATCACGACACAGGGGGTGTGGGGAGAGCTAGGGTCCGAGCTGAGCTCTTCTGACTCCAGAGTTTGTGCTCAGGAGCATCCCTGCACCCCGGCTTCAGCATTTCCTTCACAGAGTCTCAGTTAAGTACATTTAGCACATCTATAGCATTGTAGCACTGTCCTCGCGTTGTTCATCGGTTTGCTTGAGCGGGCACCAGTGACGTCTCCATTGTGAGACTTGTTGTTACTGTTTTTAGCATATCGAATACGCCACGGGGAGCTTGCCAGGCTCTGCCATGTGGGCGGGATACTCTCGGTAGCTTGCCGGCCTCTCCGAGGGGAACAGAGGAATCGAACCTGGGTTGCCGCATGCAAGGCAAATGCCCTACCTGCTGTGCTATGGCTCCAGCACGTAGCACGTCGTTTTGATTTTTTTTGTTTTTTTTCTGTTTTTGTCTTTAGGACTCAGGAGGAATCAGATAAAGCAGAGGACCCTGGGCTCTTCTCCCAGTGAGCGGCTCCCATAAGCCCAGGGGTTGCCCTGGTTCTTATTTTTGAGTTGGGGGGGCTTGACGGGCCAGAGACAGGACCGGCTGGGGGCTGGCTTGTCAGCTGCAGGGGAGGTATGTTGCGAGTGGGGCCTTCAGGGTGACAGCTGCTTGCTTGATCTGTGGGCCCACATGAGTTTGGGCTGGAGAGACCCCCGAGGAAGACTTGTGCACCCCTGCACGAGACAGTGCAAAACAGGAAAGGGCGTAGGTGTGCAGCACAGGCCCTGCTGGGTCCCAGGCCTGGCTGGGGCCTGCTCTCAGCTGAGCCGAAGCCTGGCTATTAAGGAAGTCTTTGAGTTCGCTCTAATGGCCCCTCTTTGTTTTGAAGTGATTGTTTACTGAACCTTCAAAGCCAGCGCGCCTGCAGGATGTGATCCGGGCCCTGAGTCATTGGATGAGACACCCCAAGAGGAAGCAAGTAGTGGGGAGCAGAGCCAGGAGGCAGCCCCTAGCCAGACCTGGGGCTCTGTATACCCGGCGGCTCCTGGAGGGATCGGTGCTGTGGGGTGGGGGGGACCGAGATCCCCCTGCACCCAGAAGTAGACCTGGAGCCGGCTCCCCTGGAACCTGGCCTCTTTGATGTGGAGCTGGTCTTAATTAGGGACACCCTAATTAAGTCACTGGAGGAGGAAGCTTTTTCCTTAAAAAAAAAAAATAGCCAGTGTTTTGAGAGCATTGCATGAGGGATTACTCCTAATGGTTATGTAAGGGATTTAAAGTCAATGGAAGAAAAACTCAGAAACCTCATCGAAGTCGGAAGCAAAGTCGTTCATAACCGCTGGGTTGCCCAGTGGGCTGTAGACACGTGTTCCAGACAGAGGCTCTCGCCTCAATGTGCGAGGAATGCTTTCTTTCCCTCCCCCTGCCTCTCCTTGTAAGTGATTACAGCCCACAGGTTTATTTTTATTTTTTAATTTTTTTATTATTGAATCACTGTGAGATAGTTACAAAGCTTTCGTGTTTGAGTTTCAGTCATACGGTGATCAAACACCCATCCCTCCACCAGTGCACATTCTCCACCACCACTCTTTCCAGCCGTGCCCCTGCCTCCATGGCAGACAATTTCCCCCATACTTTCCCTCTGCTTTTGTACAGCCCACAGTTTTATTTATTTTTTAAAATATTTTTTTTTATTTTTTAATTTTTATTAGTGAAACACCATGAGGTATAGTTGTAGACTTACAAATTGTTGTGCTTGGGTTTCAGTTATACAATGATCCCGTCTCTCCACCAGAGCCCATTCTCCACCACCACTGATCCCAGTATCCCTTCCACCCCCATCCCACTCTGCCTCAGTGGCAGGGCACTCCCTTTTGTTCTCTCTCTTCTTTTGGGTGCTGTGGTTTGCAAAAGAGGCATTGAGTGGCAATCATGTTCGGTCTAGAGTCTACTTTCAGCATGCATCTCTCATCCTGCAGCCCACAGTTTTAAAGACTGTTCAGTGTCCCGCTGTCCGTAGTTCCCATTGGCCTTTGTGCACCCACTGTGTGCTGGGCTTCCTGTAAAGCCTTGGGTACAGCAGTAAGTGGGGGCCCTCCCCTTCCTGGTCCTTCTTGCTGTTGTATTGGGATGGTGGTGAGGACCACGGGGCGGATGCCATCATTTACCTCGCATTTGAGCGCCGGCTTGTGAATTAAGTGCCTTAGAGAGAGCCTGTCCTGGCAGTTGGAGCGTGGACACATCCCTGGGAGCAAGTGCCGGGCCTGAGCCCATGGAGCACTTGATCAGGCTGCCTCCACTTTGACTTCAATTTTTTTTTTTTATATTTGGAGATGGGGTGGGTTGCACCCAGTAGTGCTT
This sequence comes from Sorex fumeus, assembly GCF_029834395.1. NCBI lineage: Eukaryota > Metazoa > Chordata > Mammalia > Eulipotyphla > Soricidae > Sorex > Sorex fumeus. The sequence goes on from NW_026606059.1 coordinate 56,523,895, forward strand.
GTGGTGGCTGCTCCTGGTGGTGCTCAGGGATTGAGCCTGGGCCAGAGCATGCCCTCCGGCCTGTTGAACTGGCACTCGTGTGTGTTTGTGTGTGTGTGTGTGTGTGTGTGCGTTTAATTTTCCTGAGCCACACTGGTGCTGCTCAGGCCTTACTCCTGGCTCTGCGCTCAGGGATCCCTCCTGGCGGGTGTCAGCTGGTGGGAGAGGGGAGCACAGGAATGATACCAGGGCTGAAAGGGCCCATGATTGGGGAAAGGTTGAGATAAACTGCCTTAGACCCCAGAACAGACTTTTGTGGAAATGTCCTGGAGTGGTGGTGAGGACCATGGGGCAGATGTTAGGGACAGAACCCAGATGGGATGCCTATCTGAAACCGGCTACAGGCGCCCTACCTGCTGTACTCACTCAGGCCCTGTGAGTCTAATTTTTTAAGCCACTCTGCAGTGGATCTATTGTGATAGCTGGACATGGGTTGCCATTGATGTTTTTCCTGGCAGGCCTTATCGTGGGTCAAAGGTACCTTGGGTTCAGGGCCCATTGCACAGTCCCTTCCAGAAAGCGCCGATTAGGTCCTTTTCTGAGTTTACCTGTCATGACGGAGCCTGACACAGACCCAGGCCTGGGGAAATGACTGAGGCCAACCACCTCCAAGGCTCTTAGCTCCTGCCTAGACCCTGACATCCTCTGGGGAGGGTTTCCAGGGAGATTTCTGGGTGCCGCCTCTGAGGTGGTGTTCACATAGCGCTGGGGCTGGGGCTCAGGCCTGAGTAATCCTTCCTCTGAATGGATTGAGTTGGTGACGGGATTTCCATTTCCCGAACCCATAAGCTTTTATTTCCTGGGTGGGGTGGTTGGTGAATGAGTAGGAACTCCCTCTCTGCTCACCCCCAGTTCCCCTCAACCACCCTCGCCTGGGGCATGTCCTGGGGGAGAAAATGACGTCAAAAACAGGCCTCATCTTCTATATCTTCCTTGGCTCATTCTGCTTTTTCCTGCCTTCCTATTAGGTAAAGTCATCACCCTGCCAAGCACACCCAACCTTCTCCAGTCCCTTATATTTAGAGTGTGAGCCTCTCTGAAAGCCGGGGCATCTCTGGCTTCCTCTCAGCCTTCTGACCGACCGGTCAGCCCTGATCCCTTCACACTTAGGCCTCTTTAGCCCTGCCCGGTCTGCGCCCTGCTTGGTGCCGACGCGTAGTAGGTGCTCATTAAATATCTGATTCAGCATGGCCAGCTCACTGCAGCCGCACTCACCTGCTTTTATGGTGCTCCTTAAAAAAAAAAAAAAGGCCAGCCAGCCTCCGAGAACACGTGGACTCTCTCATTTACTCTCATTACCGTCCTTTGAGGCTGGACCACCAGAAGCAGCGTCTACGGATGAAGACAGGGTGGCAGCCGGTGACTAAGTCAGAGACCACCCAGCAGGCGGGTGCCACATTGGGCGGTCTGCCTTGAGAGTCGGCCCGCTCCCTTCTCTGGCCCTGCACTGACTGTCCATAGGCCCCTCTAGTCCAGCACTTCTCACCTGGGGGCTTAGTGGTTCTCTGGGGTTCCCCAGGTATTCCAAGGGGTGAAAATCACATAAACGGGGGGAGGGTACAGCATGAAACTTAGGAGGGGGGGCGTCAGCTGGCGGGATGGAGGAGAACAGGAATGATACCCGGGCTGAAAGGGGGCCATGGTTGGGGAAAGTTCGAGATAAACTGCCTTAGACCCCAGAACAGACCTTTGTGGAAAGACACTGTAAGCCAGGCAGCAACTGTGGGAATGAGCCATGTTCTGTCTCTTGTTCCTTGCACCCCCAGGGGTCAACGGGTGCCGAGAAGGAGGCTCTGCTGAGTGGGGGAGGGGGAGTGTGTTCAGGGGACGGTGGTGTGTGCAGAGGGCGGCAAGACTGTTGCTCACAGCCTTGCCTGATAAGGCCATCACAGTCCCTCCTGGGAGAAGTCACAGTTTAAAGGGGAACAGAGCCACCAGAGCCACAGACACCTCCCTCCCCACCAGTCACGGCTGCATAACTGTGAGTAGGGACTGGAGCGATAGTCCAGTGGGTGGTGCTCCCTCCTTGGCACCCCATATGGCTCCATGGGCCCTGTCAGGAGTGATCTCTGAGCACTGTCAGGGGAGACCCAAACTCCCCTCCACCCCCCAATAAGCACGAGTAGTTGGGAGCTGGGTGGGGAGGCATGCCAGAGAGGATGGGATGGGTCTTGACACGCAGCCCCCCAGTGTTGGGAGCTGGCCTCGTGTGTGTAGGTCACCAAGTGCTGTGTCCAGCTCAGGTGTGTTGTCTCATAGACAGGTGTGTGTGGAGGAACGAACTGATGGAGCTGGAGCTTTGGACTCCGTAGAGTGGGATGGAAGTTTTCACGGGGACAGATCATACATGCTTATTATTCTGGGGGTGCTTCTATGCAACCGACTTTCCTTACCAGTGTGTAGGTAAGAAAGCCATGAAAAGAATTACTGTCACTGTCCTCCCGTTGTTCATCGATTTGCTCGAGCGGGCCCAGTAATGTCTCCTTTGTGACAATTGTTACTGTGTTTGGCATATCGAATACCTCACGGGTAGCTTGCCAGGCTTTGCCCTGTGGGCGAGATACTCTTGGTAGCTTGCCGGGCTCTCCGAGAGGAGTGGAGGAATTGAACTCGGGTCGACCATGTTGGCCGCTTGCAAGGCAAATGCCCTACCCGCTGTGCTATCGCTCCAGCCCAAGAAAAAAAATAAAAAAGGAAAAAGAAGGGGGGCTGGGTCTGAGGGCAGACCTCCCTTTAGCCTCAGGCCAATGACTGCACCCAGAAAGGTGCTCCTGGCTCTTCCCAGGGCAGAGGCAGTTCCAGGTTCTAAGGGAGGTGTTCAGTGTGGGGCTGTCGGGAGAGCCTTTTACAGGGATGGGGTGTTCATCACCACTGAGGGGGAAAAAATGGTGCTTGGCAGGTGGCAGGCTTGGGCTTTTGCAAACTTGTTCCCCTGGGTGGGCGCTGGCTGGCCTGGAAAGTAGGTCTTGGCCCCTGCCACCCCATCCCCCCCATCTCTGTCTCTGGAACGATATGAAATAATAAAGCAGCGGTGACAATTGGAGGAGATGAGATGCATGGGGGGAATGGCAAAGGAGGGGTGGGTGGGGAGGTGGGGCGAGGGGGCCGGGTCTCACTTCACCTGGGAGAAGTCGCCTGGTCCTGCCCCAGTCCCGCTGACTCCCCCGGAGCCCTGCTCCTTCTGCTCCATCAAGGGCCCCGCCCCTCCTCCCCAGCTAAAAAAATAAAAAAAAGAAGTGGGATTTCATTTTCTAAGGTATGTAGGCCATGGGAGGGAGACACACTAATTTTGCAGAAGGTAAAAAATAGCCGCGGACGAGTAGTTGCAGTGGGAGAAGCCCCAAGGATGCGGTGACTTTGGTCCTGCAGGCCCGACTGGCCCCTCCGTGCGGGCTGGTCTCTTCCTAGGTCAGCTGCTGAACCGCCCGCACGGCGTCGGAGGTTTCCATCTCAGTGTCGCTCATGACATTCCACGTATTTTTTTTTTTTAAATTTTGGCGGTGACAAGGGTTCAAACCCGTGGGCTCGCCCAGGCAAGGAGTGAGCCACAGCCCTGGCCCCTAATTAAATGTGGCTATGCCCAGGTGGCTGCAGGTATGCCCAGGTGGCTGCGAGTGCCCCTTTTGATGGCCCAGGACAGACAAAGGAATGTTTATGGCTTAGAGACCGACACAGTGCTGCTTGGAAGACACGGTGGACACGATTTGTTTGGGTCTTGCTTTTATTCCAATACTCGACACCTTTTGTCGGAAAGCAGAAATTCTGGACATGGAACCGGGAGACACGGGGGTGGGGGGGGAACCTTGCTGTAATTAGGGTTACAAATGGAGCCTTTGGCCTGCGCCAGGGGGGGCTGGCTGGAGGGGGCACCTTTTGTGGTGCAGTCTTCCTTTTCATTGGCATATTTATTGCCTGGTGAGCCGGGGCAAGTGGCTGAGGGTGGGCGTGAGTGCGAGGAAGCAACCATTGATTAGCCCCAAGGCTGTCATCCACTTGACGGACAGGGATAATTAGTGGATTAGGCAAGCCCCAATCAGAGAATAAAAGCCCGGGAATGGGTTTTATGATGGATGGGCTTCCTCGGTGCCTTTCATCTGAGGATCTTAGGAGTCCTTCATCTCCCAGGGAAGGGTGGTTTGGGGGACAAAGCTGTGACAGGCATTCACGGGACCTGTCCATCACCTCACCCAGCACAGATTCTGGCCCGGCCTTGAGGCCCAGATGTCTTGAGGCCCACTCCTCCCCCACCAGAAGGGGCCTGGTTCTTGGCGCCAGAACGATGACACAGGGAATAGGGTGCTTGGGGTGGCCTTGCACGCCACCAAACTGGGTTAGATCCCTGGCATCCCATATGATCTCCCGAGCCTGCCGGGAGTGATCCCTGAGCACAGAGCCAGGAGTCAGCCCTGAGCACTGCCAGGTGTGGGACTAAAACACAAAAGAATAGAGAAGGGGCCTGGTTCCTCCAGAAGCTTCACTTCTCATGTGCCTGGAGTCTGAACTCACTCAAGGGGGTGCTGAGAAGCAGGAGGGGTTGCTGCTGGGGGCCTGGCTCCCCCCACGCTCCCTAAAGAGGTGCCCGTCCCTGCGGTGGGGACGGCATGGCAGGGAGGCACCAAGCACTGGAGATAAAGTGACCATAGTCCTGCCCCTTAGGACAGCTACTGGACTGTGACCAGAGCTGTTTCTGTCTGGCCTGTTTCTACGCAAAAAAAGGGAGAACAGTTGATCTTTGTTGTGCTTGGCAAGTGTCATGACTGTCTCTAGGTTGACCTTCCAGTCCCCCAGGGCCTTGGCCTTGGTGATGGGGTGTTGTGTGTCTGGGGGAGGGGGCCCTTCCCCACCTTGCCCTGGCTCCACCGCGGGATGCAGGGTTCAGCCTGGGTGGGGGGAAGGGGAGGGGCTGCATTTCTTGCTACACTCCCCAGCATCAGGACCCACCCGGCCTCTGGGCCAGAGTCAGCCAGAGGATGGGGGTGGGGAGGGGTGATCAAATTTCAGCCCAGACTCTTGTGGGACTGTCCCTCCCTGCCTCAGTTTCCCCAGCTGTATCACGATGGGAGCACCTGCCTCATGCCATGTGGTGGGCCTGGCAAGAAGTGTGGGACTCCAGCTCCTCACAGCTGGTCTGTGGGCCCTGTAACCACAGCAGCCTCCCTCCCTCTGCGGAAACAGCCGGGTCCCAGCCCCACCCCCGCCGGCCCACGTGATCAGGATCAGCCGCTTTTATTTGGGTTTGGGCGTGGGAGTGGCCCGCGTGGCAGTGCCCAGGGACCCTCCTCAGGGGTTGCTCAGGGCTTGGCTGCGTGCAGGACCATGCCTTCTCTGCTGCAGATCTGTCTCTGTCTGTTGCGCACCTGCTGGACCCGGGGGTCTGGAGCACTGAGATGCTGGTGGAGGGGCTGGAAAGGGGCCGCCCAGTGGCCAGCCTGCAGGCTGGGGAACCTTTGCCCTGGGCCTCAGGGCAGGCTGGGGGGGGGTGGGTGGGTGGGTGGGGCCGGGAAGTGGCAAGGCTTCCCATCCTCTCCTCCCCTTCCCCCCACCCCCCACCCCGCACCCACACAGGTGCCCGACTCAAGCTCCTGCTCTCTCCCGTTCCCCAGGGAGCCCCTGCGGGGTGCAGTCCTGCTTCTCTCTGCCTGTGGGGCCCGGTGTCCGGTTCCCTCAGCTGTGGCTGCATTATTTATGGGGGCTGTTCTGCAGCGTGGCAGATGAGTTACAGGCAGTGCTTGGTTCTGCTGCCGCTCCGTGGGTGGCAGGCCATCCGGGGCCTGTGTCCTCCCAGAAAGAACAGAGCCAGGCAGAGCCTCTAGTGGCAGTGGCCGCTGGCTGACTCTGGTGGGAGTGGGGGAGGGCGGCTAGGCGAGTGGCTTCAGGCTGCGGGGGAGGGCGGAGACAGGTGGACTTCTCTAAGCTTACTCTTGTTTTGGGGGCACACCTGGCGATGCTCAGGGATCACTCCTGGATCTGCACTCAGGAATTACTCCTGGCCGTGTTCAGGGGACCTTATGGGATGCTGGGGACCAAACCCGAGTCGGCCCCATGCAAGGCAAGCGCCCTACTGCTCCAGCCCCAGGGCTTACTCTTTCTTGTTTTGGAGTCACACCCCACAATTCACAGTGTCACTCTGGGCTCTGCACTGAGGAATCACTCCTGGTGGGGCTTGGGGGAGCCATGTGGGGTGCTGGGGATCACCAGGCAAGCGGCCTACTTTGCTCAGCTCATAGCTTACCCTCGATGGCGGCAGGCAACAGCTTCGTTAGCCAGGGGCCTCTCTTGAGTTGGGGGTTCGGAGTTGCCTTTCCCCTGAGGATAGAGGGGAGCGAGTTTGCTTCCTCCCTCCCCAGACCCGAGGCTGCTCTCAGCCAGGTGGCCTCCATGCCAGGCCTTCTTGTCATCTGGTTGGTTTGGGTTGGGACAGTTACGGGTGACCTGAGTGAGATCCCCCTTCTCTTCAGCTGCTATCTCGTTTCTCTTCCTTTTGCTTTTCACGATGGGAGGGGGTTCTCAGTTGGTGCTTAGGAGGTCTGGGTGTGTCACTGGAGATTTCCAGCCACCGGGCCGAAGTTCATTGCAAGGGCTGATTCTATGGAGTACGGCTCCGGGGCTCCGGTCCTGCCCTGCCAGGGGTCCTCCTGCACGCCCATCAGTGCTGGAGGCTTCCGGGACCACACCCAGGCATGGTGGAGCTGAGCCCGTGGTGCTGGCAGCCGGACCTGGCCGTGTGCTTGCCCCAAACACTGCGCTCTCACTTTTTTTTGGGGGGGGTCACACCTGGCAAGGCACAGGGTTTACTCCTGGCTCTGCACTCAGGAATTACTCCTGGTGGTGCTCAGAGGACCATATGGGATGCTGGGAATCAACCTGGATCCGCCATGTGCAAGGCAAATGCCCTACCCGCTGTGCTATCTCTCCAGCCCCTGCGCTCTCACTTCTAATGAAACCCTGGATGCTGTCCTGATGGGCTGCCTCTGGTCTCCTGGTCCACCTGTTCCCCACTCCTCCTTTCCCCAAACATGCACCCTTGGCCACCCCTGGGAGAGCTTGCTTATGTCCTCTCAGCCTTCCTGGCTTTGTTCCGTCACCCCTCCCTACAGCAAGGGCTTTCCTTCCCCGCACTTTTTCTTGAGCTCATAGTTTCGTAGGGAGAGATTGAGGGGTGAAGGGGGACTCAGGCTCAGAGATGGTGAATCCTAAAGCAGAGGGGAGTGGGTGGATCTTTGAATGCTCTGCAACAGGTGATATTTGAGCCGGGTATTGAAAGAGGAATAGGAGTTTTCCAGCCCTGCTTCAGGATCTGCCTGTCTGGGGGTGGCTTGTTGAATGAAACCAGTCTTGGGGGCGTGTGTGTATGTGAAATCCCATCTTCCTCGGGGAATGTGGGCACAGGCAGGAGATGTGGGATGTGGACATGCATGAGGGAGGGAGCGTTTGAGGTGCTTGCCTACAAGCTCTCTTCCCTGTTCAGCTTTTCCTTTCTCTCAGACTCTGTGTCACTTGCGTTCTGTTCTCAGTAAACGCAAGGGCCCAGCACCTCGGGACTCTCCCCTCCACAGAACTCCAAGTGTTCTTGGAGAAAACCCTGGTGGGGATTCTTTTCTCCTTGGCCTGAGATGTTCCATATTGCTGGCCTCGGTGGTGGTGGTGGGCGGGGGATGGCTCGAGGGACTTGATGGGTGTTTTTTCCTTTCCTTTGGTTTAGGTTTGTCTGGAAAGTTGTGAAATCCTTGTTTTCTCTGGGGGAAATGCACAGTGGGGCCTCTGTTGAGTGTGTTCCTTCACTCTGGGGATACATTCCTAGGGATTTCCTTAGCCCTGAATAGAGGCCAGTCAGAAACAACGCCTCGGGAGAGAAGATTCTGGAACTTCCTGACCGGGCCTGCAGATTAGAGAATTAAGGACTGTTTTGGAATTGATTTCTGAAAGGGGTGTGCAGGGCCTCCCATGCCTTGATCTGTGGATTTCTTTGGAAATCTGCGGAGTGTGTCTGGAAAAACCCAGGTCTCTTCTGCTCCTCCTTATCTTTTTTCTTTTTTAGGGGACGGGGTTTGGGTCACACCCGGGCTGTGCTTTGGGCTTACTCCTGTCTCTGTACTTCTAGCAGGTTTCGGGGACCAGATGGGGTGCCGGGGATTGAACTCAGGTGGGCTGTGTGCAAGGCAGATGCCCTACCCACTGCACTGCCAGTCTGGCCCCATCCCTGTTAACCCTTGCATCCCTCAGCTGTTCCCTTTTCCCTCCTTTTCTCGTTTCCCCCAAGCTTGTGGATTTTTGTAGTACAACTATTTTCAGGTGGGTAGAAACTTTCTTTCCTTGAAAGGAACTTAAACAATCTGGAACACCCTGGCATCACCTCACCTTTAAAATGTAATAGCACTTAGACACTTCAAATTCTCCACAAGGCAGGGTTTTGTCTTCTGTTCTTAGAAGTTCATTTTCTTTTCTTTCTTTTTTTTTTTTTTAAGGACCCATTAAATTACATATTGCCTAAAACAGGTGGGCCTGCCACTCTTTGATAGGCTGTCAAGTCTCATTAAGTCTGGGAGAGAGCTGCTTTCTGGCATGCTGCTTCTGGCTGAGTGGGTGTTCGTAGGCGGGGAGCTGTGTGCTGAACCCCTTCACTGGAGAGGGGGTCCCTCCTTTTGTTGCTAATTTGGTGAAGACTGAAATGAGGCTCCAAGCGGGGGCAGAGACTTTTTTTTTTTTAAGGGGCTGGAGCTTTTGCTTCTGCCACATTCATCTCTTGCCTGGGTATACCTCCCGCCATTTTTTTTTTTTTTTTTGCAAGGCAACACCAGAGAAAACCTGGGCCTAGTGGCCCCGTGTCCCCTGCCTGGCTGCCGGAAGCAGTGAGTGGTCATGGGCAGCTGTACTCTGTCTACTCCACCCGCAGGACTGAAGTGGTTTTTTTTTTTTTCTGTTCTCTCCCACCCACCCGAGTGGGGTTTCTGGAGCTTGCCCCGACTTGGGTCTGCCCTCCCTGAGATTCACGGACAGTGGTGCTCAGGGCTTACTTCTGGCGGGCGTGGGGGGTGGGGAGGGGTGTGGGCAGGGTGTCAGATGGGTTCTGAGCATCCTGCTGACTCTCTGGCCATGGGTCCACCTTACTCTAAGCCTCTGAGATCATGACTCAGTCTGAGCCCAGGGAGAATAGACTCGCCCCCAGGTCCCAGAGTAGAGGGGAGGCCAAGGAGCTCCTGGGTCCAGACTTAACTCTTCACTCTGGCCCTGCACTCTCTGTTTCAGGGCGTTCAGCCTGTTCAGTCCCGCTGATGGCATGACTCTCCAGAGTCGATTGTGACGAGGAGGCAGGTCCTAGGAGGCCAGTGATTTCTCCCAGTTCTGTTTTGCTGGGGCTGTGCCAAGAACTCAGGACTTACGACTTCGGGGCTCTGTGTGTGTGTGTGTGTGTGTGTGTGTGTGTCCAGGGGTTCTCTGGAGGTAGGTGATTGAGAATCAAGCTCTTCCCCTTTGTGTGGAAGAGACAGGGGGTAGGGATGGTGGGGCAGGGGTCACCTTTGTCTTGAAATCGGCGGTTAGTCTCCTGGAATCCTCAGGTTTTCCAGGAAGCTTCTTCTCATGCGGTGCAGTGGATCAGAAAGAGGACTGGCTAGAGAGGTGTTGGTAACTGCTTGCTTGGTTGAACTCTTGATCACTTCAGGTTGCTGACTGATGTCCACCTGGACAGAGATCTCTAGGTTCCAGCCAGAGGACTCTGACCTGGGCCTCATTTCTGTCAGAATGTTCACATAGAACCTGGATTGATAAGACCGCGGTAAAGATATGAGGTTTTTTTTTTTTTTTTTTTAATTTTTTAAAATTTTTTTAAGATATGAGGTGTTTGCATCGAAATATCCTCCGTGCTGTCCGACAGGCTGAGCAGGATGGTTTCGTCGTGCACGTTGTAGTTAGTGGAACATGTGCTCTTGGAATACAGAAGCGCCGCGGGGCCCAAATGAAATGAAGGCCGCATGGCTTAGCCGTGTGCTGAGGAGACCCATGCCTCGTGGGCTGGTGTCGGTGGCTCAGAGCTGCGGGAGGGCCTCTGTCAGGAGCCACCCACAGCCCCTGACGCTCCTTCAGCAACCCTGGGGGAGCAGATTGAGGTGTAGAGCAAGCACTTTAGAGCCCTCGTTTTGGTCCCAGATGGTGTCCGGTGCGCAGGTGCAGAACTGGTCGGTGCCAGTTCGCAGCTGTGTGAAGCAAGAACTGTGTGGAGGAATGAGTTCTTGGTGCTGCTGCTACAACCTCTCATTTGATCCTGAACGTTAGGGAGGTCAGTGGAGAGATAGGACAGTGGGTAGGGCACTCGCCTTGCATGCCACTGACCCTGGTGTGATCGCTCGCACTGCGTATGGTTTCCCGAACACCTCCAGGAGTGATTCCTGAGCACTGAGCTAGGAGTAAGCCCTGAGCACTGCTTGTGTGACCCAAATACCAATCCCTTCATTTTTTTCAGTGTTGTGTATGTGGGGGGAGGGGCGGGGTACAGGTGCTGAGACATAGCAAAGAAAGTAAGACAGCTTGCATACTTCCGGCCTGATTGTCCCTGGCACTATGCATGATCCCTCAGGGCACTGCCAGTCCTGAGAATGGCAGGAATAGCCCCTAAGCATCATCACATGTGGCCCCAAACCTCCTCTTCTCATCTTGTTCCATGTTGGGGCCACACCTTGCGGTGTTCATTGAGGGGCTGCTTCCAGCACTGTGCTCAGGCATTGCAGGCTGTATTGGGGACTGAACCCAGGCACCCTCGTGCAGAGCATCTGCTCAGCCCATCCACCTGTCTCTCTGGTCCCTGAAAAAAAATTTTGTTTTTTAATGCGATGGCTGTGCTCATATAAGTGCTCAATGATCCTTATTAAAAAAAATGCATAGGGGCTGGAGCAATAGCACAGCGGGTAGGGTGTTTGCCTTGCACGTGGCTGTCCTGGGCCCTGGACACCGCCAGGAGTAATTCCTGAGTGCAGAGCCAGGAGTAACCCCTGTGCATTTCCGGGTCCGGGTGTGACCCAGAAAGCAAAAAAAAAAAAAAAAAAAGCATAGCGCTATAGAGGAAAGTACAAAGGAGAAAATTTTGTAGCACTTGGATCCAAGTCTTAGTCTTAGCACTTGGATCCTATCTAGGAGCCTGTGGTGGGCTCTTTGGGGGACGGTTTGCAGGTAGTGCCGTGAACATTCTCATACAGACCCAGGAGCTGGGGAAATGCATAAAGAGCCGCCTTTATAACAAGTTGATCCTGTAATGTTTGATACTTTCAAAATAAGACACGCTTAGCTAAAAAGAATGGAAACTGAAGAAGTTATTGAGCTTCAGATGTTCTTCTCCAAAAGCAATGAGTTCTGGTATGTCTCTCAGACGTGAGGTAGTGATGCTTCGCAGGGGCTGGTTTTGTCCCTGGGGCAATCTGACCAGACATTTTTGGTTGTCAGCACCAAGGGAAGCTGGGGTGATGACATGACTGGAGGTCAGATCATGGTCAGGACAGGGTTCCGCAAGTGGGGTTAACCCTTTACCCCTACCACCACCACCACTACCACCTCAAGTCCATAGTGTTGGAAACTGTTCTAAAGGACTAGAGGGGCTGGAGCAATAGTACAGCAGGGAGGGCATTTGCCTTGCACGCGACCAACTGGGTTCTATCCCTGGCATCCCGTATGGTCCCCGGAACATGGCCACAAGTGATTCCGGAGTGCAGAGCTAGATGTAACCCCTAACCGTTGCCAGGTGTGACCCAAAAAAGAAAAAAACTGTGAAAAAGGAGAAAGAAGTCTTTCTGTCTTTTAGCTCAGTTGCAGTTCCCAGACTGTTTTGATGGGCCTTCCGTCACAAAAGATGAGATGATTAACCTCCTTCTGCTACTCCTACCTCCTCTTAACAATAGAGTCAGGAGGTGGCACACGTTGGTTTTCACCTTTCTGAGCTTCCTAGCATTCCCATTCTGTCCTGCATCCCTAACCCGCCAGAGGCCTTGTCTTAGTTCTCTAAGTGATTCAGTGCCCTAAATACCGTGTCTCAGACAGACCATGGCTTTCCCGCCTCTGCATTGGTTTTGAATCAGCTCTTGGCAGGTGGGTTATTTGATGCTGAAGATGAATTGAACATGGATGGGAAGTCAGGGGCTGGCCCATCATGGTTTGTCCAGGCCTTGATCTGAGCTGTGAGGAATTCAAGAGGGTAGAAGTCATGGGCATGTCAAGGACAGAGTGGTACTGTGGGGGCTGGGGAGGAGGTGGGGGTCCTTCTGTGCGAGCGAGCTGCAGACCGGCGTGTGGATATGGGGTTTGAGCTCGCAGCTGCGCCGCTCTATTTAAGGTAATTCCCTCATCTGAAGATCCTGATAGCTTGTTGATCTTAGTACCCTGATAGTCTGATACCTCTTCTTGGCAAGAGCTTCCCTGGATGTGGGGAGAACTCTGTGGTGCCAGGGATTGACACGCATGCAAGGCTTGTGCCTCACCACTGAGCCACCTCCCTGGCCTTACTCCAGTTCCCCCTTGATTCCCTCCCATCTGCTCCTGGACCAACTGGTTCTGGAGTGCCTTGGGTCTGTCCTGCATACCTTCCAAGGAGACCTCCTGACCCGAGAGGCCAGGCAGCGGATATATATGGAATCAGCCAAGCTTGTCCCAGTGGGTGTCTCTGTGCTTTGTGAGCGGGCAAGAAACAAGGAACGTGCACATTCCCAGTCTGTTTCTTAGCCAGAGTGTTTCCATGTGATCTGGGCGACACATGGCCGGCGGCCAGAGAAGAAGGCGGCATTCCCAGGTCGTCCCCGAGATGATTGGAGTTGGGGGTTCAGGGAATGTCTTGGTTAGGTGTGGAGAACAGCATGGCTTAACCGACTGGTGTCTTTGCTTTGTTGCAGGGGAGCTATCCGGTTTGGGAAGACTTCATAAACAAAGCAGGGAAGCTCCAATCCCAGCTTCGGTAAGTAGAATCGCGTCATCCCCAGGAAAACGGTATCTTCAGACCACAGAGGGATCTTCAGCCCTGCCCTACAGAGGAGGGATAATTTGGGAAGTGTGACAGAGGAGTATCGCTGCCCCCTTGCCCATGGCCACTGGTTCTCAGCCCTAGGACAGATAGAACTCTTGCCTATCCCGAGTCCTCCCATGGGGCTTGGAGAGGGAGCCAGGAAGAATTTTTGTAGCACTTAAATTCCAGCCATTTGCTGACTTGATAAATCTGACAAGCCCAAGAGGTAAGGACTGTTGTACCCCCATTTTGCTAATGAGGAAACTGAGGCCTGGGTGAGCTGAATAATTTTCCTGAAGTCACACAGCTGGGGCTGGAGTGATAGTACCGTCAGCCTTGCACGTGGCTGACCCAGGTTCCATCCCTGGCAAGCCACATGGGTCCCCTGAAGCTCACCAGGAGTGATCCCTGAGTGCAGAACCACGAAGTAAGCCCTGAGCACTGTTGAATGTACCCCAGTCACCTCCCCCCTCAAAAAAAAAAACCTGAAACAAAAATAAAGTCACACAGCTAATTAAGAAGGCAGATGGGAGTTCTTTTGGGGAGGTGATGGAGGTGTTCTCAAGTGGGATTGTGGTGTGCTTATTGCTCAACTTCCCATTTATTTCTTAGAATGTTCTTGATGGGGCCAGAGAGTACAGGGGTAAGGTACTTGCCTGCACACAGCTAACTATGCTTGAAATCTGGCATCTCGTGTGGTTCCCTGAGCCACCCAGGAGTCACTCCTGAGTGCAGAGCTAGGAGAAATCCTTGAGTACTGCTGGGTGTGGCCCCTGAACAACAAAGTCCTTGATTCCTCCCTATACCTGCAAGGGTGAATGTAGTAGGTTGTTGTATTAAAAAACTATCCGTTCTTGGGGCTGGAGCGATAGCACAGTGGGTAGGGCATTTGCCTTGCACGCGGCCGACCCGGGTTCAATTTCTAGCATCACCTATGCTCCCCCGAGCACCAGGAGTAATTCCTGAGTGCAGAGCCAGGAGTAGCCCCTGTGCATTGCGGGTGTGACCCAAAAAGCCCTCCTTCCCCTCCCTAAAAAAAGAAACCTATCTGTTCTTTTCTTGGTCTGAGGGGCTGTGGCTATTGCTGAATCTTGGGTGGCAGCTTCTGTCCTTCTGGGAGATCCTGCTTGGCCCTCTTCAGTCAGCTGGGAGGAAAAGGGTTCTGTTGGGCTCCCTGTGGGACAAGGGAGTCAAAGGGCCTCTTTAAAGGGTGCTCTTTGGGGGCTTGTTGGTTGGGTTGGATGAAGGAGCTGCATTTTCCAGGGTACAGGGGACAGAGCAGGCAGCTTTCCTCGGATGAGAATGCATGTGGATGACGGAGCGGGGAGGTCAGCCGGGGTGCTCTAGTGCCTAGATCAGGACCCTAGGAATTCAGCTCCAGGCTCAGACATAAGCCGGAACATTGCCTTCTTGTTCCTGTGGGCATGTAGGCCTGGCATGTCCGTCCAGGAACCTGAAACTCGTGGGTGGGAGTGGGCCTCTAGCGGGCCGGGGCTCCTGGCCAGAGTCAGGTCCTTTCCTGTTTCTTGGATCAGCTTCAGCCTTGCAGTGCTCACTACACGCAGCCTGGGCCTGAGCCTTTCCGTCTCACTGTATTGACTCATCTCCCATCTCCTGGCCCTGTTTGCTGGTCTCTCAGGTCTTCGCTGCCCCTGTCGCCTTGCTGCTCCTGCAGGGAAGCCCAGGAGCATGCCCCACTCTCTGCTAGGGTCTGTCCCACAGCACTGGAGAATTGTGCAGTGCCGGGGGTCAAACCCGGGGCTCCTGCCTGTGTTCTGGCCCCCACAGTGTTCCTGATTTGGGGTCACTTCTCTTAGCAGATGCACCCTCATGTCATGTCTGACTCAGGAATAGCTGTTCCTCTTTTACCATAGAGGAAGTTAGAACTGATTAACTGTCTTATTTGGGGGGAGTAGATTTCCAGATGGGCTCAGGAGACCCACGGGCCACTCCCAGCACTGACCACAAGTCCAGTTCTTGGCCAACTGGGCTTGTGGTCAGTGCTGAGGCTAGGGAGGATGTGGTCCTGCTTGGGCCCTGCAGTGCTAGAATTTACCCAGGGAGGTACACTGGACCTCCTGGTGTGCGACCCAGCGATGCTGGAATTGGCCTGGGGTAAGCTTTAACTCCTCCTCCCCCAAATATCTCTCTCAAATGCCCCAGAGAAGATTTGGACTAATCTTATTTTATCCCACTGATAGGAACCACATTTTGTGTGTTTATTTTTTTAAAAAAACAACATTTTAGCTTCCCAGAGGGGCTGGGATCTTTGTTCTGAGGAACTGTGAGCACCTGAGACTCCTCTGGGTGCCTTGTGCACATTTAATATGCAGTATTTGAGAAAGGATAAAGATAAGACCGGAGAAGAAGCAAATGAGTCTGGGTTTGGGTAAGCAGAATGGCTGCTGTTTGGATCTGGCCTTGAGGCTGAGATGTCCAAGGACACTGTGGTCAGTGAGCACTGACTCACTGGAAAGCAGGACTCAGCCCTTGACCACTGTTTTCAACAGAGCCCCCAGGACCTGACTGGGGAGGCGGTGGGGGTGGGGGCGTATGCAGGGCACCTCTACAACTATAGCTGGTTCATTAAATTGGCATGATTGACATTGACTTGAACGAGACTAAATTGTGCCAGACATTAATTATAAATCAGAGTGAACTGGTTATAACCCCCAGGTGTTGGATCATACTTAATTTTTCAGGGTTTGCCTTTGGTGTCGACGCTTACTAGTTTTTAGTTTTCATCAAAAAATTTAAAATTGGGACCAGAGTGATAGTACAGCAGGTAGAGCGTCAGCCTTGCACGCAGCTGACCCGGGTTCAATCCCTGGCATCCCATATAGTCCCCCCAAGCACTGCTGGGAGTAATTCCTAAGTACAGAGCTAGGAGAACCCTTAAGCGTTGCTGGGTGTGAGCCAAAAAGCAATAAAAAAAAATTGTGGGCAACATCGATTTTGGGGTGTGTGTGTGTGTGTATGTATGTTGACTGTTTTTCAGAAGTGCCTTTTCAACCCCTATTCTAAAGGTGCCACCCCACATCTACCACCAGATGCCAAAATCCTTCTTCTGTTGGATCCTCTTGGTGTCAGTCTGTGGCACAGCTGTAGAGCACTTCACTGCCTGAAGCCTTGGTTTGATTCCTGGCACCACCTTCCCCAGCCTATGTCGAATACGCGTTGAAGCGGGCTTTTGGTGGGGCCTGGGTAGAGGTTTTTTTTTTTTTTTTTAAGCCTTGTGCGGACTCATAGGCCCCACTCAGATTTTGAAGTTGAACTGTCAGGGACTGTGGTACCCAGGGACCCATCCTGGGGCCTCCTTGGACCATTTTGTGTCTTCACCACTGTTGTCTTGCATGTCCAGAGGCCATTTCCATTTCTTTACTTTGCAGTCCTTACTTTCCTCTTCCTTCTTAATCCCTGGCACTCCCTGTGGTTCCCCCGGAGTCCAGCCAGGGGTGATCTCTGAGCAAAGAATCAGGAGTAAGTCCCGAGTACCACTGTGTGTGGCCCAGATCAAAAACAAAAACAAAAGTGTGTGTCTGTGGGGTGAGACAATGAGTTTTAAATGGGAGAAGCGAATTTTTAGAGTATGCTCCTCTTCTTAAAAAATGGGGGAAAAGATTTGCATTTTTAGGGATGCATAGTCAAGCTTCTATTGCTGTTTTAGATATGGAAATGACAGCTAGGCTTAACTTTTATCTAAGAGGGATCTTTCAGGGGCTTGTGGGAGGATCTTGGGGCCTTATTTTGGGTATCTTACTGTGCTTACTTTGGGTATACAGGGGCCTCTCCACTGTTGGACAGGTTGAATCACAGTTCTAGAAACTAGCAGACCACAGAGTGCTCTGACAATGTCCTGGAGAATGTGGATTTTGAAATCATTTCCAGGACTTTGAAACGAGTTCAGTGACATTTTTCTGTTAACTTTTCCCATTCTTAGCTTTTAGGAACTAGATACAGTTGAGCCAGCCATTCATAGATTAAAAAAAATGATGTCAGTTTTCATTGGAATTGTAACATAAGAGAAGACTCGTACAGCTAAGATCTTGTGGGGGGGTGGGTTGAGCCTGAGCTTCTTCAGAGTCTATGAGGCTGCTATATCCCAGCTCTGCTAAGAACGAGAGACCCTGAGGGTCTGAAGTATGATTCCTAAGCCACAGCATGGGGACATAGGCAGTGCCAGGGACTGGACTGACACCAGTCACATGCCAGTTGAGCACATCAAGTACTATACTATCTCTCTTACCCCTGCGGAAAACTGACTTCCCCAAATTTAACCTGCCACTGGCCTGACCCTTGCTCATACACAGTTGGTTAACATACACTTTGTAGGTTATATGTATTATATGCCGTAAAATTAGAATAAAAAGACAACATGTATATGTATATCTGTGGCTTTTTGGGTAACAACCAGCGATGCTCAGGGCTTACTCCGGGCTCTGCATGTAGGAATCATTCTGGCAGTGCTTGGAGGATGCCGGGGATCGAGCCTGGCTCAGCTGTATGCAAGGCAAATGCCCACCCCACTGTACTCTTGCTCCAGCCCAAGAAGACACTATTAAGAAAATCATAATAGCAAATAGATTTATAGTACTGTAGTGGATGCATTTTTTGGGGGGAAGGAAAAAAACCTACAGATAGACCCATGAAGTTTAAAGCCCTACTGTTGAAGGGTTAGTTTTGTGTGTATAATTTTTCTACTGTCAAAATTCATCTCACCCTATAAAACTCCTTGTTTCCCTCTGCCTCTCCCTTGTTTTCATTTTTGTTTTTGGGCCACACACCGTGGTATTCAGGACTTACTCCTGGTTTTTTTACTCAGCGATCACTCCTGGCTGCACTCTGGGGAACCACAGGGAGGGAGTGCCAGGAATCAAACGTTGGTTGGTGTGTGCAAGCCCCTTACCCTCTGTACTGTCTCCCCCTACCTCCCGCCCCTATATTCTGTTAAATGGTACTTTTCTTTTAGATGAGAACACTTGTTTTTTTGGGTTTTTTTTTTTTTTTTGGCTTTTTGGATCACACCCAGCGATGCACAGGAGTTACTCCTGGCTCTGTACTCAAGGATTATCCTGGCGGTGCTGGGGAGACCCTATGGGATGCCGGTGATCGAACCCAGGTCGGTGGCGTGCAAGGCAAACACCCTACTCGCTATACTATTGCTCCAGCCCTGAGAACACTTGTGTCTTCCTCCAGTGTGAAATTTTTGCCTAGTTGCTAAGTTTTGAGTGAAATGGGATGAGAATTGCTTGCTTTTTAGTGACTGGCACCACCAAAGTTGTCAAATCGTGGGGTGGAGCTTGGATCCAAGGAATGTGGGCCAAGGAAACAAAAAGCTCTCCTGTAACAGAGGGCAGTGGTGGGGTGGTTCAAGTCTTTGGACATTTTCTGCAGCCAGGTTTCACCCAGGCTCGGCCAAGGCCTCAGCCCTTCAGCTGTCTGGGTTTGTGGAAGAAGCTGCCCCTCACGCTTCTGTTATCTGTTTGCATTTAGGACAACTGTAGTAGCAGCAGCTGCCTTCCTGGATGCCTTTCAGAAAGTGGCTGACATGGCGACCAGCACCCGCGGTAAGCAGATGGAGGGATGGCGGCCGGGCTCCTGCTTCTGGGTGGTTTCACGGGAACACATAGCTGACGTGATCTGCTTAGCTGACTCATGTTTCAGTTTGGAACAAAAACACCCCCCCTCACCCCGCCAAGCTCCGTGGGATTCCATCGTGCAGCAGTTAGATGTAGTTTTCCCCCTTCATTCCACAGAAGATGAATGAGAAGAAGGACCTCGGCATTTATGCCTGAGGTGGCTTGATGCACCAGGTGGTCTGCTGTGATTTTTTTTTGGAGGGGGGTAGGGGGGCACTTTGAATTGTGTGTTGATTGCAGAGCCTTGAGCTGTGAGCTTGGGTCTAGTTTGTTTTCCCTCCTCACGGCCATTGGCCCCATCTCCCCCCGGTTCTCTGTGGACCGGGACTGATGGGTGTGCTGCTCATCAGAGGACCCCATCTCTAAGTAGTGTGCTCTGGTGCCTGTCTCCCATATTTGACCGGAGATTTTGGGGTTGGCGCTGCCGGAACCCTCCCAGACAGTGTGCCCAGAACATAGTAGATATTTAACTACGTTTTAACAAACAAAGCTACTGCTCCGGAAAGGTGGTTTTTTTTTTTGGTCTTCAGTTCTTTCATTGACTACCGCGTCATACAAAAGAATGGGTGCAGGTCACTGAGAAGAAAGTCAATCCTCCTGCACCCAGCATCATCATTGGGAAATCGACATACTCATGATACAGAACCCTTGTTCAGAGGGGGAAGGGAGGCACCTAACTCCTTTATTTTTAATAAGAGAATCTCTCCTGCTTCTGTTTTACCATTTCTGGGTTTGATTGGTGGCACGAACACCGGGCCTATTTTCTGCATTAAGGTGACCTTGGGAAAACCAGGGTGAGGAGGCCAAGGGTTAGGGAATCACGCCAGAGGCACGGGGCTTGAGATTTCTCTCTGAAGTCCATACAGGTACCTGCAATGAGTGTCAGAAGGTACCGTAGTTAACTGCCAAATGCATTTGCGTTGAAGACCCTTCCCATTCACTGAGTGCACTTGAGAACTGCTGATATTTTGGGCTCTGTGTGTGTGTGTGGGGGGGAGGGGAACGGTCAG
Organism: Sorex fumeus; assembly: GCF_029834395.1. Classification (NCBI taxonomy): domain Eukaryota; kingdom Metazoa; phylum Chordata; class Mammalia; order Eulipotyphla; family Soricidae; genus Sorex; species Sorex fumeus. The sequence goes on from NW_026606059.1 coordinate 56,543,562, forward strand.
AAAAATCTGCCCATGGCTCTATCCCAGCTTGCTTGCAGTTGACTGAGCCTGGGGGATGCTAGCGGGGATTAGGGGATGGAAGGTAGGGGAGAAGCAGAAAGAGCTTTGGTATAGAAATATTTGGTACCATAACAGTGGTAGAACAGAGTGCTGGGGGGAAATACAGAAAAGTGAGCAATTAAAACTCAGCTCAGGGAATTGGGGAACTCTCTCAGGGGAGGGAATAGTTCTCCTTGTTTCCCAGCTGTTGACGGTGTTTGAAAGGTCCCCTGGGACACTGGAATAGAGGCATTAAAGCAAAGCTTCTTCTCACATGTTTCTCTGGGTCTTAACCAGTATCTTTTAAAAAGTGCCTTTAAAAATTACGTAGCATGTGCATACATTACAGAAAAGTTTAAGAAACTGTAAGTCTAAAGAAGAGTTTGTCACTCGGGTTAGTATTGACCACAGTTAGGATCATCGGGTGTGTTTTATAATCATTCCTTCCACTTCCGTCCTGGACCTTCCGTGTCCGCTCATCTGCTGTACTTCTAGAAAAGCCAATCAGAATGGGTCTCTCTCAAGAGCTGGTCTGTTTCATTGAACTGAGATTTCCGGCATGGCATCTTTGAGGCTTTTGCATTCGGCTTTTGTATTCGTCATTCACTTTTATATATTGTAGCGTATGATCTTTGGATGGACCCTAAAGGCATATCTGCCTGTGATTTCCTGTAGTGGGATCCTGGGCTTTGCACCGAGGCTGCTCCTTGGAGTGATTCTTGGTGGGAAATTAGAAGGCCTGCAAGTTCTCATGGTAAGGGAGGAAAAACAGTGATTATTTGTGGGAAAAGAAACCAGAATAGCCTCTCTGTGGTGACGATGGAGGCGGAGGAGGGGTTTGGAGGTGATATATTTGACAAAAGACAAACAATGTCACCGTGCCCAGACTCCGGCTCTGATATATTTTTAAACCATCAGGTCATTTTTAGTGTGGAGAGACTCCATTTTGACATGTCTAGAATCCATACATTCTGGGGTGGGGGAAATAGCTTTCTGTTGAGTGTGGGAGTGGGAACGCTGTGACTTGAACTGAGTGGTTGGTAGAATGAGATGAAGGTATATTACCAAGCCTAAATGCATCTCTCATATGTTCAGTGTCAAAAGTGATTATTGTTGAATTGAGTTATATTTTAAAAATGGAAAACTAAAAAAAAAAAAAAAATAAAAATGGAAAACTATCACACATGCTCTCTAATGTTGAAAATTCATCAAACTATAGGAGATAAAATCCACTCTCCCAGTACTGGATTTAGCATTGTTGATAGGCTTTGGGGGCCTATCACTGGGTGGAAAAAAGGGCTAGTTGCAGAACGTTATGAAGAATGACAAAGGGAGTGCAATCCTGCAGTCATTTGCTAAAGACTGCTCTTGGGAAGTGTTCTGTGCTTTTTTTTTGGTGTTGTAATCTCTCACATTCTTTCTGGTGTTCAGGTAGGACTGACCAAGGGTAGGCACACGCAAATCATGCTCCTATTGATGGCTAGTTAGTTGAACTCCATTGATTTGCTATTAAAAGTTCCACTGCACTCAATGCCCATGGATTAAAGCCTGTTGGAGATCTAGGAGTAATCTATTTTTAATGGTGTCTGCGTCACCAAGGAAATGATGAGTCTGTAGAAAATATTTCAAGCTGTGTTTGTCAGCAACAAATATGCTTGGGCTAAGGTCACAGGCTAACGCAATTTGCACTTTGATATCTCTGCTCTAGAGAAAGTGCAGCTTCTTGCTTAGAGCCTGTAGATATATTTTGTATCTATCTTTTTTGGGGGTAGGGTCCACTCCAAGTGGATGCTCGATCACAGGTCTCTGTATGCAGAGCCTGCCAAGGTAGCCCTTTGTGCCACCTCCCTGGCCTTAAATGGGTTTTCAGGTTCGTTCTCTCTCTCTCTCTCTCTCTCTCTCTCTCTCTCTCTTCCCCCCCCCCTCTCTTTCTCAATGATAGATGGCAGTAGCAATTATTTCCTTTTTTGATTCTGGGACCACACCTCACTGTGCTCAAGTATCACTTCTGGTGGGACTGAGGGGACCATGTGTGGAGCAGGGATTGAACCTGGGCTGGCCACAAGCCAGGCAATCACCTCTGCTTGCGCAGAGGACCTTTCTCTCACCTTTCCTCACCGTTCTCTCTGACCCAGAAGAAGTTCTTCTGAAACCTCTCTTTTAGGCAAACATCCAAAGTCTCTTGCTTCGCAGGTCTCTGGATTTCCAAAATATTAGCATTCCATGTTATTTCCCAAAGGAAACAGTGTTGGAAGGACTTGGTCCTTCTCAGCAAATATTTTGCACCAGCAAATACAGTATGCATAGAAAAACCCTTTTCAGTAAACTGGTCACTCTCAGAAAAATCAGCCTAGTTGTTATTTTAACTATCGTCAGAGAGTGAAAGTATATTAAGGCTCATCTCTTCCCCCCCACACCCCTTCCTCCTTTTAAACTGCAGTAATTTGCTAGTACAACAAGTCTACTTAAGTTAATGATTAGACTGCAGTGAAATTCAGAAGTTTATTAGCCACACGGTGCATAGTACACATATGTATCTTGTTGGTTTTGCACTTCGGGATGAAGACGGTGTATGTTGCCTATGAACTTATGTCTCTTGATTGCTGGCCTTGAGTAGCGCTGGGACGTCCGGGACACAGAACATCTGGGACACAGAATCCAAACTCCTGGGTGCAGGGTCCCCATTTCTTTCCTGTCCAACTGGCAAACGAGTGAACGAAGGTGGCAGGGTGAGGCTTGTCACCCCTCTCCACTGAGCGGCCCATCTTGGGTGGTGACCTGCCTTCATTTGCCAGGGTTGACCCTTGACCCCTAACCCCCCACGCCCTGCCTTTCGTTGTTGTCCTCAGCCCCAGCTTTTAGCGCCCTCATGCTCTTTCCTTGTGTCACAGCAAGAATCTTTGAAGAGCATCTGGCTGGGTGACGTTCATTGGTGGGTGTTCCTGGGTGCCCCTGTTATTGCTTTCAGGCTCTGCCAGGCCCTCTTGGATGTTTTGAGATGTTTAAGGTTCTGAGAGGGCAGAAAATGCCTGCCCTCCACCCCCGGATATCCTGGAGGCTTTTACTTTTTGGGTCACACCCGGCGATGCACAGGGGTTACTCCTGGCTGTGCACTCAGGAATTACTCCTGGCGGTGCTCAGGGGGACCATATGGGATGCTGAGGATCGAACCCGGGTCGGTCGCATGCAAGGCAAATGCCGTACCCGCTGTACTATTCCTCCAGCCCCATACCCCGGAGACTTCATGGACTATTTTAGAGAGTGGTTCTCGTGTGTACTCTTGTTGGCTCATCTCCATGGTGTGTATACAGTACAGGAGGTGGGTTCTGTTTTGCTTCTTCCTCTGGGCTCAGGGAGGGGGTTGCCTGAGTCCCATCCGCCAGGGTCAGATGACCAGTCAGTGGTCCAGTGAGCCTAGACTTTTTAGCCGGGAAACTATGATTTTTTTTTTTTTTTGCTTTTTTGGGTCACACATGGCGATGCACAGGGTTACTCCTGGCTCATGCACTCAGGAATTACTCCTCGTGGTGCTCAGGGGGATCATATGGGATGCTGGGAATTGAATCCGGGTCGGCCGCCTGCAAGGCAAACGCCTTACCTGCTGTGCTATCACTCCAGCCCAGAAACTATAATTCCTTAGGTAAGGAACTCTGGGGCTACCTGTCAGCCTATATTTGTGTTTACAGTTACAGTCCCTGTATTTGTGTTTACAGTTACAGTCCCTGTATTTGTCCCTGAGCCTGTGAAACCAATCTCTTTGTTACACAGTGGAGTTGGGCTGCCTGGCCTGGTCTTCCTTTGTGACTCTGATGAAATTCTAGTTCAGTTTTCTGGCCTCTAATGTACTTTCTGTATTCACGGAGCTTTCTCAGGGACTGGGTTTTCTTCATGGGGCCAAATGAACTTTTATTTATTTTCGTTTTCTTGCCCAAATGTTATATTTGAAATCTTGTTTGGGCTCTATGGAACTGTTGGACAGTTTCCTTCTGTTTTTTCTTTGTGTGTGTGGGAAGGGCACCCCCAGCAGTGCTCAGGACTTCCTCCTTGCTCTGTGCTCTGTGCTCGCTCCTGGCGGTGCTTGGGGAACCACAGGCAGTGCCTGAGATGTCAACTGGGGCTGACTACCTGCAGGGCAAGTGCCTTAGTTCCTGTACTGTCACTCTGGCCACAGATGAGACCTGCTTGGAGGGAAAGAGTGGGCAGAGCTGGACTGGGGCTCATGAGCCTGGGTTTGCCGGGGTCTGTGTGCTTGGAAGAACGTCTGCGGCTTTGGTTCATCTCAAGCAAGCAAGGCCTGGAGATGAGCCCAGGTGTGTATTTAGTGTCAGTTTTGTGGACTGTCCCAGGTTCCAGATCCGGCTGCCTGGCTCTTTGTTCACTTCTGGAAGTTTCTTGAGAAGGACAGATTTTGGAGCCCTGTCTTGTCCCTGTTGAAGCATCATCCTGAGGGGGGATCCAGGGAACTGGATATATAAGTGTTTTAGGAAAAAGGGTTGACACACAAAGAGATAAGTAGGTTGAATGAGATCTCGTGTGGTGTGTGTGTGTGTTGTGTGTGTGTGTCTGTGTGATGTGTATATGTGTCGTGTATGTGTCTTCTGTGTGTGTGTGTATGTGTATGATACACAGCGGGTAGGGTGTTTGCCTTGCACACGGCTGACCTGGGTTCGATTTCCAACATCCCATATGGTCCCCTGAGCACCGCCAGGAGTGATTCCTGAGTGCAGAGCCAGGAGTAACCCCTGTGCATCGCCGGGAGTGACCCAAAAAGAACAACAACAACAAAAAAAAACCCCTGCCATATTAACCCCACCCCCCTCCCATCTCTCACCTGTCCAGTGGCCTCCCTTCCTTGGGCCGGCAATTCCACCCACAAAGAAATGCTCAGTATTTCCAGCCACGCTTTACAAATCTTTGATCCCTTACTGCTTGCCCTGGAACTTTCCGGATCTGCCACCCCCGCCCCCTCCTCTTGGATGCCTGAGAAGCTGCTGCTAACGTGTCTCACAAGAGGCAGTTGAGATGTAATGCCTGTGAGAGCTTTGCCAGCACCCTGTCCTCCAGTGTAAGACTTGGGGGTGGGGGCGTGGCCTCAAGGCTTTGGGGCTGTTTCTAGAACACTTGTCTCAAGGCTGGCGCCTCCCTTCATGACTGGGCTTGCGCCCTCATCTGAGGAACCCACACCCCCAAATCTGAAGTCTCTGGCATGGAGCACGGGACATAGAGTGTTTGAATGACTGGCCACTGTTCTATGCCAGACCTGGCAGGAGGAGGGGCTGCCATCTGGGGGCACTAGGGGGTGGTCGGATGGGGTCCTGGCCTCGTTCTGCTTAGGGGTTCAGCATGCAACCTTGGCTCACCCTTCCCAAAGGCGCATGAAATGTGTGTGTGGCTTTCACTGGAGCTGAAGAGGGCCCAGCAATTTCTTGATGAGATTGTGTGTCTGAGAGAGGGAGGGGCGGGGGGGGGAAGAGAGGGAGAGGGAGAGGGAGAGGGAGAGGGAGAGAGATCTGCCCTGCTGGAGTGGTGTTGGGAGAGAGAAGGAATGAGAATGTGTGTGTGTCTTTTATGTTGATTAGGTGGCATTGGAAGAGAGAGAAGGAATAAGATCTTGTGTGGTGTGTGTATCTGTGTGTGTTTGTGTCCCTGTGTGTATGTGCTTGAGTGGTGTTGGGGGAGAGAAGGAATAAAATCTCATGTGTTTGTATCTGTGTGCATGTGTGTGTGTGTGTTTGCACGCGTATGTGTGTGCATGCGTGTGTGTGTGTGTGCGTCTGTGTGTGTATTTGCATGGCATCGGTGGAAAGAAGGCACCATCCTGTCTGGGCGAAGGTGCCCGGAAGTGGTTTCTGAGAGCTAGCCAACATGGCTGTTTGCCCCCAGGTTTTATTTTAAGCAGGTGGTTGAAGAGAAACTTCTGCCTCTTACCCCCTGGATTGGCTTTAGTGTTCACATCCCAGACTTGCCTACATGTAATGAAAGCCTTATGATTTCTACCTAGGAAGCTATTTAGCCACAGACTGAGGAAAGAAATGAATAATTTAAATTCATCAAAACGGAAACAGATCTTCTTCGAGTAGAGCCTTAAAGGAGTGTGGGCAGAGTCAGTCGAGTGAAAAGAAATAGGTCTTTTTTTGTTTTTGTTTTTGGACCACACCTGGCTACGCTCAGGGCTCACTCCAGGTGGTGCCCAGCGGACCATTTAGGGTGCCAGGGATCAAACTAGGTAGGGTTGGCTGTGTGCAAGGCAGACCCCTTGCCTGCTGTTGTATCTCTCTGGGCCCCAAGAGAAAGGTTTCAAGCTGCAGAGTATTCTATTGTAGATGTGTGACAGTATAGCTGAAAGCAGCTTCTTGACTCTTACAGGCCAATTTCACGTTCTTAGCTAGTTTGGGTTCTTTCGGGAAAAGTAAGAACTGGGTGTTGGGAGGCAAAGCTCACTTTGATTTTTCTTTTAAGAGCTGGGCTTAGGGTAAGGCATTTACCTTGCACGGGGCTGACCGGGTTCGATCCCCAGCATCCCATAGATTCCCTTGAGCCCATCAGGGGTGATCTCTAAGCTCAGAGCCAGGAGTAACCCCAGAGCACTGCCGAATGTGGTCCCAAAACAAATCAAGAGAGCTGAGCTTAATTTTGGAAAAAAAAAATCAAGCATAGTTTGTTAGTTTTTCTGATTACCTTATTTCCACAAGGGCTCTGTAAGTAATGAGAGGGCTGGGGAAGAGGTCTCACATGAAACATCTCCCGGAACCTGGAGGTTTAGGAAAAAGCTAGCTGGGATTAATTTTACTGTGTCTATATATAGCTGTCATCCGGGCATCTTAACGTCTGATTTCCTGGAGCCTGGCTCTTCTTAAATCCTCAGGAAACAGTTGTGAGTTGGTTAAAAATATTTATGAAGTAGAAGCCCAGGAGATAACTGACAGGACTGTAGCACTAGCTTTGCATGCATGACCCATGGGTCTGATCCCGTAAGGACCGCAGGGACTGACCCCTGAGCACCAAGCTGGAAACAGGTCCCAAGCACAAACAGTCCTCCGCACATCTTGCCCTGCTGGTGGCTTTGTTTTGAAATGCCTCCTTGCCCTTGTGGGTGGGCGGAGGGTTTGGGGAGCTGTGCAGAGTAAGAGCATTTGTGGGAGACGGGCTGCACTGACCTAGAGTTACTCTTGCCTCCTGCACTTCTTCTTTTCTTCTGTTTTCCTTTGACTCGCAGGCCCAAAGCTAGAACTTGCTGTTGGATGGCCAGAGAGTTGGTACTGGGCAAGGTGTCTCCAGGTGGCCTAGGTCACGAGCAGTCTAGGTGCTGGAACTTGTCTGTGATGCTAATAGTTCACATTTTCACTGTCTGCTATGCTGGTCACGAGACTCTCGTGTTCTGGTGTTTATAGGACCCTTGAAATGTGCGAATGTAGCTGAAGAACCAGTTTTTTTCCTTTTCTTGTTTGCATCCCCAGTGGTGCTCAGTAGACGCAGGGGCCCCTTCCAGTGACTCTCACTTAGCCTGGCCCTTGGTTTAGCCTTGGCCTGAGGATGCAGTGGTGCTTGGACCCTGCAGTGCTGGAGATGATGTGGGCCACCCTGGTGACGCTCAGGGGATCAGACGTGGTACAAGGGGTTGACTGGGTCATCTGTGTGCAAGGCATGTGCTTTAACCCCTCCGTTGTCTCTCCCTCCTCTCTCTCTCCTCTCCTCTCCTCTCCTCTCCTCTCCTCTCCTCCCCTCCCCTCCCCTCCCCTCCCCTCCCCTCCCCTCCCCTCCCCTCCCCCCCTCTCCTCTCTCCCCCCTCTCCTCTCTCCCCCCTCTCTTCTCTCTCCTCTCTCTCTCCCCACCTTTCCATTTCTAAATTTTAAACATTAAGCCACCAGGTGTACCTGATGACTGCCGTATCTCACTGCACTGGTATGGGCAATTTTCCCACAGAGAAAGGCTTGTTCAGCTGTAACCGTAAGCACAGTAATTGTATAACTGATTATAGTCACTATTTTCTTTCAGGAATCCCATGGGGGCGCGGGAGGGAGGTTCCTGTGTTTCCAGGTCTGGGAAAGCAGAGGTGCGTTAGGCATTGTGGTGGTAGGAGGGTTCAGGCAAGCATGTGGTGGGGGCGTCTGATGGAGAGGTTCCTGGAATTAGTAGTTATAGTTCTAAACAGCAAATGCAACCCTCCGTTTTGCAGGGAGGAGCGGTGGTCCACGTTCCACTCTGTTCAGTGCTTATTCCCTTACTCCTGGGTCTGTGTTCAAGGATCATTCCTGGTGGTGCTTAGGGACCACGCGTGGTGCTGGGTATTGAACCATAGTTGGCTGCATGCGAGGCAAGCGCCTTCCCCACAGTACTATTTCCTGTCCCCCCAAATTCCCTTTTTTTCTTATTGTGTACTCATGGCATATATTCTCAGTGGACAAGTTATTAGTTCTAAGGGGGGTAGAAATTGGCTCTTGAGTTGGTGAAGGGGGAATCTTACCTGTACTAATAATTATTTTAATAATAATTAAATGTAATAGGCATGGACTTAGATGCCTGCATACCATCTGTAGCAAGTGCACTTAAAATTTTATCAGGGCTGAGTGCTGATGAAAAAGACGTTTCCAAAAAAGCTGCTTTGGGCAGCTAGAATGGGGCAGCCTCTGCACTGTGGCCCCGTCAGGCATCACCATGAACCTGAGGGGGTGGTTGCCGTGTGATTCTTCTTTTGAAATAAGGACGTGGATTGGTCAGACCACCTTGCTGAGCTCCGTGGACTCGCCGTGGAGTCAGTGTGGGTCAGTGCGTTGGTGGGACGGGAGGCATCTGAGATCATCCGGCTCTCCTCGTGGCTGTGCACGCGCTCTGTGCCCAGCCTGCACGGGAAGGCCAGGAACCGCTGTGGCCCTGGCTGTGTCAGAGTCCTTGAGTCACTGGGCTTCACAGCAGTAATCCTGGCGGCGCGGGGGTGTGAGTGGGAGGAGAACTGCAGCTTTGAACTTGGTCTTAGCAGATTCTATCTTGGGATCTAAAATGTCAAACAGATGGTCTCAGTCCTGGGGTAGCGTTCGTGCAGCCTCCTCCGTGTCCGTCAGCCTCTTGAGCCTCGCCGGCTGAAAAGCATGCCTGAGTCGAAGTATTTGCCAGTTTCCGTATTGATTATTGTAGCCTTCATTCACATGAAGTACAAATAATACGTTTTTTTTTTCTTTTTCCTTTTTGGGTCACACCTGGCGATCCTCAGGGGTTACTCAGAAATTATTCCTGGCAGTGCTTGGGGGGGCCATATGGGATGCTGGGAATCGAACCTGGGTTGGCCGTGTGCAAGGCAAATGCCCGACCTACTGTGTTATCACTCCAGCCCAATACATTGTTTTTAATCTACGATAATGAACAGGCCAGCTGGTGCCTGTGACCTAAGCATGTTTTGAAGGTCTACATTCCTGTGTCAAAAAGACTCTAGCCACATGAGAGAGAGCCGGGGGGCCACTTCTGGTCAGTGCCTGCCCCTGTCTGAGGAGTTGGGCCTGGACCTGGGGCTCCTAGGTGCAGAGCACGTGCCCCGGCTTGGGGAACTGCCTCCATGGTCCATTCTCTAGGCAATTTTGCAGCTCTCATTGACCTAATACGGGGTGACGTAAAAATAGAATGCCTCTTAAAATGGGTTCCTAAAGCGTGTTTTCTGTTTTGAATGGCATTATCTGGATGCTCTTCCATTCCAGTCAACCTTGAGATGTCTTTCCTCATTAGCACAGTGCGTTTATTCCTCCACATCCTACTCCGAATAAAATGGTTGCCTTATTGGATGATTCCCTAACACAAATGTGGAGTTTGTCTAAGCCATTTCCACGTTGGAGAAAGTAATTTGGCTTACTTTGGATGACACACTGGGATAGGAGCAAGGTGTGAACTACCCTCCTCATCATGACTCCTTACTTTTTTTTTCTATTATTATCGGAGCATGGCCCCAGGACTTGTCTGTGCAATGCGCAAAAGACATTCATTGTCTGTTTTACCATTGAACTACATCCCCAGCCTCGACATTTTTTTTTCCTCCCATAAATCATACCATAGTCAAGAAGTAGAAATAAGAAAGAAATTGATTATAAACATAAAAAGTATGTATCTTATGTTCCTTCCTTCCTCCTTCCCTTTTTTTTGGAAGGGGGTGTTCATATCAGTGTGCAGGAGTGAATCCTGACTCTGCACTCAGGCTCAGGGGACCATATAGGATGCCCGGATGGAGCCTGGGTCTGCCACATGCAAGACAAGTGACTTCCCCGCTGTACCATCTCCAGCACCAACCCCTCCTTCCTTTCTTATGCTGAACGAATTCATTGCTCGAGTTTTTGATTCTCTGGGGAGGGAAAGTCCAACTTCCCCGGGGTTATGGCATCATGAGTTAGGATGCCCAAGAAACCCCTTTTCTGTTGGATGTTTTCTGGGTAAGCTGACACCTTCTGACAGCAGCCTCATTCCCACCCCACTCACACCATTGCTTCCTGGTATGGCGGGTGACAGGCTGTTTTCTCCAAACTGTGTCTTGCTTGGGGTGGGGATGGGGGCAAGTTTGGCTTCCCCCTGTTCTTCCCAAAGTGACATTTGCAGGGACTGGGCTTGTGCCCTGGCGGAGAGACCCAATAGCACTTGTCCATAATCGTATCGTGGCAGGTGAAACAAAATACCCCTGGAATCCTCAAATCTGTCACCAGGCAGTGCTTGGGACCCCCACCCTCCCAACTTCCTGTGTGCTCTGAAACCTTGTCCCTCCCAGCAGAGCCAGGAGAAATCTGGCTGTCCCCCTCTGTGGCGGTCACCTTTTCTTTCCCTGATGATGCTTGAGTGAGGGTGTGTGGGCTCTCGTGAGTAGCTCAGGAGCTACGGGGGTGTGGGAGGGCGTCCAGGCACTGACAGGGCCATCTGTGCCGCACAGCTATTTGTATGCCTGGGCTCTTGGCCCAGAGAGGTGGTTGACTCCGCAGCTCTGACCTTCCAGGGCCTTGCATGGTTGGCTTGAGGAGTCTCCTCCCATCTTCCTCTCTCCACCCCTTTCTCGTTCTTTCCCTGTGCTTCCCAGACACCGAGATTTTGTTTTGTGGTGTAAGGTTGTAATTGGTTTCAGGAGAGATGAACTTGCAGATTTTGAGATCAGCTCGGGGGGTGGGGGGGGGCAGAGTGATAATACAGTGGGTAGGGCGTTTGCCTTGCATGTGACCAACCTGGGTTCAATCCCCAGCATCCTATATGGTCCCCTAAGCACCGCCAGGAGTAATTCCTGAGTGCTGAATTAGGAGTAACCCCTAAGCATCGCTGGCTGTGACCCAAAAAGACAAACAGAAAAAAGCTACAATGATCTGGAGAGAACAGCAGGTAGGGGCACTTGCCCTGCATGTGCTCAACTTAGATTCTATCCCAGGCAACTCATATGGTCCCCCAAGCTCTGCCCGGAGTCATCCCTGAGGCTAGCCCAGTGTGGCCCCGAAATAAAAGCAAAATAAGACATACCTGTCCTACTACCTTCAGGTGATTCTCGCTGTAAGCCTTCAATGTATCTCTAAAGGAGTAAAAAGTTAAAAATGCTTTGAAACGTGTGGGATTTGCTGCTAGACCTGGTGCCATTTGAGGCTGGCTATTCCTGACTGGTTCTCCCAGGGACCTTTCTGTCCAGCCCAGCACACACATGCAAGGATCACCAGCACACTCAAGTGCAGGCTCTCGGGTTGGGCTTTATCAGAGCAGAAAGGACTCAACCGTGAGATCAACCGATTAGACCCTTCCTAGAAAGTTCCCATCTGCATTCCAAGTGGTTACTTTTATCAGAACCGGGCAGGCCAAACCAAGCGCCTGACGCTTTGGCAGAGGCTCTTCCTGGAGAAAGAACTGTTAGGCAAACAAACCTCTTGCCCCCGCAAGAGCCACAGTAACCGCATTCTCCACTGCTGATAAACATTTGACGACCATGACAGCGAAGGTGTTTGAGTCTGTGGGTTCTTGTGGGTTAGAGGGAAGTATTTCTCATTTAACCTGTGCGCTAAAATAAAATATCACTGCTGAATGGGAGAAAGGAAGAGCATTTTTCTTTTTCAGAGTTGGAGAAATTGAGAGGAGTTTCTGCTAAGTTGCTTTCCCTGGCTTCCCCTGTGCTGGGTTCCGGCTCATGAGCAGTTGGGACTAGCCCCCTTCCCGGTCGAGGAAGATTTAAGACCAGCCGTTGGTGTCTGAAGAGCACAGCGCCGTGTGTCACCAACCCGCGGGTACCGGCACCTACAGACCGGAATTTGGCATTGTCGTGTCTGTGGCAGGGGATGCGAAGTGAGAGAACACACAGTTCAGAGGAGTCTTGGGCAGGCGGAAGGTCTGGGTTTAGGGCAGTGTCCAGCCCAGCAAGGGCAGGAATGGAGAGGGGCTGTGGCCTTGAAGCTCTGGGGACTGAAAGGGTCAGTCCTTGACATTGATCCCCTGAGCATGGCCCCAAATTGAAAGAATTTCTCCTCCTCGACCTCTTCCTCCTCCTCCTCCTTCTCCTCCTCTCCTTCCTCTTCCTCCTCCTCTTTCTCTTCCTCCTTCCCCTCCTTCCTCCACCCCTTCCTCCCTTGAATTTTGGACCACAGTAGTGGTGCTCATGAAGTTACTTCTGGCTTTGTGCTCAGGGATCACTCCTGACAGGCTAGGGGAACCATATGGGATTCTGGAGATTGAATTCGGGTTGGCCACGTGCCAGGGAAGTGCCCAACCTGCTATACTACCACTCCAGCCCTGATTGTTTTTTTGTGACTTTTTTTTTTTTGACCTGGTGGGGGTGGGGCTTTGGGCCACACCCAGTGGTGATTAGGGGTGACTCCTTACTTGATATTCAGGGCTTATTCCTGGCCCTGCGTTCAGGGATCACTGCTGGTAGTGCTTGGGGGATCATATCTGGTAGTAGGGATCAAACTAGGGTTTGTATCATATAGGGCAAGTGCCTTCACTCCTCTCTCCCCAGCATCTCCCCACTTTATGTCCTTTAAATAGAACTCCCTGGTCATTAAATTTAATGATGGGACAGGTTTTTCTTGTATACATTGCTAGTCTACAGGTGTCAAAGGGGGGGGGGGGGGGGGCTGTGACTGCTCTCCTGCAGTTCCTTTCTTTTCCTGAAGCAAAAGGGGGTCCAGGCAGATGCAGGCACCGACCTAGGGGACCTTAGCTGGAGAGGGGGGGGCCGTGGGTGTCTGTTTTAGGGCCTCTCCGGAAAGCTGCTTAGCCAGCCCAGTGGTTTCTTGGCCTCTTAGTTGAGTGCTGGGGGTATCTGAGTGCTACACCCCGGACCAGCATCTCTGTCTTCTGCCACAGGTGAAGGTGCCCGTTTTCTCAGCATTCTTGGTCGTGGGGCTCTCCACAGCCACTTCTGTTCCAGTTTTTCCTTTTTTTTTTTTTCCCATGGAAGACATTTTTGTTTTAGCTGTGTGTGTTGGTGTGTGAGAGGCTTGTTTATATTGTTGTCACTTGATTTGACATGAGGATTTATTGTAAAGACGGACTTTTTTGTCTGCATGGTCTGAGCTTTGTGTGCACGCGTGCATACGCACACACGCGCGCGCGCACACACACACACACGCACACACGTGCATTGCTTTCTTCTCCACACACCCCTTTTCCCAAATGTTTCAGATTACCATGGGATTTTTATTTCTAGTCAAAGATCCTGCTATGGAAATCGGCAACATTTCCTGCTGTGTGTGCCAGGGCCCAGGGACCCTGGTCACCATGGAAACTAATATCCAGACGCTGGGTGGTACTTGCCTGTAAAACCGGATTTGAGCGCCTTTCACAAGGCAGCTCTGCTCTGCCCCCTTTAAAATAAGGCAAGGGGATAAAGCTGATTAAAAGGGGGGGGGGGAGACATTTCTGCAGAAGGCTGAAAGAGCTTTCATTGCATCTTCTAATGCCATTGTCAGTAGCCAGGCAGTCCGCTTTCCTGAAGGTGTCTGATACAGTACAAAAGAATGGCAGAAGATGGACCCTTCTTCCTGTGTCATTGACCCGCCCAGACTTCTCTTTGCGGATCACAGGCCTGCTGGGTCCCCAGGGCTTTCATTCACTGCCGCTCTGTCCATCGGGTTTGTCAAAGGGGCTCGATGGCAGACAAAAGCCCCCGCGCCTGCCACGTGTGCCCGCTGCTGCCCTGCCTCCCGCGGGCCCAGCCCTGGAGAGCTGGCCTGAATTGGAGCTCTGGTTGCCGTGTGAGCACGTGACGGCCATCTGTGCCTGCCCAGCAGAGGCCGCGGCTGCTGAGAGCGCAGCTTCGTTGCCGTAATCCGATTTGAACCCAACTGTGGGACGTGGGACTCGTGCCCGAGCTGGTGGACGCCACGAGCTGGTTCGCTTCCCTTCCCCGCGTGCCACTCCCCCCACCCCCCAGACCACGCGTTAATGATGGTGGTCTTGTGGCCACTGGCCTCGGGTATCTGTACAGAAGGCGTTGGGGAGAGGGGACGGCGCCCAGCTTCCTGAGCAGGGAGGGAGAGAAACGTTCTCCTGGTCTCCGGTTCCCACCCCCACCCGAGATCAGCCCTGCCACCGCTGGTTATGATGTTTTCTGTTAACTCTACACAGATGTTAACGTATTTGAAACCTTACTCAGAATTATGGTTCGGTGATTACAGGACTTGTAAGTTGGGGGTGACATGAATGCCCCCTGCCCATGCCTCACCCTGCTTCCTCCCTTCCTGCAGACTCTTGCTGAATATCTGGGGTTTCTCTCAGGTGCTTCCCCAGGGAACCCTTCTCTCCATCTTCCAGGGTGGATCTGTCTCTTGCCCCCTCCCAGGAGCCCGGTCTCTTTGGTCCTTGCCCACATGTGAGCTTCTGCGAAGAGAGTCGTGACCCTATGGTGTGGGGTGATCTGCACTGTCTCCCTTTCTCTCACGGGGGTTGAAGTTCGGGGACCATTTCACTGTGTGCACCAAGGGGCGTTCAGGACATTCCCAGTGAGGTGTATGTACCCCGGCCTCTGCCGCCTAACTTCAGGCCATTTCCATCACCCCACATTCGATCCTGGCCTCAGGGCAGAGATCCTGGGTGGGGGAGTATGAGTGGACTCGAAGCCTCTGAAGGGCTCACTGAGAAATGGGCCGCTCAGGACTGGAGGGAGGGCAGGGACCCAGTGAATGCACAGCAGGCTTTGCACGTGGGGAGCCTGGTTCTATCCGCAGCGTTGCTTGTTTCCCTGAGTACCCCCTACCCCCTCACCAAAAAATAAAAAAGACCAGTATTCCACACCCATCCCTCCACCAGTGTACATTGTACATTTCCCAGCACCGGTGCCCCCAAGTTCCCTGCCATCACCCCCTGCCTACCTCCATGGCAGGTGCTGCTGCTTCTTCTTCTTCTTCTTCTTCTCCTCCTCCTCCTCCTCCTCCTCCTCCTCCTCCTCCTCCTCCTCCTCCTCCTCCTCCTCCTCCTCTTTTTTTTTTTTTCTGATAGCTGCATAGTATTCCACGGTGTAGATGTGCCATAGTTTCTTTAACCATTCATCTCTTCTTGGGCACTCAGGTTGTTTCCAGGTTCTGGCTATGGTGAATAGTGCTGCGATGAACATAAGCGTGCAGTTGGTGTTTCTGCTCTAACACCCAGAGTTTTGATGACTGTGTCTCCTTAGGTTCATCAGGGACAGCCGACGCTTCCTCTGCGCGAGTGGTGGGTAATGGGGTCAGAGGGTGGATGAGTTTTGAACCTTCCCCAGAGTGTTGCTGGGGACCTGAAACTGCTCTAAACTACACAGAGCAGAGCCTTTATTTAGCAGAGAGGTAGGACAGCCCAGAAGTTGCTTGCCTTGCATGTGGCTGGTCCAGGTTTTCTCTCTAGTACTCCCTGTGTTTCCCTAAGCACTGCCAGGAGTGATCCCTGAGTACAGAGCTGGGAGTAAGCTCTGAGCACTGCCTGGTGGCCCCCAAAGCAAGTACACAAAAAAGGACCATGATGGTAAATTTTATGTGAGTTTATGTTTTATGTCAGAATCCTCAAACTTAGGGCGGGAGTGATAGTCCAGTGGGTAGGCTGACCTGGGCTCAGTTCGAGCCCCATTGGGAGTAAGCTCCGACCAACCCCAGCTGTGCCCCCTCCCCTACAAAAAAAAAGAAAGAATACCTAAACTCTGCCATTTCAGCAGTTCATTAATAATCCTTGCCATCCTTCTCTCCCTCCCACCCAGCCTGCCTTTGGCAATCACCCTGATGGTGTCTTAGTCAAGGTTGTACCTTACCCAGTAACATGGTAGTGGCTCGGTAAAACTTCCTCACCAGGATGAGCTGTCCTTTTCTATCTGCACTGATTTTTGTGGACCACTTCTCCAGCTTTGTCATGATCGCCAAGGAGATTTCTTTGAAAGTGTTCCACTAATAGTATTTAAAGGTTTTCTGATTTTGGTGGCCTATTCCATAGAAATGGCAGTTGTTTTGTAGACTCTCTGCCCACGGTGATGGTGTTCTGTTGGCGTTCAAGGATGGTGTTGGTGGTCGTGGTTTGTAGCCGTCAGGCACACTCCAGCGCTGTGGCATCTTTGCAGTCTGTGCTGTGATGGGCATGCGTATCTCTTTGGGATATTAACGTTTCTGTTTACTGTTCTTTTATGGAGGAGAAAGCAAAGGTAACCATTCTTGCAGAAATGGTTTCGACCTGATTGCTTCTTTGAAATGTGTCTTCCTTGTTAATCCTTTTCTTTATGCTCACAACTCAACAAGCACTGTTCTTCTCTCTTGCTCTATAATGTACAAAATCCTATCGCACTTGGCTTGGGTAGAATTTTTGTAAGCATAGTTGAGCCTTTAGATTTTCCTTTCTGGCGTGGACAAAAGCATCATTAATTATGGATATGAATCTTTTTGCAGAATGACAAGATTGAACACTTCCTCATGCCAGAATCCCAGCTGTCTTATTCTGATGCCCAACAAAGACAGTTTAGAGATTGTTTTTTATGGTCCTGCTATGAGATACTTAAAATAAAAAAAAAAGACCAAAAAACCCAACAACAACAACAAACAGCTTGAAAGAATGCAAAGTAGCTTACTTGGTCTAGAAACACGATTAAAAAAAGTATCTTTTTTTGGGGGTCTTACTCTGGCTCTTCCTAGTCAGGTGATATTTCTGTCTCCTTGTGATATTTTTGTGGTCCTAACGTTTAGGCCAGACTGCACATACTAGAGGATTGTTTCTCCCTTCAAAAGTGTTCTGCAAGGGCTGGAGCGATAGCTCAGTGGATAGGGTGTTTGCCTTGCATGCGGCCGACCCAGGTTCAATTCCCAGCATCCCATATGGTCCCCTGAGCACCGCCAGGGTTAATTTCTGAGTGCAGAGCCAGGAGTAACCCCTGTGCATTGCCAGGTGTACCCCCCCCCAAAAAAAAAACAGTGTTTTGCAGTGGGTAGGCATATAAGTGCTTTTGTTTAGATGATGTTGCTTGTTGAGGTGATGGGCCAGAGAGAATCCTCCAGCTTAGCTCACTGTTTCTCTTGAGGAGAAATTGGTCTGGGTGCCTTGGTCCTGAGTGTGCTCAGCCCTTCCTCACCATCTGGGCACTGTCTTTTCTCTGTACTTGCCCTGTAGCCTGGGCTATTTGCTGCTGCGGAGATTGACCCAGGTATGCTTCTGGGTTGGGTTGTTGTTTGGCCATAATCCTGGGAAGAGGTTGTCTTGCCTCTTGCCCCCAGCTGGGGTTTTCTAGAGGGAGATAGGCCTGTGTTATCACATTCCTTCCCAGGCTGTCAAAGCAGCCAACACACCCAGAAATTCCCAGCTAAATTGAGAGACCAAGGCTCAGGGCAGGGGGATCACAGGAGCTTATGCAGCGGTTTGAGGGAGAGGGTGTGTGTGTGTGTCTCATATGCCCAAGGCTCAGGGGTGTGTGTGTTGCGGGGAAGGGAATTGTCACATGTGCTCACGCACTTGATGAGGTGCTGTAGGCTACTAACAGACTTAGTTTCTGCTCCTGATTCCTTAAGGATGCGTACTGCCATTATTTCTCTTATATTTGTAAATCAGGGTTTTTTTTTTTTTATTGTTTTGAATTTTGGACTTTAAAGCAAAGGTTAGATTATTGTTTTCCCTGTTTCTTTACTATCCTCCTTACTATGACTGCATTTATGACTTCTTTTTGCTTTGTTTAAACAATTTTCATGTTTTTGGGGTCGGGCCTAATGGTGCCCTGGAACCATGCCATGTTCGAACCTGGGCATCCTGTCCCCGTGTGTTTGCTTTACGAGGAAGCCCTGTAACGGGAAATGCGGGCGTCAGTCTTACATCACATGGAAATAAAATGGGGACTGAGTTCCTCGAAGTGTTGCTTTCACTGCTTTGCAAAGCGTCAGGAGAGAAAGGATCTGAAACAGTCATGCTGGGGGAGGGAAGGGCTAGAATGACCATTTGTCAGAGCTCAAAAAAGTCAGGTGAACTAGTCAGCCGTGTTCCGTGTTTCTGCCCGAGAATGTGTGGAGCCTTTCTTGCTGTCCTGAGCCAGGCTCCATCTCTAGCACCACACCTGGCGCCCCGAGCACAGAGCCAGGAGTAAGCCCCAAGCAATGGGCTTACTCCGGGTGTGGCCTCCAAACCACAGAATCTGGTTCAGGATGTGACTAGGCTCCAGAAACCCCCGTGCTGTGTGTGATTTGGCTTGAAATGCTCTTTTCCACATTTCTCTCTGTGTGTGTGTGTGTGTGTGTGTGTGTGTGTACAAGCAGCTTTTATGTCCGTACTCTGTGTATATGTGAGTATGAGTCTGTGTATGCGTGCTGTTTGCTGTTTGTGTATGTGGTACATATACCTACCATGTGTTCTCTGGATGTATGTGTAGGTGTGTGTGGTATATGTGGCGTGTGTGTACCTGCTGTGCAGTCTGTCAGTGCAGGGTATGTATGTGTGTGTGAGTGTGCGGCCTGGGGGTACACGTGTGCGCAGTGAGGAAGGCATCTGCTGGTGTCACGCCCCTCCCCTTCCGTGCTCCCCAGTCAGCTGTCCCTGCTGTGCTCCCAGCTTGTCTTCACCCTTTGCCCTCTGTCCCCGGCCTGACTTCAGACTGCCGTCTGCTTCCTTGGGGCCAGAGTTTCCCGAGCCTCCGAAACCGTGCCCACGCCTGCTTCCTGAGGGCAGCCTCTGTGCTGGCCACTGAGGGGCTTACAGCCCCCTTGGGGAGAGAGGCTGTGTGGAAGGGTTGGCTGGCAGGCATGTCCTGCCTGAATGTTGCTTGGCATTTGCAGCTGTGTCACCGCTGGGGAGCTGAAGGTCAGCCAGCAGGATGGAAACCAGCACGAAGGAGACTGCAGAGAAAAGTTGGGGTGGGGGGGGTGAGTGTTGAGGAACAGCGTCCTTACCTCGCCCTCGCTCCCCATAAAGGTGACCTCAGACATCACATGGTGTGTGATGGGAGAGTGAAATAGCCTCGCAGGCTGGGGGACTTTGGACAAGTTACTCTGACCTCCCTGAGCCTCAGTGTCTTTTTTTTTTTTTTTTTTTGTATTTTTTAATTGTTATTAGTGAAACACCATGAGATACAGCTGTAGACTTACAAATTTTTGTGCTTGGGTTTCAATTATACAATGATCAAATACCCATCCCTCCACCAGTGCCCATTTCCCACCACCACGGGTCCCTGTATTCCTCCCACCTCCCTCCCCCCCCCCCCCCCCCCCCATCCCACCGTGCCTCTGTGGCAGGGTATTCCCTTTTGTTCTCTCTCTCCTTTTGGATGTTGTGGTTTGCAAAAGAGGCATTGAGTGGCAATCACGTTTGGTCTATAGTCTACTTTCAGCATGCTTCTCCCATCCTGGGAGGATCCTCCCAACACCCTTTATTTGGTGCTCCCTTCTCTATCTGAGCTCCCTTTTCCCCTAGTTTGCACATGGTAAAAAAAAAAGTGTGTGCAGATCCTGTAGAGAGCTTTCAGGGAGGAAGGGCATCTGTGCGTGGCCTGGAGTAGCCCCCCTATGTGAGCCCTGAGTGTGGCTGCAGTAAGTAGCTGCTCACCCGAGGGACGGGTTTGCCAGGCACCGGGTGATCATGTGAGATGTGTGCTATGGATCTGGGTAGAAAGTTCTGGGAGAGGTGCTTACTTATTTAGACTCATGATCGGTTTCCTTGTCGAGGAGACAGTTTTAAGTATATTCAGGAAGGGGACATTTCACTGTGGATATTAAACAAACCGACTCTCCTCTGGTCTAGGATTGGGCTCAGGTTGGTTGTGTGCAAGGCAAGAGTCTTAACTTCTCTACAGTTTCTCACCCAGCTGGACTTGGCATGTGCAAGTCCTGGGGTAGAGCCCAGAGTAAACCCTGGGCATCGCCGCATATGGCCCTCAAACAAAACAACAAAACGTATAGTCCATGGGGGAGCTTTGACTTTGCCAGAGCAAGATCTGAAAGCTATATATTCTGAGCCTGCACTCAGATTGCTCCTGGCAGAACTTGGGGAAACCCTATAGGATGCTTGGGATTGAACCGGGTTGGCTGTATGCAAGGCAGGCCCCCTCCCTGAACAACTGTTAAGCACACCAGCTCCCAAGGACTCTAGATTTAAATCAGTGTTGCTCACAGTTACTGATTCTGCCTCTCCTTCCCCACCCTGAGGGTCACTAGAATGACCCAGGGCTGGGATTCTAACCTTGGATGCTATTAGGTTGTACTTCCTATTCTCTTAAAGTAGTAGATTTCCAGGAAAGCAATGATTTTTTTCTTTCCCCCCTGAAAAGAAAGTGGTTGATCAACTGAATCTGGGCTGCCTGGCTTTGCAGACGTTTGGTCACGAGTTCAACTCGTTGGTGTCACCACAGTAGCTCTGCCATTTGACACAGGCAGCTTGGTTGCCTGTGGTCCCAGACATTGGCAAGCTGTTTCGGGTCATGCACCCCAGTGCAGCACAAAGGGGCCTGACCCTCTGTGGGCTGCTGTTATTGCTCTCTGAGAGCCCCACGGCCAGCAAAGCAGTTCCTGGGGAGCACCTGGGGACCTCCAGCAGCAGGCCCTGCAGCTAAAGGAGTGCAGCTACCCCCCACCCTAAACATCACACCCTCAGGTGCAAACACGTATGCCGGCTGCAAAGTGAGCCTGCACCATAGCTGGCCATGTAGGCGGCCATGAAACACCGTTCACAAGGACAGGAGGGAAGAGTATAAAAAAAATGATTAAGAGCAGGGGCTGGAGAGTTGGTACCAGGGGTGTAGGGGCTCTCTCCTAGCATGCAGGCAACCCCGGTCTGATCCCAGACACTACATATGGGCCCCTGAGCAGTACCTGGGGTGATCTCTGAGCACCGCCAGATGCGACACGTTTCCAAGGACACAGCCTCTCCTTGAAGTCACACTCTAGAAGGGAGAGACCAAAACAGCCCGGAGACGTGATGCTCTGGGTAGGAAGCATTCCTAGCAGGTAACACTCCCAGATTTTTCAGGTTGAACTGGAATGAAAAGTACAAATGGTTGAAGGTAAGCAGGGCTGTGAGGATTTTGAAGTGTTTGGGGCATGCATGTGTGTTTCCAAAAAAACATCTGCGAGCAGCCCTGCAGGGCCAAGGACTAGCTTGATCTTGTTCTTTGTCTTCCCGGGGCCCAGGATGTTGTCGGGGCTCATTAAAGCCTGGTTGAATAGGAGGATGAATTAGTGCCTACCCCGGCTGGCGCTGAAGAGTTGGGATATTTAAGAAAGGTCCCAGGTCTGAGAGAGGATTTGCCATGGTTAATGAGTTTTCCTGGGGTTGCAGAGCAGAGTTGCAGAGTCAGTACTTGGAAGTCTGGCGTCATTCTTTCCCACACAGGCTACCTTCATGGCCATAAATAGACGGGTATTATCTCGAGAATGCATGCTGTGGATCAGAGGGGCATCAGCTGGGATTGCAGGCTGGAGGACTTGGCCTCAGTCTCTCACCTCCATTCTGCTACGCTGCCACTGGACACTCTCGGGGGCACCAAGGCTGTGTTTCTGATGGCCGTTGACCCAGTAGCGTGAGCACAGCTGAGAGGGCGGGTGCCCCACCTAGCAAAACGTGAAAGAAATGTCAAACTTTTGGAAGAAAGTTGGCATATTAAAAAAAAAAGATCTTTCCCCCCCTTCCCTTAACTGTCCCTATTGTGACAGCTAGAGGTCACAGAGACCTGGGCGTGTTTGTTGCCCATTTGAATTGGGAGGCTGACACACCCTTGGTTGAATGAGCTGAGGATTACACTTGGCAGTGCTGCCGGAATTGTAGACGCAGGCATGTGGGGTGGTGCTGGTGATTGGACTTCTGGCTTTACGCCTGCCCTTCAGCCCTCTTACTGCTTCACGTGCGTGCCTGGACCCCAAGCAGACCCAAAATTTGTAGTTTCCCACTGAGAAGTGATAAAGACCTTTCAAGCTTTCTGGGAATCTGTGATCTAGAGGTGGGCAGTTGGGCTCTAAAATTTGCTGTTGTGACATTGACTGTCATTGCTCTGGGTTTATGCAAACCTTCATCTCTCTCTCTCCTCTTTTTTTTTTTTTTGAGAGTTTAACAGCTAGGGTGTTCACCTGGGTTCAGTCCCCAGTAACCCATATGGTCTCCCCCAGCCTGGCAAGAGTGATCCTGAGCACTGCTGGGTGTGGACCCCAAACCAAATCAAAACAAACAATCAGAGGGCTTCCTCTCTGTTCTCCTTGAGCATACATTGTGATGGCTAGTCTTTGTTTCTTTGCTTATTTCCACTCTGGAGAAGCCTGTGTTCTCTCTTGGATGTATTTCCCCCCTTTCTTTCCTCTCACATCTTTATAAGCAAGGTTTGTTCAATTAAAAACTACCTTGCTTCACTAACAACAACAAAATAATAATAATAAAAAAAAAACCCAGAAACCAAAAAACAAAACCAAAGTGGAAGAAATTATATGTGGGGGGCCTTGAGTTCAGGACTTCATGCCCTGCCCTTGTCCCAGCACTATCTGATATGGCTCCTATTGAAAAAAATGGGAACTCAGGAGTTGGGCACTTATGGGTAGGGCACTTGCCTTGCCAGCAGCTGACCCAGGTTTGATCCTTGGCACTCCAGATAGTCTCCTTGAGATCCAGTGGGAGTGATCCCTGAGCACAGAGCCAGGAGTGATCCCTGAGCACTACCCAGAGTGGCCCTGGAAACACAACCAGGAACAGGAACTCAAGAGTAGGTGAATCCTACTCTGAGGGGACAAAAGCATATTGGTGGGTACGCGGGCCTGGGGAACAGTTGCCAAGTGGGTATGATAACTGTTTTTTTGGGGGGAGTTGTGTGGAAAATATTTTATTTTATTTATTTGCTTCTTGGGTCACACCTAGCTATGTTCAGGGGTTACTCCTGGCTCTGCACTAAGGAATTACTCCTGGCGGTGCTTGGGGAACCATATGGGATGCTGGGAATCGAACCCGAGTTGGCCGCGTGCAAGGAAAACACGCTACCCACTGTGCTATTGCTCCAGCCCCGGAAAATATTTTAGAGCCCCGGAAGGTAGACATTGTATAGCATTGTGGATGTGCTAAACACTGATGAATTGTCCACTTCAAAGGATGTATTTTATTATGACTGTTTCACAGCACTGAATTATACATACACATTGGTCTTTGAGGGGCTGGCTCCTGGGCTTCCCTGTTCTATACATCTTCATTATTTCCTTGCTATTTTGGGGGGGGGACTGGGTAATGGGAGTGGCTAACAAATTGGAGAGCTGAGTGATGGATCTGTATTCTTCTAGAAGCTTCAAGTCTGCCCTAAGCGAAGGGCAGGGTTTCTCGACACAGTTCTCCAGGGAGCCGGAGGCTTGATCTTTGCTCTGATTCCCGTCCGCTGCAGACTTTTGGCCTGGCTGTTTCCCCACCTCTTTGAGCTGCCTTTCACTTTTTTAAAAACTGAAATAACAGGAATTCTAAGAGGTTCATTAGAGGTTATTAATAAGATGTGCAGCGCCTGCGAGAGGCTTAATACATGTGAGCTATTGTGTGCCGGCACCTTCGATGATCTGGTTCATTAAGCTTCTTGGAAAGGTTCGAGGGAAAACCTGGTGCCCTGAGAGGTGTATTTGCCTGATGAGATATAGGGTAGCAGGCTCCACTGCGGCTCGGCCTTTTCCTTTCTCAGATGCAGATGCGCCCTCCTGGGTCCAAGAGTGGACCTGCTTGTCCCAGCCAGCGGGCACAGACAGAACCGGGAGCTTCTGGGACTTTGCCAGGCCTAGACTTGGGGCCATTTTTCAGGGGGAGCCGGCATTTGGTTCTGTGAAACGTGGCAGCGTTAGGGGCAGTGTGAAGGATTCACAGACTAAAAGGAAAGAAGCCGAATGCTGGATCCTTAGTACGGCGGGGAGGGCACTCGCCGTGCTCGTGGCCTACCTGGATTTGTTCCCCGGCATCCCACAAGGTTCCCCCGAGCACTGCCAGGAATAATTCCTCAGTGCAGAGCCAGGAGTAAGCCCTGAGCACCAGCAGGTGTGACCCAAAAAACCAAACAGGGAAATAAAGGGGCAGAAAATCTTCTGGGCCGCGTCCCACAATGCAGTCACAGCTTGTCTGGGCGCAGACAGGAGGCCACAGGAGATGCGTCTCCGCCTCTTCCCTGTAGTAAGGGAATGGTCCATCTGTGCCGTTTCGGAGCAAACAGGAATGAAGTCATGCTGCTGGAAATAGCTCAGACTGGACGGGCTGAGTGCGGCCCTCTCGCTCTCCCGTCTCCCTTGGGGGCTTCCTCACGCGTGCGTTCAGACCCTGTCCCCTGGGGGTTCACTTGGCAGCCCCTATCCTGGTCAGGCGTGTGCTGCGGGCCCAGCGTCACACGCTGCCCTCCCCGGCAGCATTTTTCCCTGCCAGGATCATGCCCCGGGAAGAGTGTGTATGGTCTCTAGGGGACCCCGTGGTCCCCTGTCTGTGACTCGCCGTCCTTCTCCGTCAGTGCAGTGCTGCTGGGTTTCGGCACCACTGTCAGACACAGCTGTCCTTGCTCCCAGAGCGTCAGCTCCATGTCGGGATTCCATGTCCTAGCCAGGGACGAAGCCCAGGGGCTCCACTGCCAAGTGCAGGGACTCGTGTCTAGAGGTTTAACTCAGGAATATGGGAGGTAGAAGACAGCCTGAATCTCTTTCCTGGGCGATGAGGAAAAGACCAGGATAATCTTTGCCAAGTTTTCCCGTAATGTCCTTCTGCCTTCTCTCTCTCTCTCTCTCTCTCTCTCTATATATATATATATATATATATATATATATATATATATATAAAACATTTTTTTTTTGGCTTTTTGCGATGTATAGGGGTTACTCCTGACTTTGCACTTAGGAATTACACCTGGTAGTGCTTGGGGGACCATATAGAATGTTGAGAATCGAACCTGGGTCAGCTGCGTGCAAGGCAAATGGCCTACCCGCTGTGCTATCACTCCAGCCCCTATATATATATTTTTTGGGGGGAGGTGAGGGTACTGCCAGTTGTGCTCAGGACTTATTCCTGGCTCTGTGCTCAGGGATCTTTCCTAACAGGCTCTGGGGACTATATGCGGTACCAGGGATAGAACCCAGGTTGGCCACGTGCAAGGCAGCAAACACTTGATGCATTGTGGGATCACTCCGGCCCCTGTTCTGTGGAGGTAATGTTAATACCATCTAGGTGCTCCCTGCGGACCAGGACATCTTGCTATTCGACATGTGCAGGAGGCAGGGCATCCAGCCTTCATTAGAATTCCTTGAGCTGACTAGGAAGCGCGTTCCCCAGTGGACGTCCTGTCCGTGGAGTATGGACGTGGCTGCTGGATCTCCTGGAACAGGCCCTGGACCGGCGTTGTCAGGGCTGAGGGAGACGGTGCCTCTTACTGGGAGTTGCCATGGTGGCAAATTTGGCTATGAAGTCACTGAATAGAGCCAAGATGGGGCTTTTCTTTGTTTTATTCTTGTCCTGTACAAAGAGTATTGATGATCCTGATAGGTTGATGAATGAAGGATCTCATTCTTTCTTCCCGAGTTAGGCTGACAAAGGAAATAGATGGGGACCATAGCTGCATGGCATTGGGGAGGGGGGCAGGATGCTGCCTTCTTTATTCAGGGGGTGCGAGCATAAGCTCTCTCTGCTGTGGCCCTCGAAAGAGCTGTCATCTGGAGGTCAAGTTTCACAGCCATGAAAATCTCACTCATGTACCTGGGACGTCTTGAACTCATTTCCTGAACTCATTTGAATTTTCCTCCAGTGTTTCACGCCGGAACCATTCCAGTGGGGATGTTGTGAATACACTTTCTCATTTGGTTCTAGAAAGTCAGCTTTTTTTTTTTTTAATTGAATCACTGTGAGATGGAGCATTACAAAGCTCTTCAGGATTGGGTTTCAGTCCAACAGTGTTCCAACACCATCCCTCCACTGTGTAATTTCCCAGCAAAAGTCACCTTGCTTTTAGGGAAATTCTAGGGAGTCCTTGACAGAGGCCCTGTAGCATCTTGGATGTGAAAGTGTCTTGCATAAAGCAAAGGCAGGCTGGTGAAAGAACCCGGGGTTGTCTGGGCCTGGGGGACGGAGAGGGTTTTGGTAGACTAACGCCAACAGCCTGCAGTGCAGAACAGTGGCCTGAGGGGCAGTGTCCAGCTTGACTCTACCAGGGAATGGGTGGGGCAGGCTCTCTCTGGAGGGCTTTTGAAGCACCAAGAAGAGCACAGGGCTTAGGGCGCTGGCCTTGCATGCAGTTGATTGGATTCAGTCCCTGGCACCACCTTCGGACCCCTAGGCCCCATCAGGAATGATCTCTGAGCACAGAGCCAGGATTAAGCTCTGAGCACTACTGCAGTCCATACCCCCAAAGGAGGTAGTGAGAGAATAGAGGTGGTTTTGCGGGTCTAGGGCATAAGGTAAAGGTAAAGGCCCTCCCATTGATCGTCGATTTGCTCGAGCGGGCCCAGTAACGTCTCCATTGGAGACTTTGTTGTTACTGTGTCTGGCATATCGAATACTCTCGGTAGCTTGCCGGGCTCTCCGAGAGGGGCGGAGGAATCGAACTTGGGTCGGCCATGTTGGCCGCGTGTAAGGCGAACGCCCTACCACTGTGCTATCGCTCCCGGCAAGCTACCGAGAGTATTTGACATGCCAGACACAGTAACAACAAAGTCTCCAATGGAGATGTTACTGGGCCCGCTCAAGGGCGTAAGGTGAGGATTTTATTCTGGAGGGCTTGGGGAGGGGTTTTGGGATCAGAATGGTTTTTTTTTTTTTTAATTGAATCACCATGAGATACAGTTACAAGCTTTCATGTTTGAGTTACAATCACACAATGATCAAACACCCATCCCTCCACCAGTGCACATTCCCCACCACCACCAGTGTCTCCAGTATACCCCTCCTTTCCCACCCTCCCTCTGCCTCCATGGGAGACAGTTTCCCCCATATTCTCTCTTTACTTTTAGGCATTATGGTTGGCAATACAGATACTGAGAGGGGATCAGAATGATTTTGCGAGAGAACTCAGAAGGACTTGGCTTTTGGCGCGATGGTGTTAGGAGAGACCAGTAGAGAAGGGCGGTGCCAGGAGCACCCCCAGAACCACCGTGCTTAGCAGCAGAGGGATATCGAGGCACTGAGGACACATACAATTTTCGAGAAGCCAAGTGAGGGAAACCGAGGATGCTCTCGTCTCTGAAGCTCAATGTGGCAACCTGTGTTGTCTTTAGCGTCTGCCTGCGAGCACGTCTAGATTTCTGTGTTAGGCTGTGTTTAAGAACTGATCAGAAGGGAAGAACTCTGTCACGTCTTAAGTATATTAAAAAAAAAAAAGAACTTTTCTAATGCCGCCTCTGGGGTTCCTCCCTTCCTTCACCTCTTTAGAGATGAGATGAATGAGCCAGAGCCAGGAGTTCTTGTTCTGCATGTCCTTCACCCCGAGGCTGTCTCAACACCCCCCTCCCCCCCAGTCCTTCCACTTGCTACCATGTACTGGCTCTTGGCAGCCCGAGGGGCTTCGTGGAAAGTACTTAGCCTCGGTCCACTTCTCCATCTTTGCCCTCTCAAACCATCAGTTCTACGTTACTAGGCTTGTGGAGCACATCTGTGCGGTTGTATTTCAAGTAGGAGCTTCTTGTTACTTTTCTGAAAAGGAGTTGCATGTGGAGCACGGTCTAAAGTTCCATCCAAGGACTTTCTTCACCCCCCCCCCCCCCAACCATGTTCTCCCTTGAGCACCTGTCTCCACCTGTTGCTCCCTCTTTCAAGCTGGTGTTCTCTTTTGAACGTGTATTTCTTCCCTCCCCCCCCCCCCCCCCCGCCGCCCAGCCCCCTCCATCTCTCTTTGTCGATTTGCTCGAGGCCCTCCCGTTGATCGTCGATTTGCTCGAGCGGGCCCAGTAACGTCTCCATTGGAGACTTTGTTGTTACTGTGTCTGGCATATCTAATACTCTCGGTAGCTTGCCGGGCTCTCCGAGAGGGGCGGAGGAATCGAACTCGGGTCGGCCATGTTGGCCGCTTGTAAGGCGAACGCCCTACCGCTGTGCTATCGCTCCAGCCCCTCTCTTTGTCACTGGATATAAAGTTCCAAGGCTACAAGGGGTACCCTTGGCTGACCCTCTAGCTCTCTCCTCCACCATTACCCCCCCCCCCCCAGTTTGTGGTGCGTGGACACCCCCCACCCCACGCACACACACCACTACCGTTTGGTTTAGTTTTTCAGCTGGGACGGTGCTTCTGTGAGTGCCTCAGCCCACCCGCCCTTTCTCTTTTCCTCCCCGCCCTCTGTTCATTCACTTCCACGGCCATGTTCTGTGGCACCGGAACTATATCAGAACATTCCAGTCTGCTGGCAAAGGCCTTTGTTCCCACTCTGATGCCCGCTCTGAGGGCAGAGCTTTGTGTTCCTGTCTATGCCTCTTACCCACGGGGCCTGGTGCTCAGCCGCAGTTTTTCGAAAGAGTGAATGAATGAATCAGAATTTCGAATGGATTTAAAAATAGCTCTTGTGTGCAATCAGAGCCTCCTCTGGCAATGATATTTGGATCCTGTTAATGGAGCAGGAGTGACAGCTTGTACCATCTGCCTCTCTGTCGTGTTCTGAGAGCCTGGTGGTGTACTAACCATAGACCCACTTTTCTTTTACCAGTGCTACACCCAGAAGAACAAATATGAGCTTAGTCTTATTGAACGAGGAACCATGAGTTTTTAGCATTGTGAGCTGTAAGATGGGATCACTTTGCCTTTTCTTCCTGCCACCGTGTCCCTGGAGGCTCTGAACATAGGTGGGAACTCACCAAACCCTTGGCCCTGTCTGATGCGTCGACAGCAACCTTTTGTGGCCCTGGAGTGGCCCCTTAAGAAAACAGAAATAAAACGAAATCAGATGCGTTCTCCTGCCAGCCTCTCTCCCACGTCTAAGAAATCTGGGCTTGATTCAAAGCACCTGTCTTCCTGTCGAGAGTCCTTGTCAATACAAGGGTAAGAGTTTTCCCATCTGGAGCCAGATGTGTTGTCAGAGCTGGACGCCGTGGCCTGTCAGCTTGTGCAAGCGTGAGGGGCCAGGCGCATTTTCTTCACCTCTCAGTTAGCATCATTTGTCACGGTGTCTCAGTGCAGTCAGATGCCGACACCTCCGCAGTTTCTCAGCCTGTGCTTTCGACTAATTGTTTGTTTAATTAGAAAATGAGTAAGTATTTATAGAGAAAATAGAATCTAACGCTGTGGGGATGGAACCTTCTGTAATTGTACCGTGTTATCACGCGCTCCCTAGAATCACGCCCCGGGAGTACGGAGGTGGTGGGCTCTTGTTTGGCTGCTGGTGTTTACTGAGAGATTCATGGCTTTTTGGCTCAGCAGCTCAAGCAGGGCGAAATGAAAATCAGTGGCAGTATAAACCCACTTGGAAATGTTTTTCCAGTCAGATAAAAATCAGAATGTCTGTCTAGACCACAAAGGCTCTGTGGATTCAGGCTGTTTGATGGGGGGATCTGATACAGACACACCATCGCCGACGCTTCATGGAAGGTTGCTCACAGCTCTGTGGGAAAGGGCCCGCGTGCATCCAGGATGCTACTTCTGTCTATCTCAGGGGCAGAAGGAGTGAGACCTTAGTCAGCTTGGTGGTATTCCCTGGATATGGTCTTATGTCTGGTGAGATGCTGTCGGTACTGAGTGAAGCTTGGTGGCTGGTTTTGACTGGTTGACCAAATACCCTGAGATCTTGATTTCATCTGGGTTTTTGTTTATTTATTTATTTATTTTTGCTTTTTTTGGGTCACACCTGGTGATGCTCAGGAGTTACTGCTGGCTCTGCACTCAGGAATTACTCCTGGCGGTGCTCAGGCAACCCTGTGGGATGCTGGGAATCGAACCCAGGTCTGCCGTATGCAAGGCAGATGCACTACCCGCAGTGCTATCGCCCCAGCCCCGATCTTGATTTCATCTTAACTGATTTAGGCATCTTCACGTTTTTCTTTTTTCTTTTCTGGTAACATTCAGAGGTCTCCTTTCTGCATCATCCTTCTCCTTGGAGAGACTTTGTATAGGCTTGTGGCCACCATAAAACATGCCTGACAAGAGGGGATGTGTGGAGCTGATGCTGCTGTAAGAGAACAGAGTAGGGATGTCCCTTCCCTCCAGTCCACTCGGTGGGGATGGATGTGGCAGAGGGCCCCATGGCGGCCTGTCTGTGCCATCTTGGTTTCTGGGTCATCCCATGGCAACAAAAGAGCCCGGCACCGTGGAATCTGGTTTCTACTGCATTGCACAGCTGTGTGACTGTGTCCTTATTATGAAAACTTCTAAAAGTCTCTTTTTCCTCACTTGTCCAGAATAATACCTAAATAAAAATTTTAAAAGACAATACCTGTATTATTATTAAAATTGTGGTGTGTATCTATTGTTTTCTGGGCTCTTTGTAGCAGTGCTCATGGCTCTGTACAGGATTTGACTGGGCCAGCCACAGGCAAGACATTCCGTTGCCTTTGGGGTTCCCCATACTCTCTCCCGGCCCCCCATTCTTGCGTTTAAGCGGGAGCCATGGTTTCTGCTTGCTTGTTCCTGCCCCCTCTCACCTCCTTTCTTTGCTTGCACCGTTCATTATCACACCCCACCCCGCCCCTGCTGGCCAGCCTCTGTGCTGCTGATTTGTTTTTGTCCCTGTAGTTCAAACTCAGTGCTTCCAGCTTCCCTCTTTGGATACCCCCCATGACTCCTCATTGCCTTATAATAAAGTTCACACTCGGCCAACTGGCATTCTGACCCTCTGCCAGTGAAGCTAATGGCGTGCTGCCTGGCTCCGTTCTGTCTCCCCCTGTTCTTCCTTATCCCCAGACCAGATCCAGGGCCCCGGGGCTCCTCCCTGGAAAGGTGTGGAGGGGGTCTGTGGGTCCCATTGATCACTTTCTGAGCACAGACCCTCCCCGGAAGATTTGCCTCATGTCTTTGTTCACTCTCGTCTGTGTTTTTCCCTCCCACATGCCTTCCTGCCAGAATTCACCTCCCTTCTTTCCCGTGTGTACAACTAGGCGCTTTCCCAGAGTATTTCTATTAACTTGCTTGCACAAGGTACTTGCCCCTGTGTTCCCAGAGTGTGTTGACTCTGTAGGTGTTCCCCACCCTGGCCCGTGGGCATTGATTCACTCATTTGGTTCACTTGTTCCTGCAACACATGTTCTCAGCAGCTGGGAGCTAGCCCCAGGGCCGAGCCTTGGGGATGTGCTGAAGAGTCTAATGCCGGTGCCCGTGAGATGAGTTTCAGAGGATAAGCAAGTCAGGCTAAAGGCAGGGGGACTCCTGACTGCTTATGGAGCCCTTACTCATGAGCAACCCGCACACAGGAGGTGCTGGCGCCGAGGTCGCACCCTGCTCTCTGGTCTCTCTAATATTTGACAGGTGAGTGAAGTTGGGCACAGGGGGGGTGAGTGGGAGTCAGGGGGCAGGACTTCAGCCCCACAGTCTTGTCTCCTGCTCCCGGAACACACTTTTGATGCCTCTTTTTTCTCAGGTCAGCATGCCCAGACCAGGGCCACACAGGAGGCTGGGGCGAAGGAGTGGACAGTGACCAGCCAGGAGGAAATCACCTAAGGCTTCCTGAAGGAGGACACAGTGGGCATGGAGGCCAAGTCAGCAGAGGGTCTTAGAGATTGAGTGGCCTAGATTGAGGGGAGCAATAGAACCAAATCCTGAGCAAAGTGTTGGTTTGAGGAAAGGAATCTTCAAAGAGCTCAAGAGAGGACTAGATGTGTAGCTCATAGTCGAGCACTTGCCTTGTATAGGTTATACCTTGGGACTGCAAAACAAACAAAAAATTCCCAAAGTGGAGAATGCAGAGAGAATAGAGAAGTCAGGTACTTGCCTTGCACACTGCCACAGACCGTGGTTCCACCTCAGGCAGTGTCCATGGTCCCCTTTGCGCTGTCAGGCTTGATCCCTGAACATTCCTGATCTGAGAGCACAGCTGGTTTGGTCCAGCTCCTCTGCCACCTGCACCAACCACCCACACCGGAGAGACAAATACCTCTTGTTGTCTGGCAGTGCTGAATTTTGTGTCTGTATGTTTTTGTTTGGGGGCATCCCATGATGCTTAGGGGCTACTCCTTTCCAGAGGCTCAGGGGATACCCGCTGGCGGTTCTTGAGGGGTCACACACACACACACACCCACACACACACAAACACAGACACACACACATATCCATTCCAGGGCAGAAAGACACTGCACAGATTCCCCTGGTACAAATGTCTGCGCTCGGAGAGTAATTTGCCCTCACCCGCCCAGAAGATGGGGATAAAAATACAGCCTGTCCTCCAGCGCAAGGAATGGCCATCAAGCCGCGCCTTTATTTTCTGCAACGGGAAAGAAAATAGAATCGGGCAGTGAAACAGTAGCTTGCTTTCGAGAGATGTTAAAACCCAGGAGCCAAAGAGGATCTGCCCTGGACTCGAGTCTCGATTGGGCCCTGGAATTAATACATGACGGTGGATTCCTGCTCGGGAATCCAAGAAGGGGCTGGGGGGGGGGGCTGGCCCAGTGCACCCCACACTTAATTGCTTCCCACTTGTTGATGGTGGCTGTGGAGGCGGTGTTTATACTGAAGGGAACTGGCCCGGGGGCTGAGGTGACTAATGACTTGATGTAAGCAAAAGCTATCTGCCAAAGTGCCCTCCTTGCAGACTTGGCAGATTTCTGACACCCGCCCTGGTCTCCTGATGAGCCCGTGTTGCCTGTGAGTCCATGGCCATGGCCTCGTGAGCCTGGGCGCTGTCGGGTGGGAGAACCCAGTGCTTCCCACTGCCGCCAAACCCTAGGGGCAAGGCAGGGCTCATTTTCCTGCATGGCCTCTAATCTTAACTTGCCCCTAAAATCTTGATGTGCAGATGCCTATGACCAGAGGGACGCTTGGTGAGCTTAAATGGTCGGGTTCCGCCAAGAAGGCCCGAGTGCCACCAAATTACAGGCCAGGGGCAAGCGGCTCGGGGAACCCATCCTCTGGCGCTTGTGGTGAGGCGCTGGGGCCTTGCCGGAAGGAGGTGGCTGTGCCTGTGACTCAGGCGACTTTAATTAGGGCCCTGGACTCGATGGCCCCCCAGATGATAGGGCGGCCTAAAGACCTGTGGTTCTCTTCGGGATTCTACTCCTGGGAAAGGCCTAGCCAGACTGGGGGTGCCCGCTCTTCACCTCTGCCGCATGCTCCAGAGTCTGGGTTCTGCCCTAAGCCCCCTCAGCACTGTCCCCTGGGTACAGGGACCCCTTTGGGCTGCCCTTTACCGAGCTGGACACCCCGCCTGAGCACCTCCTCTTTGTGAGCCTGGTCCCCACATGGCCATTGGGCCCCGCGTCCCCCAGCACTGTGTGGGGCGCCTCTGTCTTATTGTTGCTCTGTACACGACCAGCCACCTGTCAACGGGGCCCGGATGGACAAAGCTGAAGAGGAGCACAGATCTTATAGGGGCTGTGGATGGAGTAGGGACAGGAAGAAAAGGTGGCCTTGGTAGATGGTTCATGGGTCTCAGGCAGGGGAAAGATTGGACAAGATCTGGGGCTGGAGCGATAGGACAGTGGGTAGGGCATTTGCCTTGCACGCGGCTGACCCGGGTTCGATTCCCAGCATCCCATATGGTTGCCCGAGCACTGCCAGGAGTAATTTCTGAGTGCAGAGCCAGGAGTAACCCTTCTGCATCGCCGGGTGTGACCCAAAAAGAAAAAAGAAAAAAAGAGTGGACAAGATCTACTGTATTTTGTTTACTTCTGGACTGTCCCCCCAAGGTGCTCTGGGGTTACTTGCGCGGTGCACGGGGAACCATACAGTTAACCAAGAGTCTTCACCCTCTGTTTTGTCTCTGTGGCTCAACAGTTCTGCTCTTTACCGTATTTTTGGGGGCAATGACACACAGGGCAGTGGTCAGGGATCACTCCGGCAGTGCTCAGGGGACCTCATGTGGGACTGGGGATCAAACCGGGCTCCACTACACTCGACGCCAGCGCCTTCACCTGGTGCTGTCCAGCCACCTTTCTGAGTCGTCACAGGCCTTATAGGTACTACGGGGAGAGGATCACCTAATGTCCCTTTCCCTTGGCATCCACTGCTGGTCACAAGCAGCTCCCTGGCACGTTGTCTTAGGGACAAATAGCAAGCGGATAAGCAGTGTCAGACGCCGTTCCTGCCTCTCCCACTGGCGTGGAGATGAAAGAGAAGAGCCTGGAGGCGCGCCTGGGCCGCATCCCTTCCTTCCTCACATCAGCCGCCTCGTCGAGGGATGGGCGTGCTGCCCACGCGGGCTCTGGGTCTGGCTCAGCCCATCCACCCAGCCAGGACCTTTGCGCCCGACCCAAGGACAGGCAGACGAAGCAGAGACCCTGAGGACTGCACAGACTCCAGTGTGCAGACAGACGGATGCCAAACTGAGGCAGGTTCTGGGCACCCGTCAGGACTGCGCTGGGCAGGCTCAGCACTGAAAGGGCTGGGAACCCTATGTGGCCCCCCCCCCCCCCCCCCGGTGATGTGCAGGGGAAGCTGGTCTCTGAGGGTGGCCATGACCCCCTCCTCTGGCCCAGGAAGTGTCGCCTTAGCATCTCTGCAGCTGGCTGTGCCCCTGTGGCTTTGCTTCAGCCCCTCTGGGACCTTGTGGCTGCCCCCATTTTAGGCCCTGTGGTCCCAGGCCTGCACCCCCGCCCCCACTCCAGGCCGCCTCCTGAACGAGCCAGGGACGGTCCAGCTTCTCTTTCCGAGACCCAGTGCTGTTGCAAGCATTCTTTGTCTGGAGACTGACCCCATCTGCTCTCCCCGGAGTGAATCGTTTGCAAAAAAGAATCCCTCTGTTTGCAGAGGACAAAACTGGAAGGAAATAGACTGTCACGTGTAATTTGGATGGTGTTGGATGAATAACATTTCCCCCAGGCTTTGAACTTTTTCACTTGTTGTTACCCTTTGAAAGACCCCATCCACTTGATTTCTGAAAAATGCGAGTCTACCAGTTAAGGAAACTTTCTTTGAAGAATGAGGGTGCTGAGGAGTAAACTTTTATTTCTTGGTTTTTATTTATTTTATTTTGAGGGGGGACTCTACACCCGGTGGTGCTCAGGGGTCGTGCCTGCCTCTGCACTTAGAAATCGCATCTCGCTGGGCAGGGCTAGAACCCAGGTTGGCTGCGTGAAAGGCACGCGCCTTACTCACTGTACTATCCCTCCAGCCCTTGAGTGGTAAACTTTTAAATGACTAAACGGTTCCTTCTGGCTTCTGGACTGGCAGTGGGTTTTACTCTCGACTGACCGCTCCTTCTTGCCTCTGCTTATCTCTCTGGATTGATACAGCCTCCAGACCTGGGGGAACTTCCTGCAGGGGCTTGAGTGAGGCCCCACGTGTGAGCCGTGTCTCAGCATGTCTCAGAGTGACCCTCATTCGCTCAGTAGAGGACGCAGGCTTCCCCTGATTGAACAAACACAGAGTTTTCATCCGGGGCTGCAGTTTCAAGCCCTGGGTATCTGCACTCAGAGCATGCTTCATGGAAATTCGGTTCTTCTCGCTACCATATTGGCTGCCCAGCCCAGTCATGGGGGTGGCAGGCTAAGCCCTCGCTCAGGATGCTCCTTTTCTGCCGGAGGAGAGTGTGGGTTGGTGGAGATGGTGATGTTTCAGGGAGGTCTTTTGAATCAAAACCTTGGTTTGACTTCCCACCCACCCTCTTCAGTTGCAGGGTGTGTGTGTGTGTGTGTGTGTGTGTGTGTGTGTGTGTGTGTGTATTCTGATACCAGAATAGACCTGCTAATTATAGATGTGTCAGCCCCCTTCCCTGTCCACTGGGAGTATTCCTGTGGTTCGAGCGTGGCTCTGTGTGGGAGCTCGTGTCTTTGTGTCTAAACCTGTTCCAAATCTCAGCAATTGATGCTTTTCTGAAACCCCACCCGGGCCTGTGGGCTGCCCGTTCCGCTGCCATAGTAGGACCCAGAGTCGGAGAAGAGCTTTTCAGATTTCTGAAATGTGCCCACTTGGACAGTCCCCCTGTCCAAAGGGATCCCTGGGATAAGTGTGTGGTTTTGCGGGGCGGTGGGGGGGGGGGAGAGTTGTGTGCCTGGTGAGAATGGCTGTTTTGGCAACGGGTGTGTGCATCTGTAAGTGTTCCTAATCCTCTGTGACTTTTATTTCTTAGGAAAAGAATCACAAGGCCTGGTATTAATAGGAAGAAACAGTTGGGAGGAGAAATTATTTCTGACAGTGGTGCATGTGTCTGTTTATTTCTATTGTTTTATTTTGACTCTCATTTATTTGACTCTCACGTTTATACAACTCTTGCTGCCTGGAGTTGATTTAATAGTTTCTTAGATAAATATTCATTCCTTTTATGTCTTCATAATACTTTATTGCATGGGTTTATTTTTCATTTTTGTACATCGCATTATTTCTTGGATTGTGGGTTACTCCCTCATCTCTCCATCTGTTTACTACTCATCAGCTTCCATTTATTCCTTCACCCACCCATAATCCATCCACTTTCATTATCTAGTTATTCAGTCACCCATCTCACTCATCACCATCTTCCTTCCACCCATCCATCTACCCATTCACCCATCCACCCACTCACCCATCCATCCATCTGTCGACCTGTCCGTCCGTCCATCCGTCCATCCGTCCGTCCATCCGTCCGTCCATCCATCCATCCATCCATCCATCCATCCATCCATCTTTCTACCCATTCAGCCACCCATTTATCCACCGGCCCATTCATCTATCCATCCACCCATCTATCCATTCATCCATCCATTCTTCCACCCATCCACCAACCCATCCGTCCATCTACCCATCCACCCATTCATCCATCCTTGCACTCATTCAGCCACCCATCCATCCACCAGCCCATTCATCATTCATCCATCCACCCGCCCATTCATTTCTGTTTATTCAATAGCCATTTGGGTGTTATCGTGTGCTTAGATGCTGCAGACTGAGAGATGTATCAGTCACTGTGCTTTCCTTCAAGGACTCACTTTTAGATGAAAGTTTCCTTGGGCATTTTCTCTGATCCACAGACCAGGAGGAGAGACACCAGGGGCAGGGAGGGAGTGTGCTTGTTTCGGGATTGTTCCATGTCACTGTACTTAGGGAGAGGCTCTTGACGGTGATCAGGCGCCTTTACACATCCCCTTGGATTATTTGACAGTTGCTCTTAACTCTTTTCTCCCAAGGATTCCTTGTGCACTTTTTATAATTAAACTACTGGGAACAATATGGCATAAATATGTTGGCTTGTTGCTTGTAGAGCCAAATCATTATCCTCAGCCTTTAATCTCCCGAGAAATGAGTGGAGCAGCTTCACGTAAGTTTTCAGTAATAGCTTTTCTGAATACACTTCAGGTGGTGGCCTGGTGTGTTGGGATCCACTTGTTTCATGTCATTGGAACACTTTCTCTGATGCGATCAGGTAAAGGAATGCTGTGTGCGTGACTGTTGATGACATGGGGATGGACCAGTAATATTTGGAGGAGTCTCCAAGCCCAGACCCACAAGTGCCATTTCTTTAGTTGCAGCTGAGTTGGCAGCTAACTTATTGTCCTTCGGAACCATTTCCGTCTGTCTGTGTGCTAAGCTGTGCTCCTTGGACTTTCTGGCAGGACCCCTAGCATGAACCTAGAGCAGTTAGGACCAGAGGGT
Organism: Sorex fumeus; assembly: GCF_029834395.1. Taxonomy (NCBI): domain Eukaryota; kingdom Metazoa; phylum Chordata; class Mammalia; order Eulipotyphla; family Soricidae; genus Sorex; species Sorex fumeus. The sequence goes on from NW_026606059.1 coordinate 56,581,615, forward strand.
GGATGCCTCTATCAACCCCATTGTTTCTTTTTTTTTTTAAGCCCCATTGTTTCTTGATCCACATTATGCTTTGCAGCGCAAACAAGGGCAGTGAGTTTGCTGCTCTTGGAAGCGGCTTTATGTTGACCAATAGTGCCCAAAGGGCGTTTCAGCTTTACCTGAAAGTCAATCATGAAAGCTTTGTAACTATATCTCATGGTGATTCAATAAATTTTAAAAAAGAAAAAGCGTAGGGGCTTCGTGGACATTGGAAAACTAGAGCCCAGTGCCCTGTTACTTTCTAGCCTGTGACCTTGAGCGAGTCATTAAAGGGATCTGAGGGCTGGGGGTGTGGCTGTGGTGGTTGGCTGCTTGCAAGGGGCGGGGGTGAGCTCCTACACCACTGACACCCTAAGCACCACCAGGAGTGGCTTCTTCCGTGTGTGTGTGTGTGTGTGTGTGTGTGTGTGTGTGTGTGTGTGTGTTTTAATTGCATCTCAGATGGTTCTTTTCTAAAATAGGCAGGAGGGACTGGAGTGATAGTACACTATCAAACGGTAGGGCGTTTGCCTTGCACGCGGCTGACCCATGTTCCATACCTGGCATCCCGTATGGTCCCGCAAGCACCGCCAGGAATAATTCCTGGGTGCAGAGCCAGGAGTAACTCCTGTGCATCACTGGGTGTGACCCAAAAAGCAAAAGGAAAAATAAATACATTAAAAAATAAAACAGGCAGGAGGTTATTCTTCAAGTTGACAAGAAATAGAAGTCGACTGTGTAACGGCTGTTTGTATGGACTCTCAAGCTTGCTGATGAATACACCCTCTTAGGCTGTCACAGAATAGCTGCAGGCACCACCTGAATTAATCCCCCCCTTCCTTGGGAAGGCTGCAAAGACCAAGGGAGGCCCCCACAGGGCTGATGGAATGGCTCAGTGGGGAACCCATGTCCTGCATGAGTAAGGTAAGGTAAAGGTAAAGGCCCTCCCGTTGATCGTCGATTTGCTCGAGCGGGCCCAGTAACGTCTCCATTGGAGACTTTGTTGTTACTGTGTTTGGCATATTGAATACTCTCGGTAGCTTGCCGGGCTCTCCGAGAGGGGCGGAGGAATCGAACTCGGGTCGGCCATGTTGGTCGCTTGTAAGGCGAACGCCCTACCCGCTGTGCTATCACTCCAGCTCTGCATGAGTAAGGTCCTGCAAACTGGGAAAAGAAAGGTGCACCTAGGATGTCGTTCTAGGGACTGTGATCCAACTGACCCAGGGGCAGAAAACTGCTGGTTTTCTTGGCTTTCGCAAATAGTTGATATGATTTAGTGTCCACATTCATACTTCGTTTTTCTTAAAGTTTCCCTTTTTTCTCCAGTAGTTACTCTTGGTTGAGAGGGAGGGAAGGCCTTCCCCAAAAGCTGCTTGGGTGTGGGGGGTTACCACTGATCCACCGGCAGGTCTGGTGTTCACAGGCTGATACACTTAGAGGTGAGGGCTGCAGAAAGTGCACAGCTGTGTGTGCCAGTGTATAGGGACGTTTTCTTATACTGAGCCGGAGAAAACAGTGACACGTTGCCTTTGCAGGTGGCATGCTTCTGTCAAAGCCCGAGTGGATGGCAGAGGAGGGTCAAACATTTATAAGCAGGTTAATGGGGCTGGAGAGAGAGTTTGGCTGGCGGGTTGCTTGCTTTGCAAGGGGCTGACCCCTGTTAGATCTTTGCACCGTATATGGTTCCTTCCTGGATCCCTTCCAGGAGTGATCCCTGAGCATAGCCAGGAGGAAGCCCTGAACACCTTCAGGTATGTTCTGCTCCCCCCCCCCCCCACACACACACACACAGGTTAATAATTCATTTGGCAGAGACGGTTGTCCCGAAGAGGGTGTTGCTGACTTGGTTCCTTGGATTGAAAGCACAGCTATGGATGGGCAAGGTTGAGGCCTTGGTGCTCCCCTCTGCCCTCCCATGGAAGATCCGTGAAAAGTTTCCCAGGACATACCCCCGCCAGCTCTGGGAGCTCTGAAATGCAAATAGCCCCAGGCCTTGTGACCTGACCTGAGGGTGTGTGACTGGCAAAGACCCACTTTCCTATAGTCACCCACCCAGGATCCCAAGTCCCCTGAGGACCAGCTGCTTCTTGGGGTTGTGTTGACTGCAGTAGCACCCCAGCCGCGTACTCTCTATCTGTTACGAGGGATATCTATTTTCTTTTTGCTTTTTGGGTCACACCCAGTGATGTTCAGGGCTTACTCCTGGCTCTGCACTCAGGAATCACTCCTGGCAGTGCTCGGGGGACCATACGGGATGTTGGGAATTGAACCCGGGTCAGTCGTGTGCAAGGCAAACGCCCTGCCCGCTGTACTATATCTCCAATCCCTGGGGGATGTCTACTTTTAACTAAGAAAAAGTTATTATGGCTTAGGTACTTGATATTCGTTAGGTACTTGGTATTCTCGGGTCTATGATCTAAGGCCAAGAGTTTGCTCTCGTTTGATGCTTGTGTGTTCCTTAGTTTCATCTCTGCATATCCCAGGTGAGTGAGCTCGTCTGGTATATATTTTTCTCCCTCAGCCCTGTGCTCTCCATTTCCATCCATATCACATCAGTGAACACAGGTGTGCATAATAATGTTTTTTGTTTGTTTTGGTTTTGGGGCCACACAGGTAATGCTCAGGTCTTCCTCCTGACTCTGCACTTGGGGATCACTCCTAGGATGGAGTCCAGAGGCATTGAGCCACATCCCTGGTGTCCCCTTCCCCCTTGACTTTTTTTATATCCATGTTTTAAGAAGCACGCACACTAGTGTGTGGTGCTGAGACCGAGACCCAGGGTTTCACGTGTGTTGGTAGTTGTTCTCCCACCTCCCACTGAGCCATCTTCTTGCCCTGAAGCAATTTGGGTGGCCTTTTATAGGTTACGGTGCTTGTACGTTATAGTCGCTCAGTCGTCAAAGGATGTCCACTGAAAATTTTAGGAGAGGGCATGTCTTTGAGGCCTCCAGGTGAGAGAACTGTTGTGGGGTTTGTTCTCGCTCCTAGTTCTGAGTCCAGCCTTGGTGTGCCAATGGGCGCCTTATATCTCTGTTGGGCTGCAATACGCTTGTAGTTAGGGTTGTTGCAGAGACTGCTGAAGTTCCCAGGAACCGTCTTAGCCTTAAGTTACACATAGACTGTGGACAGTGGTGGCCCAGGAGAGAGAATAGGGTACATGTATATGAGAGAGGGGGGTGGGGAGGGGAAAGAGAGAGAGAGAGAGAGAGAGAGAGAGAGAGATCCTGCTGGCTGAGCTCCAGTTTAGTCCCCCCCCTGCGCCTTATCTGTTAGTGGCAGGATGATTCACGTTTGTATTCTGGGTCTGTTTTCTTATCCGCCCAGCTGGACCATGACATCCCCAAGTTCCTTCCTGTCACAGTGAAATAAGAAGGTCTGACTGGGTCTCCTGCGGGTTCCATGTTTCTCCGCCCTGAGCCTATGCCAACACAGGTCCAGTAGCGGACTGTCACTGTGGGAAGGAACTCTTGGTTTTCCTGTATGTTATTTAAAGGAATGCACACCCACACTGTAGGATTTCCCAGAGTCGATGCTAGGGAACAGCCTTTTCTCACACCATAGCCTCCAGCTCCTTAGGGCTGTGCTAAATCAAGCCACTCGGAATGGAAATGTACTTTCTGGGGGAGGAAAATACACATGGAATTTCAAAGACCGTGTTAAACACGGAAAACGTAGTCACTCATGGTGTTAGTGTTACTTTATATTGAAATGACAATGGTGTAGGTAAAGTGGGCTCAGTAAAAATAGGAGTTAATTTCTGTTTTGTTTGACATTCAATACAGCCATGAGAAATACTGAAAGCTTACTTGGTGGGTTGTGTTACAGAAGAAATTGCTGTCCTAGGACGGAAGTTGGGATCTGAGTTCTTTGGGTCCTGTCCAAGTACCAAAGTGTTTGTGATTCTGAGTGACAGGGAAAGAGGATTAGAAGGGGACACCTCTGAGACACACACACACACACACACACACACACACACACACACACACAGTGGAAAGAGTCAAGCTAAGCCATATGGAAGGACACCAGGGGAGGTGGCCTTTGAACTGACTTTTGAAGTTCAGGAGTAAAAAATTGTTTCGGGAAAATCAAACAGGTCAGAACTGTGTGGACTGTGGCAAAGCAGGGAATGGCCAAGGAGGAGGGGGCTTGGGAGCAGAGCCCCCAAGCTTCTCTCAAGACTGAGCCTCAGTGGCTCTGGGACAGGAAAGGGAGAGATCCAGAGGCAAACAGGAAGTGGCCCAGTCCCCCGCAATCCGGGGCTCAGGGTCACCCAGGCTCAGAGCATCTTCCTGTCACTGGGTTTTTTCCCGGGTGGGTGACAGCTGGGACTGTGTGACCCAGCTGCCACTCTTGTCCCAGAACAGCTGAAATATCTGCTCTCCTTTGAAAAGTTTTCCCTTTGTTCTGTTTCTGGTTGGTGGTTTCAGGGAGCCGGGGCCAGCCAGGCGTTGTTTAGAGAGCAGCAGTTGAGAAATACGATGTTGCGTGTACCCAACCCTAGTCATCCATGGCCAAAGAAAACAAAACAAAACAAAAAAAAACCCCAAACAAAAATAAAACAAAAAAAAAAACCAGAGAACTGTTTGGTAGCCCACAGCAGGCAGAAGCTCCATATAATTTTTGTGAGTGCGCCCTGAATGTGGCAGAGCAATGCTTTTTGAGTGGACGTGTCATGTTCAAGGGCTCCTTTTAGCCCCCACACGTGACTACTGGTACTATCAGGTTTCTTTGTGCTGTGTTATCAGCTCCAGCCAGATGTCCTCTGGAAAAAGGTTCTTGTTGCCTAGGCCTTGAGAACTGACGTCACAGGAGGTGGCCTTTCTTAAGTCATTTAAAAAAAAAAAAACCTGCTGTGTGCATGTTTGGGGAGTGACTTTGGGAATGAAAAGATTAAAAAGTGGCCCAAAAATTGAGTTTCAGTCAGAGAGCTTTGACCCAGCAAATAATAGTAGCCAACACTGAATGCACCGTTGCTCGGGGTGAGACTCTGTTCTAAGCACTTAGAAGGAGAGTGTTCACCCCTTCAGGCCTCACGGCAGCCCCCTATAAGCACTTCCTGTCTCCTTTCACAGATGAAGTATGGTAGGCAGAGAGAAAGGTGATCAGCCGCAGAGGTGGAGGATTGGGGGTGAGAATGTGATTGCTGACCTTGGATAGTTAAAAGTCACCCGGCAGCTGCATCAGCTGTGGAAAACTTGCTGGGGAGTAGAAGTGGGGTTGGTAGATAAGTCAGATGGCCCTGATTTTCCTTCAGGGTGGTATCACCTTTCCTAACCTCAGTTTCCCCGACTGGAGAACTGACTCTGAACTTCTCTCTTTCCACCTTGTCAGATTCGTTTGGGATGATTTGGCCAAATGCAGGGAAATGGTAAGATATATATGGGAAAAGAGGGTGGATTGGGGGCAAGTGTCAGAGAAGAGAGGAGGAAAGACGAGAGGGAGATGTGACTGACCTACTCCAGAACCTTGGCGTGCCTTAGTCTTCTAGGGTGCCCCCACACACCATATTCTGATGATTGGTTCCTGTCCTTGCCTTGGATTGCACTCGGAGTCATAAGTACCTGGCAGCAAAAAAAAAAAAAAAAAAAAAAAGGCAGTAAGAAGGACCAGAGGGATTGTACAGCGTGTAGGTGCTTGCCTTGCATGTAACTGACCCGAGGTCTATCCCTGGGATGTCATATGGACCCCCAAATCCTACCAGGTGTGATCCCAGAGCACAAAGTCAGGATTAAACTTTGAACACGGCCAGGTGTGGCCCCCAAACAAACAGGCAAGCCAAAAGCAGTAAGGAGGAAGGTGACTTCATAATGCTTTAAGATTTAAAGGTGTTAGAGTGCTGACGGGTCTGTGTACGGTTGGGTGATAGTTGAGTGATTGGTTGGGGCTGCTCAGTTCCACCTGTAGGCTGTTGGGAAGGTTAAACACTCCGTGTTTTAAGGCATTCTCTGGGCAGCTAGACTGTGGGTCTTTTCCACATCTAGGAGGCTGTCTTGAATTGGATATCCAAAGATTCCATCCTGAAACAATTCACAGTATTATTCCGCCCAGCACAGGAACACAAAACCCTAAGCTTTCTGTGACTCAGCCATGAGAGGACATTCCATCCATTCTTCGGACTTATCTTATCATTTCAAACTCTGGCTGAGAGGGGGTCTTAAGTGACCTCCCGTTTTTGGAGGGGGTGGTCAGGGGTTTCTGCTGGCTCTGCATTCAGGAATCACTCCTAGCGGTGCTCACGGGACCATATGGCGTGCTGAGGATCGAACCTGGGTCAGCTGAGTGCAAGGCGAATGCCCTGTCCACTCTACTATTGCTTCAGCTCCAAGTGACCTCCTTTGAATTAGATTTAATCAGTCTTTGGTTAGGCGAGGAGGCGGGTGATGAATGGAGCAAGGCAGTTTCATGGTGGTGGTTATCTTTAGTCTCTAAGAGAGACCACTGTGAGATTTGAGAAAAGGGGCCTTTTTTTTCCTTTGTAAAAGACTTCAGAGTAAATAGGCGTCGCATCACATCTCCATGGTAGTGGTTAAACTCAGCCTTGTAGAGTGAAGACTGCTGTAGGTAAATTAAACCCTTAACTTACAGAAACAGTCAGTGGGTCGGATTTAGACTGCTGGCTGATAATTTCCAAACTCCGATTAAGGATTTGCTATAAATGGAAATTGTAGTATTACTAATTTTACTTTCATTTCCTGGGGTGAGGGGCCCTATAATATAAGTAGGATCCAAACCAGGATTTTTAACCCCTGCACTTACAGCAAGTGCCTGAACTCTGGGATCGTGTTCCTGCCTAGACATTAGTCTTTTTTTTTTTTCCTTTTGGGTCACACCCACGATGCACAGGGGTTACTCCTGGCTCATGCACTCAGGAATTACTCCTGGAGGTACTTGGGGGACCATATGGGATGCTGGGAATTGAACCCAGGTTGGCCCGGGTTCGTGAAAGGCAAACGCTCTACCCGCTGTACTATTGCTCCAGCCTCATGTCTTTTAAAACAATTCAGAAACCTGGTTTTCATCACATCTAAATATTGCATACTATATTGTCAGTGTACTATTTTTTATAAGTTTTAAGGGATTATGCCTTGCATTTCTTGCAGGTTGTTTATAGTCAATGAAAATATAGATTTTATAGCAGAATGATTCCCTAGCACATGATCATTAATTCTATTTTTTTTTTAAATAAAGAAATGCTGACTGGATACCAACTATGTTTGTTAGTGCACATTCTCCAGTTCATAAAATGTTTTAATATGCAATTGGCTGAGGACGAGATGATCCCAGCTAGTGAGTTTAAGGACCAGAATCTTATGAGCACAATCTGGGTAATGTTCCACTGGGAAGAATGAAAGGAAACACAAAGAAAATGGATTCCTGGTCTCTTGAAGAAACCTAAACAAGTCAAGCTTTCTTAGACCACTCTGAAAAAATGAGTTAAATCAAAAAATGTGAAGGTCTCTCTTAGGTATGTTTGAAATACTTGCCGGAGAGAAGGGGGCAGTGCAGCTGGAGTCCTGGAACCCATTTGCTTCTGCAGCTCCTCAGCTCTCTTAGTCTCTTTGAAGTTGGGGGGTGGAGGGGGTGGTCGATGACCTTTCTGCCCCGAAAGAGCAAAGGTCAGTGTTCCTACTGGGGCCCAGGATGGAGGGTTTTGTCTGTTTGGGAAAGACAACTGTTTGCATCAGAAGCTTAAGAGCCTCCAAACAGTAAGATACACACGAAAGGTCATCCTGCTTTCTGGGTCCTTATGAGAGTCCTAAGACAAAGGTCCAGGCTTAAAATGGAAAATTACTCTGAGCTTTAGTGGAGAAAAAAGAAAATCAGGGAAAATAACCTTCTGAACACTTAAAAGAATGCATTCGGACCCACTGACTCGCAGGATCACTAAGTCAGGTGGCCCCCTCTTCACCACCGAGTTCTGAGACCCGTTACACTGCCATGGCCCCCCGCGGGTGCTTCTGGGCTTTGTGTGACACACTCAACCACCCGGTTGATCCAGCCAGGCATTGTTGCGGAAAATGGACTTAAAGGGCAGACGCCAATTCCATGACATATTTTAAGTTCTTTCAAGTTAATGAACACCGGTGGCTTAGTGAAGGGGCCCCCACCCCTGTTGGAAATTATCTGTTGGCTTCTTGGTTGGATTCTGCACCTCACATTCAAACAGCAGAGCCTTTCTCCAGACACCTGGAGCTGTGTGTGCTCTTCTGACGTCCGCTGTTTCGAATGGGGTTGGGAGACCCCTTCCCTCCCCACTTCTTGCTGTCAAGAGACCCGAGGTGAGAAGAAGAGGTAAATGTTTAGACATCGGTACAGTTTAGCAGAATTGTAGACCTTAAATGCAATTTCCTTTTTCCCGTGGCTTAGTGCAAAAAAGGTGAATTATGTTTATACAGTGCTAAAATTAAATTTCGGTATTGCAACACTGGGTCAGAATTCAAATGGTGCATGTGTCAGAAAATCCCTTGGGGTCTCGAGTTGGTAGAAAGACATTCATTAGACCTTTCCTGAGCAAATGAGCATTCCACCGTGGCTGGAACTGCTGCGGATCTCTGCAGCTTCCAAGGACCAGGATGATTCCATCTGTATCTGAGATCAAAGGAGATAAGGTTGCCAAGGAAACCAAGTGTTAGGGAATCCTGTGCGGCTTATGCATTTAAATGTGATTTGAGGTTTGGGAGCCCCCCACCCACACACACGCGCGCACACGTACACACGCACACACACACACACACAGCAGAAAGGGTAATACATGAAATTGAGCAAAACCTTTGTGCCTGGGCCATAAAGGAAATGACCCCACACTTAATGTAGCACAAGCTGTGGGCCTAAGGGAATCACACTCTCGCTACCTTCTGTGTGTTTGAGCGTCAGATTTTAATGATGTGCCTCCCAGTGGTCTTCGCAGAAATGGCCATGTGGAACATCCATGTAACATGTTTCTCCCCGTCTCTTCTCTCCCCCTCCTCTTGCCCCTCCTCTCCCACCCCCCATCTCTCCTTTTCTGTCCTCGCCACTTCTCCTCTGCCCTCTAAGCCATTCACGTTTTATGGAGACCCTTTTCTGAATTTAAAAATAAATTCTAGTTACCCAATTTTAAAAACACTCAAAATCATCTTCTTAAAATATATAAAAAATCATCTACCATTCGTGTCATTATTTTGCTGTGTGTGCTAGTAGCTTTCCATATATATAGACCTCTGCAATAACTGGGTGTATAATACTTTAAATAGATTTCTGTGTGGTACACATAATTTTCAGATGAATGTTTGGCATTCCCTTTTTCCTGACTGAAGACAAGTGATCGCCTATGAACGTACAAGGATGTGGCCATTTTCACTCTGACTATGCCTTTGTATCTAGTTTCAGTGAAAGGATGTGTCTTAGAGCCACTTGTGTGTGTGTGACACCCCCCCCCCCCCCCACACACACACACCCAACACACACATAACAGGGTTGGACTGGGAGGTGGATTTAAGACATTGACTTTTGTGCTGCAGTTTGTGTTTGTTAAAGTCACATCCAAGTGTGAGCCACTGGCGATGTGCACCTGTGTCACTGTGTTTTAAGAAGTGAAGTGCACGAGCCGTTCAAGACATCTGTGACTTTGGAAAGGAGTTGGCCAGGCGACTAGGGGTCTCTTTTACACAAATTTTCCCGGGTGTTTCTTCTCTGTCTGTTTTATTGACCAAAGACCTTAACTTAGAACTGTTACACACCTTTGGTATGACAGTGACTGTCTGAGAGAGGTTTGACTCTCATTTTTTTGCTAATAAGGAAACAGGCTTAGAGAAACGGGCTGTTGGCTGTTTGCATGACACCTTTAAATTCCCCCTAGGAGAAGTGGGATTGCAAGACTCCCATTTCCAAATCAGGTGGGTGAATGCGTGCTCACTCGCTGAGGAGATGTGCAGACACCAGATAGGTGAAGCTCTGGGGTTGAAGACCTTTTTATTACTGTGGAACAGTTATTGGAATTGTCAGTTCAGCAGCAGTCAGTTTTTTAAAGAATTGTCAGGGAAATTGCCACGACTGGCACTAGTCCTTAGACTAGTAGTAGTAAAGCTTTATTGAAAAGCTCTGAAAATGTTGGAGTGCATGCAGGGACCTTGGATTTGATCTCCAACCACACAGTGTCCCCTGAGCACCACTAGGAGAGACCCTCCCATCCCCACTTCCCACGCCCATCCCAAGCACTGTTCCTGTGGTAACAACCAAGCACCCAAGAACTATTTGGTATGGCCTAGAGAGAGGGAGGGGGGAAAGGGAGAGATCTCAGGGAGATAGTTATGGTGCTTAACTAGGTGTGACTCTAAAACATGAGAGGGGGAGTGGGAGGGAACAGATTAAACCCTCAACAGTCCCTGGTTTGATCCCTGGTATTGCTTTTTTTTTTTTTAATTGAATCACCATGAGATACAGTTATAAAGCTTTCATGATTAAGTTTTAGTCGTACAGTGATTGAACACCTAACCCTCCACCAATGCAGTTCTCCGCCACCAATATCCACAGTATTTCCCCCATACTTTGTCTCTGCGAATTTTCCCACCACCATTCAAGCCTACCTGCCAGGGGCAGATGGTAGATAATTTATTTCCTGTTTCTCACTTTGAATATCATAGAAGTCACACAGCCGCTTTTGCGACCGCATGCTTCTGGATTCTAAAATTGTAAATGGTTGGGGTCCAGAGACATCTCTGTAGGGAGCTAATGCATTTTGGGATTCACTTGGGAGTCTCTGGACCAAGACTGTCGAGCGCTGAGATGGCGCCCAGAGGCAGATCATCGTGGGCGTGAGTTTCAGGATCCCAAGTGGGTGAGGACATGGGGAGGGATGGCCCGTCTCTGCTGCTGTGTGGCCAGGAGGCTTAGTTTTGGAACCTGCATACCTGGGACTTGCTTCTAGAAGCTTGTGGCTGCTAGGGTTTCATCTGGAGTGGGTGGAGAGAGCACATCTGCTCCATCTGAGGTGCCCTGGGGTCTGGAGAGATCTCCAGCAGGCTGCTTGGTATTGCATCTGTGCCCCTGAGCACTGCGAGGAGTGATCACTGAGCACAAAACCTGAGTAAGCCCTGAGCACTGCTGGGGCCAGACTCTCCAAAATAAATAAGTAAAGAAAATAAATAATGGACACTCCATTGAGTCCACTGATGAGAATTCACTATAGCTGTCCCGAGGTGAGGTGGTCCCCTTTGGACCCTGTTGGGAATGGAGCTGCCCTTCTTCCCAGAGCTCAGTGGCCCTGCTCAAGGTTTAACACCACATTTTGTAACCAGATGACAACAGCATGGAGAGCGCCTAATTCTCTGCTGTGATGGTTTCATTAGCAAACAGCCCTTCGGATGTGCTGGTTTCTGCACCCCGTTCACTCCACTTCCTCTGCTGAAAGTGTGTGTTCAGCTCCTGGTGCTGTGCTGACCCACCCTTCCAGTGAGCTGCGCAGGGGTGGGGAGGGGTGGGGTGGGGCGTGCTAAGCACTCGAAACCAAGACACGGGACTGTCCTTCTGGGTCTATTTCCATTTTAACTCTTGGAGTTGTTTCTGTTTGTTGACAACCAAAGGGAAAAATCATACGCCATGGGCATTAACTGACCCTCCCTCTCTCTCCCCTCGAGGGGGGAAAAATCTCCTTCTGGTGTCTCCTGATTCTCAGCATCTGTGATTGGAAGGAAGAGGAAGACTTACCAGAGAGTGAGCTGGGCTTGCACATGCTAAGCAGCTGGGAGCAATTTTTTCTTAATTTGCTTGTTTGTTCCTCTAGTCTCTCTGTGTCATTGGTTAAAAAAAAAAGGAGGGGGAGGCAGGGGACTCAATCCAGTATACGGAGTTTCGATTCACTTATTTGGAGTTTTTTCTTTTTTCTTTTTTTTTTTTTCATTTTGGGGCCACACCTGTTTCTGTGCTCAGGGGTCACTCCTGCTAGTGCATGGGGTGGCCATGTATGGTGCTTGGCATGAGACCGAAGTTGGTCATGTGCATTGTACTATCTCTCTGATTCACTTGGGCTGTTTATTTTATTTTTTAAAATTTCTTTTTTTTTTTTAATTAGTGAAACATGAGGTACAGTTATAGACTTACAAGCTTTCATGCTTGGGTTTCAGTTAGACAATGATCGAGTACCCATTTCTCCACCACCAATGATCCCAGTAGCCCTCCCACCCCCCCATCTCCCCCACACACCCTGCCTCTGTGGCAGAGCATTCCCTTTTGCTCTCTCTTTCTTTTAGGGTCTTGCAGTTTGCAATAGAGATATTGAGTAGTCATCGTGTTTGGTCTGTAGTTTACTTTCAGCACGCATCTCGCATCCCAAGGAGTCCTCCAAACATCCTTTACTTGGTGTTCCCTTCTCTATCTGCTCTGCGTTTTTCTGTTGGGCTGTTTAAATGCAGCCAGTTACTGAGCTGAAGGGTGTTTTTTAAGTTCTGCCATCACACCAGTTGTCCATTTAGCAGACCATCCAATTCTTGTACCATCCATCTCTCACCTGAGAAGCGTGTTTGCTGGGCCAGACTTGGGGGGTAAGGAAAAAGGCTGAAGTTGCTTGCTTGTATTCATAAAGCAGCTTCTACAGTCCAAGAAGTGTTGTGAACTTCCCCCCCCCCCCCCCCCACTTTGGGCCCTGCCCACCAGTGGTGCTCAGGACTCACTCCTGCTCTGTGCTCATTGCTCATTTCTGGAAGGCCAGCACCTTAGCCACTGGCCTGTCTCACTGACCTGCCTTTAGACTTGTTCTAGCTGCCCGAGGAACAATGTTCCTACCGTGAATGAAGGAGTTTTGGTTGAGAGAACCTCGGACGGTTCAAGGTCATGGCTGTTGATTTGAATCCATTCAGGTGGGGTCTTACCTTTGATTTGGCGCTCACATGGATCGTGTTCCCCTGGGAAATGAGGTTTCCCAGAGTTTATACATATGTATCACACACCCTCCCCTCTGGTTCCACTGGGCTCTGTGGGTCCTTCTGGGGAGGGGCCTGTCGTGACTGTCCCCTGCCACCTTTGCTCCCTCCAGAGGAGGTCTGTGCTTACTGCCCAGAAGTCACGTTCCTCCCTCCACCCCATCCCAGCATGTTACATGTTACTGTCACTTGTACTTGCTTTTTTTATTTTTGTAATTGCATTACAATTCGATTGTAATACAATTGTATTACAATATCGCTGGAGCAGTAGCACAGCGGCTAGGGTGTCTGCCTTGCATGTGGATGACCGGGGTTCAATTCCTCCACCCCTCTCGGAGAACCTGGCAAGCTACTGAGAGTATCTGACCCACGCGGCAAAGCCTGGCAAGCTACGCGTGATGTATTCGATATGCCCCCCCCAAAACAAACAAACAAAAATAAAAACAGTAACAGCAAGTCTCACAATTTGTTGTGAGACATTGCTAGTGCCCGCTTGAGCAAATTGATGAACAACGGGAGGACCCAGACCCAGTAATTGTATGATGGAATGAAATTTTATATCAGCTGATGACATTTGAGTGGGAAAAGAGTTGTATTTTGGAACGCTTGAGAAACAGCTTTTTTAAAACAACAAGAAAGACTGTCATTTTAGGTGTGATGAAGATGCCTCCAGTTAAATAAAGGGGGTGTTGGTAGAGGTGAAGACCCAGTCTGTTTCTTGTAGGTCACGAAACTGTCCTTGAAGGAGCTTGAAGTTGGGTATTGCGGGGTATGGGTTTGTTTTGTGAGAAAGAAAGCAGAGTGCCTCCCAGCAGTTGAAGGGCAAGTTAGGGGGAGGTTTCAAAGAACATTGGCAAAGGCGTATGTGATTTTTTTTTTTTATTTGATCCTCCCAGGCCCTGACTTTTTCATAATCAAACAACTTTCCCATCAGACAGGATAATTTCTCCGCTGATCCCAAATGACTGCTTTTCATAGCACTGCCTTGGGGTTTCGGATAGAGAAAGGGAAGAGATGCCAGACCTCTGGCTGGACAGCCCAGTTAAATATTCTGAGTTTTCTGATGGGACATCTCCACACTCGATAACACTAACATTCCAGTAGTAGCACTCCAGATTGGATGGGAATGTACCACAGAAGCCAAGTAAGTGATCTTGGCTAACTAAAACATTAACACAGAAGGCTTAACTTGCTCCAACAGCTTAGTAAACCCTCAGACAAGGACTTAATGTCCTCATGGTGAGATACAACAGCTTTCACAAAGTTTCTTTTACTGAAGTATTTTGTGATCATTCCATCAGCCGTTGAATGATCACAAGGAATATAAAATAAATTATCATGGGCCTGCTATGGGGGGGGGGCAGGCTTGAGGGATGGTTGGGAAAATGGAGACAGTGGTGAAGGGAAGGTGACCGTGGTGGTGGGTTTGGGGTTAGAATATTGAATACCTGTAACAGATCGTAAAGAATAACTTGAACAGTGTTTAAATGAGAGAGGAGGAAAAGGAAAAAGGAGAGTGAGCAAACTGGCCGAAGAGTCCTGCAGGCCTGGTGGTTATGTCAGCCCAACCCTTCTACCAGCTGGGAGGCACTGGGGAAGACCCTCCTTGGCTTCATCTGTCAAATGGACCAACAGTTTCTCTCTGGCACAGCAGCAGCAAAGTCCGGGAACTCCAGCATCGGGGAGGTGCTGCCATCCTGTAGGTTAAGGGGCCGCAGAGATCCTGAAGGGCATCATATCATAGCACAGTTGCCTTACAAGCAACAGACCCCATCCTCAGCACCACGTACCATCCCCCGAGTATCGTCAGGAGTAAGCTCTGCGCATCCCCAGGTTTGCCATATCGCCTTTCTTCTCCCCCAAAAAAGTCAACCCAAAAGATTAGATTCATTGTATTCATCTGGCTCTTGAATGGGTCACTGTTTATGGAGCAAAATGTTTGGCAGAGCTCCCCTTTCGGCTTCCCCGACTCCAAGTCTGTGAACGTGGGGGCATCCACAGTCCTAACACTACAGAGGACCGAAACGGAGCCAGTCAATAGGACCAGGGGAAGATGATGCAATCTAAGCTTCCCCAGCACATTAGTGGAGCGTCTTTACACCCTTTTGCTGTGATCACTTTACATCGTCATTAAAGCAGGTGTTCTGGCACTTCTGCCCTGCCAAGGCCCTTCCACCCTGGTCCCCGAACGACACATGCATGGGGAAACCAGAGACCCCTTTTCCCTTTTCCCTTGCTAAAATGTGGACGTGCAGACTTGGCAGTTCAGCCTTTGGAGGAATTCAGACTGGTCTTCCCAGTTCATTAATGTTCTTTCCTTGTAGAGGGGCGGGAGTTGCTTCCCTATTTCCAAAATAATATTTGCTCTTTGTTTACTTGGAAATTGAAGCAGTAATGAGTCAAGGAGAAGGCAGGCCTCGTTTCGACCTGGACTCTCTGCCCGAGGGGTTCCCCCAGCCCCACCATTTTGGTTGAGGCAGTGGCAGATAGGTGTGCGGGGCATGTTGACGGTCTCCTGGCTCCAAGGTTGATGAAAAAGGGGGAGACATTTCAGCTTCATGTTCAACTTGCTGGCAGTGAGCTGTGTGGTCGATTTTTCTCCTAGAGCTAGGGCAGAGCAGAAGGGCTCCAGGACCAGGAAAGCAGGTATCTGGCCCTACCCCACCGCGCGAGCCCACACTTCCCTGACCAGTGCCCCCAAGAGCTCCGATCGGTGCCTGTGTTGGAATGTCTGGGTGCAACCTCCCCCACTACCCCATTTTGTTTCAGCCAAGACTCTTCTCATTCCCAAATCATATTTATTTACTAATTTTGGGTTGATTGGTTTTTTTGGGGGGCCACACCCAATGCTGTTCAGGACCTTATTCCTGGATCTGCTAAGTGATCACTCCAGGGTAGTGATCAAGCTCAGGGGAGCTTATGTACTGCAAGGGACTAGACTCAGGTCGGCTGTGCGCAAGGTGGACGCCATACCCACTGGAGTATTGCTCTGGCCCAGGTAGTGTCTTTTAAGACCTGACACCCTTCAAAAGCTCTGTTTGAGCTAGTCAGTGCTGGGCCTGTAATTTGTGTTCATTAGGCATCGGCCGCACGTGAACCCACGGTGGTTTGTGCTGATGTGTGTGCAGGACGCTAGAGGGTGGGTAGAGGGTGGGTTTCGAGAGGCACAGATAAATGGACTTGCCTCTTAGTGGAGGGTCCCGGTCTGATGCCACAGCAGCATCAGTTTCTTCCCTGATCCTCAGGCCAGTCATCTCTCTCACTGACTTGGGAAGGTTTTAGAATTAGGACCATAGCAGATCCACTTGATTTTAGAATCGGGACCATGAAAGATCCATTTGATATTAGTAAGGGACCATTTGACAATAGTCAGGGACTATGAAAAGATTCTTTTAGTATCAGCGTTGGGAGCACGAAAGATCCATTTCATATTAGAGTCGGGACCACGGCAGACCCATTTGATATTAGAGTCGGGACCACGGCAGACCCATTTGATATTAGAGTCTGGACTGAGAAAGATGCATGTGAAGTGATGGTGATAGGAAAGGCCTGTAAGAGGGTGAAGCCGGGCCAGTTCCTTGCTCCTGGCTCTGTCTCCTTAGCCAGTGCTGAGCTGGGATTCTGCTAAGGAGGCTCCAAGACCATGGTGCATGTGAGAGAACCTCCCCCCACCGAGGCAAAGCAGCCCCCTCTATGGGGATAGTGCACTGTCATGGAAAGGAGGCTCAGGTGTCCTTGGAGACCCTAGATCTGCAGGGTGATAGGCCTGGAGTGGACAGCTGCGTTGTCCTCTGCGAGACTCACCGGCCTGCTGTGCTCACAGCCGCTGGCCAGAGAGGACGGTTGCGTGGCCCACGGCAGGTGGAGTGGTATTGTCGCTAAGCTTGTACTGTGGGGGCCTGTTTGTAGTTAAGCTTTTGGACTTTATAATTTGTTACATTTGCTTAGTCTCTAAACAGGAAAGTCTTGAGTGTTATGTCTAGATCTCAATTTTTTTCTTTCTCTTTTTTTTTTTTCAAATGGAGGGATGGCAAGAAAGGAAATCTGTCAGTAGCTGTGATTCAGTTTGGCAGTCAGTGTGCCTAACTTTGTCCCCATAGTGGCCAGGGCCAGACAAGGAGATCCTGAAGCCTTTGTGTCTTTTCATGTCAGAGAGCTTAGTGTTCGAGGCTGACTCTAAACAGACTTACTCCGGCACTTATGGTATGCAACAGGACTTCTGATGGGGCCTGGGTGAGAATGTGAAGACCAAGGAATCGTGCTCATCCTTTCTTCCAGCAGCCACATGGAAAGCATCACAGCCGTGGAATTCAGGAGAAGTCAGGGAGCCATAAAATATATTGGGTCCACAGCGCTTGCATCCGTGCCAGTGGAAACAGCCCGGGACAGCTGTGCTACTGCAGTGATTAAGCACCTGCCCTCTGCAAGATCTCCCTGTGCTGTGGAGGCTTGTTCAAGCCCAGAATCCTGGCCGGGGGGTTGGGGGGGGGTGGTCACTTGGCGGTCAGACACGTGCCTGGCATGTGTGAGACCCCACCCAGCTTTGATCCCAGATCCTGACACCACAGAAAAGAATAAGCAACTTCCCTTAGATTCCTTAGCAGAGGGAGGTGACCTCAAGGCTGCTTATTCAAATAAAGACTAGGATTGGGATTTGCGGGGGCTCCTGGATGGGGGTTTTATATGACTTCCTGTGGTAGAGCTTTTGGCTGGGTTATGGCCGGCTTTACCCATTTCTGTGTGTACACATTTACAAAGCTCAGTTTCATAGCCGAGTCTTCTACAATGTCCAGGACCTCAGCCCTGATTGTGGGAGTGCAGTCCAGTTAATGTTCTGCAAAGGGAGAACTGGCCAGCTGTTTGTCACAGTCTTTGCCCACCTTAAGGTTTACGTTCTGGGAAAAAAGCGAGCAGTTTTTCCCTGTGACTTGTTCTCTGTCTTTTGCTCCTTTTCAATTCTTTCTTAGTTTTTTTGCACCCTGAAGTGACGTTCATTTAAGGGAAAAGAGAGAAAAGTAGGGCGGGATGCTTGGAGAGTAAGAGAATGGAGGTCTGGGACCCCCCCCTTCTATGTCAGACTCTGTACTGGGCACGCAACACTAGTTCTTAGGAACCTGGGGGACTGGAGTGCCATCCTAGTCGATGAAGCCCAGCCAGAAGACAGTTTGTGGCTTCCTTAAAACATCAGAACACCAGGGCTAGAGCGATATTACAGCGGGTAGGGCATTTGCCTTGCATGTGGCCGACCTGGGTTCTATTCCCAGCATCCCATATGGTCCCCTGAGCACCGCCAGGAGTAATTCCTGAGTTCAGAGCTAGGAGTAACTCCTGAGCATCACCAGGTATGACACCCCCCAAAAAAAAAACCCAATATCAAAACACCCTGTTATTCATCCTGGCTTTTAAAATCCATTTGCCTGTCTTTTTTGCATATCTGCCCAGAGCCATGCACCCCAAATTCTAAGTCCAGAGGAATCGCTTGGAATTGTGTAAAATAATCTCAAGGAAAAAATAACCTTCCAATTAAGCAAGTTTGAGCTGAGGCCTGCGACGCTGCATTTCTGTCGTCGTGGGGGCAGGGGACGGGGGTGGCCGCTGACCTCAGGCCTTGAACACAAGGGCAGGCCCCTGGCATCTGCTGACTGCTGCCGTTTCTAGCAACAGGGGCGGAAGAGGATTTATCAAGGACGTTTGAAGAAGTGGTGGCTCTAGTTCACTGATCACAAAACCCACTCAGATGACCTACTTCCTCCCCCTCCCCAATTGTCATAACCCCTTTGGCGAGAGGTGGCCTTGGCAGCTGATGGAGATCTCGGTGTGTTTGTCAGTATTGACACAGTGTGTGGGTTGAGAGGATGGTGGAGAGAAGCAGGAAGACGTGTGGCGCGTCAGATCGTCTTATCGTTTGCATCTGAATTAAGGGTTTATATATATTAGCCTCCTGCTACTCTAGACAGTGATATCTGGGGGCTGGGTGGGGAGGGTCACTGCTGTGCTGCTGTTTCAGTGAGTTTATATGTGGCTCTGTGGTGTGGGAGAGGAGTTGTGTCTTCATGACTTCTGCAGATTGATTAGCTCCGTCTGGCCGTGGCTCAGATCCCTGGGGATGTGCGTCTAGGATCTCACACATCACACTAAAATTAATGAATAATACTTAGATGCATCACTGGTAGGGCCTGAGCCCCAGTGTACCAAACAGTACGGTGAGGAGGGGAGGGTGCTTGTCTTGCACATTTCCTACCCAGGTTGGATCCCTGGCACCCCATATGGTCCCTTGAGCACTGCCAGGTGTGGCCCCAAAACCACAACAAAAAAATTTAAAAATTACAACAATAAAAAAATATAAAATAAAATCTTTTCAGAAAATTGAAAAAAAACAAAATAAAAATACCATTGATGATGGTGACTTTCTGCTGAGTGGACTGAACTTTTTCTCTTAGGAATCAGGGTTGCAGCGAGTGATGAGACCAAGGTGGGCAGCAGAGCTGTCCAGTACCTCTTGACGTGATAGAAAGATATTTGACCGCAAAGTTGCCACGGAGACCCCTTCCCTCCCACCACTTGTGTGATAGAAAGATATTTGACCGCAAAGTTGCCACGGAGACCCCTTCCCTCCCACCACTTGCCAGCTGAAATCCGCATGCTACCCTCACTGCATTTCTTTCTTAGGTCTGTGTTTTTGCTTGGGTTTTGGGGGTCACAGCCAGCTCTGAGCTAGGGAGTCGCCCCAGCAGGGCCCAGGAGTTATGTGGTGCTGAGGATCAGACCAGGGATCAGCCACGTGCAGGGTGAGTGCCTTAACCCCATCTTCTCTCTCTACAGCCCTTGAAGACTATGTCAATTAATTTAATGTTTTTTTTTCTTGAGGGGGGACCGGGGGCGGGGGTGGGGTGGGGAGATGGGTCACACCTTGCTGTGCTCGGGGGACCCTACGCAGTGCTGGGGTGGAACCCGGGTGGAGGCCACAGTGGCAGCGTGCAGGCAGGTACGTGCCTTCACTCGTCTCCCCGACCCCTGAAATCTATGCAAAAGTAGGAGCTCCCAGAAGTTTTTGGGCCATTGGCATAGGAAGGTGCGTGATCCCAAAAGGACGTGTGGGTCACCACCGGGCGTCTCTCTGTACTGCCTGCTTGTAGCTGCTTGCTGCGCCCTGGGGTGAGAGCAGGGTCTGACTCAGGCACAAAAGTTACAAAAGCCATACCACAAATCTCAAAGCTCTAACCCATCGCTCCAGCACAAGGCTAGGGGCGCAGTGGCCGGGCTGTTGAGGCACCCCAGCATTGCCGCCACCCTGTGGCTCACACCCTGCATGCAGTTGTTCTCTGAGGGTCCAGAAGAGGTGCTGGTGTGGGAGCAGGTTCATAAGATGGTGAAGCCACAGAGACTGTTGTCCACCTGTGGCCATAGCTGATGGAGAGCCGGAGAGCAAGCCCAGGGTTAAAGGCGCTGACCTTGCTTACAGCTGACTTGGTTCTTTTCCCCCTAAAGAACCAGGTGGGTGGCTTAGGGAGTGGTGTGGACCCTCTGGGGTCAGACCTGCAGGACCGAGAAGCTAAGCCCCAGGTGAGATGGGGGCCGTGAGAGAGATGTCCCAGACTTGTGGCCGGGTGCATGGGGATGGGGAGCAGACGTAGGGGCAGGGTGACTCTATGCTGGGAGGGAAGTGTGGGTACCCTGCGGTATAGACTGGTGCTGTTCTGCCTCGCCATGTCTGCCCACCTTTTTGCGCTGGCTGCTTCTGGGCAGGAAGGACGTTTGGTTTGTATGTCTCCCTGGGGGAGAGTCCCAGGCTAAGGCCGTGACCCTTGTGTGGTGGCGTCCAGGGGTCTGGGTTGAGCAATCAGCTTGCGATGTTTGCTGACTTTGGAAAGAGAAGACACTTTGTGTTCTGGAGCGCGGGGAGGGAGCGCAGGGGTCAGGGCCGTGGAACGTGTTTCTTGCTGTGACCGGAGCCTGGAACTGAGTACCTGAGTGCTGGGCTGGGCTGCCAGCTGCTGCCCTCTTCTCTCTCCGAGCAGGGCAGAGGCTGTGGGAAAGGGCATTTGAACCTGGGTGGCAGGCCAGTGCTGTGGGCTGGGGCAGCTTCTAGAGCACTGTGGCCAAGGTGTGCAGATGCCCCCGGGAACAAGACCTGTGGCTTTGGGCTGAAGGTGTTGACAGTGGCAGAGACACATGCTAATTTTTTTTTTTTAGGGGAGGATTATTGGGGCACATCCTGGCTTTGTGCTCAGGGATCTCTCCTGGCAGGGCTCAGGGCACCAGATGTGGATCCAAGTTGGGTCTGCTGTGTGCAGGGAAAGTGTCCCCCCGCTGTACTGTCTCTGGCCCCACGTGCTAATTGTTTGGGCTTGATACAAGTCTTGTTGTCCTGTGGGCTTCTAGGAGTGGGAGTGAGCCCCAGCCCCTGGGCTCCACCTGCAGAGCCCAGAACCCCTGCCCTGGGCCCCCGCTGTGGGGGACTCAGGCAGCAACGGGTTCACAGTGGGAAACTGGAGACATAAGGCCACTGCTCTGCGTTGGCCTGTGCACCACTCTCTCGCAGGATGACCAAACCCCAGCAGCTTTGATCTCCCTGACTCCGGACATGGCAGGGCCTGTGCCATCTCTGCCTGCGTCCTCAGGACCAGCCTCCTGGGTAGCTGGTCCCGGAGTCCTGCTTGGCTTCGAGCTGGGCTGCCCCCTCTCACACTGTCCATTGGCCTTGCTCGCTCCCTGCTCTGCACAGGAGCTGCTCATGATGCTGAAACAGAAGTCAGTGGCCCAGGACAGTGGACTCCCGCAAACACCCCCCCCCCCCCCCCGGGCCCAGTGGGCAGTGTTGGGAGGCCACAGGGACATTGTGCAGCTGTAACCCTGCTGTCCGGACTTCACAGGATGGAGACACTGTGAAGGATACTGGCCAAGTGGGCGTGCCATCTCGCAGTTGTGTGGCAGAGCCTGGGGAGCTGTGCAGCAAGAGATAAAAGGAAGTAGGGGTGTGTGTGTGTGTGTGTGTGTGTGTGTGTATTATATGTATGTTTGGTGTGTGAGGGGTTTGTGTGGTATATGGTATTATGTGTATGGTGTGTACATGTGTGTGGTGTGTGTGTGGTTTATGTGTGGTGTGTGTGGTTTGTGGTGTGTGTGTGGTGTATGAGTGCGAGTGTGGCATGTATGTGGTGTATATGTGGTTTGTATGTGGCGTGTGTGTGGTGTGTATGTGGTTGGTGTGTGTGGGGTTTGTGTGTGTGTGGTATGTGTGTGGTGTGTATGTGGTTTGTGTGTGGTGTGTGTCCCTCTATGTTGGGGGCACTTGCAGCTTCAGCATCAGCGTTCCCCCGTCCTGCTCCTGCCTCTTGTATGGCCACTTACACCAAGCCGAGATCTGATCTCTGAAGGTCTTGCACACCCATTTCCTGTCCTCTCTCCCCTCCCCTGGACACAGCATCTCGGCCCTCCCGCTGGATCACCCTCTGCTCTCAACTCAGACCCGTGCCTCTCCGTACTTCTCCCTTTAACACACACACCCTGGGAGACCTCGCAGGTGTCTAGCCGGATGCGTCCCCGTGGGAAGCGGAAGTGAAAGGCACCACTGTGTCCTCTGCTGTCTCAGCCGCTTCTCCACTCAAGGCTGCAGGCTCTGAGGAGCGGATGGGCAGGCAGGAGGCCCTTTCCTCTGCTCCCAGGAAGGGCAGGACCGCCATGGGCCTTTGAAGGCACGCCATGTTGGAGGTGCCCTTCTTCTTGGGCAGAGGCCTTGGCTGGATGGAGTGTTTTCTTTTCTTTGCTTTTTTTGGGGTCACACCCAGCGATGCACAGGGGTTACTCCAGCTCATGCACTCAGAAACTACTGGCGGTGCTCAGGGGACCAAATGGGATGCTGGGAATCGAACCCAGGTCGGCCGCATGCAAGGCAAAAACCTTACCCCCTGTGGTATCTCTCCAGCCCCAAGGATGGAGTGTTTCCTACATTCCACTCTCTGGGGCCTGGTTTGTTAATGCTGCCCAGCCTTCTTTGTACAAAGGAGTTGGTTTTAGGAGAGGGCTCGGTTGGCAGCAAACGCTCTGGGTGCTGGAGTTGATGTTGGGTGAGAAGCAGATGTGAGGGTAGGGCAGGTAGGTGTCTGATCAGAGGATTGAGCCTGACCCTGAGAAGCATCATTGGGAGTGAGGCAAGCTCAGGATCCGTGAATGTGCTGCCGGCAGCTAAATCTCCTGGTCTTTTGTTGTTGTTGTTATTGACATTTTTTTTTTTATTAGTGAGACATCATGAGGTACAGTTGTAGACTTACAAATTTTGTGCTTGGGTTTCAATTATACAATGATCAGGTCACAAGTAAAGCAGAGGGTAACCGTTCTCAGGCGGGAAGTCATCCCCCCTCATGCTCCATGGGGCCCTCCGGGGCCTTTTGTTACTGGAATGCTTCCATCGAGAGCGTTCCTTGGATGTGTCTCTCTACAATCCTTCTGATTCCCATGACTTCAGCTCCTGGAAAGGAAGGATAGAGGGAAGGAGACTGGATTGTTCCTGCTGAGATACGGGGTGGTAGATGTGTACCTCCTCTTCTGTTTTCTGTGATTTCTGGTTGGAAAATAGAACCGGCCCCATCAGTCACTGAGGAGAAAGAATCCAAACACTAGAGTCTGGATCTGCAGTTGAGGGCCAAGAGCATTGAGGTCTGTGTGCTCGAGTTGAACAGGGTTCATCGGGACATTCAGGGACAGTGATGGGAGCTGTGTGCCCGCCAGCTGTGTGACAGCTGATGCCCACCTCTGCCCTCATCTCACCTCCAGACCTGGCCCTCTGGCGCCCACTTGTTGGGTGGCCCTCTTCAACCCAGTCCTGTCGGGGGAGCTGATGCCCCTTTTTTTGCTCATGAGACCACGGGCAGGCTCCCGAGACTGTCATGGAGATCGGCCCGACAAAACCAAAGGCATTAAATATTTAGTTGGATTATTTCACTGAGAAGCTAGGGAGACTTCAGGTTGAAAACCAATCACCAATCACCTGCCGCCTTTCTTTTTTCTTTATCTGGCCTTGAAAAAAAACAGGTCCCTGGTTAAACGTTTAAAGGTCAGTGTTGGGGTAGAGCTGCAGGCTCGTTGCTTTTTCTTTCTTCTGTGGATTTGGATGGGGAGTGGGAAGAAAGACGTGTGGGGAGGAGGAGGCGCGTGTGTTCTGGGCAGCCTTGATGGGGGGAAAGGATTCCCGGTGGTCAGGACTGGAGGAATTTTCTTTCTCCCTCTCCTTGCCAGAGAGGACAGGAATGTGGGTGTGGGCGGTCTTTGCCCCCCAAGGCCATGCCCCTGTATTCCCTGTCTGATCATTGGCGATAGTGATGCACTGGCGCTCTCGGAGCTCAGTGGGAGCATTAAAATTCCATGGTTCTGCCTTGCAGGTTAATTTTTTATGCAGGAAGCAGAAGAGCCGTGTGGAGGCTCTTGAGTTCTCCCTCCCTGCATTCCCGGGGCACACAGGCATCTGTTGCCCTCCGTGCGGTGGGGAGGAATCTCCCCATGGGCTCATCCAACCGAAGTTCTCTTTCTCAACTGAGGAAATCAGGCTTTTTTTGGTTTTATTTATTTATTTATTTATTTATTTGTGGGTGGGTGTGTATCTCATGCCTTTGTTCCTCTGCCGGTACCTTCATGTGTGTGGAGAGTGGTCTCAGCATGGTTGTGGCTAGTTCTGGAGGTCTTCGGCTGCTGGAGCTCTGCTCGGGGCAGGGAGGGAAACTCCACCCACCCCCCTCCAAGGGGCCCCGGCGAGGACAGCATTTGTGGCCGTGCGACATCTTATTATCTCATTCTTACTTTGGACAACCTGGCAGGCTACTGAATGTAACCTGCCCACACGGCAGAGTCTGGCAAACTCCCCGTGGCGTACCCAATATGCCAAATACCAGTAACTATGATGGGTTTCATTCTCCTAATCCTGAAAGAGCCTTGAATATGGCACTTTTTAAAATCTCCGGGCTAGGACAAAGGAGACGTTACTGGTGCCCCTTCGAGGCAGTCGACAAACAACAGGATGATCATGATCGTGATCATATCTCATGCAGAGGGATTACTTTCAGCTCTGTGCACGAGGCCTAGCAGTACTCAGGAGATGGTGTGGGGCTGAGGATTGAACCTGGGTCTCCTGCATGCAAAGTCATGGGACCGACCCTTTGAACCTCTTATCTCTGCAGTCCCCAGACTGGTTGATCATTTGCATTTTCAGGTCACTTCTGAGAAACACAATGTCCTATTGCATCTGTCCGGAATTTCAGGGCAGCAACGGGGAGGGCTTGGAAAGCGAAGGCGTGTAGCCAGTGTGGGTTTGTGTTGGTAAAAGACCAACTAGGAAGTGTCCGTTGCATGCCAGGACCTCATGAGGGGGTTGGGGCATCAGCCCGCTGGCCTCCTACCCTCCGTGGGAGGAGCACAGCTGTCTTTCATTCTGTTTCCCAAGGACAAAAAAAATAATGCCCAACTTTGAATATGAAGCCCCTAGTGCCTGAGTTTCTTGGCATCTGTTGGCGATGAGAAGAGGAGGGAGAGTCGGGGCAACAGAAGGAGACAGCGCAGCTCTGCTCTAACGCCCCTCTCCCGGGGAGAGGCGTCAGCCCGAGTCCCGTCACACGCGTGTGTAGACATAGGTTTTCTGCCTTAAATGCTGTGTCCTAGGATTCCTTCCCGCTCCTCAAGTCGTGTTTATGTTGGAGCCATTGGCTTCCAGACCTATTCTTCCCTCCAGACCAGAAAAGGTCAAACAAATGTAGTTGATGCCAGTTTGATCATATCCTCGTTACTGCCCTCCTGTGCTCCTCAGAGAACTCCCCTTCCCTCTTTCCGTCCTCAGCAAATCTATGAGGATGCCAGGATGGGACTGGCTGGGAAGGGGCTCAAGGGGCTGCCTCAGGCAGAGAGGCCCCCACCCTCCACCCCTGTCCCCCAAGGATGCTCCCCTGGGCAGGGCTCAGGCTGGGCTGTGAGGATTCGTGGAGCCAGTAGGGGGCAGAAGGGAGCCCCAGAGAGAGATCTTGGGCACCTGTGTTCGGGAGGCACATGTCGACCCCCTATAATGACTTTATTTTTCCCAGAACCCTCTTAGGCACCCAATTTGAAAGAAATTCCATAGCTCTGCATTTCTGTTGACTTTGTGTGTGTGTGTGTGTGTGTGTGTGTGTGTGTGTGTGTGTGTTTGGTTTTTGGTTTTGTTTTCTTTTCCTTTTTCTTTTTGGGTTACTCCTGGCTCTGCACTCAGGACTTCCTCCTGGCAGTGCTCGGGGAACCATATGGGATGCTCGGGATCGAACCTGGGTCAGCCTTGTGCAAGGCAAGTGCCCTACTGGCTGTACTATTACTCTGTTGACTTTAGCATCTGTCAGCCGCATATGAAATCCAGCTGACACGCCGCTGGTGCCCGTACAGTTCACCCATCTCCCATCCAGGGTGCCAGGGGAGCTGGGAATAAGCAACCTTGGAAACCATCTGTTGGGTGGTTTGGAGGGAAGTGCTAGGTCCGCAGTTTCTCCAGCCCTCCTTCTGTCTGATGATCGTTTGCACGGGACATGGGAAAGCCACAAACGTCACAAATTGGGAGAGGGCGCTGAGGCCACCCCCAGCCATGTTCAGGGATCACTCCTGGTGGTGCTTAGGGAACTACCTGTGGTGTTGAGGATTGGACGGGGCTCAGCTCTGCAGGTGCTGTGACCCCCAGTCTCTCTTGGGCCCTCCTCTTTGTTGCTCTGGACTGTATTTCAGCACATGGTGAAGTCGGTACTTTCCCGGGGCTGTTTTTGCCTTTCCTTTGCTCTCGTATCCAGGGAAGGCTCCTCTCCAGCTGAGGGTTTGTGGTGCTGCAGACTAGCTGGGCGCAGGGTATCTGCAGAGCCAGCCCGGGGAAAGGCACACGGGGCCTTGGGATACCCTGCTGGGATGAGACGTGTGGCCACTGGCCACTGCGCGTGCAGAAGCAAGAGTGACAGATGCAGCCGGACCCCGAGCCGGCCACTCCAGACATCCCTGGTGTCAGCTACGAATCCAACACAGAAAACCTTGGCCATGGACTGTGGCGGGTGACATCATCCTTGGAAATCTGTCTTGTGATAATGCCAGAGGAGACCGTGGCTGCTCGCTCCGTGTGAGAGGGAAGGCCGGCCATCTTGGAGACACAGGAGCGTGGACTGCCTGCTTCTCCATTTGCTCTTGAGAAAATGGGTGCATGGACCAGAGCAATAGTATAGCGAGGAGGACATTTGCCTAGCACACGGCGGACCTAGTTTTGATCTCGAGCATCCCATATGGTCCCCCAAAGCACCGCCAGGAGTGATTCCTGAGTGCAGAGCCAGGCGTAACCCCGGAGCATCGCTGGGTGTGACCCAGAAAATAAAATAAGATAAAAGAAAGAAAAATGGTCTATGATGGGCACTGGCCAGTTTCGAGTTGACCTTGGGGATTTGGGTTGGAGCATCACTGGGGTCTAGCAGTAGGCACCTAAGCTTTACAGGCACCTGACCCCGGCGAAAGGAAGGCCTGCTTCACAGTTAAGCTGTGGGGTCTGTGACAGCTGACTCGCCCTCTCTGTACTCACACAGACGAGAGTGCTCTGATGGGAAGTGTTCAGACAGCTGTGTCTGGATGGACAGGCAAGACCCCCCTCTCCTGTAGAGACTGGTGAGCTACTGGGCAAATAGACTCTTTCCCTTTTCCTTAACCTACTGCTTAAATGTTAATGCCTGCTGGAAAAAAAGCAAATGCATTGCCTGCCTCACATGCTGTTGGTGCTTGGAGCCAGTGGTGGCCAGTTTGGGGGTCTCCATTGCCCCTAAGATGCGGGCGTGCTGCTTTGTGAAGTAGGATGTGCTCTGTGCTTTCGCCAGGGGCTGGGGAGAAGAGCCCCAGGTGCCCCGGCCCCTCTGCCCAGGACTGACTCCCCCCTTTCCCCCTCCCACTCCCCCCTACTGTCTCCTTTCCTCCCTCCCCTTCTCTCTCTCCTCTCTACTCTGCCCTCTCTCTGCTGTCTTCTCTTTCCTTTTCCTCTCTCCTCTCCTTCTCTCTTTCTCTTTATCTTTCTCACTCTCCTCTCTGAATCTCTTTCTCTTTTCTTCTCTCTCCTCCCTCCTCTCCTCTCTAGTCTCACCCCTCCCTTGTCTCTCTCTCCCTCTCCTCCTCTCCCCGCCCTCCCTGACTCTCAGCAAGGATGAGCAAGAATTCTGGTATCCCTCAGACCAGGTCGCCCTCCTGTCTCTTGAAGCTTGTAGATTCTGTCTTTTCAGTGCTTGCCGAAGGCTCTTTAGAGAGTGGCTTTAAGAAATCTCAGGGTTTACTGAGGAGAATTCCTTTGGCGGGTCCCTGGTCGTCCTCCATGCACCAAGTGATGGTTGCCATGGCAGCAGCGGTACCCGGCACAGGCTTTCCTAATAGCATCTAAGGGGATCTGAAGCTCCCGCGATCGTTAGCGATTATCTTCTCGAAAAACATGTCCTGGATATTGTGAACATTTTAATGGGCTCTGCTCCGTCCTTATTGGGGTGGGGAGCTTTAGAGGTTCATATCAGCCCCACAATTCGAAATTTAAAAAAAAAGACTTCATTCTTTTTTGTGGCTTTCATTTTTTTTTCTTTTGTGTGTGCCCTTGTGAGAAAAATCTCTCGCCTATTGTGGCATAATGCCTAGCAGGTTTTAGGTGCTCAGACACTTAATTGGAAAGACTGGAGAGTTGGTTCGCGGGTTATCGGCCTTGTGTGCTTGATCCCTGCCCCCTCGTGGTGCTCGAGCACTGCCAGGTAGGGTGTCAAAAACAAACAAACAGAGAAGGAAATGGAAGACCAGCCAGCACTGACCCATGAAAAGCATCTCTAGGCTCATCTGAGCCTGGAGATGCTTTTCGTGGCGGGGGGATGTGGGCACGGGGCTCTCACTGGTGATTCTTGGCCAGCAAGGCTGTGGTTCAATGCCAGGACCTTAGGATATGCAGGAACTGCTGGGGGACCCCCTGCCCCGTACAGCCCCCGGATGTCGGGGCGCCAAGCAGTGTCCAGGGGACCATGTGGTGCTGGGGAATGGATGTGGACTGTGCCCTTAGCCATGTCCTGTCCCCAGCCTTTATTTCCAGATGCTTTGTCTCCTCGATGACCTTAACCTCAGACCAGGTATGCCTCCCGGGGCATCTGCCTTAGGCTCTGGGGGCACCTATGCCTTTTGTTTGAAGTCCCAGGCCAGAGGAGGATCTGGAGTGAGTCTGCGCCTGATAAGAACCTCCCTCCACAGTGCTCTCCCCTGGAACCCCAGACTCAGCCTAGTTTCGGGTTTCCCCAGCGGCCCCCAGAGGGTCCGGGAACCCTCCCGGCAGTGCTGAGTCAGCAGAGCTTGGGTTCAGCGCTGGGCTCCTGAACACCAGGATTTCAGGCACCAGTCTCGAAGAACTTTAATTTTTTATTTTGTTTTGTTCATTTGTTTTTGCTTTTTGGGTCACACCCGCTGATGCACAGGGGTTACTCCTGGCTCCTGCACTCCTGGCAGTACTCGGGGGGACCATATGGGATGCTGGGAATCGAACCTGGGTCGTCCTCATGCAAGGCAAACACCCTACCCACTGTGCTGTCGCTCCAGCCCCTCGACTTTAGTATTTTTTTAATCACTTCTCACAGTCTCTTTCAAAATTTGGATTTCGTCTTATTGAAGAGCCGTGATTTACAAAGTTATTGATAGCTGGGCTGCTTGTGTCACCAGTGTTCTAACACCAGTCCCATCACCTGGGTCAACTCCCCTCCACCAGTGTCCCGGGCATGTGCCCGGCTCCCCAGCCTGCCGCCAAGGCAGGCACATATTTTAAGGTTTGCGGGTTGGTGGCTTGGGCCTCCTGCTCTGAGAGTCGTTGACCGTGTGCTCGGATCTATAGCTAGACCACTGCCCCACGTTACTGGGCCCTTGACCCCGGGACCCCCATTCTTCCCTTTTCCCCCTTTGAACTCAGCTCTCAGAACAGGCGGTTTGTGCCCAGACCTTCAGGGTGAGCGTGTGGCCTCTGATTGGCCCAGGAGTCTGGAGTGACTTTTGTCAGCTGTCAGCGCAGTGGCTTGGCCCTGCCCCTGGGGTGGACGCAGCCCAGAGTCATGAACTCCTCATCAGGACACAGGGCCAGACCTCTGCCCTGCAGTCCCCTGGCCTCCTGGCAGCTTCCTCTGGGGCTTATTTACTGATTGAGCAACCCTGGTGTTTTAACTGCTCTGGGCAGTTGTTTTTCTTAGGGAAAAGATTAGAACCTGATTATTAAGGCAGGTATGGGGGAGAGGCTTTGCTCCCTATCCTGGGAGCAGCACTTGGGGAGTGTGTGATACATCGCCAGATGCTCGAAGTTTGTTGCTTCACTTTCAGGGAAATTAAGAATGGGAAAATATTTTCTGCCGGGGGTGGGAAGTGCACATTTTAATCTTATCTTAGCTTCCTTGCCTTTCTCCCACCTCCTGTGGGCCTTTCTCCAGCTTTTTTTTTTTTTAATTTATTTTTTTTTCTTTTGGTTTGTTTTTGAGCTATTCTGTGCTCAGGGCCTGCCTCTGTGTTCTGGGATCACTCCTGGTGTGGCTTGGGAGAACATTAGGGGATGCCGGAGATCGAACCCAGGTTGACAGCATGCAAGGCAAATGCCCTAGCCATGTACTGTATCTCTAGCTAGAAATTGCTCGATGAATGGCTAAAATCTCTGCATGTGAACTCAAGCCGGAGAGCAACTCTGTTGTGGATTTCGGGGTGTGACCCTGGCGGGTTGCAGGACATCTCCGGGTCCCCTTCCACTGTGAGCAGTGATCTGCCTTCCAGGGAAGCCTTCGAGGGAGTAAATGCGATTTAAACACAGTTAGGGATGGGAGCGCGAAGACAGTGATGCAGGGGGAAAGTGCCTGCCCTCGAGACAGGCTATGGGGGGGGGTAGGGAGACCTGGGAACATTGGTGGTGGCAAGTGGACACTGGAGAGAAGGATGGGTGGTGGAACATTGTAGACTCAATCCTGAATAACTTTGGAACTCTGTAACTGACAGTGATTCAATATAACAAAAAGCAAAACAAAGAGAACAGAGATTTCCACTTTAAAAAAAGAAATATGGGCAGGATGTGCTTGTTGGCACTTGTTAGGTTGAAAGCACAGCAAATGTAGCACCAGCTAATTATTTGGCAAGTACAAGGTCGCATCCTGAAAGGTGATAAAATTCATGCAGCTGGCATAGGTGGGAGTGGGGGGGGAGAACCACTCCCCCCGCCCCGGAAGGATTGGGATCATTTTCAGACCAGGAAGACATGTGCCCTCTGATTATGGCTACTAGAAATTTGAAGGATCAGCTGTCACCAACACCCGGTGACCAGCTGAAGGAGAGAGAGAAGCGACTGAAAAAGCATCCAGGGGCCTCTGGGAGGGACTCGGTGGGCTGGAATGATGCTTTGCCCGTGGAGCCCCAAGCTTGATCCCCAGCACAGTGTGGTCCCTTTGCACCCCTAGGAGTGACAACCCTCCCCACCCTCCCCCTCAGGCACCAAGCCGGAAGTAGCCCATGAGCACTGCTGGGTGTAACCGGCAGTAAAGGTTCCAGGTCCTGGCGGTGGGGTTATCATTTGGGGGGAGGTGGGTGTGTCGGGCTTTCCTGTGTCCCCTCGAGCCCAGGTGGCCCAGTTCTGCCACCCCCCTTCATCAGGCAGGGGATGGCAGCCTCATCTGCAGCTGTGCTTCCATGCTTCCCTGAGATGGCAGAACTCCATTCTCCCGTGCTTCCGTTCCGCATGCTAAGAAAATACAACGCGGTTTTGCACATCCACGCGTGCTTGGCTGGCACAAGCTGGCGTTCATCTGGCACTGGAAGCCTGCCACGGGGACCTCCTCACGCCCCTGTTCATCAGAGACAGACCCTGGCCCTGGGTGTCCCCAGAGCAGAGGCGCTTCCCAGGGACCGGAGGAGACTCCCCCGGGGGTGGCTGTGTGCGGGTTGGGTCTGCGTGTTCGTGTTTATCCCTTTCGCCCTCTCCCTCTGCCTTTAAAACAGCAACAGGGAGGAGGAGTAGCGGTCCCTGGGGCTGCCAGGACGGTGCCGTGCCAGAATCGTGAGTGCCGTGTGAAGATCTGACGTTGGCAGATGGCGAGGACTGTGTGCATGGTGGCGTTTCCTCTGCTCTTTGAGAAGTTGTGAAGGAAGAGAGCCAGGGCTGGGGGCGCTGGCTGGGAACAGGGTGCAACATCGTCCCACCCCTCCAGGGGGCGCTGTGGCTGCCCAGCTGCAGCTGACTCCTGGCATTTGCTGGATGCATTGGCCTCAACTGTGTCCACCGCAATGGCTGCCCGGCCCTCAGCATCTTGGCCACATCCACAGTGTTTTGAGCCGGGAAACTCCTGCGTGGTGGCCCCTCCCCTGAAGCTGGGTACTGGTTGGTGCAGGAGTGATTCCAGGGCTTAGTTTTGGAGATTTGGTGAGGAGGGGAGGGGCATTTGGGCCACGCCCAACAGTGCTTGGGGGCTATTTCTGGCTCTGTGCTCAGGAGTCACCCTTGGTGGTGCTCAGGGGGACCGGATATGGTACCGAGGACAGTAAAGTGGGTCAGATACACACAAGGGAAGTGTGCCCTATCTCCTGTACCATTTCTTCAGCCCAATTTTTTTTAAGACCTTGAACATTTTTTTCTTTAACCCCTCACTTTAACCCGTGGTAGCTCACAAAGGGGAGGGAGCTATCCTTCCACCATGCAACAGGCAACACTGTTCTCCGACGCTCGTTTCCTTGACAGCAAATTGAGTGTTTGTTGCAGGAACCCTTTCCGCCATCTGATTTGTACCGGCAAATGTGTTTGGAAAGTTTTCCAGTGTTCAGGGCTGACATTGATGGTTTTTGGATGCTGTTCAGGGCTTGAAGGGGTCCAGTTTAGGGGTGGTCAGTGGTCTGGAGTCCGTGCCAGGAGCTTGCGCTCGCCTTCCTCCTTGATACCCAAACATACAGGACGGCCCGGACACCGCCCTCTCTCGTCCTTCCCTCGGTGTCCAAGGATAAAAAGGCAGCGGTGGTGAAGCTAGAAGGGGCCTGTCTGTTAATGCGGTGTTGATCCGGAGCAACTCCTTTGACCTTTAATGAGGATGCTGGGGCCCCGACAGGGACCAGCTGCCTCCCAGACTCCCTTTGAAGAATGCGGGCGTGCTGCTCCGAGAGTGTGAAGCCAGCATAGCCAGGAGCCATTTTGCCTCATCTGCAGCTTTCTGGGGTGCCGTCCTTGCCCCTAAAACCCACCATGTCCCGTGGACATCCGTGAGGGAGCCAGGGCTGTCCCATGGCTCAGCATTTTCATTTGTTCCATCTCTTCTCCCGCATTCCAGCAGCTTGTGCGGTCATTTCCCTTAGAGGGGCATGAAGGCAGTGACCTAGTCCATCTTGGAAGTCCTATGGGAAGATCTGCTTTGGAGGGGCTGGAGGTGATCCGGAGTTAAGGTGGCCACCTTGCCTGTGGCCAACCCTGATTCTGTCCCCTGGCACCATGTGGTCCCCTGAGCCTCACTCGGTGGCCCAGGTCATGCCCAGCTCTGCAGAGCCCAAGAGCACTGTGTCCTCAAGTCCTTGCATGGAACCGCCAGCCTGGCAGTCCAGGAATACACCTGTAGGGTCCCCAGCCTCCCCTGAGCAGTTCTTGGAGCACCCCCTCCCCAAAGAACTGCTTCCACAAGCCTCAAGCCCTTGAGCCCACCACCAGCTCAGGTCCAGCTGGCCTGAGACAACTGCTGACCTGTTGTCTTGCTGGCCAGACCTGAGTGGTCACCTGATGGCCTCTGGGACTCAGCCCTCTTGCCTGAGTATTTGGGTCAAGTGCAGTTTCTGTGAGCGGGGTTGGAGTGGGGCTTGTGACTGAGCTATTCTGCCCTGTGACAGTTCAGCCTCACCCCATTTCAGAACCGCCAATTCCAGGTCTTCAAGCTGGGAAATGGAAGGCTCTGGAACAAAACAGCAAGATTGAACACGTGTTCCTTTCCCCTGAGGCTTGTTTGTTGTTGTTGTTGTTGTTGGTATGGGAGGGGGGGAGGGGGTTGGGGGCCACACCAAGCTGTGCTTAAGGGTTGTTCCTGACTCTGTGCTCAGGGGTCACCCTGGCAGTGCTCCAGGGGCCACAGTGGAGTGCTGGGGCGGTGAGCCCTGGGTGGCCACATGCGGGGCAGGCGCCCTCTCACTGTGCTGTCACTCCCGTCCCTCCTGGCTGAGTTGGAGACTCACCTGTGTGCAGAGCCATGTGGACAGGCTGAGGGTTGGTCCCCAGGGTGGCAGATGGTGGGCACAGCTGTGCTCACTCACCCGGCCAGGGCGGCAACTGAGACCCATTCAGGTCACCTCTGTGGCACCTCTGCGAGTGGCTGCAGCTGTCTGGCGAGGCAGGACTCAGGGGCTGAGAGCGGGAGGAGGAAGGGAGACCATGGCAGACACAGCCTGCCTCTGCCAGCATGCAGGGAACACAGGTCCTGAGTGTTGCATTATGAACACAAGCAGATCCAGGCCCGGGGCCGCTCAGCCTGTTTCCTCTAAGAAGGTTCTGGCCTTTCCTCCCCTTCTTTGTCCATGGGCGCACACCTCGCGAGGGGGAGCCCAGACACAGGTGAGCCCCTCCAGCCCCCCTCAGTGGTACAGACCACTGTTAGTTCATCATCAGGCTTATTACAAGTCTTGGAAACAGCAGTATGAAAATCATGGTCATTTTTATTTTTTTTTTTAATTCAGTCACTGTGAGATACAGGGTTACAAATCGGATCATTGTCAGGTTTCAGTCATACCGTGTTCCAGCACCCAGCCCTCCTCCGGTGCACATTTCCTGGCACCAGTGTCTCCGGGTTCCCTCCCAGGGCTAAGTGCTGAGAACTGTTTGCTGCTTTAGACTACTAGGTTCAAAGTGGTTGGTTGGTTAGTGGAGCAGCAATAGGAAATGAAGATATCACGGCTCCTCTCAGCTGGCTTTGAATCTGCACAGACTGTTTAGAAGATCCTAGGAATCTTCTGTTTACTTTGAGGTTTCTGTAACATGCGTATAGAAGATACGCTGGAATTTACGGATTAACCCAAGTACACAGTCAGTTCCCAGGGCCACCTTTGGGAATAGCCACTGTGGAACTTTGTTCTCAGAGGGGCCAAGGCACCTCTAGACTCCTGCATCGGTGCCTGCAGTTCACAGACATGACACGACCACACAAACCACCCGCTTGATCCCGTCCGTGTTCTTCCTGTCGAGTCAAAGCACGTCCACCCGGATGTCCACCCTCTCTCTGCATCTAAGGCCTCTTTTGCTCCGGAGCCTTTTCAAACCTGCTGATACTGTTTAAGTTGTGGCAAAGGTCATGGAGGGCTTCAGGGGTTCTTGGTAAGCACATCTACAGTTAGGGCTATATTAGGGTGTCCCTTGCTGCTGAGCTCAGCGCTGATTCTTAGGGAGGGGTCCCTGGGTCCTGGGGGAAGTTGTCTGCCCGGCCCCTTCCCTCCTATGACAGAGCTGGTGCTGTGGGGAGCTTTTCTCTGCAACTCCTGTTTCCTCCTTCCCAGGCCTTCTGTGCCAGCATATGTTGGCTCGCATGGGCCAGGGCCTAGTGGCACTCACGCCCTGTGGCCCAGCAAAACCTGTAATAAGGGGGCTGGAGTGATAGCACAGTGGTTAGGGCGTTTGTCTTGCATGTGGCTGACCTGGGTTCGATTCCCAGCATCCCATATGGTCCCCTGAGCACGGCCAGGAGTAATTCCTGTGCGTTGCCAGGTGTGACCCAAAAAGAAGAAAAAAACTGTAATAAGGGGTGGGTGAGTAACCACTGTTGGAATGTTCTAGGCTTTTGGGTCTGACCATCCTCATCTCCTTTTGCCTAAGCACTATAGGCTGAGTGAGTTGACTCTGAAGGTTCAGCCTGGGCTGGAAATGCCACTGACAGGGTGACCTCGGGTCAACTAGGGAGGCAGTTTTCTTACCTCTAAAGTAGTAGTGGCGGAGGCCAGAGCAATTGAACAGCAGGGAGGGCACTTTTGCCTTGCATGTGACTGACCCGGGTTCAAACCCAGGATCCCATGTGGTCCCCCGAGCACTGCCAGGAGTAATTCCTGAGTGCAGAGCCAGGAGTAACTCCTGAACATTGCCAGGTGTATGGACCCCCCTCCCCAAAGCCAAATAAATAAAATAAATAGGGGTGGTTGGATGTGCAGAGACAGCTCGACAGGCCAGCGCACAGGCTTTGTGTGCAGGAGTCCAGGCTCCAGTCTGGTCTCTGAGCACTGAGCAGGGAGTAGCCCCTGAGTTCCGCTGGGTATGGAGCTGCCTCTGAATCAATTCGATGAGGAGACTGAGGTTCCCCAGCACAGCTGGGCCTGGTGCAGTGCTTACACGAGCCCCTGTGTTCTCCCTGAGCCCTGCAGACAGCTCTCCTTCACGTGTCCCCCTGCCTGCAGGGGCTGCTGCCGTGCTTTGTCCGGTGTCTCAACCCACTGCCTGTTTGTGTGGGGTTTTCTTTCGAGTATGACTGTGCGGTAGGGAGTTTGCCTTGCATGCGGCTGGCCCGGCCGACCCGGGTTTGATTCCTCCGCCCCTCTCCGAGAGCCCGGCAAGCTACTGAGAGTATTTCGCCCGAACGGCAGAGCCTGGCAAGCTCCCCTTGATGTATTCGATATGCCAAACACAGTAACAAGTTTCACAATGGAGACGTTACTGGGCCCACTCGAACAACAGTGGACAGAGGACAGTGCAGTGCTGCTGTTGTCAACCATTTCGAGACGTGCCCTCTTAGGTCAGGACTTGCTCTCGTTATTTAATCCTCAGGTTAAATTTCTGGGAGCCGCATTGGCGGGGTCAGAGTGGGTCCGTGGCTTAAAGGGGTTTTGTTTGTTTGCTTTTCTCTTTTTGAGAGGCTGCCTCACTTTCTCCGGAAACTTAAGCGTTTACACCCCTCCCAGCAGTGAGTGCGTGTGCCAGTTTCCTTGTGTGGCCAGGTTATTAACTTTTAATCAAATGAACGCCCAGAAAAAGGAGATATTTCCCTGGAGATCAAGTGTTCCTGCGCGCCTCCAAGCAATAAAAGCTAACGAGACCCCGAAGAGGGCCCAGAAGGGCCCCCGCTCGCGCGCGCGGGAGCACAGCGCCCTCTGCTGGCTGGCATGGGGAGCTGCGCGAGTGGTGCTGGCCCCTGAGGCCAGGTGGTGCGAAAGGGCAGATTTTCACCAAGACTTTTGGCTGTTGACAGAGTCAGCCTCAGCTGACCTCGAGTGCTTACTCAGCTTTTAAATTTTATTTTAAACAGCTGTGCTTCTCAACTGGGGAAGATTTCCTGTAGACATTTGGGATGTTGGAAATCGGGGGGCTGCCACCGAATTTTATTTAATTGATTTATTTCAGGTTTGGGGGCCACACCTGGAGACGATCAGGGGTTATTCCTGCTCTCAGAAATTACTCCTGGCACTGCTCAGGGACTATATGAGGTGCCGGAGGTCTGATCCGGGTTGGCCTCGTGCAAGGCTAGCGCCCTGCCACTGCACTATCTCTCTGCCTTTGCTCCTGAACTTTAGTGGATGGCTGCAGGACAGAATCACCCGGACCCTCAGCTGAAAGTGTCAAGTTGAGAGCCCCAGTTTAAAAGGATCAGGGGAATTGCTCTGAGCTTGCGTCACTTCATAGCCAGAAAAGAATTGCTGCACATTCGAGTCTCTTAAATAAATATACTTCCATATGAGATATGCTTTCTGTGTTAATGTTAATAAGGAATAAAATGTAAAATATAATTTAGGAATTTAAATGTAGAAAAAAAACTGATTTGGGAGGGTGGGGGCAGGGTCTCTGCCACCTGGCAGTGCTCATGACTTACTCTTGGTTCTGCACTCGGAGATGACTCCTGGTGGGCTATAGGGGATACTGACCGGTGATCGGACGTGAGCTGGCCTCATGACGGGCAAATGCCCTACCCACTATACCACAGCTCCGGCCCCAGAAATGACCGCTTTCTTTGGGAAGACTCAGAATCTGTTTTATAGAACAAATTGAGGAATATGTGGAATGACACAGCATCTCTTGGCATTTCAGGAGGGAAAGCAGAGGGACTGTCATGTCACCAGGGCTGATAAGGGTGGGTACCATTTTTCCTATTAGTTTGACTGGGTTCAACCTGCCACACGTTCCTGTGGCTTTCCCGTGAAGGCGCGTGTGTTAAATATAGCGCTTTCTTTGACCGGCCCCCTGTTTTCATTGCATTTGCGCTGTGTTTTCTCAAGCTCAGGGCAGAATTACCAGCTGTGGTTGCAGTTGGCTCCTCCCTCCCCCATGCCAGAGTTCGTGCTGACTCAAGTGTTGTTTCCACCAGGGGGAAGGAAGGGGACTTCAGAAATAATCTTCGAGAAGGGTGTGCCACAGAAGGAGAAGCATGACAGGAATTTCGGGGAAAGATCAGACTGAATTGGAACTCACGGGAACATTTGCTGAGTTTGAAGATCTCTTTCACTGTTACCCAAGTCATGAGAAAGATTTCCTTATTTCATTTGGCTTTTGTCTCGGCTAGTTCCAGAATGCCTTGTGTTCTAGACTGTGTGCTTTGCAGCGATTCGCTGGAGAGAACTTTGCAGCTGATCTAAATAATGCAAAGAGGATTATTGTATAAGAGGGAGAGAGAATGTATGAGATACTCTTTGCTTTTCTTTCTTGGGCATTGTATTTCAGATTCCTGGGCAGAATCTAGCAGCATGCTGTAAAATCAGTGTCTTTGTCTCTATAGCATTGAAAAGAAATCACAAAGAGTTATCATACCTAGCCAAGGTAACTTCGAAGATTTAGTGAATATATGAAGTTCCATCATATCTCTCTCTCTCTCTGTGTGTGTGTGTGTGTGTGTGTGTGTGTGTGTGTGTGTGTGTGTGTGTGTTTAGGTATCTCCAGGCAGTGGCTTGGGTTTTAAAACATGGTAAAATTGAGCTTTTTTTGGTTTTTGTTTGTGTGGGTTTTTTTTTTTAAGGGGCCACATCCACTGGTGCTTAGGGCTTACTCCCTAGCTCTGCACTCAGAGATCACCTCCAGCTGTGTTGAGGGTGCCAAGGATCGAGCTCCCATCAACCCTGTGCGAGGCAGACGCCATCCCTGCTGTACTGTCTCTCTGGCTGTGGTTGCTTAGATCCTTCCATTCTCCTTCTCAGGGCTCGCTGCGTCCGGTGGGTGCCCTGCTCCTCACTGTGTCCTCTCTTGCCTTTCAGGCGGCACCCGGGAGATCGGCTCTGCGCTGACAAGGATGTGCATGAGGCACCGGAGCATAGAGGCCAAGCTGAGGCAGTTCTCCAGGTGAGTCCCCGTTTCGTCCTGGTGGAGTAAGTACCCGCCCCCATATGGGTACTGGTTTCCATGTAGCCTTTAAGCCCCTGCCACCTGGAGCTCGGGGCGATGGCTCTGTGGGCCAGCGTAGTGGGGGTCCTCTGGTGCTGTCCCACAGGTGTAGGGATGCCAAAAACTGCTGGTCCTACTGCTTTGGCTCCAACCTTGCCACGCAGGCCAGGTGCTTGTCTGCAGGTGCAGAAAGGTTCAAGAGATGCTGGTGAGCTGGAGCAATAGCACAGCGGGTAGGGCGTTTGCCTTGCACGCGGCCGACCCGGGTTCGATTCCCAGCATCCCATATGGTCCCCCGAGTACCACCAGGAGTAATTTCTGAGTGCAGAGCCAGGAGTAACCCCTGAGCATTGCTGGGTGTGGCCCAAAAAGGAAAAAAATAAAAAGACACTGGAATCGCTAGTACCGTGGGTAGGGTGCTTCCTTTCAATTGGCATCACCCCATGTGGTGCCCTGAGCTTTCCTGAAAACATCCCTGAGTGCAGAGCTGGGAGTAAGCCCCGAGGCCCACTAGCTGTGACTCAAACAAACAGCAACAACCCAAAGGTCTCAGGAATGCTGGGTTAGGGGCTGGAGTGATAGTACAGCGGGGAGGACGTTTGCCTTGCATGTGGCTGATCCGGGTTCTATTCTCAGCTTCCCATATGGTGCCCTGAGCACCGTCAGGAGTAATTCCTGAGTGCAAAGCCAGAAGTAACCCCTGTGCATCACCGGGTGTGACCCAAAAAGCCAAAGAAGGATAAAAAGATCGCTAAGTTAGTGCGCCTGCTTGGCCTACAGGCCTGGGCTCTCTCCTAGCACCCCTTCCCCAGCATTGTTGGATGTGGTGCCCGAAACAGCACAGTCCTGACAGCCTGTCTTTGGTTACTTCACCCGAGCGCGCCAGAGCCTCGTCCACCTCCGGGCTGCCCTGCCCCGGGACTCCGCCTTCCCTGCACTCCCGGTGCCATCCGCCGAGGTCCCGGCTGGGCACGCTGCTGTTGGGGCCTCATGGGAGCCCCACTCTACTGGCTTCCGGCGGTCCTCACGACAGGCTCTCTCTCATTTCTCCTTTGCTTTCTCTTTCATTCCAGTGCTTTAATCGATTGCCTGATAAACCCACTTCAAGAACAGATGGAAGAATGGAAGAAAGTGGCCAACCAGCTGGATAAAGACCACGCAAAAGGTGGGACGTTGGAGCGAGACCGTGTGTGTGGGTATGGGGAGGGGACTGGGTGTGTGGGTGTGTGGGTATTGGAGGAAAAGGAGGGTCACAGGGGTCCTGTGCTAGGGCTGAATTGGGGGCCTGAAACCCAGGTCAGTCACCGAGAGCCTGATGGCCTCCTGGCATGGACTCGGACCTGCTGCCCCCAAGACCAAGTCCACCTTGTGTCCCACACAGAAGGGACGGGACTCGAGTTGTGGCTCTCACGTTGCGCCGGGTCTGAGGGCTTTGGAGAGGCGCCATGCTCTCTCCCGGGGCAGGAGGTCAGGTGGCAGCCACAGGGTCGGCTGCAGCCTGCAGGAAGGGCTGTGGGCAGAGCTGGAGACAAGAGTAGGCAGGAAGGGACTTCCAGGAGCCGTGCAGGGAGAGCCCTGGAGCCTCCTCCCAGGGTGAGGGGGGGCTTCGTCGGGCATAGCTGCACGTGAGCTGGCACAGCAGGGAGCACACGCCAGCCGCACTCCGGCTCTTAACACTAAGCAAGACTCAGAGTAGAACGAGGCAGGTGAGTGTGTGAGCGGATGAGAGTGACCTGGACCCTGATGAGTGCGTTCACAGGGCAATCTGTGCGGCCCCCGTGTGCCTCCCTGCAGAAGGGGGTATAGGTAGGAAAAACCTGCCCCATGCAGGGTGATCTCAGGCCTCCCACTTTTCAGAAAGGCCATAGCTGCACAGCCCAGCAAAGCAGACGCACAAGAGAGGCTCATCTGGAGCCAGATGTGAAGTTCCAGCCGGGGGAGGTGTGGCCGGGGCTGCTGCTGCTGCTGCCCAAGGCCGCATGTGGGCAGTGCCTGGCTGGATGCTGGGGGTGGGGCGTGGGAGGGGAGTGGGGATGTGGTCTCAGGCATCGTGAGCCCATTGCTGTGGTTCCTTCCAAGGAGTCCAGAGTTTCGCCTGGCCATGAACAGCAAACTGTTTTGTTTTGTTTTGTTTTGTTTGCTTTTTGGGTCACACCCGGTGAGGCACAGGGGGTTATTCCTGGCTCATGCACTCAGAAATTATTCCTGGCGGTGCTCAGGAGACCATATGGGATGCTGGGAATCGAACCCGGGGTTGACCGCGCGCAAGGCAAATGCCTTACCTGCCATACTATCACTCCAGCCCCTAATGCAGCATTCTTGAGACCTTTGGGTTGTTCTTTGTTCTTTGTTTCTTTGAGTCTCAGCTATTGGGGCTCGGGGCTTATGCCCTCCCCACTGTGCTAGCGCTCCAGCCCCCATGAACAGCCAGATGAAGCGGGAGAACCTTCCGCCCGCAGCCCCACCCTGGTGTGGCCACGAAATCGTTCTCCTCTTCCAAATTCCCTGGTTTCTGGGTTGCACCATCTAAGCCGGCTTTGTGCCACCTGGCTTCTTGGTTGAGCTTGGCAAGGTGGGGAGTGGGGGCTTGAGAAGAGAGGATTTGGAAAGCATTCCCGAATCCCTGGCTTGGAGTGCTCGAGACTACGCCTCTTCATTCTAGTAGTCCCAGTCGA
This sequence comes from Sorex fumeus, assembly GCF_029834395.1. Classification (NCBI taxonomy): domain Eukaryota; kingdom Metazoa; phylum Chordata; class Mammalia; order Eulipotyphla; family Soricidae; genus Sorex; species Sorex fumeus. The sequence continues at coordinate 56,623,506 of NW_026606059.1, forward strand.
CAGCTCAGCTGGCCTCCGAGCTGGGCACGGGCGCATCCTCCGGGAAAGACCGCAGCAGTGCATGGGGGTCCTCTGCTACGGCTCTCTGGCCTGAGGCTTCCTCGGTGGTTTGCCAAGAGAATACCCCGGGGCACAGCAGGGTTCCTGGGGTCCGAGAGGAGCGGCTGGGCAGCTCCTGGACTCAGGTCTGTGGAGCGACCTGCTAACACCATCCCATTTTCTGCTTCCTCCTAGAGTACAAGAAAGCGCGCCAGGAGATAAAAAAGAAGTCGTCGGATACCCTGAAATTGCAGAAGAAGGCGAAGAAAGGTAACTGCCCCTGCCACCGTCCCCTAGGGTCACTTTGGGGAGAGGCCCTCGGGCTGCGTTTGCCCAGCTGACCGCAGCTCCTGGGTGCCACCGACTCGGCAGTTCTCCCCCGAGGCCTCAGCCAAGAGGGGGCCTTGGCTCCCTCACTCCCTGTACCTCTGCTTCCCAGATTGGAGTTTCTCTGTTGTGCACCGAAGTTAAACGCCAACGTTTCTAAGAACCTTGTTGGGGGTGGGGGGGGGGCATAGCAGAAAGGCTGCTAGGCAAATGCCATCTCATGATTGTTACAGAGATGAGGCGTCTTCTTCTCCATCTCCACAGCCCATAGTCTCTGCCCACCTTTGATAAGCACTGACTGAGAGCAGGGGCTGCAGAGGGAGGCACTGCTGGGGAGGAGAAGGGGTGGGAGTTTTCTAAGGAAAACTAGACTTCCCGGCTGTCACCGTTCCCACACCAGTTCAGGGGCACCTTTGCTTTTCCAGTTGCCCAGTCTGTTTAGCAGGCATTTATAGTCGCGTTTTATTGAGACCTAAAACTTTAGAGTGACTTTTTTTGAAATTTTTATTAGTGAAACACCATGAGGTACATTTGTAGACTTACAGATTTTTGTGCTTGGGTTTCAGTTATACAATGATCCAGTACCCATCCCTTCACCAGTGCCCATTCTCCATCATTTACATTTTTTTCAAAAATTTTTGTTAGTGAAACACCATGAGGTACAGTTGTAGATTTGCAAATTTTTGTGCTTGGGTTTCAATTATACAATGATCAAACACCCATCCCTCCACCAGTGCCATTTTCTACCACCATGGGTCCCAGTATCCCTCCCACTCCCCCAACCCCCCCGCCCCACCCTGCCTCTGTGACAGGGCATTCCCTTTTGTTTTCTCTCTCCTTTTGGGTGTTGTGGTTTCCAAAAGAGGCATTGAGTGGCAATCATGTTCAGTCTATAGTCTACTTTCAGCATGCATCTCCCATCCTGGGAGGATCCTCCCAACACCCTTTATTTGGTGCTCCTTTCTCTGTCTGAGCTCCCTTTTCCCCTAGAATGTGTGGCTGGCCTCCAAGCCATGGAGCAAAACTCCTGGTACTAATCTCGGCCACTTTAAGAGTGTCTTTTGACTTGGAGAAGTGACTTTCCTTTGAGACGATTCTTCCTGATGAGTTGATGAAAATTAGGGGGGAAAATGTTTTAAGTTTGATTTTATTTTTTAACTTTTTTTTTTTTTTTTTTACTGATTGAGGCTCTGGGTATTATCATCCTGTGAATGAGGGTTTCCTGTGCACATAGTTCCAACACCGCATCCAAGTTAGCTCTTTCTGGAGGGAAGGGGTAAGGGTGGTGGGATTGGTGTTGGGATATTGAATGCCTGTAACAAATCATCATGAAAAACTTTGTAAACCACAGTGTTTATATAAAGTGTGAAAGGGAAATTGACATATGTAGGCCTTAACTAATTCCATGGAAACTCAGAAAAAGGTATGTCACTCTTTAATGAGCTGCATTGCCACAGGTAAATGTTTTATTAATTTTTCACAATCAGACTGTGCAGTGAGTTCTCGGTTAGCATTTGTTTAAGTAGAAGTTCTTCAAACTAGACTTCCTCTTCTCCTGAGTTAGGTAGGTATGGCTTGTGTGGAATGAAAAGAAAGTCCAGTTGAAGAGCTAACTAGGTTTGATGAAAGGAAGGTGGGTGGGAACAAGACATAGTTGGTGGGTATTGATGTTTGTTTAAAAAAAAAAAAGTCCGGGCACTTCCAGTACTTTTACAGATGCCTTTTGAGATAAATTTCTATATAGTAGTTTAATTCCTGACGTGGCCTTTGTACCCTCCCACCCCTCCACCATCAGCAGACTAGGATTCGGCCTGGACCCCCAAGCACTGCCTGGAGTACTCTCCCACCATTCCCCTCAACACCCCAAATAAAACAGGAAAAAAAATAGACTTTTCACCCATGATCAGCCTGCCTCATTTGGTTTGGAGTCTTGGTGATCCTCAAGTTTCTGCTCTAAGTAGGGTATCCAGGAAACAGTGTCTCTGACCAGCTAGATTTTTTTTTGTGACTCTCCAAGTGACTGTTCATGACAAAAGGTTGACCGTATCCTTCCCATCTGAGGACCCCGGGCCCTCAGGTGGGCTGGTCACCGTGGGGGACTGAGTCCCACATAACTGACCACTGGCAGATGTGAGACAAGAGAGATGAATGGGGTTTGGATGGAGGCTCAGAACCCTGAGAAGGAGGGGCGGAGAGAGGGTCTGTTTTCCCTTTGCTGCGCCAGAGTTCTCTTTCTTGGCCACGGTGATGATCGTTTTATCAGAATTCTGCACGGAGGCTGCAGCAGTCACGCCTGTCACTCAGAGGCAGGGCCCAGTGAGCTAAATTTGGACTGAGTGGGCTGGACCAAGGGGGGAGGAAGGCTGGAAGCTTGGTTGTGGTGCGACATAAAGGATGGTTCTGGCCATTAGCCTTGGCTGGTCCTGGCCCTGACTGGCCAGGAAAGGGTAATGAACCCTGTGGCAGGCACTGCAAGGAGGACTCAGCACATGGGGTGCTGGCGGTACACAGGAAGAGATCCCGCTGGCCCTGGGACTCGAGGATAGTGGGCCTGCAGCAGGGGGCACAGAGCCTGGCAAGAGGTTTCCGAAGCATCTGATCGAGGCCACTATATTCTTTCCCGACACAGGGTTCGTGTCCGTATGCTAGGACCACAAGCCAAGTCACATCAGTTGCTTGGAATATTCCAGACAATTTTATGGTTACTGTGGGATTCAGTCAGTCAGAAAATGTTTTCTTTTCCTTCCAAAAAAAAAAAAAAAAACTTTTTCCAGGGCTGGAGCAATAGCACAGCAGGCAGAGTGTTTGCCTTGCACGCAGCCGACCTGGGTTCGATTCCCAGTATCCCATATGATCCCCTGAGCATGGCCAGGTGTGATTCCTGAGTGCAGAGCCAGGGGTAATCCCTGTGCATCACTGGGCGTGACTCAAAGAGAAAAAAAGCTTTTTCCTCCTAAAATGCACACGTGCTTCTTTTTTTATTTAAAACAAACAAACAAAAAAAACAACAACAACACATACTGTGGGTCTGGAGTGATAGTGATAGTACAAAGGATGTCTGCCTTGCGTGTGGCCAGCCTGAGTTCAGTCCCCGGCTTCCCATATGGTTTCCAGAGTAGCAGTAATCCCTGAGTATCACCGGGCATGGCCCCCCAAACCAAATTAAATAAAACCATGTACTTGCATCTGTATATTTCTGCAGTGAGTGGAGGCTTCCAGAGCGGTGTCAGGACCCCCCACCCCCCGCGAGGGAGTGATTGTTTGGAGGGGCTCCCCCAGAGGATGTGCAGCTTGAGGCTGGACTAGAAGTTGCCAGCTAAGGGCTTTGAGGAACCGGATGCTTGGTTGAGATGCTCTTCCTGCTGGAGCACCTCTCTGGAGGCATCTGCTTTGGGGCTTTGGGGGTGGTGGCATTGTGGGGGGCTGTGCCCACCTAGTGCCCGGCTGGCTACTCCTGGCTCTGCCTGGGCTCCTGAGAGGACTTTGCTTGCATAGTGTGTGCTCAGCCCCTGGATGTTCAGTCACGTGAGTTGGTGGCTCTCCTGGCCGCTTGGCTCCCTGAACGCGTTAGAAATTCCTTTTGAAATCTCTACCCTGGGTGATGGTGGACACGTGCTTCGGAAACATTTGTTTTTGTCCTGACGGGACTGAATCTCTTTTACTGTGTGTGTTGATGATCAGGCAGTTTTCCTCATCTTTTTTTTCCAGAATAGTGATTGTTGCTCTCAAAACTCTCCTCTTTTCCTGCGTCCTGCGTCTTTGAAGCCGCATGCTGCAAGGAGCAGGCACATACAGGCTGGTGGGTTTGAGTGTGACTCGCTGACCTTTGTCTCTGCAGAGACCATTTCTTGCTCCATGAAACCTTGAGGCCTTTTGACTCTAATCCAGTGTGAGGGCATTCCAGACTCCTAAAGGAGTTTAAACCTAGTTACGATGAGAAGAACTCATAAGTGGTATTTTTTTCGGTCTTTGATTTTTGTCCCCATGTGATTTTTCAGCAGCTGGTTTGTGTTTGAGGCAGGCGTCCCAGAGGCCGAGGGGAGGCGAACAAAGGGCAGGGAGCAGGGGTCTCAGGAGAGGGCATATATTCACCATCAAGTTCCAGCCTGGCCTCCAGCAGAAGGAGGAACGGGGTGGTCGGCGCCCCCCGTGCCATCCTGAAAGTCAAAGTCAGCTTTGGGTTCCTGGAGGTGGCCCAAATCCAACTGCGGTGGTCAGAGAACTGGCCCAGGGACTTTTCTCACCCCGCAGGACAGAATCAGCAATGAACGTCCTCTGTTATGTGAAGTCAAAACTCAGTATGGGATCCCTTCCTTTTTAATGTGGATCTTAAGTAAAAGTTTATCAGGGATAAGGGTGAGGGAGGGGGGAGAGAGAGAGAGAGAGAGGAGAGAGAGAGAGAGACATTTTGATATGTGAGCCTGACATTTAAATAGTCTATTATTTCCCCCAGAGGCGACAAAGCTAATAACCATAAACCTAACAAACAAGACTCCCCAGAGTTCCACCCTGACGTGCTATTTGCGATTGCACTGACACGTTCCTGTCTTTGCTTTCCTTGGTGTCCCAAAGCGCTGGTCCGGTTACCATAAATCACACTTGAAAGGTTTTCTTGTTCAAGCGTTGCACTCAGCGTCTTAGAAGGGGTTTTTCCACACCTCTTTCTAGAAACCTTGCTGTATTCTTGAGGGGGGAGGGTCCCTCAAGATTAGTGAACTTTAGTATCCGCCGGGAAGGGAGGGGAGTTAGCTTCATGGGGAGGGTGTGGTGGTCACAGCGGCTCCTGGCGGACCTGGGTGCTATCAGGCTGGTACAAAAAACCAGTGTTGGCACCTGACTTGCACACGGCTGACCTGGGTTTGATCCTTGGCATCCCACATGGTCCCTACCGAGCTTGGGCAGGAGTGATCCCTGAGTGCAGCAGAGCCTTGAGCGCCACTGGGTGTGGCCCCAAACAAAAAACGGAACAAAATCAGTGGTGGGGCCGGGGAAACAGTGGAGTGCAGGGTTGAGGCTCATGCCTTGCCTGTACCTGGGTTTCAGCCCAGCACCCTGTGACCTCCTGAGCTCACGTCACTGGCTACGACCCGCGGAGGGGGTCTGGGCCCTCCTCCCGAGCAACATGGCATCCTTGGGCCGGTGGAGAATTGCTGGGAGGGGTCCTGGGTCCCCTGAACCCCACTTAGGAGCCCCCCGGGCGTCTGAGGCAAGCCCTGGAGGGAAGGGAAGCCTGCTGCGGAATACAGTTTGACTTTGTTTTCCTTTTTGTGTCAATTGTGTATCCTGAACTTTCTCCCCGCGTGCCCCCCGCCAGTGGACACTGTTGGTAAGTCTGCCGCGCCCCTATCTCTGCTGGCTGGTCCCGGTGTGGGCCCGGCCAAGGGCTTTCCGGGGTGGTCCAGACCTCTGCCAGCTGCCTGTTTGCCTCCCAGCTCTGAACAATCAGTCGAGCCTCCTTAATTTTCCCCAGCTTTAAGAAAATTGCGTGTTCCAATCATTTCCGCTCTTTGATGTGTGGTTCTTTTAAAGGGCTAGTGTCCCGTTCTGAGATCCTTCTCCTCCTCATGCTCTAGCCTTGGAGTCCGGGAAAGGAGATTGCCTCCATCCCGTAGGAAATTGTTCTGTGTACCAACCTGTGTACTTAAGGACATAGATTCGTATCAAAGACAAACATGAAGTGCTATACTGATTAATGCCTGGAAAATGATCCCCCAACTGAGCTCTGATTATATGAAGCACCTGAAATATTTGTTCCGTGGCCACGGGCCTCCCAGCACCCCCCTATTGCACCCCTATCTCTTCTCCTCAAAACCAATCACGGATGTAGAGAATAAATCGAGCCAGGCGTGCTTGGGGAATGTTTCGTGTCAGAGGAATCAGACTTTCCAATCATCAGTGATTCTTCTTACCCAATGTCAAACCTCCTCCTGTGAGTGATTCCGTGGCTTTGGGAGCCTCGCGGCTGTCCCTGCGGGAGGGCGCTGACTGGTGGGGGGGTGGGGCGGGAGGTCCCTGTGTGCTCTCTGCCTGAGAGTCCTCCCTGTTCTCAGTGTTCTCCCTGAACAGCTCCGAGGAGGACTTGGTTTTGGACGGTCATCCACAGCGAACCCCAGTGACCAGGTCTCCTTCAAAAGGTGGGACCAGGGGGAGGGGGTGCCCAGCAGGGCCCCTGTGCCCCCTCAGGGGGACCTTGGGCTGGTTCCCCCTGACTTTAGAAAAAGTGCTCCTTTCCGGCCCTCAGAGTTGAGATTTCAAACAGTAGGTGCAGTTTTTCTCTTCTTCTTCTTCTTCTTCTTCTTTTTTTTTTTTGGCTTTTTTTTGGGTCACACCTGGCAATGCACAGGGGATACTCTTGGCTCATGCACCCAGGAATTACTCCTGGTGGTGCTCGGGGGATCATATGGGATGCTGGGAATCGAACTCAGGTCAGCTACATGCAATTAACTCTACCCACTGTGCTATTGCTCCAGCCCCGTCCCCCCTTTTTTTTCTTTATTCTTTTTTTTTAATTTGTTTTGGTGTTCGTGTTTTTGGGGCCATGCCTGGAGGTGCTCAGGGGTGATTCCTGGCTCAGAAATCTCTCCTGGCGATGCTCGGGGGACCATATGGTTCATCCCTGGCACCAGGAGTTGAACACAGAGCCAGGAGTCCGCCCTGGACACCAGTGGGTGTGGCCCCCAAAACACAATGCATTGTTACACTGGACCCTCCCTTCCTCTCCCTCTTTGTGGCAGGTAAGACCCAGCCACATTTTCTGCTGCTCGTGGTGCAGTTTGTCTCATGGGAGTTCACCATCTTCACCTCATTCGGGGGCTTTTAGGACACCCCCGTGCCTCCACCTCTACACTCTCACTTGCATCACCCCAAGAAAAGGAGGCTTGACTTTTTTTTTTAAATTAATTTATTTATTGAATCACTGTGGGGAAAGTTACAAAGTTTTCAGGTTTAAGTCTCGGTCATGCAAATACCAAACACATTTCCCTTTACCAATACTTATTTTTCACCACGAAGAACCCCAATAACCCCCCCCAACCCTCCCAATGCCTGTGAGGCAGATGAATTCTAGATAACACTCTGTCTACTTTGATTAGATTCATTGTTTCGACAAAAGATGCACCATTATTAGGGTTTACACCCCCAAATCAGACATGCTGAAAAGGCATTGTGAAATAGTTTGTTTTCTATAGCTTTTTTTTTTTTAAACTTTGTTTTGGTGTTTTTGTTTTGGGACCACACCCAGCAGTGCACAGCGGTTATTCCTGGCTCTACACTCAGGAATCACTCCTGGCAGTGCTGGGGGGACCATACGGGGTGCTGGAGATCAAACTGGGGTGGGCCGCGTGCAAGGCGAGTGTCCTCCCTGCTGTGTCGTACCCCCGGCCCCAGGCTGCACATTCTCTGATCACTTCCTCCCCTTTCCTCCCTCCTCCCGCTCCTGCAAACAGTTCCTTTGCTTTCTGCCTCACTGGACATGTCTCATCTGGACACATCCAGTGAAAGGAGCCATGGACCTGTGGCCTTGCTGAGGGCAGCCTGGCAGGAGTCGATCTCGGGGCATTTTATTTGTCTTTAGTCTGGGAACGAGGGTGAAGAGAGGAAGTGATGCTGGAGCAACCCCCCCACCCCCCACCCCCAGGCTCTGGCCGGCTTGGAGCTAAACCCACAGCCACACATGGACTGTAGCCAAGAACTTGAAGCCCAGAGGCAGGAGAGGCTGATTTGAATCCTTTGTCACCTTGTTTAATTTGTCTTTTTTTTCCCCAAATTTTAAATCATTTTTGAACCTGCACATTTGTGTGACAGTCAAGTCTCAAGGTCATTAAGAAGTTCTGATTTAGCAGCTTAGGAGATAGTGCAAAGGACCAGAGCACAGGCCTGTCCTACGGAGGACGCAGGGTTGAGCCTCCACACATAGCTTCTCAGCACTACCAGGTATGGCACTTAAACCTTACAAAATTAAGTTCTATTTAAAATGGAAAATCCCAAAAACCATGTATGGTGTGTATATGTATGTGTGTGTGTGTGTGTGTGTGTGTGTGTGTGTATATATATATATATATATATCAGCTATATATGTTGGGCTGGAGCGATAGCACAGCGGGTGCCTTGCACGTGGCTGACCCGGGTTCGATTCCTTCATCCCTTTTGGAGAGCCCGGCAAGCTACCGAGAGTATCCCGCCCGCACGGCAGAGCCTGGCAAGCTCCCTGTGGCATATTCGATATGCCCAACACAGTTAACTACAAGTCTCACGATGGAGACGTTACTGGTGCCTGCTTGAACAAATCGATAAACAATTGGAGGACAGTGCTAGAGTGATACATATATAAGTAAGCGCTGAGCCCTTTGGCTGTGGCCCCTGAACAACAACAACAACAACAACAACAAAAGCAGCAGTAAGCTCTGGGCATTCAGCTCCACTGATTGCAAACATCTCTTCTATAAGCTGACACACACAGGAAAATCCACTCTTCACCTTGAACCCTGGGTCCCTATATAAACCACAGCCAGGAAGGGATTAGCCACTCAGTAAAAAAGTGTTTTGAGGGGCTGGAGCAATAGCAGAGCGGGTAAGGTATTTGCCTTGCACGTGGCCAACCCAGGTTTGAATCCCAGCATCCCATAGGGTCTCCTGAGCACCGCCAGGGGTAATTCCTGAGTGCAGAGCCAGGAGTAACCCCTGTGCATTGCCGGGTGTGACCCAAGAAGGCAAAAAAATATATATATTGTTTTGAGCCAGGTGGGTGCCCCTGCTCCCTTGAGGAAGTTAAACTTCCAAGGTGTAAGCGGACCAGTTCCTCTCCTTGGGAGCTCAGAGCTGAGGGGACTGAGACAGGGCAGCGAGGAGACAGAAAGGGTCAGCTTGGGGGGAGCCCCAAACCACAGTCCAGGGTGGCCGTGTTTCAGAGTGAGTGCTCCTAGAGCACCCGTGGGGATGCCCCTGGGAGGGGCGAGGTGACTCACGCCACCCACCCCTGCCCCAGCGGCGCAGATGCACATTAGCAGCCCTGTGAGGGCTGAGGAGATGGTTCAGGCACCCCCGTTTGTTACCTCCACACTCTCACTGCCCGCCGTTCTGTCCTTAGAGGGCGCGTGCTGGAGGCTTTCCTGACTGCTCTTGGCCCAGGGAGCACCGGTGTCTCCTGGCTCCTTGGAGACCCCCGGTCTTGAGAGGGCCTGAAGGCCGCGGGGGCCAGGGTAAAGCTCATCCTCCTCAGTTGGCCTTTTTTTTTTTTTTTGCTTTTTGGGGTTACTCCTGGCTCATGCACTCAGGAATTACTCCTGGCGGTGCTCAGGGGACCTTATGAGAATCAAACCCGGGTCAGCAGCGTGCAAGGCAAACACCCTACCCGCTGTGCTATCGCTCCAGCCCCAGGCCTTGTTTTTTAAAGACCTTTTTTTTTTTTTAAAAAAGAATTTTGGGCCTCACCCAGCTTCATTTAGGGCTTTATTTCTGGGCCTGCACTCAGGAATCACTCCTAGTGATGCTAGGGGAACCATAGGGGATGCTGGGAATCGAACCTGGGTCAGCTGTAGGCAAGTGCCCTACCCTCTATACTATTGCTCTTGCCCCTCAAATAGGCCCCCGCCCCCCCACCCCCCATCACGCACTTTTATTTTTTCCTTTTTTGCGATTTAGGTTACACCTGGCACGCTCAGGTGTTACTCCTGTCTCTGCACTCAGGAGTTACTCCTGACAGACCCAGGGGACCATATGGGATGCCAGGGCTTGAACCTGGGTTGACTGTGTGTGAATCCAACACCTTATCCACGGTCCTAATTGCTCTGGCCCCATTGGGCTCCAGGAAAGTTTCATTCGTGACCGCGTCTCCCGGGGGGGTGGGGGGAGGGGGTATATGCATGCTCAGCCCCCAGTGAAGGTCTCAGGCTTCTGGAAGAGGAAGTTACAGGGCGGCTGTGGCCCTTCCTAGATCAGTGGCCCTGCACGAGCCACTTCTGTACATCCTTTTGTCTCTCCATCCCTCTGTGCAAGGAGGGTAGCCACAGCTGCCTTAGGTCATTTCTGTGATGGGTACAGACGGGAAAGGCAGTGAAAGACTGTGAAGACGTTAGATCTTCCTTTCACTCCAGGGAACTTTGTTAGTTTTCCCTATTTAATGAAAACAAAAACTCCACTAGATCCTCCCTCCTAGGGAAGGGAATAGGCTAATGCTCTTTTGCTTTGCCCCTGGAGCATTTTTCTTTTAAGAGCACAAACTTGTCATTTCCTCATCCCCCCCACTTCTGACCTCCGCCCATTGGTTGGAGGGAGCAACCAGTTCTGGCTTTGTCCCTCGGAATTCTCCGAGACCTGGGCACTGACAATAGAGGAAAAAAAGATCTCGAGAGGACTTAGCTTCTGGCCAGCGAAGGTCACAAGCAGCTCTTGTGACAAGCAGCTCCAGGAATTTTGTCTGGAAGGCCCATTTTGTAGACTGCCCCCCCCCCCCCGCCTCCCTCCCCCCTGGTGGCTCAGCGGGCCTGGAATTCTCCTGTTTTCCAGCGGTGAGCCGTTTAAGGATGTGAAGAAAGGTGGAAGCTGGGAGTGAGCTCGGGTCAGAGGGTGCTCTCGGTGCCTCACACATCTGTGGGCTAGGGTGTGGAGCGAGAAGTCATGGGACCTCCCCCCGCCCCCCCCCACCTCTCTTGGTTTCCATAACTGTGGAGCTCCCTCCGCTGGTCGGTCAGGGAGGCTGAGTCAGAGAAGCTGAGCACTGGAAAGGAAGCAGGCGCTGAGCGAGGGGTCATGAAGGAGAAGCATAATCCTGCTCCTGTTCAGGAGGAAACACTGTGGGTGAACAGGCACCAGGGTGGGGGGCAGAGCCTGCGGCCTGAGACCTGAGGAGTGGAGGAAGGAGGGGAGGCAGGGAACTAGGACAGCTAGTGATCAGTGGCATAGGCAGGCAGTCCTACCCCTGGGGGGCTGCTGGGATAATCCAGGTGCAATTAAGGGGTGCTTTTGGGTTGTGGTAGATTTCTAGGGGTTGCTGTTTTGTTTTTCGGAAAAGGAGACAGTGTGGGGAATTCCGAGCTCACCCAGCGTTCCCAGCGGGGAGCTCACCCAGCGGGGAGATGTGTAAAGACATGGCTCTGGAAAGCAGCCGGAGCAGGGAGACGTGTCTGAAGCATTCTCCGTTTATTAGGGGCCGGAGCGAGCGGATGGCGGGGAGGGCGTTTGCCTGGCGGGGAGGGCGTTTGCCTGGCATGCATCAGACCCGGTTGGGTGCCCGCCGCCCCATATGGTCCCCTGAGCACTGTCAGGAGTAATTCCTGAGTGCAGAGCTAGGAGTCAGCCCTGAGCATCGTCAGCTGTGGCTCCCAAATGAAATAAAATCTCAGTTATTAATTTCTCTTACTGGTATTGCGATGATTATTTCAGTTTGGGACCACAGCCAGGCTGTGCCCAGGGGTCACTCCTGGAAGGATCGGTGCAGGGGAAGCCCATCGGACCACCTCCCTCTGTCCACAGCACATGATCCTCTTCGGAAATCTGAAAGTTGGGTGGGGGGAGTTGCGCGGGGAACACTGGCCCCGCTACTGGCAGCGTGAGGCTGAGGCCACGGCGGCTGTCCAGGTGAGAGACTGCAATGGTCCTGGGAGGCGGAGGAAGCCAAAGTGACAGTGGCTGGTGTCTGTCCTGTGGGAGCCGCAGGACCACTTCACGACAGGAGGCAGCTGTGGGGATTTGATTGGCATCAATGCAGGCACTGAACTCAGGGACCTAAAATGATTCTTAAAAACCAGGGCACCCACCGGGGAGGCAGAGTCTTGGCTTTCTTGGTGTTTTTTATTTTTTCCTTTTAATATAATTATAAGTCGTGTTAGTGAATTTTAGAATGGGCACTGTATGTCAAGTTATGATTTCCCCTGAGTGGGAATATACCGTGGCTTATAATTATAGCAGTCTTTACCTCATTTTTAGATTATTCTTATTTTAGAATACTACCATTTGAAAATCTAATTGCTGCAGACTACATATTTAGAATGACTTTGCTGTGATCATAGAATAATTTAAATTTTATTTACCAAATGAGATAACACTTGGCTTTGCTCACTTTGCTTTCCTGCGGTGTGCTTTTCAAAGGCAGTTACCTTCAAAATCAAGACAGATATAAAGTCTACATTTTTTCCCTCTTTATTACAATGATAGTCTATTGTTTATATTTGGTTTGGGAACCACACCCAGCAATGCTCAGGGGTTACTCTTGGCTCTGCACTCAGGGATCACTCCTGGCAGTGTTGGGGGGTCCATAGAGGATGCCGGGGATCAAACTCAGGTTGGCTTTGTGCAAGTCAAGTGCCCTAGATGCTGAAGTGTCTTAGAGAAACTGCTTTTGTGATCAAAATGCATCCAACTGTGTTTGGTTGAGTGATCCACATTTGAACATAGGATTTCCCCCAATACAGCTTATGCCCCCTCTCCCCGATGAGGCAGACCCCCGGGGAGAAGGGACACAGGTCTCCTAAGGTCCGGGTGGAAGCTCATTGCCTTTTCCCTTTAGGTGCAAACTTAGGGCTTCCTCTCTGCCTCCCAGGGGACGTCCCCTTGAAAATCCCAAAGTGTTTTCTGGAGGGAAAGTCTGGAAGCCTGCTTGTCTCTGCTTCCAAGGGAAACTCTTTCTGGTGTGCTAATGAGAAAGGGAAGCGGGGAAACACACACGCACACACACACACACACACACACACACACACACACACACCCCTTCATTGACTCTGTTCCTCCTATGACAGTTCTCCTGATCTCCTTCCTCGGAGCCCCAGATGTCAGATGCATTCAGTATTGTCCCTAAATTTCAGGCCTTTACCAGCAGGCAGGGTTGGGGATTCTTTCCTTGGGCCCAAGGCTGGGGGCAGGGAAGTGAGTGCATTAGAGGGGTAGGCTGCTCCCTGAAGCAGGAGGAGGAGGAGGTTGGCCTGGATAACCTCCAAGGCTTCTCCCCCTAGCACCCCCTTCAATTCTGTGTATAAAATGATGACCCATTGGCCGGACACTTGCCTTGTACATGTGTGACATTGCACTGGGCCTGGGACTGCAGAAGTGCCGCCTCTGGCTGAGAGTGCAGGAATTCTCTGGTTGGGTAAGGGTGGGTGGTTGCCTGGGGAGCCCAGAGGTAGCCTCCCACTGGTCTCCAGGTCACAAACCTCCTTGTCAGGGCACTGGTGGGAGACAGTCTCTCCCCGGGGGCCCCACCCTCAGGCACAGTGACTCAGGAGTGGGTGCAGCTGTGTGCTAATAAAACTTTATGTGTAAAGGTGGTTGGTTACACCACTTCTCAAGGGAGAGGTCGGCAGCCTGTCTCAGACCCTACAAACTGAGGTTCGTGGTCCTGGCCGGATCATCACCAGGCTCGACCAGACACCGCTCCAACGTTGGAGATGTGACGCTGACTGGCCTTGTTTTGTTCCTAGGCTTGTTTTATGGGAAGCACAGTCAGGAGTGTCTGCCAGGGAGTGGAACTAAGAGCAGAGCATTTCCAGCCCCGTGGCCGGGAGAGCTGGTGCTTCACCACTTTTGTCTTTGTGGACCAAAAAAAGAAGAAAAAAAAGTCTGTTGAGATAGGATGTGCAAATAGCTCATTCACCAACACCCCTGGTCCCCATTTTTGGAGACCTCGGAACCATGCCCCAGAGGCCCTCACCGTGCGTGTCCCTTCTCCTGTCCTGAATATTCTCAAGGCATCTGACTGCTGTCTCCTGGGAATTCGTTGGCAGAAAGGGCAGTGGAGTTGCTTTCTGCGTCGGTGTTGGCGGGTACCACCAGAGGCTCACGGTGCGATGCCACATCTGACAGGCTGTGCTAACAGAAACGATTATTGGTGCCTGGATTTCCTATTATACGTTAATTCGACGCCACCCCACAAAGCGCGGGACAGAGAACGATGCTGCCAGCTGAGAACCACAGGGCATTTGGGCAGGGAGGCAGCTGCTAAGGGGTCACCCCCGGAAACCGTCCTGGTCGCCAGCAAACACACAGAGCCATGCCCTTTAGAATGGGCAGGTTCTGGGACAGCGGCCCCTGCGTCTTTCTTGGGGATAAAGAAAGGCTTTATTTTCCTGCGTGCTGGAAACCTGTGACTTCCGCTCCAGCCAGGACGCCCCAGGGACGAGGGACACTTGCTTGCTCCAGAAGCTGGGGTTTCAAGCCTGGCATTGTTTTACACGTTGCAGGAAGAGGTGATATCCAGCCGCAGTTGGACAGCGCGCTCCAGGACGTGAACGATAAGTATCTGCTGCTGGAGGAGACGGAGAAGCAGGCTGTCCGGAAGGCGCTGATCGAGGAGCGCGGCCGCTTCTGCGCCTTCATCTCCATGCTGCGGCCCGTGATTGTAAGTGCGCCGGGACACAGAGGGGGCACGTCCCAGTGGGACTCTGTTCCTGGGTCTCCGTCCTCCTTGTCCCGTGTCCTTCATCTCCCCAAGCCAGGAAGGCCTCGCCAGAGTGGCTCGCAGCGTTATGGGCCCCAGGTCTGCAGCAGTCCCCCAGAAACTGGGGAGAAATGCAGATTCCCAAATCAGAATCTCTGGAGGAGGGGGACCTGCTTGTCTGGGCTTGCGAAACGCGTCAGAGAGAGCTCAGAGGCCTAAAATGCCCAGCCTAGCTTGCAGGAGACCTCAGTTCCATCCCTGGCACTGCCTGGCAGGGCCCCATGAGCACTGTCAGGTTGGCCCCAATGGTCCTCAGTATGGCCAGGCCCAAGTCAAGCCATGGACCGCCAGCCCCATACCAGTGGGACAAGGATCATGGGGAATGGTTCTTAGGTCCCCAAGCACTGCTGGGGAGGCTCTTCAGTGCTCTTTGGGTACCTTTGAGGCCCACTGGCCAATCTAAAGGCCCAGGGGTGACTATGAAATGTACATGGAAGATTCAGCAAGTCAGTTGGGATTTATTGTTTTTGGCAGGGTCAGGAAGAGCAGAAACACAGCTGACAGTGCTCAGGGCTTACTCCTGGCTCTGTACTCAAGTGTCCCTCCTGGCGGGACTCAGGGGGTCAGTTAAACAAGGAATGATCACATGCAGAGCAAGAGCCTTTTTTTTTTTTTTTTGGCAGGGGGTTGGTGGTCATACCCAACAATGCACAGGGATTACTCCTGGCTCTGCACTTAAGAATTACTCCTGGCGGTGCTTGGGGGGACCATATGGGATGCTGGGAATCGAACCTGGATCGGCTGCATGCAAGGCAAACGCCCTACCCACTGTGCTATTGTTTCAGCCCCAAAAGAGCCTTTCTTAATCTCCAGTGCAGGCAGCTACCCTGAGTTCCATCCCTGGCACTCCATGCAGCCACCTGCGCCCTCCAGAAGGATCCCTGAGCTCAGAGCTAGGAGGAAACCCTGAGCACTGCTGGGTGTAGCCCCCAAACAAATAAAGCAAAAGCACAACACTGAAAACACAAGACAGGAGCAGAGGGGGCATCGGATCCCTGCTCACTGCCCTCTGCCCTGCATGCCCCAGGACTTGCTCCCTGGGCGTAGAGTTCTCATGGGTTGGTCAGTCTTGCCTGGGCCCACCCTCCTGGGCTGGCACTCAGGAAAGCGTCGGGCTTTCTTCTGTCGTCCCCCAGCCTGTCTCACTCGCTATGGTGACAGGGCAGAAAGGCAGGAGAGAAGCAAGCATTTTGCCTCAGGTGAATGACCAGTGCAGTCACCAGTCTCTCCTGCTGGCTCTGAACTAGAGTATCTCGAGATC
Organism: Sorex fumeus; assembly: GCF_029834395.1. Lineage (NCBI taxonomy): Eukaryota > Metazoa > Chordata > Mammalia > Eulipotyphla > Soricidae > Sorex > Sorex fumeus. The sequence continues at coordinate 56,639,558 of NW_026606059.1, forward strand.
CCTGGTGCGCAGTGACCCATGCCTTCGAGGAAGCTGTGTGTGTGTGTGTGTGTGTGTGTGTGTGTGTGTGTGTGTTGGGGCCACACCAGCCTCTGACGGTGCTCAGGGCTCACTCCAGCTCTGCTCACTCTGTGTGTGTGTGTGTGTGTGTGTGTGTGTGTGTGTGTGTGTGTGTGTGTTGGGGCCACCTGCTTCTGAGGTGCTCAGGGGTCACCCAGGCTCTGCACTCAGGGATCACTCCGGGGTGCACACAGGTGGTGAGCCTGACAGATTTTCTTCTCCTTCCCCTTGCCCCAAAGAGGGGGCTGGGCATGCCTGCAGCGAGACGCTGTCTGGGCGTCTTCCCTGGGATGCTGAGGGTCAGGCAGCGGCACCACGGGGACACGTTGTCCCCCTCCCTTCCCCTCAGGAGGAGGAAATCTCCATGCTGGGGGAGATCACACACCTGCAGACCATCTCGGACGACCTGAAGAGCCTGACGATGGACCCTCACAAGCTGCCCTCCTCCAGCGAGCAGGTCAGTGGGCGGGGGCGGGGGTGGTGACAGGTGCTGGGAGAGTGGCTGCTGTGATCAGCTCCTGGTTCCCACTGTGGGGTACAGTCATCACTAGCCATGTTGGGGCACCCCCGACCATGGGCCAGTCCCTGCTCTGGACTCTTCCACACGCGTCCCTAGCTCCTCTCCCCAGTACCCCCTGCTTTATAGAGGAAGTCGCCAGGGACACTTTACCGGGTGATGTAGCTAATGAGCGGGAGACCTGGCCTGTGGGGGACAGCACCCACGCCCTCAGCCACTGTCCACCCTCTGGAAATCAGCTCTCCTGGGAGCAGACCAGTGGTGTGTTTGGGGGGACATTGTGAACCGTGGTATATGGGGTCTCACATTATGAAAAAAAAAGATCGTGTTTAAAGATTTTATTTTGGAGGGGACAGAGCCTTGCTTAACAGAGTGCAGTGGATAGGGCATTTGCCAGCACGCGGCCAACCTGGGTTTGAGCCCTGACATCCCACATGGCCACGTGTGCACCGCCAGGAGTTGCTCCTGAATGTAGAGCCAGGAGTAACCCTTGAGCAAACCAGTTGTGACCGAAGAAGCAGAGAAAGAAAAAAGAAACTATACTGGTTTTTGATTCCGCCGCCCCTCTTGGAGAGCCCGGCAAGCTACCGAGTGTATCTGGCTTGCATGGCAAAGCCTGGCAAGCTCCCCGTGACGTGTTCAATGTGCCAAACACAGTAACAACAAGTCCCATGATGGAGATGTTACTGGGCCCCCTCAAGCAAATTGATGAATAACGGGAGGACTGTGACCGTGATACTGGTTTTGGGGCCACATTTGAGCAGTGCTCAGGACTGACTTATGGCTCTGTGCTCCGGGAGAGCTCCTGGCAGGGCTCTGGGGACCAAATGGGGTGCCAAGATCATATGCTAGGCAAGTGGCCTAGCTGCAGTGCCATCACTCTGACCCATGTTTGTGGTTCTGATGTTGAAAATACCAGCACCCGTGTGTCCAACACCCTGCCATGCTGGGAAATGACTTTTTCTGGACCTCAGCCCCATGTCCACTCTGGAGATGTTTGTTCAGCCACTGCTCTGTGAATGAAAAATGAACTCACTCAGGCATCTCTGTTAAGCAAGGCGGTCCGGCAAATAATCATGAAAAGATAGGTTTGCCCTTCAGCACGTGCTGGGGGAAAAGGCAGCTCAGATAGAGATGGGATGTAAAGGATGTTTGGAGGACTCGCTCAGGATGCGTGCTGAAAGTAGACTATAGACCGAACACAGTGGCCACTCAATACCTCTACTGCAAACTACAAGACCCTGAAGGAAAGAGTGAGCAAAAGGGAATGCCCTGCCATAGAAGTGGGGTGGGGTGGGAGAGCAGTTGGGTTCATTGGTGGTGGAGAATGGGCACTGTGGAGGGATGGGTACTGGATCATTGTATAACTGAAACCCAAACACGAAAGTTTGTAAGTCTACAACTGTACCTCACGGTGTCTCACTAAAAAAAGATAGGTTTGCCCTAAAGTCAGCTATTAAAGTATCTAAAATGCCCTGGGGCTGGGGAGATAGGAGAGTGGATAGGGCACTTGCCTTGCATCCAGGCTCAATCCCGGCATCTTGTATGCTCTCCTGAATCCCCACCAGGGGTGATGCCAGAGCACAAGAGTCAGGAATAGCCCCTCCGGCACTGCCAGGTGTGGCCCAATCCTGCCACCACGCCCCCCACCCCCCAAAACTCTCAAAATGTCATATTTGATTTTCTCCCAGCCCAAAATGATGCCATGCTGTAATAGGTGTTAGGATTCTAACACGGGCTCTTGTCTCGCTGTCTCTGCTCCTCCAGGTCATTCTGGACTTGAAAGGTTCCGATTACAGTTGGTCTTACCAGACGCCTCCTTCTTCCCCCAGCACCACCATGTCTCGAAAATCAAGTGTGTGCAGGTACGTATGTAGAGCTGAGCTCCAGCCCTGCTGCCCCTGGGGCAGCCATCTGTATGTCAGCGCCCTTAAAATGCCGCCTTTTGCCCAGATCATGGCGAGATCAGAGATGTGCTGAGAGAAATCCCACTTGGTGTGTGTTAGCATTAAGATTAAGGATCTGGGGGCTGTAGTGATAGCTCAGCAGGTAGGACGTTTGCCTTGCACGCGGCATATTCCCAGCATCCCATATGGTCCCCTGAGCACCGCCAGGGGTAATTCCTGAGTGCAAAGCCAGGAGTAACCCCTGTGCATTGCCGGGTGTGACCCCAAAAAAAGCAAAAAAAAAAAAAAAAAGATTAAGGATCTTTATGGAAGGGCCGGAGAGCCCTCACCTTGCAAGAGACTGACCCAGGTTCCATCTCCGGCACCCCAGATGGGCCCTGGAACTCTGTCAGGAGTGATCCCTGAGCACACAGCCAGGAATAATCCCTGAGTAAAAACCAAACCAATGTCCCCAACCCCTTCCCCCTCCCCCCCCCAAAAAAAAAACCAGTTGGATCTGCTGGGTCTTTATAGGGTAATGTTAGCTGTTTGTATCTGTGTGGGATTCATTTCCCTTGAGTTGGGACCATCCACACTGAGCTGGAAGCTGAGGCCTCTGAGACTGTCTCCTGACCCTCTACAGCTGGAAACTGGGTTTCGGTTTGGTTTGGTTTGGTTTGGCTTGGCTTCGCTTGGGAACCAGGCCTGGCATGATGCAGACAGAGCCCTTTCTGCCGCTGTGCTAGGATTGAACTGGGGCCTCCCACCTGCAGAGGTGTGTGTTTAGCAGCTCTGTGCCCTCTGCTTGGTTACTTGCCATCACGCGTGTGAGGACTGAGCTGCAGGGTGTCTTCTCAGAGCAGGGCCTCCCAGGGGCCTGGACCCCTTCAATGACACCCCCGGGCCCGACTGCTCAGTGCTACAGCTCATTCCCCGGATGTTTGGAAAACACCACCACCGAGCCTCACGCGTCAGGACCGCGTTCTCCCCGCTTGAACCCGTATCTCGCTGGCCTGTGTCCTTGCTTGCTTTTCCCACCTTAGAGAAGCCTCTTGAACACACACATTCTCTCGCTTCAATCTAAGTCGAAGTAGAAACGGTCTTGCTTCACTGAAGAGAAACAAGCCCCCTAGTTCGCGCGCGGCGGGCGGAGACCTGACACATTTCTCCCGCCCCTCGGGCCCCCCCCCCCACGCCTGTCCCCTGCAGCAGCCTGAACAGTGTCACCAGCAGCGACTCGCGCTCCAGCGGCTCCCACTCGCATTCCCCCAGCTCGCACTACCGCTACCGCAGCTCCAACCTGGCCCAGCAGGCGCCCGTGCGGCTGTCCAGCGTGTCCTCCCACGACTCGGGCTTCATATCGCAGGACGCCTTCCAGTCCAAGTCACCGTCGCCGATGCCACCCGAGACGCCCAACCAGGTAAGGCTTCGGGGGGGCAGCAGGAGGCCAGGCCCAGGAAGGACCTTGGTGTGGACAGAGAGGGTGGGGAGGACCTGCCTGTGACATGAGAGCCCTCTGGTCCCGTGGTCTGCTTCAGAGACGTCACCCTGGGTATGACAGCACAGCAGCTCGGGCGCCTGCCCTGCCCGTGGCCAATGTGCATTCGATCCCCGGTATCCTATATGGTCCCCTGAGCCCACCAGGAGTGATCCTGGGTAACCCCTGAGCCCAGCCCGGTGTGGACCCAAAACGAAAGATATCACTCCCCCTCTCCTCCCCCATCCCTGGTTCCAAGCATGGTAACCCCTGAGCACCACCAAGCATGGCCCCCAAACAAACACGATGCCAAGGAGCTAGAGTCTTGCACATTGCTGACCCAAGTTCAATCCCTGGCACCCCATATGATGTCTCCCCAAGCACTACCCAGGAAGAAGTTCTAGAGAGGGGGGGGGGGGGAGAGGAGAGAGAGGAGAGAGAGAAAAAGAAAAAGCAGAGAGAGAGATGGCAACCCCTTGCCCCAGCACAGAAGCCTGGGTTTGGAACCTGTCTCCGTTCATAGCTCTCTCCCTCCTTAGCCAGACTCCCAGGGGCACCTGTGTCAGCACGGGGCTGGCATTCGTGGGCATCTGCAGAAGGATCCTTCCACCTCCCAGGCTCTGATCTGCCTCTGGTTGGTGGAGAGCCTGCTACTGGATTAGGTGTGCCCTGGAACCCTTCCTCAGCCTGGTGCTCATAGGTCCCTGCCTGCAGTTTGTGTTGAGAAGGAGAATCAGTCTTCAGCGTTTCCAGCAAGGTGTTGAATGCCTGTAACCAGAGTTAGTTAGAGGGTGATAGGCCTTGGGTGCAGGTCTAGCCTGAGCAGAAATCAGGTGGGCTGGAGAGATAGCACAGCGGGTAGGGCACTTGCCTTGCATGCGGCCGACCCAGGTTCAATTCCCAGCATCCCACACGGTCCCCTGAGCACTCCTGGGAGTAATTCCTGGGTACAGAGCTAGAAGTAGCCCTTGAGCACAACCGGGTGTGCCCCCCCCAAATAAAAAAAGAAAACAGGCGCTGGACAGAGCATCATTTCTAGAATGCCCTTCCCCTGTTCCCACTCTTCGCCTTTTGCCCCAGTGCTGTGGGTCCACCTCAGCACAAGCCCCTGACCAAGAACCACCCAGGTGCCTCACAGCGCCACCTGCTGGAGGGAAGGTGGTGGCGTCCTTCCCTGGTGAGTTCTTTTTTTTTTTTTTTTTAATTTTTATTAGTGAGACACCATGAGATACAGTTCTTGGAGGCTGACCCAGGCTGGTACCCAAGGTCTCTGCATTCTGGGATCCCGTGCTTGTTTACCCAGGCCTCTGTGTGCCTCAGTCTCTGACTAACTGCTGTGTGCCAGGCTCCATCCTAGAGCCCCTACCTGGGTTCCCTGTGTGGTCCTTTTCACACAGTGGTACAGAGAGAGTTTGGGTTCCTGTCCCCCTCCCCCCCCCACACACACACCAGATTGTTGTGGAAATGAGGGTTCAGGGTCGTACAGTCACAGGACTGCAGGCGGGCAGCCTGGGACAAGGGTTTCTGACAGCTGGGCTGCAGCCTTTCAGAGCTGCTCCAGCTTTGCGGAGGCCCCTGGGGGAGTGTTTCAGGGAGTGGAAGCACCTAGATGTGACGTTCCCTGAGGCACCTTGGCCCTCTCCCTCTGGCGCTGTTCAGTGTCACCGGGTGGCTCCTCTTCCTCCCTCTCTCCCTGGGATAGTGAATCAGCCACAGATGGAAACAGCGGGAGCCAGAGCTCCATCCAGCCCAGATGTGCTCCTCCTGGCCGGGTACTCTCTGCATGTGCCCTGCCACATACAGCCCCAAGTCCCCACCCGTGTGTCTTGCCAGCAGAAGCCCAACTGGTCGGGAGGAAAGCTGCATTTCCTCACAGGCGCTTTTGGTGTGTGGCTCTGCCCTGTGCGTGTGCTTCCTGGCGCGGGGTGGGTAGGTGTTGTCACTCCAGAGAGGGGGCGCCTGCTTCCACTGTCTTGTTGGACCCTGCTGGGATCAGGCCGCGACGTTTCTGCCTCCAGTCTTGCTGAGGGGAGCCAGCGGTGACAGGTGGCGGCTTACTGACATCTGGAAACCAGAGGGGCATGGGGGCAGAGCAAGCTTCCAGGTTTGTGGCAGAATGTGCAAGGGGCGTCTCTCTGCACCGAGAGGCCTGGCGGCTGCTTAGAATTCCAAAATGAAGGGGAAATTTAAGGAGCACGCATACAGCAGGGAGGCCAGCAGACAGCCTGCCCATTCTTGGGGGCGGGAAGGTGGGAGTACAGAGCTAGGAGGAGCAATGTCTCCAGACCTCTCCACTGAGTTACAAGGAGGCCCAGGGTCAGGACACGTTCAGAACCCTCCGGTGCTGCCACACTGGGGGCTCTGCAAATTGGGTCTTAACACACGTATGCAGACACCTAGAGTGTCCCTAGTCAGGGTTCCCACCCTCTTTAGTCCCCCATGGCAAGAGAGTTTTAAAACAAACCCAACTGGGGCTGGAGTGATAGCACAGCGGGTAGGGCGTTTGCCTTGCATGCAACTAACCCAGGTTTGATTCCCAGCATTCCATATCGTCCCCCGGGCAACGCCAGAAGTCATTCCTGAGTGCAGAGCCAGGAGTAACCCCTGAGCATCGCTGGGTGTTACCCAAAAAGCAAATAAATAAATAGATAAACAAACCCAACGAAGTGGAAGATACACAAGGTGCATTTCCCGAGTCAGACTTCTTCCCTCCCCCCGCCCCCCCCATGCCCCAGATCTCTCTCGATGGGGGACTCCTCCCTCCTAAGACAATGCTGTGCTGCCCACTGGGCTTCACTGCCCCCAACCCCTGCCATTTCTCCCCACGCAAAGCTGCCTGGGATCTGGAGGTGACAACAGACTCCAGGAGCTTCTGTCCCGGGCAGATGTGCACCAGGACATGGGGACAGATGGGCCAGCACGGCCCGGGAATTCCAGCCACAGCAGCAGCCACGCCAGAGACGCCGCCCCCCGCCTGGGGCCATGGGGGTGCAGACTCACTGCTTCTTCGGGGGGCTTGAATTCCTCTGGTGGATGCAGCCGGGTGGGGGTGCAGAAAAATAACCCTAACTCTTTGCTTCTCTCGTCCTTCCCTCCTCTGTGTCTGTCTGTCTCTCTGTGCACGCTCTGCCTTCTCTTTATTTTTTAATGGACTGTTATTTTATTTTTTTGCTGATGTGTGGTCCGAATTCTGTCGATTTACCCCCCACGCCCCCACCCATGTGGTCGTCCCCACCCCCCACCCCCTTCTGCTGCAGAACTCGTCCAGCTCGGCCTCTTCTGAAGCCTCTGAAACCTGCCAGTCTGTGAGCGAGTGCAGCTCGCCCACCTCGGTCAGCTCAGGCTCCACCATGGGCGCCTGGGTGTCCACGGAGAAGGTGACCGGCCACGGGCGGGCCCCTGGCTGAGGCCTCGCCAGGCCCCGCAGCAGGGAGCCGGAAGCGCAGGCGACACAGGGACGCCCCCTGGGAGCCAGAGAGGGAAGGACAAGGCAAAGGGGTTTTTCTGGAAATCCGTGCCCAGATCTTGCCCAGGGGGTCCTCAGAGGGAGAGAGGAAAGGCTATGGGGAACTCGGAGTGTGAAAGCTGCTTCCAGAAGTGTCTGCGCCCCTCCACCTGTCCCTCCCCTCCCAAGCACCCCTCCTACCGTGGCCTCCATGTCATATTGTTGGATGGGACATTTCCCCATGGCCCAGGCTGTGCTATTCATTCATTTATTTTTTTTTTTTTTTGCTGGGGGGCGGGGGGCTTCAGTTTGCAAACCTCCCCGTTCATTTCGATTGGGTTTCTGCTCCTGAACAACGTGTGATGATTTTGGAAATCTCCAGTGTTACAGATTTGCTTGGAAGATACACGCTTTAGGGATGGAAACATTTGCAATAAGGGGGATGATGGGGGGGGGGGGGGGTTCTGTCACCGTGAAACGATGACCCATTAAATCTTAACATCATGCAGACCAGATGTTAAGGGCTCCTCCATGATGGAGGAGCCCTGGTCAGCCCCCAGACACTTACACGAAACTGACGGGCTCCGGATTTGGTGCCTTGTGGGCACAGAGTGGGGTGTCTGGAGCAGCAGGGCCCGTGTCTATTTCATTTGTGAATGCGCTGTCCACCCCCGCCTTGAATGTCAATGCCATCTTGTACCTCCATCATCATCCTGTTATATTAATTTTTTTTCCCTTTCCTCCCCCCCTTTTTTTTTCTTTTTGTTTGTTTCCAGTTGTCTAATGGGTTTTCTCACTGTAGTCTATCAAGTGAGTCCCATGTGGGGCCCGTGGGGGCGAGCCTTTTCCCTCCTTGCCTGCCTGCCTCCCGCCTGCTCCCTCGGGTCAGCTCTGCCCACCTTCCAGACTACGCTCATTATTACACCATTGGGCCCGGCATGTTCCCGTCATCTCAGATCCCTAGCTGGAAGGTTTGTGTCTTCTCTCCCCTCCCTCCTCTCCTGGCCTCTGTGCTCACCTCCTCCTTCTGTCCCCCGGTCCTTGCCCTCAGCCCCCTTTCACACTCTGCCTTCTTCCCCATAACACCTCTCCCAGGCAGCCCTCCCGGACGGGGAGCCCAGAAGTGGAGAGGCTGCTTAGATGGTGCCCACAGCCACCCAGAGGCGGCACTGCAGGGGGATCGGGCCAGCTTGGGACAAGTCCCACTGTCTCCCCTCTAGGGGACTGGGTGGCCCTTCTCGGGCCTCGTTCATGGCACCGTAACACAAAAGATGGTTGGGCCGTTGTTTGAATATGGGATGCAGACATCTCGACTTCGGGATGGTCTCATCTTCAGATCCCTGCTTTACTATCAAAGCAGAGCCTGGGGCTGCCATGGGGCACGCTCATCTGAAGAGCAGACCCCAGGCTGCGGCCATCCTCCACAGCTGGGCTGAGGGGCCCCAGCCTTTCTAATGACCCTGAGGCCTTGCCTTCCTCTGTGAGAACTCGGGCGGGGGCGGAGGGAGTGGTGCAGTCCTCAAAGTTCCCTTGGGGACCAACCCCCAATCACCTCAATTTTGCCCCAAGTGGTTGAAGGTCCTGTAGCGCCCACTGGTGGCCACTGCAGTCCAACTGTAGACCTTGGGTTGGAGGAAAGTGGAGGAGGGGGAGGGTGAAGACCCCATACCTGTGCTCCCCACTGGCTGCTGCCTCCAGACCCCTTAGACAGTTGGTCACCTCCGAGATAATTCTTAAGAAGAGCCTCCCCCCGCCCAGGCTGCCTGTCTGGGTATTCAGATAGGCCAAAGGGGTGTTTCCCAGGGAGCCCCGGTGGGGGGCTATCTTTTCCTCCTGAAAGTAGGATGGGGGCAAAGAAGGGGCCTGCTGGCCCGAATCAGCCTGAACTGCCCCCCCCCCCCCGGGGGCCCCACTGCCTTTGCGGGGAGGAGGCAGCAGCCTAGAGGGGCAGCAGCTCCTGCCGGAGCCTGACTCCACTTGCTCTGCTCAGGACTGGGCCAAGCCGGGACCTTACGACCAGCCCCTGGTGAACACCCTCCAGCGGCGTAAGGAGAAGCGGGAGGCGGACGCGAGTGGGGGAGGCCCCCCGGCAGCAGGCGGTGGCCCAGCCCCCGGCGAGGATGCGCAGAGACCCCGGAGCATGACGGTGTCAGCGGCCGCCAGGGTAACGTGCTTGTTTTCTGTGGCCGCCTGGGCCCCCTTTATGCCCTGTGCTCCAGCCGGCATTTGGAGAGGTCCCTGCTGGGGGAAATCCAGGTGGGAATTGAGACACCCAGAATCTTCTAGAGCCTGGTGAAGACCCAAGCGAGGGGCCAGCCTGCGGGCCCACAGGTCACAGGAGCAGCCTGGGAGGATCCCCCAGCTGGGAGGCTCAGGTGACTCACAGCCCCAGTGGCTGATTTTGTCTCTGCTCCTCCTGCAGCCTGGTGAGGACATGGAGGCCTGTGAGGAGCTGGCCCTGGCCCTGGCCCGGGGCCTCCAGCTGGACACGCAGAGGAGCAGCCGGGACTCGCTGCAGTGCTCCAGTGGCTATAGCACGCAGACCACCACCCCGTGCTGCTCCGAGGACACCATCCCCTCCCAAGGTAGGTTGGTGGTGGTGACCCCAGCGAAGCCAGGGGGGGCTCCTTCCCGCTGAGGGGTGGCTGAGACCAAGGGTCTTCACCACCACAAAGGCAGCATTGGCAGATGGGCGGCAGAACAATCCCAGTCTCTGACCAGGCTCGGGACATCCGGTGTCTGGATTTGTGGGGTGGATGGCACGGACAGAAGCAGCCGGAATCCAGCAGCTTCTCGTCAGAGGACAGGGCAGTGCCAGGGTAAACTAGCAACAGTGACTTCATTCTAGGACTCTGTGTCGCATGGGGCATACACATTCCGTGTGTTTGTTTAGATTTGTTTTCCCATTCAGTCTCGAGAACCACTCCTGGTATTCTTCGTCCCGTCTTGCGTGTGTCAGCGTGGGGCTTTGTGGGTTGCTCGGATCCACATCATGAGATAATGTTTGAGACAAAGGCCTATTAACACTGAACTCTTTGTGGGAGCCGGAGTGATACAGTGCCCGCAGTAAGGCACTTGCTGTGCGAGTCGTCAGCCCTGGTTCAATCCCCAGCACCCCATATGGTCTCCTGAGCCCCATCAGGAGTGCTCCCTAAGCACAGAGACACGTGTAGTCACACACTGAGCATTGCTAAGTGTGGCCCAAAAACCAGACCAGAACAAACAAAAAGCAAAGGGCTGCCTGGGCGATTTCTAATCCGTTCCTTTGCTCAGTTTCAGATTATGATTATTTCTCTGTGAGTGGGGAGCAGGAGGCTGAACAGCAGGAGTTTGACAAATCCTCCACCATCCCGAGAAACAGTGACATCAGCCAGTCCTACCGACGGATGTTCCAGGCCAAGCGCCCAGCCTCCACCGCAGGCCTCCCCACCACCCTCGGACCCACTATGGTCACACCTGGGGTTGCCACCATCCGACGGACCCCTTCCACCAAGCCTTCAGTCCGCCGGGGCACCATCGGAGCCGGTCCCATCCCTATCAAGACACCCGTGATACCTGTCAAGACCCCAACTGTCCCAGACCTCCCTGGGATGCTGCCTGTTCCCCCGGACGGGCCAGAGGAGCGGGGTGAGCACAGCCCCGAGTCTCCACAGGGGGGTGAGGGCCCCCAGGGTGCCACCAGCATGCCACCCCCTCTGTGGAGTGGTCACGCCGCCCGCAACCCTCTCCTCCCAGGCCCAAAGCTGAGTATCCCCGAGGAGCACAGACAGGCGATTCCAGAAAGCGAGGCCGAGGACCAGGAGAGGGATCCCTCAAGTGCCAGCGTGTCCCCAGGCCAGATGCCAGAGGGGGACCCTGCAGAGCTGAGCCCCCGCGAGAGCCCTCAAGGAGAAGACATGCTGAACGCCATCCGGAGGGGCGTGAAGCTCAAGAAGACCCTGACCAACGACCGCTCAGCGCCTCGCTTCTTCTAGGTGCTCAGGCTCCCAGGAAACATGGCCCGGGTGGGGAACGAACCCGTTGAATTAATACCGCCTAATTGGTCTCGATCCATTCCAATCTGTAATCCAATTACGATTTTGTAGGCAACTCAGAATTCAGCTCTTTTGAAAGTCCGCCACCACATCTTTAGATAGGGAATTGGAAAAGCAAAAGCAGCATCTATAAACCAAGACAAACCTTGATCTTTTCCTTTGTAAATACTGACAGTTTTTCTTTGTGCACAGTTTAATCTTAGTTAATTTTTCCCCCCTTCTGATTTTTTTTTCTGAAGGTGCCAAATTCCATTTAACTTTTTTACAAGTCTTTGTAAGATTTTAAATGCATAAGGGGTTGGGGGGAGGTCGGGGCAGGGGAGCCACAAAGTAGTTAATTTCAGAAAAAAAAAAGAAAGGTAACTCTACTTGTTTTTCTCTTCTTTTCTGTAAGCTTTTGTAGATGCACTGTAGGCGTCCGGCTTTGAAGCAAATTCAAGTTCTTTTAATGTACAAATGGACAAGGTTGAAATCTTCAGATAATATGATTCTGGATGAAAGGAGCAGGAGGAGCAGTTGATAAGCAATATTCAGAGCGAAGGAAAGCTGGCATTGGGAGGGATTGGGGGGAGGGCCGTGGGAGGGGCACGCTGTCCGCATAGCCAATCCTGTTACATTTAAGAGTAGCCACGTAGCCACGTAGGTTGAATTCTAATAGCTTCCTGGTAAATGCATCCGAATAAGCCATACTGGATTGCAGTGTTTGTTTCTGTAGGGTGTAAGCACTTCCTTTCTCCCATGATCTGGACTGCACACAGTGCCCGCCTCCAGCCCCGTGCATGTACCCGGAGAACCCTCACCCCACCCCACCCCACGCTTTAGTTTGTGGTATCCATCAAATCTGAGTACATCCATCCAAATGGGTAAGGCAGTTTTTAAAATGTGAACACACTTACAAAAAAAAAAAAAAAGATAGCAGGGAATTCTTAAAATATAACAAATGCCTTTTACTTAACTGTGCCCAGCAGGCTGGGTGCATTGAAAAGCCCAAATATTTTGAAGGAAAAAAAAAAAAAACTCAAGCAAATATAACAAAGGTAACCAGCATGGAGTCTAGCAACTTGCCAATGTGTTTACCGATCTGGGAGCTTGTTTTTCTTCTTTTCACTAAGTGGCAGTTAATTGACTCCATACTGAACATTGGAGACGATTTATTTATCATCACCAGGAATCTCACAATACTTACAGTCTTTTTTGTTTGTTTTTTCTTGGTATTCTAGGCAATTCTGAAATGGATTTGTCTTTTAAGTGAAAACTAAATTTGTTACAATGCCCATCTCCCCTAAAGCCAACAGGTTTGTAGGCTTCTGGGTGCCCCCCACCTGGAGGAGATGGTCTGTCCAGCAGTCGGATACCTTGCAAGTTCCTTGACTGACTCAAGAACAGTGTGGCGGGTCCCCAAGGCCCTGCAAATTGCTGTTGGCTCTGATCTTCAGTTCCGTCACCTTATGCTTTAATACATAACTGCGTTGGATGTGAGTAAACGCACCTGTATAGTCATTCTCTGTAGTAACACTTAACACGGCTGTGATCGCTCAAAACCATTCTATGTTACGGCTTTAACAGCAAAGGCATGATTATTAGAAACTTAAGCTTTTTTTGGTTTTCCTTTTGAAAAACAAGCTCCTTTTACAATATAAGCAACAGTAGTGCCTGTGGTTTAGCCCACCAATCTTGATGACTTTGATGACTAAAAGTAGCTGATGCATTGTGCATATGATGCTTGAAATGGTTTTTTGCAAAAGCAGAAATCACTGCAAGGTAATTACAATAGATAAAAGTGGTATTTTAAAACTTTTGCGATAAATGGATGTAACTGTACTTTGGTACAGCTTTTCACTTGTTTAGTTCTTAAACGTTAGTATAATCTGAATAAATTTAATATAAAATGTTGCCAAATTCAGTGTAGAAAGAATGTGACGAGACACCTTGGGTAGTTCTGTTTGTGTTTTTGCATATTGTAAAAGCAGTGTCACAGCTGAGAATAAAGAAATCCTTTCTAAAGGTAAATTATTGTGGTTTAGTTGCTAGTTTGTACTGAGAGTTGACCTCTCCCTGTGCAGTTTTTTGTTCTAAACCTGTATAAATAACAGTTGTGTAATGTGTCTCCCTTCTACCTTGTAACAATTGCTTCAACCTACATTATAAATAAAGAACCACTAGGAAAAAAATTCTGTGATCCAAGTTTCATTGAAATTCAGTTGTGGGCCAGAGATAGTACAGGAGATAGGATGCTTGTCTTGTGTACCCCTGACCTGGATATGATCCCTGGCACTGCATATGGTTCCCTGGGAGCAGACTGGAGCACTGCTGGGCGTGGCCAAGAAAAAATTAAATTCATGGGGCCCAGAGCTAAAGTACAGAGGGTAGGGCACTTGCTTTACATGTAGCTGACCCAGGTTCAATTCTTGGTATCCCATATGGTCCAAGCATTGCCAGGCATGATTCCTGAGTGCAGAGCCAGAAGTGACCCCCTAAGTCGCACTGGATGTGCACACATTCCACCGCCCCCCACCCCCGGGAAAAAAACCCAAACCACATTCAGTTGAGCTCTTAAGATGGACTGAAATGGAGCTTCTTTGGAAAACTGACAGAACATTCCTGTGATGATTATGGCCCCGAAGGGCCCTAGGTTATTGACTATATTGTCAATCAAAGTTAGTGACTATATGGGGGGGAGTAATGTTAAAAGTGGCTTTCCCTTTTAGAGAAATGTCTTCAAAACAATCATGCTGTAGCCCCCTTGATTCTCAAATTATTTCAGCTATTGTTAGAAAAAGCAAAGCTGGAAGACAGCCTTGAAATATGTCACAGAAAGCTTTTGCAGATGGGTTGGTCTCCAAGCACCAGCAGCTCTAACCAGCGAGAACTCCACAAATTACCGGTGAATGTATGCTGCTCAGGGCAAGCGGTTCTTTCAACTGAAATTCCCATAGTGGACTCATGAGAAAACGGTCAAGTCTTTTTAATGTCCTCAGTACTCCCAGCCTTTCTCTGCACTCCTGTCAAGGCTGCCGCTTACACCTGCAGGGTAAAGGGGAACTCGACCTCACTGCTGATGCGCCAACAGCCGGACTTCCCGGGAGAGGAATGGCCACAGGTCACAGCCAGGTCTTTCGAGGCTGCTGGCACCGAGCTGCTCCCCAAGTGAACGAAAGACACGCCCACACGTTAGGTAATTTTTATTAGGGCAAGTGTGTATGTGCATGGTGCAGCTTCCTCCACTTGCCAGCACGGCTGGGGAGGCGCAGTCCTCTACATGGGCCGCTCCCGGGGCCTGGTCACGATGTGCCACCACAGTGGAGGCAAATCGCCTTGCTTCCTCGCGGGGGGCAGAGCTTCCGTTCTTGGACCGCCCGCTGGGGTTTCCTCCTGCAGTTGCTTAATCTAGAAGAGGGTAAGGAGAGATGGATTGGAAAAAGGCTCGGCCGTGGCCTGCCTTGTCTGCCCGTGCGGCAGCCTAGCGTGAACAGGGTGGGCTCCGCACCACCACGCAGGCTCCATCCATGTCCGCCCGCCACCCCTCTCCCACACTAGCTCCGCAGCTGTTCTTCAGGGCAGCCCCGCTCCTAAACCATCAAAGCTGATGAGAAACCCACCCCCCACCTCCCAGCCCCACTTTTGTTCATGAGGCAAAACTGAAGCAATTAGTTTCCCTTGTGACGGTCCTCCTTATCCCTAAAGCATCCAGAAACTTCCATTCACACACACAGCAGGGATGCACGTAGTCAAGCTCCCTGAAATGGCAACCCTGCCAAGGCTAAGAATCCAGAATAAAATGAGTTGTGGCTGCCTGACCACCCCCTGGTTCTTCAGGCTGGTCACTGCCTCCAAGAGAAAGAGACTTAAGAGATGCACTTTTGGGGTCCATGATCTTCAGCAGCTTCAAGAAAAAACCAATTCCTAGACCAGGCTGCCTCATGCACACGTGCTGTTGCAGCATGTGGGAAAATAGAACAACCTAGTGAAGAGATAAGCATGATCAACTGCACAGCAACCAGCAGACCTAAAGGCTGTTTCTCATGAAACACTGCCTGAACCTTATCACCAAAACCAAGAAAGCCTTCAAAGTACAGTTTCAGGTAACTAACTTCCACTAAGTGTCCCTTTCCGGCTCAAATGCCTGAAGGCCCCTAGGAAGAAGTCCAGAAACTCTAATAAGACAGCTGGGTCAGAGGTTGTCCACCTGGCCCAGCCATCTGTCTCAGTCCCTTGGGCCCCTCCCTCACTCCCTCCATTCAGCAGATTCCAGTAGGATACTCTTTCTCAAACACCATCAAGTCCCCGGACACATGCCCCCTGCTCTCACACGCATTCAGTTTGGGGTCACTAAAGAGGAAAAAAGTCCTCTTAAAACTGGTGCTGCTCACTCATGCTCTCCTCTCTCCTCTCTCTCATCACTAAAGGGGAAAATAAGTCTTCAAAAACTGGTGCTGGAACACTTGTTCCCAACTCACCTGGCAACCTCACTCCTGCTATGTGGCCAATTCCATCCTGTTCCCACTTATTTACCAGTCTCCAAACATGCAGGGTCCACTTCTGGACTGTCCTTTCTTTTTTCAAACCTCACAAAACTAAAAGAAGTCACTGGTTGTTGCCCCATTCGCCCTCTCCTCTCCGGAAAGAAGATGGCAGCCACATGGGCACCTTGTGGAGAGCAGGTGTGGGCCGGGGGCGCGGGGGGCGACTAAAACCTCATGGGAAGGGAGGCGTTCTGGTCCATCCTTCACGCCCTACCGAGGTCACCAGTTGCCCCCCACGAGCGGCTCTCCAGCACGGCCACAGCCCCAGAAGCACAAGGACTTAATGCAGAACCCAACAGTTTGGAGCAGAAAAGTGAATGGACTATGCGTTAATCCAGGCCATCATGTCTGCCCGGAGGGGAAAGGGTGTTGTCCCATTCGCCCTCTCCTCTCTGGAAAGAAGATGGCGGTCACATGGGTGCCTTGTGGAGAGCAGGTGTGAGCCGGGGGTGTGGGGACGACTAAAACCTCATGGGAAGGGGGGCGTTCCAATCCGTCCTTCATGCCCTACCGAGGTCACCAGTTGCCCCCCACGGGCGGCTCTCCAGCACGGCCATGACTCCAGAGCACAGAAACCAATCTCTTAATTATCTGACTCTCAGTAGAAATACTTCCAGGGTTAATTAGCAAAATAGCAGAAATCCAAAATCAACATTTAATTCTTGAACCCAGCTGTAGAAAGCGAATCACTTCACAATGCTTTCTTAGCATGTCTGATTTGGGGGGAGGGGGTAAACTCTAAATAATAGTGGTGCATCTTTTATTGCAACAATGAATCTAATCAAAGCAGATAGAGTGTCAACTAGAATTCATCTGCCTCACAGGCATTGGGAGGGGTGGGGGTGGGGTTTTATTGGGGTTCTTCGTGGTAAAAAATAAGTATTGGTAAAGGGAAAGGTGTTTGAATTTGCATGACTGAGACCTAAACCTGAAAGCTTTGTAACTTTTCCCACAGTGATTCAATAAATAAATAAATTATTTTTAAAAAAAGTCACTGAAGCCTTTTATTGCCCCACCACCAAAACTAATTCACGTGTATTATTTCACGAGGAAGAAATCCTCCTTTCAAAGGCCTCCATCTCTTCTTCCCGCAAACTATCCGCCTACTCTTATTTCAAACGTTATCCATTGTTCCTCCATATCCTAACGGGCATCCGTTTAACAGAACCTCTTGGCCCCAATTAGTCCCATTTCTGTTCTCAGCAAATTCTTAAAGAGACATCTCCCCTTCCTGTCTTCTCTTCCCCACTTACCAAACTCTTCCCAGTGTAATCAAATACACAAAGACTAGCCAAGGTCACTTCTTGAAGCTAAAATACGTGGCTGTAAGTTGCCCCCTCACTCTATCCTGCCTTCTGGCAACTCCCGGCGAGGATGACATCACCTGACTCCTCAAATCGCTTCCTCCAGGGCTCTGGCTGCTGCATTCGATCCCAGTCTGCGTCTCCCTTGCTGCATGTTCTGCAGCTGCCGCCTCCTGACCCCCAGACCCCCCCTCCCAACTGGCTCTCTGGTACTTTTCTTCTCGACCTTCTCTCTCATACCCTCATACATTTATTTCCATGGCCCCTTAGAACCTACAACACACATTTCTAGGTCCAGCTCCAATCTCTCCCTTGAGTTTGCCAGAGTCCCTGATGGACATCCACGTGGAGTCTCAGACCGAACAGCCTTAAAATGAACAGCTGGAACTAAACACCTGAATGTCTTCCCCGCCTCAATAAACACCCTCCGCAAACACAAGTAGGAAACCCAGCAATCATCCGTGGCATCTTGGAAATCCTCACCCACCCTGTCTCACACATCCCCACCCCCTCAGCCTTCACATCCCTACAAAGTCTCCTACTCCCACCCGCAGACCCACCCATGCACTGGTCAGCTCACTCTGTGACTGAACGACAGCAATCACCCCGATCAGTCCCTCTGCTTCTCTTGCACACTCCAATATACACAACACCACAGCAAGACTGAGTCTTAAAAAATGTCAATCAGGGGCCGGAGCAATAGTACAGCTGGTAGGGCGTTTGCCTTGCACGTGGCCAACCCGGGTTCAATCCTTGGCATCCCCTATGGTCCCTCAAGCACTGCCAGGAGTAATTCCTGAGCACAGAGCCAGGAGTAACCCCTGAGCATCACTGGGTGTAACCCAAAAAGAAAAAAAAAAACAATCAGATCCAGAGAGGTAGTAGAGTGGGTACGGCACTTGCCTTCCATGAGGTCAACCCGGGTTCAATCCCTGGCATTCCATATGGTCCCCTGAGTATCACCAGGAGTAATTCCCAAGTGTAGAGCCAGGAGTAGCCCCTGAGCACTGCTGGGTGTGACCCAAAAAAGTGAAAAAATTAAAAAAGTAAAGTCTACCCGGGAAGCCAGGGCCAGCGGAACAGACCAGACACGGGAAATCTGGGCTTTTGCCCACAGGGAGCAAGACTGGAGGCAAATTCAAAGCTCGGCTCATGGGCCAAGGTGTGTGGTGACATGCAGGGAATACTCACTTCTCGTTCCCAGCTTTCCTTCCGCAATTTCTTCCACTGCTCTCTCTTGGCAAAGTAATCAGGATACATGGCCTTCTCAGAGGGGTGCCAGTCATCTAAGCACCAGTCAGGAACCTGTCGGGGAGAAAAGATTCTCTATCCAGGGGCATTCTTATAATCACTGCACATTCTGTCTGGATCCTTTACACAAAGCAACTATTTGCAGAGGGCGGTGGGGGTAGGGTAGAGGTGGGGAACAACACCGAGGATCCGAGGATACCCAAGAGTGCGGCAGCAACTGGCGATTTAGCACTTGGCCCCAAGTGTCTAAGACCTTAGAGCTGGGCTGAGGGAGCCCAAACGTCACCTGGGAGAGAGAACTGAGAGTCCAGCCTTCCGCACTCCCTCCAACAGTGACAGTGTCAGGAAAGAAATCACTTACAAGATCTCGGGGGGGGGGGGGGGGTTCCAGAGAGACAGAAAAGGCTTAGGGAGCTTGCCTTGCACACAGACAACCCTGAACCCTGCCAGAAGTGATCCCTGAGCACCCCACCATCACCACTAAAGGGTCTCTGGGGTTTCTCGAGCTGAGGCTTGAGAGCGAAGCAAGCGTGGTCCTCACCAACCTTGTAGCACTCATATCTCTCGAAGGAGGTGCCCCCAGGTGAGTCGGGGAAGATGTAGGGCTGCGGGTGCTGCCAGTGCCAGAATTCTTCCTCTGCCGCCCTGAGCAGCTGGGTGGCCTTCATCATATCCTTTTCATTCTTGTGCTCATCAAACCGGGCGCGCATCAGACACGCGAAGTACCGGTACTTGTCCCTGATACCAAAATGATTTTGGAGAGAAAAAGGTTAGCTGCTCAGCTGGGGCAGTGTCACGGTCTGACAAGCAGCCTCACGGCCACAATGTTTTATGCTCAAGGAGTCTCGCTTCCATCCAACTCTCTAGAGTTCCCAAAACTCCTCCATCTAAAAGTTTTAAAAACCTCCATGAAATAAATCTAACCATTTCCCTTCCCCACATCCTTCAACAAAGCAATGGCTTGAAAAAGCCATTTATTTTAAAAGTCAACAGCAAAAGAAAATAGCTGTTGACAGTAATCTCATTCAGCATTCTTTCAATGACCGCATATAAATTCTCTCAAATCCTGGGCTCTCGAAGCACTCTGCAAAAGTCTGGAGATGCCAGGGTAAATTAGGGAGGGTCAACTAGAGGAAACAGTGCGGCCTGGATTAAATGACTGGCTTTAAAACCTAACCTACAGGAGCTGTACACTTTTTTTTCTTTTTTCTTTTTCTTTTTGGGTCATCCCAGTGATGCTCAGGGGTACTCCTGGCTCTGCACTCAGGAATCACTCCTGGCGGTGCTTGGGGGATCATATGGGATGCTGGGAACTGAACCCGGTTTGGCCGCGTGCAAGGCAAACACCCTACACACTGTGCTATTGCTCCAGTCAGGAGCTGTACTTTTCAGGCAAATTTTTGCCAGGTTGTAGAAGAACCTGCAGACGGAGTTCATTTAGACTTTTATTCGAATATAATTCTAGCCACAGTTGAGAAGGGTTTGAAGCAGGCAACCATGAAGGCAGACCAGAGAGAACCTAGAAATGTTTAGACTCCATAGTTATCACAGTAGGTGCTTGGGACTACACCTCACTCCTGAAGGAGTATCTTCAGGCTGTATACCTCTCCACCACCACAGCAATGTAAACAACAGCATGTATGACTTTACAATGTCCTGAAGGTACACACAAGGTAAGACACAAAAACATACTACCTGGTGCCTGATATCTCTCCAGTGCTCAAAGTCAGCTGCTAACAGATTACACCAGGGAGAGAATGTACAAAACTCTGTCCAATCCTACATGGATCCCAGGCAGAGGGGAAAGCAGAGAGTATACGAGAACAATGCTGAAATTTACAGCTGGGTGATGGTACTGGAACAAAGGCAGAACCACAGACCAATGGAAAAGGGTGGAATATCCTTACACACAACCCCAAGTGTATGAACATCTAATCTTTGATAAGGGAGCAAGATATGTGAAGTGGAGGAAGGAAAGCCTCTTTAACAAATGGTGCTGGCATAACTGGACAACCACACGCAAAAGAGTAGGCTTAGACCTCGACTTAATACCATGCACAAAAGTCAGATCAAAATGGACTAAAGAGGGGCTGGAGCAATAGCACAACGGGTAGGTTGGTTGCCTTGCACGTGGCTGACCCAAGTTCAATTCCCAGCATCCCATATGGTCCCCTGAGCATCGCCAGGAGTAATTTCTGAGTGCATCAGCCAGGAGTAACCCCTGTGCATCACCGGGTGTGACCCAAAAAGCAAAAAAAAAAAAAAAAAAAAGGATTAAAGACCTCAACATCAGACCAGAATCCATAAGGTACACTGAAGACAAGGTCGGCAAAACTCTCCCTGATACTGAGGCTAACGGTATCTTCAAAGATGACATGCCACTGGCCAACCAAGTGGAAACAGAGATAAACAAATGGTACTATATTAAACTAAGAAGCTTCTGCACCACAAAGATAAGTGACCAAAATACAAAGACAATCTACAGAGTGAGAAAGGATATTCACCCCCAATACCCATCCGATAAGGGGTTGATATCAAGGATATACAAATCACTGGTTGAACTCCACAAGAAGAAAACATCCAACCCCATCAAAAAACAGGGTGATGAAATGAACAGAAACCTTCGCAAAGAAGAAATCCGAATGGCTAAAAGGCACATGAGAAAATACTCTACATCATTAATCATCAGGGAGATGCAGATCAAAACAACAATGAGATATCTCACACCACAGAGACTGGCCCACATCCAAAAGAACAAATGCAACCAGTGTTGGCGTGGATGTGGGGAGAAAAGGACTCTTCTTCACTGCTGCTTCTTCACTCTTCTTCACTGGCTCAGCTGTTTTGGAAGACAGTATGGACGATTCTCAAAAAATTAGAAACTGAACTCCCATTTGACCCAGCAATACCATTCCTGGGAATATATCCCAGAGAGGCAAAGAAGTATAGTTGAAGTGACGTCTGCACTTTTTTGTTCATTGCAGCACTGTGTACAATAGCTAAAATCTGGAAAAAACCCGAGTGCCCTAGAACAGATGACTGGTTAAAGAAACTTTGGTACATCTACACAATGGAATACTATGCAGCTGTTAGAAAAGATGAAGTCATGAAATTTACATACAAGTGGTTCTACATGGAAAGTATCATGCTAAGTGAAATAAGTCAGAAAGAGAGGGACAGACATAGAAAGACTGCACTCATCTGGGGAATATAAAGTAATAGAAGGGGAGACAAACACCCAAGAATAGTTGAGATAAGTTCTAGGAGGTCTGCTCCATGGCTTGGAAGCTGGCAGCACATACTGGGGGGAAAAGGCAGCTCAGATAGAGAAGGGAACACCAAGTAAAGGGTGTTTGAAGGATTTACTCGGGATGCGAGATGTGTGCTGAAAGATGACCGAACATGATGACCACTCAATACCTCTATTGCAAACCACAACACCTAAAGGAAAGAGAGAGCAAAAGGGAATGCCCTGCCACAGAGGTGGGGTGGGGGGAAAAGGGGGTGGGAGGGCCACTGGGTTCATTGGTGGTGGAGAATGGGCACTGGTGGAGGGATGGGTACTTGATCATTGTATAACTGAAACCCAAGCACAAAAGTTTGTAAGTCTACAACTGTACCTCATGGTGTTTTACAACAACAACAACAACTACTACTACTACTAATAATAATAAAAGATTACAGCATCAAAAAGAAAAAAATTATAGCTGGGTGACTGGATAGTCACGCCAGTTGGCACTGGGTTTGGGAAGAGTCAGACTGGGACTGTGAAAGGAAACTGGGGTTAGTTCTAAAAGAACTTTGGTAATTGAGTTTCAGAAAGCTCATGTTTGAAAGCGAGCTAACAAGCACCTGGAAATACCTGGCTTTCAAGATAAATGTAGATAACTCAAGGCCTAGAATGAGAAGGCATGGTCCAAAGTATACTGTATATAGTAACAAAGGGCCTAGGATGGGGAAAAAAATATACTCTGAGCGCAAATGAAAGAAGGAAAAGGAAGCACCTATTGAGAAAGGATGTCTGAGAATTTAAAACTGGGCACAGGGTTGGAGCAATGGCTCAAAGGGTTCCTGCTCAGCATGCTGGAAGCCCCACTGCCTGGTCTCCATCCCAACCAAAGCCAGTTGAAGGGTCCCAATGAAATAAAATCAAAACACTGAGTTCACTGTTGATTATGCACTTCAATAATCCCAGATGCAGTTCAACTGGAATTCTTTTGTCTGGGTCACACCTCGCTGTGCTCAGGGCTCACTCTTGGCTCTGCACTGAGAGGTCACTCCTGGCAGAGCTTGTTGGGGACCACATGGGCTGCTGGCGATTGAACCCCAATCACTTCTATGCCAGGTGGAGGCCCTGCCAGCTGTACTATCACTCTGGCCCATCAGGCAGAATTCTTGATGGCTCAAATTCCTTCCTCTAAGACTGACAATGTTCTCTGTCATGATTTGTTTACATGACTCTCTCCTGTTAATCTATGAGCTGCTCCCAACGGGGAAAAGAACCTGTTAACTCAATGGCACATTCTGCTGAGATGAATAAAAACGTAAAAAAAATCGGGGAAGACACTTGAAGCAATTCTACAACCATGAATCTTCCTGCAAGAGGAGGAAAGTGACTCTCCAGTAATCAAAAATATGCAATCCAGGCTTCAAGGACACTCACACCATGCTGCTGTTTTCTGTCTCTTACAGGTTTTTCCTTTAAAGGTTTTGTCTTTCTTTTGGGACAGGAGTGGTGGCTTGGCTGTCACCCCCTGTATAAAGTTTTCAACCCACCTGATGGGTTGACCTTGTAGCATCAAGGTCACAAGGATCTGTTCTTTTAAAGAACAGACCTTTTAAAGATCTACGTTCCCAGATGAGCATGTCAGATGGGAAGAAAATTATGTGCGAGTCACGAAAAAGGGCTGGATGAAGCTAAAAAGTACAGCAAAGAAACTCAAGCGCTCCATGGGCTGGAGCACACGGAGGGTCCCCGGTCACCTCCGGAAGTGACACTGCGCAGGGAACCAGGAGAAACGCCCAAACCTCATCTCCCCTCCACAAGAAAGCAGATGGGATGACCTGGAAGGATGACGCTTTTCAAGTAGTTGCCTTTTGGGGGCGATGAAGGGCTATTTGGGTCACACTCCGTGATGCTCAGGGGTTACACCTGGCCGTGCTGGGGGGAGGGGGGGTGTACCCGAGGATCGAACCCAGGTCGGTGGCGTGCAAGGCAAACGCCCTATTCGCTGTCCTATCACTCCGGCCCCTAGATGCCTCAATGTTTACTGTGACCTTCATCTGCAAAAACCAAAGACAAACGCGACCAGCCTTGAGAATTCCGTGTGCGGCCCTAACCCGTCCACTGGCCTCGTTTTGTGGATAAAACTTCCCGGGGTCATTTCTCGCTTCTGCCTCTGGCGCTCACGAGCAAAGCTCTGCGTCCCCAAACGGAGGCGGCAAGACCCTGGCGCCGTGCACACCCTCGCATCCCGGCTGCTGGCGTCTCCCGGCTCCGGGGACCTGGGGGTGCCCGGCGAGCCCCCAGTTGCCCGGCGAGCCCCCCGCGGCCCAGCGAGCCCCATGCTCGCGGGAGGCGCGACGCCCGGGGTCGGCGTCCCCGGCCTGTCCTTCTGGGCAGCGCCCTTCCCGGCCTCCTCCGGGAAAGCCGCCGCCGCCGCCCGCCTCACCCACCTGTGGATGCACCACGACTCCAGGTGGCGCAGCGCCCGCTTGTAGAGCCGCAGCACCTTCTGCTGGTGCGTCAGGTACGCGGCCGGCGCCGAGAACGCCATGACGGCCCGGCTCACCTTCAGCCGCCGCCGCCGCGGGGGCTGCCGGGAACCGGGGCGGCCCAAGCCGGAAGCGCGGGGGAGGGCGGCGGCGCGTCACTTCCGCTTCCGCCGGAGGAGCCCGGGTCCGCCGCGATCATATCATGAGTCGCTTTAAGTTCGTGGGTAAGCGGCGTCTTTTCCCGAGTGCTGCTCCGCCGGGCGTCGCTACTCGCGGACGGAGGGCCCGGGGTTTGAAGGATCGGGCTGGAGGGTTATCCTCAAGGGAATGCCGGGGAGGAACGGGGCGGGGAGACGCCTGGGCTTGGTGGTGCGTGGTTGGAGCTGGTGCTTGGTAGCGCGTGGTTGGATGTTGCTGATTTGTGTGAATGCAGGAGCCCGACGACGATGATGCATGCACCTTTCAGCCTGTTTTGTATGCAGTGAAAAGGAAGCAAAATGATCCGTCAGTGTCTCCCTGGATACAGCCCGCGGGCCCTCACGTTCATTTCCTGCACCTGGGATGCAGCCACAGAGCTGGCACCGGCCCGGGGCGCTGGGGAGGCATAGAGAAGCGATCCCCGCCCCGCGGGCAAATGCCCCCAGCGAAGAGTTGGTGCTACCAAGCAAGAGCATTAGCTCATTCAGCATCGCTGGAGTGCGACGTCTTCGCAGGGGGGAGGGAGGTGGAGAATCCAGAGTGCCCGACACTGGGGAGAACCTGGGGGCACTGTGCCATCTGGGACCAGAGTATTTCCTGAGTCCAGGCTCTCTGGGTCCAAAAGAGAACTGAGGATGCATTGAATGAATGCAGTGCCGCCCCAGTACCGCTGGGGACAAACCTAGGGCCTTGTCTTGTGAAGGCTAGAGCTGCTTTGAGGTGTGGAATGACAGGTCCTATGACTGTCTCCATAAGGGAATCCCCATAGCTCTTACTGGGATTGTCCAAGAACAGAGAGAGCACTGAAGCTTTTGGGGAGGTTTGTTTTGTGTTTTGCGGCCACACTTGGTGATGCCCAGGACTTCCTCCTGGCCCTACTCCTGGACAGCTTGGGGTACTAGAATGAGGTGCAGGGGATCCAACTCCCGTGGGCTCTGTGCAAGGCAAGTGCCCTACCCGCTGTGCTATCACTCAATCCTCAGGCAGAGTAGGTTTTCATAGCTTGAGCTGGGGTGATGGAAAAGGAAGAGAGATGGGAGTTTTGTCTGCCATATGCATACTGAGTGATTATGGGCCCATAAGAGGAGCCAGTCAAAGAAAACTCAAGAATTGAGGTAAAAGCCAAAATGTGAATGGAATTACGATTGCTTGGCACTGCAGAAGGCATGATGTGATCCATTTTGATTAGGCTTGGTGTGAAATGTTAACAGAAGATTTTGGCATTCTAACCCAGCGTTCCAGTCTGCAGACCCATGCTAGCTACCTCCTGGGTTAGAGCTGCAAGTCCATGGACTAGAATGCAGGACAGCAGGGGGGCCGCTGGTGTAGAAGGTTGAAGAGCTCACCTCTTGGACCTTTCTGGCAGTTCTCAAGGTTTCGGGGGGCCACTCCCTGTGTGGGGACAGCAGTGCTGGGGTATTTGGTGTTGCTCTGCGGGTATGCAATACAGAGACCCTAGCTTGGGAACTTGAGCATACGATGCTTGCACCTAGCCCTTTGAGTTATCTCCTCAACTCAAAGAGGCTGAGACTACCCTCTCTTGAGGCAGATCTTTGGTGCTGTTTATCTTTGCTTCCCAGGGGGGCTTACTAGTACAGTGAATGTCCCAAGGAAGTATGAATCAGTGAGCAAAAGAATACTTGTAGTTTTAGTGTTCAGATGATGAGAGAATTGCTCAAGAAATTCAGAACAGGTGATGCTACAGACTTAAGTTCGCTTCCATTGGAATACATCAGATTTTTTTTCCCCTCTCTTTGATGTTCACTCCTGTTCTCCTGAGGTAACCAGTGTTAAGAGTTTAAAGCAGTGGTCTTCAACCACTGGTTTGTGGATCACTGCTGGTCTGCAAGTGTAGAAAGGTGTAAAATCACTGTCTACCACCTGGGTTAGAGCACTGGTCAGTGGACCAGGATGCAGATAGACGCTGGTCCACAACTGCATAAGAAAGTTAAGAGACAGTGTAGTGGGTAGGGTGCTTGCCTTGCACGCGGGTCCCATCTCCAGCATCCCATACGGTCTCTTGATCACTTCCAGGAGTAATTCCTGAGTGCAGAGTCAGGAGTTAACCTCTGAGCACTCCCAGGTGTGGCCCGAAAACAAAAACAAACCAAAAAAAAGAGGGTTGAAGAACAAAGTCTAGCCTTTCTGATTTTTTTTCATTTTTTATAATTTTATTTATTGAATCACTATGAGAGTAGTTACAAAGCTTTCAGGTTTTAAGTCTCAGTCATACAATGAAACACCTGTACCTTCACCAGTACCCATTCTCCACCACCAAAACCCCCAGTATACCCTCACCCAACACCCTCCCCCTACCTGTGGGGCAGATGATTTCCACATTACTCTCTCTCTACTTTGATTACATTCAATATTTTCACACCAAACCCACCATTATTATTTGGGATTTTACTCCAACACTCAGATCTGCTGAAACGGCAACACTAGACAATTTGTTTTCTGTTGCTGGTTATGAATAATGTATGGTGCTGCGTGGCTGCAGTAGTGGCTGCATGATTTTGAAATTCCGAACTTTTAACAATTAAATCTGGAGGGATTTCTGCCAAAACCTGCTGGGTTCCAAGATTTGTTCCTGAGTCTCTGGGATCATGGCCATTAAGCAGCTTGATCAGAAGCCAGAAAGGCCATTCATGGGCTGCGACTCAGGGTCTCATT
Organism: Sorex fumeus; assembly: GCF_029834395.1. NCBI lineage: Eukaryota > Metazoa > Chordata > Mammalia > Eulipotyphla > Soricidae > Sorex > Sorex fumeus. The sequence continues at coordinate 56,666,641 of NW_026606059.1, forward strand.
GGGATGAGGAGGAAAGGGCCAGCTCCACCCCCATCCCATGAGGCCCCACGTGTCTCGTCACTGTGGGCCTGAACCTGACTGTCCAGTGGCCTCTGGAGGATGATGGCCACCAAGCCGCCAGGGGAACAGGCCAAGGCATGAAACCTATTCCCACCTGGTGTGGCCCGGTACCCATAACCTACTGCAGGGACTGGATGCATTTCTGCCAAAAGCTTTTGGGTTCCGAGATTAGGTTCTGAGTCTCTGGGATTATGGCTGTTAAGCAGTTCAATCAGGAACCAGAGAGGCCATGCCTCCAATTATATAGCTGAGCCGGAGGTGGTTTGTGGGTGTGTCTCCCACATACCTAACTTTTGGCCATTTACATTCTTGGTAAACTTTGCCCCAAGGTTTTGGGGTCTGGCCAAAGGCACAGCAGCAATTTTGGAGTATCTGGAAGTCTGAAGGCACCATGAGGTTGCTGATGCACTCGCCTCACAGGTACAGATTGACCTGCTGGCGGCACCTTACCCCCTAGCCTTTCTGATTTTTAAATGAGGCACATAAAAACTGATATTGGGTGATTTTTCAAACAACAAAAGTAGGATCTTTACTCTTTTGTTTGTTTGCTTATTTGGGGGGCCACATCAAGCAGTGGGCAGGGGTTACTCCTGGCTCTGCACTTGGGAATTAGCCAGGGATGGAGCCTTGGTTGGCTGCCTGCAAGTTACACGCCCTATTCTCTGTACTATCGCTCAGTCTCATTACTTTCTACCTTTGTTTTATCATTCTGATAAGTTAATATCTTATTCGCCATCACTTAGAACATCCTTCCTGGGCTTAGGGAGATAGCCCAGAGGACTGGAGTACATCCTGGCCTGCACAGGACCCGATGAGCACTGTCAGGCATAATCCAGGGGGGGCCCAAACACTGCGGGGCCTGAGCAGCGCTACAGTTCCAGCCCACACACGACCCGCACCTCATGGAGCCCCCACACTGCCACAGAGCGTGCCCCTGGAGCACTACTTGGGGGCACATACCTCTCCCCACTCCAGCCACCCCTCCAAATAAACATTTTACCTGTAGGGGCTGGAGAGCTGGTACAGTGGGCAGGGCACTTGCCTTGCACGTGGATAACTCGTTCACTTCCTGGCACCCCATATGGTCCCCTGAATTCCACCAGCGGCGATCCCTGAGCAGTACCAGATATGACCCAACTGTAGCACTGTCCTCACGTTCTTCATTGATTTGCTCAAGTGGACCCAGTAATATTGTGAGACTTGTTACTGGTTTGGCATATTGAATACGTCACGGAGAGCTTGGCAGGCTTTGCCATGTGGGCGAGATACTCTCAGTAGCTTGCTGGGTTCTCTGAGAGGGGCAGAGAAATCGAACTCGGGTTGGCCAGGTTGGTCGCGTGCCAGGCAAACGCCCTGTCCGCTGTGACATCGCTCCAACCCATGACCCAACAACACAAAAAATTGTTTACTTGTGACCCACTTTGCTAAGTTCTCTGCATGCCAGTGTGTCAGGAGCAGTAACCAGAAAACACCACCTTCGACAAATAGGTTTTCCACAAACATGCTTTACACGGAACAATTAATGAAAAAATGAAACCACTGTTCTAACAGCAGCCTTGGGTTTGGGTTTAAGATAGGGATTGTCCCCAGGTGGGAACCCTACATTTCCCCCTTCTCTGATTTCTTATCAGATGTCTGCCCTTCACCCAGGACCAAAGAGATGGTACAGGCATTAAGGCACTTGCCTTTCAGGAAAATAAAAACCCAAAAGAATAGACACAGTGCTAATAGGCGAATAATGCACTTTTGTGCACATCACGCATCAACGAGGAAAGGACTAAGGGCTCTGCATCACAGGGCATTTTTGCAGGTGGGGAGAGATTGGTGGTTGCATCAGGGCAGGAGATCCTGAAACTCATGTTTCCCCAGGGACAGATCACTGAGACCTACTCTGGACAGGTTCTAAGAGAAAGCCATATCCCAGGAATGGGCCAGACCTTTATCTGCCTCAAGGTAGCCTCTGTACAAGGTTTAGCCTCGTTCCAGTTGGGATGGGATTTCCTCTAGGAGAGGGGTTATATATGGAGCCTCCAAAGTTCTCCTGAACTTTGTTGACCTTGGGGGCCACACCTGGCTCTGTTCCATCCCCAGCAGTACTGGAATGGCACCCTCAGCCTCCTCAGTGAGGACCTGTCCTGCTTCCATCTTTCAAGCCATCTCCCTGGCCTTTAGACTGCTCTAAAATTAGATCCGTGCAAACTAGGAGCAGGTTGGGGGTGAAGGGGTAGCATAAAAGTTTCTGTCTTGAATTTTTGGATCAATTCCAATTTTTTTTTTTAAGTACACAAAGAAACAGAATCTTTTTTTTGTGCTCTGGTAGTCATTGGTGATCAGTGACCTATGACTGCCCCTCTATCTCTCTGGGACTGATTTAGACCCCCAAAGCTTCTAGTGCTGCCTTCTCAGCCTACTCTCACCCCTAAATTTCTTTTTGAAAACTGTAGGTGGCCCCCACACTTAAAATGCATCTCAAAATGCTTCGGCTTCATGACATTTGACTATTATGGCAGAAAGTGGATGACCAGTCAGTAGAGGCTATATTTGGGAGGCTTTTTGTTTTTGTTTTTGTTTGTTTGTTTTTGCCTTATGGTCACACCCGGCGATGCCCAGGGTTTACTCCTGGCTCTGCACTCAGGAATTACTCCTGGCAGTGCTTGGGGAACCATATGGGATTCTGGGAATTGAATCCCAGTCGGCTGCGTGCAAGGCAAATGCCCTACCGCTGTGCTATTGCTCCAGCCCAAGAGAGGCTACATTTTGAATTTTAGATTTTACTTTGTTTGGGTTTGGGGTTAGACTCGCTGGTGCTCTGGACTTAACTCCCAGAGGGGTTTGAGGGACCATGTACTGTGTGAGAGATCAAACTCGGATGGGCCTGAGTTTCACATTTTTCTCTTTCCCTGGGCTGTGTACGTGGTATGGCGCTCTTAGGGTGCTAGACAGACACGGGGAGCCTCAGCTCCTGGCCGGCCTGCGAGGCCATGAGGGGAGCACTGGATCCTCGCCAGGCCCCTGTGGGGGCAGGGTCTTCTAGTGCTCTGGTTTCTGCCGTAGAGGGGCTCAGCAGGACATCCTGCTGCAGCCCCGGGAAGATGTGTGGACGTTGATTTCTGGTGGCACAGGCCATTCCATAGCACACTCTTCACTGGACCGAGCATATCCGTGTTGCTGTGGTGTTACTAGAGCCCTGCAAAGTCGTGCGTTTGTCTCTCACCTTCTGTTTCAGTTTCCTGAAGATCTCTGCATGGTGCCTCTCTCTTGCTATCTCCAATGGCTGGAATATTCTATCTGCCATCTCTCATGCCCTCCCATTCGCTTCAGCTTAATGCTGAAGATCTTAACACAGCTCACTTGGCCATCTGGGCAGAAATCAGAGTGGGGAAAAAAATACCACGAATAAGCTGAAATTCGGCAGTGAGGTTGGAGGGATCTGTCGGCAGCAACTGTTCCCTCCCCGCCCCCCCTCCCCCAACACACCCACCACCGGCAGTGTGCAGCTTCTCTTTGGACTAAAGGGTGTGTGTTGTCCATGAGGAAGGTGTTTCTGTTGGCCAGGGTTTCTACAGCCTGGCTTTGCCTGCCAGTATTTCCCTTGTTCCCTAATTCCGTAGGGCAAGATTCTTCAAGGATGGCATGTGTGGTGTGTGTGGGGTGCGGGGGAGAGGGGGGTGTTCAGTTGTAGGAGGCGTGTTTATCCTGTGCATTGCAGGATATTTAGCACCATCCGTGGTCGTAAGCTCAGATGCCAGTAGTGCTCTTTTCAGCCATGGCAACTCAGTTTTAATGCAGAATAATGCGTGTGTTGGGGCAGGCAGCGATGGGATAGATGAGGGGGCAGTCTTCTGTTCTCCTTTTCCAGCCTGTGCTCAGTGAGCACAATGAGTTTCTGCCTGTCTCCTTGTAACCTTCGCTTTCTTTTCTGGGTTTTTTTTCTTTTTTTTTGGGGGGGGGGTCACACCCGGCGATGCACAGGGGTTACTCCTGGCTTTCCACTCAGGAATTACTCCTGGTGGTGCTCAGGAGTACGATATGGGATGCTGGGAATCAAACACGGGAGGGCCAGATGCAAGGCAAATGCCCTACTTGCTGTGCTATCACTCCAGTTGTTCTGATTCAGGTGGTCTTCATAGCAAAGCCGAGAGCTTGCTTGGTTCCACCTGAGTATCCCGGCTCCATATCCCATATCCCCTTTCTATAATGATGTCCCCAGGAGCCCTTCTTGCTGGTTCTTGAGTTTGTTTTTATTTATTTTGGTTTGGGGACCCCACTCAGTGGTGCTTAGGGCTTGCTCCGGGCTCTGTGTCCAGGGATCACTCCTAGAGGCGTCTGGAGGAACAGAGGAAGCTCTGGGAATCTAACCTGGGCTTGCTGTGCAAGACTAGCGCCCTACCCGCCAACTGTCACTAGGCCTCCGCTGTTGGTAGTTTAAAGATGAGTGGCTGTCCCATGGCTGCATCTGGCCTTTCTCGCCACTCTTGTCCCTCGCCAGCAGCCGGAAGGGCCCATGAGCCTCTAGCCCTGTGGGCTGCACAGCCCCAACGCTTTGTGCCTGCTCTCTGCACTTTCCCCTCTCCTGCGAGTTGACTCATCCCTCATGCTTCCCTGCAGGGATCCATTTCTTCCTGCCATCTCTTCTGGGCCACGTTGGACCCTGTTCCTGTTTTGTTTACCCCAGTACCAGGGCCTACTGCTGATGTTGGCTGATGGTTTGCTAAGGGGGTCACCTTTCCAATGTCTGCACTGAGTTCCTTGAGACTGGAACTCTTTCATTTTTGTTTGTTTGGGGCACACACCTGGCATTGCAGATACTTCTCCTGGGCTGGCCCCAGTGGTACTCAGGGGTGTCTGTAGTGCTGAGCATGGAACCTGGGGCTCTTGCATGCTTTGAGCGCTCCTGCTGGCCCATTGTGTATCTCATTATGCCAGATTACTTGCCCAGTAGATAATGTTGAAGGAATGACCAGTGCAGTAGCAAGGGTTTTTATTTAAAGTAGAAGTTTCAAATAGAGACTCTTAATGATCATTTTTGCTTTTCGTAGATATTGGCATCAACCTGACTGATCCTGTATTCAGAGGAATTTATAGAGGAGTTCAAAAGCATCAAGGTAAATGTTTTTCTTATTTTTTTTTTTCGTGGCTTTTTGGTTCACATCCGGTGATGCTCAAGGGGTACTTCTGGCTATGTACTCAGGAATTACTCCTTCCTGCCAGTATTTGGGGGGACTGTATGGGATGCCGGGGATCAAACCCAGGTCAGCTGAGTGCAAGGCAAACACTCTCCCCGCTGTACTATTGCTCCCGCTCCAGTCTTTCTCTTTTTAAGGTGAATAATTTCTCAGTGAAGACATGTTTTCTGACCCAAGCTAATTTTAAAAAGTGTAATCCACTTCTAAACTTAAAATATTAAGAAATGTCTCAAATAAAACTATAAACTGTGGAGCATACGTAAGTTACATTGCTGACTCTGTGAGCGTGAATGTTTATAAAGGACTCCTTACAGCAAAGTATTACTTAAGCCCTTAAATGAGCCATATGCACCAAAGCCAACTCTCGGTTAATGTTCGTTTAGTCTTTTAAACCATAGGGGTACATAATCCAGAAGTCACAGTTGAGCATCAGTGAAAAATCTCAGAGCCCAGTATGGGGCTGGGTGATAGCACTTGGACGTGTGAGTACGGGTTTGATTACTGTACTGCAAAAGTTAACATGTATATACATTCTCCGCAACATGGTCAGCCGTGGCAGAGGACGAGGAGTGTCCCGTGGCCATGTTCCGCTGCCCGCCTGCCCTTGCCATCCCACCTTTCTGGTGCCTGGATGTCTGCAGGAAATGTGGCGCCCCGCCATCCTCCCAGTTTGTCCCAACAAGCTGAGCCCGAAGCAGAGTGATATATGCTGGCTGGGGTGACTATGCAGGAAATGGCAACTGACAAGTGTCCGAAAGCACCATTTCTCCCGTCAGCGATAAGACAATAAGTACTGATTACTGTGTAAATGCAGCCAGGAAACTCGGGGCTAGTGATTCTGGGTGATGTGGGGGTGCCACATTTCAGCAGGCCACAGCAGAAGGTAACCCCAGGTGATACAAAGCAAAAACAAAGGAAGAAATGGACATGTTGGCTGTTCGAAGTCGTACCTGTTTAATGTTTTAAATGTGTTATATGTGTGGAACAGTGGCACAGTTAAACCTTTTTGATTGTTTGGTTTTTGTTTTGTTCAGTGCTGAGTAGCTCCTCCTGGCTCGGGGGTAGCTCCAGGTAGTTTTCAGGGGATGATGCAGTGCTGGGGATTGAACCCAGGAGTTCTGCGTACAGAACCTGTGCTACCTCTCTGGCCTGCGGCCTGAATGCTGGGTACTTTCCCTTCTTTTCTCACCTTTGTAGCACTTCATGAAATTCATATTTTATGAAACAGATTACTGTGTGTGTGTGTGTTTGTGTGCATGTGCACTCACGTGTGTATATTCATGAAATAAGTTCTAAGATAGTAATGTGATCACTTTTGTATTACTCAAGTTCACAATGTCAAGCAAAACTGCTTAGTTTTGCTCTGCTTAATACAAGTTCTCCAGATACCTATTGGTTTGAGGGTTGGCCCAGTTTATATGACTGGTGGCCTTGCCCCGGCTCTGAGCTCAGCATCACTCCTGGCTCTGCCTGGAGAACATGTCTAGTGCTGGGAATTGAGCCAGGGCTGCCATATACAGAGCAATTGCCTTAATCCCTGCACCGTCTCTCCAGCTCCCCCACCCCCCATGGTATTTTTGTCTGGAAGAAAGCTTTAATACTCTAGAAGTAATAGTAACTCAATTCTAATATTACTTACTATGTATATAAGTATGGGATTAATGAATGTTTGTGTTCTAATTGCTTAATTTTGCTATCCATTTATCTTGGTCCTCTCAGAGTCCAATACTATTGCTGTTGATCTCCCTGAAAACTTTATCATTACTTAACAATGAATTTGGGGGAGAAGCAAAAGAGAGCTACCAGGAAAATGAAAATTATCCTTTCTCTGTGTGGTAGTAATTATAGAAAAGAAAGTTCCCTGAAAATTATGCAAGACATGTTTTAGGAGACTTTTTTTTTAATATATTCTGAAAATCTAATCGTGAGAAAGCCAGAAAGAAAAAGCATTGGATTTAAGAAAATCGGTAAGAAAAACAGTATCAGTGCCACTCAGTGCCTCTTTTGCAAACCACAACACCCAAAAGGAGGGAGACAACAAAGGGGAATGCCCTGCCATAGAGGCAGGGTGGGATGGGGGCATGGGGGGTGGGAGGGATACTGGGATCCGTGGTGGTGGAGAATGGGCATTGGTGGAGGGATGGGCATTTGATCATTGTATAATTGAAACCCAAGCATAAAAATTGTAAGTCTACAACTGTACCTCATGGTGTCTCACTAATAAAAAATTTAAAAAAAAGAAAAAGTAAAGAAAAGAAAAACAGTATCAGTTTTAGCTTTATTTTACCTGGTGGTCTTCAATGGCTACTCATGGTGCAGCGCTCAGGGGTCCCTCTTTGGCAGCACTGAGAGGACTCTGTGTGTGTGTGTGTGTGTGTGTGTGTGTGTGTGTGTGTGTGTGCGCGTGTGTCAGGGACGATCTGCACATTCCAGCCCAGCCTTGAGCCTACTCACCTGTTCGCTAGCTCCCTCTCATTAAGGGTAAGTACTCACCAGCTAGCTTTGGCTCAGTACATGTGCTTGTCTTGTATCTTTCGTTCTAGATAGAATAACTAAATTTTAGCTAAGTGGGTTTTTGTTGATCAGGGGTTCTTAATGCAGATTGTCTTTTACAGATGACTTACAGGATGTAGTACAGAGAGCTGTCCAGATTGGTGTTAAAAAGGTAACGCTTTTGTTTGCTTTTACTCTTCAGATTTTTTTTTTTTAAACTGAATTATGTGATGGGTATGGCCTGGTAACAGTATACCAATGTCTTGAAAGTTTTTTAAAAACCTATCCGAATAATCAGATGTCTTAAGAAATAACTTTTAATATATTTTATAGCATAATTTAGCATTTTTTACAATCAAGCAGTCATAGAAAAGTCATGTAGCTATAGCTTTAGTTTTTCATACCATAGGTATAGATAGGCCATTTCAAGTCACAGAAGATTTTTTTTTAATTTCAAGTTCAGTTTGCTTCCCAACTACTTTATTTTTTATTGTGTCACTGTGAAATAAACAATTACAAAGTTGTTCATGATTGAGTTTCAGCCATACAATGTTCCAACACCCATCCCTCCACCATATACATTTTCCACCACAAGTGTCCCCATTTTGCCTCCTGCCCCCGCCACCTACTTCTATGGAAGACATTTTTCCTCAGTTTCTGTCTCTCTCTCTGTCTCTTGCTCTGCACTCTCTCTTGCTCTCTCGCTCTCTCTCTTTCTTCCTCTTCCTCTCTCCTCTCTTTCTCTCTCATTGAGAAGGTATTTGTACAGTAATTATTTATCAAGAACATCCCTATTTTTTGAGAGTTCTAAGCAAATGAAACTCCATGTTAAGTTCTTCAAAGTTGGAGCGTACAGAACTCATTTAATCAGCAATTTCGGTTTTTAGAACAGAACTTGGAAGCAGCACAACAGATTCCTGATAGGCCGATGGTGATGCGCAGGGCTTCATCCTGGTTCTGTGCTCAGGGATCCCTCCTAGCGGTGCTCTAAGGGGACCCTATGCTGCAGTGCCTGGGGTCATGCCGGGGCTGACTGCATGCAAGGCGAGCTCTTTATCCCCTGTACTGTCCACTCCGCCCCCTGCCACCCCCTTGCGTTTTCTTTTTAACAGATTAACATAGGGAGCAGTCTCATCATCTGGGGGACTCTCTAGACGTTTGCTCATTTGCCAGGACCCACACATTTCCCTACGAAGATTTCAGTGTACATTAACCTAGTGATTCTCAAATCTTTCAGTCCCTGAATTCCTTTATATTCTATTATTATTAATAAAATAAAAGCCCAAAAAGCTTTTTATACACACATACACACACTATATGAAATATCAAAGTAGTTTATATAAAACAACAAACCCTAATATAACATTAATAATGTTTTTAGGGGGGATCGGAAAGATAATACAGAGGGTAGAGTGCTTGCCTTGCATGTGACCTGCTTGGTCCCCCCCCCCATTTTTTTTTTTTAATTAATTCATCGTGAGATACAGTAACAGAATTTCATGTGTGAACTTTGATCATATAGTCATCAAACACCCATGCCTTCACCAGTGCACATTTTCCACCACCAAGATCCCCAGTGTTCCCCCCCGCCAACCCCATTCCTCCCCGTGCCAGTATGGTGGACAATTTGCAAAATATTCTTTCTCTACTTTAGTTACCTTTGATATTTCGAGGCCAGTCCTACCTCCCCTCATACCAGCGGAAAATACATTTGCTAGACAGTGTGTTTTGTATTGCTTGTTATGGATATAACATAAAGTCACGCAGCCACGAGAGTAGCCGCATGCTCTCAGAATTCTAAGATTTTAATAATTAGGGTCTGAAGAAATCACTGCCGCAGGTTGCTCAGGTCCAAGATTCCTGTGTGTGTCTCTGGATCGTGGCCATGTGGGAACTAGTGCTTCTTGCTGGCTTCTAGAAAATGGTGTCCGCTGGAGCTCTCAGAGGGCAGGCGGAAGGACGGCACCCCTCCCCCACCCCCCAGCCGCCCAGCAGAGAAGGCCTATTGCAAAGTCCTAGGCCATCTCTGCCTCAAGTTACTCGTGCCCGAAATTTCTGTGTGTCCCTACTTGGGTTTGATCCCCAGCATCCCATATGGTTCCCTAAGCTCGCCAGGAATAATCCCTGAGCACAGAGCCAGGAGCAACCCCTGAGCACTGCCAGGTACAGCACAAAAACAAAAATAATGTTTTTATGAAAAAGTGTTTTTAGGGCCTGGTAATGGTACAGGTAAGGTGCTCTTCTGTATGGTTCCTGGCAGGTCTCTGAGCACTGCTTGGTATGGCAGAAGAGAGAGAGAGAGAGAGAGAGAGAGAGAGAGAGAGAGAGAGAGAGAGAGAGAGAGAGAGAGAAGGAGAGAAGGAGAGAAAGGAAGAAGAAAGATGTATTTTCTAACTCCATGAGTGGAATCGGTGCATTTTTTTTCCTACCCAGTGTCTAGTTCAATAAAAGAGCACCGAACTGCCAGATCAGGTTCTGGGGTCAGTTTGCCGTCCTCACCTCTGGAATGCCTCATGGCACACTTGCAACAGAATTAGAGTGAAAATGACAAATGGTCACAGTGTTGTCATGAAAGTACTTCTGTCTGGAAACAGCCCGAGTGCCTGAGAACAGACGACTGGTTAAAAGAAACTTTGGTACATCTGTACAATGGAATATTATACAGCTTTTAGGAAAGATGAAGTCATGAAATTTGCTTATAAGTGGATGGTCATGGAGAGTATCATGCTAAGTGAAATGAGTCAGAAAGAGAGGGACAGACATAGAATGACTGCACTCATTTGTGGAATATAAAAAAAACATAACATGAAACTGACACCCAAGGACAGTAGACACAAGGGCCAGGAATATTGCTCCATAGTTGGAAGCCTGTCTCATGAGCTGGGGGAGAAGGCAGCTGGAATAGAGACGGGATCACTAAGTCAATGATAGAGGAATCGTTCGGGATGGGAGATGTGTGCAGAGGGTAGATAAAGGACCAATTGTGATGCCTCTCAGAATTTATATTGCAAACCATAATGCCCAAAAGTAGAGAGAGAATATGGGAAATTTTCTGTCATAGAGGCAGGAGGAGGGTTGGAAAGTGGGGAGGTCCACTGGGGACATTGGTGGTAGAGATGGGTAGAGGGATGGGTGTTCCACCATTGTATGACTGAAAGAAACTTGAACATGAAAGTTTTATAACTGTATCTCACAGTAATTTAATAAAAAAAAGAAGGGGAAAAAAAAGTAGTTCTGATCTCACATAGCCCTTAGGATTCTGGGACCACACTTGGAGACTGAATTGCTAATTTAGGCGATCAGAATTCTAAATTTGGAGGTCTTGTCATTCAGTCTTTCTAAACTTCAGCTCTGAGCTCAGGGAGATGTGTCTATACACAGTATAGGATAGTGTGACAAATTCTGTATGAGAGAGAGAGAGAGAGAGAGAGAGAGAGAGAGAGAGAGAGAGAGAGAGAGAGATAGAGAGAGTGTACGCATGCATGCAAATACTCTGGGACCACTCAGGTGAGGAGATGATCATTCAACTGAATTTTAAGAAAGGTTGTGTTAGAATCTTGATTAAGCCTGTATGGGTTTGGGGATGGGGGGCGGGGGGGAAGCTGCAATAAAGCAGTGTGGGAAACTTGATGCTTATTTCACTCCTTTCTTTTTCAGTTTATGATTACAGGTGGAAATCTCCAAGACAGTAAAGATGCTCTGCATTTGGCACAAACAAATGGTATCCTCATATTACTTTTACAAAAAAATTCGAATTAAGTTATTTTGAAGAAGTCTTTCTGAAAACTGCTTTCAGGTACAATACAGTGGATCGTGATTATAGCAACAGCAGGAAAATAAACTAATTTTAGTTGGATTTAATTAAGGTGAAAGGAATTTAAGTTCCCTTTTGTAGATTAGATGCTTGATTTTAGTTGATGAGTTTACCAGATAGTTTAACCTCAAATATTCCTGATGTAGAATTTTGTATATGTGTTAATGTCTTTAAGATATATATGTATATATATATATATGGTCACACATATTATATATTGCTTTTTATTTTTTAATTTAAATATTAAAAATAACTTTCCTTTTTTGGGATTTGAGCCACACCTGGCAGTGCTCAGGGCTTACCCCTGGCTCTGTGCTCAGGGATCATTCCTCATGAGCTCAGGGGGCTATATGGGATGCTTCGGATCAGACTGAGGTCAGACACATGTAAAGCAAGCACCTTACCCACTATGCTATCTGTCTGACCTTTTGTCTACTTTTAAAACTCAAGTTGTAAAACAGCATTTATTAAATATGATGCAGATCATATACTGTACAAGATCTAGGAATTCAAGTAATGGAAAGAGTCCCTTATATACTTAATTAATTCATATTTATTTAAATTTATAGTTTTGCAAGTGATTGCTAAAGAAATAGTATTTACATAAATGACTCTGTTGTGCGTTTTTTTCATCTGACTTTTTTTTTGTATGTCTCATATGCTACATGCTAAGGAATTAGGTATTCCACATTATTTCTCTTTTTTTTTTGTGAGCGAGGGGAGGCATCCCTGGAGGTACTCAGGGCTTATACTGGCTCTGTGCTCAGGAATCACACCTGGCAGGTTTGGGGGGATAATTTGGGGTGCTGAGAATTGAACCTGGGTTGGCCACGTGCAAGACAAGTGCCCTACCCCTGGACTATCCCGCCCACCCTGCCTAGAGTATTTCTTAATAGAAATCTTGTTGATATTCATACTTCAGGTTCCACAGACAACCTTTTCTTTCGCAATGAAAGTCTAAAACTCATCCTCATCCCAGGAACTTTTGAAGTGTCTAAGAATGTTTTGTATTACCTCCACACAGATCTCCTCCTCCCTCATACTTCCTTTCCCTTGGTTGCTTTGTGATGCCCAGGGATCTCACACACACACATGGTTGTGGTGTTTGCACACAACTGTATTGCTTACAGGGTTCTCACGCTTCAGTTGTGCACAGACAATGTTGGGGGCCAGGAGGACTGTATGTGTGAGGTAACACCTGGTCACACACATTCTTAGTTGCATTGCTTTCTAGGGGCAGGGTTATCACACAGGGATTTTGGGGGGCATTCCCGAACAGTGCTCAGGAGATTCAGGGCCACTCCTAGAGCTTCCAACCACAGGACCCAAGGGATTGGTTCTGTTTGGGGCCTGTATTCCTGAGCCACCCAAAGGGGCACACCGAGTGGTACTGGGGGCCACACCCACACAGGCCCTCGGCATCACCTATTCTACCCTCTTCCCCCCCCCCCCTCTTTTTTTTTTTAACTGTGATGCCTGCACACATCAGGCTCAGGTGTGCTGGAATTCACACACACTTCCAGTGCCTGGGGCCCACACAGCCGAGCTGGGGCTGCCCCAGCACACAGCTGGGAGCACTAGGAGTGGGACGCACAGGCTCTGGCTGGCCTGGCGGTGCTTTTTGCTGCCGGGCCATTGCTAGGCCCTGGCTTCACTTCTTAAAATGTTCGCTGACCTTGGGCCTGAAAAACACCTCAAACTCCTGAGTACGTGCTTTGCAGGCAGGAGGCCTCGGCTCCAGCCCCACGTCACACTCTGAGCACTGCTGGGTGTGACCCTGGGCTACTACACACTGCTCAGAATGGTCCTCCGTAAACAGAAGCAACCATCCCACCCTCCTCCGCCCTTCTCTGGGTACCTTGACACCATGACGTCACAGCTTTATAGCCTGCAGTAGAACACACAGACACAAGCACCAGAGCTTCCCCCAAAGCTGTTCTGAGTTCTCTTCTGTGTTCCCCTACAGTTTATTTGTGCGTGTGTGTGTGTGTGTGTGTGTGTGTGTGTGTGTGTAGTGGGGGGCACCTAGCAGTGCTCACAAGTTTTTCCTGGTAATGTGCTTAGGAGTGGTCCAGGGGATTGATCTGGGGTGAGCGGGATGCAAGGCAAGCACCTTACCCCATGTACTACTGCTCCAGCGCTGTGTTCCATATCACAAAAGTCATTGAAGTCTCAGCCTCTGAATAAGTGAGCCTTATTTTTATAAGAAAAATGACCCTCTTGTCCATCTTTTAAAATACATCTTAATGGTTTTATTTAAAAACATAAAACGAAAAGTTGGAGGAATCGTACGAGGGGTAGGGATTTGCCTTGCATGCAGCTGACCTGGGTTTGATCCCCTGTGCCCTATAGAGACCCTTCAGCATTGTTAGTCTTAATCCCTGAGTGCCGAACCAGGAGTCAGCCCTGACCACTGTCTCGGGTGTGGCCCCCCCCCAAACAAACAGGCATTAAACAAAAGTCACAGGACCATTGGTGATGAAAGATAAAATTAGGTGATGACACTTCATTCCTCCAAGAAATGATTTCAGGAACATAAGTCATAGAGGGACAGGGAAGCGGGTGGGAGGAAAGAGCAGAGGCAGACATTTTGATCATGAGAACGATGCTCAAATTTTCATGATGAGGTACAGACACATCCTGGGGTACAAAGCAATAATTCCAGTTTTACTAGTATTGGAAATCAATGGAAAATGAGTAAACTTTTAATGAAAAGTTCTAAGTGTCTCATTTTCCATTCTGTAAGTCTCAGTAAATACCTAGCTTTGGGAAGATTTGAATGAATTTATTGTTTTGTTGAGGCAGTTTTTATATTTGTGTCTTGCTTTGTTAAGGTATTACAACATTGTACGGGATTAACAAACGCCATCTGAATACTTAGTGACTGTTGTTAAATATAAGTCTCAGGATGATGTACCCAGCCTCTGGTTTGATCCCTGGGATCACAGAGCCCCATCAGGGGTGACCGAATGTAGTTTTGGAGGCCCCAGACCTCCACTGTTGTGGTCCTAGTGACCCCCAAGTACTACCAGGGGGCCCAGGTGACCCGCTGTACCGTATTAGGGCCTGGTCTCCACAGCATCCCTGGAGCCACCTTCTTCGACTTCTGGCCTGGTTGGCTGAGAGCCACCAAGAGGGACCTCTGGACGCCATGAGCACCACTTGGGAAGCCCCTCTCCCGCCCACAAAGTAACCTATTGAATAACTTAGAGTCATTTTTGCACATTAAATAGAAACATATTTTGAAAGTATCCTGATATCATTTTGTTAGATATGTTCTTTAGTACCGTTGGATGCCATCCTACAAGATGTGATGAGTTTGAAAAGAATGATCCTGATCATTACTTAATGGAGTTGCTGAATCTTGCTGAGAACAACAAGGGGAAAGTTGTGGCAATAGGGGAATGTGGGCTCGGTAAGTGCCATATCGCTTGGAGCGACTTTGTTTGAAAAGAATTGGCTTGTTCAAGACAAGTCATGAGTAATAACTGGTTCTTTTTTTTTCAATCATCTAAAGATTTCGACCGACTACAGTTTTGTCCGAAAGATACTCAGCTCAAGTAAGGATTTTTTTTTAACTTTAGAAATTATTGCAAAGTCTTAAACATGATTTTAAATTGCTTTTATCAGTTCAGAATATAGTTGGAGTAAGCATCAGGATTTTAATAAAAAATTGGTGTATATGTAGAGGGGGCCAGGCTCTATCTTGATACTTAGGGTCGCTCCTGGCAGTTGTGGCAACCGTATGATTCAGGGTACCAGGCTCCATGCATTGCAGACCCTTTGAGGCAGCTCCCTGGCCCCAAGCAGAAGGATTTGAAGGTGGGGGCGGGGGTTGCCTTTATATATCAAAAGTCAAATGAAATATATCCCCATGCATACACGTATGCGATTCCTATGCAGTAGATATGTTTTGAATATTCCTGAAGCATGTTTCCCAGCATGATTAACAGTCTAATTGAATTTCAGTGATGGAGATAGAATGCTTTACATGATAGAGACTTCTTTTTTTTTTTTTAATTCAGTCCATGCATTCATGATTCCAGTGAGATGATCTGAATTCAGTTGTGGAGGTACAGAATTAAAAGACAAAGGATACTTTGGTCACCAGAGCTGGAAAGCCATGTCTCTTGCTCACTGGGTGTTAGAGGTTGTTCATGTAGAGCATGGCAGGGTCTGAGTAGGTGCTGTGTTGAATGCAGTAGCTTCCGAGAAATCCTGGAACTCACAGCTTTGAGATTGTAGGCAAGCCCACAATCACTTGCCTATAGCCTTTCATCGGAGCTTCTTCCATACCAAGGAGCCCGTGTTAAAGGGTGGAAGGGAAAAGTTAGGCCAGAGGATCAGACATACTGTTGAATTTAAAAAATGATGCCCTCAATTTTCAGGGTGATGAACTATTACAGTGTGCTTCAAAAAGAGGTGAATTTAGCTATTCATTCAACAGATAACTTGTGGAGTACTGTGCTGGAAACTATAGGGGTCATGGTATAAAAAAAATGTGGATAACCATAGTGTCCATCCTTCCTTAGAATATTGAATAATTAACAGTCCCCTGTCCTACTCCGTTCCTTATGCACAAAGGAAACTGGATCAAACTCTGTTAAGATACTGGGCAATTTTTCATTTTCATTTTTGTCGTGATTGTGATTCAGCCAGTTATGGGGTGGCCCAAAATGAATTTTCAGATTGCACATGCCAAAATATGCTTGTCCTTCCCGACCCAGCCCCCCAAATGAGCCCCTTGAGCCCCTTTGCAACCAGCTTAGTTGGCAACCTCTGGATTGGAGTGGACCGACCGGGGAGGGTCCTGTCCTGCACTCCCGCAGCAGGGTGCCTGAATGAGAAAGGCCCCTGGCTAGGTGATATCGGATAGGTCTCAGATGTGCTTTCAGGCCTCTCGTTTGCAGCCCCCTCTCAGAACTGGGGAGTCAATGTGGAGTATTTGTTTGCTGTGTTTCCCAGGGCGTGCGGGTAGGATACAGGTGGGGTGGTCACTAACTCTGTCTCCCTCTTTTTTTTTTTTTTTTTTAGGAATACTGCTATTTTTTTCAGCCACTGATTAGCTGATTGAATTGGGCATAAACTCCACCTTACTTTTTTTTTCATTTTTTATAATTTTATTTATTGAATCACCGTGAGCGCAGTTACAAAGCTTTCGGGTTTAAGTCTCGGTCATACAATGAAACACCCGTACCTTCACCAGTGCCCATTCTCCACCACCAAAAACCCCAGTATACCCCCCATCCCACACCCTCCCCCGTCTCTCTCCCTCTTGATTCACATAGGACTGCTCACTTAACCCTGAAAGTGCTCGATTTCACAGTGAAGCAGTGAATGCCTGTCTGACCGATTCCTCGGTTAAGCCCGAAGGAGAATCCTAAGTCCTCCACTTCGGTCTGTTTTTGGCCACGCTGAGCCACGTGAAGCCAGCTCGGCAATGAGGACAGTTCAGACGACTATTGTCCAGATGACTCAGAGCTGACTCTGAGTACAACCTAGATACTATCACCTCACTTACATGTCTGACTAAATGTAAACATTGACAGTGTCGCTTCTGTGTGACCGTTGTGATTCGCCATCATCTTTGCACATGATTACCAGCAATCGGTGCTGCTGGTCATCCTGTGTGCTTTACAGCACTTGCCCCCGGCGGTGTTTATACTACAGTCTGAACTCTGTTCAGAGAATGATTACCACGTGCCTCCCTGGCACAGCACGAAGACGCAGACTTCATCTCGCTCTTAGATAAGAGAGGACATAAGCATGGGGTGTGGAGAGCAGAGGGAAGGACAGACTTTCCGGGGGAGCTGGGGGAGGCGGTGCCAAGGGGCTGGAAAACCAGCTAAACTTCTCGAGCACTGATGAAGCAGAGATGACGTGGTAGAAAGAATGAAAAGATGGCCTTTCAGCGTGAAATAAAACTTTTAATTATAAACCATCACATGGTATAATAATTAAAAAAAAGTGTGCTAGTAGTAATGCATTCGTGTTATCAGTAAAGAAACAGTTCTCCCTCTCCCATCCCCTGCTTCCCCTCCTGTCACTTTACACAGAGCCCAGTGCCCCGGGTCTCAGCACATACAGCACCCTGCATGTGTCAGTACTTCCTCCTTCCCATGACAAAGAGCGAAGGGCAAGTGCACCTCTCCCGAGCTTCAATATGACTTGGTCAGATGGCACATCTTAGAAGTGTGGGATGAAAAAACTGACGAGTATAGTCCCTGGAGTGCCACTAGCTGCTTTTCCTTTTGCTGACATCAGTATTTTAATTCTTATTTCGTTTGTACCACTCTCCCTTAGTATGCTCTTACTTCTTTTGAACTTGTTTTAATTTGTGCTTAACAATAGATCATTCTGAATTCGGTTAGCCTAACTTGGGCCATTAAGATTTAGACTTTTTTTTTTTTAAGAATTTAATTCATATAAAGCATATTCTCTTGACATAATAGAATTAAACTACAAATCAAATCATAAAAATTTGGGGGGAGTGTAGGGGTTGACAGATATTCAAGGGTCCCTCCTGGCGATGCTCAGGGGGCCGTATACCATGCCAGGAATCACACTGAGATTGGTTTTGTGTGTGCAAGGCAAACACCTTAACTCTGTCCTATCCAGAGGTATATCCAGGGTGTGTCCTGTCCTACTGGGGGTTGGTTTTGTTTTTCGAAACGCCTGGGTGGAACCCAGAGCCACAGACTGCCAGGACAAGCATTTTTATATCCCCAGCCTCCCAAATGTGTCATTTCCACAGAGTCTCTGCCTCCTGTTCAGTGTTGTCAAGTATAAGATCACAGGACTCAGTGTCCCTGGGGTAAGCGTCCCACCTTGGGGACACCTTTCTGACACCTGTTGCCCTCTCGGGAGGGTGTCTTCCTCTCTAGTCTCGGCACTCCCCTTTGTCACTGTTATGAAAGCTTTTTGCCTTGGGCATACAGGTCAGTCTCGGTTTTGGTGTAGATTAACCCAAGTCTTGGACTGGATTTGTGAGTGCAGAGGAGGTAAACACACAAGTTATCTGTTTGGCCCTCCCTCCCCTGTTCACTTTTGCAGATATTTTAATTATATGGACATGGTGACTGTTGGTAAATATTAATATAGCTCTGCTTATTTTAGCCCAGCAGAATCTAAAAAGATTATTTAAAACCTAAATCTAGGGTGAAGGATGTAGCTCAGAGGTGGAAACCCCATGGTGTCAGTCCCTAGCATCACAGAACAGCTGTGACTTCCCTTCCCCTCCCTCCTCCCACGCCTGGGTAACCTAAGGACAAAACAAAGGAAACCCCAAGTCTTGGTTAATAAAGACACAGAAAGCCAATTGGAGGAAGAGTTTTCATTTCTAACCATTTTCACAAGCCCAGGGGGTAACTTTGGGGAACTGGTTGCCTTGTAATTCAGGTCTGTTCCCATAAATCAAGTGATGTGAAGGAAATAAGTCCTTCAAGAAAATAGCAGGCAGGATGGGGAGAGGCTCAGGGCTGGTGCACCTGTCCTGCATGCAGGAGTCCTGGGTTTGGTGCCCAACACTGCCCGGTCCCTGAGCACTGCTGGGAGCAACCTTGGAGTACTGTGCCTCCTCGTTCTAAACTGAAACCATAATGTTCTTTATTTCTGTACAGTGAGTAGTGTAGAGTGTACATCTGGCAATGATCATGGATAAAATTACAAACATTTCTGAAAATAATTTTATAATCCCAGGAAATCAATATTGCCCTCTAGAAAGTTATGTAATAAAGGCCTTCTGCTCGTCCCCAAGCTGTTTGAAATGTTCAAATGCACCACTTCTTTTTTAATTTCTAGAGAATAGAATACTATTAACATTTGGTATTATCCTTTTTCCGCATGCTGAAATGAGATGAATGAGTAAATATCTTTTTGTTCATGTGCAGATATTTTGAAAAACAGTTTGAACTGTCAGAACAGACAAAACTACCAATGTTTCTTCACTGTCGAAATTCACACGATGAATTTTTGGGTGAGATAAAACTAAAATCTTACAGGAATTTAAGATTCTTGCAGAAGTCAAGTTTTATTTTAACTGAAATTTCTCTTTTAATTCACAGACATAATGAAGAGAAACAGAGATAGGTGTGTTGGGGGAGTGGTGAGTATAAGTTTTTTTTAATTACTTGATGTGTGAAATGAGTTGGTGGTTAAGTTTTTAACAATAAAATTATTAAAGTTCTCTCATTCTTTGAAGGACTATAAATTTGCTTTTGGGTGTGTGGGCTGGATGTAGAACAAACATAAATCCCACTTTCAATTAGTTTTTTTTGCTTAGAATACCAGAATGAATACAGAATTCTGCTCATAAGAAAACCCCACAAATTTACCTCTAGATACGTCAACAGTGTGTGATATTTTTATCTTTACCATTAACCACTTTAGAGATAAATCTTCCTCAGTTGAAATTTTGAGCAAACTTGGGGCTGAAGTGATAGTACAGCAGGTAGAGCATTTGCCTTGCACATGGCCAATCTGGGTTCAATTCCCAGCATCCCATATGGTCCCAAGCATCGCCAGGAGCAATTCCTGAGTGCATGAGCCAGGAGTAACCCCCGTGCATTGCCAGGTGTGACCCAAAAAAGCAAAAAAAAAAAAAATTTTTTTTTTTTGAGCAAAATAAATAGCATAGTGGGTAGGGCGTTTGCCTTGCACACAGTCGATCTATGTTCGATTCCTCCGCCCCTCTCGGAGAGCCTGGCAAGCTACTGAGAGTATTCCGCCAGCATGGCAAAGCCTGGCAAGCTCCCCGTGACGTATTTGATATGCCAAACACAGTAACAAGAAGTCTTGCCAATGGAGATGTTACTGGTGCCCTCTCAAGAAAATTGATGAACAATGGGAGGACAATGACAAAAAACTAATCACTTTTTTTGGGGGGGGAGGGGGGATTCTGGGCAGCACCCAGGATGCTCAGGGGTTACTCCTGACTCTGCGCTTAGGAATTACTCCTGGCAATGTTTGGGGGACCATATGGGTTGCTGGGGATCAAACCTGGGATGACCGTATGCAAGGCAAGCTCCCTACCTACTGTACTACTGCTCTTGCCCCTGAATTTAATCATTTTAAAATACTTAACTCATTTCAGGTTTGCCTTTAACTTCCTAATTTAGTCATTTTCATTGTCTCTCTCACATAGGAATTTCCTTTTCTTTCTATAATCTGCTTCTGCTCTAAACAGCAGAGTAGAAGTTTAGAAGAGACCCACTATTTGTAGCATAAAGTTGCCATCCAGACATATAAGAGCATGTAGTTATTCTGCTCCATCAATAATTTCATATATATTTTCAAGTTTTAGCTTCTGCCTCATGTTTCATAATACTAGCATGACATGCATTTCCTGCATTACTGTGGTCTTAATGTTACAGTACATATATTTATCTGTTTTACTGACCCTGTAGCATATCTCTTAGGAACTAAACGTACTTGCCAATTAAGAGAGTTTCATTAATACCCTTCACATACTAATAGTCCTTTGTATTTTGTTTTTGTTTTGTTTTGTTTGCTTTTTGGGTCACACCCAGCGATGCACAGGGTTACTCCTGGTTCTGTACTCAGGAATTACTCCTGGAGGTGTCTGCCGCGTGCAAGGCAAACACCCTACTTGCTGTGCTATCGATCCAGCCCCACTGATAGCCCTTTAAGACCTCAGTCTCCAGCTCCCATCCAGTTTGCTTTATTTCTAAGTAAGAATTTACTTGGATGATTCTGTAATAGTTTTTTTTTTAATTAAGAACAAATTAACCCACGTGTGATTTTTATTTTTTATAAAGTGATTGTTGGGGGCTGGAGCGATAGCACAACGGGTAGGGCATTTGCCTTGCATGCGGCCAACCCGGGTTCAACTCCCAGCATCCCATATGGTCCCCAGAGCATTGCCAGGAATGATTGCTGAGTGCAGAACCAGGAGTAGCCCCTGAGCAGCGTCGCTGGGTGTGACACAAAAAGCAAAAAAAAAAAAAAAAAAAGTGATTGTTAGGGCTGGAGTGATAATATAGCAGGTTGGGCATTTGCCTTGCACATGGCCAACCTGGGTTGGATCCCCGGCATCCCATATGGTCCCCCAAATATTGCCAGAAGTAATTCCTGGGTAACCCCAAAGCATTGCTGGGTGTGACCCAAAAAGCAAAATAAAAACACCAAGAAACAAAGAAACACAAGTGATTGCCATCTAAAGAATAACAGTTTTCTTTGTTGGGCCACACCTGGTGCTGGGGGCTATTCCTAGAGTAGTGCTCAGGAGTTGCTCTCAGGGGTGGCTGGGGGACTAGGTGTCATCTAGGATTAAATCCGAGTCTCCAGCCTGCAAAGCTTGTGCTCTAACCCTTTGTGCCATCTCCCGAACTAAAGAATAATTTTCTGAAGTGATTTATGATAGAGTCATATGAAATTTTCAATATTAACGGAGGCTGTTTTTCTCTGAGCTGGAGTCCTGTGGGAAGAGTATGGCTTTGTACAGCTCTGAAAACACTTTTCTCTGGAGTGGGGAAACGTTCTCTGTCATATATTCAGACTCTCCAGATTCAGTATTAATATAAAGTCACTTGCTGGGTGTTAGTAAAAGGAGCTGTTACTATTTTGGTTGCATAAACATGTCCCAAGTGTGAAATAGTATGTGCTAAATGCCCTATCTCGGAAGGAGAAAAAACGCCATCCGCCATTTTGGCCTGTAAAGCAGTAGCATTTTGTGCATAATAATGTGTATTTTGTGGGGGGCTCTTAACCAGTGTTCAGGATTGCTGGGGGCTCATTGTTAGTCAGCCAGGCAGGCGGCTCAGGCCTGAGGACATGGCCAGGGCTCCCCAGAGCCTCCCTGGCTGTGCTTGGTGGCTTCAGGGTGGGATACAGGTGACCAGTGGTACACAGGTGGATTGTCCCCAGGTTGGCACGTGCAAGCCATGGGCTCTGACCCTTGTATCAGCTCCCCACCCAATAATTTATATTTTTGAAGCAGTGTTCTCACAACTTTTTCATAAATCTTAAAACTTTTCATTTTTTTTAAACATGTGTTATTTCAACTTTTAAAAATATTTTCTAGATCAGGGATGTGGCTCGGTGATAGAACATTACCTTGCATGTGGGAGGCCCTGGGTCCATTCCCCAGCTCTGTCGTTTCCCCCCCCCCCCCTCGTGTATGTGTGTGTGTGTGAGAGAGAGAGAGAGAGAGAGAGAGAGAGAGAGAGAGAGAGAGAGAGAGAGTGAGAGAGTTTTATGACCTTTCTAACTTTTGCCTAGTAATTTGGTGTTCAACTTGGGAGTGCAGGGGCATGTGATGACAGGCATCAAAACCAGGGCTCAAACATGCAGGGCACTTGCTTCTCACTTGACACTCATCCTCAGCCCTGCATCTGGACTTGTTGTGTCCTTTTTGAGCCACACCCGGCAATCTGCAGGGCTTACTCCTGGCTCTGTGCTCAGAGATCACTCCTAGAGGGGCTCAGAGGACACCCTGGGGTGCTGGGGATCAAATCTGGGTTAACTGCATGCAAGACATGTACCCTACCACCGTATTATGGCTCCTGCCTACATCTGTACTTTTGTTTACAGAGACCTACTAACGTTATTTGTAATTTGAAACAGTAATTTTTGTAACGATGAAATCATACCTCTGTGTTCTTAGGTGCATTCATTTGATGGGACCAAGGAGGCTGCAGCTGCTTTGATTGACTTAGATCTCTATATAGGATTTAATGGTTGGTAGGTTCTTAGTTTTTTTTTTTAATGTATTAAACAAATATCCTAAATTGCTTTGCAGTGAAATGTTGCTTTATTATTTTTTTGAACAAAGTGAAAGATCTGAATTAAAGGAACTTACTTTAGAAAGGTGGAGGAAAGAGAAATATGTGTTCAAGAGAGAGAACACAGGCTTCTCCAGATGGAAAAATCCAATATTAAATTTTTTTAATTGAAGTTGTATTTGTTTTGATCTTGGCCTGATAATTTCATTACATCAGCAGTTAACTAGTGTGTTACAATGGAAAACGCAAGTTTGAAATGTTGGAACATACTATTCTGTGTTCCAGTAGAGGAAGACAGCCTTATCTTTTTTTTTTTTTCTTTTTGGGTCACACCCGGCGATGCACAGGGGTTACTCCTGGCTCTGCACTCAGGAATCACTCCTGGCGGTGCTCAGCGGACCATATGGGATGCTAGGAATCGAACCTGGGTCGGCTGTGTGCAAGGCAAACGCCTTACCTGCTGTGCTATCTCTCCAGCCCCGGGACAGCCTTATCTTGAGGTCACCAGCTGACTTTCTTGGGCAGTCAAGTTTTTCTCCGATCACTATATCTAATTCTTTAATTTCTGGGGGTTTGGGGCCACATTCAGCTGAACACAAGGCTTACTCCTGGCTCTGAGCTCAGGGACCACTCCTGGCAGGGCTCAGGGAGCCATATACTGTGCTAGGGATTGAACCCAGTTGAACCTTGTGCTAGTGCCGTATCTGCTATACTCTTACTGGCTCTATTTTATCCGTAAGTCACACACTTATTCACTGTATTGCATGCGTGTACTTATTCAAGGTAATGTCTTATGGTGGGGGTCAGCTACAGAGCACCACCAAACCAGTGTCAATTCTCAAGATTTTGGTTTAGCTCATTAAATAAGGCGATTTTCTTTACTTCTTAGTGTTACTTTTCTGATCTGATAGTCTTTTCTACTGAAATATCCTTATAACAAGGGGCCGAGCATTAGTACAGTGGGTGTGGTACTTTGATAGATAAGCGTGTACACTCCTTTTCCGTGTTTGCACTCACTGAGACAGAGATAGAACCCAGGGCCTCACTGCTCCAGGGTCAGCACTGCAGCTGAACTACACCTCCAGCTAAGCAATGATATTTTTCTCTTCCATAGTCTTCCTCACACCCCACACTCATGCAATATAGTCGTGTCAGAATGTTTGGTTGTGTGCACCTTCAATGTTTTCATTATTATCTCCATGCAAATATTGGTTGCTGTACCATATGGTGTGCTACTTTCATTCATATTTTCCTAGAATAAAGTTGCTCATATTCTTATTCGCTGTCTTCAAACCTTAAGCCTTTTAGACTTTTGAGCAGCTCAGTAGTCCCCATTTTTCCACCAGACGAAACCTATCCCGGTTTCTATGAGTTGCATGAATTCCAGACCTGTCTACCTCTCTGCCTGCATTTGGCCCTAGTGTTCTTTTCTGGGCTGGAGTTCCTCTGGTTAGGCTCTCTATATTGTTTTATTTCAGTGGAGCACATTTGAAAATGAATGTATTCTGTTCTTGCTCCTGGAATTTTGTCTGGATTGTTTATGGAAAAAACATTTCCACCGATACAGTACTCTTTCTAGGCATAAATGCTCAATTAGAAGTCATTTTCTCCAAGAATTTGCAGTTCCATTGCCATGCTCCTGTGCAGTGCTAAGTCTGTTGCAGTTCTGCGTCCCAGTTCCTTCCCTGTGGCCTGCTTTTGCTCCCAGGGAAGGTCTGAATCTCCATTTTTTATCTTAGCTCCTATCATGGTTGGCTTCATTGTGTGCTTAGATTAGCCCCTTTCAGTTTTGTCTGTGAGAACTTTTCTTAGGGGTGTGTATGTGTGTGTGTTCCTGATTTTTAAACACAGGCTGACATTTTTTCTTTTCTCCCTATGATTTCTAAAAGCTTTTAAAACACACTTTTTCCCTGGGGTTTTTTTTTTTTTTTGGTGGGCGGGGGGAACCTCTCAATCAGTGCTCAGGAGACCAGTGGGCCACTCTCGAAGCTTCTTGGTCAGACAAGTTCATGCTCAGACCCAGCAGTGCTGGGACTACAGGGCTGTCCCAATTGGTGCTCAGGGGACATGTGGGGCTGGGACTGAACTGGGACGTCCACATGGCAGGTATGCACTTCCACTCTTTGTGCTGTTGCTCCAGTCCAGGCACATGTCCTGTTTCAGTCATGTCAAGTCAGCATTCATTTCTAGCCCCTGAAAGCTCTCTTAATCTACCTTATGCAGCACTATTTACCTCTAAAACTAGGATTTTTTTTAAATCTAGTTGTCTGTCAAAAAATGCTTTGATATACTGAGTTCCTCTTCCCTCTTCCCTCTGTTTTGCTTCTATCATGATGATGCCTTTAAACAGGAAGCATTGTTTTATTGTTTATCTTTAAAAATTGGAAATTGGATTTAAAAAAAAAAAAGCAGTTTGGGAAGCCAGGGAGATAACTCGTAGGACAGGAGCAGATGCTTTGCATTTTGGAGGCCCAGTTTCAGTCCCGGTCAGTGTGGTCCACAGACACAGCTGGAGAGACCCTCAGGCACCGCCAGGTGGGCCCAGGGGGTGCAGTCTGGAGGCTCTGTGCAGAGATGGGTTATCTCTGGCTCACCATCGAGGCCTGCTGGCCTTCACCAGGGTTTGTCTAGATATTCTCTGTTGGTTTTGTTTCTCCAGAAAAGGGTCCTCATCAGAATCATGCAGTGGGGAAAAGAACAGGGTGAGGTTTCATCAATGTATTTGAGTTCTGCGGCAGGGTAGATTAGAAAGAGGACTTTGCACTTCAGGTTTCTTTGCCCATTTTTGGGCGCCAGAGATGAAGTGGATTTGCACTAGCATGTGCTGACCCCGAGACTCCCTACTGGCTTGGCGCCCATTCTCCACTGGCAGACCCGTGTCTCAACCCTTGATCCCCAGTCCAGTCTCTGGCGGAGGTTCCCGAGACCGCAGTCTCCCCTGTCCAGGAGATCTTATTCTGCTGCGGCTCACTGAGAGGGACATGGGGGCCCCTCCTTGTGCCCTGACTTCCACTTCCTCCCAGCAGTGCCTGGCCTCATCCCAGCCTGTTTGAGGATCAAGTTCTTCCTTGGCTAAGAACTCTCCTAGGTGATTAGTTCATCTGTCTGCAGTATTTTTCTGTAGGAAGAAAACACTTAAATGCAGGTCACTTATTTCATCATTCGCTTTCTGCTATGTTGAGATTTAAGGACTAGAATTACCTACTTTCATTGAAAATATACAGCTTTATTAAGTAATGGGGATGGTTTCTCAGTGAAAAATAAGACCAAAATAGGGTAACTGCAAGCTTACATAAAGACATCTCTCTTCTTAGTCCTTCCCATGCACATAACATAAAAAAGATTTACACTCAGGAAGAAAAGAATTTTTCAAGAAAACTGAACAAACTCTATAATAAGGCCAGGATTTGGCATATTTGTTAATCCAAGAGAAAAACATTCAGTGAACCAAAAGCCATGGGGCCAGAGCAATAGTACATTGGGCAGTGCTCTTGTCTTGTACACGGCCAATCTGGGTTCGATCCCCAGTACATTATGGCCCCAAAGCACCACCAGGAGTGATCCCTAAGTGCAAAACCAGGAGTAAGCTCTGAGCACTGCCAGGCATGGCCCAACTTTCCCATTCCCCAAATAACAGAAAAGTCTAAGTTTAGGATATTTGGTGGGTGGTGGGGAGGGATTTTGAGGGCTCACCCCACCATGCTTGGATGCTATTTCCTAACATAACTTGGAGAAACATGCTGGGCTGGGGATCAAACATGAGCCTTATGCATGAAAGCATGTATACTAGCCCTTTGATCCATCCTGGGCCTATATAATTAGGAGTTTTATAATAGTTTCATAACATAGTTTCAAAAGTTTCAAAATCCTAAGCATTTTCAGATTTGGGGGTGGGAAAAGGGCCTTTAAATGGAATGGGAATGAAAATGCTGTCTTCTAGCATGCTTTTGCTAAAGTTCATTCTGAGTGATTTTTCATCCTCTGTGAAGTTTCGTTATCTGACCTGGTAAAACATGGGCTTTGGAGTGTCTAATACTGACTCTTTTATACCAGTGAATCTTATATTGTGTATCTGGCCTAGAAAGGCATTTGCTAAGCCTTCAAACTCAGCATCACAAAGGCCTCTTAATTGCTGCTAATTATCCAGAGGCAAATTATTTTATTTTTGTTTGGCTTATTTTTGGACCACATCCGGGTGTGCTCAGGGCTGACTCCTCTGTGGTTAGGGGTCACTCCTGGCAGGACTCTGGGAACATAGGAGGTGCTGGGGATTAAACCCAGGCTAGCCACATGCAAGGCAAGCACCCTATCCACTGTACTATTCTCCAGCTCAAAGTGGGAAATTATTTTAAAGGGTAACTTTTACATACATTGACAGTTACTGAACAATTAACTGATTAAGTAGCAAAAAAATGTACATCCCTTTAAAGTTAGGATATGTTTAGAACAGATTGTACTCTAGATTCTGTAAGGATACATTCTAAAGTGTCCTGTCATTGTGGCTAACCAAAGTTTTATTTTAATATTTTGAGTTAACTTTATAATACATTTTAGGTGCATTTATAATATGTAAAAAGTTTTTATTAAATTTACTTATATATAACCATTTTTTTTTTCTTTTGCTTTTTTTAAGTTCACTGAAAACTGAGGCTAATTTGGAAGTTTTGAAGTCCATACCTACTGAAAAACTAATGATTGAAACAGGTAAGTTTGTTTTTGGAACTTCAATTTTCATCTCAGAGCATACCAAAAAAAGAGCTAAAGAAACATTAATTTTCATTTTACGCTGCAATGCTCATCCTCAACAATTAACTTTTTGTAGATTTTAATAAATAAAAGATATTTACACAATTACTCCTTTCCATCTTGAAAATTTAAGTCTATACTCTTAAAAAATAAGGTTCCTTGAACAAGGAATCTTATACCAAGTGTGTTAACTCAGGGTTTCAAAACTGTATTTTTCCATTCGCAACATCTTTCAAATGGCTTATTCTACAAGACATTCGAAATAAAGTGAATTTTTAAAAATCAAATAGTGTTAGTCCACGAACTTCTGAAGTTAATCCAGTACTGTCTCTTGAAATAAAAAAAGGTTAGAAGTAGAAATTTTATCTTGGCTTGATATTCAAGGCCCTCCTCTACAGATGGATGTTAGTCAAGACTCACCATTCTTAAGAAATCAGGAGAGTCCTGAAAGCAAAGTGATTTAACTAAAAATACTTGTAAATGTGCAAGCAATTACAATTCACTAAATAGGAATGCTTGTGTCCAAAGCTATTTTTTTAATCCAGTATAAGCAAATGAAGGTTTTAATTGAAATAGTTTCACGTTAGATTTCTTTAAGGTTTCTTTGTAAAACATGAAATACATGTCAGTGTTTCAGAAAAAAAGAAAGAATAAAGTCGAGTATTATAAAGCATTTCAAGATTTTGTACGATTCAAGATTTTACTTTGTACTCAGATCTGAGTTCCTGCTTTTTGAAGCAGAATCATTGCTTATTTTTCAGAGGTTATCTACTAGTTTTATTCACCAAAAATACTCATTCATTTGAAAAGGTAATCTGTTTCTTTACTTAACTATAGATGCACCATGGTGTGGAGTCAAAAGTACGCATGCTGGATCAAAGTATATAAAAACCTCCTTTCCTACCAAAAAGAAGTGGGAACATGGGCACTGTTTAAAAGACAGAAATGAACCCTGCCATATCATGTAAGTCTGACATTCAAGTCAACTGCCAAGGTACCACCAACAGAATGAACAAGGGAATTAATGGTGGATGCGATCAAGTAAATTCGGATCAAAGGCCATCATTTTAAAGCAGTGATTTTGAGGAATTTACACCACTGTTCTAACCTCAGCTCCTCTTAACAGCCTCTTCAGCCTCTTAACCCAGTATTTTATTACATCAGTGAGAAGTTGTTTGGGTCATTTGTCATTTTGTATAACAGGGAAAAGATCTCAGAGGGTACCATAAAAACATCTTTCCTGACCTAAGTTCTGTTCCCATGCAGCTTCCCTGCTGGTAGTTACAAAACTGCAATCTTAGAAGACCTTTTTCATGGTCTCTGTATATTTTAAATGATTCAACCATCTGAATAAACCTGCCTAACATGTTTCTTTAAGCCCCTGAACAAAAGGATGTTATAGAATATCCTTTTTCACATCCCTTCTCCAAAGAACAGAGCTTTATTGAATTTTGTTCTCTTAAATCCAGTATTTTGGAATCACTTTCCATTCTCTGTTGCACAAGTGATACGTGAGGCTTGCTGCCATCACCCATCTGGCAGGGAGCTGCAGAGCCTGTTATAACCCACAAGGTTTTGTTCTGTCACTTTAATGAACACATTACCCAGTTTCTTTTGTTATTACAGGCAGGAACCATTTGTTATGTCCTTTATACATCATCCAATTTCTTTTTTATTTGGTGGATGGGGGGAACCCTCACAAGCAGTGGCTTCAGGAGCCCCAGGGCCACTCCCGGCAGGACTAAGCCAACCAGTCCAGGCAGTTTTTTGCTGGGGCCCAGCAGTTCAGTGCTCCTTGGCCTGATGGTGCTGGGGCCACCGGGACCACAGCTGCTGCTGTTTGGGGGGCAGGTAGTGCCAAAGATCAAGCCAAGGTCTCTAGGAATGCAAGGCATGTACCCTGACCACCAAGCTCTCTAGCCCTTTATGCAGTGTTTATGTATGTGTTACTGGGACTCAAATCCAGGCCTCATTGTTGAGCTGCATCTCCAGACCCCGAATTTATTCTTTTTTCAGGGGGCCCCACCTGATGATGTGCAGGGATTGGAGGACCATATGGGGTGCTGGTGATCAAACTGGTCAGTTGCATGCAGGGCAAGTGCCCTGCCCGCTGTACTCTCAGGAAGTCCAGACCCGTAATTTTTTGTTTTTAGTGCTACACATCAGACCCGGGGCCTCTCAGATACAAGGCCTGGCCTGACCCCATTTTTTTTTATAAGCTGTAGGTACTTGCTAATTCAGTCACAAGACAGTATTTCTAAATCTTCAGAGGATTAAGGTCTAAAGCTGATGTTTTATCACCAGTTAGTGTCCAAGTGAGTTTCTTATATGGCCTTAGTCTTTTTTTCTCTTTGGGTTACACCCAGCAATGCTCAGGGGTTACTCCTGACTCTGCCCTCCGGAATTATTCCTGGCGGTGCTCAGGGGACCATATGGGATGCTGGGAATCAACCTGGGTCAGCCGCATGCAAGGCAAACACCCTACCTGCTGTGCTATCTCTCCAACCCCCTAACTGCCTTGTCTTAAGAATAGCAGTTGGTTTTAGCTACACATTTGAAGGACATTTGGGTAAGTTTCTAAATGCCAGTTTAAGAATCAAAACGGCTTGAATCTCAACTGCCATCCTAAATACCAGTTCTGATTAGGTATGTCTTAGGAAAAACCAACATTTGCTAACTGAAAAATATTATTTCAAAAATAATCCAGGGGTTGGAGCAATAGCACGGTGGGTAGGGCGTTTGCCTTGCAGCGGCCAGCCCGGGTTTGATCCCTGGCATCCCATATGGTCCCCCAAGCACCGCCAGGAGTAATTCCTGAGTGGAGAGCCAGGAGTGACCCCTGAGCATTGTTGGGTGTGACCCAAAAGGCAAAAAAAAAAAAAAAAAACCCAAAAAACAAAAAAAAATCCAGTGCCAATAGTAAACCAGTAAAATTTTCATTAAAACAATTTTAATGAAATATTAAAATTAGTTAATTGAGATTTTATCAGGATTCAGGGCAGGAGAATTATATTTAACATTACCAAGTGGGAGCCAGAGCAACAGTACAGTGGGTAGGACACTTACTTGCCTTGGGCATGGTCAACCCGATTCACTCCCCAGCATTCCATATGGTCCCTGGAGCACTGCAAGGAGTGATTCCTGAGTGCAGAGGCAGGAGTAACCCCTGAGCTGGGTGTGGCCTAAAATTCAATAAATGCATGGAAGGAATGAAAGAAAAATTAGGTCATTATAATCTTTTGAAATTTTTTTTAATTAAAAATAAAAATACCCATGCTTGTGACCAAAGAGATAGTGTAGTAGGAAAAGCATTTGCCTTGTACATGTCCGGTCTAGCTTTGATCCCTGCCACCTCATATGGCACCCCAAGCACTGCCTGGAGCGATCTCTGACTGCAGAGCCAGGAGTCAGCCCTGAGCACTGCCAGGTGTCCTCTCCCCCGCTCCTAAAAACACACACACACAAAAAAGTTAAAAATACCCATGCTTTTAGTCTAATTCCTACTTTGGACAAACTGGCAGGCTACTGAATGTACCTGCCCACACGGCAGAGTCTGGCAAACTCCCCGTGGCGTACCCAGTATGCCAAATACCAGTAACAATGATGGGTCTCATTCTCCTAACCCTGAAAGAGCCTTGAATATGACACTTTAAAAATCCCAGGGCTAGGACGGAGACGTTACTGGGGCCTGCTCGAGGCAATCGATTAGTCTAATGCTAATTACTAAGAATTTAACTCCCCACTTATAAAGACATACTTTTCAGATTCCATTAGCAGTTTCAATTCTCTTTTCTCCCAAGATTTTAAGTTCCTTGCCACAAGTTGGAGCTCCTCTTTCCTGTCAGGAAAGCTACCAACTGAGGTTGGTTACAAGAATCAGAACAGCCCCTGCTCCCAGTCCTAGGTCCAGCCAGATGAGTAGGCACATTGTGCAGGCTCTTTGAAGAAAACATTTAAGAAGGCAGCATGCAAATTTCTGGAATATAAGACTGGAACCATGGAACACAGCAGCTGCCTGCCCCATAGAGAAGTAAGGAGTTTAACTAAGATGACATTTCATTTGGGAGGTCTGCCAGAGCCAAACAAAATCCTTGAGCAAAGGATTTTGGCAGAAAGGCTTAGCTGCTCCGGGAACAATGAGTTTAGTGTGGCAGAATGTAGGATACTGGGGGGAAGTGCTAAGTCCAGGAAGGTAAAGTGAGGCCAGGTTAAGAGGGTTCTTGTAAGCCAACCTTAGGACTTGAGATTTTATCAGGACCCAGGGCTGGGGAATTCTATAGCACTCTGCCTTCCACACTACTGAGCTCTGCTCCCTCCCCAGCACTACAAATAGCACCCAGCCCCCAGCCTTCAGGAATGATCCCTGAGCCCGGAGTAAACAAGCTCTGAGCACAGCAGGGTGCCAGCCAAAAGCAAAAATCTTATCAGGAACCAAACAACAGCAAAGTGGCTGTTCTTAAAACTTTTATAAAACTAGTTTTCAGTATGAAAAAAAAATGGGTGGCAGGAATCACTTTGATTTGTACATAATCCATAGAACTTCCAACTCCTTAGTTGTTTTGTGGGTTTTTTGGTGCCAAGCTTGGCTGTGCTCAGGGATCATCGAGGGTGCTGGGTGGGGCTTGAATCTAAGCTTAGCCAAATGTAGTGCAAGCGCCCTTAACTTTTTATTTTTGAGGATCTTTGGGGCCACACCAGATGATGCTCATCATCAGGGCTTACTTCTGGTTTTGTACTTGGACTCCTAGCAGAGCTCAGGGACCATATGGGATGCTGGGAATTGAACCAGGTCAGCCTTTTGCAAGGCAAATGCCCTACTATTACCCTAACTTCTGAGTAGTTACTAAAAGGAAAATTCTAAAATTTGATGGGATGCTTTCGGTTTTTGCCCTTTTTTAAATAAAAACTACACCGTTTGTGTGTGGGGGTGGATGCATGCTGTGCTGGGAGAACACAGAATTTCCTGTGATGGATAGGGAGCTTGGGGCTACACCCAGATGTGCTTCAGGATCAGTCTTGGTAATGCGAGGGATCCAACCAGGGGTTGGCTGTGTGCACACACGTTAACCTCTTGACCATCACTCTGGTCCCCCAAATTGAACTGTAGTGTCAATTTAAGTGTTAATAGAATTGATTTCAGCATATTTTGACTCAGACTAAAATTCTAGTTGGTTTATTTCATGTATGATGGCTTTCATGTTACTGTAATAGACAAAAATTTCTAATCTCCAGGGCCAGAGCAGTAGCATAGTAGGTAGGGTTTTTGCTTCGTACATGGCCAATCTGGGTTGGCTCCTTGGCATCCTATATGGTCCCCCAAGCACTGCTACAACCCCTGAGCATTGCCAGATGTGCCCCCCAAACCAAAACCAAACCTAACTTTCTAATCTCCAACTCTATTTTTTTTGTTTTTGGACATCTGGCTATGCTCAGGGCTTACTCCTGGCTGTGATTGGGGATGCTAGGGATCAAACCTGGGTCAATGGCATTCAAGGCAAGCTAGTTACCCACTGTATTATCTCTCTAACCCTCTAATTCTAATTTCTTGAGTGTTCAGATTTAAGAAACCCACAAAAGACTAGAGGGTATTATGCTGAGCAGTTAAGTCAGAATGAACAGGACCAATATAAAATGATCTATGAAGAACTTAAAGATACACAGCAATGGGACTGGAGCGATAGCACAGCAGGTAAGGTGTTTGCCTTGCATGCGGCCAACCCAGGTTCTATTCCCAGCATCCCATATGGTCCCCAAGCACTGCCAGGAGTAATTCCTAAATGAAGAGCCAGGAGTAACCCCTGTGCATTGCTGTGTGTGACCCAAAAAGCAAAAAACACACACACACACACACACACACACACACACACACACACACCAAAAAAAAACACAGCAAGGCAGCAACAAAAGATCCAAAAGCAACATAATAGGGGAACTGACACAGCATAGTTGGGGGGTGGGTGAGAGGGAGCAGAAACATGATTGGTATAGTGCTGGAGTTATGTCCGTAAGAAACCATTATTTATAGTATTACAGGCCAAAAATAAATAACATTACCCACAAAGCACCTAAACTATAGATATTACCATGTTTGCCTTTAGAACTTTCTAATCATGTATATTCTCATATAGTGGTATAATGTTTATTAGAAAACATGGACTATTACATTCTAGGCAGAGAAGATGAAGGAGCCCGGGGGTGTGCTCTTGTAAGAATGATCAACAGTACAGGAGAAAGTGCCCTCTGGCCCCAGCGGGGACACAGTGCGCTGAGTAAATAACCTTTTACCTTCCCTTGCTGCCATCTGGAAACACTGCGGCAGGTTCTTGTTCTCTGAGGCGTCAGTGGCTTTCAGACTTGGTCCTTCCTAGTGATAATCTGCACTGACTCAGTTGTGCATGTACACAATCAAGTGAATCAAGTGGGTTCCCGAACAATGAGAAAAATACCTTCTTTATAAGAACAGGATGGGCTTTCCTTCAAATAATTTTCTAAAAGCATAGTATGTCCTATTTATTCTGAAATGGTTTAATTGGACTCCATTTCCACTCATTAATCTCATTATTGTATACATAATAGTGCCTCCTTTTTTTAAAATACAATTAAAGTGGATTTTTTTCCCTAGCTATATGCAGTACAATCTCCAAAATGTCAGTTGCTCTATTTTAAATATTCTAACAGCTAAACTATTCTGTATTCTGTTGATATTTGCTGAAAATACCTGTGAAGCTGAAGTTTTATTTTTTGGGCTACACCAGCAGTACTCAGGGATCATATATGGTGCTCAGGACAATGCACTATCGCTCCAGCTCAAAGCTGAACAGTTTTAAGTACAGCATCTTTATTTGGAAAAATATGAGTATCTAAATCAAGAGTATGTACCTGTAAATTTAATCATCTTTTTTTCCCTTTTTTGTTTTAGTCAAATACTGGAGATTATGTCAGCAGTGAGAGATGAGGATCCTCTGGAATTAGCCAATACACTTTATAACAACACTATTAAAGTATTTTTTCCTGACATATAATTGACATATCTACTTCCCATCATGTATATACAATAAAGGAATTCTTTGGAATGAGTTTGAAGAGGTATTGTATTATATATTGCTGCACACCATCTCCCTCATTTTTATCTGGAAGTCAGAACCAGCTTTTTGAAATGTCATTAATGTCTGTCTTAGCTCAAAGCAATGAAACTTCTAAGTACTTTATTTTGTAATTGCTACAAAAGTCCAGAAGGACACTTTTGTGTCAACACTGTAAGCACAGAAAGGCTAAAAATTATACTGATAATTACATCAAAATTAAATTATCAGTACAGTCTGGTATGTACCAAAGTTTAGTTCAACTCTCACAGCCTCTGAATGACTTTCAAACAGCTCAACTACAATGATTCTCTCAAATTTCAGAACAGTATCTCAAGTCACTTATGGCAAATTTTGTTAGTTATAAAATACTCTACATATAGCCTTTATCTCTAGTCCAAATTACTTTATTTCCTTGATATAATGAAGCTTCCTCTGACTTGCATTGTTATTCTCCCACTGTTTTCAGAAAAATAGGGTCCAATTAAGATACATTATATACTTTGAGGTATCTTTGGCACAGTTGACGCACCGTGTTATCATTGTATCGATTAAAAAGCTATTTTTTCCAATTTTGTCATAAAAACGTGAAAACATTTTATTCTATGTACAATAATGTACACAAATTTAAATAGGTCACCAAAGAGACCAGAAGTAATTGAAGAGGTATATTTACAGTAGCACATCACAGTAAACGGAAAACCATTCACAGATTCAACAATGATACTGTTTTTGTGCTTGTTTACACACTGAAATGAAGCATATGACTCCATTTCGGATGAACTGAATTTTAAACAAATACCTCATTGATTAGTAAATGCTACTTTAATCAGTCAGAATCATCATCAATATGTTCTTCAGCTGCTGTGCCTGTCTGCTGAATCACTCCACCGTTTCTTTCTCTCTGAACATCATCATCATAATCTGTATTGTCATCTTCGTTCTGTTCCCTATCGGATTCGGCAGCGGCGGCGGCAGCAGCAGCAGCGGCGGCAACAGCTTCTCTTACCGCTTCCCCTGGGTTTTCATTGGGTGCGATAAAACCATTGTTGTTAGATATATTTGAATTATCCTTGGTATCATCTTCGATGTACACTTTTTGATGGCACATTGGACAAGTATCCTGAATGTACAGCCATTTCCGAAGGCAAAGTGCATGGAAATAATGGTTACACGGTGTCATACGAGCAGATGTTGTAAACTCATGGTAGCAGATTGCACATACATCATCTATTTCTTGTAAGCGGCTCCCTTTTATTTCAGGAAGTGAATTAATTTTCTTAACGGCAGTCCTACGATTCATGAATGTCTTCCAGCCATTTTTTGCTTGTAAGTAGATGTTAAAATAGGCATGTAGACACATCATACAAGCCCGGATTTTACTTCCAGACTCAAACATCATAGTATAAGCCCCATTTCCGAACATTACTACTCCAAATATAAATTCAATAATATTGCCTGTTGAACGAACATAGTAGACATAATCATCAAGCTTTTCCCAGAGGACATTATAGTAGCCATCAATCATGAATAACGTATAAACAGTAAGAGAAACTATTACTTTTAAGCAGAGTTCCACACAAAAGGCTGTAACTGCAAATAACCATGTATTTAGTGCATAGTGATGCCAAAGAACATAACTAAGTAGAACAGGAAGAATAAACAGGCAAGCAGAGACAAACAGCACAGGGAAATGTCTACGGAAAGATGACACATGAGAGGCACTGAGAGACATCAGTACAGGGTCTGTCATTCCATGGATGAAATGCAGGACTGCAGTTAGTAAAAGGCACATGTTTCTACTGAGGCGAATAAGTCTTTCTTCTGGTCTCAGCCCACTTAAACCAGTTTGAAGAGCCAAAATAAAAAATAAAACAGGTGCCACAAAGCCAAGCCGCCTGTCGTCTTCTTCAGTTGATCCAATAAAGGCCAATATTCCAAGGCCCAAATAATGGGCTACCGAGGAGATCACAGCACTCATCCCCAGGACAGTTAGTGTAGAATCACACCCACTAATTATAAGGTTGCAGATGAGGTCCCAGAAATCATCCCAAGAAATAAGGAAGGAATCAGTCTCATTTGCCATCCTTAAGATGTACATTAACACTGTAGCTTGAGCTGTAATTCTTGTTAGCCAAAAGACTCGAAGTATATCGGGGAAACGAATCCTCTTCCACGTGTCTTCCATCAGTAGCTGTAATCCATAAATTCGGTACATGTGCCTCACTAGAAGATAAACATATCGTGTGGAATAATAAAACCACCTAAGTTTCACTGCCAATACAAGTACTGTATTTAATGTGAGAATCAAGAAAGAAGTAAAAAATAAAGTCTCTCGTATGTGGAATGGCAGCTCTGTGATTAAGCCTATTACTGGAACCAAGAGATCCAAAATGATTAACTGCGAATAGATGGAATGAATCTGGAGTAGTGTGATGTATCCAATTCCAAATCCTAGCTGTAGAACTATGAGTGCCATCCAGAGTGAGGGCCCTTTTCGAGGAAGCAGCTCAGTTCCCAAACCTGATGTGTTAGAGGCACCATAGAAGTCAATGTGCAAAGAAGCATAATAATTTACCAACACTGACGTTGCAGCTAATAGAAAAGCTGAGCTGTACATGTAAAATCTGAAAAGTGATCGCTGTGACAAGATTAGAACAATACTGGATACAAATATACCTAAAAAGAAGAAGAAAGAAAAAGTTAAACACCTTTAAGACTTTTTCCAATCACGATCCTTATTTTCAAATTCCTAAAGCAACTCAAATAGTTCTCTATATCCAGACAGGAAACTACTAAATCATACATGTTTTAACAAGGTTTCAAATCTTGGAGAATTATATGTTTTACTTTCATAATCATTAAAAATACTATCAACAAAATGGAAGGAAACCTTTTGTTCCTTAGAATTCTTTTGTTTATGGGCCACGCTTAGCAGTATTGAAGGGACCTTGTGGTGACAGAGATGAACTCAGGGATTACTGCAGAGTATGTGCCGCAACCCGCCGAACTATCTCTGTACCCCCTAGTAGAATTCTTACGAGAATTCTTCTGGAAGCCCAAAAGTCACTTAATTCCTCTTTTTCCTCTAACTAAACTGCCACCTTTTTCCCTGTTCATTAAATTTGAGTGATCATCCATATGTTCAAAACCAGTTTTTTCCTATGCATATTTTTCCTGCAGATTTCAGAAATGCCTTCAAGTTCCATTTTTCTTGCAGATTAATGAGTCTTTCTTCAAGCAGCAAATCCTTCACTTTTTATTTTTAAATAAAAAAGGATTGATGAGCTACTATACTTTTCACTATTTTATTGTTTAACTTTCAGAAAACCATATTCATTTTAAAAAAGGTACTCATTCCTCCCTCCATTCCATATGCATCCAATATAGAGTGTGTCTTTCCTCTAACAAATATTCTAAGTGAAATTACATTAAACATTATCAAGGGTTTCAACTATGTAAACAACGTTAGCCACTTACTTATCTAGTTCCAGTCCACATTGTAACTGTTAACAGTGTCTCTAAAACCTCGAATTGCATCTTAAATAGCTCTCACTGGGAGTTTCAGAAGTCAGTTAAAGATACCATCATTATTCTCTTAATGTTACTTCTAGCTCAATTTCCCTCAAACTTGACATTAAGTTTCCAAATTCTACTGTCACTGTCCTCCTGTTGTTCATGGATTTGCTCCAGCGAGTGGGCCCAGTAACGCAGGCCCAGTAACATCTCCATTGTGACAACTGTTACTGTGTTTGGCATAGAATACTTCACGTCATGGGTAGCTTGCCGGGCTCTCCGCGTAAAATTTTGAAGAGCAAAATAAGAACATTCTCTTGGTTATTACGAAAATCTCAGTCAAAATATTCTAACATTAAAAATTTAACACCTATAATTCTCCCTTTTTACAGTGATACCAAGCACGCTTTGTCTCTAAAAACTCAAATTTGTCTAGATTCAACTACAAAGCACAATAAATTACCTTTATTTCTCTGCTAAAAAATGCCTTTAGAGTTTTTTAATTAAAAAAAATTTAAATGGCTTAAAAATCACTATCAACTAGGACTTAACTGCTATAAAGTAATATTCCTCCCAACCCTCCACACCACTTCTTTCCTAAACAGTACTATCTTTTCTGCTTTGCACTTGTATTCACATTCTCTCTACTTGGTAAAATGACCCTATCAATTTCCCAAATCCCTGTTTGTTTAAATTCAGCCTACAGACACATATTCTTCTTCTTTTTTTTTTTTGGTTGGCCACACTTGGCGATACTCAGGGCATCAGGGCATATTCCAGGTTCTGTGCTCAAAACCCACTCCTGGCGGTGCTCAGGGGACCATCTGGGATGCCAGGGATCGAACACAAGTGGTTCATGTGCAAGGCAATCGCCTTAAGAAATCAGAAATTAAAGGAAAAACTGACAAAACTCCAAGATAAACATCATCTCCCTATCATATCCACAATGATTCAGCATGTAATCAAGACAGGCAATGGAGCTATTTCACAATCCACTGCATTTTTTTTTCTTTTCAAAAAAAAGGGCTAGTTCTTCTAAAAGATTACTTTGCCCAGCCAGAATCTAGAAAAAACCCAAGTGCCTGAGAACAGATGACTGGTTAAAGAAACTTTGGTATATCTATACAATGGAATACAATGCAGCTGTTAGAAAAAAATGAAATCATGAAATTTGCATATAAGTGGATAAACAAGGAGAGTATCATGTTAAGTGAAATGAGTCAGAAAGAGAGGGACAGACAAAGAATGACTGTGCTCATTTGTGGAATAGAATGCAACATAATAGGAGACTAACACCTAAGGACAGTAGAAATAAGGGCCACAAGGATTGCCCCTGGGCTTGGAAGCTGATCTCATGTGCTGGGGGGAAAAGTAGCTAGG
Source organism: Sorex fumeus (assembly GCF_029834395.1). Taxonomy (NCBI): domain Eukaryota; kingdom Metazoa; phylum Chordata; class Mammalia; order Eulipotyphla; family Soricidae; genus Sorex; species Sorex fumeus. Next base: position 56,706,659 of record NW_026606059.1, read on the forward strand.
ATGGAAAAAGGAGCACTAAGTAAATGATGGTTGGAGGGATCGCTCAGGATAGTAGATGCATGCTTAAAGTAGACTATGGACCAAACATGATGGCTGCTTGATACCTGTACTGCAAACCATAACACCCAAAGGACAGAGAGAGTAAGAGGGAATGTGTCTGCCATGGAGGCAAGAGGTGGGAAAGGGTGGGGATGGGGGGAGGGATACTGGGAATATTGGTGGTGGAGAATGGGCACTGGTAGAGGGATGGGTACTTGAACATTACCTGACTGAAATGCAATCATGAAAGTTTGTAAGTCTGTAACTGCACCTCACGGTGATTCATTAAAATTAAAAATAAAAATTAAAAAAAGATTACTTTGCCCGTAGATTTATAATTTATGCTGTGCCAACATGTTAGATCATATATGAACAGAAGATTAGAAAACCATCAAAGACAATACAACACTGCCCAAGAATTCCCAGATCTACCTCCTAGGCCTCTAATAATCTCCCACAGCTGACAGTGGGAAAGGAACCTTTTAGTAGAAAATGAATTTTCTTAGCATAATTAGAAATCTTTTCCAAGGGTAGTAACAAAGAAATAGGATTAATTCAGTTATTATATGCCTTATGAAATCTTACCTTCTCTAATAGTAAAAGTATCTTTAAAATGAACCCAAACCGAACCAAATTAACTTCAATTTCATTTATTCAACTGAAAACAGAAAGGGAAATCATCATACAAGGACTTTGTTATATTTGCCAACTTGCTAGTCACAAAGTGGTAAATTAATCTTTATGAATACTTATCACTTTTACTATAATTAATAACCTCTTTTTATTTGAATAAAGTATTTCTCCCAAGGCTGAGTTTTTTTATGTAAAAATAAAAGAATTGTTTGGAAATTAGAAATACTTTTAGAGAAAAATAATTCCATTTTACTTGCATCAAAGGGGGGGAGAAGAGGTGGATAAGATAGGCTAATAAATAATGTGGAGACTCCAACTCTGAAGTTCAAATGTGATCTACTACTAGGTACTACTCTTCCTTGATTAAAACTATCTCTCAAGAAATAATCGTGACCTGAGATTTCAAGAAAGTAAAACTGTCTTAATTCTGAGAGTTTGCAGGTTAATGAGTTCTTAAATTTTTTTATACTCATGTTCCGGGGCTAAAGCGATAGCACAGCGTAGGGTGTTTGCCTTGCACGCAGCAGGCCTGGCCAACCCGGGTTCAATTCCTCCGCCCCTCTCGGAGAACCCAGCAAGCTACCGAGAGTATCTCGCACGCACGACAAAGCCTTGCAAGCTCCCGGTAACGTATTCAATATGCCAAACACAGTAACAACAAGTCTCACGATGCAGATGTTACTGTGCCCACTTAAGCAAATCGATGAACAACGGGAGGACAGTTCTACAGTGCTACTCATGTTCCAGGGCTGAAATGATAGCACAGCAGGTAGGGCATTTGCCTTGCACACAGTCGGCCTGGCTGACCAGGGTTCGATTTCTCTGCCCCTCTCGGAGAGCCCGGAAAGCTACCGAGAGTATCTCGCCCACACGGCAGAGCCCGGCAAGCTACCCGTGATGTATTCAATATGCCAAACACAGTAACAATAAGTCTCACAATGGAGATGTTACTGGGCACACTCGAGCAAATCGATGAAAAACAGGAGAACAGTGCCACAGCTACTCGTGTTCCTGTGCATGGAATGTCAGAAGAATCAATTCTCATTTCACAAGAGAAAAAGCACCAAATCTCCCAGATCGCAGTCCAAATGCCAGTAATCACTAAGTTTCCTCAAATTTTCACAACTTCAGACATAAAACTCTTAGTATTTATGATGTATGTAGATAGTTTCTTACTAGGAATTACGAGCACTTGCATTCAGGAAAGCTACCTATAAATGGTGCTTTAGAAAGAAAAAAATCACCTTTAGACAATGGAATGTAGAATTAACTGAAATCAACAAGGATTTAATTCTCTAATGATTTGAGAATTGCAAAGTAAGAGGCAAGTTATCAAGATCAATTCAGAAGTTTTGATGCTATTTATGGAATAAATTCCTAAACGCGCTCAAGTTGGACTACCAAAACAATAACAAGATAACAAGCACAAAATAAAAATTACTTTATGCATGATACCTAACATGAGCTTAATTCTTTTATGTAAAATTCTTTCTGCAAGTAACCCTTTCTGGAAACTAAAGACTGAAAATCAGAAAAAAATAAGACATTTTGTGATTTACATGTACAATTCTTCCAAGCATCTTAAATGCCTTTAAAACTTATTCTAAGGGGATGTAGATTTACCGGGGATGTAGCTGAATGGTAGAGTACATAATAAAGCACTGGATTCAGTCCCTAGCCCTCCCCACACACTCAGAGCAAACTGTGAGCTACTACTACTACTACAGAAGGAGGGACTGCACAGCAATAAACAGTATGACTACCTTCCTCCCAAGGGAGCCTTAAGCAAAAGCAATGAAATGTAGAACGAGTATCTCAAAATGCTATGGATAGGTGTATCTGATAAGCTATAGTATATATCACAGTCAGATTTAAAAAAAATAGTATTCTAACTTTGTTATCTGTAAAAAAATTAAAATGTCTGAAAAGTATTTTTTTTTCTTTTTGGGTCACACCTGGCAATGCACAGGGGTTACTCCTGGCTCTGCACTCAGGAATCACTCCTGGAGGTGCTTAGGAGACCATATGGGTTGCTGGCAATCAAACCTGGGTCAGCCCCACGCAAGGCAAATGCCCTACCTGCTGTGCTATTGCTCCAGCCCCCTGAAAAGTTAGCTTTTATATATATATATATATATATATATATATATATAATTTATTTTTTTTTTTTGCTTTTTTGGGTGACACCTGGTGATGCTCAGGGTTACTCCTGGCAGTGCTCAGGGGACCATATGGGATGCTGGGAATCAAACTTGAGTTGGCCTCCTGCAAGGCAAATGCCCTACCTGCTGTGCTATCACTCTAGCCCCTGAAAAGTCACCTTTTAAACTTAGAGTTTAACAAAGTCAAACTTTACAGTACTAAAGAGTAAATCAAATTTTACATGTATGTGTTGGTACATACATGCATACATATATATAAATATATATTCTTTAGCTTTTTTTTTAATCAAAGAGTGATCTCTTTGTAACTTTTCCCTCTTAAAGTGCATTTCTTCCTTTTATTCTTTTTTCTGGCTTTTTGGGTGACACCTGGTGATACTCGGGGTTACTTCTCATCCTTCACTCAGGAATTACTCCTGGAGGAGCTTGGGAGACTATCTAGGATGCCAGGGATCGGTCCCTAGTCAGTTGTGTGTAAGGCAAACACTGTACCCACTGTACTATTGCTCCAATCCCCTTAAAGTGCCTTTCTGATTACTCATCAAAGAGGACGTTTTTGGATTTACTGACTAAAGTTTCTTTGTGAAATTTTTTATTTACAGAGTGGTCTCCCCCCCCCCCATACAACTGTTCACTACTCAAACACTTTTCTCCCATTGTTCATCGATTTGCTTGAGCGGGCCCAGTAACGTCTCCATTTTGAGACTTGTTACTGTGTTTGGCATATCGAATACGTCACAGGGAGCTTGCCAGGCTTTGCCATGCCGGTAAGATACTCTCAGCAGCTTGCTGGGCTCTCCGATAGGGGCAGAGAAATCGAACCCGGCTCTGCCGGGTTGGCTGCGCGCAAGGCAAATACCCTACCGCTGTGCTTAACTGTGCAAATTTAAAATACATTCATTCTGAAAATAAGATGTGTCAGTTTTCTAGAATGCATTTTCTAATGGTACATTACTGTTCTTTTTCTTTTCCACCTTTTTGATGTTGCCTTTTTGCTAAGAGTTTTTAATATTAGGGCCAGAGCACCCTATAGTAGGCAGGGTGCTTGCCTTGCATGGGGTTGGTCTAGGTTCAATCCCTGACATCCCATCTAATTAGTTCCACAGCACTGCCAGGATGGATCCCTGAGCACAAAGCCAGGAGTTAAGCCCTAAGCACTACTGGTTGTGCCCTCCACCCCAAATGAAAGTGTTTTAATATGAGTTTAGTAATCCTTACTTTAATGTTTGTTTTTAAGAGAAGTGTCCCGCCCCCCAAAAAAAAAATAATAAAAGAAATGCTCCCTTTCTCTAAGATTAGCACTGTCTGTAGCATTGTACTCCCGTTGTTCATGGATTTGTCACGCAGGCACCAGTAACATCTCCATTGTGAGATTTGTTGTTACTGTCTTTGGCATACTGAATACACCACGGTAGCTTGCCAGTCTCTGCCATGCAGGCAGGATACCTTTGGTAGCTTGCCTGGCTCTCTGAGAGGGACTGAGGAATTGAACCTGGGTCGGCCGCATGCAAGGATTAACCTACATAATATCTTCTTGGAAAAAATCTTAAAGCTCGCTTTTGACATTAAGTATTAATCCTTAAGAACTGTCTATTTAGGGGTGGAACAGATAGTTTAGTGATCATGGAGAGCAGAGTCAGCATCAAGCACCACACATGAACACTGCCAGATGAGGTACAAAATGGAAAAAACAAAACAAAAACACCAATTTAGTGGTATAAATTCTTTCAAGCTAATAAAAAAAATCAACTATTTCTAATTAATTCAATGCACTTCACTTCTCAAACAAGAAGTCAAGTTTCTATAAATATGTGGGTGTTTTGTTTCTGAGCTTTCTATTCTGTGCTAGTGGTGTATTTGTCTACCTCAGTGATTCTCAACAAGAGTTGGATTTTGCCTGCCCACAAAGGGACATTTGAGAGTATTTCACCCCATTCCTACCCCCAGTCTCTGAGGGAGTAAGGGAAAGATCCTGATATCTAATGGGTAGAGAAGGATTCAGCCCCAAATTTTACAAGTAATTCAGAGAGCAGCTCCACCACCCCACAAAGAATTACCCCACCAAAATATCAATGGTGCTGCTGTTGAGGATTTCTCTTTAGTTTATCCTTTCTAATGAGTCATAATTACTAATGCTTTAATTTCTCACGTCACAAGTTCCCAAATTCTTGCCACAACACTAAATATCTCATTCTTTTCAACAACTTTACCATATGGCTAAACCAATACAATGAACAGAACTGCCTTCTAATAGACACTGAGAGTAACAACTGTTTTTTTTTTAAACTATTACTTATACTGAAATGAATTCTTTTTTTTTTTTAATTTTTATTAGTGAGACATCATGAGGTACAGTTGTAGACTTACAAATTTTTGTGCTTGGGTTTCAGTTATTCAATGATCAAATACCCATCCCTCCACCAGTGCCCATTTCCCACCACCACGGATCCCAGTATCCCTCCCACCCCCTCCCCATCCCCCCCAGCCTCTGTGGCAGGGCATTCCCTTTTGTTCTCTCTTATTGGGTGTTGTGGTTTGCAAAAGAGGCAATGGGTGACAATCATGTTTGGTCTATAGTCTATAATCCACTTTCGGCATGCTTCTCCCATCCTGGGAGGATCCTCCCAACACCCTTTATTTGGTGCTCCCTTCTCTATCTGAGCTCCCTTTTCCCCTAGCATGTGTGGTTGGCCTCCAAGCCATGGAGTAAAATTCCTGGTACTAATCTCGGCCATTCTTGGGTGTTAATCTATTTTGTTACTTTATGTTCCCTAGATGAATGCAAATCTTTCTATGTCTATCCCTTTCTTTCTGAGTCAATTCGCTGAACATGATACTTTCCATGTAGTACCACTTGTATGTAAATTTCATGACTTTGTGAAATGAATATTCTTGACCATACTCTCACTATCACTGAATCACTGTCCTCCCGTTGTTCATCGATTTGCTCGAGCGGGCACCAGTAACGTCTCTATTGTGAGACTTGTTACTGTTTTTGGCATATTGAATACGCCCCTGAGAGCTTGCCAGGCTCTGCCATGCAGGCAGGATACTCTAGGTAGCTTGCTGGACTCTCAGTACTAAAGTAAAACTATAACTAAGAAGCTTCTGCGCCTCCAAACAAACAATGACCAAAATACAAAGACAGTCTACAGAATGGGAAAGGATATTCGCCCAATACACGTCCAACAAGGGGTTGATATCAAGGATATACAAAGTACTGGTTGAACTCCACAAGAAGAAAACATCCAACCCCATCAAAAAATGGGGCAACGAATGAACAGAAACTTTCCCAAAGAAGAAATCCGAATGGCTAAAAGGCACATGAGAAAATGCTCTATATCATTAATCATCAGGGAGATGCAGATCAAAAGCACAATGAGATATCATTTCACACCACAGAGACTGGCCCACATCCAAAAGACCAAAAGCAACCAGTGTTGGCACGGATGTGGCAAGAAAGGGACACTCCTTCACTGCTGGTGGGAATGCTGACTGGTTCAGCCCTTTAGGAAGACAGTATGGACGATCCTCAAAAAATTAGAAATTGAGCTCCCATTTGACCCAGCAATACCACTCCTGGGAATATATCCCAGAGAGGCAAAAAAGTATAGTCGAAGTGACATCTGCACTTGTTTGTTCATTGCAGCACTGTTTACAATAGGTAGAATCTGGAAAAAACCTGAGTGCCCAAGACCAGATGACAGGTTAAATGAACTACACAACGGAGTACTATGCAGCTGTTAGAAAAGATGAAATCATGAAATTCATATACAAGTGATACTACATGAAAAGTATCATGCTAAGTGAAATGAGTCAGAACGAAAGGGACAGACATAGAAAGATTGCATTCATCTGGGGAACATAAAGTAACAAAATAGGAGACTAACACTCAAGAATAGCCGAGATAAGTACCAGGAGGATTACTCCATGGATTTGAGGCCAGCCGCACACGCTAGGAGAAAAGGCAGCTCAGATAGAGAAGGGAGCACCAAATAAAGGGTGTTGGGAGGTTCCTCTCAGGATGGGAAATGTGTGATGAGAGTAGACTATACACCGAACATGATTGCCACTCAATGTCTCTTGCAAACCACAGCACTCAAAAAGAGAGAGATAACAAAAGGGAATGCCCTGTCGCAGAGGTAGGGTGGGATGAGGGGAATGGGGGGTGGGAGGGATACTGGGATCAGTGGTGGTGGAGAATGGACACTGGTGGAAGGATGGGTACTCGATCATTGTATAACTGAAACCCAAGCACAAAGATTTGTAAGTCTACAAGTGTACCTCATGGTGTTTCACTAATAAAAATTTAAGAGAAAAAAAAAAGTAAAACTACAACTTAGAGACCCAATTCTTAGAACTCAAAATCATGAATCAAAATCTTACATCCACCTAATTTTCAGCTGACAGCACCGACTTTATACAGAAGCCCAAGGCTACTAAAACTGCTGATCATTTTTCACACAAAACTTGAACTCTTGGGGCTGGAGCTATAGCATAGTGGGTATGCTTTCGCCCTGTATGCAGCCGACCCGGGGTTCAATTCCCAGCATCCCATATGGTCCCCTGAAAACCACCAGAGGTAATTCCTGAGCACACAGCCAGGAGTAACCCCTGTGCATTGCGGGTTTGACTCAAAAAGCGGGGGGAAATAAAAACTCAAACTCTTCACCAATATATGTTAAAATTTTGTTTTGACCACATTTCTTTCATTACAAGTGAGCTGGGGACTGTTTTGTTTCTGACCACCTGCATTTCATTTATTGTAAACTCTTCAGCCTAGGTCACTTTTGGGGGGAGTATATCTTCTTCTTATGGACACAATAAAAACTTACTAAGATGTTAAAATGATACAAATATTTTCCCCCTAATTTGACACTTGTACAATTTTTAATGAGTTGTTATATAGTCATTTAATAAATGTCCTAATTTATGAATTTTAGTTTTAACACCGTCTAATAATAATTTAATGTACTTGACTAATCTATATATACTGTGATATGACTTTATTTAGATGTGCAAAATGAGGTTTTCTGACCTGAAATTATCATATTACTTGGATACCTAAAGAAAATACAGGTATACTTTTGTAGTAAACAGAAGGGAGGATATTCTTCAGATTATTCCTTTTCACTGAAAATTTCATTACCATTTCAAACTTTTTTTAAAAGTGAGATTTATGACTTCTTAAATATATTAAATAGTAAAAGATCTACAATTAAACAAAAACAACAACAAAGCCCTACCCAGGTAAAACAATTTCAACTGTCCTTTGTTATCTTTTGCACCAAAACCTGTCACTTTCAATAACACAATTTATTGAACGATCCTCAAATATGTACTTTTTAAAAATTTCAGGGTGTTTTAGCATTAAAACTAGGTCCGTTTAAATATATATCTTTCAGGGCTGGAGAAATAGTACAGCAGGTAAAGGGGCTTGCCTTGCATGCAAAAGACCCAAGTCAATCCCCAGCAATCCCATATGAATCCCCAAGCACTGCCAGGAGTGATTCCTGAGTACAGAGCCAGAAGTAATCCATGAGCATTGCTGGGTGTGGGCCCCCCCAAAAAAAAATTCTTTCTCACAAATGTGAAAAAAAAAAAGCATAATTACAATGTCATAATGCAAAGAACAACCAGGTGATAAATTTGGAAATTTGTGATTTTTCATAGTTCATCCAAAGAATATTCTGGAATAAAATCTTCAAGTAAACAGCATTAATGTTTTGCTGATGCCTTCAAATAACCAAAATGTAACACAATATAGTAATTTGATTACATTTTGTTTAAAACACAAACTTAGTAATAGCTACAGACAGTAACACAGACCTTACTACACACTGAACACTATTCTATGGGCTTACATTCTATCTCATTTATTGTCCTGAAGACCTTATGGGGGAAATACAATCATTGTTCATCTTTAAAAAGATCAAGATATGAGAATGGAGGCACAGGCGCAGGAACTTGCCCGGGATCACTTTCTTTGTCGTAACTATAAAAACTGTAAGCCTGGATTGAATACAAGGGAAATACCAATATGCTTTGTTTCATTTTTTTTAGAACACAATTTAAAAAATAAAAGAAAATGTTTCCTAAAGTCCTCGCCAAAGTTCCCCCCAGAGCGCTGCCTTTTATCAAAGCACCTGGTCCACCGGATTCCCGAAGGCGCTGCAGTTACAGGCCACTAAGGGCATTCAGAACCACGTCCACAAGACTGGCAGCAGGAACGCGTGAATCCGTTTTTGCCCAAATATAGCGGGTGATACACTTCTGCAGTGCAAGAGGGCGATTGGCTCGGGAGCTGGTGGGTTCCTGAGGACCCGCGCTGGAGCCCAGGCCTTCACATATGTTAGTGGTAAGACCCAGCAGGCTGTTCCCGGCCATTCTCTATCCGGACCACAGCGACGATGAGGACCCGCCAGTCCCTCAGTGGTCGGAGGACTTCTGAGAGTCTGGCATTTCTGAGTTGCTCCACACACTAACCTTTATGACCCTTAGCTTCCACATCTGTGAAATGAGAATCCCCCCACCCCCATCCGAGGTTGTTAGACGACCAGTGAGAATGCCTTGCAAAAATAAAAGTGCCAAGCAAACGTAAAATGTTGGTTTTTTATTGCCAACAACTCAACCTTTATTACCCCTTTGGAGGTGGAAGGGGGTAGGAAGCAACAGATGGTTGCGAGTTCAGAAAAATTTATGACAGATCTCACCAATGGTGCGACACTTCAAAAGCACCAGCTTCCGACGAGCCGGCCGCAAGAATAACCGACCTCATGGGACACAACTTGCCAAATTTCAATTACTCCAATAATCATTGGGGCAATCGCCCCCGCATAAAAAAAAAAATCTTCCTCCATCTGCTGCTGCAAGAGCCGAGCAATCTCGAAGATGCTCTGCAACCAGCTCCGGAAGGCCGGGAGAACTTGCGACTCTCCGCAGGCTCCGAGGAGGACGACGACGACGAAGAAGAAAAGGCTCGTCCCTTTCTTTCTGGCCACGTTTTCAGGACCCCACTCGTCCAAGCCCCCCTCCTGGAACGCGCGCCCAGTGCGAGCGCCCGTCCCCGAGCGGTACCCGCGTCCTGGCCAAGGGGGCTGGGCTGCACGCAGAGGCGTGGAGGAACCACCGAAGCGCGCCGGGCATTTCGCAGAGGGGGGAACAAACTGAGGTCCAGGCCTGGGCACGCCAAGCCCAAGGTCACGCCGAGCGAGAACGGCGGGGCAGGAGGCGGCGGCGGGTCCGGGTCGGTCCTCCCCCCCCCCCTCCCCCCGCGCCTCCCCGCGCTCCCCGCCGAGGCTGTCGCAGGGGCGCGCGGCGGGGAAGGCACCGGCGGGCAGGGGCGCCCCGAGCAGAGCGAGCAACCCGCGCCGCCGCCGTGCACGCCGAGACCAATGTCATCCCCCGTCCCCGCGCGCCCGGCGGGTACCACGGCGGCCGCCGCCGCGTCCCGCGCGCCCGGGCCCCCGCCCTTACCAAGGAGCCGGAGGAGAACCTGGAGGCCGATGCACAGGCGGCTCTGGCTGGGATCGTAGTAGGAGTTGAAGATGGCGTCGATGACATAGAGGCAGGGCACCCGGAGCGCCACTTCCAGCGCCGCCCAGACCTGCTGGGGGGCCATTCGCACCTGCTGTTGCGGGGGCCCCACCGCCGCCGCCATCAGCCGCTGCCGCACGGGCGCTGGGCGGGCCGCGGCGGGCCGGGGGCCGGGGCGGGCGCGGAGGCGGAGGCGGAGGCGGAGGCGGGCGGCTCCGCCCCCGCCCTCGCCCTCGCCCTCCCCCGCTCCGCTCGGCGCCCTCGCACAGCCCGCCCCGCTGCCCGCCCGCGTCTCCCCGGCTGGAGCCCGCGGCGGCGGCGGCGGCCAGGAGGCCTCTAGGTGTCGGTGTTTCCGGCGGGTTACGATGTGGCTCCTCCTCCCTCCACCGCCTCCCCCGCCCGCGGAGCCACCATCTTGACCTCGGCCGCCCGCCTCTGCCGTTGCTGCTGTTGCGAGGCCGGGAAACTGCGCCCCGCGGTCACGCGAGACCGCGGAGCCCGCGCCGCGCCGCGCCGCGCGTCATAATCCGGCGCGGGGAGGCGCGGCCCTGTGGCGTCATCACGCTCGCACGCACGTAGGCGGGCGGCGGGGCGCGGCGCGGCGCGGCTCGCGTTGCCATGGCGGCCGCCCGCCGCCTCGGCTCGCGTTGCCATGGCGGCCGCCCGCCGCCTCGGCTCGCGTAGCTGGACCGCTGCCGGGGTGGTCGCCGCGTCGGCGCGTGGGACTCCGTGCTTGCGCGGGTATTGGATATTTACCGGCCGTTTTAATTAGAATCCGTGAAACGCCCCCCTGGGGACCCTGGTCGGGAGAGCAGAGCCACGCCGGCCGCTCTCCACCGAGGAGGCCGAGCCGGAGCGTGCGCTTGCGGCGCTGCAGGAAAAGTTCGGGCCGGCGGTAAGAGCCTGAGAGACAGCCTCGCCCCTTCGTAGCTCGCTCTGCTGACCTTTTACCCAAGTGGACAATGAGGAGGATCGGGCTGCAGTGATTTGAGGGAAAGACCCAGACCCGGGGCTTTGAGTTCTGCGCTTCGTGGAGGTCGGGTCAGCATGCGTGAGTGGTGCCTTCTTGCTTCCTGGGGCAGGTGAGGCCACACTTACAGCTTTACGGGGGAGCCACGCCCCAGACATGCCACTTTGACCTAGGTCAAAAGTACCTCTCCAATTAGCCAACACTGAAGGCCGAAGCCCCACTTTTTTCCGCCCTCGACTACAAATGCGCAGTGCGGGGAGAGCACCTACCGTGTGCGCGCGGATCCGGGTTAGGTCCACTGCACCACATGTGGACCCCCCCCCCCCCAACCCCTCCAGGACTGATCTCTAAGCACTGACCCTACCCACCAAAAAAGATGCTCGGTGAGAGCAGGAGAGATGGTGCAGTGGCTCAGGATCTTGCATAAACGGACCCCGGTTTAATTACCGGCTATCGCATGTGGTCCCATGATTACCAACAGGAATGACCCGGGAGCACTGATCCAGAAGCAAGCCCTGGGCACAGCCCGGTGGGACTCCAAAACAAAGTTAAAGAAATAGATGCTCCGTGAGCTTCTAGTTCTGATCACTCTCCCCTGACTCGGTTTCTCCCACATGTCTGTTTTGTGCTCCTGATTAGTTTGATTTCCAGGGCCCCAGGAAAAGGGCGGTTTGGCTTCTGTCTCCCCACACATTCCTTTCCAAACTTGTGATTAATATCTTGCCACTCTTAGCTCTCTGTGGCTTACCAGGTGAAAAAAAAAAAAAGATTGGGGCAGATTCTGCACCTCAGATTCACCAGAGCAGTACCATTATTAGCAGGTCTCCGTTGGAGTATTACTGTTGGTGAGTTAAGTAAGACACCTCTGGGTGTGGGGGAAAGTTGATACTGGTGGTGGGATTGGTGTTGGAACATAGTTTTGCTGAAATGAACAATTTTTCTATAATGAACAACTTTGTAAATCAGTAATAAATAAAAAATTAAAAAGAACCTTCCTAGAGGTGGAGGATTGTTGGATGCAGCCCCCAAGACTCCCTTAAGTGGGTCACAGTATGTGAGGTTTGATTGACCCCACACCAAATTCTAGTCCAGTGTGTGCTTGTAACCTTCTCTTGTTTCCCCTGCTAACAATGAGGGCCATTTGTCTGGTGCTTACTGGGCCCCAGGTGCTGTTGGAGGCATTTCCCTTTTGCTTACCTCTTGGAAGCAGCCTTATTTTGGTAGGTATTATCTGTTTCATTGAGGAGGAAACTGAGGCATAGGTAAGTGATCAAGATCACCAAGTAACAGCTGACCAGGCAGTCTTCATTTCTGGTCATTGATAGGTTCTGGGGAGTTACGAATTTTGGTGAAATGCTTTAATGAAACAAAAACAGATCCTCTAGGACTGTGTCTTTCTCATCAGCACCGTCATGATTTTGAACAAAATGTTGAGGACTTGCGGTAGGCACAGAGCTAAAAGTCAAATCCAGAACCTAAACATAAGCCTAACTAAAATTCAGGAAATCAAATCTTTGTTCACTTCTCTTTTCATGCACAACTAAATATATCCATCCTTTCTCTACCGGTCTCTCCTCCGCGTGGCCTTTCTGTGTTCTTCTCTTCCTATCTAAAGACCCTTACCTCAACTTGCCTGTCTCATTTGCATGCCCTCCTCAGAGCTTCCACTTTTTCAACACAGAGTGTTTACTTCTGCCAGACTAATCTTCCTAAACTGCCTATCAGGGGAATAACCTGTGGTTTTGACTAAATTCTCAAAGGAAAGAAAACTAAGAACCTATTAGGGAGAAATGGACTCCCCCAGGACTAATCTAAGGTAGGAATGTGGTAGAGGAGACAGAGGCAGTGTCATACTATGGGCATGCAGAATGGAGAATAAAATAGTTTCTTCCTGCTTTAATTTTTAAAAAAATGTGACATTTTGAAATTTATTTAAAGGCGCTTAAAAATGTTTGTCATTAACTTTTCTGAATATTTGATACAAATTTTATTAGTGTAAGAATTTCTAATATAAATAAGCTAACTTTTTTTTCTGTTGTCACTGCTGGGACCTCTTAGGCCAAGAACATTCAGGAGTCCTGGTACAATCATTCTTTTTTTATTTTTGTTTCGGGGCTATACCCAGCAACGTACAGGACTTATTCCTGGCTCTGCACTCAGGGATTACTCCTGGAAGGTTTGGGGGACCATATAGGATGAGAGGGATCAAACCCAGGGCAGCTGCATGCAAGGAACGAGAAAGCACTGTCATTGTACCATCTTTCCAGCTCCTGGTAGAGTCATTCTTACACTCCAAGTCTTTCTTTTCCCATCTGTAATGAATACCTGAATAAAATCTTGGCATGTATTTTGAAATACTACCTTAAAACTTGATTTGTATTAAGTAATTTTTAGAATACTCAGGAAATTTAAGATGAAAGCTTTCAAAGAGATTTGTTGTAGTTTACTTATTTAATCTTTGCTTGTATTCCACATTGATTTGAATATTGCACAACTCAGGTTACATTTATATTTACTCTACCCAAAATAGTGTGTGTTCACAGAGACACATAAACATAAATCATCTGGTTAAAATAAATCTCATTTGTCTTTAACATGTTGACATTGACATGCACCATCAGTGAGTCACACTGGAATGTGATTTAATTAGTACAAATTGCAGCGGTGGTGTCAATGTGTTAATATTCAAAGGCAAGCTCCAGGATGCACGCAAAGTTGTTTTGAGTTTTCTCTCAACTTTTGCAGTCGCTAAGTCTTTTGTTTCAAGCAGCAGAAGCACATGATGGCCTGTTTTAAGCGAAAAGGGAACTCATTAGATGGTTGATTTCATTGTTCGTCAGATTTGAAGCGCAAGAGTGACCATGCAATTGATGGAATGTATTGAACCATTCATCTCTACCCTGACTATACCAGAGGGCAGGTGCATCCTGCCTCCTTAATGTAAGGAAGCTCTTACAAATTATCCACTAACAAATCTTCTATTTTTTTTTTTCTAATGGGAGATGGAGGTGCTGGTAGGAAGGGTAGGAATTGAGAGCTAAAGGATCATAAACACATAATTTTATTACATATCTTGGGACTTATGCAATTTCTGCTCCCAAAGTATTATAGTTTATCTCATTTAAGCAAATTTCAGATATGCCCATCAAAAGGTCAGCTGTTTGAACTTTATCATTTTGTAAATGCCAAATGATTATGAAGAGTCTGTATTTGTTTAGTTAACAAAGGAAACGGCAGTGGCATTTGAAATCACTATTGCACATAGATTTAGCAGTTCATTCACTTACTCAACAGACATTTCCTGAGTGTACTCTACCTATTGCAGGCAGCTAGTTTGCTTCTTCTGCTTAATAGTTCTCTGTCCCTAGACAAGCTGCTCAAACACGCCAATCTTCAGTCTCCTTGTCTAAGAAAATGAAAGGTCAATATTACCAGATTAAATGTACAAAATATACAGCATGCGTATCAGATTTACTCCTCAGCAGACTTGTCCAAGGACATAGTAGTAGAGCCAAAAGACAGAGAACCACATTTCTAGCTCAGTTTGGACTCCAGAGCCTGTAATCTGGTCCTCTGGAACTAATTTCTCATGCTTATTCCACCAGTTAAGACAGTATATTTTAAGTGTTTAGAGTACATTTTAGGAGAAATACTCTCAGCTGGAACCCAGTATTATTATACACAGCATCCAATGACTCCATTTATGTCTCATAAGTACTATGAAAATACTGTAGGGTTTTTTTTTTATTATGTGACATTCAGTAGTACTTAAGTTTATATTAGAATATAAATCAGTGATAAATTCAGCTATTATAATGATCTTGGGTAACGATCCCAAATGATCGTGAGGGCTGAGTCAGAGAGATGGTAGTGTGGGGAGGGCGCTTGACTTGCAGGCGGCAGGCAGATCTGGGTTCAATCCCCGGCATCCCATATGACCCCTGAGCACCACTAGGAGTAATTCCTGAGTGCAGAGCCGGGAGTAAGCCCTGGGCATTGCTGGGTGTGGCCCCAAACTCAAATTTTTAAAAAATTATCAGAAAGCCAAGATAATGCTTAAAAATACAGAAGTACAAGTAATACAAAGTTAAAATTGTCTATGTAGGGAGAGAGCCCAGGGAAGATGACTAAAATGACTGTGATGTCTGACAGATGGAAAGTTTTGGACCCTTCACTCTGCATGGGATCCTGTTCAGGCTTCTGGTTACCACCACACAACCAAAACAGAGGATATCACTCTAGAGAAACTCATAGCAGTGGATACATATATATTCGGGGTGGGATGGGAGGAAGGTCTTTGGGCCACATCAGGGTACCACAGCTTATTTCTGACTGTGCTCTCGGTGCTCCCAAGACTATATATGGTGCCGGGGATCAGACTGGGTTTGGTGGTATACAAGGTAAGTGCCTTAACCCCTAGACTATTTCTTCTCCCTTGGATGCCCATATTAAAGTCAGTAATTTCAGATTGTTCTCATAAAAGAGAAATTAGATCTGAAACAGGAATAAAATGAGAGAAATCGAAATCAAGGAAATCAACACAACCAAAAGCTAAGTGTATGAGACATAAGTTTATAAAGAAATCTCTAGAGAGACCGATCCAAAAAAGAAATAGAAAATATCACTAAGTAATCAGGTAATCATACTATACATTTTAGTTATTAAAGGATAACAATATATTTGGCAAGTTAGTTGAAATTGGTAAGTTACTTAAAAAGAACAAATGACTAATGCTCATTCAAAAAATAAATTGAATATCCTTTATTAAAGGAATGGAATTAGCTACAAGATTTACCACAAAGGAAACCCAGACCCAGATGATTTCACTGGGGGTTCTGCCAAATATGAAGGAAGAAGCAGTACACTTTAATGCAACGGCGGACTATATCCTGATTCTAGTCATTTTGGGCTGTCCTTTCCTCATAGATGCAAAAACTTTTGACTCTGAATTACATGTACATGCTAACTTCTACAGTCCCCAAACACATCAGTTTATTTTGGGAACACACCTGGCTGTGCCGAGGGCTTATTCTTATTCCTAGCTTTGTGCCCAGGGATCACTCCTGTTGGGGCTTGGGGATCATATAGGGTAGCACAGCGGGTTTGCCTTGCACGCAGCCAACATGGCCGACCCGAGTTCGATTCCTCCGCCCCTCTCGGAGAGCCTGGCAAGCTACCGAGAGTATCTCGCCCGCACGGCAGAGCCTGGCAAGCCACCCGTGATGTATTCGATATGCCAAACACAGTAACAAGGTCTCCGATGGAGACGTTACTGGGCCCGCTCGAGCAAATCATATAGGGTACCAGGGATCAAACCCTTATTGACCATGTACAGGATAGGGCAAGTGCCTTACCTACTGTACTACCTCTTCAATCCCGAAGACTTACGTATTTTAAGAGATTTTTAAAATTCTTTTGCAGTGTCAGGGATTGAACCCAGAACCTCACATGTAAAATGAGTGCTGTATCACTGAGCTATATCCCTGGCCCCTTATTATCTTTTTCTTGTTTTTCCTTTTGAATTGGGGACTACACTAGTTGTGCACTGAAATTATTCCTGGTTCTATGCTCAGGTTGACTTTAGGTTGACCTTGCAACCACTCACTACTTTCGGACTAGCCAGGAGTGCCCCTAGGTGGTGTTTCGAAGACCATATGCAATGCCAGGAATTTGAACCAGGGTCAGCAAGATAACAAGATATATATATATAGCTTTACACCTTGTACATTTTTTGAGCCCTATCATTTTTGAGGCCCTTTTTTTTTTTTGCGGGGAGCGGGGCACACCCAGCATTGCTGAAGGCTTACTAACTTGGCTCTGCACTCAGGGATTGTTCTTAGTGCAGAGGACCATATGGGGACCACATGGGGTTCCAGGGATCAAACCAGGGCTGGCTCCATGCAAGGCAAGTGCCTTACCCGCTGTACTATCTTGTCAGTCCCACTCCTATCATTTTTTCAGGTAAGGGGGCACACTCATCAGTTCTGGAAGTGGGAGGTGGGGTCTGTTGGTTAGATGCTTTGGCCCAGTAGTAAATGGGGGCCAGCTCTGATTTGCCTTTGTCTTCTCTTCACAAATTTTTTAAAAAGAAATTCTGTTAAGTGCCCCGGAGAGATAGTATGGTAGGCAAGACACTTGTCCTGCCCACAACCCACCTGGATTTGACCCTTGGCATCACATATGGTCCCCTGAGCACTGCCAGGAGTGATTCCTGAGTGCATGCCAGGAGTAACCCCTGAGCATCACTGGGTGTACCCCCCAATTTTTTTTACTAAGATATAATTTACTAGTACTTGCAAGGTATATAATTAGGGGTCTGGGGATTTTCCGGGGAGGGGATTTGGGTCACACTTGGCACTGCTTGTGGCCTCTTCTGGTGTGGGACCATGTAGTGCCAGGGCTCAAACCTGTGCCTCCCATATACAAAGTATGTGTCAGCCATTGAAACTATCTCTCCGGCCCAATTAAACAGTCTCCAGTACACTAATGGAGTGATGCAATCACCACCAATAATTTCAGGACATTTTCATCATCTCAAAAAGAAACTCAGTCCCATTAGCAGCTACTCCCTATTTCTCCTCTGTTTGCCTACATTCTGTCAATTTGCCTCTCTGGCCTTTTCAGAGAAATAAAATCATACAACAAGGGAACTTCTCTGTGAGTTTCATTAAATGAAATTATACAAAAATATATCACTTATATAAACCCATTTCTCCTTTATAGGTTCTATTGTATGACTATCCATTTTGTTTATTCAATAACTGGAAGACTTTAAAGATATTTCCTCTTTGGTTATTACAGATGGCACTGCTATACAAGTTCATGTGTAACTTTTTGTGTGGACATATGCTTCCTGGGTATATAGATATACACAGGAGTGGAACTGTCAAATCATGAAGAAACTGGGGGACTGCTTATTTTCCAAAGGGAATGCACTACTTTACAACCTATTACCAACTGTGGTCTAGGAAGATTTTTGTTACAATTGGGGAGGGGGATGCATTTAAATAATGGTAATCATTTATAATAACTCGGTAGAAAATAACTAGTGGTTTACCATTGTGAAATGGTTGTACTCTGAGGCTGATTGGAGTGGGTTTTTTACATGCTGTGTTCAGAGTAGGAGATAGTGAATTTATAGCGTTTTCTTACCACTTTTGTTTCTCATTAAGTTTTGGTGTTTGTGTATTAAAAATGGAACTGTTGAATACATTATACTCAATAATACCTATAACTGAATGTGTTGAGTTAATAGAACAGCTCACAGTTGAGGAAAATTTAATAAAAATATTGTTTTTTAATCACATCACCATCAGATGGGGTTAACTGGCAACCAGGGCTGAAGCTTGTAAAGGAGGCCATCATAGTTTTTACATTCCCAATTCTTAGATTGAGGTGACAAGGAGTCCAGAGTCTCCTGATCCCTTTGTTCTCTTTCCCTTGGTTCCATTATGGCTCTTGCAGACCAGGCCAGTCCATCAAGTGCTCAGTGAAAATTCAGCCTGTAACATAAAGGCAAGAGACAGACCCGTTTTTTTCCATTCACATGTACTCCTGCTCAACCACTTACAACCTTCTCTTCCCAGTCACCATCATCACCTCCCCCAGTACATAGTTCTATCCCATTTAATGCTAATGCTTGCAGCTGTTTCTATCTCAACGCTAATACTAATTACTATAAAGCCATGTCTCCAGTCTGGCCAGCCCACTGGGACTGACTCAGCTTTACTAGATACCTGATTCTCAGCAGTGCCTGATGGGAAAAGTACATTCTAATTCAGGACTTGTTTTGGGCCACAACCGATGACACTCAGTTATCATTCCTGGTGGGCTTAGCGGATCATATGGGATGCTAGGGATCAAATCTGGGAAACCCACATGCAAGGCAAGCGCCCTCTCCATTATACTATCACTCTGGCCCCAATTCATGATTTTTTAAAATAAGAGCATGCTGTTTTAGGGAAACCAAATGATAGCAATTCCTCACCATCAAACTGGAGAATGGCAGTTCACTGTGATACAAATAGTGACTGTATACACTATTCTCAATGTCGTGACGTCACTAACGTGTGTCAACTCATTTAGGCGTAAGTCACCTTTCAGGGTATGTACAACTATTAATTCCAATGTACAAATGAGGAGAGTTAACCTGAGTTTCACAACTTGCCTCAGATCACACTAAAAGGAGAGCCAGGAGCTGAATGAATGGAACCTAAGTTCTAAGGTTCTAGTCGGTGCCCACGTCAACCTTCTTCCACCAGTAAACACTCACAACCTGATAGCTGTAACCAGTTGGATAAATTTATGTTGGGCACACCCACCAGTTCTGCCTACCCAGGTTTATGGCAGGACGGTAACTCCTTCATCCCTAGTCAGGCGCCTCTCTGAGCCATCGTCTTCATTATTTCTCCTTCTTCCTCAAATTTGGTCTCAAGCCCCGCTTGGCCTGGCACTTTTATTTGAGAGAGAACGCCATAGGCACACACATGAGAAGAAACCCAGTATATGAAAGGGGATGACTAAGGCAAACCCAGGAAGGTTATTATGTGGGATGAGAGTGGCAACAGGGCTTCTCTGTGGTGGGCACGACAGCAGACACTTCCTGCGAGCTCAGTGTTATCCGAGACTGTTGACTGTAATCCTTAAACACCAACTCCATCAGTCTCCCACTGCTTCCTCTGCCCCAGCCAAATGTTTGCACCTGTTTCCGCTATGACTCCACTCCCCACAATCTTTCTCAGTTTTAAAGAGCTACTTAAAAGATATCCCTATGCATTTTCAGAACTTTTCTTTCCAGCCCTGCACTCCAGATGCTCTCATCATATGGCACGTAACTGTATTCCAATTTTTTTCATACTGTGTTACTTCAGCTGTACGGTGTAAGATCCTTGGAGAGAAAGGACTATAGCTAAGGAAACCTCAAATTTCCTGTGGCTCATTTATTTGGTAGGACTTATTTGTGGAATAACACAAACAGCACCATTCCTATCCTTATTGCCACTTCTAGGTAGAGTGCAAGCAGCCAAATACCATACAATAAAAATCCTGATCAAGACTTTCTACATTTCCTTCAATAAACACAGAAACCCAGATAGCACTTAGTCATACTAAAGGTTAAATGAAGTGTAATTACTGTTCACTCCAGTGGAAAACAATGGTGATGGCAGACAGCCATAAAACAAGGTGAGGCTTGACAAGTTGCACTCTCATCCCCTTTAGCTCCTTGTTAGCCCTGTTTTTGCTAGCTAGGGTAGGAAAACCAAAGGGACAGCCTGCAGAAATCACGGGGGATGGTGGGTGTTCATTATGGGCCACATTCAGGAGTACTCAGGGCTTACTTGACTCTGTGCTCGGGGATCATTCCTAGAGTTTGGGAGGCCATATATGAGGTGCTGGGAATCAAACCTGGGTCAGTCACATGCACAACAAGTGCCATCCATACCTACGATCTCTCTGGCCCCTAGAAATCCATGGTTTTAATTTAAACTTTGAAAATAGTAATTGCTAGTTACTGCAGAAACAGAAGCTTCTGGCAAATTTCAAGCAACTATCCTAGCTCTTGTTTATCATAAAAAAACTATATGACATTCTTCCAACTCATAAATGCTAAAGGAGAGTTAGCTGATTTAATTTTTATTCCCTTCCTGCCCAAATTTATACATAATAAAAGAGAACCATAGGACTCTAAATCTTGGTCCCATCAGTTTTTTCAAACCCACCTCTTTCCCACGGCCACCACTCTAGTTCAACCATCATCTCATGTCTGAACACTTCAGAAGACTCTACCAACCTCCCCACTTCCATCATGGACCACCTCAGTCTGATTTTCCATAGTGAAGCTGGAGAGAACTGATTCTGGAAATGGTACTGTTCTTTTGCTCTAAAAATGACCAGTGCCCCATAGGAGACAATTCAAAGAAAACCTTATTTGGGCCACACCCAGTGATGCTCAGGGGTTACTACTGGTGGTGCTCAGGGGACCATGAGGGCTGTCAAACCTGTGTCAGCTGCATGCAAGGCAAGTGCCCTATCCAGTGTACTATCTCTCCACCCCCAAGAAGCCCTTATTTTGCAATGAGAGAAATATAAGGAAAAAAATAATACTGAAATTCTGTACCCAAGGTTAGAGAGAATTGTGGTCAGAATGCATGACTGCTTCTCCCTGACATATAGCTCATCTTTGTTGTGTTTATTTGAACGAAAGACATTCAGTGATCTGGACTGAACTAAAGCTGGTTCTTGAAGCCACAAAATACTAAGACAAGTATGATATTAGAGATGTGAGAAACTGACTAAGCTGATGTACCAAAGTCACTCACACCTCGAGTTGAGCGGCATGTCTCAGGATCCACCTTCTTTAGTCAACTAGAGGGCAGGGGCGGCACTCCAGATCCAGGACTATGTGGTCTACATGGGGCGCATAGGATTTCACGGGCTGAATGTGCAGGATTCGGGTCCTCCACGGCTTCCCATGCAGCTGCTGGAGAAGACCGGCAATGCGAGTTTCTGCAGTTCGTGCCCACCTCTGCCATTCTGGCTTGGGAGCTGCTGACACTACTTTTCTTGAGTTCCTGGTATCTCCACTTTCCCACTGCTTGGTGATTTCCTGAGAAGAATGCCAATGCTCCACCTCTTCCACGTCCCCGTTTCTAGGAGTCTGGGGGGTTTTCCCTGGGAAAGATTCCACATTTTGGTGAATGTGCAAAATGCCCCCGGAGTCCTGTCTCAGCACTTGGCAGGCAATGGGCCAGCCGTCTTCAGAGCTGGGGATCAGTCCCAGGATTACCCTGTCAGCAATGTCTGAGAGCTTCAACTTCCTATTATCCCCAAAGTGAATCTGGCACCGATCTGCTACCCCATTAAGCTCCAGATTACGTCTCAGCGCAGCCACGGCATGGGGGTTCCACTCACAGGCATGGACGAAGGAGGCACCAGCATGCACCAGGAAGGGCAACGTAAAATAACCGATCCCGGCGTAAAGATCCACCAGCACTTGGCCAGCACAGGGCAGCGAGGCCACGCGGAGCTTCTCCGTGATGTTCCCGAAGGAGAACATGCACTGAGTCACGTCGAACGTGTACCGGATCCCATTGTCCACATGCTCCACCCAGCCATGCTCGCCCCGCAGGAGCGTCACCGCCGGGGTCCGAGTGCCATCCGGAGCCACCCGCCCTCGTTTGGCCAAGCGCTGCACGCCCAGAGCCGAGGCCACGGTCTCCCAGAGTTCCGGCGTCAGCTCTTTCCACGCCTCGGCTTGGAAACAGTCCTCACTCAGCAACAGGAGGTCCCCGTGCCTCTGCCAAGACCGGGGCAGATCGGTCTGCAGCTCAGCCGACCAGGTCACTCCGCGGCCCTCCACCCAGGCACTCACCTCGCGGCACAGCCTCTGGGCGGGCGAACAACCCCGGGAGGCCTTGGAAGGCAGAGCCCCCCGGAGCTGCGTGAGCACACAGGTGCTGCCCGGGGCCACGGTCTCCCGCAGCTGCTGCAGGTGCAGCTCCGTGAGGCTCTCCTGCAGCACCGGCAGCGCCACGGTGCCGTCCGGCAGCTTCTGCACGCGGTGCTGCGTGTCCACGAGCTTCTGCTTCCCCAGGTAATCCCGGTACCTCTGGGCGAAGCGAGGCTCAGTCACGACTGCGGCAATAGCCGCGGACTTGCCATCGTCCGGGTCCATGCCGCTGGCCCCCACATTCTCTCGGACCCTGCGCGGAAAGCCCCCTACACACACACCTCGGCGTCCACGGCCGCTGCCGGTGTTTCCAGGGTTTCAGATGCTCGCGGCAGTGTCGCGCCCGGAAGTGACGTCAAAGGGACAGGCCGGAACTGGCGCGAAGTCGCCCTTTCCCGCTTGGAAGCCGCTGCCGCCATCTTTGTTGTGGGCGCGCCCCGCCCAAGGTGGGTACTGCGGCTCGAGGTAGGAGGCTTCTTCCAGAATCCGGAGAAGGATTTCTCTGTAGCGACGGAATTAATTCAGTCGTGGGTGGAAAGCTGCTCAAGTTCTCGTAGGACTTTCAAATCGGGTTGTGCTGCCCCCTGTTTGCTGAGAGTGGAGATTCACTTACAGTTTCCTCTGTTGCACTTTGCAAAATCAGCATTGCGATCTCACTGCCCTGCGGTATGAGAAGCATAGTATTTGGAAGTTAGAAGGATATGAGTTTGGACAAATTCTGTCGCCGGTTGGGACAGGGCTTTTCGCCTGTGAAGGGGAAGTATGAGGTCCCAGGAGATAGTATAGTGGGTAGGGCTTTTTACTTGCACGTGACCAGCCGGGATTCTGTCCGCAGCATCCCAAGCCCACCAGGAGCGATCTCTGAGCGCAGAGCCAGAAGTGAGCCCTGAGCACCACTGGGTGTGACCCAAGTCCACCGGTTAGGAAAATTAACTAGTAAAGTGAAGAAAATGTGAGCAACTTTTCCTAAAAATTGCTTCTCCCAAAGTAACCAGAATGATTATATTCCACATTAATGTCAACCAGAGATTCCAGATGGAGATGAGTTTGTGTTACATCTTGGTGGTGAGGTAAAGGTAAAGGTAAAGGCCCTCCCGTTGATCGTCGATTTGCTCGAGCGGGCCCAGTAACATCTCCATTGGAGACTTTGTTGTTACTGTGTCTGGCATATCGAATACTCTCGGTAGCTTGCCGGGCTCTCCGAGAGGGGTGGAGGAAGGTAGATACCTTATATATTCACTTTCAAGGGGCCATTCACCAACTGCTTAGGAGATAGGTTGCATTCAATTCTTTTTTTTTTTTTAATGTAGGAGTACTGCTATTTATTCAGCCATTGATTAAGCTGATTGTGCATTCAATTATTTAAAAGCTTTTCTCCCCTGGAAGCAGTTTTCAAGCAGAATGTAGATCTGAAATATGTTGGGTTCTTAGTTGTAAATGCTTTTATCCATGGCTTAATAGATCCTGGAGCCTGAAAATAGGGGAGAAATCCTGTTTTCTCTTCCTCCTCCACCTCCTCCTTTCTCCTCTTCCTCTTCTTCCTTCTCCTCCTCTTTCTCCTCCTTTCCCCTTTCTTCCCTCCTCCTCCTCCTCCTCCTCCTCCTCCTCCTCCTCCTCCTCCTCCTCCTCCTCCTCTGCCTTTTCCTTCTCCTCCTCCATTCTTGCTTCTGGTACTTTAGAACCACTAGCCATTTCAAAACTAACCATTTTTGACCCACTACCCTCTTCCCCCAGGGTTTAGAACATTAAAACACTAAAAATGCAGTTCCTTCTTTCACGGAACTGAATTCTGAGTTGCAGATACTGCATAATGTCCTACATTAAATGAAACTGGCGTTGCAATATAACGTGCCCTGGGAGTGTAGAATTTCCTCTTGCATTTGGTGTGGTCCCTTGCCTTGCAATGTCTGGGACCACACAGTTGTGGTGCACAGTAAATACTCTACCACTGAGCTGATCTCTCTAGCCCCTCTCTCGCATATTTAAGGACACATTCCATTGCTTTCCCTCCTTCCTTATAGAATGCTGCTTCTTTTTAAAAAACTACCAGTTTATGTATTTTATTCCAGAAAACAAAGTCCTAGAAAAGGGATTTTTTAAAGTTTAATCACTGTGAGATACAGTTACAAAGCTTTCATTATTGAGTTTCAGTCACACAGTGATCGAGCACCCATCCCTCCACCAGTGTGCATTTTCCATCACCAACGTCCCTATTACCCTACCTGCCATACCCACTCCACCCCACCCCCTGCCTCTGTGGCAGGCACATTCCTTCTTTCTACTTTTGGGCACCATGGTTTGCAAAATAGATACTGAGAGGCCATCATGTTTGGTCCTGTGTCTACTTTCAGCACACCACTCCCATCCCAAGCCATCCCTCGGGACGACTTAGTTGTCATCTGTTGACAAGTGACTTAGTTGTCCCTTCTCTATCCCAACTGCCTTCTCCCCCAGCAAATGAGGCAGGCTTCCAAACCATGGAACAATTTCCTTGGCCTTGTCTCCATTGTCCTTGGGTGTTTGTTTTATAATATGTTATTTTATGTTCCACAAATGAGTGCAGTCCTTCTATGTCCTTCTCTTTCTGACTCATTTCACTTAGCATGAAACTCTACATGTCCATCCATTTATAATAATGAATGCTGCTCCTTACCGGCTTACTAGACTACTGTTTCCTGCTCTTTGGTGTTTCCAAGGTGTCTCAATGCACTCAAAATGGAACTCAGCTTCTACTTTCCCTTTCTTTTTCATGTAAAAATTCTTCTGCAATCTCCTTGTTGCTGTTGAAAACCTCAGTATTTTCTATTACTCATATCTGTGCCCTGTCATTGGTGCTCATGTAAAGTCTCCATTTTAAAGTGGGTTTTACCTGCTATTCAGTTCCAAGAGAACCCCCTTCTCCCTTTCCCCATGAGGTAGCCCTTGATCTTGTCTCAGAGCTTTCTGAGTAGAGTTCCTTTAGTGCTTATATCTCTGATAATGTATTATTGCTCTATGTCAAAGTATTAGTTTGTATTGGGGTGCCACACCCAGCAGTAGTCAGGGCTTACTCCGAGCTCTGTGCTCAGGGATTGCTCCTTGTCATGGTTGGAAATTCATATGCTGTGCTGGGGATTTGAACCAGAGTTGGCCACATGCAAGAGAAGTACTATCTCTCTGGCCCTATATTCGTGTATTTTAATTACAACCAAGAGAGCATAGAATTTTTTTGTAAATATTGTTTTATTCTCTAAAGAGCTACATTTAAAGCACATTATGGCAATAATTGAGTATGTCAGTATAGTAGAGTGACTTTGAATAATTCATATACCTAGTGCGTGAAACTGAAATAAGTGTATACAAACTCAAAAATACAAAGTTTTGGTGCAAGAGAGTTCAGGAGTTCAGGCCAACCCTGATTCAAATATCCAAAGCAACATATAGTTCCTCGAGCACTGTCAAAAATTATCTCTGAGCATCACTGACTCCAAAACAAAGAATCAAATTTCGGTAAAAGATCTTAAAATATCTCAAATACAAAGTACTGGTTTAACTCCATAAGAAGAAAACATCCAACCCCATCAAAAAATTGGGCAACAAAATGAACAGAAACTTTCTCAAAGAAGAATCCGAATGACTAAAAGGCACATGAGAAAATGCTCTACATCATTAATCATCAGGGAGATGCAGATCAAAAAACAATGAGATATCATCTCACACCACAGATGTGGCCCACATCCAAAAGAATGAAAGCAACCGGTATCGGTGAGGATGTGGTGAGAAAGGTTTTTCATTGCTGGTGGGAATCCCGACTGGTTCAGCCCTTTTGGAAAACTTTATGGACGATTCTCAAAAAATTATAAATTGAGCTCCCATTTGACCCAGCAATACCACTCCTGGGAATATATCTCAGAGAGGCAAAAAGGTATAGTTGAAATGACATCTGTACTTGTTTGTTCATTGCAGCACTCTTTACAATAGCCAGAATCTGGAAAAAACCTGAGTGCCTGAGAACAGATGACTGGTTAAAGAAACTTGGTACATCTACACAATGGAGTACTATGTAGCTGTTAGAAAAGATGAAGTCATGAAATTTACATACAAGTGGTACTACATGGAAGGTATCATTCATTCACTCATTCATTCATTCACCATCCTGTTATTTGTCGATTGCCTCGAGCAGGCCCCAGTACCGTCTCTTTCATCCTAGCCCTGAGATTATATTCAAGGCTCTTTAGGAGAATGAGACCCATCATTGTTACTGGTATTTGGCATATTTGGTATGCCACGGGGAGTTTGCCAGACTCTGCCCTGTGGGCAGGCTACATTCGATAGCCTGCAAGTTTGTCCAAAGTAGGAATGAGATAATAAGATGTCATAAAAAGATGTCCTGATAAGATGTCGCATGCCCGCGAATGCAACCGCGCGGTTCCGGGAGCTGGATTTTATAGTCTCTGAGTCTTGGCCGTTTATGGGATTACACGGCGCCAGGGGGTATCATGCTACGTGAAATGAGTCAGAAAGAGGGACAGACATAGAAAGATTGCAATCATCTGGGGAACATGAAGTAACAAAATAGGAGTAACAAAATAACAAAATGAAGTAACAAAATAACACCCAAGAATAGCCGAGATAAGTATCAGGAGGTTTACTCCATGGCTTGGAGGCCAGCCACACATGCTAGGGAAAAAGGCAGCTGAGATAGAGAAGGGAACACCAAATAAAGAGTGTTGGGAGGACCCGCCCAGGATGGGAGATGCATGCTGAAAGTAGATTATAGACCGAACTATGATTGCCACTCGATGCCTCTTTTGCAAAACACAGCACCCAAAATGAGAGAGAGAACAAAAGGGAATGCCCTGCCACAGAGGCAGGGTGGGATGGGGGGGATGGTGGGTGGGAGGGTTACTGGGATCCGTGGTGGTGGAAAATGAGCACTGGTGGAGGGATGGGTACTCAATCATTGTCTAACTGAAACCCATGCACAAAAATTTGTAAGTCTACAACTGTACCTCATGGTGTTTCACTAATAAAATTTTTAAAAAAAATCTTAAAATATCTTACATGAAAAGTTTCCATGTCACTTTTTAGTAGATAAATTTTATGAATATATTTTTTAAAAGTTCTATAAGACAAAGAATAAAAAGGGATTAGACAGTCCCCAATGGAAACTACCTCAAGATGCCATTAAATAACTGGTGATAAGGGGGATGGGAGGGAAGGGACCTTTGGGTAGTGGTATAGGGATCCTTGTGCCCTGAGGGTGGGCCTGGTGTAGCAGCTCTGCAGTTATCAAACAAAATTGAGCAAATAAACATCGCGGGGAAGGGTCTTGGACACTTGTGGAAAGGTGCAGTAACCTCCTACATCAAAACCATAAATGTTCGCACTATCATAACCGCATCTACAGCAAAATTCCAATATGAATTATTTCATGTGGCAAATTTGTCCTTTTTACTTATTAATTTTTAATGTAAACAGTAAAACAAATACTCAAAACTGTGACTTATAACCATAAAGCATCGTCTGTTTGTTTTGGGGCCACGGCTGGGAATCCTCAAGGGTTACTCCTGGTTCTACACTCAGGGATTATTCCTGGCAGTGCTCAAGGGACCATATGGGGTGCCAGGGATTGAATCTGTGTCAGCTACGTGCAAGGTGAGACCCCAATCTTCTATACTATTGCTCCTGACCCACCAGCAAGCATCTTTGGAAGACTTTCCTGAGTTCATGTGTGGCGCATTAGGCCCCAAATGCAGATTTTCTTCTTAGACCCATTGTCTATTTAGAAGGATTGTTGAATTTCTATGTACTTGGCAACTCCCACATTTTCTTGTGATTGATGTTTAATTCCCTTCTTTTATAGTCAGAGCATATGTTTTGTAGGATCTTGATCCTTTTACATTTGTCAGGGCTTGTTTCCTAATCTAGCATATTTCTCATGGACATGTTCACTATGTGCTGGAGAAGAATGTGTGTCCCCCTGTTCTTGGGCAAAGTGTTTTATAGCCATTCGCTGATTCCTTTGCAGCTCATGCTCAGGTAAGGTAATTCTATAGTTGCTGTGATTTATAACCATAGTTTCAATTAAGAAACTAAAGGGAATGGAGCAATATTACAGCGGGTAAGGCACTTGCCTTGCATGTAGCCAACCCAGTTTCAATCTCCAGCATCCATATGATCCCCCAAGCCCACCAGGAGTGATCCATGAATGCAGAATCAGGAATTAGCCCTGAGCACAGAAGGATGTAGCCACCCCTTTGGCAAAAAAAGAGGAGAAAAAAAAAGAAACTAAATGTTGGGGCTGGAGAGTTAGTCTAGTGTCATGTACTAATCATGCACTAATTTAAACTTGTGATCTCTTTGATTCCAGTAGATCCACACTTACATACCCAGAAATTTCCCATTCTCACATGGTTTTTAGCAAGTTCTCAAGTAATTCAGAACACCTCTAGGAAAACCTTTT
This sequence comes from Sorex fumeus, assembly GCF_029834395.1. Classification (NCBI taxonomy): domain Eukaryota; kingdom Metazoa; phylum Chordata; class Mammalia; order Eulipotyphla; family Soricidae; genus Sorex; species Sorex fumeus. The sequence goes on from NW_026606059.1 coordinate 56,735,893, forward strand.
TTCACCCCTTACACATCTCTCCTGTAACTTAAATCCCCATAAGCAATTTATGAGACTCCACGTTCCCATAACTTCCTCTAGTTATACTCCTTGATATTAAATTTTCATTAATAGTTATTATTCCAATAGTATACATGTCTAGGATCAAGTATATGGATTTCTCCCTCTAATATTTCCCTATTGTATTCATTTGGAATCACCACACATAGTAGGTTTTCATAAAAATTTTAGAGTAAATATATGTATGAGCAAATGATTGAAAGATGGGAAAGAAGATAGACAGGAAAAAGTTCATGGCCCAAATATGTTTCAGTTCTTAAGTATTGCCACTAGAGGTCAGCCATGACCAACCCCAAAGCAGCTGAAGTCTGAATATCAAAGTCCCTGGTTTCAGGTGGCTCAGTCAGTCAGAATTTCTTCATCTTTGAAGATACTGGTCGTGGAGGGTTTTGCCAACCTTGTCTTCAATGTACCTTATGGATTCCGGTCTGATTTTGAGGTCTTTAATCCATTTTTATCTAACTACATGGTGTTAGGTAGATATCTGAGCCTATTTTTTTGCATGTAGCTGTCCAGTTTTGCCGGCACAATTTGTTAAAGAGGCTTTCCTTGCTCCACTTCACATTTCTTGCTCCCTTATCAAAGATCAGATGATCGTATGTTTGGGGGGAGATGTCAGTATATTCAACCCACATGGGAATTCTTACACTATTTCATATCTCATTTGGTTTACCTAATCTCCTCATGTTTCTAGTTTGCTGCAAATAACATAGTTTTTTTTTTTTAATTCTTTCCTTCTTTGTTGGTACTGCTTTTGTGTTGGCCTGTACTAAAAGTGTGTGTTCTGTGACACCAGGGCAGACAGCAGCTCAAACAAGGCTGTCCTCACTGCCTTCGATAGTGAGCAAACTGGGGCTCAAAGACTCCAGGGCTATAGATCTTTAAGTCTCCAGCGCAGTCATGAAGGCCCAGATTCTACCTATCTGAATCTCATAAAGACAAAGTTTCTGAGAAACAGTCTCGTTCCTGACGTTCCACTCGCTCTCAACAGAATGACTGCTGGACTAGAACCATTACCTACTGGATTCCACGGGACGTCAAAAGACCACATGGCCGCCCACCTACGAAATGGTCACAGTTCTTCATCAAGACCCTGAACAATCAGTTTGAGGCTCTTCGTGTTCCTAGAATGAGAAGATGCCGTTGGGGTACACTAGCACGTGACAGGGACAAATGGAGAAGTTACTGGCGCCAGCTGAGCAAACCTATGAGTAATGGGATGTCAAGTGATGAAGTGAATGTGGAGTTCATGCCCAGTTTAATCAGCTTAAATCAATGACTGAATAAATAACAGTACTCCTATATTTTTTTTAAAAAAGGCCCATCTAGTCCCTACAGACCCTTTTTTTCTTTTCTTTTCTAATAGACATCTCATAAGACATGGCTTATCCATGTGCATGAGTGTGTTTAGCAACAAAGGAAATAATGGCAGTTCAACACTGGGGAGCACGTATGTTTTTTAACCCACCACCTGTCTCCCCAGCAAGCCAAAAACTTATCAACAAAAAGTGCCAGTTCCCATGGAAATCTACCTACCCTCCTGGAACAGAATGGTCCCGTGCCCACCCCTGATTGTGGGCCAGTCTGGGATGTGGGCTGGGTTTACTTCCTTTTGGTTTCCTGTTTGATTACTTGGATAGCAGGAGTAAGTCATAGATAGTGAGCCAATACTTGTCATTATATAACGTTCTATGCAGCTAGTGGGAGAAAACCAACTAACCTCCGCAAAGCAAAGAGATTCTGAAAAGCGTCAATGAAAGATGGAAAGGAAACAAGTAATGGCCAAGAACAACATCTAAGAACAGGTAATAGTGGTGGTGTCTGACAAAGAACAGCCGGAGGTGACCCCATTGACTTTAACTTTACCCAGCAAACATTTGCTTGAGTATTTGGCTTCCGATGGCAGTCACCTTGTTCTAGAAGTCCTGCCAAACATCCTTGCTCTCCATTCCCTCCTATTCTTTGCAATAATGTTCAAAAAAAGGTGGTAGCAGAGCAGAGAACCAACAGAGATTGAGGCACTTTGAATACCTGGTGGTTGGTTTGAATCCCAGCACTGCATTTGGTCGCTGGAACGCTGCTGGGTGTGTCCCACAGACCCAGAAATACTAAATATTTAAAATAATTTTTAACTGTGCCACCAAGGAAAACCATAATGAACATCTGCCAAATGGCTACCCTGGGCTAAGTACTAATGTCCATGTTTCATGTTAATTAAATTATCTGAAATTTTGTGAGCTGTGTGCTAGTATTGTATTGTATTTTTTTATTATTGGCTCAAGGACCACACCTGGTGGTACTTAGAAGTTGTTCAGGAAAACCTGCGATGTGGTGCTTGGGATAGAAGCTGGCCTGCATGCAAAGCACTCAATTCATTGAGCCATCTCTCAGGCCCAGATTTCCTTTTGGGCGGGCCGTCCCCAGTAATGCTGCATTTACTCCTAGCTCTGCACTCAGGAATCACTCCTGACAGTGCACAGGGGCCATATGGGATGCTGGGGATTGACCCAGGTTGTCTGCGTGCAAGGCAAGCGCCCAACTTTCTGTACTATTGCTCCAATCCTCAATGTTTCTATTTTAAAGAAGCACATTAAGGCTAGGAAATGTTGTCAGGGTTCACAATTCAGACCAAACATCATCTGAGTCTTAATGTTTTATTGGAGGGGGGGACTTATACCCGGAGGTGCTCAAGGACCACTCCTGGGAATGCTGAATCTAAATTTTTTTATTTTAGTTTTGGGGAGGTTTGGGGCCACATCCATGGGTCACTCAGTAGGTGCATGGTGGATGGGCATAAATGCCGTGCCCGTGATTGGGTTGGGGTGAGCATCTTACAAGCCAAGCGCCTTACTCCCATACTATCTCTGGCCTGAGTCTAGATTTTTTATTTTCACAGTTTTATTTATTTATTTATTTATTTATTTTTCGTCTTATATTTATTTATTGAATCACTGTGGGGAAAGTTACTAAGCTTTCAGGTCTAAGTCTCGGTCATATAATGATCAAACACTTTTACCTTCACCAGTATTCACTTTTCACCACCAAGAACCCCAATATAACCCCCTCCCACCCCACTCAATGCCTGTGAGGCAGATGATTTCTACTTAACTCTTCTCTACATTGATTACATATATCATTTTGACAAAAGATGCACCATTATTGTTTAGAATTCCCCCCCCCCCCCCAACAATCAGAATTGCTGAAAAGGCATTGTGAAATACTTTGTTTTCTATAGCTGGTATGAGAATCATATAATGTCATATAATGATTTTGGATTTCTGCGAAGAGCCAGATAATTACGAGATTGGTTTCTGTGTGTCTGGTGTTATGGCTGTGCCGGAGAGCCGCTCGTGGGGGTTAACTCAGGACCTCAGTAGGGTGTGAAGGACCAGCCGGTACTGTCCCCCTTCCCATGAGTCTGAAGTTGTCCCATCACTGCCGGCTCATACCTGGCTTTCCTATAAGCTCTGAGGCTGCGGCCACCTTGCTGCCGGGGGTGAGAAAGGCAGAAGGGAGCAACACCCTTTCCCTACCGGGGAGGTATGCCGCCGTAGTTTAATGCATGGTCCATTCACTTTTCTGCTGCAAGCTGCTGGGCTCTGGATTAAGTCCTTTTGCCTCTGGAGCCATGGCTGTGTATGCGGTCCAGGTGCATTTCTGCCAAAAGCCACTGGGTTTCAAGATTTGTTTCTGAGTCTCTGGGATCATGGCCATTAATCAGTTTGATCAGAAGCCAGAGAGGCCGTTTGTAGGTGGCGACTCAAGGTCTCGCTGGGATGGGGAGGAAAGGGCCGGTTCCACTCTCATCTGGTGAGGCCCTGGTGTCTCGTCACTGCAGGCCCAAACCTGACTGTCCTGTGGCCTCTGGAGGATGGTGGTCACCAGGTCGCCAAGGGGAACGGGCCAAGGCACAAAACCTATTCCCACTTGGAGTGGCCCACCCCCCAGTAACCTACTGCAGGAACAGGACGCATTTCTGCCAAAAGCTTTTGTGTTCCGAGATTAGTTTCTGAGTCTCTGGGATTATGGCTGTTAAGCAGTTCAATCAGGAACCAGAGAGGCCATGCCTCTACTTATATAGCTGAGCTGGAGGTGGTTTGTGGGTGTGTCTCCCACATACCTAACTTTTGGCCGTTTGCTTTCTTGGTAAACTTTGCCCCAAGTTTTTGGGGTCTGGCCAAAGGCACACACAGCAGCAATTTTGGGGTATCTGGAAGTCTGAAGGCACCATGAGGTTGCTGATGCACTCGCCTCACAGGTACAGATTGACCTGCTGGCGGCACCATACCCCCCTGAGTCTAGATTTTTAGTCACTGTCCTTGTTGCTGCTTTCAAGCACAGTTTGACCAAACCAATATTTAGAGGTCTCTGGAATGATGCACTAAACTCAATAAACCTAGGCTGGACCAAGACTGTGAGGAGGGGAAATACTGGATTTTTTCCTTCTTTCAAATTGGTTTTTATTTCTCATATCTTTAATGCCTATGTCTGGATCTATAAATGTTTCTCAAAATGTGTAACTAGAACTCATCAGTGCAGAGTTTGAACTCCGTGTTCTCCCTACTGAGACCTGGACTATCCTCTTGAGGACCCTTTGTTCCCGGGTTCAAGTTTATGATGCTGCCGTAATATTGGGCACTGGGGTGGGGAGTCCAGTCAGCAGTAACTGTATGGCCTCTCAGGGATCCTCACTACACTTGGGGGCCTCAGGGAATTGTGGGGAGCATCTGTATTCCTCTCTACCAGACAAACCCAAGAGCCCTCACAGGACACGGGGTGAGCTGCACTCCTCATGCTGGAACCACAGAATGGGACATTCTCGTCACTCCCCCATGCTGTTGTTTTGTTTTTGTTTTGGCAGTGGAAGTTGGGGCCACTCCTAGCAGTGCTCAGTGCTTACTCTTGGCTCTGCACTCTGGGATCACTCATGGACTTAGGGAACCATATGGGGGGCTCTGCCCATTAACCGTTATTGATAATAATGAATAATTAATAATTAACAATATTCATTAATGATAGCACACCACTGGAACTATCTGGGCTTTCATGACTGCGCTGGAGACTTAATGATATAGCCCTGGAGTCTTTGAACCCCAGTTCACTCACAAGGAAGCTAATCACATAGAGCCAGAGGACTCCAAATGCTTTCTGACACAGACATTCTGCGGGTGCAAACTCTCTTTTATAAATCTTATTTTTCTATAGTTACCTACATTAAAGTCCAAAACCTTCTAGGATATATAAAGTGCATTCTCATTTTTAATTGAAGCATTGACTTGTACGTGTGCAATGTTTGTTCGACAGTGCCATGTCCTTCCACCTCTGTCCACTGCCCTTTTCTGCTCACTCCCTCCTTCACCTGAGTAGCCTCAAAGTCTCAGGGGTTGTTTCCATTCTAAGAGTTTATTTTCACAGAGACAAGAATCTTTACAATTAACCCCCCCACTGGTTTTTAATAAACAGAGCCTTAATAGCAGTTTGTGGAAAAATGTTGATCCCTAGGGCATTCTAGCCAGTTAGATTTCATCTTCTCCCAAGTCTCTCTCAGGAAAATGTTTGAAAATCTAGGGGAAGCTCTTAGTTTCACGTCCCAGCCTTTTAAATGCTCAGATTCTGTGCTTAATTCAGCAGTACATATACTAAAATTAGATGCTCAGGTACAACAATTTTCACAGACTTTCTTTCAATGAAGTTTTGTTGTTGTTGTTATTGTTTCCTTTTTAATTGTATAACCATGAGATACACAGTTAGAAAGCTGCTCATGGTTGGGTTTCAGTCATACAATGTTCCAACACCTGTTCCCTCCACAGTGTACATTTCCCACCACCCAGTTTTCCTTCTGCCCTTTCTGCACCCCCATCCCTGCCCCATCCCTATGTCAGGCACTTTTATCTCTCTTTCTGCCCTCCTTTTCTCTCTCCTTTTAGGGTTTTCAATACAGATACTGAGAGATTATTATGTATGTTCCTTTACATATTTTTAGCACACAGTTCTTATCCAGATGATCATTTCCAACTAGTTTGGTCATAGTGATCCCTTTACTGAAGTATTTTTTTGATCATCCCTTTAGCCACCTAGGGGTCACAAGCAATTTAAAATAAATTATTGTGGGCCTCTACAGGGGCAGGTTTGAGGATTGGCTGGGAAAATGGAGACAATGGTGGAGACACAGTGACAGTGGTGGTAGGATTGGTGTTGGAATATTGAATGCCTGTAACAAGTTGTCATGAACAACTTAGTAAACCACAGTGCTTATATAAAGTGGAAGACACCCACCTCAATAGAGCCCCAGCAGCCAAAAACCTCCAGAACCTAATTGCCACCCTTGGGAGATCACTCATGGCCAATCTTCACAGTGTGGGATGACCCCTCCCACCACGGGTGAGAATTAATCTGCTGAAAAACTCAGGTATGCGAGTTTTGTGACTGAAATTTCCAGGCTCACACGGAGTTGGGAATGAGAGACCTTTCTCCATCTCCCTGTTCTTCCAGAAGCCTGGCAGTCACTCCCAAGAGCTGCCCCTGGACGACATATAAACTCTAATGGCCATAATCCAGAGACTCACAAATAAATCTTGGAAGAGAGCAACAAGGTGCAGAAATGCCTCCAGACCCCAAAGTCACCATACAGTTAAAAATTTAGGGGTCCAGCTGTATCACCCTGTTTAAAGTTTTAGAATTCCTGAAGCAACAACTCATACTCTAGGCCACTGATGTACCAAGAGTAGCATACCACATTTTAATCTTGATATATATATATGTATATATGTATATATATGTATATATCTATTAGCACACAAGACTCAACCTATAACAACATATTAGTAAGTTCTTATAGAAGGACTTAATGGCTCACACACTTTTCTCTTAAGGTAACCTTTTTGGATCATTTTTAGCGGATTATTCACAACAAGCAGTACAAAATAAATTATTTAGGATTGCCTTGGTCAGGCTTGGATGGTGGTGGAAAAATTTGGAATAATAGTGGAGGGAAGGTGTAATGGTGGTGGGATTGGTGTTAGATTACTGAATGTAATAAATTATTGTGAACAACCTTAAAAATAAATTTAAAATTAAAGAAAATGCCACAACGAAATAAAATAACTCCATCAGCCTAAAGATAAATAAGTAAGATGGGTTAAAAAATAAAATTAGAAAAAAAGGGGGGCTGGAGAGATAGCACAGCGGGTAGGGCGGTTTGCCTTGCATGCAACCAACCCGGGTTTGATTGCCATCATCCCATATGGTCCCCTGAGCACCGCCAGGAGTAATTCCTGAGTGCAGAGCCAGGAGTAACCCCTGTGCATTGACAGGTGTGACACAAAAAGCAAAAATAAATACATAAAATAAAATTAGATGCCCTGAAGGAAGAGACCAATAATTTAGCGATTATTATAGTTCACCTTATTTTCTTTAAGGAAATCTAGGCATTTTCCTATTCCTATTTTTTGGTGGGATTTTCTTCATAGTTCTAGGTTGCTTCCATCATAAGTGAAAGGGATGTCATGGCCAGACTCAAGACTGTTTCAGTTAACCTGGTTATTATTTATTTACATGGGTTTGGGGCTACACCGGCAGAGTTCAGGGATTATTTCTGATCCTGGGCTTGGGAGTGATTCCTAATTATGCTCTGGGGACCATTAAGTGGTGCTGGGGATTTGAGTCAGGTCACCTGATTTCCTATCCTCTCTTGGTCCAATACTTCTTTCATTTTATTATATACTCTATAGCAGGTATGACTTTATGTAACTTTCAAGCTTCCTTTGGCAAATAGGGTAAATGTTTTTGAGGAATTCTGAAGAATGTCCTATGTACAGATGTAGGGAGTTAAATAGGGTCCTGTCCTCATCTGAAAATTTATGTCAATCCAAAGTCGCAAACTACAACCTTATTTGGAAGTAGGGTTTAGTAAGATGAAGTCATACTGGGTTAGAGCGCATGCCAAATTCAATAGTTGGTGTCCTTATAAGAAGAGAAGAAGATGCAGAAGATGTCTTGAGAGCTTTCACAGGACACACAACCCTGCCAGCACCTGATTCAATCTTATATCTTCCAGGACTCATTTCTGGGCCTTTAAACCACATTTGAAATATTTTGCTATGGCTTCCCTAAAATGAATACACAATCATCTGCAAAGGGAAACTCTCTCAGCCATTGTTTGTTCTTTAATACCTCTCATAAACTGTCATTCTGTTAACATTAAACCAGGGGAGCCCGCGGGTTGCATTCTTTCAGAGTTTCAGGGGGGACATCTCCCAAGGTCAAGAACACACTTCACGGGTTCAACATCCATGCAAGCACACACAATATGGAAGGGCTCCCCTGTGCTGGGTTTAAAGCCTAGCTTCTTTTTTCCAAAGTAAATAATTGTATTAAAAGGGGATAGAGAAAAGAGAATAGGTTTAACAGAGAGGAGAGAACCCCCAGGACAGCGGGGAAAGAAAAGGAATTACATGCTCTTGAGTCTAGTTTCTTAAACTGTGGGTCACATAACTAAATGTGTGCAAGGTAGGGTGTGGAGCAAAGGGGAGGGGACCTTAAAATATTTGGCAATGATAAAAGGTTTCCGAACACACAACTATTAGAAGTTGAATGGAAAATCAACCCAGTCACAAATCTGAGATATTTCTGGCAGCTCTCACCCCTGTTACATTTCTTAGGCAAAAAGGGGTTGGAGTGGGGAAAAGTTTAAGAAGCCCTGGTTTAAGGATGCTCCTAAGAAAGAGACCCTTGTCATTTTGATTTTGCTCAGGACTCCACAAATTAGATAGCTGTCCTTCACTGCAATAAATGTAATGCTATAAACATTAGAATCACTAATGTTACAAAGAGGCAAGAGGGCAACTATTCAGAGGGGATGTTTCATCAAGGCATATGTGATAGGATGAATTCTTTGGAGGCAAGTTCACTAATCAAATGATCTTTTTTTAGAGGAAGATCAGGTTACATACATGAGAGAGGGTGAGAGATCTTTATGAATATGGGACGCCTAGTCTTCAGTAGTGCTATCACTAAAAGCACCACTAGGGGGTGCTCTGGGAGAACTGGACTGTGGACCTTGAATTTAGTCCAGAATAATAAAAGTTCAAGAAAAGAAACCTCATCATTCTAGTCTGTTTCCTTGACTAACAGACCATTGGCGATATGCCTGGATCCGGAATCTGATGCCACCATCAGTATCTAGAAGTTTCTTTCCAGAAAATCAGTTTTCATTCATCCAAGGAGGTTGTCATTCTGAAATGTTGTTTGACTCCAAGTTCATTTCACTGGGGATTGTTAAGTAGGGACAAGCATCAGGAGTTTGTCTTTTTGTTTAGTTTTTAGCTCTATCCTTGGAAACGTAGTTATGTGTTCATCCAAGTGCAGCATCTTGTTAAGGAAAATTATGACGCAAATATTCACACACATTTCAGTTATTCTGTTTTTTTTTAATTGTTTAGGATTCCTGACGCCCCATTCACTCTCAATGGAACGACCATCTCCGAATGCAACAGCTATGTGTACCTAGGTCGAGAGGACAACATGACAAATGACCTGGCACCTGAGCTGCGCAGTTCGGAAGAGAGCGGCTTGGAACGCCTTCAAGAACGTCGAAGAAATAGCTAAGAGGACGAAGAACCTCTGGCTCTGGGCACATCTCTTTGATTCCACTGTTCTTCCTGCATTAACATATGCCTCAGAGACCTGGGCCCTACGCAAACAAGATGAGAACGCTATTCAGGTCTCCCAAAGAAGAATAGAAAGAGCTATGCTTGGAATATCACGTTTCACTCAAATGAGAGAAAGAATCCGGAGTTCTGACATCTGTCGACGATCAAGAATCAGGGATGCTGTCTCATTTGCCAAGGTGTCGAAAATCAGATGGGCTGGTCACGTAATGAGATCTAAAGACGACCGCTGGACTAGAGCTGTTACTGACTGGATTCCATGGGATGTCAAAAGACTGCGTGGCCGCCCACCTACCAGATGATCAGACTTCTTCGTCAAGATCATGAACGATCGGTTTGAGGCCCTTCATGTTCCCGGAGCGAACAGATGCCATTGGGCTACACTGGCACGCGACAGGGACAAATGGAGACGTTACTGGCACCCGCTCGAGCAAATCGATGACTAACGGGAAGTTAAGTGATTAAGTGAAGTGAAGGATCTTTTAAGCTGGCCATTTCCACATTTCCTGACCTCTGCTTGTTCCTCCAACCCTCTGCCTCAAATAGTTCCAGGAGCTTCCCAGGACAGCAAACCAGGAGTAACCTCCAGCAAAGGTGTCTAGAGGAGAGGCAGAAGAGAAGTACTACTATTAAAAATAAAAAGCTAGATGTTTATTGTAAGGAAAGCATCAACCTGGGTGCTCTGTATCTATTGACTCATTTCATCCCGGTAACAATGCTGGAGAGGTTGTTAGTGATAGTGGTGGCATTACCATCATCTAAATTTGGGGGAGGGGTGCTCCCTGAGTTATACTGAGGAACTCAGGGCTACTCCTGATATTACTTACTGGGGTATGACAGGTACTAAGGCTGGAGGTGCTGGGAGGCCTGTGGTGCTCAGATCCAACTGAAAGCAAGGTGTGATCTGCCTGGTATCTTCATCCACATTTTATGTGAGAGGAACTGAAAGGACTTACCCAAACTCATAGCCAAGATAAGGTCACGGTCACGGTCCTCCCGTTGTTCATCGATTTGCTCGAGCGGGCCCAGTAATGTCTCCATTGTGACACTTGTTACTGTGTTTGGCATATCGAATATGTCACGGGGAGCTTGCCAGGCTTTGCCGTGCGGGCGAGATACTCTCGGTAGCTTGCCGGGCTCTCCGAGAGGGGCGGAGGAATCGAACTCGGGTCGGCCATGTTGGCTGCGTGCAAGGCAGACGCCCTACCCACTGTGCTATCGCTCCAGCCCCGCCAGGATAAGACAGAGGGAAATTTGGTTCCTGGTAGATGGTTCTCTGGCCTTTACTCCAAGCCATTACTCTGTGCTATAGATTATCAGAGAAATGAAAGATGGTATAGTCACAATTCAGATATTTATTTTTTTAAGTATGTGCAATTTGTAGATAGCCTCTGTATTTAGGACCTTGCTTTCAGTAAGTACGCACATATGACAAATCAACAGGCTCTGAGCAGATAGAATTCAGTACTTCTAGCCTCCAACTTGCCTCCTTTATAACGAACTGGCTTTGACTCTAAATTTGCTGTGCATGAACTAATCAAATCAGTCTCACATAATAGAAATATAGCTCAGATGCTCAGCAATTTGGGTTGATTTCCCATTGCTTTTAGCATTAGCTTTTAGCATTATCATTTGAAGTTCATGGTGAGTTTCCTTGGTGATGTTTGTCTGTCTGATCAGTGTTTCCCAGAGTGGGGTCATACACTCTCCTGGGGAGACCCTGGAATGAGGGAGGCAGTAGTAGTTTTGTGTGAATTTGGTGGGTATTTCTGTTCCGTTTAGAAGGACAGTTTTCAGGGGGACTGGAAATCCACTCCTTTTGTTTGTTTTTCCTGAAAAGAAAAAAGAGCAGTGATAACCTCTGAAGCTGGCCTTAGAAATAATAAATATAAGCGGATAGATTGTTTCTATTAAAAAATGTATTAAGTTTCTATTAAACTTCTTAGATTCTAAGAAAATATTCCCAGGGTTCTAATGACCCAAGGAAGGAAGGTTAGAAAAAAACATGGTGCTGCAGGGGGAACCATTTCAATCTGCCACTTCTCATTTCCAAGAAACCACAAAGATCTTAGCGTGGTCAGAGGCGGAAGGAAAGTCTCTGGCCAAAGTTCTCGTGCTGATTGGTGCCGCAGGGAAATGACCAAGAGTAGTCGGACTCCTGACATGCACCTCTGGGCCAGTTACTGTGCTGCTTACTGTCTATCCTCCTATCCTCTTACCACTGCTCCTTGTTTCTAGAATTGATCAAGAGTTTCTTGGTGTGTTTGAGGTTTTTCAGGTGAGGGACTGGATAAACTCCAGGGTGACTAGGGAAAGTCCTGATGACTCTCTCTCTCTCTCTCTCTCTCTCTCTCTCTCTCTCTCTCCCCTCCTCCTCCTCCTCTCTCCTCTCTCCTCTCTTTCTCTCTCCCTCTCTCTCTTCTCTCCTTTCTCTTCTCTCTCCTCTCTCTCTCCTCTCTCCTCTCTCCTCTCTTTCTCTCTCCCTCTCTCTTCTCTCCTTTCTCTTCTCTTCTCTCTCTCTCTCTCTCTCTCTCTCTCTCTCTCTCTCTCTCCCTCCTGCTCTCTGTGGTTTGCAGTACTGTTTCTGAGAATGTCTTGTACCTAACATTTTACCACGTTTCAGCAGCACATCCTCCTCCTCTGTCTTATCCCCCAACCCCCTCGATGGTACGTTTCCTACTGAAGACCAGTTCTCATGTTCTTTGTTCCCATTGTCTTTGGGCAGTCATTATTCCCCCATTATGTTTCTTTACACCCCACGTATTAGAGAGATCATTCTGTGTCAGTGTCTCTTCCACTGACTACACTCAGCATGAAGCTCTCCAACTTCCTCCATGGAGCAGCAATTTCCATGACTTTATCTTTTGTCTTGGCTGAGTAATAATCCACTGTGTTAATGCACCATGGTTTCTTTATCCAGTCATCTGTTCTTGGATACTTGGGTTGTTTCCAGATTTTGGCCATCATGAATAGTGTTGCTGGGAACATTAGGGTGCAAATGTTTTTTTCTTTTCCCTCCATTTTGTTTTGGGTTCTTGGCGTTTACTCCAAGAAGTAGAGTTTCAAGGTCAAATGGAAACTCATCCCTAGTATTTCTTAGCATTGTCTATGTGACTTCATCCTTTTTCTTGAAATCCTCTACCCTTGACAGATCTGGATAATCTCAGCCCTCTCTCACCAGTTATTCTCAAACTCTCTTTCTTAGCTTTGAAAGTATGCAATAATAGATTTGGCAGTTAAAAATTTAAGCCACTGAAGACCAAGGATGACTACTATTGGAGTTTCACTGCATGGATGATTTAAGAGATTCCCAAAGTTGACTTATGTCTGTCCCTGAATGTTATAAACACACTGGATACAGAATTATAGCTGATGTCTGCACCTTACAAAATTTTTTTTTTAAAAATCTAATGAGATGTATTAATAGTAGGTCCAAGTTTGTTTGAATGTTTAGAGTTTGGAGTCCACATCTAGTACTGCTCAGGGTCTATTCCTGGCTCTGTGCTTGAGTGACCCCTGGGGCTCTCAGGGGACCAGATGTGACTGCCACAGCTCCATGTAAGGCAAATACAATACCTACTTCTATACCAATGTAGGTATCATTCTACCTTTTATATCTTTCTGGCCCCTTAAAGGCCAATTTAAAATACATGGCAGTGCTTGGTATTTTATGAAGAAAAAGAGCAATAAGGTAACCTATATGTGCCTTTGGTGAAAGAACAAACTATTATGTGTTGGATTTCTTTTAGCAAGAATTGTCAGAAATAAAAATTAGAGCTGAAGTGGGGAGGTCAGGAGAGAGAGCACAGTGATTGGGGCTCTTGTCTTGTATGTGGCTGACCTGGGTTTGATCCCTGACACCTTATATTATCCCCCTAAATCCTGCCAGGACCGAGCCCTGAGTGCAGAAGCAGGAGTAAGCCCTGAGCAACACTGGAAGTGGTGATAGACTCCCTGTGGCTTTTCTCTCTCCTTTTATCCCTTATTTCGATCTTGGCATCCTTCTTGGGATTTAGACACAGACTGTGAATCAGAGCTTCAATTTGTGGAGAAACCTGGACTACTGACAACCTTTTAAAATCTTGTTATATGCTTAAATATATGTAAAGATGTTTAGATGAAGGCAGCAATCTGATTCCTTTTTATATTATGGTTTTAATTGACGTTTATGGGCTAGCTGACCCAGTATAGTCTATATTTAACTTCATAGACCCCTACAAATAATATGTTTATTAAGGTATTTAAACTATCATTTCTACTATTATTTCTACTATTACTGCTCTTTATGTAGTGTTTTTCTAAAGAAATACATAAGCTGGAGCTGGAGGGATAGTAGGGCATTTGCCCTGCATGTGGCCAACCCAGGTTCAATTCCCAGCATCCCATATGGTCCCCGGAGCACCTTCAGGCGTAATTCCTGAGTGCAAAGTCAGGAGTAACCCCTGTGCATCGCCGGGTGTGACCAAAAAAGCAAAGAAAGACAGACAGAAAGAAAGAAAGAAAGAAAGAAAGAAAGAAAGAAAGAAAGAAGCCCTTTTTTTTTCTTTTTTGGGTCACACCCAGCAATGCACAGGGGTTACTCCTGGCTCATGCAGTCAGGAATTACTCCTGCATAAGCCTATTCTTATGGGAAGAGAAAGCTTTGTAAAAAGAACCTGTTTGTAATTTGGGGTTTTTATATGGTCCTTTTAAGTTTTTGAGCATGTAATATTTAATATGTTCCAAATATCTTCTGACTCACGTATAGAAGGAATTTTAAAAAGTTCATGGTCCTAACTCAGGGAATTTATTAAAAAGTAGGAATTTGATAAGTACTTATCAATTTATAACATAATGACCTTTCGGATCTGGATAACCTGAGCACTTAATATGCCACACTTTCCTGATATCAAATAACACCCAAAGGGTAATGGTCTCAAAGGTGTCTCAAAGTTAGTCCGTAATTAATAATGGTCTCAAAGTGTCTCAAAATTAGTCCGTAATTAATACTTACAGACTAACTTTAGACACTGGCAAGATAGGATTTGTTAAATACAATTTAATCATTAAGTGTATAGGGGTCAAAGAGATAGTAGAGTGGGTAAGGCACTTGCCTTGTATGCTGCTGACCTGGGTTCAGTCCCCTCCACCCCATTAGGTGTCCTGAATGCAGGGCCAGTAGTAAGCCCTAAGGACCTCCAGGTGTGGCCGAAAAACCAAAACAATAATGATAATGATAATAATAATAATAAAATACTATATTTATTATATCTCCTCTGGAAAAAGTAGCCTTACCTCTTTATCCTGTTCTAATAACCATATCAATTATATTTGAACTACGTACCTAAGGTTATTCAAAAGAAAGGGAACATTTTAAATAAAAATGAAATATTTACCCAAAGCTATTTAAAAAAGAAACTAGTCAAAACTGAAGTGAGCTTCCAAATACACTTTCACTATTTAAATATTTCAAGGTCAAAGTCAGATTAAGCAACTGGGTCTTAGATATTTTTAGCAGTAGCTACAATTAAGTATTACATCACTGGTCAGTTCTAAAAATGTCAATGTTACTGATAATCATGTCGTAAATCATTAAGAAAGAATATTGGTTGCCTTCTATTATCCTGATGCTCCATGGTCTATAATATATATATATTCATTTAATTCTTAACAACGACCCTGACATCTGAATTTTTCCCCAGTGTTAATCATTTATTTCTATTAACAAAATAGATTCCTGTGCAGTACACACTCTCAGACAAAAACTAAAGTTCTTTTTTAAAAAGAAAAACAGCATGTGAGAAAGGGGCCAGCAAGATAGTACACTGGGTAGTGCACTTGCCTTG
The DNA here is from genome assembly GCF_029834395.1 of Sorex fumeus. Taxonomy (NCBI): domain Eukaryota; kingdom Metazoa; phylum Chordata; class Mammalia; order Eulipotyphla; family Soricidae; genus Sorex; species Sorex fumeus. The sequence continues at coordinate 56,751,446 of NW_026606059.1, forward strand.
CACATGGCAAGTGATCTTTGAGTCTCATATAGTCCTTGAGCACCATCAGAAGTGATCCCTGAGTGTAGAACCAGGAGTAAACCCTCAGCATCACCAGGTATGACCCAACCCTCCATTTCCCCCTGAGGAATATCCATAGGATAGAAAACTTTATCTCACATTCACTAGGAAAAATTAGATTTAATCTAAGGCTAAAAAACATTTCTGTGTAAGGTTTGAAATTCTAATTTTATCAATAAGACAGCAGAAATAAAATGATTTACTCTAGATCACACAGTTAGAACTGAATTTTACAAGAAATTAAAAAATAATTATTAAAGATAATTTTTTATGTTTTTGAGTCACACCCCTACAGTATTCAGGGGTTACTCCTGAATTCGCACTCAGGAATTACTCCTGATGATACTTGGGGGACCATTTTGGTTGAATGGGGATCAAACCTAAGTAGGTCGCATACAAGGCAAGCCCCTACCCATTGTACCATTGTTCTGTCTGCTGAAAACAATTTCTTGAAGTAACCCAGGAAGAAAAAGTTCTCTCATCACTCAAATGCAAAGGCCCAGGGAACAATTGGGCCTTCTCAAGGTAGAGACAGAGTTTTAACCAAACCACATCCCTCTCCGGTTCCACTCACAGGCTTTTCTTTCCATCCTGGTCCCAGGACTGTTCACTGTAAAAGAGCTTCACTTTATCCCAGGATCTAGCTGGAGGACAGTCATCCTTGGCTTCCTGAGGTCTGGGAAGTTCTTGCTCCTATCACTGGTAATGCCACTTAGGCATGATTTAGAACATCCATCTGGGTATACAAGGAACAAGCCATGGTCTTGGTAAATTCCAAGGTTTCCGGAACTTTACCTTGAGCATGGTTCACATGGTCGATGTCTCTGATTTGAGATCCCTGTGAACCAAAAACATGTTTTTCAGCATTGGTATCTGGGCGTGGAACATCTGGGATCTTTCAAATCTTTGATAACTTTTCACTCATTGTGGGTTATCATTTTTTCCTGCAGTGTCCAGCCCCCACCCCCCCCTTTTTTTTTATCCTAGGCCTTAGTATAGTTGATTTTTTAAAGTGTAAATAAATAAATAAGAGAAAACTTCCAAGGAAGTCAGTTATTAATGATGAATGCAAACAAAAATGTTGAATTATTTTCCTATAGCTCTTTGTTTCCTGCTATAACAAATTATCACAAACTTGCTCGAGCGGGCCCAGTAACGTCTCCATTGGAGACTTTGTTGTTACTGTGTCTGGCATATCGAATACTCTCGGTAGCTTGCCGGGCTCTCCGAGAGGGGCGGAGGAATCGAACTCGGGTCGGCCATGTTGGCCGCTTGTAAGGCGAATGCCCTACCCGCTGTGCTATCGCTCCAGCCCATCACAAACTTAATCACAAAATTATTGTCTTACTCAATTTTCAATGGACCTCTAAAATTTAAAATGAATTTTAGAGCATAAAAGTTGTTAGCAGAGCTATATTTCAGCAATTACTCCCGGCTCTGCATGCAGAAATTACTTTTGGCATTGCTCAGGAGACCATATGGGATGCTGGGTCAGCCAAATGCAAAGAAAGTGTCTTATCCTCTGTACTACATCTCTGGTCCCAAGCTATGTTCCTTTTGTAGACTCTGAAGGAGAATGTATTTCTTTGTCTTTTTTAGCTTCAGTATGTGCCCGACATTCCCTGTGTAGCTTCTGATGCCAGCTAGCTACTTCACACAGCAGTCCCCTCCTTCATTCTTCCTGTCTTCTTGGCCATTCTTTTTCCCTTTTCAGAACCACTGTGATTATATTATATATACTCATGGATAACCCAGGATACTCTAGACACATCAAAATCCTTAATATAATCATAGAGATAATTTCTTTGCCATATTAAATACCACATATACACCTTCTGGGAATTAACTAGCGGACAACTTTGGGGAACTGTTATGTTTGCCACAAAAGTGAAGAAAACAATTCATTATAATGTAATTTATTTAGCTCTTATAATTTCTGTATTGGGGCTGGAGCGATAGCACAGCGGTAGGGCATCTGCCTTGCATGCAGCCAACATGGCCGACCTGAGTTCGATTCCTCCGCCCCTCTCAGAGAGCCTGGCAAGCTACCGAGAATATCTCGCCCGCACGGCAGAGCCTGGCAAGCTACCATGACGTATTTAATATGCCAAACACAGTAACAACAAAGTCTCCAATGGAGATGTTACTGGGCCCGCTCCAGCAAATCGATGAACAATGGGAGGACAGTGACAGTGACAGTGACAATTTCTGTATTAAATGGGCCAGTGAGCTAAATATGGTGGAGCACAATGCTTTGCATGCAGGAGGCCCAGGTTTGATCCCAGCAATATCTGGTCTCCTAAACACTGCTGGGAGTGACCCTCCAAGTACTAAGCATGATCCCTGAGCACAGGTGGTATGCCCCAACAAATGAAAAATTAAAAATTAAACAATGTATTTTAAAGGGCTGGAGCAATAGCACAGTGGTAGGGTGTTTGCCTTGCGCCGGGCCATCCCTGCCGAGCCTGGTTCGATTCTTCCGCCCCTCTCGGAGAGCCTGGCAAGAGTATCTCGCCTGCGCGGCAAAGCCTAGCAAGCTTCCCGTGATGTATTCAATATGCCAAACACAGTAACAAGTCTCACAATATTTAAGAAATGCTCTATATAAATAATATGTGGCGAAATCTCCCAATCTTTTTTAAGATTTGAAATACTCCTTTAATAGTACATTTGCCAGATCAAATATCAAAAATAGAAGATGGAAAAGAGAAGAAGCCATCTCTCCCATGGTATAGGTTCCACAAATATTACTTCATTGAGCTGTCTTCATTGGTTTCAGGGATGGCTTTTAAGCCATGGCCAAGGTTCCAAACTGCTTGTTACAATAAGGCAGAAGTCTCTGAACCCTCCTGTTCTGTACCCAACACCACAGTGAGAGGTGTTCCCGTAATAGCCAGAGCTGGCCTGACATCAGAGATGCTTCTGGACCCTTCACTAGGTTGAGTCTCATCCCAGCCACCCAGGAGGGGTCGGGTGATCCTACCACCAGCCCAGACAGAAATTAGGCAGCTGAAAACCTCCACACCACGATCACTACCATGCTCATGGCTGGTCTCCACCCTCAGGATGTGTCTCATCCAGAAATTGATCTGGCTACAAGACTTTTAATATGATATGAAATATCTGTCATTACTCCTGGGCAGTTAAATAATAATGATATGGAGGCTTGTTGCCTCTATTTGTAATTGAATCTATGGCTAATTTCAGTTAGAAGGTAGTGACAATAAAGACATGATTATTTCTCATTTAGGCTTCTGTATTTTCATATTTTATTACTGACTCTTTGAGGGAGATCTCATAAAGATCTTCTGGAAGGTCTCAGTAAAGAATGTCTGTAATGAATCAATAGAATTCTTCAAACATCAGCTTTAAGTCTTTGTAACATGTGTCCAGCTTTTTTCATAAAGTCTTAGGACAGAGATACTTACTTCATGTTTTAAAATAAGGTTATAATATTCTATTGAAGGTGAGAGAATCTGGCATTCCAATAAATGTGCACTGAGAATTATGAAACATCCTCTAGGCTCAAATATGATGGAAATATCAAAATGATTTCTCTCTGCTACTGTGGAACTTTGACTCTTTCGACTCTTTCCTTGTGTGACGTTGGCTAAATTATTGAATCACCAATTACCAATCTTCTCTTATCTTATCAGAAAAAAAGGGATTAGGCCAAAGAGACAGTATAGTGGGGTAGTTAGGGCACTTGCCTTGTACTCACATAACCTGGGTTGGATACTCTGGTTATGCAAATGTCTCTGAACCCTTTCAGGAGTGACTATTCCTGAGCACAGAACCAAGAGTAAGCCCCCTGAGCCCAAAACAAAAAAAAAAAAGGAAGAAGAGGATTATATAATCTTCTTCTTCTTCTTCTTTTTGTTTCTTTTTGGGTCACACCTGGCGATGCACAGGGTTTACTCCTGGCTCTGCACTCAGGAGTTACTCCTGGCGGTGCTCAGGGGACCATATGGGATGCTGGGAATCGAACCTGGGTCAGTCGCGTGCAAGGCAAATGCCCTACCTGCTTTGCTATCTTTCCAGCCCCTAGCACAAAATATTCTTAATTTTAATGTTTCTTAAAATTTATGACTGGCAATGAAGTCATTGCGCATTTCAGTTGGACATTTAGAATTACTGTGAATGAGATTTATTGGAATGTTTGACAAAACATTTAACAATTCCTTCACCAAATTTCAATATAGATGGAAAACTGTCAAGTAGAAAAGGCAAGGAATGCTGTCTGGAAAGAATTTCCTGGAAGCTTGCAGCTGATTTTCCTATTGAGTTAGGGGAACCTACTGTATCAGGTTCCCCTGAAACTAAATTTAGGTAGGGAAGGGTTTTCTAGACTTCTTCTTTCTTGTCTGATGTTATTCTTTCAATGGAACATGGAACAATTATTTTGGACAACCACTCCAGGTTGTAATTATTTAGCAAGCTAATTTTCAGAATTCCTGCTCTTGGTAAATTATAGTTTAAAAAGTAAAAGTGAGGGCTGGAGAGATAGTACAGTGCACAGGGTGTTTGCCTTGCACACAACTCACCAAGTTCAGTCCCCTAGTGGCCTCATAGGGCCCCCAACTCCATCAGGAGTGACCCCTGAGCACAGGGCCAGGAAAAAGCCCTGAATACTGCTGGGTGTGACCCCAAACCCATTTTTTAAAAAAAGTAAAAGTGAAAATCTACTGGAGAATAATTTCAGCAGTTCATTGTGAATAGAAAGCAGTCATTCTAGCTTCCAATAGTTTATTGATAACGACTGGTATTTTTGCTGCCCAATGAAGTAATTTTAATGATGTGTTTATAAGCTCCAGTCATTCACTTTGATGATTTTCCCCTTAAGCTAAAGTTATGTCTTCTTTCAGTTTTTGTTTACAAAAATATTTTTACAACCATATTTTGTATGTCTTAACTATACAAAAATATCACTCCAGCTCCCAGCAGTCTTTCTGTTCCAGTTCTTGACCTTGCCATTTCAAGCTGGTACTGACAAGGAAGAATTTAGAGCCTATTTTTGAGACCTTCTAAAAACTGCCAGAAACCAAAGACAGTCTATAAACATGAATGTGATCCTTGCTAAGTTTTAAAATCAGTCAGTGCAGTCTTTGCACTCGCTGCGGGTAAATTCTAAGATGGAGTGTTAGTTGTACCAGTTTTCCTTGAACCCAATTACTTCTCACTCCAAATGCTAACTACAGTTGAAAATAGTTTTATAACCAGAAGGAACTTTGAATGATGGATGCAGGATAGTAGTAGCATTGTAAGCATAAAACATTATTTTCAATATCACTGTGAATCATGATACAATGATGAAAACGCACTTTGAGTTCATTTAGTCAAATTGTTTTTTTCTTTTTGGGTCACACCCGGCAATGCACAGGGGTTACTCCTAGCTTTGCACTCAAGAATTACTCCTGGTGGTGCTCCGGGGACCATATGGGATGCTGGGAATTGAACCCCGGTTGGCCATGCGCAAGGCAAATGTCCTACCCACTGTACTATTGTTCTAGCCCCTAGTCGAATCTTTTGACCAACAGGAAACTTGATTCACCTGGGACCCTCTTGGAGAACACTTACAGGGGTGCTTTCTTTTTCTATGAGATTTCACCTATGTATTCCACCTATTATTTGTTTATTTGCTCCCATTATCTATGAGATTTCACCAACTTGCACTGCAGATTGGAGCTTGAAATGCTCAGGATATTTGCTGGTTTCATTCAAACTGTCTTAAGGCTGCCAATTCACTCATGAGAAAAACATTTAATGTGCATGTGGTATGTGCTTACAATTGAAACTTTAGGGATTCAGTGGTGAATGAGACAGAAAAAAATGTCCTCCCATCATGGAGCCTGGGTCTTTCCCACAAGATTACTAGCTGAGGAAACCTTCAGGATAAAGGTATGTTCTGACTCTTAGAACATACTCCAGCCATTTGGATTAGCATTAAAACATACCATGGTTGTGCTCAGTATGAGAATTTTTATAAGTATAATGCTAACATCCTAATGTTCTAACTAATGACTTCAGTAGAAAACTGAAATTTGTTATTTCAGATTTGCTATTTAGATTGATAACATCACAATAGGGCTTAGACCTTAGACATACTCTTAGTCTTCACTAATTTGAAAAACATTTCTTCTGCACCTATTGCTTTGAGAGAAGCACAGGCACAGCCGGGAATAAGATGCTATTCAAATACTGAATGAGCAATAAGGTGTGCATGTGAGTGTGTGTGTGCTCGCGCGCGTGCGCGTGTGTGTGTGTGTGTGTGTGTGTGTGTGTGTGTTGGCACCAGATAAGTGATATGATATACTCTAATTTGGAGGAAAGGATGGTGAGAGAAATCTTAGATTAGATGGTAATGTTTCAACGAATACCTGGAGAATGGATAAAAATGAATTGTGTAGAAAGAGCAGAATGATGAAGACACAAGAGGGCTCTGGGTAAAATAAAGGTGGCATAAGCAGGTCTAAGGCAAAATGGAGCTTGGAGAATTCCAGAGGGAGCAAGAGACCAGCATGTCTATAGCTTAGTACAAGAATGATTCAGGTGTTGCTGATAATAAGGGACTTGGCAAAGATTGGGTGCCGCATCCTGCTAGTTATGTGTACCTAGGTTGAGAAGTCAACATGACGAATGACCTGGCACCTGAGTTGAGCAGGAGGAAGAGAGCTGCTTGGAATGCCTTCAAGAGCATCGAAGAAATAGCTAAGAGGACAAAGAATCTCCAGCTCTGGACACATCTCTTTGATTCCACTGTTCTTCCTGCATTAACATATGCCTCGGAGACCTGGGCCCTACGAAAACAGGATGAGAACACTATTCGGGTCTCCCAAAAAGGAATAGAAAGAGCTATGCTGGAAGATCACACTTCACTCAAATGAGAGAAAGTATCCAGAGTTCCGACCTTGGTTGACGGTTAAGAATCAGGGACACTGTCTTGTTTGTCAAGGCATTGAAAATCAGATGGGCTGGACACTTAATGAGATTTGGAGACGACCGCTGGACTAGAGCCATTACTGACTGCATTTCATGGGACGTCAAAAGACTGCATGGACGCCCACCTACAAGATGGTCAGACATCTTCATCAAGACCCTGAACGATTTGTTTGAGGCTCTTCGTGTTCCTAGAATGAGCAGATGCCATTGGGCTACACTAGCACGTGACAGGGATGAATGGAGACGTTACTGGTGCCGCTCAAGCAAATCGATAATTGACAGGAAGTCAAGCTATCAAGCGATCCTGCTAGTGATAACAAATTGTTGATGAGTTTTAAGGCAATCACAAATAAGTTAAATTTGCATTTTATAAATGACTGTGCCTACTGTGGAAAATGGATCCAGTTTTGAGATGTCAGCTAGGAGATTACTATTGCATTCTAGGTGGGAAATGATTTTCTAGACCAGAGAAATGACACAGATGGAAAGAAGTGGACCTAAGGTTTGTTTGGCTTTGACATAGCCAAGAAGTAGATCTGAAGAAATTGCAGAGAAGATCCCCCAGCTCCCTTACTTGACTGGATACACAATAATAATAGCCTTCAGTCATAAAGAAAACACTAAATTAGGAAGCAAGTTGGAAAGAGGCACAGAAAGAGCTTGATTTCCTTTTTGTATCATCTCTGGTACCCAGTACAATTAGAGGTTTGTTTTTCCTTGTTGATGGTGTTTGTTTTTGACAGTGCCAGCAATCAAACCCAGGGCCTTGCACATGCAAGGCAAGCTTCTACCCTTGAACTACATTCCCAGCCCAAGGTTGAAGATTTTAAAGGAGGATGAACGTTATCTAGAGACATTATCTTACCTGAAACTGTGACTTGAACTTTTTATGTAAAATCCTTTGATTTTTTCCCCCTACTATTGCCCCATCTTGGTTAATAGTGACACTGATGCCTGAATTCCTCTATAGTAAAGAGAGAATGTTTTAGACATAAAATGTGTGTGGCAGGGTGAGTTGAACTAGGAGACCAGAATAATGGGGGAGGAGAGTATGACACGAAGAATTCCTTACTTTGAATTTCACAGGAGAGGTAGACTGTTTGGAGAGCAGGGTCAAATCTGAGTCATTTCAACACACCACACAGGCAGAGACAATGTTCATGAAAAACGAACTAGTTCCTGACATTTCATTTGCTATCAATGGAACGAACATCTCCGAATGCAGCAGTTACGTGTACCTGGGTCAAGAACTCAACATGAGGAATGACTTGGCACCAGAACAGCTCAGGAGGAAGAGAGAGGCGTGGAACACCTTCAAGAGCGTCAAAGAAGTTGTTAAGAGAACAAAGAACCTCCGGCTCTGGGCACATCTTTACGACTTCACTGTTCTTCCTGCACTAGCATATGCCTCAGAGACCTGGACCTATGAGAACAGGATGAGAACGCTATTTGGATCACCCAAAGAAGAATCGAAAGAGCTGTGCTTGGAGTATCATGTTTCACTCAAGTGAGAGAAAGAATCCAGAGTTCCGACCTCACTGCCTTGTTTGCCAAGGTGTTGAAAATCAGATGAGCAATTTAGAGACAATAGCTGGAATAGAGCCATTACCTACTGGATTCCACAGGATGTCAAAAGAACACCTCACTGCCCACCTACGAGATAGTCGGATTTCTTTGTCAAGACCCTGAACAAATGGTTTGATGCTCTTTGTGTTCCTGGATTGAGCAGACTACATTGGGTTACATTAGCATGTGACAGGGTTGAATGGAGACATTACTCAAGCCCACTCGAGCAAATCAATAAACAATGGAATGACAAGTTATTACAAGTGATTACACAGGCCAAGATGTGGGATCCCTGGGCTCATACTTGCAGTGTAAGGATATGAAAGCCAAGGAGAATGATAATGAGGAACACATGTTTTGAAGAGATGGGGTTGAGTTCAGGGATGTTGCCCAGAGATTTCCTAGATCTCTGCTAGGAAACTTTTGTAACCTAGCAGAGATCACCCTAACTTGTAAGCCCCTGTAGAACCTATGGGCCTGCAAGTCCCCCTGACCACTGCTCTACTAGTGTAGCTTTGGTTCTCCAAAGAGCCTGTCACTGTGCCTGGACTTGTCATCGGTGAAGGCTTTTCTGTTAATATATTGGCAATTTTCATTGTTTCACATTACTGTTGAATTTCTTACAATATTACAAATATTTCTTGCACTTCTAATAGACTGTAAGCATCCTACGGGGTCAATGACTGTGGATTATAATTTGTGTTCTTCATTTATTCATGTCTGCAATGAATAAATTTGAGCATCTTTTTTGTCATATTCTGTGATAGGAGTGGGGATTTAGCAGTAAAGGTACAGAGAAAGTCTATTTGCAAAGTTATTCATAGTTGTGTTTCAGTCATACAACGTTCCAACACCAATTCATCCTCCGATGTCAACTTCCCTCCACTGGTGTCTCCCAGTAGCTTATCTTTGATAGGGGGAAATTAGACAAGGGAGACAGGAGAGCATGACTCATTCAATCTAGTAAATAAGTACCAATTAACAAAAATGGCTAAAACAAAAGTGATTGAAAAGAGATTAAAGAGAATAATTCTATGTATCCTATGAATTCCAGAGTAAGAGATCACTCTAGTTAAGGTGATCTGAAGAGTAGTTTTAATAAGACAGCAAGGTGGAAGGAGTAGGGAGCTACTTTCAGAGGGAGCAGCAGGGACCACCACTGTGACAGGGATAAGGTAGGTCTGTCCCAGGATGATGGTAAGGGAGGTTTGTGTCACTGGAGTCTAAGGCAAATGGCAGCATGTAAGGAGATGAGGTTTCAAATATGGACCGGGACCCGGGAGGTTATGTAAGGTCCGATGGATGTCAGTGAAATATTTGGATTCTATTCTAATATAAAATCCAGGGGGAGCAGGGAAGAGTTAGGTAAGAGAGTAACATGATCTGATTTATGTTTTAATATCTGTCTGCTTTAAGGACCATGGGCTTGAATGAGGCTTTAGTGGAAGGGGGCGAACCATTAGGTTATTGTGGTTGTATAGAAAGGGCATAGTGGTCTGGACGAAGACTGTAGCAGTAGACAAAAGAGAAGTGGTCATATGTGAGATATTTTGAAAGAGAGACGAAAGATATGCTGGTGAAATTGGATGTGAGAAGAAAGAAAAGAAATTAAAAGATGATGCCTAAGGACTTTTAAAAATAGTCAAAATAAGATATATTCTATATATCATAAAATGCATCCATTGAAAATCTTTAATTCATTCATCTTCATTGTATTTACAGAGTTGTGCAACCATCCTCATAGTATACTGCAGAATATTTTCATCACTCCAAAAAGAAATCTCTTTAGTGAGAAATCACCCATTAGTGCCAGGGACCAGTCCTAGGTGAACAGGGTTGAAGCAAGGTCACTGCAGGGGGATTAACAAAATGAGACAGAAATAAGAGAAAAGAGCAAGAGGTCGTGGAGGCAAAGAGCCTGGTGGATGGAAGCACCAACTATCCTTCATGTGTGATATTTATTTTTTAGAACAAGGACTCATTACAAGATAAAAAGGGGATGGGTGGTGGTGGGGAGACATTTAGCCAATTGCCAATCTAAGCTAACCTGGCTAAACTTTTTTGCATACCCAAGGTCCTGCATTTGTGCTGTATCAAAATGGGTGCTTCTTTTGGGAGGAAGAGCAGAGAAAAGGCATGTCTCAGTGACTGTCCACATCGGCACCATCTTTCTGAATTTCAAGGTTCTGGGTCCTGCCTATTCTGTTTTTTCATATTGCATAGTAACTCATTCTTTCCAACACTTTAGCAGTCATGCTTCAGTCTCTCCACAATCTAGTGTATTATTTCCCCAGGGCTGCTATAAGAAATGACCAGGAACTGGGTAGTTCAAAACAACAGAAATGTTCTCTCTCCTGTTTTGGAGGCCAGAAATCCAAAATCAAATTGCCAGAGGTGGAGAAATAATACAGCGGGTAGGATAGGGTGCTTGCTTGCACACAACCAACCTGGTTTCAATTCCTGGCACCCTGTATAGTTTCCTGAGCACCGCCAGGAGTAATTTCTGAGCACAGAGTCAGGAGTAAGCCTTGAGCAATGCTGAATGTGACAAAAAATCAAAAAGAAAGAAAAAAAACCCACCAAGTTGTCAGAGGTAGGACTCCCTCCAAGGCTCTAGTGCAGGAACCTGACTCGCCTCTTTTGACTACTGCTGTCTCAGAATGATCCGTGGCTTGTGAGTGCAGCCTCACGCCTCTCCCAATCTTCCTGCCTCCCTCTCCATGTCCCCTTCTCTTTTAAGGACTATTGGTAAAGAATTTAGACACCAGTTGACAATTCCTGATTAATCTCATCTCAAGGTCCTTACCTTTACTATTTATTTATTTATTTATTTATTTATTTTTCTTGAGCTTCCCATCCCCCCACTTTTTAAAAAAATTATTTATTTATTTATTTATTTATTGAATCACTGTGGGAAAATTACAAAGTTTTCAGGTTTAGGTCTCAGTCATGCAAATATCAAACACATTTCCCTTCACCAATACTCATCTTTTACCACGAAGAACCGCAATAAAACCCCACCTTCCATCCCTCCCAATGCCTGTGATAGTGTTAATTTCAGTTAACACTCTATCTACTTTGACTAGATTCATTGTTTCTATAAAAGATGCACCATTATTATTTAGACTTTACCCCCCCTCCCAAATCACACATGTTGAAAAGGCGTTGTGAAATGATTTGCTTTCTACAGCTGGGTTCAAGAATTAAATTAATTAAAGAATTAAATTGATCCTTAACTTTGTTATATCTACAAAAGCCTTTTTCCTAAGTGGTGTCACATTAGGTTCTTGGGGCTAGGAGATGGTGTTTGCAGGAGACAGGGGAGCATGACTCATTCGACTGAGTACACCTAGGCAATCACTATAATAAATTTGTTCTTTAGATTCGCCTATTATAGACATTGAATTTCTGGACTGGACTGATAGCACAGCAGGTAAGGTGTTTACCTTGCATGCGGCCAATCTGGGTTCGATTCCTCTGCCCTTCTCGGAGAGCCTGGCAAGCTACCCAGAGTATCTCGCCCTAAAGGCAAAAGCCTGGCAAGCTCCCCGTGACATATTCAATATGCCAAAAACAGTAACAACAAGTCTCACAATTTGTTGTGAGACGTGTTACTGGTCCCACTCTAGCAAATTGATGAACAACGGGAGGACAGTGCTGCAGTGCTACAGGCGTTGAATTTCTAGGAATTTAACCCCTCAAATTTAGGTGACTGGTAATGCTATTTATAAGCTTCACTCATGCTCATGGATAAATAGTGCAGAATCAAGTCGTTGCAAACTAATTTTTTGTGTGTGTGTTTCACTTTAGTGCAAAACTTCTGAAAGTGTAGTTTATTGTTATCATCTCCATTTCCTCATTTCCCAACTATTTATTGCCCCCGTTCAATTAGACTTTCACTGCACCCAAACTGCTTTTATCTGATCCTTGCTAAGGTCTGTGTTATTAAACCCAATCTTCACTTATCTATTATCATTTTCCTTCACATTTCAGAGGCACATGAAATAGTGAACTTTGACATGAAAGTATGTTCGAGGGAAGACTTGTCTTGTTAAAGACATTGACATAGGATCATGAAAGATGCTTTTATGCTTGTGGGTCGTATCTAGTAAGGTACTCTTAAAAGATGTCAGAAACTGGGCGTTAATTTTTAGGAATGGCCTTCCTATGCAAGCAAGATCCCAAATCACACACTTCTCATAAGAGTAGGAGTCTTTCATCTACTTTTAAAGGAGATAATGCTCAGAGGTAATAATGTTTAGGAAGATAGTGATATCTCCCAGTCTTATTCTAGTACTCAAAAGCAGAGCTGGATTTTCAGCCAATATTTTGAGTTTAGATAGAGTTGACATTTTGCAAAATAAGCAGGATGGAAAGAGTAGCATGCAAGCAAGCTACCAATGTTTCCAAAGGGATGATTCCAAAGGTAATGGAACTTTAAGTCGAATATAACAGAAAGGAGGAACAATATTGATAGATAATGAACAAAATAGAGTAATGGATTCAAGGGAAGGTAAGAATAAGTGACCCAGAAGGCAAGGAAGTGATGAGAGAGGGGAGTGCTATGGCTGAATGTTAAGGAGAGAATGCTGTTCATGATGATCAGGCCAGGTCTGATCACAGGAGTAAATGGCTGGTGATTTGGGAGCGTGAGAAAGAGCAAAGGATCATTGGAGGGAAAGGAAATAAGAGAGATTCGGGTGCCTGGTAAAATGCTGGACAGAAGAAGGTTGCTAACAAAAGAAAAAAAGGTTGAAACATGTTCATCAGGTACAGTTTGATTGACTAAATCCTGTATTTCCTCATGCCTCAGGGACAACATTTCAGGAGGAAATCAATTGGGGGTAGTTTTGTTGTTGTTGTTGTTGTTGTTGTTGTTGTTTTACCCAGCGATGCTCAGGGGTCATTCCTGGCTCTGCACTCAGGAATCACTCCTGGCGATGCTTGGGGGACCATATGGGATGCAGGGGATTGAACCCAGGTCAGCCATGTGCAAGGCAAACGCCCTATCTGCTGTGCTATTGCTCGTAGTTTTAAAAGGATAATGATAAGCAGAAGTTCAAAGTGGAGATTACTAAATCAGCACATCTGAAGCTAGTGAGGCAGCATATTGTAAACTGAAGGCGTTGTCATGAATATTAGCAAGAGGAAACACAGACCTTTCATTTGGACAAATTTGCAACTCATGAAATGATAAGATTGTGGTGGCTCAGCTTTCAGCTTTAGGATGTTTCTCAGCAATCAGGTCACTGTTTCTCTGCCCTGCTTGACCGAGCCTTATAGAGGGGGAAGCTTAAACTCTGCAGTTTAGGGAACCAGAGAAATTAAATTTGCTTGTTTGTTTTTATTTTGGTTTTGGGGTCACACCTGGCTGTGTTCAGAGTTTATTCTTGCCTCTGTGGTCAGAAATCACTCCTGGCACAAGCTCAGAGGCCAGGGCAGGAACCACATGAGTGCTAGTGATTGAACTCAAGTCAGCTGTGTGCGCCATATTCCCTGTACTATTGCTCTGGCCTCTGGGACCAGAGAGTAGAATCCAGTCCATAACTTATTCGGTGACTTGGTCAAGTTACTGACTCTAACTGTACTTCTAGCTTCTTTTCTTAAAACACAAGGATTAAAAGTACTTTCTCCCTGATTGGGCTCTTACTGTAGTACTGTAGCACTGTCCTCCCGTTGTTCATCGATTTGCTCGAGCAGGCTCAGTAACGTCTCCATTTTGAGACTTGTTGTTACTGTGTTTGGCATATCGAATACGCCACGGGTAGCTTGCCAGGCTTTGCCATGCAGGCTAGATACTCTCAGTAGCTTGCCCAGCTCTTCGAGAGGGTCGGAAGAATCCAACCCAACTCAGCCGGGTGGCCGGCCGCATGCAAGGCAAACACCCTACTGCTGTGCTATCGCTCTAGCCCTTACTATTATTTCTTTTTTTTTCTCATGGAGGCCTCCTCAGGAGGTCAGGGAGCCCCTCCCAGAGATTCTTTGCTAACCTAGGCAATGGTAGAATCTGCGGTCCAGGATGTAACCTGGGGCCTGCTGTGCTGGGGATTATTTAGGCCACCCCATCAGCAATCAAGGTCCATACCAGGCTATCAGGGGACCATGTGGTGCCAGGGATTGAACTGAGGCTAGATGCATGCAAAGCATAAGACTTAATTCCTGTACTATTCTCTCTCTCGCTCGCTCTCTCTCTCTCTGTCTGTCTCTCTCTCTCTTTTCCTTTCCCTGTCCCTCCCTCACTCCCTCTCTCTTTCTCTCTTTATTTGGGGACACACTGTCTGTCCTGAGGTTTCACTCCTGTGGATCTGGAAGGCCACATGGGGGTACCAGGGATCAAACCTGGGTTAGTTTATATGCAAGGCAAATGCCCTAACCATTGCACTACAGCTCCACTCTACCACTACCACCCCAATGTACTACTCTGTGCACCACCACCCTACCCTCACTATTGGGTTATTAATAGAGCTGTTCTGTATTTAAGGTTTTGTATAGTACTTGAACCATGATAAACATTCAATAATAGTGAGCAATCACCTTTGCCATTATTGTTATTGACTATAATCTATAGATAATAAAAGCTACTTTGTAAGACTAATAGGTTTAAATGAGATAAAGTATGGAAAATAGGTGTATTCCATGAGTCGAACTCTAAATAATGATTAGCTATTACTAGGAAATCAGTCATTGACCTAATCGTATAGTTACCTTTATAACAAATGGGGTGTGACAGAAGGAGGAATAATCTAAATTAAGTTATGCTTAATATACTCTTAGGTTGTTTCCATAGTTTGTCTAGTATTAACATAGGGGTGCACCTTTTTTTTGATTTTTAATTTTATTTCCCTTATATATATGTACCCCAAAATAGGATTTCTGGATTATTTGATAGTTCTATTACATTTGAAGAAAACCCACCATCTTTTATTATATCCCCACTAACTTTTTCTCAGTATGTTTCAGGTTAAGCATTTTTAACAAGAGATAAAAAGTAAACAGTTGCTGGAGAGATAGTATATGATGGGTAAGGTATTTGCCTTGCGTAAAGCTGCTGGATTTGATCCCGGCACTCCAGATTGTTCCCTTGTGCATCTCAAGTAGTGATTCCTAAATACAAAGTCGAGAGTAAGCCCTGAGCACTACTAGTTGTGACCTTCTACCAAAAAAAAAAAAATCAAACAAAACAGAACAAAAAGAAAAAAAAAACAAATACAAAGGGCTATAAGGGAGCTTTTAGAAATTATGAAAATGTCTATTTTCTTGATTTGAGACATAGTACCATGAATATGTTCATAAATCTAAGTGTGCCAAATTATATACATTAACTATGTATATATTTTAATACCTATTGTACTTCATTAGAACACAAAAAGCATTGATTGGCTACTTAATTAAAAACTTTAACAAATAACCTAAGCATACATCTGTACAGAAAATTATGACAGTTGCTAAGATGAATTAGACGGGGAAGATTTCTTCAAGTTATTTATAAATGAAATATTCCATGTATTAGAATGCAAGAAGATTCATTAAGAGTAATGATGTGGTTCAGATAAAGAGCTCTTATCTTGATCACAAGAGCCTCTAAGAGTCACCTCAGCAATGAGAAGAATTTTTGTCTGGGCCCTGAAAAAGTGGAAAAGAGTGGAGATACAGAGAAGACTTGGGTCAGTGTAGTGCAAACAGGGACAATCTCTGAGCCTAGATGCAAAGAGTGGAGATCCTGGAGAATACCAGGGCACCATGAAAGGACCACTAATGAGAGACACTGCTGCAAAAGTGGTTTCCAATTCAGTCATGAATCCCTAAGGGAAATTGTTGGAAATTTATGACAGATTGTAATGCTAGTCAACAAATCCTGGTGGCTCAAACATTAGAGCCTACAAGGATGAGAAGAAAGGAATAAAATGTAAAACATTGAATTGGTTAGGCCAGGGATATGTTTAGGCCCCTGTGCTCCTGGCCTAACCTATCAAGTGGTAGAGTACCAGCTACCCTATGCAAGGCTCTGAGTTCAAATCACAGTACTGTGTGTCCCCTTGAGCATCTCTAGATGTGGCCCTGGTGGATCCTGAGCATCTAACCCTGCACACTCAGCATCTCTGGGTGTGAATCCTATTTTTAAAAATGTAATCACTGTCACTGTCCTCCTGTTGATCGTTGAATTACTCAAGCAAAAGCCAGTAATGTCTCTATTCCTCCCAGGCCTGAGATTCTAGCAGCCTCTTCTTACTAGTATTTTCCCAACGATTGGAGGCTTAGGGGAATGTCAGGGGAATGAGACCTGTTGTCGTTATTGTATTTGGCATATCGAATATGCCACGGGGAGCTTGCCAGGCTCTGCCCGTGTGGGCGAGATACTCTCGGTATCTTGCCGGGCTTTCTGAGAGGCATACATTTATATATTTTTCTCTATGATTTGTTGCCTACTGTCTGAACCCCATCAGATATGGTGTAGTAATAGTGGAAAATGGGTAGGAAGTGTCTGCAGCCGTGTGGTCCGGAAAGCGGCCTGGAGCATGGCTGTGGTTGGGTAGTAGAGGTTGGCTGCCGGGGCTGGGTCCCTTGGAGTGGGGAGGGCTCTCACCCACCCCACAACCTGGCGCAGAGGTAGAATATGTAGTGTTTGGCAAGGACATGTTATAAAGTAAGGAGGAGGGTAAGGATTGTGCAGAGTTTGAGTTTGGAAGGTATATAAATGAAATACAGTTCAAGGAGTGGGTATTAAAAGAAAATGGTATTTATGGTACAGGTTGCAAAATAAAAGTCAGAAAGCATCTTAACTATGAAAAGTACAAAAATACTCTGAATTTCAAATCCTGTTTGAATATCCTAGACACAGTTTGGACCCACAGTATGTGCAGAATAGGCGAAAACATAAACAACATACAGCCCATTTTTGTGTTACCTAAATGAGTAGCCTTCTTATTGAAGACATTAACTGAACATTTTACTAACAAAATGTGGCTATCTTTTGGAATTTATTTCCTACTCACCCCAGGTTCTCTTTTCAACCCACTATAATTTAACCTCAGCTCTCAGCTTTTAAATGAAATTTCATGTCAAGAGGTCATAATGATTTCTTCATTGCAGATCCAAAAAGGACTCAAAATAATTTTCTCCAAGGCATATTTAATTATAAAAGTCAAGTTGTAAAAAAAAAAAGTCAAGTTGTTCTACAGTTTTCATTTCTCAAAGACAGGTCAACTCTTATAAAAGTTTCTTTTGGGACCATAATAGGATTATAGCTATTATTTATTTTCTCCTTTAAATTTAGGCTCTGTAGTTTACAATACTATTCATGGTAGGGTTTCGTGCATAGAACATTCCAGCACTTCACCCTTCACCAGAGTTTCTGCTTCTCTCCTCTGTCTCATAGATTTCTTACGTTTTCTTCATTTTTATTATTTCCCCTCCTGTTCTGTTTTGACAGCTTCATGGATGTGCCTTATCCTTAAGCATACTGATTTATTCTTTAGTGTCTGTCATTCTGCCACTTAGCCCATCTGCTGTGCTTTTAAAATCACCTATTATGTTCTATAGTTCTGGACTCCTGGTTTAAGTTTTTTTCTCATAGTCTTTTCATAATTTCTCTTCCCCAGTGAGAGTTCTCTCCTATTGTTTTTCTCCATTCAGTGAACATGCTTACAGTTGTCACTTTGAAGTCATCATTAAGTAAGAGAACTCTTGTGAGCATGGAACATTCCTGGACTCTTTGTGCATCAATGAAGGTGAATTCCTTTGCTTCCTCACTGTGTTTTGTGAACTTCGAGGGGCAGGGGTGAGGGTCTAATTTTGTGCAATCCTGGAGGCAGGCTCTAGTTCACATTTGCCAGTTCAACCAGAGACTGTCACAGAATTTGCGTTGGAAATTTGCAGTAGAGGCCTGTCTGCTTCCCAGCATTCACAGTGGCCAGTGGTTTCACCCTGACACTTTCTTTTCTTTTTTTTTCTTTTTTTTTTTTTTTTTGTCACAGTCCCATCAGTTTGGGCAGCAGTGAGCAATAGAGCCAGCATTCCTTAGTCTTTGGAGAAAGTCTGTTCTGAAGGGAGATAATGCCTGCACTGATTCAAATGCAATGAGGGGAAAAGGCTGCTTCAGTTTTGGCCTGGGGCCAGCAGCTCTCAGTCAAACACACTCTGCTTCAGCTTGGAGTTACTTTCCTGCCAAGGGGCATAATATACACTTGTAACTGGTGACCTTGCCTGCCAAGACCTTACCTCCCAACCAAGTTTTAGAAGGAGAGGATGCAGATTTCAACCCAGCACTTCATTTCGTGGGTTCACATAGTTCTTTGACAATTCCCTCCCTTACTTGAAAACTTGTTTTTCTGTAACACTTTTATGCTTCTTTACTTGATTCTTTAATTTTGCCATTTTTCCACCTACTCTTTGTTTATTTTATTGTCGTTTTCTTTAAAGTTGTTTTCCCAATGTTATCTTTCAATATTTTTGTTACACTTTAAATTTTGATGGTCCAAATGTTTTAATTTATAGAAGTGGTTTTGTTTTTGAATTTTCCTGTTTTCATATTTCAAGTCTCATCCAACATAGTGGAGTCTTGACAAGGACCCCAACTCCAAATTCTGAGCAGTTTATATAGGGGTTGGTTACATAATAGCATTTTTTCTAGGAACTGGCAATATGTTTCCAATTCTTGCCCGTTGACTCCAGGGATCAACATTATGTTTCCAGTGCTTGGTCCCTGTCCTGTGACTCCACTCCCTAGGCCCTCTCTGCTTGGCTGGGCACCACTGCCCAGGCCCCCTACTCTGATAGGCTGCTGCCATGGTATCTGCCCAGGGTGATACTGTTTTTTGAGAAGTCAGAACTTTCTGATGGGGGAAACTGAGACTTAGGCCTGCTGAGTTTTAGTCTTAAAGTGGAGCCTGTCATGGCTCCACTTCAGCCTCACATTATATGTATTCTCCAAAAATTTTATTTTGCTTCTAGGATCATCAGAGTCTCTTTAAAAGTAAAAACAGGACTGGAGCAGCAGATAAGGAATTCCCCTTGCATGTGACTGATCAGGTTCAATTCCCAGTGCTCCATATGGTTCCCCTGGCCACTGGCACAAGTGATCCCTGAACTCAGAGCCTGGTGTATCTTTGGGTGTGGCCCCAAAACGAAGAAACAAAGAAACAACAACAAAAAAACCACAGTATCCAGAGAGTTAGTAGAGTGGATCTGACACTTGCCTTGTACATAGTTACAGTGAGTTAAACCCCCAGCTCCACAAATGATTCCCCAAGCACCACCAGAAGTGACCCCTAAGCACGGCCAATATAGCCAGATGTGACCCCAAAAGAAAACCAAAACAAAACAAAATGTTGACAATTATCTGTCTCTTAAAGGCTTTTTTTCATCGAACTAGATTCTTAGCTCATATTTCAAGTTTAAGAGTGAGACAATAAAGAGCTGTTTGGAAACTCCTCGCTTGGCAGTGTTGCTTAATTGGTGGTTTCATTGTACCGGGGCCAGCTGAGCTCTTTATTGGGTGCTCCAAGGGGGAGTCCTCCAATAATGTGGCTGCTGGCACGTTTGAAGCTGGGAAGAGTGAATCATGAATCAGCCTGTGACTTCCACTTAATCCCTTTCTTTCTGGAACCACCTTTTGCCCTCAGGTGTTCATGTGGGTGCTAGCCTAGCATTTCTTGTCTGGTAAATATCTAGATTTCTGCTGGCATGCGGGAAAGTGGCAAAAAGCCAAGTGCGTGAGATGAAGGTGAGGCTACGACTTTAGAATTCCTTCATTAAGAATTTACTAGATTTTCTGTTTTAAGATAAATTATGTCTCTACTTTCAGAGGTACCTGGGACTTCCAATTACTGTACTCTGGGAGGACTTTTTCTTAACTGAACCATCTCTTCTTTAATTCCAGCTTCATTTTCACCTTTCTCAGTTCTTCCAGGTCAGTTAGTATCCTCCATCTGCTTTCCTTCTTTTATGATTGTCTCATCTGTTCTCCCATTGACTCTCTTTTGAAACTTATTTGCATTCACTTTGGTGTGCCTTTATTGCAGAGTGGTCATAATTTAGGTGTCCAGTCCATCATTTCTAACCAGTACTTTCTTGTCCTTAATTTGCTTGATTTTCTGGCATTTGAAACTTTAGATCACACATTCTAGACTCATTATCATCCTTTGGCTTCTGGGGTCACAGGCCTTTTTTTTTTTTTTCCATGTTTGCTTCTTTTCATTTTTTGTTTGCTTTGGGGCCACATGTAATGGTGCTCAGGACTTGCTCCTGGCTCAGAGCTCTGGAATCACTCCTGGTGGACTCAAAGGACTATGTTTAATGACAGGGATCCAACCGGGGTAGGACCTATGCAAGGCAGATGCCCTACCCTCTGTACTATCACTCAGGCTCACCTTAACTTCTTTTCTTGGTTCTTTTTTAATCTATTGCTAACCCTGAAGTGTTGTTTCCAAAGTGTTAGACTAATCTTCTTTTCATTAACACATTTTCTACAGACAGTGTCATTCACTTGCATGAATTTAGCCATCTCCTTAGTATTGTTAACTCTTAAGTCTGTGTCTGTGGTCTGGACTCTCATAAAACTGAGAAACCAGATGAAAGAATATATTTTATTATTTCTCGGTTAGGATAAACAGATATCTTAAAGCCCAAACAAATCCTCTCTTCCCATAAAGAAAAAGACAGGAATGAAGAAAGCATTCAATTTCATAAAATAAAGCAGAGTCAAGGGGCCAGGCAGATAGCTCAAAGATCTAGAGGGGATGTTTGCATGCAAGAAGAACCAGATTTGACCCACAGCACTTCATGCCTCTCCTTACCTACCTACTGGGTTAGCCCTGGTGGTCTAACCAGGTGAGCACTAATGGGCCTGAGTATCACTGCCGGGTTGACTCACACATATCCACACTGAGTATTCTTAGGAGTGGCCCCTGGGCCTTCTGAGCACTGTTTCGAAGGTCCCTCCTCCAAAGAAAACTCCCAAATAAAGAGAATCAAGTAGGAGCTAGTGATGCTATGTGTTTTTTTTGCACTATCACGAGAAAATCTTAAATCACTTAACATAAAAGAATGTATTACTAGTCATGCAAAATTGGCTGTGGGTTGGCACAACTCTCCAGGGCAATGTTCCTAGGTTGACTCACTATTCCCGACCTCTTCAATTTCATGGAACTTTCATCTTATTAAATGTGGACCTCCCCATGCTGGAAGTGGAGAGAGTTATGTAGTTGAGTGCAGGCAGGCAGCAAAATGAAGCATGCCCAATTTTCATTTGTCAGCCAAAGCAAATCACATGCTCACTCCTAAATTCAGGAGCACAGGAGAATATAATGTTCTCTGGTGCTGTGAATAGAAAATTTTTGAATAGGAGTAATGTGTAGAATAGAAACTCAGGTCTTAAACAGGAAATCTGGTCATAATCAAAAATATCTTTTTATTTTTTATGTATCTAGTATATGTCTTGGCACTGACAGAGAGGGTGTTACTATATGTTGAATATGTGTTAATATATACGTGTGTTGGGAGTTAAAGTTCTGAGAAAGGTGTTCAGCAAGGTCTGTGTAGATGCCAATGTCAGGGTGTGGTTGTAGGAGGAGTTTAAGCTTCATGTAGGATTTGGGCAGACATAATCTTGCTGCCTGGTGGGGTATTTACAGACATAGATATGAGTCTCCTGGAGTATGAAACTGAACACACCAGTTTTG
The DNA here is from genome assembly GCF_029834395.1 of Sorex fumeus. Taxonomy (NCBI): domain Eukaryota; kingdom Metazoa; phylum Chordata; class Mammalia; order Eulipotyphla; family Soricidae; genus Sorex; species Sorex fumeus. The sequence continues at coordinate 56,773,690 of NW_026606059.1, forward strand.
AGTTATATTTGATAGCTCCTTTTTATATTTTTCCATCCTACCTCCACAAGACACTATTATATTCCCCATGAGGGAATACTTTCCAACAGGGATAATGATGAGAGGAAATATTACATAATTGATGTAGAGGTATGTAAAGGATGTAAAGGTTTCACAAGAGATGCCGTCTGTTCAGGATTTATTTAGGACGTGAGGAATATTTTTTCATACCAAAAAATTTCTGTAGTTTCTCTCTGTAGAGTAAATCTTTGTTTTTGTTTCAATTGTATATTCTTTTCATAAACAAGCAACAGTGGAGTTAAGTTTTAAAGAATTAAAGAAGGTTCTTTTTTAATCTATTGCTAACCCTGAAGTGTTAACTGCATAGAGCAGCGTATAAAAGCTTTGCCATATTTTTTTTTCCTTTTTGGGTCATACCCGGCAATGCTCAGGGGTTACTCCTGGCTGTCCTCGGGGGAATATATGGGATGCTGGGAATTGAACCTGGATCAGCCGCATGCAAGGCAAGTGCCTTACCCACTGTGCTATCGCTCCAGCCCAACTTTGCCACATTCTTGTTGTAAGATTTCTCCCCAGTATGTGTCTCTCAGTATGTTTGAAATGATCACACTTGCAAAATTTGAGTGGGATTTTTCTCTGTTTATTTAAGTCATTTAAAACTTTTTAGGAAGAGTTAGTGTTTTTCAATGTAAGGCAGAAACTGATTTACTATAACCCTGACAGGGCTGGGGATTTCCAGGGGCCAAGTAACTATATGAAGGAGAAGTATAATGAAGGAACTTCAAAGATGCGAGTTGGGAAAAAATGAGGCTCCCAATAAGTAAAGGAACAATTTCAAGAATGTTGAAGTGGAGGATAGTTGCTCGGTCGATAATGTCGAGTGCAGCCAGTCTTGTCTTTTGACAGTGGCAGAGATGCAAAGATCTCTGGGGAGTATTTGCATGATGTTATTTACTATAGATTGTTGATTAGGAAGAGAATGTGATTATTAACTGTGGGAGGATGGTTGAACCCAGGCCAAATTTGCCTTCTAGACCCTCTTTCATTTTCTCTTTGTTTCTCTAACCATTTTAGCTTGTTGGCATTGCCTCTTCCACAGTCTCCCATTTCTCAGAATCTTCCTCTTGCCTCCTACATCTGGACCTGTCTTACCTTATACTTCTCTATAGCCCCAGACTGTCCCTACTTCCCTTCTCTTCTATTATATCCATATCTATGCTATTCAAATACTCAAGAAAGGGAGTGGGTCAGGGAATAAGTTAATACATATCAAATGTATATTACATTACAAAATGGTAGGTGGGTATTTATCAAAGGCCAAATATATAGTCCTAAAGATTTGAGAAGCCTATGGAATTTGGGGTACTAATAACTAATATTTGTTAAGCACTTATCACATTCCAGGTGTACTCATACTGTTTTATACGTATGAACTTATTTAGTTTTACTATAACCCTTTAAAGCAGATGCCCTTATTAAATTTAATAGGTTAACAAACTTTGCTAGGTGCCCCGATTCCCATAAAATGAACAACTATGGAAATATTTTATGTGGTCTCTTTCAACCTAAAGTTGTGCTTTAGGGAGAGGGAATGTAGGTCAGCAGTGTGCCTGGCATGAACAAGGCCCAGAGTTAGCAAAACACACACGCACACGAGCGCACACGCGCACGCGCACACACACACACACATACAAAACAAATGAAATAAAGTTTGTTGTTTTCTTTAAAAACAGAGTGGCACTTTCATTTGTTCCAGTTTTATCAACAGATATGCACATATTCTAAGTGCAACATGTCTCAAGTGACCAGAATCTACATTTTCATTGCTTTTACCTTCTATAGTAGAATTAAATACGAATAAATCAGAAGACAAGCCTAAACTAGCTAGCGCCTATTTGATGATCAGGTTTGTGATATTTTACCATTGGCTAATTTAAGTCACATGGCCAAGCTTCTGGTTAATGTGGGACATGTCTAGAGAAGGGAGTGGATCCTAGAGGCGTTCCTCCAGACCTCCAGACATTACTGTGACAAACAACAGATGCCCAGCTAGGAAATGGCTGATCCAGTTATCGAACTTTCATCTGTCTGTTTCTGGAGCCTCCTAACTGTTGAGAAAGGGTTCTTATTGAGGAGCTTTTTCAAACCTCGCTTCCCAGGCCCGCCCCAAGTCCAGTGAGTCATAGTATCTTGGGGGTAAGGCATCTGGGGAGGAGAGTCAATGGTAATAATGCCAAGAACTTGAGTCAGAAATAACTCTGCAGAGAATTCCAACACACAGGGAGGGGAAAATGAGTTTCAAAGAGAAGACACAGCTTCTATCCTTGATGCACTTGCATTTTTTTACAGAGCATTGCTGTTATCATTATGTTATTAATTTACCTGAAATTAAAAAAAATACAATTTGCATCTTTCTTTGTTTAGGGGCCACACCCACAGGCACACAGGGATGACTCCTGGCTCTGTGCTCAGGGATTTCTCTGTGCTCGGTGGGGCTGGGGACCATAAGGTGGTACTGGTGATTAAATCTGCTTGCAAGGCAAGCACCTTACCCGCTGTACTATGGCTGCAACTTCACGTTTTGCATTTTTAGGTTAGAGCTGTCCATGCTGTCCATTTCCAATACTTTTGTGCATAGTTATTAACACATATGGCTATTCTGATTTCTGATTCGGCAGGTCTCAGGTAGGACATACAGCCATGCACGTCTGAAAAAAAGCTCACTGATCTGTGCACTACACTTTGAGAACCACCGAGTTAGAGCAGTGGAAGGGTTTCGCGCTAACGGTCTCCCTCGGTTCACATTATCGTATTACTAAGTTATAGCACATCTTACAGGCTGGCAGGATGAAGCGGATATGAAGATAGGATTTAGCTCTTGATTACACTTGAGCAGATTTATTCTTTAAGTGGATCTACTCTGGAAGGCAGGAAGCCTAAGTGTCATCGGTTCAGATAAAGCAGAGATGCCAGCAAGGGAACGACGCCTGGGCATGAATAAGGTGCAGGCTGCTGGAAAGGGTGTTTTCAGTTCCAGGATCTGTCTCGGGAAAGGGTAGGCTCTGCCCTGCCAGAACTCTGGAAGCCCCAGGGTGGGTGCCTGAGGCCCAAGTCTAGGACCTGGTGAGGTCTGGCTAGGCGAAGGGCGCACCTCCAATCTCCAAGCGCCACATCAGGGCTCTGTGCCCCCGAGGGCCCACCGGCCGCATCGCTGCGGTCCCAGGAGGCCTCGTGGGTATCTGCGGTCCCAGCAGGCCAGGCAAGGGGAAAGGGAGGTGCACCTATGGGAGCCGTGCAGATTTGGGCATAAAAAGCTGGGGTGGGCCTGGCGGCCCGTTGCATTCTGCAGTCGGCGTGAGAACTGAAGACTCCCCTTCCTTCTTTCACACCTCCCCGCCGCCCGTAATTTTTAAAAATGTGGCCGCGGGGCGGGTGGAGCACGCGCGGCTCCACATCCACGTTTTTGGGCTGCCGACCGAGAGCCGGTGGGAGGCGTGAGTACCGCTCTCCCAGCCCGTGTTGAAGCGCCCCGAAGGCCCGGCGCCGGCGTCTGCGCCTGCGCCGCCCTGGCCCCGCCTCCGGCCCCGCCCCTCTCCCTGCAAGCCCCGCCCCGTCACCCCCGAGACCGCCGCTAGGGGTAGCGGCCGCGGCGGGGGCTCGGGGCGCGGTACCGAGCGCGGGCGAGGGGGGAAGCGCGAGGGTGGGAGAGGCGGCGGGCGAGGAGGCGGCGCCCGAGGAGGAGGGCGGCGCGCGGCTGACTCATCCCTCTGGAAGCGCAGACTGACAGACACGCAGCCTCGCCGAAGCCGCCCGCCCGCCCGCCGCCCGGGAGGCGGCCGCCCGCACCCCGCACCCTCCTCCCCGCGCGCCCTGCCCCGGGCGCTCTCCGGGCCCCGCCGCCTCCGAGAAAAGTTTTGCCCGGGTCCGAGGGGCCGGAGCGGCCGCGGGCGCGTGGGGCGAGGGCCGGCCGGGGCTGGGGGCGCGCGGGCCCGGCCAGTGCATGGTGCCCGGCGCCGCGGCTGCCAGTCGGGAGGACCTCGGGGCGCGGTCGGGCTGAGCGCCGGCGCCTTCTCGCTCCGCTCCGCTCCGCCGTCCCGGCCCGCCGCGGGGGCCCCCCGCCATGTCCCGGCTGCTGCCGCTGCTCCGGAGCCGGAGCGCGCGCAGCCTGAGGCCCGGCCCGGCCGCCGCCGCCGCGCCCCGGCCGGCGCCGGCGCCCTGGGGCTGCTGCGGGCGGGGGCTGCTGGCGCCGCTGGCGGCCCCGGGCGGGCCCCGGGGGCTGGGCACGCACCCCAAGAAGGAGCCCATGGAGGCGCTGAACACGGCGCAGGGCGCGCGCGACTTCATCTACAGCCTGCACTCCACCGAGCGGAGCTGCCTGCTCAAGGAGCTGCACCGCTTCGAGTCCATTGCCATCGCGCAAGGTGAGGAGGGCGCGCGGCCCCGCCCCGGGACCCCCGCCCCACCCTGCACCCGCCACCCTCCGCGGGGCCGGTCCCGCCCGGGACGTCCGAGGGGAGGAAACTTTCCGCCGCCGCCACCGCCGCCGCCGAGTGTCCCCGGGGCGGGTTAGGACGGGGCGGGGAGGGTGCCTGGCTTGCTCGTTTGCTCGCTTGCCCGCTTGCTCGCTCGCTGCCACCCCAGCCCGAGCTGCAGCCTCGATGGGGCCAAGGCGCTCTCGGGTTTTTTGTTTTTTATTTATTTTTGTTTTTTAGTTGTTGTTGTTGTTGGCCTCGGTTTGCATTTGCAGCCTGCGTGCACACCCCCCTTCGCAGCGCGCGGCGCCCCGGAATCCTGCTGGCTGCTTCGCGGGTGCGCGTGCAAGCCGGGCAGGTGGCGCGCCCGGGCCTCCGCCCCGCCGTGGCCAGAAGCCCGGGAGGCTTGGAAGAAAACTTGGTGGGTTGGCGCGAGGGTCGCCAGGGAGGTCGGGGTGCCCGGAGGAAGGGCCGTGGTTGTGGCCCAGCCCGAGATGCTGTGGTCGGCGGCTCCGCACGCGCTTCGAGTGGATTTCGTGCTTTCACCCCTGCCAGGTCCGGTCGCCGGCAGCCACCACACCTACCCGTTGCTGGCTGGCGAGCCCAAGGGGGGCTCAGCGGGGTCCAAGCCCCACGTCCTCTCTGTTGCCCCCCTAGCCCCAGAGGCGGAAAGGTCGCAGTCGGGGAGAGGGGCTTCTCCGCGGCATCTGTCTGGGCTTTCGACAGCTGGCAGCAGGTTTCTGCCGGGAGTGCTCTGCAGCGGTGCAAGCCGAGCCCTTTGTTAAGCTAACATGTTAATGTGGGAGATGTTTTTGAAAGCCAGGGCTGACTGCTGGTAGGTCAGAAATTTGAGGGCAGGTGCGGGGTTGGGGAGGGGGGGAGCGCCAAGTTCAGAAATTCAAGGGTGAGAGGAGGAGACTCAGAAATCAGCCAGGGTGGAAAATATTCTACACGAAGACGGACGCGAGTGCCATTGATGCTGTGTGTTTTGTTTCTTTGTTTCTGTTTGTTTTTTTCAGCTGGGTGTCACACCACGTGATGCTCAGGGGTTACTCCTGGCTCTGCGCTCAGGAATCACTCTGGGCGATGCTCCCACCGGAGACTATATGGGGTGCTGGGGATCGAATCCGGGTTGGCCGCGTGCAGGGCAAGCACCCTACCCACTGTACCTCTCTGGCCCCAATGTGTTTATTTCTGATGTGAGTTTGAGGGGTGGTGTTTGCTTGCCTGTTCCCCATCCTGAAGTCGGTGACTGGGGAAGCATCCCATGGATTCTAGAGTTGAGTGCACTTTGATTGGAAACAGACTGGACGTGCCAGCGGCACTTACTTACAGTGTTTATTTGGTCTATACATAGGAACTGGGAAAAGAAATTTCTGCTTTATATAAACATGGGGCTGGAGTGATAGCACAGCGGTAGGGCATTTGCCTTGCACGCACCCAGCCTGGCCAACCCGGGTTCAATTCCTCCGCCCCTCTCGGAGAGCCGGGCAACCTACCTAGAGCATCTCGCCCGCGGGTCAAAGCCTGGCAAGCTACTGAGAGTATCCGGCCCGCAGGGCAAAGCCTGGCAAGCTCCCCGTGACATATTCAATATGCCAAACACAGTAACAAGTGTCACAATGGAGACGTTACTGGGCCTGCTCGAGCAAATCGATAAACAACGGGAGTACAGTGACGGTGACAGATATAAACATGGATTATCTATATTACTTGAGAAACTTTGTATGAGTGCACCCTTTAACGCCTTATTTTATTTCTCAGTTCAGGAAATAGTGAACCAGTTAAGGATTGTGTCTTTCCTGACATTGTCTACCCTCCATAACATGTTTTTATAGGAAGACTAACATTCATTCAGTTACTAAATTTATGTTATATGAAGTCATAATCAATTATGGCTAGCATATTGGTAAGCTATGTATACATTAAGTGTGTAGTTTAAAAATACTCAATTCTCAGAGTGTTCTCAAGATATAGTCATTAATTTCCAATACCTTTCTATATGGAGGAAGTTATTCCCCGTGAACATGTATTTGGCCTTTTCTAAATAACTTCTTGGAAATTCTGCATTAACAGTACAGGATCAGAGAACTGTAAGTGCCTGGCAGTTCTTGAAAAGCATTTCCTGCTATACAGCTGGCTAAATTTTACCTTTTACTTAATTTTGGCATTTGTCAGCAGTATTACAGTATTACAGTAGGAATGATAGATACATTTTCAATAAAGGTATTTTTTAGTTTAATATGATTTTTAACTATTTTGGAAAGTATTTGTAAGTCCTACAAAAGGACCTATAAATCAATGGTGATCAGTGGGCTTGAAGTAAAATGAATAATTAGGTAAGTTACGTGAGGAAGTAATTAATTTAAATTGGTTTTGTTCAAGAGAAACAGACAAGGTTATTAAAAACAATGGTAGTCAGATGTTTATCTCCTATTTATAAGCTGAAGAATTTCAGAGTTTCAGATGTTATTTTTGTCAGTGTTGGTGACTAAATTATTGCCCTTTGACTCAAATGACTCTTAACGGATGCTGCTGCTTTAGTTTTTCGATCCAGGCTTCATATTCCTTACTGTTTTCAATAGCAATACATATAGTTACTTTGGAGATAACTAGAATTATTGGTAGTACATTTTACTTATTAGTTACTTAAGATAAAGAATACTTTATCATATTGAAACTGTTTACAGCTCATTCCATGATTAAAATCAACATTTTCTCTCAATTAGGCATACAGTCCATATTTTCCTTTTTTGTTGCTTTTTGAACATTTTAAAATACTTGAATGCTAAGTGTGTATATACACTAAGTACACTTTCTAATTATTAAATTCTTTTTAAGAGAACTGTTTCTTATTATAGGGAATGCTATGCTTTTTTGATAGGGTGCTTGTATGATCTGACAAGTATTTGGAATATGTAGTGGAAACGTTTCAGAAAAAAAAAAGGCCCATGCTGTGATAAGGTAGTGAGATGTACTGTTAATACTTGGTACATTTGCCCCTTTCTGTGTTTATCAGTAGGCATGTGATATAGTCTATGACAAGATAAAGCTTTATAATCAGTTTGTAACAGATAAGGCAGGATTTGTGGGATGTCTTATCATGGTTAAATAAGATACTGGGATTTTAAAAAAAGTTACAACTGATTTTCTCTCCAATTCCTTTCTCAAATTATGCACTCAACTTCATCTCTTCTTCATTGGTGTTTCATTGGTGTTTACAAGTAGGATGGGCAAGCTGACTTAATACAGTTGCTTTTCACTTTTTATTTTTTGCTTTTTGGGTCACACCTGGCGGATGCACAGGGGTTACTCCTGGCTCTGCACTCAGGAATTACCCCTGGTGGTGCTCAGGGGACCATATGGGATGCTGGGAATTGAACCCGGGTTTCCTCGCATACAAAGCAAATGCCCTACCCGCTGTGCTGTGCTATTGCTCCAGCCCCTGCTTTTCACTTTTAGCTACGATTTAAAAAATAGAAATTTCTCCCAACTTTCACAATTAATATTTTAATTTTTGATTATTTTAAAACTTTTTTAAAAATAGCAGTTTGAATTTTAAAGGCAGGACAGTGCTCATCGTGTTACTTATTTCTTGCCTTATAACAAATTACCCCAAATAATAGGTGCTTAAAATGAACACGTTTTGTCTCTTAGTTTCTAATATTGGCAACAATTAAATGGGATGGTTTGGTTGAGAGTCTCCATGAAGTAACAAGAAAGTTAGAATGTTTTGAAAATTTTTTTATTGCATTCCCGTGAGATACACAGTTACCAAGTTGTTCATGATTGGGTTTCACTTATACAGTGTTTCAACACTCATTATACAGTGTTTCAACACTCCCTTCAGCATTTTATTTCCCCCTCCCCCCATCAATGTTCCCAGTTTTCCTCCCACTCCCTCCCCCTCCAAAATAAGAAAGTTTTAAACTGTGTGTCATCTACAGTTTTGTCTGGGGTTGTAGGATCCACATGTGCCCGCCGCAGGGCTGCCTGTGTGTTCTCAAGACCTGGCAGCGGGTTTCCTTGCTCGTTCTTGTTGATGAAGGAGAGACGGAGCAAGCCTAAACTAGAAGACACAGTCTTTATGTTGTTGTGATTTGGTTTTGCTTTTGGTTTGGGGGTTACACCCTGGTATTCCTGACTCTGCACTCACTAATTACTTCCTCCTGGCATTGCTTGGGGGATCATATGGGATGTGGGAGATGGAACGTGGATTATCTACACGCACAGCAAGCACCCTACCTCCGTATTATCACTCCGACTCAGCCACAGTCTTTATGTCTAATCCTAGAAGAGATCATTTCCTTTGCCTTTTGTGCATGTTGTGGAGGAATGCAATATAGGGTGTAAATACCCAAAGATAAAAATACTTTGCAGCATCTTGGTGACGGCCTTCTACACTTACTTAAGGTGATGTACTTAACATCATAAAATTACACAGAGAGACAAACAAGTACTAACTTTTGGGGAGATACAGTGATTTGAAGGAAGGAACTTCCTATAGAATTATTTTGTGATATCTACACTTAAGGTATTTTAAAATAATTCTTTTTATACATATCTTATAAAAGCTTGTGTAAGTTTTATCTTGAGGTAAGTTGAAGTTTTTCTAGAAATGGTAGGCCTTTAAGACCTTAGATTTGTGTATTTTTTTGTTTCTTTGTGGTAATTATGTACTTAATTTTTTTTTACCATTTATATTCACTCATATAGAAGCATTTTATAATTCTAATTTTTTTTGTTTGTTAGGGGGCCACACCTGGTGTTGCTGGGGATTGAACCTAGGTGGACTGTGTATAAAGCAAATGCACTATCCATTGTATTTTCTCTCCAGCCCTATAGTTCTAAACTTTAATTGTTGTAGTTTTCCCTCTTTTGTGATTGTTTAAGGTAGAACAAGAAGCTCTCTGAGCACTTGCTATTTTTCATGAGGACTTTGGGAAATAAAACACCAGAAGATTTTTTAAAAGTATCTGGTGTTGGGCCATAGCCAATAATACAGTGGGTAGGGCTTTTGCCTTGCACGTGACCAACCCGGATTCGATCCCTGTCATCCTATATGGTCCCTGAGCACCACCAGAAGTAATTCCTGAGTCAGAACAAACCCCTGAGTATCGCTGGGTGTGACCCCCCTGTCTCCTACAAAACAAAAGCCGACCCCCTAAGAAATCTGGTGTTAAAATTAATACTTAAAATACTTACAAGTATAATTTTTCATAGAGTTTGAACCACTAGGGGTCTTGGACTCTCCACCAGTTTTTTTCAGCATATTATTTGGGATTATGAGAGAAAGTAGCAATCTTGAGATAAATTGGAAATAATCTTGACTTGTTTTTTAAAATGAATCACTGTGAGGTACAGTTATAGGTACAGTTACAGACTTACAAACTTTCGTGCTTACAGTATCCCTCCCTGTACCTCCTGTCCCCCTCACCCCCCCCCCCACACCTTCCCTTTCACTCTCTCTCTCCTTTAGGTGTTGTGGTTTGCAATGCAGGTATTAAGTGGCCATAATGATAATCTTGACTTTTGCTCACAAATGTGACAGAGGCATGGAAAGCAATTTTATATTACAAAGTAAAGATATGTGAGTAAGGAACCAGGGGGATAGTTTATTGGGCTGGAGGGTATACTTTGCAAGGAAGTGTTCCATGCTCTGTCCACAGAACAGCTTGGCCCCCTGGGCACTGCTTGAAGTGACTAAGCAGTTGGCTGGGTGTGGCGCCCTCCCCACTAACCCCCACCCCCAAAAGATATTTGAATAAGTATATTCCAGTGCTTTTTTTTTTCAGTGGTGAAAGAGAAATAAGGAAGTGTACTTCTAACTAGGCCATGTAAAAGCTAGGATGAGGAGATGAAGCGTGTTCTAGGCAGGAGGAATGAGAGCTCCCTAATAAATTGAAAGCCTCTGTCTCTTGGGCTTAGGTAGAAAATGAAGCTTTTTGCCAATCAGTTATTTAACCAATATGGAAGGAACCTAATAATAACAGTGCATTCCAACAAGCCTAGTTCTGAGTACTTTAGAGTTATTACAAATATTGAAGTAGTTCTCTTATTAGGAATTTTTTCTTTTATTTTAAAACAGATTTATGCTTACATCATTCTTCAATCACATATCACTCAGTGCTTAGAGTTTTATGGACTTAAAACCATTAGTCTTTATGTGCTGGTCTGTGGGCTGGTATTGATATAGAGAAGTTGAAAATCAGTGGTTACTGCAAAGATTATTATAACTGCCATCAATGGACTAGTATGCAGGTAGGTGCTGGTCCTCAAGTTAAAAAAAAGATTTTAAACAAATACCATTCTAGGCTGGACGATTTGAAATAGCATCTATAGTAAACGTTGGCTGGCAGATGGGCTGGTCTCAGGGCTCAAGATTTACTTCACAAGCAGGTCTGACACTTTGGAGTAGGGATGGTGAGAAGGCTGGAGTCAGGGCGTGATTTGCATAATTGCTTAGCCCTAGGTACTTATAGAGAAGGCTGATCTCAACTGCTGTTGGGTTTTAAAATTGGGGTGGGGGGCACTGGGGCCACATTTGGCAGTGCTTAGGGATCACTCCTGGTGGTGCTCGGGAGACCTTGTAGGGTGCTGCTGATCAAACCCAGGTTAGCTGTGTGCAAGGCAAGCAAGCACTCACCTTACTTGCTGTGCTGTTACTCCAGCCCTTCAGCTGCAGCTGTTGACCAGAATATATGCATGTGATTGCCAGCATGACGGCCTCAGGCAGCTTGTAATGCAGAGGTATAGATTCCCAGAGAAAGTGTTCCAAGTGGGCTTATTAAGAACTGGAAAAACTTAGTTTTCTGTGTCTGCTGTAACACGTTGCCATCCATTTGGTGGTTTAACACAATGCAATTTCCCCGTCCCCAGTAGATTTCTGGAGGACTGAACTTTTTTTTCCCTGTTTAATTTTGTTTTGCTTTTTGTTTCACACCCGGCAAATGCTCAGGGGTTACTCCTGGCTCTGCACTCAGTAATCACTTCTGGCAGTGCTTGGGGGACCATATGGGATGCTGGGCAAAGTAAATGCCCTACCCACTGTGCTATCACTCTAGCCCCTGGAGGACTGAATTTAAGGGACTAAAATCAAAGTTCCTTAAATCCATTTCTGGATGTTCCAAGGGAAAATCTTTTCTTTGTCTCTTTCAACTTTCGGCATCCCTGGGTTCTTGCCATACTGCTGTACTCTGCTTTAGTTGTTATATAATCTCCCTCCTTGAAATTTTGCCCCTCTCTTTCACAGGCCTTCGTGATTACATGTAGGATAATCAAGGATAAATAATCCTACATGCTCAGAATCTTAATCTAACAATACCTGGGTCCCTTAAATCCAATCCCGGAGATTCCAAGGGAAAATCTATTCCTTGTTCATTTGCCACCGGGGATTCACCGGGTAGTGCTCGGGGGCCATGTGACGGCCAGGGACCAAAGGAACTCAGAGTCTTGCACCCTGTCATTTTTTAGCTATCTCTGGAACCCATTCTTTTTTTCTTGTGGTGTGAATGAGGACTTCTAAACTTTTCCCACTTACAACCCCTTTTTACCCCAGAAACGCAACATAGGCAAGTGCTGTAGAAAACAAACTCTGTATTTTTTATGCAGATGGTTTTGTTTTAAAGCAAATTGGTTTTTCTGAAGGGGGGGGAGAGAGAGACAGACAAACAGAGAGAACGAGAGAGAGGAGAAATGAGACTGAGCTAATGTGGGCTTCTCCAGAGGGAAGGGAGCTGTGCAGTTGATTTTAAATTAATCTTGGGTTGTTAACACCGACCTTTTAGGAAGCTGGGATCTAGGTCAGATTGCTAACTCGATTGCTCAAAAGGTTGAGCACACACTGTGCATCCTGGAGGCCAGGTTTTGGTCCTGGTACCACTGGGAGTACCACATCCCTGCCTCACTCCAGCATAGAGCTGGGAGTAGCCCTTAAGAACCATCAAGTATATTGCAAATCTCCCTCTGCTGCCCTCCTCCCCTCCAAAGAAGCTGTGATGTATGTCAGTTTTGTTCTTGCTTGTGCCATCTCTTCACTTACAAGTGCTTAACAAGATGTTAAATATTAGACACTTAGGTGTACAATGTAGAAGTTGTACGTTTTGTTGGTATACTTGCTCTGTTAGTCATATGAAATGTCTTTATCCCTAGTAACTTTTTTTTCTGCCTTTAATTTGTAACTCCAACAGCTTCCCTTTGTTAATATTTACTTGACATATCTTTTCTATTTTCCTACTTTAAACTGTTCTGTAATTTTATATTTAGGGCGCAACAATTTTTTTTCTGGTTAGTTTTTGTTTTGTTTTGGGGCCACACCCGACAGTGTTCAGGGCTGACTCCAGGCTCTGAACCCAGAGGCGAGCTTGATGAGCTGCTGGGGATCAAACCCAGGTCAGCTGTGTGCAAGGCAAATGTACCACTTGCTGTACTATCTCTCCTGCTATAGGGCACAAATTTTATACAAACTATTGGTACATTTTTATCCAATCTGATATAAAAAGTAACTTTATATATATCTCCATGTATATACATATATATATATACACACCTTAGTCTTAAAAACAAAAAGAAATTAGAAATAAGACTTCTGAAGCAGTTAAACCTGTCATACTTTAATTCACTAGTAATTAATTTGGTGTTGTTCATTTCAGTAGTCACCTACTGCATATTTTTATTCACAATTATGAGAAGCAAATCCTTATAAACATTTTGGATAGGAAAATAAAACAAGTCTGCATCTACAACTTCTAAAAAAATCAGGTGGAACAAAAAGATGAAAAAAAACTGTCACTGTCACTGTCGTCCCATTGTTCATCAATTTGCTCGAGCGGGCCCAGTAACATTGTGAGACTTGTTCCTGTGTTTGGCATATTGAATACATCAGGTGTAGCTTGCCTGGCTTTGCCGTGTGGGCAAGATACTCTCAGTAGCTTGCCGGGCTCTCTGAGAGGGGTGGAGGAATCGAACTCCGGTGGGCTGTGTCGGCTGCATTTGAACCACTATTAGTGGATATTGTTTTTTTGTTTTTCTAAAAATAGTGATGAGTTTGTATCACCACACCTATCCTTTCTGCTTTTCTTTGGTGTGTCTCACTCTAAATGAATAATAAGGATTGCATTGCTGGGTATAGAGTTTATTAGTGTCTTGCTCAAGTTGGTTGAATTATTGTTTAGATGTCTAGGGTTCTAGCCTTGTCTTTGACTCACAGGTTTATATCTGCCGTACATCAATGAAAAAAGGCACATTTAAACAAATAGTTACAAGTTAAAATGACATAAGTTGGTTTCAGATAAATCAGACATTGGTAATGAGAGATTTTTCTAGACAGAAGACTATGGGTAATGAAACATCATTGCCCTTAGGCTTCTGAGACTTCTAATTCGATGACTTTAGAGAGTTATAAATTTGAATATGTCCATTTACTCTATCAGATTTTCTCTGTCTTAATAATAGTATAATGATGACAATTTCACTATAATCAGATATTGTAGTCTTTATATTTGGTATTTTAATATAATAAAGCAATAGCACAGCAGTAGGGCGTTTGCCTTGCATGCGACCAGCCCTGCCGAGCCTGGTTCGATTCCTCCACCTCTCTTAGAGAGTCCGGCAAGCTACTGAGAGTATCTCGCCCGCATGGCAGAGCCTGGCAAGTTACCCATGATGTATTCGATATGCCAAACACAGTAACAACAAGTGTCACAATGGAGACGTTACTGGTGCCCGCTTGAGCAAATCGATGAACAACGGGAGGACAGTACTACAGTGCTATACATTAAATTTTAGAGTAACTCCCTCTATTTGTAGACATACTAGTCATCATTCAAAATGTCCAGAACATTGTACTATTTCAGTTGGCATACTTTTTATTTATAATTTTAATTTATTTTTGTTTTGAGGTTACACCCAGCAATGATCGGGGGTTACTCCTGGCTTTGCACTCAGGAATCACTCCTGGCAGTGCTCAGGGGACCATATAGGATGCCAGGGATTGAACCCAGGTTGGCCACATCCAACGCAAGTTCCCTACCCATTGTACTATTGCTTCAGCCCCAAGTTACAATACTTTATAGAATGTCAGACTGGTGCAGGAGTGTGTTGGAATTTTTCCTCCTTTCCTCTCCTTCTTCCTCCACTCATTCCTTTGGGTTGTTGTGAGATCTTTTCTTCAATGCAAAGATGTTATTTTTGAGTGTTTTTGTTGTTTCTATTGTCTGCATTTGGTTTTTCTGTAAAGTTTTCTTTCCTTCTCCTCTTTCTCCCTCTTTTCTATCTTCTCCCCTCCTTCCCTTTCTCCTCTTTCCTCTCTCTTTTTGAATGCTGTCCTCCTTCTCTTGCCCTGCTTCTCTTACCATGCTGTGGGTTTTAATCTACAGGTATTTCAAGTTCATAGACAATTTTTCTTTAGTCTTTCCAGCTAGCCATTGCATCTATCATGTTGTTATTGATCTTGACTGTTTAGATCTCATTTGAAGATCTTGGGAATATTTTTACTACTTCAGGTTTAGGACTGTTGAAAGCATTCTTGTTTTAAATACCTGGGAAGTAGTCAACAGAAATTTTGCTATTGATGGATCTTAAAGTTTCAGGCAAATATGAGTTAGAGTGGTTATTTAGTTTAACTTAGATTTTGTTTCCTTTGAGTTTCAGGATAGGTTTTTTATTATGCTGTTATTAAAAACATTTGTAGGGTTGGAGCGATAGTGCTGTGAATAGGGCTCTTGTCTTGCACAAGCCTGACCCGGGTTCAGTCCCTGACCGGTGTCCTGGATGGTTCCCTGATCGCCACCCAGAGGATTTTTGTGCTTCTCCCTAACAAACAAAGGAGCCAAAAAACATTTGCAATTGTAAAAATAACCTAGTATTGTGACTTTATTTATCATGATTCTTATGATGCAATTTATTGAAGAATGGTTTTCTTCTGCCAATCCTTTCCTTGGATTGGTGCCGATGTGAAGAAATTTCCTGCTGGTCTGTGGAAAAGTTATTGTCACTTAATGAAGTGTATGCCTGTATAACATTTTCACTCTACATTAGACTTTAAAACTAACATATAAACTGCTATCATAAATAGTGATCTCTATTTCTGTCCCATGGTTCTTAATAGTGATCTCTATTTCTGTCCCGTGGTTCTTCGCTTTGCTGATGACATTGTTTTAATAACACCAAACATCAGCCAAACGGCACAAATGCTGGCCGACTTCGACTGTGAGTGTGGAAAGGTCAGACTACAGCTGAATCTTACGAAGACAATGTTTATGAGAAATAGCCTCGTCCCTGACGCCCCATTCGCTTTCAACGGAACGACCATCTCCGAATGCAACAGCTATGTGTACCTAGATCGAGAAGTCAACATGACAAATGACCTGCACCTGAGCTGCGCAGGAGTAAGAGAGCAGCTTGGAACGCCTTCAAGAGCATTGAAGAAATAGCTAAGAGGACGAAGAACCTCCGGCTCCAGGCACATCTCTTTGATTCCACTGTTCTTCCTGCATTAACATATGCCTCAGAGACCTGGGCCCTACGCAAATAGGATGAGAACGCTATTCAGGTCTCCCAAAGAAGAATTGAAAGAGGTATGCTTGGAATATCACGTTTCACTCAAATGAGAGAACGAATCCGGAGTTCTGACATCCATTGACGATCAAGAATCAGGGACGCTGTCTTGTTTGCCAAGGTGTCAAAAATCAGATGGGCTGGTCACGTAATGAGATTTAAAGACGACCGCTGGACTAGAGCTGTTACTGACTGGATTCCACGGGATGTCTAGAGACTGCGTGACCGCCCACCTACAAGATGGTCAGACTTCTTCGTCAAGATCATGAATGATCGGTTTGAGGCTCTTCATGTTCCTAGAGCGAACAGATGCCATTGGGCTACACTAGCTCGTGACAGGGACAAATGGAGACATTACTGGCGTCTGCTCGAGGAAATCGACGATTAATGGGAAGTTAAGTGATTAAGTGATTAAGTAGTTCTTAAAAGTATCTCTCCTGGTCTCACTGGTGTGGGAGTGTTCAAAAGGTTAAAAACCGCTGTTACGGAAGACATCCCATTGCTATCACTGTTGCTGCTACACTATTGCTGTTAATCCCACAACACTGCCCATTACTTGTTGATAGTCAATAATTGTTGACTGTTTGCTGTGTGACATATACACTAAGCTGAGTTTTCATGTAATTATTTAATTAACTTCTCCTGAAGAAAGAAGACATTTATGCTATAGATTAATAAATTGAAATAAACCAAGTCTAAGAGCTTCTTGCCCAGAGCTTTTCAGTTCTTTTTCCTTTTGATTTTTGGGTTATACCCATCAGTGCTCAGGGATCATTTCTGGCAGTGTGGGTAGTGTAGTGGGGGGAAGAGGTGGATGGGGAAACACCACGTATGATGCTGGGTGCTGAACTCGGTGGCTCAATGCAAGGCAAGCACCTTCCCTCTGGCCCCCAAGGTAGAACATTTTAAGTAAACCACCTCAGATATTCAGTAAAAGTTTCATGTATTAGCATAGATTTATTTTCTGTAAGTTTGCACAACCTACAATATAAACTAAAAATGCAAATATGGCTTATCACTTTGAAAATATTACCTTGAAAATAAAAAATATGAGCAAAAATGTTTACAGATTGTGTATCAGGAAACTAATATTTGGGACTTCTGTTATAAATCTTTTATTTTTAATTTTTCTTTTGTTTTTTGAATGAGTTTATACATATAGATTTCTTTACCACATTAGACATTGCCAGATGTTGAGAGTGTATTAGAGAATTAATTTAATTTGGCAAATTCATGAAGCTTTTTGAGAAAGAGATGAACGATTAAGTAAATAGATACTGTGGTCTGTTAAGAGAATAAACAAAACACTACGTTAGATCTGAGATGGTGATCTGAGAAGACCATTGTATAAGTGATATTTAAATTTTAAATAAAGAATTGAGAGGAAGCCGGTCATTTAGACAGCTGGAGGGAAGTACATTATGAGAGGGAGAAGCACTCTCAAGACCCTGAGATAAGAAGGAATTTGGCATGGACTAGAAATTGGCAAATATGAGTGGCATTTAGTATTCAAAGGGGAGAGAGGAATGAAATGAGTTGGATAGGTAGGCAGAGGCATTTCTAGGTACTATACTAAGACCATTTGAAATTTAAGTAGCAGGGTGAAAAAATGGTGCTTACTTATTTTTGTTTTGTAGAGCTCTGAAATGAGGCTCAGGAGGCTCAGGGGCTTTTCTCACTGGTTCTTGGCTGCCAGAGTAGAAGAGCTCAAAGATGTGGTACTGGGGATCACATCCAGGCTACCTCATCGGTCTTCGTGGTGCTGGGCATCAAATTGGGTCGGCTGTATGTAAGGCATGTACCTTAACCGTGTGCTGTCTCTCTGGCTCCCAGATAGTGGTGTTTAAGGAGCACATTGGCTGCTCTTGGAGAATAAACTGTGGGGTGCATATACTATAAGCAGGGAATTCATTTTAGCAGCTATCCCAGTTGCCTAGTTAGGCAGGCTGGTGGCTTAGACTGGATGGCCGTGGAGAAGAGAAGGAGATGGAATTAAGCTATATTTTGGAGAGTGAGCTATAAGTTACTGATGGATTACAAAAGGGTAAGTGAAAGGAAGCAAATAGGTGAAACTCATAGGCTGTCAACTACCATGGTTGATGAAAGTGGAGCTATTAACTGAGAGGAAAAAGACCAGAAAGAGTAGATAATCAAATCTTAAATTTGGTCATGTTACATAAGATATCTTGTGGACTGTAACTGGAGATATCCACTAAGTAGGAGTGAGTTTGTGTGTAATATAGTTGTACACATAAACCTGGAACTTAGAGGAGAGGGTTAGACTGAGATGTGTGGATGTTGACAATTGAATGGAGATGCTTCTTAGTCTTGGGAGAGGAGCACGTGCCGGTAAGAGTTCAGATCTGGGATGCGAATACTACGAGCAGTGGTTAAATCCAACTTTCTTTTCTGTGTTTATTAATAAGGTCTTATTATAATAAAGCTAGTTTCTTTCAATTGTATATTATCTATAAATTGTTTGGGGTTAGAATTTCAGTTGAGTAGTTGTGACAGAGGCCATATAGTACCGAAGTCTTAAATATCTAGACTTAGATCCTTTAGAGAGAATTTTGGATCTGATAGAGAAGAAAAAAAGAGAAAACCTATATTTGAACTGAGATTGTGAAGTTTCAGAACTGTGTTTTTAAAAAAATGTTGTTGAAGTAATATAGTTACAGTAGATTAATGCTTATTTTTTATTTTTATTATTGTGTTGTTAGTATTTTTGCCATACCTGGAGGTACTCAGGGCTTACTCCTGGCTCTGAATCACTCTTGACACTGCTTGGGGGACCATTATGTGCGGTTCCTGAGAGTGAACTTAGGTCAGCCACATGTAAGGCTAGCACCCTATCTGCCACACTATTTCTCCAGCCCACCCCAGAATTTTAAAATCAGAAAAGTGGGAGTCTGCAAAGGGAACTGAGGAGGGGCAGCTAGGGAACTAGGGAGGCAGGAAAAGTTTGAAGCCAAGAGAGAAAATAAATCAAGAATAAGGAGTTGATTTATTATGGTATATTTGCTGAGAGGGTAATTAAGATAAAATATGTTCACAGGATCACTGGAAACCTAGAAAATATTTGTTTGGTGGAAACATGTTTGAGCAGATACAATACAGAATAAGTAAAAACTATTTTAATATTAATCTTCCAGAAATTATTTTTGTTTTTTTTATAGAGTAGAGATTGGCTAGCATTTTGGTAAAGGTTCAGAGTACTTTAAATTTCATAGGCCAAGAGACTGAATTAGGCATCTTGGGTAAAAAATAAAACAAATTTCTGCAGATTTTTAATGACAAAATGAAAAGTATATAAAGTACTTGAGCATAGTTTAAAAATTTTCTTAATATTCTGTGGTCTTCTAATGAGAAATGTAATTATCTTTGAGGGAATTTGGCTATATTGGAGTTCAATATTAGTGTTCCTTATTGTCAGACTTGATTGCAAATTTGTTAGTCCTAACCTGTAAAGAGATTTTTTTTCATATTTTATCATTGGAAATAGTTTTTCCCACAGAGAGGTATTTTCTAGACTTCTTGTGACCTCTTTAAAGATTATCATACAGTTTTGGAGAAATAGCATGCACTTGTCTGTGTCCTTGCCCTGAACCAAAGTATACTTATAAATTAGAGAAGAATATTATTCTTATTCTTGTCTTTGAATATAATTTTTCAGCAAGCTATATATATATATTTAATGTTTGGAACAGTTTTACTTTCATCACATAATTGAGTGGTATGGAGGTGGAGATTTCTCATAAATTTTCTATTTCCACATAAACATAAATTTCCTATGATCAGATTCTCCTACCAGTGTGGTTTATGTGTTACAATGATAAGCAACTTTATTGTGACTGAACAACACATCTTTATCACTCTTAGTTCATAGTTTGCAATACAGCTCAGTCTTGGTGTATGTTATATATACCAAGGGTTTGGACAAATGTGGTAACATTTGTCCACCTTAAAGTTTCCTCTAGAGTAGTTTTACTGACTTAAAAATCCTCTCTCCTTCACTTATTTATCCCTTCCTCATAATCCCTGGTGCAAATCGATATTCTAGAAACCTTTTTATTGCCTATAACAGTAATAGTTACCAGAGGCTCACATCTATGGAGAGTGTTCTTCTATTTCTGTAACATGAAACATTTAATTGTGTGCTTCTGTAAGTTTTCTGGAAATTTAAAAATGAACAAAAGATTTAATGATGAAATTGTCAGTATCATAGATAATTAATTCACTTTCCTTTTTGGCAGCATTTGTATAGAAAACATGCAGACCATTTAGTAAGTAAGATTTAAAAAATTTCTTTGATAAGATACTTATAGATGACAGAACTTATTTTCTATTTTTTGGGAGCCACTCCTGGTAGTGCTCAGGTACTGTTTCCAGCAGTGCTTGGGGCAAGGGGGCGAACCGAGGCTTTGAAATAGAATATAAATAGAATTTTCCCAACTTTGCATTTATACCATTTGCCAAATATGCGGATAAAATGAGTGAAGTCTAATATGTATGTGGACAGGTTGTCAACAGTGATTTTTTTTCCTTACAGTTTCATTAAAATGTTCATAAAAATAAAAGAGGTAAAACTCCAGTTTGTTTTTTCTTTTTTTATTAGTGAAAAACCATGAGGTACAGTTATAGGCTTACAAATTTTGTGCTTGGGTTTCAGTTATACAATGATCAAGTCCCCATCCCTCCACCAGTGCCCGTCATCCATCCCCATGGGTCCCAGCATCCCCCCCACCCTCATCCCCCCCCCCCCCCCCCCCCGCCCTGTCCCATCCTGCCTCTGTGGCAGGGTATTCCCCCCTGTTCTCTCTCTCTTCTTTTGGGTACTGTGTTTTGCAAGAGAGGCTTTGAGTGGCAATCATGTTTGGTCTATCGACTACCTTCAGCATGCTTCTCCCACCCTGGGAGGGCCCTCACAACACCCTTCATTTGGTACTCTCTTCTCTATCTGAGCTTCCTTTTCACCTAGAGTCTGTGGCTGGCCTTCCATTCATGGAGCAAAATTCCTGGTACTAATCTCAGCCATTCCTGTGTGTCACTCTCCCTTTTTGTTGCTTTATGTTCCCCAGATGAATGCAATCTTTCTGTGTCTATCCCGCTCTTTCTGACTCATTTCGCTTAACATGATACTTTCCATGTAGTACCACTTGTATGTAAATTTCATAACTTCATCTTTTCTAACAGCTACATAGTACTCCATTGTGTAAATGTACCAAAAAACTCCAGTTTTTTTATTGTTATTTTTTTTTCTCACTGTGAGATAGACCGTTACAGCAAAACTCCAGTTTTTTAATGTAAAAGACCTGCACTCTAAGGTGAATTTTTTTTTCTAGAATGTAGAATTTATAGTGCTAAAATTGGGATGATCCTGAGCAAAGTGCTCTCTCTGCCTTAAAAGTGACAGTGTCTCTGCCCTTCTCAGAGATACAGACTTCTCAGGAGAGACTGAGCAGTGGATCCCGGTGGAGGTTCTTGCACGACTGCGCTTCCCGGCCACCACGGTCTACAGTGGACCTTTCCACAGTTGGGCTCCTCTGGGCTGTTTCTGTGTTTGGTGGATTTCTGGTGAAAAACTTGAAAGACAGTTCAAACTCTCCCAGTCTGTGGGTGCTCCAGTGCAGTGACTCAACACTGCTACTCCCAACTGGATGATACTGACAGTGGGTTTTTACTCCAGCAGACCAACACCACGGACTTGAGGTTGAAAACCACCGCTCCAGGCCTGCTGCGGTCCCCTTCTCTAACCACAGGCATCTGGTGTCCTGTTGCATCTCTCCCAAGTAAACAAGTGCTAATGTTCTCTTTGTCCTTTCCGGTCTGCCTCTCTTTTACGCTAGCGCCATTTGTTTGCTCTGTCACCATGTGTTCTTATAAGATTTGAAATAATTCATGACACCGAATTTAGTTTGGCTTCATACTTTTGTTTTTGCTTTTGGTCCACATGCAGCAGTGCTTGGGGCTTACTCCTGGCTCTGCACTCAGGGATCACTCCTGGTACACTTGGTGGACTGTATGGGCTGCCCGAATTGAACCCAGATCTGTTGTGTGCAAAGCAAGTGCCTGATTGCTATATTATTGTTCCAGCCCTGGCTTTGTCTGGTTTTAAGCAATGTTCTTTGCAGTTCTTTTTATCTGAAAGTGAAAGTTAGAACTTGGCTTCACAAAGTTGAATAAATACACATATTAAATAATCAGGGCATTTTATTGAAATGTAAAATTATGTTGAGGTGGACTCTGAGAGTCTTTATCACTAGGAAGTTCCCAGTAGTTTCAGTAATACCAGTTTATGGACTTTCTTTTCAGAGGCAAGGTTGTAGAAGCTTTTAAGGTGGAACGGAAGAGTCATGTAAATAACTTAGATCCCATAGATAAACTCAGGCATGTTTGAAGCTGTGAAAGCAAACAGGCAAACAGATGTGCTAGCAGTAATGTAATATGTGGTACTTTTTGTGTGAGCTGAAAGAATTTTATGTATGTGGGAAAGATCCTATGTTTTTAAAAACATGCCCAGCTTTTGGGGCCACAACTGTAGTACAGCAGGTAGGGTGCTTGCCTTGCACACTGCTGACCCAGGTTTGATTCCCTGGCATTCATATCATTCCCTGAGCCCACCAGTAGTCCCTGAGTGCAGGGCCAGGAGTAAGCCCTGAGTGCCAATGGGTGTGGTCCAAAACCAAAACAAAACATAGGGTGCTTTTTTTTTTTCTTGCTCTGACCTTTTAAAGACATGAGAAAAAAGCAAGTTGTTAGTACTGATTTTCTGATTTAAGTGGGATCACATTTGAATACTAATATTCCGTAATGGGTGATTTCTCTTTGTTGGCCATATTTTAGTTCTTATTGCTCATTGGTAATCTCATTTGTTCAGTGACCTATGTATCCCCAGTCACACTATTTTTTCCTGCTTTTCCCCAGCCCGTTCTTCCTGAATACTCCCCACCAAACTTTGTATTGTCTCTGATACTCAGACATTCCTATCACAGATGAAGTCCCTTGTCAAATTCTGAGACAAAGAACAGTATGTAAGACGTTTATTGAAAGTATTGTTAGAAACCTTGCCGCGAAAGGGGGAGGGAAGGAAGCAGGTTTGAGCAGAGGTAGAAGTAAACTTATGCAGTATCAAAGAAAGCCTCCATGACCCAGCTGAGAATTCTAGAGCAAGGATCACTTTTTTCTTTTTATATATATTTTATTTTCATAAAGGTAGTTCACAATAGTTCATTACAGATAATATTCAAACACCAATCCCACCACCAAGCACCTTTCCACCATAGTAAAAGGGAAATGTGTGAAGGTTGTTGTATTTCATTCTGGAGCCATTTAAACCCGAATATAAGAGAATACAAGCAAGTATGTTAGAAACCAAACAAATGTGTGATACTTTTGATAAGTAAGTGAGGTAGAGTGTAAGAGATTGTGTGGATGCAAATGCAGCCTTGCTCTCCAGGAAATTCTGTGGTGTTCTTTTCTGGGAGCTTTAGTTTATAGTCTCTGGGTCTTGGTGGTTGATGAGATTATATGACATGCTGGGGATAGTTTGTGGGTGTGACTGCCAAGCAACTGAAGAACTGGGGACGTGGGGGGAGGAGACCCAGTCCTGATACAAGTGGCCCTGGAGCTTTTCGGGTTCCTGTGTACCTGGGTTTTCCTGCCTGTCTGCTCTGGAGTGATGTTCATTCCTTCTTGGATGAGGCTTGTCCTTTCTTGGGTTAGGCTCATCCGAGCATGTGGAGAGTGGCCTTGAGCATGGGGGTGGTTGGGTTCTGGAGGTTTTTGGCTGCCGGGGTTCTGCTTGGGGTGGGGAGGGAAACTCAACCCCCCCCCCCCCTTCGAGGTGCCCCCATGAAGACAGCCTGGTGTGGGATCCGGAAATTCTGTCAAGGATCACTTTTTAAAAAAACCAATCATTTTCCTGAGTTAGGTTAGAGGTCTGGGCCTCTACCTTGGTGAAAATGAACTATTGAATGCAAACTGCCTTGGGCAGGTAAAGTCTTTCTTAGGTCAGTGAGACATTGCCCCCAGAAGACTGACAACTAAAGACCATTCCTTGTCAGGACTTCTAACAGCTAAAGTTCAGACCATGTTCAGTTGTCCATAGCAGCTGAAATATATTTTCCTACAAACAAGAACATTGTCCAACATATCCATAATCGAACGTGAGTCAACATTTCCATAATAGGAGTGGGTCAATAATCTGATACTATTTATATTTGAGGAGTTCCTACAATGCTCCCTCTCAGCAAGAAAATTCATCCCAAATCATGTTGCTGTTAGTTGTCTTTAGTTTAGTTCTATCTGGAACAATTCAGTTTTTTGTTGTTTGTTTTTCCCTTGGCATTCATGACCTTTTGCGTGTGAGCATTATAGATCAGTTGTTATTTTAGCATGTACTTCGTACTTCAAAGGTGTTGTCTCTTTCCTTTAGATTCTGTGGCATCTTTGGCAGAATGTTACATAAGTGAAATTACTTTTTTCCTTTTCAGGCTCTTAATTAGGCTATGATTTCAATTTCGTTGGTGATGTTAACTTCGGCTTTATTTTTTCTGCTCTCTAATCATCTCGTGTGTTTATTCTTGAGATGAATTGTTTTCTGCAAGTTGTTTTAGTAACATTTAAGAATTTTTTTGTAGTGATGAGTGAGTACGTAACTGGATTTGTAAAGATTTGGTAATTGATTTATGCTAAAACTCTTTCAAATTTAAACATAGGATTTACTCACCAGACCCTGTTTTATTATAGGTTACCTACTTTATATAGGTTAGCCATTTATTTCTTATTGATTAGGATAATACATGCAGGGGATTTAAGTAGAAAACATTTAACTTTTAAGGAAAAGTCTTGTTCTCTTTTATTTGCTTTTAATTTATATCTGTAGGAAAAATGTATAAAAATTTCATATACTCTTATTTTTTTCTGGATTTGTACCTATTTCATGAAAATAATTCATTTTTTATTGTTACAGACCATCTCTGATTTGTATAGC
The DNA here is from genome assembly GCF_029834395.1 of Sorex fumeus. Classification (NCBI taxonomy): domain Eukaryota; kingdom Metazoa; phylum Chordata; class Mammalia; order Eulipotyphla; family Soricidae; genus Sorex; species Sorex fumeus. Next base: position 56,798,710 of record NW_026606059.1, read on the forward strand.
CTCCATAAGCACAATTTAGTAGCTGTGTTTTAGGTAATTAACACTAGTTCCAACACTAGTAACAGTGCAGTTCCAACATAAATCACAAACTTTGCCACCAACTTCTTCATCCACAAATCAACATGCAAGAGCAAATGTGCATTGTGATCATCACTGATCCCATCACTTTCTCACAGCCCATCATTGATTGATCACAACTTACCTGTTTATTTAGTTTACACAAGATAGCAAAATACAGCTGGGGCTGGGGTGATAGTACAGCGGGTTAGCACCTTGTCTTGCACACTGCTGACCAGAGTTTGATTTCTAGAATCTCGTATTGTGTCCTGAGCACCGCCAGCAGTGCCTGGAGTAACCCCTGAGCATTGCCAGATGTGGCCCCCAAACGAAAAACAAAACAAAAGACAGCAAAATATGCAGAGGAAGTTGTGTTGCTTCCTGGTTTCCCAGCAATAAACACATGCTATATACTTTTTTTTTTTATAGAAACAGATAACAGAAGATAATCAAAAGAGGAGAAAAGTACAGCAAAGAAGCACAAAAATATAATGCTGTTGTGAAATTTTGATCAATTGTAAATTAAGTTGCCGAAAAAAGAACTGGGGATGGTTATGTGTCATGCAGTTGAACTGCTGCTCGATGAGACCCCAAAAAGGCAGCCAGTGGAGCCTGGCTCAAAGTGATGGAATTTAGGAAAGTTGAGGAGGTTGTGATGAAAGGGGTGAACATGTACTAGAGGAGGTATCTCTGACACATTTTTTTATTGAACATGCCAAGGATAAAATGCTCTATGATAATCCAAACTTTGAAAGGAGTGTGATAATTCGAATACCAAGGTATAGAAAATGATGTTTGCTCCATATTGTAAAGCTCATGATAAGATTAATAGCACTGTTTCAACTACTGTTGATAATTTTCTTACGAAGAAATAAGCACTTTAATTGTGTGTTCCTGGTATTTTAAATTACTGTACATCAAACAGTTTTATTATTTGTTTGTGTGTGTGTGTGTGTATATATATATATATTCATAACCTTTAAAATGTTTCAAAATAACTTTTTAAAGGTCATAGAACAATTGTAATTTACCCTATTGGTTATTAAGATAGCTTTGCATATTTTTAGCTTGACTATCTTTTGATTTAAACATATTTTTAGCATGCAGATATCCAAAACCTGAAATTGACATTGGGAAGCAAATGAAGGAGGTATCATCAGCAGAGAGCACTGATAGTTTTGGTATAGTACAATATTACGGTATTGATTGTTTGTCAGATATTCATTGCAAGTAGCAAAGCATCTATTGGACTGGACTTGCTTGTTTGAAATAGAATGCTTTGGTTATAATGATAGTCTTTGTTTTCTGCATCAGTGTTTTAGGCTATGAAAATTTAATTTTTATCTAATCCAGTACTTTGTGAATACGATAGAATGATAACTGCATGCTCAATTAACCTTAACAAAGTCACTTGTATATAAATAGTACATTAAACATTTTGTTGGAATTATCACAGTTATGAGATGTAAGAAGCAGCAAAGATGAATTTATGGGACCAGGGACATACTACAGAGGTTAGGGTGCATGACCCGCATGCACTTGACCCTGATTTGGTTATCAGTACCATTTGCTCCCCAACCCATAGCATTGCTGGTTGTAGGCCTGGAGACTTCTGAGCATGTATGGCCCTTGTGACTGGCCCCCAGTGGTCTCTGGCAGGATGCAGACACTCTGCATCCAGCCCAGTTGACCAAGAATCTTCAGGAATGGCCCTCTGGTTCCCTGAGGACAGCTTGGGAGGCCTCTCACCCAATGTTAAGAATTTCTTTAGGCTGTGTGAATAGGAAAGGAAGGTTAGACACAGGAAACCATTGAATATATGATAAAGAGAATCTACATTTAAATAACTGAACTTCAGTATTAGTTCTCATTTTTAAGGCAGTGTAAGGAAAAATCAATAGTACTATATAGATGATTACAAGTGGTATTAGGAGGCGAGGTGCTGCTGAACAGAAAATAGTAGAACTAACCTGTTAGTGATTATTTTTTGAGACTGATCCTTAGTTATGTCCTAGCTCATTTTAGTTGACTTACTGAGGGAGAGAGGCAGTGCCTTCTATTTTTTCATCCTACTAGTTATACAATAAAAAAACAAAAACAAAAACAAAAACAATGAGAGTCATAGTGCTTAAAGGGTTCGCAAAGATCTAAACTCAGTTAAACATTAAACAGATTTAAAACAAGTGTGACACGTTTAAAATTTGGTTATTTGTTTTTTATGTCAGAGCAGGGATTAGTGTCAAGTCCTTTGGGATTTTAGTTCAGTACTCTTTTCACTATAGTACATTCTTTTCAGGACTAGCAGGTGATTAATCTTAGACTAGGGCATGCAGTTCTGAAATGCAGAATCCATGTAATTTTTCTGTTTCAACAAATGTTTTGTTTGATAACTATAATGAGTTTTTTAAATTCTTCTGCTTAATAACTTTGATGACTTGTAATAATTTGTAGGAAATGGAATTATTAGGAGAGGAAAAATTTTGAAAAGAATATTTGTATTTAAAATAATTTGTTTCACTTCAGCTTCAAATATCAGTGCTTGACAAGTGTTTTGGTAATATACACTCATAAATCACTGATTATGGAGTCTTCTTTATTTTCCTGTTTAGAATTTTTTAACTGGAAGAGAAGTAGAACAAGAGAATGAGAATCTGGGTTCTAGACTCAACTTTGCGTCATTCATTAACATGTCTGGACTTGGAGTTTTCTTCAAAGTGGAGAATTAAGTTAGTATTTATCAGTGGGCATGCTATTGGCATTCAGGGTGAACAGTTCTTCATTTTGAAAGACTCTTTAGAATTCCTAATTCTATAGCATTTCCCAATCATTATTACATCTAAAAACAACCCTACATTTCATCTTTCAGGGTGCTATTCTATTCCATGGTTAGGACTATTGGTAGATTTTTTTCTAAGAATTTTTTTAGCTCTGACATTCTCTGGAAGAATTCTTATTAGAGATTTTTTTCTGGGAATAACTGAGAGGGAAAAGGATGATTTATTGACTAGAAGTTTCTGCAGCTTCCTAGTATTAAGCCATTTTATTTAAATCTGTATATCTTCTAGAGATAATGTGTGATCATACCCGTCTGTCACTTAGGATGTTCCGAGATGAGTTATTATCCTTTCTGGCTCACTTAAAGTTCGCCATCTCTAATATGATTTTCCATGTATAATATGTATTTATATGATTTTCTAGATTTTAAGCTTTATAGCACTCTACCTACAAGTGAAAGTAGTAAGAGTTGACTTTTTAAAATGTTGTACTCTTGTTGTAGTATCTTATCAAATCATGTACTAAGTGTTTTACCTGCTTTATGAAGAAATGTATATGTCCTGTTAAGTAGTAGATATAATTGTTTCAAGTATACAAATTGTGCATGTATTATTGGACCAGAGAGATAGTACAAGGGCTAAGGCACTTGGCCTAACACATGGCTAACCTCAGTTTGTTCAGTGGTACCATGTAGTCCCCTGAGCAATGCTGAGTGTGGCCCATACTACCCCCAACCCCCCCAAATCAGAGTACATTACCCTACAAAACTCTAAAAATGACAACTGTATGAGAATTAAATTATTCCTTAAATATTTACTAGTTTTTAAAGCTATCGCAAATAAGTTATTATGCTAATGGTGATTATAAAGGTGATACTTAATTGGGTCATCATCATCATCACTGTTACTAAACATTATGCAAATATTGTACATCAGCTCAGGAAACAGTAGCGGTTAAATAAAACAGTAACTTCAATCTGAGTTGTAGTTGTAGGTCAAAAGGTTAGTGAGGCAACAGTAAAATCTAGGTAGAAATTCATTTTCTACAGAATGTGGATAATCTTTCACAAGTGCTAAATAAAACTATACTCAAATGCTTTTGGGGGGGACTGCAAGGGTTTTAGCTAGGGTATGCATCTTTGGAAATTATTTAAAATCTCTTTCACAATTATATTCTTTATTTTAAAAGACATGTTAATTGGAATTTACTGAAAGTTAAATTCCTTGCTCTTTCTAAAGACTTTTGATTTTCCAGATTTGAGTTTTTGTAAGTATTATCCTTATCCTTATTAGTTTATTCTAAAAATATTGCTGTGTGACTTTCTAATCCTTTTTGGTGCATGTTTGTTTTCTTGTTATTTAATATGGTTTGCTTGAATTATTTTGCATACAGCATGGTTTTGGCAAGATTATATCCTTGAATATGTCATATATAAAGGTAAAGGCCCTCCCGTTGATCATCGATTTGCTTGAGCGGGCCCAGTAACGTCTCCATTGGAGACTTTGTTGTTACTGTGTTTGGCATATTGAATGCGTCACAGGGAGCTTGCCAGATTGTAAATTTCACCTTACCCATTAAAATTTTTGTTCTGTTAAAAGTCTAAGTAGTTATTTACAACATTTATAAATACGTATGGGTAACTGAAAAGCTTAGTTCCTAGATTACTTAAACATAGTGGTTTTGTGTTTATTCTTTTTGCAAATCTCTTAGTAGACCAGATAGTTATTTCTTTTGCCAATACTACTTCCTGTACCTTCCTGGGAAGATACTGAAGTGTGCCCGTGGCAAATATTAGTGATCAAAAGATCAGAAAGTGGGTAATCAGACACTTAGAGAGTATCAAGTTGCTTGTCATGAAAAGAATATGTGCACTAAACAAATCTCCTATGTCATGTTGGTAAAGTTGTTTTGATGCTTAGTTTGTTTTAAATGATTCTGAATTTTTTCCTCAGTTAGTGACCTTATGTTCATCTTTATTACCTATGATTACAGAATGAAATAAGTAATAACTTGTGTAATTATCATAATTAAAGTGTGGTAGGAGGGGCTGGAGATTTTACTGTAGCAGATAAAGTTCTTGTCTTGTTCGTGGCCACCTGGTTTCATCTCTAGCATCTCATATGGCCCCCTGAGTTCACCAGGAGTTATTCCCTAGTGCAGAGTCAAGAATAACCCTGAGCCATCGTCAGATGTGGCCCCCAAAGGGATTTTTAAAAGGGAATGTAATAAAGCAGAGAACTTGTATAATATATCAGATGTCATTTTTATTTGTTGTATTGCAATCTTGTTGCCTATTTAGGTAACTTGGCAATTGATTGGGACTTGGAAATGTCAAGGATTTTGTGTTAATGACATCTTACTTACATTCCGAAAACATGAAAAAATTTTATTTATTAGTGTAACGTTTTTTAAAAAGCCTCAAGAGATAGTAATTTCACAAGTTTTTTTCCAAGAGGAGTTTTGTAAACATTTTTGAATCTTGTAAGTTGTTTCCTTCTTCCCTGTGCAGTAATGCCATTTATGGAATCAACCTTAAGGACCGTTGATGAAACATGAAAAGATTTACCTATCAATTTTATTATGTTATTTATAAATATGAAGTATATCTAGTAACACGGGATTATTATATATCAGATAAAATAAAATTCCATCAATAAAATTATGACCTTAATTAAAGGTAAGGAAAATAATCATGTTGTGCTTTGTGGAAGTGGGGGATACAATTTTGTGTGCGTGTTGTATGTCTATATATATATTTCTATATGTGTTGAATAATAAGACATTAAGTACAGTGCCAAATGATCAGTCATCTGTGGCATACAGAGAGTTAAAACAGGACTAGACAGAATGATGACAAACCCTTGTTGTTTTATGACAGCACTGAGGTTATCAAACCTGGCGATGTAGGGTATGGGGAAAGGAGGTGGTGGACCAGAGGTATGTTGACAGGGGTGGGGGGTGGCAGTGGTAAAGGGTGTCAGGCACTTTGGTGGTGGGGCATAATAACTTTGTATATCAGTACCATGAATGTTGACATTATTGTAACCATGCTACCTAAACTATAATGAAAGGATAAATTATAAAAACTATTTATTACTGAAAAATTACAAGTGTTTTTCCTAAGTTTCATTTATTTTCTCAGTAAACCTAGGCTTTATAGTTAAAAATTATAATTTATTCCTTTAGAGACACCAAAGAAACTCAGTACCAATGAAATGAGCAATAGCACAGCGGTAGGGTGTTTGCCTTGGGCACGGCCAGCCCAGCTGAGCCGGGTTCGATTCTTCCACCCCTCACGGAGAGCCCGGCAAACTACCGGGAGTATCTCGCCTGCACAGCAAAGCCTGGCAACACCCCCCCCCCCTTTCATTATGCCAAACACAGTAACAACAAGTCTCACAGTGGAGACGTTACAGTACTACAGTGCTACAGTTCTTAATTGAATAAAATGAATTTAGTATCTATATTCTTTATAACAATATAACAGTATAATGTGAACTGATGTGAACTGAGCTGGATTTTATAGTCTCTGAGTCTTGGCCATTGACGGGATTTCACGGCGCCAGGGGGCCAGGTGGTGGGTGTGACCCCCGCCTACTGGAATTTGGAGGATCTGGGTGGAGGATGCTCAAATCCAATCCGAGTAGGCTTGGAGATCTCGGCCCCGGAACCCGCGTGGCTTTGTCCCTCTGCCAGTACCTTCATGTGTGCGGAGAGTGGTCTCAGCATGGTGGTGGCTGGTCCTGGAGATCTTCGGCTGCCGGAGCCCTGGTCGGGGTGGGGAGGAAAGCTCAACCTGCTCCCCTCCAACGGGCCCCAGCGAGGATCAGCCAGGCGCAGGGGCAGAAGACTGCACTGTTCTCGTCCAGGAGCTGGATTTTATAGTCTCTGAGTCTTGGCCGTTGATGGGATTTCACGGCGCCAGGGGCCAGGTGGTGGGTGTGACCCCCGCCTACTGGAATTTGGAGGATCTGGGTGGAGGATGCTCGAATCCAATCCGAGTAGGCTTGGAGATCTCAGCCCCGGAACCCGCGTGGCTTTGTCCCTCTGCCAGTACCTTCATGTGTGTGGAGAGTGGTCTCAGCATGGTGGTGGCTGGTCCTGGTGGCCAAGACTCAGAGACTATAAAATCCAGCTCCCGGACGAGAACAGTGCAGTCTTCTGCCCCCACGCCTGGCAGTTCCTCGCTGGGGCCCGTTGGAGGGGAGCGGGTTGAGCTTTCCTCCCCGCCCCGACCAGGGCTCCGGCAGCTGAAGATCTCCAGGACCAGCCACCACCATGCTGAGACCACTCTCCGCACACATGAAGGTACTGGCAGAGGGACAAAGCCACGCGGGTTCCGGGGCCGAGATCTCCAAGCCTACTCGGATTGGATTCGAGCAACCTCCACCCAGATCCTCCAAATTCCAGTAGGTGGGGGTCACACCCACCACCTGGTCCCCTGGCGCCGTGTAATCCCATCAACGGCCAAGACTCAGAGACTATAAAATCCAGCTCCCGGAACCGCGCGGTTACATTCGTGGGCGTGCGACATCTTATCAGGACATCTTTTTATGACATCTTATTATCTCATTCCTACTTTGGACAAACTTGCAGGCTATCGAATGTAGCCTGCCCACAGGGCAGAGTCTGGCAAACTCCCCGTGGCATACCAAATATGCCAAATACCAGTAACAATGATGGGTCTCATTCTCCTAAAGAGCCTTGAATATAATCTCAGGGCTAGGATGAAAGAGATGTTACTGGGGCCTGCTTGAGGCAATCGACGAATAACAGCATGATGAAATGAAATGAAAATGATGTGAACTGAATAAATACTGAAGTATAAATTACATATATGTATGTGGTTTGTTTCATGTAAGATGTATACATAAAATAAACCACAGGCTATTCCCTATTAATAGCCATCAATTTTTACTGAAAACACAAAGGAAACAGGTTTTTATAACATCTGAAAAGTTGGCAATTTAGTTAAGTTCTTGAATATTTGAACTTTCTTTTTAGTTTGTCAATTTCTCAGGTACTAGTTTCACCTGTTCAGAGTATTAGGGAGAGAATCTTAAATCCCAAATTTGTGAATTTTACTATAAAAAGATAAATTTATTGAGGGAAGATAGGAGGTAAACAAATGTTGATTTTCCTCTTCTTTAGTTATTTGGAATGGCTTGATTTCATATTTAAGTATTTTTTATTTGTTTGGTTTATTTCACTAGTATTCCTTTGAGTATATAGGTAGAAATTTAGTTTTAAATAATCAGCAAGGAAACTGTACTTTCTTATTTTGTGCAAATTATTTTTGGTATCTGTTTTCAGGAAACTGTTTAACCAAGTAAAGTAAGACTAATTTCATAAATAAAAATTTCTTTTCTAGAGAAAAATGGCATACATTGAAGACAGTAGATCTAAGAGATCTGGTTTTATTTTCAAATGTGTTTCTCTTTTTGTTTATTTTAGATTCTTTTCTTGGACTATATTGTACCTTTTTCACATATTCAGAAAGTAATACTTATCTCAACTGCAGCAGTAGTTTTTGGAAGTAATTTATCAAATATCTAATAAATAACAAGTCAAAGTAGTACATATTGTAATTCTATAAAACCAAGATTTAGATGGAGATTTTGTTTCATCAGTAAGGATAAGAATTCCAAAATGGATCTCTACAGGTCAGAGCTGCTTAAAACAAAGACTAGAACATTTGTCTCCTAGTGACTAGAGGTGTGTGTGTGTGTGTGTGTGTGTGTGTGTGTGTGTGTGTAGAATTTTGAAGTAATTTCTCTTCTGCTTTTCTGGGAGTTAAGGAACTTGCTTTCTCTCAGGAGAAATAGTGTTTTATTGTCTCCCAAGGTTTTTGTTTTTTTAAATTTTGTTTTATATTATGAAATTCCATCTCCCTAGCCAGAAAGCAAAACTTAAGCTTAAGCTTAGGACAATGAATATGGTATTTGCTGTTAGCCTTTAGTTTCTTGTCATAGATATATTGATTTTTAGTGTAGTTTCTTACAGGTAAATCATGTAGAGATCATTCAGTAAAATTCAGGAGAATTTCTTTAATATTTAGCTGTTTGGTGTTCTCAAGAAATCTTAGTGTATTCCTCCCACCCCAATCTTTGTATGTCCCCACACCCAACAGTATAATAGTGATACTAAGGTTTTAACACTTGTTTCAGGCTGTTCTTAAAATGTCCAGTGTTGGAGGGGTCAAAGAGATAGTACATAGGGTTTTTGCCTTGTTCACGCTGACCTGGGATTGATTCCCCGCACCCCATATGGTCCTCATATATCCAAAACTGCCATGCTACCATAGTTATCTTTATCTGCCATGCTACCATAGTTTATTCTTAGATATATCAAATGAAGAGATTAAGAGTTTAGGTAGGTCACTTCTTTGTAATTATTGTTAACTTCTAGATTTAGTGAGGGAACTTGAAGATACTTTGATTTGTGAAAGCTTTATTAAGGCATATATTGAAAATATTGTTATTTGTGATTCAGCAGTTTTTTTTTTCTCTTTTGTTTTTGGCTTTTGGGCTACATACACCTGTGTTTAGGGTTTACTCTTCATTCTGTGCTCTGGGACCACGCCTGTCCATGCCAAGGATTGGACAAGGCAAACACCTTACCCATTGTATAATCTCTCCAGCCCTTTATTTGTGATTCTGAATAGCATTCTTTGTCATGAGGAATTGTATATTATTCAGTAAAGTAGACCAGTGAAGTTCATTGTAATACACTGCCTTACGAATGTATTTTTTTTTTTTTTTTGCTTTTTGGGTCACACACACCTGGCTTTGCACAGGGGTTACTCCTGGCTCATGCACTCAGGAATCACTCCTGATGGTGCTCAGGGGACCATATGGGATGCAGGGAATCGAACCCGGGTCAGCCGCGTGCAAGGCAGTCGCCCTACCCTCTGTGCTATCGCTTAAGCCTCTGTATTTCTGTTTTTAAAGGATATACCGATCATGTTGAGTACTTTCCCCCTTGTTATCAGTGTTACATACATATAGTTCTTAAATTGTTTAGGATTGCTGTCTTAAGAAGACTCATTTTACAGATTCAAGGATTCTTTTAAAAAGTGAATGCTTTACCTAGGACTTTTGGGCCTATGGCAGGCTTGTAACTAAAACACGGTTTCTTTTTTTTTTTTTTTTTAGCCTTGTGATTTAATCAGTAAATACCAAGTAATATTTTTCTGTATGAGTAACTTTGATCTGTTAACCTAAAGATAATTTGTGAACATGCATGAGTATATGAATATAAACTTATTCTCCCATTTTGTAAATCCGTTGTTTAGTTCATTGTAATAATAGAGAAATCATACTATAATAACTAATTCTTGCCTTATTTCCTTTTTCCCCCTGTAGAAAAGCTGGAAGCGGCCCCACCCACCCCAGGACAACTGAGATATGGTAATGATCTGTAATTGATAACCGTTTGTCACACTGTCATTTGAATTCAATTATGCTAGTCACTGAAGTACAGAAGAATTAATAAATTAAATTCTTTGTAGATAGGATGGATTATCCTATTTATTATTTTAAAATGATATGCTTTTATCTTGGCTAGAGATGTATCCCAGTGTTATGGGGTTATTAGACACTGTTATGCTAACAGTACTTATTATTGTTAAAATATTACATCAAGAAATACAGTTACATTTGTGGTAGAGGTCTTCACAATTCCCAGGAAAAAAAAGAGTATATTTATTAAACCTTGGATTTAAGTTGGGTAGCTGTAGAAGTAAAGTTTCGAGGCTCAGGTCTGAGGTTGTATTATTGTTTGGTGGAGAACATATTTCTGACTTCCTTTCTGTGATAATGAAGAAAGTAGGGTTTATTTAAAATCACTAAAATGAAGAACCTTATAATGTTGCTTATACGCTTTCATAATCAGTTTTGTTTATAGCGTGGATTTAAGTTGGATAACTTTAGGAAACCAGTTTGGGAACTTAATATAAAGACAATGCAAGAAAATTATTTAATTGTGAATTTGAAAACTTGTAAATTAAATATTAGATATGATTTACTAACAATTAACGAGTTAGAAAACTGTATTTTCCAAAGGGAGCTGGAAAAAAAAATCATGAATTGACAGAATATCACAACATAACTGGAGAGCAGACTTACATAATAAAAATAAATCTTTAGAACCAGGTTTTTCTCTCAGATTGAAAATAGTTTGTAAGTAAGCAATATTTCCTGAATACAAAAGCAAGAAGCCTTTAAGAATTTTATTTTCCCCTGGAAATCTTTCCTGATTCCCTCTGATTTATTTATGCCCATATTACTTTATAGCACAGTTAGAGTTTTTGGATTACAGTAAAATAAAATATTTAATAATGAAATTATCATCATCTCGAGCTTTATTCCAAAGTGCCCAGTGTGGTATCTAGTATATGTTCATTTAACTTTTAGAAAATTAAAAATTTTCCTTTGTGTTGAAAATAAATTTTTATGTGTAGGACATGTTTACTTTATGATATGTTTTATAGTATAAAGTAAATATTATGAGAGTGTACTCATTTAATTAACCAGGTTTTTCTAGCATGGCAATTAGTCTAATGTTATTTTTAAATAACCTTAGTATTCAATTTAAATACTTTTTGTAGACTCATTTTAGACGAGATCGGGCACATTCAGGGTCTTATGGCTGTAGACTAGTAGACTCATTTTAGAAATGCCATTAAAGTTAACCCTAAGTGTTAACTAATTCCAAAGGTGCCATAGATACTATGATATGTTTTGTCATTAATAGAATCATATTTCAAAGATGATTGAGAAGGTGCTTTGGGAGACTTTTTCCCAGTGATAAATTCTTTTCACTGGAAAAGTTTCATTTTGTGAATTAAAATTTTATTATACTTTTGACCTATCAAATGTGTATTGTTTTGGAAATCAGATTGTGTATATGTTGTATATATGTTTGCTTATTACTAAAGTTTGAGTAAAGGTAAAGGTAAAGGCCCTCCCGTTGATCATCGATTTGCTCGAGCGGGCCCAGTAACGTCTCCATTGGAGACTTTGTTGTTACTGTGTCTGGCATATCGAATACTCTCGGTAGCTTGCCGGGCTCTCCGAGAGGGGCAGAGGAATCGAACTCGGGTCGGCCATGTTAGCCGCTTGTAAGGCGAACGCCCTACCCGCTGTGCTATCGCTCCAGCCCAAAGTTTAAGTAAGTTTAATAAGTAATAGGCAAAAAGTCACAGAACTAAGGTTAGACTCATTAGTTGCAAAAATTCCATTTTATTATTTATTTATTTATTTATTTTTTGCTTTTTGGGTCACACCCGGCAATGCACAGGGGTTACTCTTGGCTCTGCACTCAGGAATTACTCCTGATGGTGCTCAGAGGACCATATGGGATGCTGGGAATTGAACCTGGGTTGGCCATGTGCAAGGCAAACACCCTACCTGCTGTGCTGTCTATCACTCCAGCCCCTACTTTATTTATTTTAAAGGAAGATAGTTTTTACTGAATCTTATTTAGAAAGATATGAGGGGAGAGAAAGAGAGAAGTGTGTGTTCAAGAGAGAACACAGGCTTCTCTGGAGTGGAGATAGGCAAACAAAGAAGCATAGAGACTAGCAAGTGAGATACGTGTTCGAGGGAGAACAGGGGCTTGAAGAGCAAGCCAAAACAATTCCATTTTAGTACCATGCTATTTTTGTTGTTAGTGGTGGAAGTGGTCCTTTGGGCCATCCCAGCGGTGCCTAGAGCTTACTCCTAGCTTTGTGCTCTGGAGTAGATCACTCTTGATAGGGGACCATATGGAGTGCCAGGGACCAAACTCTAGTCCTTGGTGTGCAAGGGAAGTGTCATGCCCCCTGTACTACCCCTTCATCCCTGCTATTTGATTTTTATTATCTTTATTAGCTTTTAAAATGATACTCTGAGGCTGTGTAATCGACCTGGGAACTCTGGTCAGGAGGTGTGGCCCCCAAAACAAAACAAACAACCAAACAAATCAATGGAAGTACTCTGTATAATATAAAATGTTGCTTTACATTGTGGATACTTTAGCTGCTATAAGAAGAAATCTGATCACCTAGAGTATTTTCTATTTTCCTTGTGATCTTTATTAGTGGTTATGGGTAGATTTTATTTTCTATTTTTAATGTCTTTTTTGCTCTCCTTAATTGGTAAGGAACTCACTTTAGTGATACCAAACTTTCATAACATCTGGATATATTTTAATTATACTTTTGTGTGGACTTAACTGCATTAAAGAAAAAGACTCAACTCACTGAATGGAAAACTAGTTGTCTTAAGTCACTTGTTTTTGAATGAAGTATAAACCTCAGAGCTTTGATATTTTTTTCTATAAAAAGACTCAGTAACTTGGCAGTTTTATAGATTAAAGTATTTTAACAACCCCCAGCTTTTAATTTATTTCACAGTCTGCCTTTATTTTTGTCACTCTGGAATTTTCCTCCTTTTCAGTTAGAGGTCCTCAAGCTAATATTTCTTGAGCCATTTACTAAGTAACAGGAATTCTGCAGTATTTAAAAGATGCAAATCACTTAAAAATTAGGCTAAATGTGTAAGTATATATAGAGCTCAGTTCTTTCTAGTTACATATCTATTATCTTAAATTTATCATATTATATATTAAGATATATATATGTAGATAGGTAGATGGGCTGGAGCGATAGTACAGTGGGTAAGGCATTTGCCTTGCATGTGGCCGACCTGGGTTTGATTCCTCTGTCCCTCTCGGAGAGCTCGGCAAGCAAATGAGAGTATCCTGCCCGCATGGCAGAACCTGGCAAGCTCCCCGTGGTGTATTCGATATGCCAAAAACAGTGACAAAGTCTCACAATGGAGACATTACTGGTGCCTGCTTAAGCAAACCAATGAACCAAGGGAGGACAGTGCTACAAACAGTACTATATTAAGATTAAGATGTGCCTTTGTTAAAAAGAGATCAAACTGCATTTTGATTTAAATCAGATATTCTCTATACTTTGTGAGAGCATTTGAAGGTACCAGTGATGGGTGTTGGACTTTGTACATATATTTCTAATATAGATGAGATAATCACATTATTCTAATATTTAAGCAAGTTTGGGCTGGAGCGATAGCACAGCAGTAGGGCATTTGCCTTGCATGCAGCCAACATGGCCGACCCGAGTTCGATTCCTCCGCCCCTCTCGGAAAGCCCGGCAAGCTACCGAGAGTATTCGATATGCCAAACACAGTAACAACAAAGTCTCCAATGGAGACGTTACTGGGCCCGCTCGAGCAAACCGATGAACAACAGGAGGACAGTGACATTTAAGCAAGTTTAGTGAGTATAAGTGACAAAATAGCATTCCTTTTAATATGATTTCTAATGTGGAAATCAACATTAGCATACCAGAGTTAGGTATAGGAGAAGCATCCACGTCAATAGCAATTAAGCAGTTAAATCGTGGTGCTCATCATATGCATTTATTTGTTCTGTTAAATGCATGTAATTTAGTTTTAGGTTTTTATTGAATCATTGTGAGATAGACCCTTACAAAGATGTTCCTGATTAGATTTCAGTCAACTGTATGTAATTGATATGTTTGTGCATCTGTGTTGCCACATAAGAAAAATCCTAAAAGCCTAAGGTTTTTTTGAAATGTGCTTTACTCCTCTCCCTGCCCAATTATGGCTTTTATCAAGTAAGTTAGATTTATAACCTAAGTAGAATCGTTTGACTGGGGAATGGAAAGCAAGTTCCAAAGATGATCAGATTTTGACTTAAAATTTTATAGTTTTTGTCATTTTAAAATGATAAAAATCTTAAAAACTTATTTTCTGTTTTTGATGTTTTTCAGTATTCATCCACAATGCGATACCTTTCATAGGGTTTGGCTTTTTGGATAACGCCATTATGATTGTTGCAGTAAGTTCCTTTTCTCACCCATTCTATTTTGAGCTATTAAGAAATAATGTGATCTCAATTTTTCTAATATCCATATTGTATATTATTATATGAAACTTGAAGGTGATAAACTTGAAGGTGATAAACATCCACTGACTAATTCTTTAATATTGGAGGCTGACAATAACTCTAAGGTAGCATGTAAAAATACTAGCTTATTTGAAAAATTGATAATGGGCATTTATAGTATATAAAAACCATGTAACTGGGTTGTTTTGTTTGTTTGTTTGTTTTTACCATGTTGGTAAGCCATGCTCTACCCAAAGATAAAGCATTTTATCTGTGAATCTGGGGTTTGTTTATCTGTGAATCTGGGCTTATTTAACTGTGTAGAACCACTGCACTGCCTTTTCTGAAATTACTAACATACGACTTGCTCATGTTGATTGAATAGTTTATGTAAATCAAAGCTAATTGTACAAGAACCCCATTATCATTACTTTATCACCTGTGGTATAAGACACGATATGTTCTTGAATAGATTTTCTGAATTAAGGTTTCTCTGTGAAAAATATTTTTTTAGTTTTACATGATTCACTCAATATTTTAACATCTCTTATTAACAACTAATATCTGTGCTACCTCCTGAATAACCACTGAAATAAGACAGACTTTATTTAAGAACTGAAAGGTGAACCTAGGTACAGAGAAGTATTTTGACATTTTGTATCTATAGAGAGAGAGATACAGGGATATTTTAGAGGATCAGAATAGGAAACAGTGTAACACCTTATATCCTGATTAAGAGTCTCACCTATGTTTCTGTCCTTTCTTTGAAACAAATTCCTAAAGTAAAAGATACATGTTTTTAAATATAGCTGCTTCCCCACCCCCAGAAAAATCAAAGTAAAATGCCTACATTGTAGAATAAAATTAATACATTGTCACTATTTTCTATTACTTAGGTGATTGACTCTAACTTAGTAATACTTGTTTTTCTAGTCTACATTGAAATCCAGTTTTAAGGATGTATCAATTTTATTTGTTTTGTTTTGATGCCACACCCTGTGCTCAGAGAATCACTCTTGGTGTTGGAGAGACCATATGGGATGCTGGATATCCAACATGGGGTGACTGAGGCAGGGCAGCTCCCTACAGCTCCCTACCCGGTATACCATCTCTCTAGCTCTCACAAATTTGCTCAAGCCGGCCCATTGGAGACTTTGTTGTTACTGTGTTTGGCATATCGAATACATCACGGGGCGCTTGCCAGGCTCTCCCAGAGGGGCGGAGGAATCGAACTCGGGTCGGCCATGTTGGCTGCGTGCAAGGCAAACGCCCTACCGCTATCACTCCAGCCCTCACAAATTACAATTTTTTAATACTGAAAATTTTAAAATATTGGCTTTATTATGAGCAATAGATAAACTATTGGTCTGTGATAATTACAAACTAATATAGGGACAGGAACATTTCCCAAAAAGGCTTTACAATTACCAAGAGAACTACATGTAAGACTTCCCCCCCTTTATAAAAATTACTGTTTGCTAATACTTTATAAAATAGTCTATAACTATTTTAAAATAGTAAGTTAAGGACATATTTCATTTTTGTCTTCTAGCATACCATAGACATTTGATGCTTTCCTCTTTCCTGTTACACTTGCTTGGCTACTACTGTAATTATAGCTGTAAAAACAAATTCCTATGTAACTCCTTTTAATAGATTTGACCGTCATTGTTCACTTTTGTTTATACTTAGCCTTTGGTTTCTTGTATGGTTTTTTCTGTTTTTATATTTTTATGTTACTTGAATTTCTTTTTATAACTGGCATTTTAACTATTTTAGTTGTTTTTCTAATTTGCCTTTTAATTATTTTTTCAATTTAATCAGGACAAATTTTATTAGAATTTTAGAATAGATTAGTTGTATTATAACTGAGTATAACTTTAAAGATAGCAAATACCATATTTATTTATAAAGACTTTTTCACCTATTAACATAAAATTTGATATAACTAAGTGCATAGTTCATTGCCCTCAATCTATTTTCACTTTACCTGAGACTTTTCAGGGTATTAGATGGTATTAGAAGTATTAGAAGGTATTAGAAGGATCTTCATGTTTCTTAAATTCAGCAAAACTTTATATACTCTGTACTTTAATAAATGCATGTATTACAAATAAATTATTATGTGATTCTAGTAGCTATTAGAGCCAGTAGCTACTAGTAGCTATTTATTCTTATATACTATAGCTTGTCAGGTGCCCCTCATCTGAAGAGTACTTCTATTTTTCAAAATGCTCATCTCCAAAAAATTACCTTCATTCTTTGTTTTTTGCTTTTCCTCTTCAGGAATCTCTTACTTTTGGATGCATTTATAGCCTTTTATTTCATTATTTTGTTTGTTTTGGTTTTGGGGCCACACTGGCAATGCTCAGGGGTTACTCCTGCCTCTTCTGGCTCTGTACACAGAAATTACTTCTGGCGGAACATATGGGATATCAGGGATGGAACCCTGATCAGTCATGTGCAAGGCAAATTCTCTACCTTCTGAACTATTGTACCAGCCCCCGGCTTTTCAATTTTAGTGTCTGGGAGACTTTGTACATCAGATTTTTGGACTGTATTCAGTAACAAGAATTATGTTTTAAAGGGTAGTATAACCAAAATGCGTAAAGGAAAGAAAACAGGGAAATTAGCTTCTGTTAAAATTTTTTCAAATAACTGCTTTGATTTTTAAAAATAGTAAAATTTGGGAATGGCATTGTATAACATTTTTCTTCCATACATATTGAGAATTAAAATATTAAAAACATTTTCAAGCATCAGCATTAAAAGGTGGTTTCAAAATTAAATTCACTTAAGGCAGTATTGCCCGAGTTAGAACATGTTGGAGGATTTCTTGTTTATTCTATACAACCTATTAAAGTAGTTTAAATACCTTCATTTCAGTTCCTTTCCACTGAGGTGGAAGTAAAACCCCTCTTTTCTCCAGAGGAAATAAATACATGTAGAAAGTCTTAAATTCTCAGTACGATAAATTCAGTGAAAATGCACCAGCACCTCATCTTCCCAGTGTATCTATTGCACTAAAAGTTATTATTGCTTTTAAGTGAGTCTCACAATGCAATGGGTAGAAAGAGATAAGCAAGGATAATTTTTGTTTGTATTTTTATTTTTGGTTTTGGACTATATTCAGCAGTGCTCAGGACTTACTCCAGGCTCTGGGCTCAGAGATCACGCCTTTGGAGACCTTATGGGGTGCTGTGCATTGAATCTGGGTTAGCCATATGCAAAGGCAAATGCCCGACTCAGTGTACTGTTGCTGTGGCACCTCTGCAAGAACAGTTTTTAAAGTGTTTAGGTCTCTGGATGCTGGAGTAAATAGTTTTTTAAATCTTTGAGTAGAGTAAATAATGTAGCTTTGTTGACATTTAAAACTAGGTGTTGGTTTTTTTGTGTTCAAAGAGCTTTAGGGCATCTCTATAGGAAAATATAAATTGTAATTATATGATGAATTATATGGCTTCATTTGTTTTTAATTTTATAAAATCCTGTCTAATGACTAAATCATTTATTTCTGCATGAATACATATTTAATAATTGAGTTATGACATAAGTGTATTTCAGTGCATATTTTATGCATATACTCTTGCAAATGCATGTTGGCTTAATTGTTTTATCTATTTTTATTAAAATTTTTCTATTCATAGTCATTTTAGCTTTAATTTTTAATATTAATTTCTTTATGATCATTTTTCAGGGAACTCATATTGAGATATCTATTGGAATTGTTTTGGGAATTTCAACTATGGCAGGTATTTAATAATAATTATCTTATTTCTTTGTATATTTATAAAGCATTTTAGTTGATTCTTTTAGAATAGAATAATTTACCAGAATTGGTTTATTCAGTGAGATGTCTATTTTTATCCTTAGTCTTATTGTTCTTTTTTAAAATTTTATAACAGCGTGTTTTTCTCTTGAGAAAGTTTAGGTACTTGACGTTAGCTAATGGTAACAGTATTTACTTTCTTTATTTTAAAATTAGTTTTTCCCTTAATTGGGTATTGCGCCAAAACTTTCATACCCTTGTCTCCATTGATTATGTATTTTCAATTTGGATCAAAAATTCAAAGATGAAAATACATAGCTACTGGAAATTTGATTTGGCTCTGTTTTTCTCCACCCCCCCCTCCCCAATTCCTGCTCTATTCTTTAAAAATAGTGATATTTAAAGGTTGCGTTATATTACGCTTTTTTAAAAAATTATTTATTTTGCTTTTTTGGGTCACATCCAGCAATGCTCAGGGGTTACTCCTGGCTCTGCTTTCAGGAATTACTCCTGGCAGTGCTTGGGGGACCATATAGGATTCTGGGGATCGAACTCGGGTTGGCCATGTGCAAGGCAAAGGTCCTACCTACTGTACTATCACTCCAGCCCTAGGTGTTGTTTTAAGAATTTTATTTTAGCATTATCTAGGTGTTTTAATATTGAGACCAAAACAAAAATTGACTACCACGGCAGAATAAAACCTGCTGCTTGATGGAAGTAGAAGACTATGATCTCAAAGAATGATGTGCTTTTTGAAACCAGGAGATTCTTTGATATTTATGAGTCTAGTTGTTGCAAGTTGCAAAATGGGATAGTTCTGCCAGACCAGTGCTTTATTGATTGTATAATGTTGCTTTGTATTGTCTTTTTCTAGCTTCTGTGTAACAATTTTCTTGTCCATTTAAAAATTTTTAGCTGCTGCTTTGGGAAATCTTGTGTCAGATTTAGCTGGACTTGGGTATGTTCATCCTTTTATTTTTTTTTGTACTTGCTGTTTTATCCATTTTCCTTTGAATGAAGTGGGAATGTCCTTTATTTTAGAGCTGAAATTTTAAATTTAATGTAGTATTTCCAAACCAGCAGTTTTAACTATTTGGTGTGCATCAAATATCGATGCCTGGGTCACATTTAGTAATACAGAATTAGTGTCTCTGTGAATGGGGCCCAGGCGTTTTATCTACTCATCTTTTTAATTTTTTGTTGACTGAAATTTTTATGCACACTTTATGGATGTAAGGATGAGATAGAATTAAAAGTAATTCCGATCATAAGTCTACCTCACTACTCTCCACTGAGCCTAAACATGAGTGATGCTGCTCAAATGTCAGGTACTGATGAGGTGTATTTACTGGAAGATGAGCTTCCAAAGGGGGAGTAGTAGGCCAAACATGCATGTATTTGACCAGTTCATTCCATGTGCCAGGTGTGTGGAATAAACTGAGTGTATCTACCTGGAGATAGTCAATCTTTCACTTTTCACTTTCTTTTCATTTTCTCTTCTAAGGACAGATGGCCTGGTCTGCTTCCTGAGCTTGGGGAAGCCTGGGAAGTGTGAATTAGATAAAGATGGCATTAATTATGATAAAAGTATTCTCTCTTGTTTGGTCTTTGGCTGTTTCTTCCCTACGTGGTTGAGTAGAAGGGTGAGTTTTGAGGTTCAGATCTGAGTCTAGTAGAATCTGTTTGACCTTATCAAATAGGCAGAGGCAGCCTAAAGTGATCTCTCCATGTCTTTTAGATTTCTGCACTAGAGTTTAAGCAAAAGCCACTGTTAAAAATAAAACTTAATTTTCTTCTGGATTGATACAGGAATTTTCTATCTCCTGACCGTCTGCCATAAATGTATAATATCACACTTAAATGTTTTACTTCCCAGTTTTCAGCATTAAGGTTAATGTGGATAATATGATAGTTACTGTGACATTGGTTTATATAGTTAATAAAACCAAATGATTCTAATAGATTATAGGGCCATTTTGTTTTAACCTTTTGTAAAGCAGTTCTTTTTGATTAGAGAAGAGGAGTTTTTGGTGGTAACTTTATATTTAAGAATTACTTCTCTGCCTTTATAAAATATAACCGAATAATAAAGTGTCAAAGTTTATAAGAGATCTTTTTTGGAGAACATGTGATACTGGGATCTGTCTTATAGTTGATGGTATGCATAGTTTATTAGTACTTTCTTTTCTTTTTTATTTTATTTATTTTTTATTGAATCACCATGAGGTACTGTTACTCTTTTCTTTTTTCTTTTTTTTCTTATTTTTTTAAATGAGTCTCCCAGTTTTTATTTATTTATTTATTTATTTATTTTTTGCTTTTTGGGTCACACCTGGCGATACTCAGGGGTTACTCCTGGCTCTGCACCCAGGAATTACTCCTGGTGGTGCTCAGGGGACCATATGGAATGCTGGGAATCAAAATCGGGTCAGCCGCGTGCAAGGCAAACTCCCTACCTGCTGTGCTATCGCTCTAGCCCCTCTTTTCTTTTTTAGTATTAAGAAAGGAAGATTGTTTTCATCAAGTGTAAACAACTTAGATAAATACTGAGATTGTCCTACCTCTTTAAAAGACCTTTGAGGTCTTTTAGTATATTAATCTGATAAATGTTAGTTTTTCTCTTCTGATGATAAATTATTAATTTATATCAGATGTGAAAGCATTTTTTTCTTTGAATTGGAATAAGTACATTAATAATAAGCTGTCGAAAATTTTATGTACCTAATTAACGGAAATCAGGCTCTCTAGTGGTGGGAATAGTGTTGGAATTATGTATTCATGAAAAGTATGATTAACAGTGTTCTAAACCCCGGTATCAGTAAAAATGGTTTAAAAAATTTTTTTTATATACCTTGGATGAATTTTTTAAGGGTAAAACTGAAGATAATTGCATTATCAATTAGTGAATTTACTTATGAGTATATTAATATGAAATTATTTTTAGATTATATATTTAAGAACCATAATGCAAGTTATAAAAAATACACATATTATTTCTAGAATGCCAATTTATACTGGTGTAAAAGTTCTTGTTTCTGTTTTAGTAATTCGCCTTTTACCATCTGAGGACAGTTCTTGTTCAGAAACTTATATTTGTATTTGTTTTTTTTCTAGACTTGCAGGCTATGTTGAAGCTTTGGCTTCCAGGTTAGGCCTGTCAATTCCTGATCTCACACCAAAGCAAGTTGACATGTGGCAAACACGTGTTAGTACACATTTGGTAAGTATGTTACATGGTTTATATATTGTATTCAAAGAGCCAGAGCAAGACACTGTAGTCCCTTGAGAAATTTGAAAATAAAATTTATGTGTATAGAGCTTCTGATGAAACTGTACAGTGCTTGGCAGTTTTAAGAACAGTACGATTTGGGGCCAGAGTGGTAGTACCAAGGGCTAAGGTGCTTACCTTGATTCTACTACTTCAGTGGGGTCAGTACTGAGCACAGAGCCAGGAAGAGCCTCTGAGCACAACTGGGGATGGTCCAACATCCACAGGTCCCAGAGTACAATTTTATTTGTTTTTTTTTGTTGTTGTTAGTGTATTTTTTTTAAAAAACATTGACATGATTCAGTTATCTTATGTTGCATTTGATTTAGAGACTAAAGGACGTAAAGTGAAAGATGCTATAATGATCTTAAAGGATCAAGTCAGCAACTTTTAACTGAGTGTGACATCTGCAGTTACAAGGTTAATGCCCTTGATACAGTAATGGCACACATGAAATAACACTTTGTGGGGAGATTTCTTGGTGATTATTAGATTTAAACTGATTTTTAAATTATGAATAAGATAATATGTGAAAAGAGAATTCCAAGTATATTGACTGCACATAGAAAGGCATAAAAACGTGTGGAGAGAAATCCAATTGGGTATTTCTGAAATAGAATATAGTTGTAGATAGAAGCAATAATTAAAAACAGCACTAAGAAAGTAAGAATATGTGAGACAGGAAAAGCATTCTATAAAGCTAGGGAGCTTGAACCTCATACCTTTTTAATAGAGTGTTGACAAAGAATTTTAAATAGGAAGGAAGCTGGGTAGATCTTGAAGAAAGGGAGAAGCACAAGTGTTTAAGGACATGTGGAATTCGAAATGCTTGTAGAATATTCAAGTATTGACACCTAGCAGACATTGTGTTAAAGACCAAGAATCTAAAAAAATCGACTTTGAGATTATGGGTACTACCTTTAATCTTGATTTAATCTTGGGTTAAACAATACTTGATTGACAAGATCCGGGATTTTGGCAATTGGTTAACAAAACAGGTTTTTCTTCCTACCAAATATAATATTTTAGCATGGGGATGAGAAAGAGACAATTTCAAAATAGGACCAAATATTTATGATTTAGAGTTTCCTAACTATTATGCGAATTAAAGAGATGAAGAAGCAGAGCAAGACAAAAGAAGTTGGAAGTACTAGGATAGAGTCAGATTGTAGTTTTAAATAGGCGGGTCACTAGACCTGTAGGAGGTTCACTAGGCCTCACTGAAGAAGTCCACAATGGCTTGAGCCCTGGAACAAAGTGAGATTGTGGAGGAAGGTGAATCTCAGTGTGGCCAACCCAGGCCAGTGGGTTACGTTTTCTGGGAATTTGTTAGAAAAATAGATTCACAGGGTCAACCCTATCTCTGTTACTTTCTGTTTTTTTTTTAAAAATATATATCTTCCTATACACACAACTATGTATATATACATACACATATGTATATATACGTATTTATGTATATATGTATGTATATATATTTATATCCAGATTCTGCAATTGGACATAAACTGAAGCAAGAGAATAACTAGGTTTTGGGACCAAGAGATTATTTTGCTGGAGTTTTCAATTGTTTTTTGTTGTTGTTGGTTTTTTTTTTGTTGTTGTTTGTTTTGTTTTTGTTTTTGGGTCACACCCAGTGGTACTTAGGGTTACTCTTGGCTTTGCACTCAGGAGTAACTCGTGAAGGTGCTCTGAGGACCATATGGGGTGCTGGCGGTGGAACCTGGGTTGGCCGTGCACAGGGCAGCCACCCTACACACTATACTGTTGCTCCACTTCCCCTTTTTTCTTATCTCATAAATGTTTTCCCTCTTCTATTACAGTTGTGTCTGTGTTTTAAACCCCTTACCAGTTTATGAGAGTGATTTTCTTCCTTAGTCGTTAATTCTGCTTGATTTATGTTAAAAATAAAATTTATATTCTGTAGCATAGTATTTAGTTATAGCCTGAAGTAGTGGAAGTTACTGATCATTGCGTAGTATGGCATGTACCCATAGTAGAATGTGTACAAATACACGTGCAGGACCCATCTGTGATAATAAATTTTATTTTAAAATCTTATTTATAATTTGATTGTTTGAAACTTGGAAACTATTTTTGTAGAACAGTATTACAGTGTACTCCGGTTTTTTGGTTAGCTTTCATGTCTACAAGTGCCATAAGATCTTATAATAATGTGTAGGGAACTTGTTATCGTGGAGCGTATAGGCCTATCAAAGCAGTGTATAATGGAAGTCATTGTATTAAATTTATGTTGCAGTTTGGAAAGAATTGAATTTGGAATGGGGTGGACTATCTCTCCGGCCCCAAGACTGAATTATTATATACACCGAATTACTATAAAGTGTGAATGTGTTGACAGAATGGGACTGAAAATAAAGCTATGCTAAAAGGAATGTATATATAAAGTATAACAATAATTATAGGACTTTTAAAATTAGTTTTTGTATTTTAATATTTCTTTGAACATTTTCACGAAAATTTAAACTAATTATTTTTATTATTTTGAAGTTTAAATTTCACTTGTTCTAGAAACTTTTTGTAATTTGTTTTTATGTTTAGATTACTATGATAAAAATATAATCAGAATAGAATCTTATAATGGCTATAAAATTATCAATAATAAGCAGAGATTCCTTTTTTGCCGGTGGAATAACTTAAAAAAATTTTTTTTGTCTATTTTCTTTAGGGCAAAGCTGGTGGGGTAACAATTGGCTGTATTCTAGGAATGTTTCCTTTGCTTTTCCTTGGAGGAGGTGAAGAAGATGAAAAACTGGAAAAGGAAAATTAATCCTTTAAGAATACCTATTAAAAAAGATGTAAACTAATGTACCTCAATTATTAATCATGCTGTCAACAACATTTAGGAATTAAGACAGTAACAGTGTATAGACATGGGATCAAATAATTCAGCATGTATTATGGAAAACACTAACTTATGTGACTTGGTTTTCTTAGGACATCTTTTTTTAGAAAACTGTTATCATTTTGGGTAAATTGTTGAAATGCTTTTTCATCAATGGCAGTCAACATTTTACTTTTTTCTTGAAATATCAAAATATCATTTAATATCAGTCATTGAGTACTGTACTGATTTGGGGTTTGCTTATTTGTTACTTACTGTGTACTTGCATGCTAGCATTTTCTGTTGTTATTGTTGTTCCCTGAAATTGCAATTCTATCTTAACATTTTTTTTTCCAGATTACTTAAGCTGTTTAATATCTGTTAGATATTTTTTTAAAACTTTTTGGCAACATCACTTTTGTACTGTTTCACATAAAATATTTACAATCATAATTTTAGTCATTTTTTAATCACCTCTATTTGAAACAAATGCAGACTTGACATATTTTGAATATCTGTTATTCACTTTAGTTTTTTTCTGCTTTACTGTTTCAAAGCCAGAGTGTATAAGAGTGAGCAGTTATGTAGACTCGTTGCTACATAAAATCATGCCTGTTAACAAACTGTATTATTCTGGGTTGAATTTATTTTTAACAATTAATTTTTCATTTTGATTAACTTACATGATTTCTGAGGGGAATGAAATGAATGTTTTAGTAGAGTAGCTAAGAGATTTGACATGAAACTTGAAAATTAAGAGGCAAAAAAATTCTCTTTTTTTAGGGAAGTAGATAACGGAAATTGTCAAGAAGGTTTTGGTATAAGTGGTGAAGTTCAGGTGTTTTAATTAGGTTAACAAGATACAAATTGGGAGGAATTTTCTCCCAGAGTATCTCCTATGAATTAAATGAGTCTGAGTGCTCCATGCTCGTAATCCTGATGTCATTGTAACTTGACTCTAGTGAGTTTCATTTCTTTTTGGATACTTATTTTGAGGTGAAAACTAAATGCTTTACATTTAGCTTTTTTTTTTTTTGGCTAGTAGTCAAAAGTATATGAGAAGGAATCTCCTTTCTTAGGGTCCTTTTTCCCCCCTTTTTTTTGTGGTGTTAAAATTGTATTGTAGTCTGAAGTTACTCACTTTCAGTTTTGTTCTGATTAAGTAAACCATGCATGAAAGTCATTAATTTCCATGTTATGAGTCCCAATATTTGTTAATATGTGCTTGTTCATGTGATAAAATTTTCTTTGTAAGGGTAAACACATAAAGGAGAAAAGCTAAAATTAAAGTATTTTGACTATTAAAATTGTTAGATTACAATTTTTTAAAAAGCAGGGAGACTTTTAGAGATACCAACTGTAAAATCTTATTTGCACATACGCAAGCTCTTATTTTTAGAGGACCTTCCCCCCCCCCCCACAGGACAATTTATTATCCATTATCTTCTGTATACTTTAAAATAGCTTACTGCTTTCCTTTAGTCATTCAGAATTGAAGGAATAAAAGAAAGTAAACCCCACAGCATAAAAAAGAATATGCAAAATTCTTATAAAGATAATACAACATTCTAATTTAACCAAGTTAGAATTATAGAACCTGGAATCTTAAACAGAATTGTGATTTGTGACTTCACAAAATACTGCAAACACCAAAAAAACCCTTTTTTTTATTATTTTAATAAGTTTAGAGTGTTTATTTAAAAATATTATTTTGATAAATGTTTAAATGCTATGCTTTTCCCCTCTAACTTAAATATGAGTACTTTCTGTTTTCTAAAAAGATATTTTTGAGGTGCTTAAATTTTCTTCCAATTAATTAAATCCCACATGCAGAAACCTTGCTTCTTCCTTTAATTTTAGAAATGACTTTGGTAGTTCCTTTTCTTTTTTTATGCTCTTAAAAATAATCAATAATCTTTACCTATAGAATCTTTCATTTTAGGGGAATGTCTACAGATTTATTTAAGGTTTCAAAACAATGAACATGTAAGCTTCAAATTGAAAGATACTTTAATTTATGGATATAATAAAAATTTTGAATTAGTTGGATCATTACTATTTAAGAAAAGGAGAAATTTTATTTATTCTTAGTCATAAGAATATAATTTTCTTTCACAATCTAATTCTACACTGGTATGGTAACTTTCCACTAAATGATTTCTAAAAGATGGTTCCCTTGAAGATAATGGTTTCACATAATCACTGTTTCATGTTACTTATCACAAAGAACTTTATTTCAATTTGGATCTAGAATTTTTATTTCTATCATACCTATTTATTGGGAGCACTATAACTATGGTTAAATGCAACATGAGCTACTTTATTACTGTTTGTTTAAAAACCATGTTGTCCATTTACTATGATTTATTAACTTGTTGATGCATGTAACTCGGTGCATTTTGTTGCCACTGTATGTTAAATGGAGACCAATGTTTTTACAGAGGAATTGAACAAAAAAATATCTTTTAAGAAATTTGGAACGTGTTTTTGATTTTGAAATTTGATTTTCTTCCCTATATCAGAAGACCCTGGTAATTCTGTTGATGAAGACATAGGATTAATAAATGCAGATTTTTTTTTAGAGAGTCATAACAATTTCACTGAGATAGTAGCGTGAAACCATTCACCACCACATTGCCATCCATGTTTGAGATAAAAACATTACAGTTTATAGAGAAGAAAGATCTATATTGAGGTAATTTGATGTTTTTAATTACAATGTCAGAAAAGCTCTAGGGTGGCATAATCACATCGATTGCTAGCTACAGGAGACACAGTCAAGCATCCTATAGGAAATCCTCATTACTCCTGGAGCTGTTTCCCAGTGTTTCTCAGAGTGACTGGTACCACCCCTGTCAGGGACACATGACCAGTCCAGGGGAGTGGTAGTCGGCTTATGTACAATTGGGTGGTTGCTCTCTGTTTGCTTACAGCAGGAAGATTTCCAGTGCGGGGCTGGGGGGACCAGTGAGTTTCTCTACATCCAGAAGATCGATTTTGAAGGTACTAATTTATTTTTTCACACCAAAAATAATTTTGAATTTTAATTTTTTTCTCCTAATTTTATAATTGTATTTTCCTCACATTTTGAGTATTGAATGTATAATATTTCTTTTAGTGTCAAAGCATCATCTTTATGGGCATTATTGTCCTGCTATAATAATTCCCCATGACTGTGGAATCGCAGTTTTAATAGTTTTTCATTTTCCTTCCCCCTTTGAATCTCGAGCTTGGGCAGCTACTTTATCTTTTCAGTTTGATGATTCTCAGCTGTATGAACTTAGAACCTGGATTACAGTCTTGCCATAAATTATTTGGGACATATTAGAAAGTGAGCAGGGATTAGAGTGAGATATGATGATGATAAATGCTATCTCCCTTATTAGGCATTTAATTGTTGCCTTGTACTGTAGTATTTATACATGTTATATTTAACTACTGTAGTAACATTAAGTTAGTGCTATTATAATTCATATGTTTTTTCTTTTGGTTTTTGAGCCATATCAGGTGATGCTCAGGGTTTATTCCTGGCTTTCAACTCAGGAATTATTCCTGACCCTGCATAGGGCACCATAATGGGGTTTGGACCCAGGTTGGCCACAAGCAAGATACTATGCGGCACACTATATTATCTCTCCAGCCTATTATTTGTATTTTATATTGGGTAAATTGAGTTATGGAAACTTGACTCAGGAAATAATTACTAATAAATGGGCTGGAATCTAGCTTTGTCCAAGTGCATATGTTCTTAATTTCTAAGCAATAGGGACATTCATTGCATGGATTTTTTTTTTAGATTTTTTTAATTTTATTTTTTTATTAGTGAACACCATGAGGTACAGTTATAGACTTATAAATTTTTGTGCTTGGGTGGATTTTTAAAAACCTCTTCTTTGCTTATTTTAGTTCCCTCTTCTAGATTAGAGGAATGATTTCTTCATCTATAATCTAGGGAATTGTATATTTAAAATCAAGTTTCATTTAAGAAATCCCATATTTTGGGTTGAATACCATGTGCTAGGATCTCTTTAGAGCTCTGAGAAAGCAGCTTGAACATCCTCAATCCTCATGAAGATAATTTTGTGGGGGATGTTGATGGGAAGAGAGAACACAGAAAAACAAATATTCTCTTTAATATTTTAATGTCGGATATAGTTATATGTCCTGTAGGGATAAATGAAATAAGTAGAATAGAAGGTACTAAAGTCCACATGTGGGGGATATTTTTTATGCAGGATGGCCAGGAAAGACCTGAAAGAAAAGTGAGCATACACAATACAAACATCTGTGAAAAGAAGGTTTCATGCTATATTCTAGAAAGTTGATGCTTTAAGAAATATTAGACACAGGACACATGCAATGTATTGCAGGATGTTTTGCTGTTTTATTTGCATTACTAATGTTTTCTATATTATGCTGGCTTACTAATACTTAAATATTAGGATTAATGCTTCATGCATAATGCTCCCTAAATATTAGGATTAATGCTCCCTTCAGTATTGACAGCAGCAGATGGAAATGGCCCAGAAGGCTAGGCAAATAACCAGTGTTCCAAAGAGTCTATAGATAATTCATCAGAATATAATTTAGGGTTGTATGCTCACAGTGAAACTGTACTAGCAGAGCACTTGCTTTTATGAAATAAGGAATAAATACTATTGGTATAGAAGTTATAATACTAAAATTTAGACAGCATTTTTTATATATGTATAAATTTATAATGTCATGCATTTGATATTTGGAAATTTTGGTTCACTATGTTATGCAGATCTCCCAAATGTTAATACTTATTTTTTTTCTTTTTGGGACCACACTTGGTGGTGCTCAGGAGTTACTGCTGGCTCTGTACTTAGGAATCATTCCTGTCTGTGCTCAGGAGACCATATGGGATGCAGGGATCAAACCCAGGTCAGCTGTGTGCAAGGCAAATGCCCTACCCACTGTACTATGGCTCCGACTCCCCAAATCTTAATATATTTTACCACATAAAAGTTTAGAAAGTGTTTACTATGCTCAGTAATCTCACTTAAAGGTCACTGTCCTCCCATTGTTCATCGATTTGCTCGAGCGGGCCCAGTAACATCTCTATTTTGAGACTTATTGTTACTGTGTTTGACATATTGAACACTTAAAAAAAAAAGAACAAAGAACGCCTTTTGGCATTAAGAAGCTTTTAAGTTTGAGTGGCAAATAGATTTTTTTCCAAAATTCTGATTGTCACTTGGAAGCTTAAATTTCACCATTGAACACTTACCATCAATTTTCCTTGAAGTAACAATTTATTTCGTTCATACGCCGAAGTACCCATATCTTAATACTGTAGTTTATTTTGCAACTGAATCTCACAATCATCAAGAGTCATATTTTTGTATCTCCCCAAATACATTGTACATGCTTTCTACTCATTCATACAAAATATTTTAAAGATATAGTTACTTGAGTCGGGATGTTGGGCCAGCAAGATGAAGTGTTTACCTTTTGTGCCGCTGACCTGGATTTAATCTCCAGCAACCCATTTGGTCCCCTGAGCCTGCCAGGAGTGATCTCTGAGTGCAGAGCAGGAGTAAGCCCTGAGTACTGCTGGGTGTGAATCAAAAACAAAACAAAAACAAAAAGATGTAATAGATTCAATTTTTGCGGCTTTTTTTTCAGTATTGAAGCATTACCCCAAATTGCAGATCCATTGACAACAAAGAATATCCTGGTTTCTAGTGTCTTTTGTTTATTATAAGGTGCTGGCACGTCTGTCCACCATTAGTTTTGATCATCAGTGAAATAATACATGGTGGAAAAACATTGTATATTAATGGAAGCCATTTTGGTCTCACAGATTCCCTAAAAAGATAAGGTATCTGTAGACTTTGCTTCCATACTTTGAGAACTGTCCCTGAATTTTCTAATTAGTTTAGATTTAACTGTAAGCAACAAAATCTCAAACTAACAGTGACTGAAACATGGCAGAAATTTACTTCTTAGATAAAATTGTTGTATGTTGGCCAGGTGTAATGTAAGAGTTTTGTTCTTTTAAGTAGTTTGAGGCCCATCCCCATCCTTCTTAGTATTGGACAGCTTTTGTTCTCCAAATTATTTTGTGATTTGAACTGGCCGCTTTAGCTCCAATTGTAATGCCTCTTCTCCCCAGATGAAAGGAACTGGTGGTGGAAACAAAGGTTCAAACTAGCTTTTAAATTGCCACTGGCACAACTATCAAGTTTCCATTGCATGCACTTGTGAATCCCTTCATTTAGTAAGTCCCAGGGAATAATAAAAAATTGGAAGATGGGAGTTCTTGGGGGGAACATCTTGGGGGGAAACTGTCTTTCACAATGCACCACTTTTAGCTACCAGATATTGTATGTTCTCCCCAGTTCCTTTCATCTGGGGAGAACAGGTGTCACAGCTGGAGCCAAAGTGGCCAGTTTAGACCAGGAAGTAATTTGGAGAACAAAAGATACTGTGTTTCGTTTTCCATTCCAATATAATAAGCAACTCCACAAGGGAATGGGCTTAATCTTGCATGAAAGAAATAACTATATTTAGTTCCAAGGGTGTACCATTCTCTCCTAAGGTTTTTTTTTCTTTTTGGGTCACACCCAGCGATGCACAGGGGTTACTCCTGGCTCTGCACTCAGGAATTGCTCCTGGTAATCAAATACTGGGATACTGGGAATTGAACCTGGGTTGGCTGCATGCAAGGCAAAAGCCCTGCCCACTGTGCTATCACTCAAGTCCCCTCTCCTAAGGTCTTAACCAACAATTTGATGTCAGGTAATTCATGCAGTAAATTTCCATTCACACAGGGAAAGAATGTGCAAGACAACCGCGACTGGTTGCTTTAAATTATTCTCCTACTATACTTCTGCTCATCTTTTTGAAAGCAGTGGAAACTGCTTGATCAGGATTCCAAAGAGAGCCAGAGATACAGTATTGTAGGCAAGGCACTGTCACAGCCTCAACCCTTGCTCTACATATGGTTTCCCAAGCACCATCAGGGGTCAGTCCTGAGCCCAGAATAGCCCCTGAGCATTGTCAGGTGTGTGAAAATTTGTTTCTGGCACTGCTTTTAGCTTGGGAACATTTGCCAATTCTGGTTGTATGCAGGAGGCTAATAATTTTGAGGTCTTGCTTCTGGGGAACAGAAATCAAGAGTGCTTTAAAAGAGATAAATGGAGAAACCCCCAGTGTGTGAAATTTTTCCCTTATAAAATTTATAAAAGTTTAGCTGTTTAAAGACAAGACAAAATTCAGCAGCCATATAAAGATCAAAATTCAGTCCCTGCCAGAAAGTAATTTGATGGAGATGATTAGAAAACCTTCAAGTGATCCATTGGCAAAGATAAAACAAAAATAAATATGTGATTACATCAAACTAAGCATTGGGAAAGACAAGGGCAGGTGTTTTTTTTTTTTTTTTTTTTTTTTTTTTTTTTACTACATCAAGCTTAAGTTTTTGCATGGCAAAAGAAACCAGTTAAAATAAAAGACACCCCACTGAATGGGAGAAAATATTTGCACACCATAAAGCAAGGCATATAAAGCACTCACATAACAACAAAGCCCCAATCACCCCATTTTAGAATGGGGAGGGAGATGAACAGACACTTGTTGAAGACGTGGTCAATTAGTAGGAATGTGCAAAGGGCTTCATTATCACTTACTGAAAAGTAAAAATCCAAATGGCGAGCTCTCTTGCATGAGTGAGAATGGCACAATCAAGAAGACTGAAAACAATCAATATTTTTTGGTTGTGGTGAAAAAGGAACCCTTCACTGTTGGTAGAAATGTTGTCTGGTTTATCCCCTATGAAAATAGTCTGGACACTTCTTTAAAAGTTAATATTAGAGTTTCCATATGCCCAGTGACCCCATTTTTTGGTATCTATCCCAGCAATGATCACGGACAGTGACAGTGATCTTGATCCCAGCAATACAAAAACATTCATTTGAAGAGATGCATGTACGCCTACGTCCATTGCAGTGTTAAATAAAGTAGGATGTGGTATGTGGATTGTGGCAGAGAAGTTGTATATATTCACAATAGAATGCTATACATCTGTAAGAGGGCTGGAGCGATAGCACAGCGGGTAGGGCGTCTGCCTTGCACGCAGCCAACATGGCCGACCCGAGTTCGATTCCTCCGCCCCTCTCGGAGAGCCCGGCAAGCTACCGAGAGTATTCGATATGCCAGACACAGTAACAACAAAGTCTCCAATGGAGACGTTACTGGGCCCGCTCGAGCAAATCTATGATCAACGGGAGGGCCTTTACTTTACTTTACTTTACATCTGTAAGAAAATATGAAATCTTTATGTGAAATAAGTGAGAGAAAAAATATCAAATGATCTCACTCTGTAGTATACAGAAAAAGAAGGAACAGACTTCCTGAATGTTGAATAAATACAAACCCTTGGTCTTCTATTGCAAAACCTAGTTGATAGGGGCTGGGTGTGGAGGGAGGAGACAGCCTAGAGGTGGAACAGGGACAGTGGGGGAGGGGCTTGGACACTTTGATGTTGGCGACCGTGCAGTAAATGTGCACCAACACTAACTAGCCATGTTTCCTAAACTACAATTAAAAACAGCAAAAAGGAAACTTTGAAGTGAGGACAAATCAAAGGTCAAATGAGCCTTATACTAAGATTTGTAACTGCTTGATCATGATACCTGATTGGATTATGATAGTGACATTTATTTTGCCATAGCTATTTTTAAATGTAATTCAATTTATTTGTCATTAGTTTAAAATATAATTTCAGTGCACCTCAAAATGAAAATAATTAAGGGTCAGGTGGGATAGTTCAGGGGTTGAGGTGGTTGCTTTTAACACAACCCCAGTTTGATTCATGGCTCTGTATATGGTCATCCAAGCACTGTCAAGGAGTGTTCCCTGAGCTCCACTGGGGATAGCTCCAAAACCTAAATAAATAAATAAATAAATAGAATTTTAGGATTATAGCTTAACACATCTGTATATAAAATTCACTGTACTCAAGATGATCACTAAATCCTAGCGGAAGGAAGTGTAAACCTTACTGGGAAAAATATTACCAGAAATCTGTAAGCACATGATATATATATATATATATGTATATATCAGATATCTATTTGATCAGTACCTATATATATATATGTGTATGTATTTGTGTCTGTAATTATCTGTGTTTGTAAACACCTGGAAAATAATGGGAGTTTATTAGACATGCCAAAGGATAGGAACATGTGACCAAATCTAAGAGAAAGAGACACAAGCGACCTGCATGTGACCCACATTTTGTAGTTAGCTCATGAGAAGTCTAAAATGATAAGACATCTAGTTGAGGCAAGTACTGAGAAAACAGTGAAATGACAGTTTCATCAAGTTATTCTATGAAATTTAAAAATCAAATAGAGGGGCTGGAGAGATGCAGTGCAATTGGTAGGGCACTTGCCTTGCATACGCTGACCCAGGTTTGACCACCAGCATTTCATGTCCTCACCCAGGCACCACCAGGAGTAATTCCTGAGTGCTGAGCCAGGAGTAAGCCCTGAGCACTGTGGGGTGTGTTCCCCCTCAAATAAAATGGACATTTAACAACATAGTATTTAAAATTAAGCACACATTAGATGGTTGTCAATTTGTATTTTCAGAGAAAAATGCAGTATTAGTGAACTGCAAGTTTAGTTGAAAAATATGCATGCTGAAATACAGAGGAAAAACAGTGGAATAGTTAAGAGCTTTGGAGATCTGTGAACACAATAACAAGACTTTAAAAATGTAAATTTGAAGTCCCAGAGGAGCGATCTGAACAGAAGTAATATTTGATCAAGCTCAGAAAAAGTGGGATAAAGAAAATGAAAATAATTGATAGTCAAATTTTAGTGAGCCAATTGAAAACTAAAGCATCTTAAAAAATGGCAAAGGGGTAGGGAAGGCCAGGGAGATAGTATTTCCCTCTTCATATAGACATTTATTTCTTATACTTGTTACCCGATTGAGGAAATTCCCATAATATGAATAAGTGTTGACTTTCTATAAAATAGTGTTCTTATATAGAATATAGTGCTCTTTTTATATGTCGTTGCATTCAGTTTGCTAAAATTTTGTCTGCCATCTTTGATCAATGAGAATTGGTGGCCAGTCATTTTCCTTTCTTATTATAGACTAGTCAAGTTTTAGTTTCAAGGTATACCGACATCATAACATGAATTGAGTGTGCCTTCTTTCTATGGTGGAAAAGCTTCTTTGATGTTATTTCTCCTTTGGGTCACAGGAAGAATTTGCCAGTTTGATCTTTGAGCTTGGAGGATACTTTGTGGAAGGTCTTTTATTATTTAATTTCATATATATAGAGAGTGATATGTAGAGTAGTAGTGGTTTTGTACTATAATTAGCTCATGAGAAGTCTAAAATGACTTCTCATTCTATAGTTGGCAGCTATAGAAATATTTTGAAAGGCCCCATCTCTCCTGGTTTGCCTTTCTCAGGAGGAGAGTGTCAGTCTTCAGTGCTTTCACCTGAGCTAAACTGCTAGATTCCTTTTACTAGTTGATTCAGAGTACCTATGCTTGTCTCTTGTTCTGAGAAATGGCCAAAAATGCGCTGCTTTCCTGAGGAATTTTTTCCCCCTCCATGCATGATTTCTTAGCCTTCTGCTTGAAACAGCATGAGAATCTGGCACACTGCCTGAAGGAGAACTGGTCAGGAGGATCAGGCTTGGTTTTCTTCCTTTCTCACCACGTTTTTCTATTCCCCCCTTCTTTGTTTTTCTCCGTGTAATTTCCAAAGCTTTCCAGATTTTTCTGTCACAGTGTGGCAGTACTATGCTATACCCCTCTATATGGGTTCCATGCTCAGAATTGCCAAGTGTTGTAGGAAGAAAAAATACTATGAAAAGGAGTCTTGTACTCTGAAGTTCCCAATTTACTATTTTTTTCTGTTCCATGAAATCCTATTTAGAGGCTTCTTAGTGCCTTTGAGATTTTTTGTTGTTGTTGTTTTAATTAATTAATCTCCATGGGCATGTTCTCTCGAGTTCAGTTGTTCTCAGCCCGGGGATGATTTTGTGGCTAGTGACATTTGGTGATGTCTTGGAGACATTTTTGGCAGAGAGAGCTGGGCTGCAGCTGGCATTTGGTCAGCTGATGTCAGGGATGCAGCTCAGGATCTACAGTACTAGAGATGGCAGAGCTCTAGAACAATTGGAACATGACACAACTGGTAGTCATATTCACAGATCAGATCACAGATCATCCTGTTATTCGTCGATTGCCTCGAGCAGGCCCCAGTAACGTCTCCTTCATCCTAGCCCTGAGATTATATTCAAGGCTCTTTAGGAGAATGAGACCCATCATTGTTACTGGTATTTGGCATATTGGGTACGCCATGGGGAGTTTGCCAGACTCTGCAGTGTGGGCAGGCTACATTCGGTAGCCTGCCAGTTTGTCAAAGTTGGAATGAGATGTCATAATAAGATGTCGCGCGGCCGCGAATGCAGTCTCCTGCCCCCGCGCCTGGCTATTCCTTGCCGGGGCCCCTTGGAGGGGAGCGGGTTGAGCTTTCCTCCCCGCCCTGACCAGGGCCCCGGCAGCCGAAGACCTCCAGGACCAGCCACCACCATGCTGAGACCACTCTCCGCACACCTGAAGGTACTGGCAGAGGGACAAAGCCACGTGGGTTCCAGGGCCGAGATCTCCAAGCCTACTCGGATTGGAGTCGAGCATCCTCCACCCAGATCCTCCAAATTCCAGTAGGCGGGGGTCACACCCACCAACTGGCCCCCTGGCGCCGTGTAATCCCATCAGCGGCCAAGACTCAGAGACTATAAAAACCAGCTCCCGGTACTGCGCGGTAGTCATATTAAATGGTTAAAAACAGTTCAGAAACAGATTTAGCAGAAAATATTGGTACTAGGGATACGTGACACAAAAGGGCAGGTGAGAGGCCTGAATTTCAAAGCTGGCATTGCATGGCACCCCTCTTTCTGCTTATTCCCCCATCTCTGCTGGGTGCCGCTCTGCTGGCCTTCAGCGCAACCAGGTGCTGAGCACTGCTGGACTGAGTTTTGTTGGGTGTTGTTCCCCAATCCCAGTTCTCTATCCAGCATTGCTGAATTCACTGAATGTAATTACCTGCATAAAAAATTTTTAGATATTTACCAATGGCATGCCCTAGTCATTCCAACTCCAGGTATTTATGCAAAACAGATGAATGCATATGTCTATATATTTGTTATTCATGCAGTAAAGTACAAAGCAATTTCATCTGTAATGTCCCCAATTAGAAACAACACAAATAGCCATCAACAGGAAAACTGGTAAACAAATTATACTCTATTCATACAAAGCAAAACACAGTAACAATGCAAAAAAAAGCCTATTAAGACATGCAACAACTGGTATAGGTCTCAAAATAGTGATGCTGATAAAAAGATGCCAGAGTATTCAAAATATGGCTCCATTTATATAAAAGTTTAAAAAGTCATATGGTCTCCAGTTACCTGAGGATGGAGGGGGACCAAGAGAGAAATTGGAATGGGATCATAATGGGATTATAAATAACTTTTGGAGGTGTATTCCAAGACTCATAAAATTTTCCATTTTAAATATTTTCAGTGACACCATATTAAAAAATAACTGAAAAAGGAAAAACATTCAAAACCATTACTGGTATAAAGTTGCTTTTTTGCTTTGTTTTTCTGTCGTCACTCCACATCCCCTGAGCAAGAAATAATCTCTAACACTACTTTATTCCCAAATCATGTTTCATTTCTGTTACGGTACTTATCAAAAGACCTGGTATTTATCATTCTGAGACTCAGTGTCTGAAATATCTACCTCTCACAATTCTGTGGGTTGATTAGACCCTTTCTCCGTTGTTCTGGGCTGCTTGGGCCTCGTGGCCTCAGTGAGCTGAGTGTAGCAGGAAGCTGGCAGATTTAAGATGGTTTGAGCACAGATGGAAGGGAAACTAGGTTCCCTTGCCACTTGGTTCCTCTAGTCAAATCTTCTTCATATGGCATGGGAACTGCCAGTCAGTAGAAAACACACCACCTGCAGGGTCTGGGAGATAGGACAGCCATTATAGTGTCTGTAATGGCTGGAAGATCAAATGGGAGGAAGAGGTGGTGCTGAAAGGTGATAAATTGCTGTGTGTGAAACCCTATCAACAAAAGTACAGTGCACAAACATATATATATATACATATATATATGCATATACATAGCACTGCACTGTTGTACTGTCCTCCCGTTCATCAATTTGCTCAAGCGAGCAATTGTGAGACTTGTTACTGTTTTTTGGCATATCGAGTACGCCACAGGGAGCTTGCTATATAACAGTGTGACTCTGTAAACCATTCAGTTCACAAAAAAGAAAAAAAGGAAGGAGTAAAACACTGGGGATTCAAAAAGAAATCTACTATATTTACATGATAAAATGGAACAGATGCAGCTGTAACAGAGGATGAAATCATGCAGCTTGCCACTACCTAGATGGAACTCCAGGGCATCATATACATATACACACACACATATATACATATATTATATACATATATATATTTTGCTTTTTGGGTCACACTTGGCAATGCACAGGGGTTACTCCTGGCTCTGCACTCAGGAATTACCCCTGGCAATGCTCATGGGACCATATGAGATGCTGAGAATTGAACCCGGGTTGGCCGCGTGCCAGGCAAGCACCCTACTTGCTGTGCTATTGCTCCAGCCCCCACAAACATATATTTTTTAAAAAGTGCCCATTGTAGAAGCAGACTGGTGACTGGGAGGTGATGGGGGAGGGGTGGGAACGATGGAGGGAAATGAGCGCTGGCGAAGGGATTGGTGTTGAATCAATGTTTGCCTGAAATCCAGTCATGAATACCGTTGTCATTTCACGGTGACTAATACAAAAAGAAAAAAAAATCTCAATACGGCAGTTGGGTCCCAAGAAAGTAAATTCAGAAGCCATGGAGAGTCATAATGCCGGTGCTCCAGAATGTACAACCTGAGACATCTCTCCTTCAGCACAAGTGTGGTGGTGAACAGCTCAGAATCAAGGGCACGGCGAAATGGACTCGACTCTGGAGGCGAGGAAGAACACAATCATAGTACAAAATTATATGCGTAAAAGAAGGCATCAGCCATTGCATAACATTAAGATCTTTCTTTCCAGATCCTATTCTATCATGGGGACTTTTTTGTCACCTTTATTTCATTTGTGTCAAATTCCTTTGAAGGTAAAAATAAGATCTTCTGCATCTTTGCTTAAAAGGTTAAAAGTTACATTCTCTTAAAAGGCTATAATTTCTGAGAGCTAGCACAGCATGTAGGGTGCTTGCCTTGCCTGTGGCTGACCCAGCCATGGTCTCCGGCATCCCATATGATCTCTTGAGCACTACACTGCAGCACTGTCCTCCTGTTGTTCATCTATTTGCTCAAGCGGGCACCAGTAATGTCTCACAACAAATTGTGAGACTTGTTGTTACTGTTTTTGGCATATAGAATATATCACAGGTAGCTTGCCAGGCTTTGCCCTGCGGGTAAGATACTCTGGATAGCTTGCCAGGCTCTCCAAGAGGAGCGAAGGAATCAAAACCTGGTTGGCTGCATACAAGGCAAACTCCATACCCGCTGTACTATCACTCCAGCCCTCTTGAGCACTATTAGGAGGAATTCCTCAGTGCCAAGCCAGGAGTAAACCCCGAGCACTGCCAGATGTGGCCCAAAAACAAAAATCAAAAAAGTTATATTTTCCTTTGCAATTCTCATAGGCCTTGCATACTACATAATGAACTCTTTTTGAATGCTAAGAGAAATTAGAAGGCATGTGGGGGGAAATAAAGTTGAAAACACATTTAGTGGTACAGTGAAAAATCTATATTCCAAAAATACCTGGAATTATTAATCCCTGGGGCAAAAGGAAATAAAAACTGGCCGAGCTATCATAATATCTTAATAATTGCATTTAAGAATTCTAATATTTGTTTTTGGCCTGGGGATACGTTGGCAGTGCTCAGGACTTAATCCTGGCTCTGTGCTCACAGATTATTCCTGACAGGGCTTGGGGAACCATATGGGATGTTGAGGATTGAAACCGGGTGGACCACATGCAAGGCAAAAGTGTTTATCTGCTGTACTATTGCTCCATTCTGATAACTGTATTTTTATAGCAAATAGGTAAAGGCAATACAATTATCAGTTTTCCAGAAGATGGAGAGTGGCATAGCAGTTTAGGTGGCTAGACCTTATCTTAAATACTACTCTTCAGATACCAAGTTCTAAGCTCTTTTCTTTTTTCTTCAAATTGTAGAGGATGGCATTATGTCAAATACTTGAAGAGAGGGATTTTAATTTATAGAGTAAGTATTCTGGTGATTAGTACCATAATTTTAGAATTTTATTTTCTTGTGCAGGAATTGAAGATTTGAAAACAGTGCTCCAGGTGCTTAAAATAAACTTTGCTCATTTATTTTAAGTTCTTTCTATTTTTAAGCAGTTAGATTTCTAGAGAAAGAGCATGCTGTAGAACAGCCCTGCCAGAAGCTTAGTCCAAATTCTTTAGACTTTCCTAGAAATTGCAGCCCATGTTTTGCCTATCTGCTGTTACACATTACCCTTTGCATGCCATCTGATATTTGGCATGTTTTATAAACAGGCTGAATACTCAAGACTGGATCCCGGTGACATTCAGGTTTTATAATTATATCTTCCTGCAGTGTCCTTCCCACTCAGACAGCTAATAAATAGCTTAACCGACTAAATTGAGATTCAGTCTTTCTCCTCGTTTGCAAAATTTAGAAATTTAAAATGCAATTTAGAAGAAAATCTTTTCTGCATTACTCCTACTGTTTTGTCTGGTGTCTAATGATAAACCAGATGACACTGGATGAGTCAGCAGGAATGTGAGGTCTCTTTTTTGGGAGGCTCTTCGGGTATCATTGAGATGAGCAATCTTTGGGTTATCTGAAAACTCCCAAATTCTGTAATTTTAAGTGTGTGAACCAAACTTCGTCTAAGTGGGTGAACCTCATACTTCATACATTCTTTCAATTTTGGTCATGCATCATGTTTTCTGTTTTTCCATCATTTGACACACTGAGCAATCAAGCTGTCTTAGTAATAGCCTTATTAAGTTCATCTTTACAGTAAGCACTAATGAGAGTAGCACTGTAGCACTGTCCTCTCGTTGTTCATCGATTTGCTCGAGCGGGTACCCGTAACGTCTCCATTGTGATACTTGTTGTTACTGTTTTTGGCATATTGAATACACCGCAGGTAGCTTGTCAGCCTCTACCGTGTGGGCAGGATACTCTCAGTAGCTTGCCAGTCTCTCCGAGAGGGGTGGAGAAACTGAACCCAGGTTGGCCGTATGCAAGGCAAACGCCTTACCTGCTGTGCTATTGCTCCAGCTCAATGAGAGTAGCCTTTTAAATAAAGTCATTTAATTCTTCCAATTCAGGAAAACTAGAAATGAAACATGGCACTTTTAGAGAGCAGGGCATCAATGTAGTTCGAACGAGTGAGCTCAGTTCCCCATCACACATGGTCCCTGTCAGCACCATAAACCCAGTGTTTCAAGTCAGTTGAGTGATGTCTCAATCTCATGACAAAGGAAATGCTACATCTTCTTTATTGTTTTCTCCCCTGGTGCTTATTGCAATACTGTTTTCTAGGTTATTCCTTTTCCTATGTGGGCTTTAACAAATTCTCATCGGTCCAATTTTAAACTTCAAAAGGTTTGATAGGAGAGTTGTAGATTTAATTAAAGTGTACTAAGAGATTTAAACTGCTCCCTAGTTTTGAATGTTCTTTCAAAGAGCTTTTATTGGGACCTTTGAGGGGAACGGTTGTTCCCGACTGACCAGGCAGTCTGCCATAGAAAAGAGCAGCGTCGTTGCCTTTATTGAAGCCACGTTGTTTTATTGAAGCCATGTTGAGCGTAGTAGTTGATATTTGCTCTCCACCAATTTCAGACCAAGCAGTTTGTCGCAGATGTGGGTAATTAACCTGGAGACTAATCTCTGAACTCTCACAGAATCCCCACTTATAAGGTTGAGGCATTAATAATGTCGCTTACAGAACTATAAGGATGGAGATGGTCTGTGTTTATAACGTCCGGCGGAGTGCATGGCACACTGAAGAAATCAGCACATGGTGGGAGGGAAGATAGTTTTGAGGGCTCTTGCTCTTCAGTTCGGTGCTTAAGTACTTGAGGGAGGATAGAAAGAGGGTAGAGTGGCGAACACTGGTTCAATTCAGTCCCCCACCCCCATGAAGAACCACTTCACGGTTCTCCAAGCACTGCCAGGATGACTCTTCGAACTGAGCTGATAGCAGATCCTAAGTACTGCTGGGTGTGGCACCTCCTCTCCACCCCCACCTCTTCCCCTCCAGAAGATAAGATCAGCCACATGACTTGAAGTTATTAGTGCCACTGCTACCCTTAGAATAGCTGTACTGAAGGATTGCAATTTGGAACCTCGATATTTTTCCTGCATTTTTATCAGTGAAAAAACGAATATGGTCTATGAAACTCCTGTGATGTCACAGAAATAACTTAGCTCCTTTATTTACATGCTCTTTGATCCTGGGTACATCATTTAGCTCAGTGGCAAAATAAATACTAGACACTTTTATTATTATCTTAGATTTGTTTTAAGATTGAGACATTGCATAGTAAATGGTTTTGTCATCAAAAGACCTGTTATCTTAATTATAATAATACTAAATATCCATAGGGGTGATAGGGAAGCTTCCATTTAATGGGAACACTTTACCTACTCTTTTCTCAGGTGAACGATTGGGTGATTACAGTCCACAGAATCACTGAAGAGGATATTTAGTGCAATGGGCCATGCTTTTGAACAGCTTCAGCTTCTTTCAATCACTGATCTGACTCCTCCTTCCTTCCCACTGTGGTGTGCATCTACTGCATTTTATTCATAGTGGTTGATTGTGGGAGGAATTTGTTACTCACTGGGTTCCCTTTGGGATGCGTCTCCCCGCAGAGAAATTGGCCTTGTGATCATTTGCATAGAAAACATTTTGCTCCTGCTGGAAAGGCCCATGCTGCAAAAGATGCCTTCAACTTGACAGCTGGCCTGTCAAACCGTGGGGGTGCAAAAGTAGGAAGCCCATTTTTGCTGCACACCCACCCCGTATTTCTATGTCAGCCTTTTTCAGCAGCATGCCTGTTTTTGTTTTTGGGTTTTTTTTCTCCAAACTTTAACTGCCTGGCAAAATTTAGAACTCAAATAGGAGAAAAAAGCATTTCCTCTGAAAAGGAAGGCTGACTGATCCCTGGCTGATCCTAGGCTTGCCTCTGAAACACTGGAAAAGCCAGCGACAGCTGTGGGCTTCCTACAGCCACACCAGTGATTGCAAAATCTAGAGAGACCATTTTGTGCCCCTTGAGATCACCCAACTGAATGTACTGAGGTGGCTGGCCTGACATGCGTCATACTGTGGTTCTGGCATATGGAACGGCAACCACCACGTTGGACTCCAACCTCTTAATTTTGTGAGTGGTAAATGTTGAGGGTGGCATAAAGAGGGAGGCAAGGTTTAGATACACCATTTTCATGAGACTACAAAATTATTTTTCCAGCTGTAGGGTGTGGGTGTAGCTCCCAGGACTTCAGTAGGATGGGGACTCAAAGATGGTATTTATAGAACTACTAACATCGAGAGTTGATCCTAACTCTTGATGTACCAAATGGGAGATATGTATTCTCAATCATGCCCATAGCCCAGGACTGGGCTTTATCTTCCAGTTCCTGATATTCAAACCCGCCAGGTTCTGTGTGTTGTTTTGATGCTTGGCAAACAGGCACACAATAAAGATTTTCCTTATCCTGCATGTGTTCCAGAAGATCTAGTGTTTGTGTGTGCATGTGTGTGTGTGTGTGCACAAGTACATGTACATGCATGCCCTGTGCTTGCCTGTGTGTGTGTGTATGTGTGTGTGTGCAAACCTTGCTTAATCATGATTTTTGGATGCTCTCACCTCTAAACCTAAGCATTATTTGCTTAAAATAATTACTCTTTTAAGGATGATGAGTCACTGTCACTGTCACTGTCCTCCCGTTGTTCATTGATTTGCTCGAACGGACCCAGTAACATTTCCATTGTGAAAATTGTTTTTGTTTTTGGCATATTGAATACATCACGGGTAGCTTGCCAGGCTTTGCCGTGTGGGCGAGATACTCCCGGTAGCTTGCCAGGCTCTCCGAGAGGGGCGGAGGAATCAAACTCAGGTTGGCCACGTTTGCCGTTTGCAAGGCAAACTCCCTATCCACTGTGCTATTGCTCCAGTCCAAGATGATGAGTAAAGGTTTATAATTTCACTTAAGTTCCTAGTTGATGCATTTTATATGAATGATATCACTGGAGCATCCCAATAACTTTTTTTTGAATAACCATGAGAACAGTTACAAAACTTTCAGGTTTAAATCTTGGTCATACAATGATCAAACACCCATCCCTTCACCAGTGCACATGTTCCACCACCAAGCAAGAACCCCAGTGTAGCCCCATCCCACCCGTTCCCCTGCCTGTGTGGTAGATGATTTCCACTTTCTCTCTACTTTGATTACATTCAACTTTTCGACAGAAGACCCACCATTATTATTTGGAATTTTCCCCCAACAATCAAACCTGTCAAAAAGGCATCATTAAATGATTTGTTTTCTATTGCTGATAATGAAGAGCATATAATGTTGTGCGGCTGCTACAGCAGCCACGTGATTTTGGATTTATGGTATTTTAGTAATTAAGTCCAGAGGGATTTCTGCCAGAAGTTGCTGGGTTCTGAGACTGGTTTATGTGCCTCTGGGATTTAGGCCGTTCAGGAGCCGGAGGAGCCGTTCATACATCCCAACAACTTTGAAGATAGCATATCCCTAACTGCGTTTCATAAGCAGTAAATTAAAATTGTGAGTACTTCTGGGACATATAGACAGGTAATTCTCTGACTCCCAGTC
The DNA here is from genome assembly GCF_029834395.1 of Sorex fumeus. Taxonomy (NCBI): domain Eukaryota; kingdom Metazoa; phylum Chordata; class Mammalia; order Eulipotyphla; family Soricidae; genus Sorex; species Sorex fumeus. The sequence goes on from NW_026606059.1 coordinate 56,843,299, forward strand.
CTTTGACTTTAAATCTTAATGCTCTTTGCTTTCCCTAACGCTTTTTTAGAAGTTAATAGTCCTATAAACATCTATTGGCTCATTAAGAAATATCTTATTCCATTGTTGCTGTGGGAGTAATTTAATGCCTTGTTTTCCAAAAGTGATTTTTTCTTTAGACAGAAATTTCTATGATGGATTTTGCATTACATTAAAAATAGTTTATCTCTTTGTTCTCTAGAGTATTTTTTAGTAAGTAGATTATTCAAGATTACACTTGAAACTAAGGAAAGAAGATATTAAGATTGGTAGCATGAAGATGTTATAAAAGTATTATTTCAAGTTAAAGATTTAAGAATACTAGGTTGGGATGATCATTAAAAATGTGTGAATTTTTTATATTCACAGCCAAAATAAAAGACTAAATGATATCAAAGAAAAGCGTAAACATTAAAAAGATGCTAGAGAGAAATAGATTCCCCAGTTTCAACATTTTTTGCTCTATGCATTATCAATTCCCATCTTCCATGGCTCATTCCCAGGAGACCTTCTGGGTATGCCTGGAATTGGGGCCACTTTCAGAATTTCTGGGGTATCCAGGGACCAGGAGTAACTGTGATAGTTATGAATTTGTTCTCATGCAGTTCCAGAGCACCTGCATTTAGAGGAATTAATTTTAGTTTCACATTCTACCCTCTGGAGATAGTTAATCTTAGAGAGTTCCAAAATGAATCTAAATCTACACACAGACAAATAGTAATGCTGGTATTTGGACTTAGCTCCCAGCAATGCTGGCTTTCCTAAAGAGACAGGGAGACAGGAAGGAAGAAGAGGGCACTTGTAGAATCCACTGCTTTGGATACATGGATGTTGGCTTATTCAGTTCTTAGATTTTCCCAAGCTGGCATGGTACATGCCTTAATGGATGCGATGATAGAATTACTACTCTGCGGGACACATTTCTGTTTATAGCAGTGCACAAATTGTCTTTCCCAGGCACGTTCAGTTGGTAATTAAACGCAGGATTTAAAGTTAAGGAATAAACAATTTTTCCACCAAATGCTATTTCCTTCCCGAGAACTGCCTAGGGATGTATTTGTTTTGAAAACTAATGAGCAATGAAAATATAACTCCTAAAGACCAGAATTGTCCCTGGAGAAGGGAACATGGGCAACATGCTCAGTTGGTTTTCAGAATTGCTGTGAATCAGTGGACAGCCATTACCTTCTCTGGTTTTTTGAAAGGGAGGCATCTGTTGTGTTTACCTATTATCTTTCTCGCAGCTTTGAGGTGAAAAATAGTATTGCCCTGTAGTCTTTGTATCTAGAGGAAATATGGCTGAAGACTTTTATCTACACCTAGACCTGACTTAGATGATAAGAACATAGATCTTGAACTGAGAGTAATGCTTTAATAGGACGAAACTCTTAAGGTTCTTGAAATATGGGAGACTTCTGAGCCATTAGAGACCAGTCAACTAGCATAGTCTATTTCATTGATGACTACAACAAATAGTGGCTCTAGGGAGTCACACTCTTGTGCAGTCTCCTTGCTGTGAATTTGGCCTGGGCTTTGACCTGCTTTAACTAATGGAGTGTAGCAAAAGTGGCAGTGTGTCAGTGCTGGTGTTAGTACTGGAATCTTCCGTTTTGGTGCTTTGGGGAACCTGAGCTGGCATATAAGAAATCTGACTGTTGCAGAGAGATATTACCACGGGCAGCATCCTGCCTTGCATGCAGCCAAGAATCCGTGTCACCCCTTATGGTACCCCAATCACCACCAGGAGTGATACTGAATACAGAGTCAGGAGTAATACCTGAGCACCACCAGGTGTGGCCTCAAACCAATCCCTGTTTGGATTCCAGAAATTCGTGAGATTTGTGAGAAAATACAAACAAAAAGTTGTTTTAAATAGTTAACTTTTGGGAAATCTGGAATAAATCAATAAAACAGCTCTTACATGAACGTGGATCCATAAAATCAATCAACATAATCCATCATATCAACAAAAGTAAAGATAAAAACCATATGATCATATTAATAGACACAGAGAAAGCTTTTGACAAGATCCAGCACCCATTTATGATGAAAACTCTCACCAAAATGGGTTTTGAAGGAACTTTCCTCAAGATAGTCAAAGCCATCTATGACAAACCCATGGCAAGCATTGTCCTCAATGGGGAAAAACTAAGAGCCTTTTCTTTAAGATCAGGGACAAGACAAGGATGCCCAGTATCACCACTTCTGTTTAACATAGTACTGGAAGTACTTGCAATAGCGATTAGGCAAGAAAAAGACATTAAAGGCATCAAGATAGGAAAGGAAGAAATCAAGCTCTCACTATTCACAGATGATATGTACTATATCTCGAGAATCCTACATCCAAGACACTCCTAGAAACAATAGACTTGTACACTAAAGTCGCAGGCTATAAAATTGATGCCCCCAAATCCATGGCCTTCCTATACGCAAATAATGAGAGGAAAGTGACATGAAAAAAATAATCCCGTTCACAATTGTGCCCCAGAAAATCAAATCCCTCGGAATCAGCCTAACTAAAGAGGTAAAGGACCTCTACAATGAAAACTACAAAACGCTACTCCATGAAATAAAAGAGGGTACGAGGAAATGGAAACATATCCCCTGCTCATGAATAGGAAGAATTAACGTCGTCAAAATGGCAATACTCCCAAAAGCATTATACAGAATCCACACGATCCCTATAAGGATACCCATGAAATTCTTCAAAGAAATAGATAAAGCACTCCTGAAATTCATATGGAACAACAAACGCCCATGAATAGCTAAAGCAATTCTTGAGAAAAAGACATGGGGAGGCATTATTCCCCAACCTTAAACACTACTACAAAGCGGTAATAATTAAAACAGCATGGTACTGGAACAAAGGCAGGGCCACAGACCAATGGAACAGGGTGGAATATCCGTACACACAACCCCAAATGTATGAACATCTAATCTTTCATAAGGGAGTAAGAAATGTGAAGTGGAATAAGGAAAGCCTCTTCAACAAATTGTGCTGGCATAACTGGACAACCACATGCAAAAAAGGGGGCTTAGACCTCAACCTAACACCATGCACAAAAGTCAGATAAAAATGGATTAAAGATCTCAACATCAGACCAGAATCCATAAGGTACATCGAAGACAAGGTCGGCAAAACCCTCCACAATACTGAAGCTAACGGTATCTTCAAAGACGACACTGCACTGACCAACCAAGTGGAAACAGATAAGCAAATGTGACTATCTTAAATTAAGAAGCTTCTGCACCTCAAAAGATACAGAGACCAGAATACAAAGACAATCTACAGAATGGGAAAGGATATTTACCCAATACCCATCTGATAAGGGGTTGATATCAAGGATATACAAAGCACTAGATGAAGAAAACATCTAACCCCATCAAAACATGGGGTGATGAAATGAACGGAAACTTTCCCAAAGAAAAAACCTGAATGGCTAAAAGGCACATGAGAAAATGCTCTACGTCACTAATCATCAGGGAGATGCAAATCAAAACAACAATGAGATATCATCTCACACCACAGAGACTGGCCCACATCCAAAAGAACAAAAGCAACCAGTGTAGGGGTGGATGTGGTGAGAAAGGGACTCTCCTTCACTGCTGGTGGGAATGCTGACTGGTTCAGCCCTTTAGGAAGACAGTATGGACAATTCTCAAAAAATTAGAAATTGAGTTCCTATTTGACCGAACAATACCACTTCAGGGAATATATCCCGGAGAGGCAAAAAAGTACAGTCAAAATGACATCTGCACATCAGCAATGAACAATGAATAATGTTCATTGCTGCACTATTCACAGTAGCCAAAATCTGGAAAAAACCCAAGTGCCTGAGAACAGATGACTGGTTAAAGAAACTTTGGTACATCTACACAATGGAGTACTATGCAGCTGTTAGAAAAGATGTAGTCATGAAATTTACGTACAAGTGGTACTACATGGAAAGTATCATGCTAAGTGAAATGAGTCAGGAAGAGAGGGACAGATATAGAAAGATTGTATTCATCTGGGGTATATAAAGTAACAAAATAGTAGACTAATACCCAAGAATAGCCGAGATAAGTACCAGGAGGTTCACTCCATGGCTTGGAGGCCAGCTGCACATGCTAGGGGAAAAGAGAGCTCAGATAGAGAAGGGAGTACCAAGTAAAGGGTATTGGGAGGACCCTCCCAGGATAAGAGATGCATGCTGAAAGTAGACTATAGACCGGACATGATTGCTACCCAATGCCTCTTTTGCAAACAATAGCACTCAAAAGGAGACCGAGAACAAAAGGGAATGCCCTACCACGGGGGGGGGGGGGGGTGCGGGGTGGAATGAGGGGGATGGGTGGGGTGGGAGGGATACTGGGAGCATTGGAGGTGGAGAATGGGCACTAGTGGAGGGATGGGTACTCAATCTTGTATAACCAAAACCCAAGCACAAAAATATGTAAATCTACAACTGTACCTCATGGTGTTTCACTAATAAAATTTTTTAAAAAAAGAAAGTGGATTCATAAAGCTGTAACCAAAATACTTGTAACAATATTTCACAAAAGTAAAGAAATAACCCTCTGATTTGACTGAGGTTAATTGATTCAATTGCAATATGGATATAGATCACAATAAAAAAGACTGATTCAGCAGAGTATTTGGGTTGGGCTCATTGAATTTATGAGCCTTGAGATTTGCTTCTGTTTTTTTTTTTTTTACCAGAAACTTGAGCTTACCTTTATTTTCCGAGGAAGGAAAAGCATTGTGTATCTTTTTTTTCATAAGAAGAAATATTTATTCTGTCCTCCCCCCCCCCCCCCCACATCTTACTCTGTGCCTTCTAGCTACTTGAAGAATCCTTCTAGTTCTGCAGATGTACCAAGGCTCTCTCATCTCTGCTTTGTTTCTGTTACTCCTGCTTGGAGGCCTCGTCCACATTCATGCATCAACCTCTATTCCACCCACTTTGACCACTTGGAACAGACTGAGCTGAAGCTTTTACTTGGGGAAGATCTTGCTGAGCAACCCTTTGTGCCTTCAAGCTTGCTGACCTGTACCTTCCCTGGGGTTTCCCCCACACACTTTATTTTCGTCCCTCTTATTTGGCAATGGAGCTGGAGTGATAGCACAGCAGTAGGGCGTTTGCCTTGCACATGGCCAACTTGGCCGACCTAAGTTTGATTTCTCTGCCCCTCTTGGAGAGCCCGGCAAGCTACCGAGAGTATCTCGCCCGCACAGCAAAGCCTGGCAAGCTACCTGTGATGTATTCAATATACCAAACACAGTAACAAGTCTCACAATGGAGACGTTACTGTGCCTGCTCGAGCAAATTGATGAACAATGGGAGGACAGTGTTTAGACAGTAGACAGTGATTATTTGGCAATACAATTCTTAAGATGGTTTGTTTGCTTGTCTTTTGTTCATTATTGGTTATGAATTTCTACTGGAGACAAGGAGACAAGGAGAAATCCCACTGAGATGCTACACAGTCATAGATGCATGTATTGCTGGTTAGGACACAGTCAAGAAGGGACGATTCTCAGAGTTTTGGTTGCAGTAAGATCTCTATTTTCAACTCTCTAACTCCATCTAGTCTTCCTCATTGGGGGTTGAGAGAAACTGCATTTTAACACGAGGGGATCCTGGCATAACTAGAAAATTAACACTATCTTACAAGATTCCCTTATGCTTCCTCTGACTTCCTGCTGTTCAACTCCAGGTCATTTTCCTCTAGTAAAAGAGGATTCTGGAAAGACAGGTGAAATTCAAATCAGGGGGCCATTCACATAGGTGAAAAAATTCTATCCTGGGAGTCAAAGGCATAGACTGAAATCATCATTATTTGGCTCTGCTTATTTCTGTTTGCTTTCCATTCCCATGCTAGTGAAGAACTAATTATATTTAAAGCTGTGGTCATTGATCAGCTTTTTTGATGGGGGGCCCTGTGCATAGCTCCTCAAAGCTAGAAAAAAATATGTTTGGAAATTGGATGGTTTCCAGCTTATCTGTCAGCTGCATGATGCTTCCTTCTGTTCTGGGAAATAAATTTATAATCATCGAAGGCAAGAAGAGCTGTTTAATTCCTATGTTCACACAGGGCAGTTTGAGATGTGTGTTATTCGGCTGTCTTTATTGGCAACCATTTCCCTGTGCCTTGTACCTGGGCATGGGCTTGATATTTTGCATCCATTCACATCATTAATCCGGACTAATACCTTTGAGACAGGGTTTAGGGGTCACATTCAGCAGTGCTCAGCTCTGACTCCTGGCTCTGTGTGCAGGAATCACCCCTGGTGGGGCTCAGGGAACTGTCTGTGGTGACCGTAATCAAACCTGGGTTGACCATGTGCAAGGCAAGCCCCTTCCCTACCATATTGTTTGGGTCCTTGAGACAGGCTTTATAGATAACTGGGGTAATGACCCTGTGGGGTGCCATGGGTTCTGCTTGTGGAGAAGCTGACATCTCCTCTCTAGGAGTCTGAGTCTGGGAGTCAAAGCATCCAGAGGAGGAAGCCAGCCATGGCGGGCTGGGTTGGGGGAGGGATCAGGCATTTTCTGTGAGCTGCACACCTTCCAGCTACCTGGCCACGTGTTTTCTCCCCATCAGTCTTAGGGCTCACTGCATTGTCTTCTCCAGCCTGCAGTCTAGGCTCTAATCCTTGTAGTTCTCTCTTTTAAGGCTCTCCTTGCCCTCTCTGCTGCCAGGCATAGCCCATGGCTCTTGGGCTGCCCCTGCCCCGACCCCAGCTGTGGATCTGCAGATGCATTGGTAGCCCCCACTAGAGTCACCAGCTCACAACCCGCTCCCCAGTTAGCAGTGGTTTCAGCTGACAGAACCCTCTGCTGGGCTCATCAGGGGCTCTGTGGTCTCCTGGCTCATCTGGGCGTCACGGCCCTGCAGTTTTCTAGCCAGCAGCCCAGGGTGAACACTGGCCACTGCTCTGCCTTCCAGGGGTGACCAGGCTGTGTCTGCATGTCGAAGCAGCGTCTCTAGGGAATAGTGACCCTGGCTAGGCAGGCTCTGGCTCCTGGCCTCTCACTGCCTTTCTAGCCACCCCCTCCAGGCTCCCTGGGCTCATCCTAGCGGGCAGCCACTTCTAGCTGTGGCATCCCTCACAGACCCCTGGTATTCACATAACTGGGGAGCTCTGGTGTAGGGGGGGCGGGGGGCGCAGACACAGCGAGGCGGGCCTGCCTCTGAACACCTGAGCAGAGCTGTGTGTAGGTCCCTAGCATCTTGCTCTCCTTCTTCAGTCCCATTGCCAAGGGCTTGTGCCTGGGATCCTGATGCTCCCCCCTCCCGCCCCAAACCAAAGACTCAGTGTTTCCCTGTGTCCTATAACACACACACAGGGCATCACATACACGCACGGACTCATTCCCCTTCCCAGGCAAAACACCAGCAAGAGAAACCATATCTTTTCATTTCCCTACAATGGGGTTCGGAGAAACTTAAATCACTTGACAAAGATGGTGGCTTGGGATTAAATAATTGAAATCTAGCACCTGGGTTTTTGTACACACTGCAAACACAGTCCTGTAGCTAGCTGGTGCACAGGCTCATTCGAATGGACAGAGCTTAGGACCCGGGCTTCTTCACCCTGGCAGAATTTCTTTTTTTGTTTTCAGTTTGATTTTCTTAAACTATTAGCACAGTGAATGTAGCCTGCCCACACGGCAGAGTCTGGCAAACTCCCCGTGGCGTACCCAATATGCCAAATACCAGTAACAATGATGGGTCTCATTCTCCTAAAGAGCCTTGAATATAACCTCAGGGCCAGGATGAAGGAGACGTTACTGGGGCCTGCTCGAGGCAATCGATGAATAACAGGATGATTTGTGATTGTGATTTGTGATTAGCACAGTGGATAGTGCATTTGCCTTGCACGTGGCCAACCCGGGTTTGATTCCTCCATCCCTCTCGGAAAGCCTGGCAAGCTACTGAGAGTATCCCACCCGCACGGCAGAGCCTGGCAAGCTCCCCGTAGTGTATTCGATATGCCAAAAACAGTAACAACAAGCCTCACAATGGAGATGTTACTGGTGCCCACTCAAGCAAATTGATGAACAACGGGAGGACAGTGCTACAGTGCTATTAATTTATAAAGCTCTGCATGTTTCAGGACCATACTACCTGGATGAACGTATATACCACCAGAGAGCCAGTATTGTTCCCACTATCAAAATGCTCCTTGCTTGTTTCTTCAATCCCTCCTTCCACCCCTGAAGTCCCCATTTTGGTGTCAGCCTTGGAACAACATAGATGAAACCTGAGATGATTAAGCTAAGCCAAAAATAGGTCAGCGGTGTTGAAATACTGTTTGACTGAAATCCAGTCATGAATAGCTTTGGAAAAATAAATAAATAAATTTGCAATCAGACAAGAAAAATAAATTAGTCAGTAGTGATCAGACTAGTCATTATTGAAAGAAACATAGTAGGACATTGGTAACTAGTCATGAAAGAAATATAAGAGGACAAAGAAAGACTATTCCATATTTATTGATAGGAAGAATTAATATTTTAACTGAGCATTCTGCACAATGCATCATACAAATGTAATGCAATCTCATTAAAAGTCCAGTGACAACTTCACACACACACACACACACACACACACACACACACACAAAATAGGTCAGAAAGTGAAAGACAACTTTGGTTTCAATCCTATGTGTTACAAAGAAACAAAGCAAACCAAGAAAACTCCGTAATAACAATTTTTTTTTCTGACAGTTGGGGTGGAGAGGAGAGCTGGGAACATTAGAAACCAATTCTGGGTGGAATAAGAGAGCAAGGGTGGGGAGAGTCTGACTTTCCTTGTTCAGATCATTCGGATTCCTCTAAAAAATGTGATTTAAAAATATTTCACCCAATGGCTAAATTATGGTGTTACATGTGACCTTGGAAAAGATTTATTTGGCTCTCATGCTTTTCCCACAGACTGCTATTCTTCTAAATGCTGAAATTGTCACATAACCGTTCTTGATCTATTCCAAAAATTCGCAAAACCTCAGAGCCATATGAGACTAACTGCTGCAGGACCTTTTAAGGAAGAATTGGTGAAATATAAAAACTGAGATCCCCAGGAATAGTTTAGGTTGGGAGCAGGTGAGTATGATGAAAACACAGCAGCTTCGCTGTGTAATATCACATACATCAGATACAGCAGTGGCCCAGAAGATGGAAGTGTCAAGACCCTTCTAACTGATAGGCAGGTTAGATAGACATTAGCAAGGATAGATAGGAGAGGGAGATAAGTGAGTTTGTCAGACCCCTTAGCAGGGGCTGATAGTTTTTATATATACCCTAGGGCTGGCCAAAGGTGAGCAGCAGGGGATGATACCGAAGCAGGCAGGGGAGAGAACTGAATTTCCTTTCCTCAACTGGTAGGCAAAGACCTATCATAGATGCTCAATGAGAGAAGGGATGTAGAACCACAGCCAACCAATAGCAAGAGCTCTGCCTCTGGTTCAAAATTCCTCTCTCCTACTGGGATCCATGGTGGTGGAAAATGGGCACCGGTGGAGGGATGGGTACTTGATCATTGTATAACCGAAACCCAAGCACAAAAATTTGTAAATCTACAACTGTACCTCATGGTGTTTCACTAATAAAAATTTTAAAAAAATTCCTCTCTCTGTGGCCCTATAAGCATTGGTCTAATAAGAAGATGGGTTCTAAAAACAAACCTGCCACCTTTTCCCCAGAGAAATTAGCAGAAGGGTCCATGATGGGATACTGACAAGAGCACAGAGAAGGGAGAACACAGAGAAACCACCAGGTGTTCTGCGGGACCCACCTCCAATCCTGAGGTTGCTTGTACTTTCACTTTCTCAGTAAGTGCTGATCTTGCTTGCCTTCGTGGACCCCGTGACCAGCCTCTTGACAGAGAAAGCCACCTCAGGTCAACAGGGTGTACCTGAGTAGCTCTGCTGGTGACTGGTAACCTTTAAAAATTTCTCCGCCCAAGGAGAGGGCCTGATTTTCTTGCCTTAAATTAGACCCAGGCTGTCTGTTCTTTTTTTTTTTTTCCCCTTTCGCTCTTTTGGGTTACACCTGGCAATGCACAGGGGTTTCTCTGGCTCATGGACTCAGGAATTACTCCTGGCAGGGCTCGGGGGACCATATGGGATGCTGGGAAACGAACCCAGATCAGCCACGTGCAAGGCAAACACCCTACCCGCTGTGCTATTGCTCCAACCCCCTTTAAAAACATTTTATTTTAATTTTTTTGGTTTGTTCTCGTATTCGATGTGCCAAACACAGTAACAAGTGTCACAATGGAGACATTGCTGGGCTTACTCGAGCAAATCTATGAACAACGGGAGGACAATGACAGTGACAGTGTTCTGTTGAAGATACTAAGATGGGCTCAGGTATGCTTCATTTGCAAGATCCGACTGCAAAGATCCTCAAATGACATTGGTACAATTCTAGTGTTGCCATACAAGGAAAGAACCTTTCAAAAAGCTGTTTCACAGGTAGATCCACGTTTTACATATTTCATGTTCCAGAAATTCAAGAGCAACTAGGCACAACTGCCCACCTCTGATGTGCATCCTGCCACAGTGAGGAAATGGGAGGGCACTTGATGTATTCAGGAAGTCACAGGAAGTACCTGTGGCTGGAACAGGAAGTCAGGGTGGCATTAAGTGACACACTGGGGATAAAGATAAGGTCACGAAGGTCCTGGTGATTCTCACTGAAGAGATCAGGTTTTGTTTTCTAGGCAATGTCAAAGATTTTGACAGAGGAAAAGCATGGTCCTGTTTTTATATATTTGACTTGGAAATCAGACACTGCTTCCTGGAAGAGGTGGACTGAAAGAATTCAAAGCAGGACTGAAAGAATGGATGAGGTGCCTACCAGAAGGGACAGCTGTTCATCCAGGACAGAAGATCTGGGGCAGTACAGGGCGCCAAGGTCCACAGTGAGATGAGCCATTTCCAGGTATGGAGCATCTACAGTGAGCTCTGGTCCATGTAGCTGCATAATCTTGTCTTATTGCACATTAGATGCTCACATCATTTAGGATAAAGAAAACAGCTTTGAAATATGTTGCTCTATATATGCATTGACAATACTCAGGTTGACGCAGATGCTTATAAAGGAAGTAAAATGTCAGTGGGTGGCTGAGCTCATGGTTCTGTGTTTTCCCTTAATCCCAGCAGAATTCCTTTGAGATAGTCAGAGCTTTCAAAGTGGTCTGGCCCCTTCCTGTCACCCCCACACCCTTTTCCTGAGGAGGAGTGAGCCAGTCCTGGCTCAGAGTACAGAGAGGTGGAGGGACAGTGGAGGCTCAGACACAAATGCATGTCGGAGTCGTTAATTTGAGAAGCTTTGGCAGCTTAGCGACAGTTCTATACTTCATCTCTCCAGACTCCACTGTGGCTTTCAAACGTCCCCACATGCCTACTGGGACTGTGTTAATCAAAATGAGATTACACTGTACAAGCAAGGAGTGTTCCCAAGAAACCATTTTTAGTCTCAGCACTGGTTTCCCTAGCGTAGCTATTCCTTTGTCTTTGCACTTGTCTCAGTGTTTGTCTCGTGTCTGGTACTCTGTGTGACACAGAATCTCGAGCAAGAATTCTTGGAGCTGACCACTCCACAACCAGCACTGGGAAGGGGCAATTCTAAGAGTCCAAAGACACTCCCCAGAGTTGGCTAAGATTTGGGACTTGGGGATGCCGTAGGCCTGTGGAGATGGAGCCATCTCTGTGATTGTCCTCTGCTCCCACCACCCTGTGACACTCAAGGAATTGAACATAGGAGTGGAGCATAGGCCTCTGAAGTCATCAGAAATGACTCCGCATTTAAGTCAGACTCTGATGGAGAGAGGTTGGCCATGGGAGGAAGTGAGGACATCATCGGGGACAACTGCTGAACTTCCTGAACTCATGGGAGAGGTCCTGGGTTGTAGGAGCTAAGCCTGCGGGGATTCGTGGCGGGATGGGGGGGGGGGGTGGAGGGAAAGGAGGCAGTCAGGGGACAGGCTCCTCTCTGGTGGAAACCAGTGCATGGAAGCAGACCCATTGACAGCACCAGACTCCACACATTATCTGGGGGCTGTTGGGGTTAAATATCCCAAAGGAGAGAATATTAAGAGCCAAACCTGTGCCCTCCTCATTAAGAAGTCATGTGAAGAGCTGGGGGAGGAGAGCTGTGTGCAAAGGACTAGAGTTAACCTGAGAATCACTCCCCTTGGCCCCACCTCATGCCAGGCCAGGTGCTCCTGTGATAAGGACCATCTGAAGGACTTAAATCAATAATATTGTCAAAATACATGTTTATATAAGGACAATGACTCTTTGCCAGGCTAGCAAGAGATCCATGATGTTCAGGCCCCTAATTATCAGTGTCCCTTTGACCCTCTGCTGTCAATTTTTAAAAATACTTCTAAATATTTTTTTACATGGACATCAGTCAGATTGGACTTGGGGCCATAATAATAATTTAAATTAATTATCTCTTTGAACATCCTATCTCCAAATACACAGTCATATTTTGAAGTGGGGGTTTAAGGTTTGAATATGTGAATTTGTGGTGGGGAGCATGATTCAACCTATAGCATAAAGCTCTTGAAACATTGTAGGAGAAAGTGGGGTTGTATTCTAGAAGAGGAGTGAATGAAGATGTACTGTAGCATGTTAGGTGAAAATTAGCCACAGATTTGTCATAAGCTCCCCTTCGCAAATCTGGGACGTCGGCTCCCAGTCAACTTTTCTGGAGGAATGTGAAGGAACAGGAGTCTAAGAAATATACAGATAACTCAACAATACAGAAGGACAGCTCCACCTTGAGATCATCAAAGAAAAGTGAACAAATGAAACAGGACAGGAAACGAGATTGTTTTACTGGGTATGATTCCATATGAAATTTTCAAGGCTACAGGTGACACTTTATTTTATTTTATTTTTTTTATTTTGAATACCCATCCCTCCACCAGTGCCCATTTCCCACCACCACGGATCCCAGTATCCCTCCCACCCCCATTCCCCCCATCCCACCCTGCCTCTGTGGCAGGGCATTACAGGTGACACTTTAAATATGAGAGCAACAGCCCCAGCAGATACTCACAATATCTGAATCTGAATTCAGCTATGCACCTTCTTTAGTGTATTGGGAATGAAATTGAAGTGATGTGTTTGCCAGTAAAGATTTTTTTTACATTAAAAAATTATATCACCATGAGATATGCTTTACAAAATTGTTCATGGTTGGGTTTCAGACATGCAGTTTTCCAACACCCGTCCCTTCACCAGTGTACGATTCCCATCATCAGTGTCCCTGGTTTCTCTCCACCTCCCTGCCCGCCACTGCCTCTATGCTCTATGGCTCTATGGCAGATGCTTTCTCTCTCTCTCTCTCTCTCTCTCTCTCTCTCTCTCTCTCTCTCTTTCTCCTTTTGGGAATTAAGGCTTGTAATATAGGTACTTAAAGGTTATCATGTATATCCCTAGTAAGTATATTAAACTAATATGTTAACTGTTTCTCTATGGTCTCTCTCATTTGTGAAAAAATGATGATTATAATGAATAATGATTACACTGATTCCTTGGGTGTGGAACTATGCTACGGGGGGGTAAAGACCACATATTTCCTTCTTGTGTCTGTACAACCCCTTGAAATGGGCCTTAATTTAGAGTAGCTGAAAGTCAAACCAAATATAGGTATCAACTCTGATATTTGACCTTAGTCTGGCCCACTTTATAAAACACACATATGATTATTGGGCTCTAGTCTAGGGCAGAATGTTCTTTTTTTACTTTTTAAAAATTGAATCACTGTGAGATACAGTTACAAAGCTTTGATATTTGAGTTTCAGTCATACAATGATTGAACACTCATCCTTCCAGCAGTGCACATTTTCCACCACCAATGTCTCCAATATCCACGCCCTCCCCCCATCCCAGCCCTCCACTTGCCTCTGTGACAGACAATTTCCCCCATACTCTCTTTCTCTCTCTTTCTCTACTTTTGGGCATTATGATTTGCAATAAAGATACTGAGAGACTATCATGTTTGGTCTTTTATCTACTTTCAGCACACATTTCCCATCCCAAACTATCCTTCCAACCATCATTGACTTAGTGATCCCTTCTCTATTCCAGCTGTCTTCTCCCTCAGCTCATGAGGCAGACTACCAACCATGGAGCAATATTCCTGGCTCTGTCTCTACTGTCCTTGGGTGTCAGTCTTATGTTATTTTATATTCCACAAAAGAGTGCTGTTATTCTATGTCTGTCTCTCTCTTTCTGACTCATTTCACTTAGCATGATACTCTCGGTGACCATCCACTTATAAGCAAATTTTATGACTTCATCTATCCTAACAGTTGCATAGTATTTTATTGTTGTAGATGTTACAAAGTTTCTTTAACCAGCGTGTTCTCAGGCACTCAGGTTATTTCCAGATTCTGGCTATTGTGAGCAGTGCTGCACTGAACATACAGGTGCGGATGTCAATTCTACTGTCCTTTTTTACATCCTTGGGAAATATTCCCAGAAGTGGTATTGTGGAGTCATATGGAATCACAATTTCTAGTTTTTTTGAGAAATGCCCTTATTATTTTCCAAAAAAGGCTGGACAGTCGGCATTCCCACCAACAATGAAAGAGAGTCCCTTTCTCCCTATATCCACGCCAGCACTGGTTGTTCTTGTTCTTTTTGATGTGTGCCCGTCTCTGTGGTGTGAGACGATATCTCATTGTTGTTTTGATTAGCATCTCCCTGATGATTAGCAGTGTAGAGCATTTTCTTATATGCCTTTTGGCAATTTGTATTTATTTTTTGAGGAAGCTTCTGTTCATCTCTTCTCCCCATTTTTTAATGGGGGTGGAGGGTGTTTTTCTTTTTCTAATTCTACTAGTGTCTTATATATCCTGGGATTTAACCCCTTATCAGATGGGTATTGGGTAAATATTCTTTCCCATTCAATGGACTCTCTCTGTATTTTGGTCACTGTTTCCTTTGAGGTGCAGAAGCTTCTTAGTTTAATGTAGTTCCATTTGTTTATGTCTGTTTCTACTTAGTGGTGTTTCATCCTTAAAGATGCCTTTAACTTCAATGTCATGGAGGGTCCTGTCTACATTTTCCTCCATGCACCTTATGGATTCAAGTCTAATATTGAGGCCTTTAATCAACTTTGATCTGACTTTTGTGCCTGGTATTAGATAGAGATTCAGAAGTTCATGTTTTTGCAGGTTGTTGTCCAGTTTTCCCAGCACCACTTGTTGAAGAGGCTTTCCTTGTTCCACTTCACATTTTTTGCTCTTTTATCAAAGATTAAGTGATCATATATTTGAGAGTCTGTGACAGGATATTCAACTCTATTCCATTGGTCTGTGGGTATGTTTCTAGTCCAATACCATACTGTTTTAGTTACTACTCTTTTTTTAGTAGTTTGAAGTTGGCGATGATGATGCCACCTATCTTCTTTTTCCCAAGGATTGCTTTAGCTATTCGTGGGTGTATATTGTTCCATGTGAATTTCAGGAGTGTTTTGTCTATTTCCTTGACGACTGTCATGAGTATCCTTATAGGCACTGCATTAAATCTGTATGGTACTTTGGGGGAGTATTGTCATTTTGATAATGTTGATCTTTCCTATTCATGAGCAGGGGTTTTGTCTCCATTTCCTAGTGTCCTCTCTTATTTCTTAAAGTAGTGTTTTGTAATTTTTTTTGTAAAGGTTCTTTACCTCTTTAGTTAAGCTGATTCTGAGGTACTTGATTTTCTGAGACACTATTGTTTTTTAATATCTTTTTCTTCTCTTTCATTATTTGTATATAGGAAAGCTAGGGACTTTTGGGCGTTGATTTTGTAGCCAGGTAGAATGTACTTGAAAATAGGGCCCATAGGGTGGAATCTCAGGTTTTCCAGTAGTCAGGCAGATAGTTCTCATCTCCAACATTTCCCTTTCAAGTGAGAAATGTGGAAATGGTTCTGCATCCTCGGATGAGGTTATAGTAGTGGTGGGAGTATTAATTATTTTAATTAAGTATTAATTGTTAATTAATTTTAATTGTTAACTTTAAATCCTGCATTTAATAACCTTGGTCAAGGGAATTGAATTACTCCAGAAGTTATGAAAGGGAACATTGAAAATAAAGTTCAAAGAGATGGATTATGCTTGTGTGTTCAACTCTTTCAATGCTCAGCGATTGATTAACTCCTACCTGTTTGACAGTCACAATGGCTTGATTTTGTAGCCATTCTGCCTGGCTACAAAATCAACACTAAAAATATCAGCCTCATTCCTTAAAGATGACTTTTCTTGGATCTAAATAAAGCTAAGGATAATCACTAATTAATCTATTTTTCTGTAATCTCCACAGAAGGTCAGATTTTGAGGGGTTTCTAGATTCTACCCATCTTCCCCCCAATCATAGAGATGATGATGGTAGTTCAGGAGAAGAGATCTAAGTCCTGTGACTGATTACCAATTAACAGAAACTATACAATACACTAAAATGAGTACTTTTTGGTCTCTGGTTGATACTCTTCATAGATTTTTTTTTTTAATGGAGATGATCCAATAAGTTTATTGTCACTAGACTGACCAATCTTTGAGAAGCCAGGGAATTGAATTGCCTTGCTAATTTGTAACTCAAACATTTAATAGCAAAAAATCAATTTGACATATTAAGAAAGTCCACTTTTATGTTGGAAAGGGCATGGGTATGTTGACCAGGTGACCTGGCTCTCTGCTCAGCTCTCCAATGATTTGTTCGTGCTGGGACACAGCCAGTGCTCAATTTAAGTGTTGGAGGAATTCATAAACCAATAAACCAGACTTGAGATGTCAACTAAGGCATCATATTTATTTGTCTGTTTTCTAAGGTTAAATTTCAACAAAATTTGACTTTAAGACCTCTTGGGAAGGTGGTGAGGATCAGTTTCAGAAACCAAGAAGCTCATGATATGAGCTAACATGTCACATTAACCATGTGACAGGCAGAATTCTAAGTCTTCAGATTTTCATCTTTTAAAATTTTAATTCCAATAATTTTCTAATTTGATAGCAAAATCCCCCCCCCCCCACTGTATCTTTGAATCCTGTTGGCCCAGTCTCTTTCTAATCCTTCTCAGTTGGGCTTTTATCCCTATCCTGTCTCTAAAAGTGTTTAAATCAAGGCCATCAATGAACACACAATGCCAAATCCATTGATTAGTTTGTGCTCATCTTACTTGACCTCTTCTGCACATGCTCCATATGATTACTTGCTTGGCACCAATTGCTATAACCATAACCCTATACCTCCTTTACACCTGTCAATTCCCCTTCCTCTTTTTTTCAGGTTTTTTAGCGAGGATGTCATTTTAAAAGACATTGGAGTTCTTTTCTTGGCTCTGGGTGTGGGGAAGCTCTCTTCATGAACTTTGCTACACATAATACCACATCCAATATCACATCAAGTTGAGGAAAAATGGAAAACTAAGCACTTTTAATATAACCCAATTTCCATTTAACATGTGAGAAAGTAGCACTGTAGCATTGTCCTCCCGGTTTTCATTGATTTGCTCGAGCAGGCATCAGTAGAATCTCCATTGTGAGACTTGTTGTTACTCTTTTTGGCATATTGAATACACCACAGGGAGCTTGCCAGGCTCTGCTGTGTGGGTGGGATACTCTCAGTAGCTTGTCGGACTCTCCGAGAGGGTCAGAGAAATTGAACCTGGGTAGGCCGCTTGCAAGGCAAATGCCCTTCCCGCAGTGCTATCGCTCCAGCCCATATGAGAAAGTAAGACCCCACATTCACATACATAGTCAACGGTTGGCCAGGACTATGCTCAAACTTTTGCCCAGGGCTCCAGAAAACATCTCTTACAGGAAAAGCAAAGCAAGGCCTATCACAATCTATAAATCAGGGTTATGAAACTTTGCACTTTAACTTTCAGGTAATTTGTAATTTAAAATAAGGCTTGAAAGGTGTCTTGGGCTTCACAATTTTCTGAGCTAATAAAAAATTTAACTTCCTTGACAGTTCTCATTGTCATCACTCTTTGCATATGTCAGGGGCTTCACTGTTCTTTCTGCTGAGGAGAAGGTGATTACTGTCCAAGGGCAAGAAAGATGCCACAACAATCCAAGCAAACTCAGGGCAGAGGGCACTCATTTTGCAGTTTCAGATACTTTTAGATCAGCTTTTCCCATTCAATGCTCCAGTTTTTGAGCCTCCACTCTGAGCCTAGTATCAACTAGTTGTTTTTTCCCACATTACGACCTTTAACTCACAAAACTCTTAAAGTTAGACTATTCACTATTTATTGATCATCTACTCTATGTCAAGAACTACACATATTTTTACACATATTTCAAGAACACACATTTTTTTGTCTTTTCTTTATTTGTGAAACACCATGAGGAACAGTTATAGACTTACAAATTTTTGTGCTTGGGTTTCAGTTATACAATGATCAAGTACCCATCCCTCCACCAGCACCCATCCTCCACCACCACGGGTCCAAGCATCCCTCCCACCCCCCAACCCCCGCCATCCCACCCTGCCTCTGTGGCAGGGCATTACCTTTTGCTCTCTCTCTCTCTCTCTCTCTCTCTCTAACTCTCTCTCTCTCTCTCTCCTGTTGGGTCCTGTGGTTTGCAAGAGAGGTGTTGAGTGGCAATCATGTTTGGTCTATAGTCTACTTTCTCCCATCCTGGATCCTCCCATCCTGGATCCTCCCAATTTCCTTTATTTGGTGCTCCCTTTACACATTCATTATTGTCTCATGAGTTCACTCCTTTCATCAAGTTGGACCTGAGTCAGCACCCATGTCAGAATTTACTCTGTAGCCCTATCAGTAAAACCATTTGCTATGAGATTTTGCACAAGTCCATTGAGGCTAGAGAGATAGAGGGACTTGTCCTACCACCTAGAACAAAGTTAACCCCAGACCAAAACATCCCACTCACTTTCTACTCCACTAACCACCATGACCTTATTAAATCATTCCACTCAGGTCAAACTGAGAGTGTATATGTATCCAAGTTATAGACGGCAGGACACAACCTCCTACCCCCAAACGGGGATGTCTGCAGAGGCTCCGAGTACTTCTGGTGAGAGGCTGTCACACAATCAATCCATGGCTCACTAGGGTGCTGGTCCAGGTGGGGAGTTGGGAGAAGCTTCTCCTTGAAGTTCAGCTCCAGGTCATAGCCCTCAGGAAAGAACTTTGTTGGAAAAACTTTTCTCTCAAATACAGAAATCCTTTTGAACCCCTCTAAGTGATTAAAAATGGTTCTAAATGTTGCTTATAAAGTAAACAGGTTAGAAAAAGAAAAATGGAATTGGCTCCATATCAGAGAAGGAAGGCACAATTAATAAGAACAACAAACACTGAGACAAAGATGATTTTTTCCCAATTTTGTCTTCTTCTTGTCTGTTTAGCCAAATGATTCTTTTGTGTCAGTACTTGGCTATAAAAATAAATGAATCTCTGTTTTTTTACCCAAGCACTTGGCATGTCTTATGTGTTGGAGAGGAAGGATATTGATTATCTACTAACCACGTGGAATAGTCGATGTGAGATATTGCAGTCACAAGCTCTGGTCATCCTCACAGAAGTCAGCAAGACTCTTCTTTTATTACCTGATCTCCTGCTGGTGTCATTCAGGACTGAACCAAATTAGAAGACAGCAGAACTGGAGTAACTCAACATTTAAAGGTCAACTTTCCTTAGTTTTAGGGATATGTGAATGGTAGAAAGTGAATATGAAGGTGAAATGGAAATTCTCCATCATTGTGCCCATGATGAGAATGTAGAGCTGGGCATGGTGCTTAGGGTTATCTGACAAGTAACTTAAGCTGGATTTTTTTGGGGGGCCTTTGAGGGCTACACCCAGTGATGTTCAGGGTTTACTCCTAGCTCTGTACTCAGGAATCATTCCTGGCTGTGCTTGGGGAACTACTTGGAATGCTGGGGATCAAACTTGGGTTGGTGACTTGCATCGCAAGCACCTTACCTGCCATACTATCTCTCCAGTCCCAATCTGGATTTAAAAAACTTTAATCACCATGATTTACAGTACTATTACTGGTAGGGTTCCATAGGTACAACATTACATCACCATCCCTGCCACCTGAGTGTCCATGTCTCTCCACCACCGTTGCCCCAGTCCCTGCCCCCCAACTATCTCTCCTCATGATCCCCATAGTAAGCTCAGTTCTACAGGCAACTTCTCAGGTTCTGTTGCTTTTGGGAATTTTTGGTTCCTTTACTATGTCTCGTTATATCCTACATATAGAGAGATCATCCTATATCTGTCTCTCTCCTGACTTGAATTATACGTTCCAGTTCCATCTACATGGCAGCCAACTGCATGATTTCATCTTTTACAGTCAAGTAGTATCCAATTGTGTATATGTACCACAGTTTTACCACAGTTTCTATATCCCATCATCTGTTCTTGTACACTTGGCATTTCTAGAATGGCAGCTCTTCAAAAAGCTAAAAATAAAAATGTTCATATGATTCGCCAATGCTTCTTTTGGGCACATACCTAAAAGAATTGAAAACAATGGGCTGGCGCAATGGTACAACAGGTAAAGCTCTTGCCTTTTATTCGATAGACTAAAGTTTAATTCCCAGCATCCTATGTGGTTCCCAGAGCCTACCAGGGGTGATTCCTGAGTGCAGAGTGAGTAGTAAGACTCAGCATCTGAAGGTATATGAAAGTGGCATATACCTGCAGTGAAATATTATTCAGTCCCTGGAAGGAAGGATATATGCTGATATGGCTGTTGCAGCAATAAACCTTGAATAATTGAATAATTAAGCTCTGAAATTAGTCAATCACAACCAGAGGCTGTGAGGTCTCATTTACATAGGGCACTTGAGCAGTTGCTCACAGAAACACAAATGTGGAAGATGATGACTGGGGCTGGCAAGGTGGGAAATGGGAGTCGTCTAATGGGCACATTTTTGTTTTATATGATGATGAGAAGGTTCTACGGGTTGGTGGACCAACCATGAAAATATACTTAAAATGATTTGAAATAGAAAATTTTATGTGACGCAGGTTTAACCAAAATTTAAGGGGAGAAAAAGGGGTCACTCAATTTCTTAGGGTGGGGACTGAAAGTGGGGAAGGAAATTGGAAACTTTTTTTTTCTTTTTGGGTCACAGCTGGTGATGCTCAGGGGTTACTCTTGGCTCTGCACTTGGGAATTACTTCTGGCGGTGCTCAGGGGACCATATGGGATGCTGGAAATCAAACCCGGGTGGGCCGCTGCAAGCCAAACACCCTACCTGCTGTGCTATCGCTTCAGCCTTGGAAATTGGAAACTTTTGTTGTTGTTTTGAGGTCACAACATGAGGTTCTCAGGGGCTACTCAGGGCTCTGTGCTTCAAGGTTGCTCCCGGCAGTACTTTCAGACCATATGGTGTGAACGATGGAACTTGGGCCTCCTGCATACTCTTTTGAGAGACAACTATGGAAGTTGGGAGACTGGTTAGCTGGTATTGCAGTAATCCATCTAGTAATAAGGGAGGCTGGCATGTGGCTGGTGGCAACAGAGATGAGAAAAGTGTGTAGATTTAGAATGATTTTCATTGGCAAAGCTAAAGGGATTAGCTGATTGGATATGGGAATTAAAAATATGCCCAAGGTCACTGAACTCATTTTCTCTCCAAATACCACACCTTCCAACATCATCTAATGGATTAAGAATCTTATTGGGATATAATTTCTCCAAACTGGATATATATATACAGATATATATATATATATATATATTTTTTTTTTTTGGTTGTTGTTTTTGGACCAGTGGTGCTCAGGGTTTACTCCTTGGGGTCTTGGAGAGACCAAATGGGGTGCCAGGGATAGAACCTGGGTCGGCTGCATACAAAGCAAGCACCCTTCCCCACTGGACTATTGCTCCTCTCCCCTAAAATATTGGTTATGTTTCTATTTACAGCTCCTGAAAATGGAACCAGCAGCCCAGTCACATATGTCATTTGCAGCGGCACATCTGTCTGTCTTTAATTGTGCTGGGGCCCTGTGAGAATTAGTCCCCCATGCTTTGATGTTCAGCCTGTGGATTGGGAATCACAGATCTAATTCAGGATATTGTCGGGAGCCTGTGCTAGTTAATATTAAGAAAGCCCTTGTCCTGGGGACCTGTTGTCTAAAGGCTGGTTTATAGAAACCATTGTCCTGAGGTTACACAACCTAAGGGCTGACTTTCTTGTTTTTCTTGCTGGCTCTTTCCCTGTTCTTATAACAGAACATGTTGCTAAAGTGTATTAGTATATAACCAAGGAAAATATCATGAAACTATGTAACCATAGAAAAACATCATTGAGATCTAGAAGCCCAGGACATTTTAAACTTATGTATACTGATCATTCCTGGATATTTTTCCAATGTCTCTTTCCTTCTAGAGACCTATAAAAGTCTTTTGCTTGTTCAAGACGCTGCATGCGCATTGCTTGTCAGCCCTACTTACCCCGTTGCCCTTCTTCCTCGGCCTCGGGGACCCTGTTCGACTTAGCCATGCAGGCCACTGCAGGCTATCATGAAAACTCTGCTAAGGTTGCAGAAATTTCTTCCAACAAGAGGTGATGGCAGCCAACAGGGGCTGATTGCTGGAACCTTTTTGTTTTCGCCTTCCTTGCTGCTCAGGTTGTTAGGAAACCAGACAAACAGGAGAGGAAAAGACTTTGAAGTCACACAGGGTGTGGCTTGTGTTAATAGCCACAAATTGCAATGAAGTTTTGGTGGTTTCCAGGTTCACCTAGGGAGGTTGGGGATGCTACGGTGATGTTGTGGTTTATTCTCTCTATTCTTCACCGACTTTTCCTTACCTGATCCCAGGAACATGTGACAGCTTTGGCCTTCTGTCCTCACCCAACCTGCAGAGTGTACTTTGTTCTGGACTAACTAGAAAACTTCTCTTGTCTCTGAAGATTATAATTGCTCACAAATAATTGTGTTGGCTCACATGCAGGTGTATGAGTCCGTGTGTGTATGTATGTGTGTGTCTGTGTGTGTGTGTTTGAGAATTGCTCTATCTCTGCTCTGGCTGACCAAGCATTGGGGCTGGAGTGATAGCACAGTGAGTAGGGCATTTTCCTTGCACGCAGGCCGACCCGGGTTCGATTCCCAGCATCCCATGCGGTCCCCTGAGCACCGCCAGGAGTGATTCCTGAGTGCAGAGCCAGGAGTAACCCCTGAGCATTGCTGGGTGTGACCCAAAAAGCAAAAAAAAAAAAAAAGAATCATTAGGAGGGGCCCCCAGCACTGTTTGGGAGGTCATCTCCACTTCCAATCAAAAAACTGAATAGGTACTCTCAAGGACTTGCCCTCCAACCTCCTTTCATCTGTTCTTCAACATAGGTTATGTAATCACTGCCTTTTTCATTAAGCAGGTTTCTCAAAAGTGTGATCCCTGGAATAGTAGCCTCTGCAGACCTTGCAGACTTGTCCAAAATACAAATTCTTGGGGCTGGAGAGATAATACAGCAGATTGGGTGTTTGCCTTGCACGTGGTTGACCTGGGTTTGATGCCTGGCATCCCATATGGTCTTCCGAGCATCACCCGAAGTAATTCCTGAATGCAAATCCAGGAATAACCCCTGAGCATTGTCGAATGCAACTCAAAAAGTCAAAAACAACAACAACAACAAAAAAACCCAAAATGCAAATTCTGAATCAGCAACCCCAGGGCTGTTCACCAGTCTGTTTTATTATTTTTAAAATTTTAAAAAAATATTGATTGGAATGTTGTAGTTTACAACACTGTTAACGATGGGTTCTCATGCACAGAATCCCAACACCACATCCATCACCAGTGTACCCATCTCCATCCACTAAGGACCCCTTTCAAAAACCATCATCCTCCAACCAACTGGGATATGTGGGTTAGTTCTCTCCTTGTGTTGACATTGGTTTTTCTTTTTCTTTTCTTTTCTTGCTGTGTGCTGTAAGTCCCACGTATGGGAGATCATTTTGTATCTGTCCCTTTCCTTCTGACTGACATCACTCATCATAATATCCTCTAGTTCCATTCAGGTCACTGCAAATCGAGTTTGATTCCTCTGTCCCTCTCAGAGAGCTTAGCAAGCTACCAAGAGTATCCCACCCACACGGCAGAGCCTGGCAAGCTCCCCGTGGCATATTTGATATGCCAAAAACAGTAACAACAAGTCTCACAATGGAGACGTTACTGGTGTCTGCTGGAACAAAATCAATATACAATGGGAGGATAGTGCTACAGTGCTTAAAGCTCATAGCAGTCCATTAGCAGTCTGTTTTTAAAGCCTTCAGGACAATTCTGACCTGTGTTCTTGGACTTTAAAACAATGAAAGCACAAAAATTTGTAAGTCTACAACTGTACCTCATGGTGTTTCACTAATAAAAATTAAAAAAAATGAAAGGCCCAGCCTCTAGAAAGTGGCATCTGACAGCTAAGGGGTCTAGGGTGGTTTGTTTCTATTCCATCAACCTTGGAAACAGCTAAGGACAAGGTTTGACATATGTCTGGGTGCTGTATTGAACCTCTTGCCAGTACAACTCATTTTCACAATTGCCTGTGATTTGTGTGAACTGTAGTTTGAGTTAAATACATCTTCCAAAATAAGTGACTTCTTTTTGTTGTTGGTTTTTAGGTCACATCAGGTGGTGCTCAGGGCTTACTCTGACTCGGAACACAGAAATCGCTCCTGGTGGTTTGGAGAAAAGTGACTTCTTTAACTTGTCAATGTAGCTTTTCAATGTGACCTTTCTTATCTCAAAATAAAATCTGAATCTTCAGCTTTTACTGTGATTCAGAATCTAGAAAAAGGAAGTGGAGTCAGGAGTGTTTGTCCTTCCTGTTGGTTGAGCAGATGTGGGCACAGAAAAGGCAGGAAGTCAGCACACATCCCTCTCTCCTGTCCTCAGGTCAGAAGATCTGTGCCTAGGGTTAGTGCTTCCCACTCATGGCCACTGACCAAAACTAGGGGCTTGAGGAGCAGGTCACAGCTCCCAGAACTCTGACCTTTACCCTCTGGGCCATCTGAAAAAATCACTTTTCATTCAGAAAAAAAAGGTTTATGACTTTTTTTATGTACTTTACCCCAAATGCTGAGGTGAAGGATAACACAGAGAAGAACATTACTCATCTTATGTCCTCTTTATCTCTTAACTCAGGATGGAATGCTGAGATTCCTGAACTAAGGCTTTGTTTGAGTCTTTGCTCTGTCCCTGTTTGAACTTGAACACTTAACTCCTCTGTTTCTGGATCCCAGATCTTTTTGTGATTTGTTTTGTTTTGAAGTTGCACCAGAGATCACTCCTGATAGTGCTCAGGGAATCATATGTGGGTCAGATGCTTGAAAAGCAAGTACTTTAACCTCTGCATTGTCAAGGCCCTGGATTATTGCTTTAAGAAGGGCATCAAGATGTCACAGACCCCAATTGAGAACACCCAAGTGTAAACACTGACCCCCTGCATAAATCAAGTCATTTGAAATTGAGGTTGTCTCATGACTTGTTGTGGGGTCTCATTGTAAATGGAAGCCCAGCCTTTTCAGCCTTCAATTGATAACATCAAAATGGAAACATCGCTTCTGGCATTGAGACTTAGGTATCTTAGCATCCAAGGTTGGCCTGAAGTCTCTCAAGTCACTTTGGCTACAATCCTGCTCTCCCTAAGACTGTCCTGCATCCCTCCTGGAGGGTATGTCAGAAGCATCACCCAAGAGCTTCAAGATACAGGCTGAGCTGCTGACTCTTCTCGCTCCCTTGAGCACTTGCTTTCCAACTCCAGGAAGGATTCTCAGCAATTCTCCTTCCCTTCTTAGAACAAGAGAAGCCTTTGCTGGATGCTGATTGAGAACTCGTGTGTATGACTAACCCCAGAGAGACAAGTGGCTTCCCTTCCCTTTTCTTAAAATGACTAATTTGGACAGAGGATTATAAAAGCCTGTTAGAACTGAACAAATTCTGGCCCAGTTTTCTCCCTGAAGAGCAAAAAGGAGAGGAAGAACTGTTCCTGTACCCCACTTTGATAACCACCAACTCCCCCCCGCCCCCGCCATGCTACAAATGTGCCCAGGGCTCCTTTTCCAGCAATAGGGGGTTTAGACTTGGTGACAGATCTAACTGAAAGAGTAACCAAGTTAACACTGTATCATCTTGTTTGTAAAATGAGGATACCAAAAGGGAAGCTTTCTGTGTTTCTTCTCATGAAACAGTTATTGTTTGATGCTAAGAGAACAAGAAATTTGAATTTTTTCAAGGTCTCTGGTCCACTTGATTTCTATAAGACAACCATATGAATCCTGAAGAACTTGTGAAATAGTGTAGCTTCCTGTATTATTTACTTGTTAATGATGATCTAGTTTAGTTCTAGGAAAGGCTTGATATTTAGGTAACCCAGACCACAATTATATAAACACATACTTAGAAACAATATGTTGGAACTATGTAGGGGCGATTTTGCTTTTTTCCTGTTTGCAATAAAGTTATGGGGAGGAGAGGAAGAAAAACAAATATGTAATAAAATAACACCGGAAAATGTATTAAATGCCTGTTGTGAGGTAGAAGTTAAAGGTTGCAGGATCCATAGAGTCTTGAAAGTCTTTGACTTATATAAATGGGGAACTTGGTATAAGAGATGAGCCTGAGAGAATAAAAAGTATCTAAAGTAGACAAACTCAGAGCAGCAGAGCTTGGAACAGCCAGGGGCTAGAGGAGGAGGAAATGGGCAATTTGGGGGATATGAAATTTCAATTTTGCAAGATAAGATTGGTTGCACAACATAATGTCTGCAGGAAAAAACACCATGTGCTGTACTTACACATGCTGTAGGAGGGTCGAGCTCTTGTTCACTGCTCTTGCAGCAACAATATCAGCAACAGCAAGAGACCCAAAGAAGAATTTAAGAGATGTTGGATGTATCTGTCACTTTGATTGTGGGAATGGCTCCACAAATTAATGTATATGTTCAAGCTCATCAAGTTATATAAATTAAATGTGTACAGTTTTTTCTTAAGAAGAAGATTGAGTTTTGTGTACATGACTAAGCTTTGGTGTGTCCCATATTTCTATTGCCTAATGATTGTGGAGCAATTATAACAACTGTATTTTATGCTTGCAGTAGCCCCTTGTTGATCATGTCTCCTGATAGCATCATTTTTCTTAGATTTGACTTAATCTCATGTGGTTTTACTCACTGGGACTCCTAAGAATACTAAGGCCATGACTAGTGTTGCCAGAAAGAGGCCACTCTGAGTGACTGCCATGGAAACACATTGTAAAAGTGATTAAGGACTACAAACATGGAAAATCAGTGAAGGCCATTGGATGATGGACAGCCACATCCCACTATGCCAGAGCTACAGTCTTGAAAAACAAGAACAGAGCAACAGAAGGCTAATGCATTTGTTTCATTGAAAGCAACTAGAGTAGCAAAAACTCAGGAAGGACTGATGTTAGATGGACAAACTTCTGTTGACTTGGACTGAAGACCAGATGTGGGAGTGTTGATTATGACCAAGCAAAATTTTGGTAATGTGGGGAGAAAAGGTTAGACCTAACTACAATGTTAAATTAACTCCTAGCTTTGGGTGGTATAAAGAAGTAAAAAACCTTGGGGTGGTGGGAGCAATACTGGGAACATTTGTGGTGGAGAATGGGCATTGGTGGAGGGATGGGTACTTGGTCATTTTATGATTGGAATGTAATCATGAAAGTTTGTAAATCTGTAACTGTACCTCATGGTGATTCATTAAAAATTAAAAAAATAATAAAAATAAATGAATGAATAAATCTTTATATAATGTGAAAATTGAGTCTACTGGTGCTGATGTGAAGGAAACAAAAAAGCTTTTTTTTTGTTTTTTTTTTGCTTTTTGGGTCATACCTGGAGATGCACAGGGGTTACTCCTGGCTCTGCACTCAGGAATTACTCCTAGCGGTGCTCAGGGGACCATATGGGATGCTGGGAATCGAACCCGGGTCGGCCACATGCCCTACCCACTGTGCTATCACTCCAGGTCCAAAAGTCATTCTGTTTTTTTTTCTTTTTGGGTCACACCTGGCGATGCTCAGGGGTTACTCCTGGCTTCCTGGAGGTGCTCAGGGAACCATATGGGATGCTGGGATTCGAACCCGGGTTGGCCGCGTGCAAGGCAAACGCCCTACCCGCTGTGCTATCGCTCCAGCCCCACAAAAACGTTTTTGAGACGTTAGATAAACTATTGTATAAGAAACTTGTCAGATAATATGTGCAATATGTAAATGTATTCAATATCTAAATGTACTAATCTGTAAATGAATGCCCGAAATAATTTTTATCAATAGAGGCTAAGTCAGTGCCAGATTTTAGAAGAGATCTTACTTGGGAACAATGTTGAAAGCTATAAATTAAAACCTCTTGTGATGTGGCAGAGTGAAAACCTTAAGGCCTTCAAGCATATTATTGGGCATACTCTGTCAGCAGGCTGTAGGAGCAATAATACTGTATGACTGAAATCTAATCATAAACAGCTTTGTAAGGGTCTATATCACAGTGATTCAATAAAAAAAGTTTGAAAGAAGAGAAAAAATTGTTATCTGCCTCAAAATAAAAAAAAAGTCATGGAAAAACTAGCTCCTCTTCTCAGACGTCCTCCTGAGTTGACATTCTAGTGAAATGGGAAGTGTTATTTGGAAAATATCTTATCCCTAAATATTTAAATTGTTTTTTGTTTGTTTGTTTGTTTTGGGGCCACAATTGGCAACTGTTCAGTGCTTACTCCTGACTCTGCACTCAGGGATCACTCCTAACGGGGCTCAGGGAACCATATGTGGTGCTGGGGATTGAACCTACCACACGCAAGGCAAGAGACTTACCTGTGGTACTCTCTCTCTGGCCCAGAATTTTGCAGTTTTTGATAATGCTCTCAGATATCCTTTATTATTGGTAATTTTCATCCTAATACAATGTGTTATTCTTCCTTCATCTTTGATCCAACCAACATATCAAGGAGTTAGAGCAGCTTTTATTTATTTATTTTTTGGATCTTCTCCCTCCCAACCTAGAGTAGCTTTTAAAGATCCCACCTAAAGAACTTTTGCCCAGACTTTTACTGTGACTAAGGAAGACACTGATAGAACTGTTGAAGGATAGGGGCATCTGTTATAGCATCAAGAACTAGACTCAGGATGGGGCTGGTGTTACTAAAGAGCACAGGTGTGACATCTGGAAGAAGACAACAAGAGGTTTGTCTGTGGATTCAAAGGGTTTGCCTAGCAAGAGGAGCTTCTAAAAGACAACAGGACTTTTGGTTAGGATGACACACAATTTGAACGTAGGGATGTCTGAGGAAGACATCAAGAAGATCCTAGACAAACCCTCAGTTATTCAAATATTTGACTTAAAAAATAAGCTAAACAGAGAGTACACAAAACTAGATACTAATAGCTCTGAAAATGTAAATCATTAAATAATCTGCTTCTATTATTGAATTGGATTTTGACATCTGCTTCTATTTGTAAAGGTATAGGTTTTGTAAATTAGAAAGTCTACCTATACATATAATTTTTGAAGTAAAAAAAGATAAAGCAAAAAAGAAAAAGATCCAAGAGGCATTTCCTGGGGAATTTACTAAAGAGGAGTTGTTGGAACTAAAGCAATGAAGTTGAAGAGGAGGCAAGAGAAAGCAGCACTGCAGGAGAAGAAAAAGAACTTCAAAGAAAATTCAGCAAAGGCTTTCTTAAGAAGGGTTTGCAACCATAATGACCAAAAAAGGGGAGAGAGAGAGAGGGAGAGACAGAGAGAGAGAGAAAGAGAGAGAGAAAGAAAAAGAGAGAGAAAGAGAGAGAGTGCCGTAGAGACAGACTGGGTGGAGGGGGTTGTGGAAAAAAGAAAATTAGGGACACTGCTGGGGGGAAATGTACATTGTATATCTGAAACCAACTCAATACCTCTATTGAAAACCACAACACCCAAAATGAGAGAGAGAGAGAGAGCAAAAGCCACAGATGCAGGGCTGATTGGGGGGCTGGGGATAAGTCGGGGTGAGGGGAGGTGCATTGGAATCATTGGCGGTGGAGAATGGACACTGGTGGAAGGATGGGTACTGAGCATTGTATGGCTGAAATGTAACCACGAAAGTTTGTAAGTCTGTAACTGCACCTCACGGGGATCCATTACAAAAACAAAAACAAAAACACAAAAAGAAAATAATATCTATGTGTCCTGAAAATAGATTAGCCTCAAAATTCAACTTAAAAATAAATTAAGAAAACACTTTTTGAAAGTTGGAGAAAAAGCTTTTATACTGTTAATTCCTCAATCCAATAATTTTTTGAAAAATATGGCAAAATGTATTTCTAAAAATAAGCTTGATAGTTAAATATTTCACTAGGCAAAAGATATCTAATTTGCAGTTAATATACTTGTTTATATGCAAAGTTCAGGGAAATAAACTGAAGATTTAGAATATAATGTCTAATAATTTGAGCCCTAGTTAAGTTGAGGGGATTTTTAAATTAATAATTTGCAATAAAAATAAAACATGTCATGCAAAAAAAAAAAAAGAAAATGAAAGGGCTGTAAACTCAACAAGCACTATAGCACTGTAGCACTGTCCTCCCATTCTTCATCTATTTGCTTGAGCGGGCACCAGTAAGTCTCCATTGTGAGACTTGTTACTTTTTTTGGCATAACATATGCCTTAGGGAGCTTGCCAGTCTCTGCCTTGCAGGGGGGATACTCTTGGTAGCTTGCCGGGCTCTCTGAGAGGGACGGAGGAATTGAACCTGTGTCTACCGCTTGCAAGGCAAATGCCCTACCCGCTGTGCTATTGCTCCAACCTAAACTCAACAAGATCTTTATAAATTTAAAGATGTGAGCCTTAAACACCAAAAAGGTTTTCTTATGAGGAGTGTTCGTTGTGCACCTAAACTTGCTAGAAAATCTCTGGTAAAAGAAAAGAAAAGAGAACAAACCAAGCAAATCAATATAGACATATTTCTGAAAAAGGCAACACCTCTTCAAGAAGAGTCTCAGGCCTATTCTTCCAGAACAGAAGACTCCAGATAAAGCAGATAAAGGTGTTATTTTTACTATAGGACTTGACTCTCCCAAGCAAATTACTGGCCCTGAAGACTTGCCAGTGGACATGGGTGCCAGTGGCCTTCACGGTTGTGACCTTGCATATGCTAAACTAATGTGTGCATTTGTCTCTTCATGTCTTTCTTGGCTTTTCCTTTTTTCATTTTTTTTGGAGCCACACCCAGCGATGCATAGGTGTTGCTTCTGGCTCTGCACTCAGTGATCCCTCCTGGCGGTGTTAGTGGGACCATATGGGATGCTGGGGATTGAACCCGGGTTGGCTATGTGTAAGGCAAACACTGTACTGCCCCCTGTCTATTCATTTCTAACAACAAATTTGAAAAGTTTATAAAAGAAGTTGAAACATTTTAAAAATAGATAAAACTTTTAGAGGATGGATACAAAGTATAAAAATATTTAATTATTTTTATTATTTTTTAATTGAATCACCGTGAGATACAGATAAAAAGTTTTCATAGTTGAGTTTTAATCATACAATGATTGAACACCCATCCCTCCACCAGTGAACATTCTCCACCACCAATGTCCCCAGTATATTGTCCCCAGTATAACCGCCCCCCTTTCCAATCCTCCCTTTGCCTCCATGGCAGACAATTTCCCCCATACTCTCTCTTACTTTGGGGCATTATGGTTTGCAATACAGATACTGAGAGGTTATCACGTTTAGTCCTTTATCTACTTTCAGCACACATCTCCCATCCCAAACTATCCCTCCAACCATCATTGACTTTGTGATCCTTTCTCTATACCAGCTGCCTTCTCCCCAGCTCATGAGCCTGGCTTCCAACCATTGAGCAATTTTCCAGGCCCTTGTCTCTACTGTCCTTGGGTGTTAGTCTCATATTATGTTATTTTATATTCCACAAATGAGTGCAGTCATTCTATGTCTGTCCCTCTCTTTCTGACTCATTTCACTTAGCATCCACGTCCATCACTTAGTCCACGTCCATCCACTTATAAGCAAATTTCATGACTTCATCTTTTATAACAGCTGCATAGTATTCCATTGTGCAGATGTACCAAAGTTTCTTTAATCAGTTGTCTGTTGTTGGACACTTGGATTGTTTTTAAGGTGGTAACAGTGTTTTACAATATCACAGAATTTCAGGAGTTTAACTTTCCACCTCTATATGTATGTCAGACTCATCACTCTACCACCAAAGTGGCAGTGCCATACCCTCCAAGAAACCCCTCTCCTCTTGCCTCCTACCATGCCATCCTTTCTCCTGTAACCAGCATTGTAAGGAAATATTTTTTGTCCTTTTGTGCTCTGTTGTTTGTGCTTTAAGGTAAGATGATTATAAAATAGCCCAAAGTTAAAGATAAACTAAGAAGGTTAGAAGGTTAAAAAGTTACTGTAAGCTAAGGTTAATTTGTTATTGAAAGAGAAACATTTCTTATAATTTTAGTATAACCTGAGAATACAGTGGGAATTTTTAAAAAAATTTGTTCGAGGGTCATACTCAACACAGTGCTCGGGGTTTACTCCTGGCTCTGCACTCAATAATCATTCCTGGCAGACTCAGAGAACCAGACTCATGGGATGCCAGGGATTGAGCTCAAGTTGACTATGTGCAAGGCAAGTGCCTTACCAGCTATCCTATTGGTCTGGTCCTGCACAGTGTTTTAAGAGTTGACTATAGTGAGGCTGGAGAGATAGATAGATAGATAGTACAGCTGGTAGGGCATTTATTTGCGCGTGGCCAACCCCTGCGTACTGCCAGGAGTGATCCATGAGTACAGATCCAGAAGATGCCCCTGAGCATTAGAGAGTGTGGCTCAAAAACTAAAAAAAAAAGAGGAAAAATCCAAAAACATTGACTGTAGAATCTGGCAATGTCCTAGGGCTTCATGCACATTCACTCACTCACTCACTCACTCACTCACTCACTCACTCATTCACTCAGACTGACTTCTGGTCAGGCAAGCTCCACCTTGCAGGAAAGCATCCTAGCTGCATACCATGGATCTGGTACATTGTATTTGTACTGTAGCTTTTCTATGGTACACACCAAAGCCAATGTGTTACAATGGCTCACAAATTCAGTTCAGGCACTTACTGTACAATACCATAGCCTCAACATGAGAGAGAGCACCACACAGCCTGAGTATGTAACAGGCAGCACCATTCAGGTTTGTTTAAGGACACTCTATAGTGGTTGCACAATGATGAAACCATCCTGTGATATATTACTTAGAACATATTCCTGTCACGAGGTGACATGGGATTGGTTCATGCTGATAACTGT
Organism: Sorex fumeus; assembly: GCF_029834395.1. Taxonomy (NCBI): domain Eukaryota; kingdom Metazoa; phylum Chordata; class Mammalia; order Eulipotyphla; family Soricidae; genus Sorex; species Sorex fumeus. The sequence goes on from NW_026606059.1 coordinate 56,876,602, forward strand.
TACCTTTACTCACCCACTGGAAAAGACAAGGCTTATAAAGATTGTTTTTGGTTACTGCTAATACCCTGACAGCTAGAACAGCATGGACATTCATTCAGTTTTCATTTATTGAATAGATCTATGTATTAATTCACCCATTTCTCAAAGCATTCTGGAAGGAGGCTACTATCACTCCTGCTTCACCGATGGGAAAGCCAAGATTTAAGTCTTAGACACCTATGACAATATTTTAATTTGAGGAGAACATCCTTTGTAGCTTAAAGCAAGAAAGTGGTTCATTTCTGTGGGAAAAGAGGAAGGAAACTGAATGCATTTAGCTCAATTTTGTAGTGATCTAAGGTTTCCAGCATAAACTTACTTCCCTGAGCTCTAAAAATGTAGCCCCCTCATCTACCACAAAACTTGGATTGAAGGAGGAAGTATACCCTTGAGCTTCTGAGTCAGAGGTGGAAAGCACCAGTGAAACTCAGAGCAGGAGCAGGCCCTTGCGTACATTTTTTAAAATTTAATTTTCTAATTAAGGCGCTATGAATTACAACGTTACTCACAGTTGAGTTTCAGGCATCCAATATTCCAGCACCAATCCCATCACCAGTGTCAACTTTCCTCACCCCACCTCTGCCGTCCCTATGTCTCAGTTTCTCTCCCACTCCCTTCCTTCCATTTCCTTCTAACCCACCCAGGTCTCTGGTGGAAAGTAGTGACAGGATTTCTTCATGCTAGTTTTTGTTCCTTCCCATCTCTGTATGACTCTTACTCACCTGCTCATCTCTCAGACCTCTACCACTGTTATATGCCCAGACTCAGCAGGATAGACCTGTGTAGCGGACACCCAATAAATGTCAAGGTATTCAATGGGATTCTCCGCAGGCAATTGCAGGGGCCCCTACTATCTCTCAAAGCCTCTCTGCTTCTCATGCCTGCTCACTGGCAGACTGAGTGGGCTGTTGTGAGCTTTGTTTGTTGACAAGACAGATGGTGACACATTTGGAAATGATTTATTTTGATCTTATCCGGATTTTTCATTTCCCCATAGCTCTTTGATTGAGTGATTCCTGGTTACATGTGCATCTATTGCATGCCTTGTTGGTGAGTCCTACAAAGTCCCAACAAGCTGAACTAATTGTGTGTGTGTGTGTGTGTGTGTGTGTGAGAGAGAGAGAGAGAGAGAGAGAAAGAGAGAGAGAGAGAGAGAGAGAGAGAGAGAAACAGAGACAGAGACAGAGACAGGGAGGGAGAGAAGCCAGGAGGGGTTCTGTGACTCGGGTCATCAGACAAAGCCCCTGAGGATGCAATGGGAGGGCCTCCTGCCCCATTTCTTTCTTTTGAAAATTTTTTTTTAATGAATCACCATGAGGTACAGTTACAGACTTACAAACTTTCATGCTTATGTTTCAGTCATACAATGATTGAGTACCCACCCCTCCACCAGTGCCCATTCTCCACTACCAATGTTTCCAGTAGCCCTCCCACTACCACCCATCCCCCCCACCCCCCCCCCACTCCCACCCCCGCCCCTATGGCAGGAAACATTCCCTTGTACTCTCTCTCTCTCTCTCTCTCTCTCTCTCTCTCTCTCTCTCTCTCTCTCTCTCCCCTTTTCAATGTTATGGTTCGAAATACAGGTAGTAAGTGGCCTATGTTCAGTCTATTGTCTACTTTCAGCACACATCTCCCATTCCAAGCCCTCCAAGCATCCTTTACTTAGTGGTCCATTCTCTATCTCAGCTGCCTTTTCTCCCGGCATGTGAGGCTGGCTTCCAAGCCATCTGCCTCGTTTCTTATGAGGGGTGAGCTATGTGGACCCAGGTTTAGATCCTATATGGATTTTGCCTCCAGGGTGAGCAACATCCAGCCATGGAAACAACACCTCTGTAGATAAAACAGAAATGCCAGGGAAAGTGTGGGGAGTCCAGGAGCTATGCTGAGAAGACTCTCTGGCAGTTTTACAGGAGGGACTGAAAACTTCTTGGGGTTTGAGGTGATAATGAAGAGGGGATGAGGGGAAGTTTTCGGCATGTGTTTGATCCAAGCCTTGAAGGATGATGGATTGGCTGTGAAGAGGAGGTGGGAAACACATTTCAGGAAGCATGTGTTCCCTAAGCAGAGATAGAGCTTGGGAAGGGCATAGCATATCTGCTACATGCAAAAAAGCTCCTTGGGCTGAAGCAGAAGGTGCTCAGGAAAACCCTGAGCTAGGCAGCCCAGTATGTGGCTTAGATATTGGGAAGTCCACAGCCACTTAGTGGCCACAGAAGAGTCTTGGAGAAGTGTCCCAAACTCCTGGTTTTGAAATAAAACTTTCCAGTGGCATGACAGACTGCCATTTGGGTGTCAAAGAGCATCCAATTTGACCCCTTCTTTTCCTTGTAGAAAAGAGTCAGATAGTCCAATGAAGCATGTCCCCCCTTGTCAGCATTCACAGATGATTAATAGACTTGCTGTTTTTCTTCTTATTTGTTTTTCATCTTAAATGTCACCTGGGGCCATCATTTTAATCTGAAGCCTCTAAGCTGATATTAATCCCATTATCATGACTTCTCAAACAGCTTTATGCATTATGGGTTATTGTGTTTTGTTTTACAAAGAATTTCATGCCTATGTAGCACTGTCCTCCCATTGTTCATCGATTTGCTCGAGTGGGCACCAGTAATGTCTCTATTGTGAGACTTCTTGTTACTGTTTTTGGCATATCGGCATATCGAACACAACACAGGTAGCTTGCCAGGCTCTGCCATGTGGGCGCAATACTCTTAGTAGCTATCCGGGCTCTTTGAGAGGGGCGAAGGAATTGGACCAGGGTTGGCCCAGGTCAGCCTTGTGCAAGGCAAATGCCCTACCTGCTGTGCTATCGCTCCAGCCCATGCCTATATAGTTTAATAAAATTTAAGTCCCTTAGATAAATTTGTATGTGGCATCATTTATATTCACCAGCAAGATTTTTTTGATAGTTCTCAAGCACTCTAACTCTTCATTTAATTCCACCATAATATTTTTAAATGACCAAATTTAAATCACACAAGCTTTCAGTATGTTGTGTTTGGTTTTACTTATTAGGCAGTGAAATTCTGTGAAAGATTATTTTGAAACATATATGAAAGATAGATGAAGCATACTTGGGAAGTATTCAGTATTTCTTGGCCTCTCTTTTATTAATAACAAATACTTTGTTTTTAAAGTCATGCTTAGCGGTGTTCAGGGCCTACTCTTGAGTCTATGCTCAGGGATCATTCCTGGTGGGGATTTAGGGACAATATGAAGTACTGGGGATTGAATTTAGGTTGGGCCATGTGTGAGGCAAGTGCCCTACCTGCCGTGTTCTGTCTCTGGCTATTGAACATATACTTTATTCTGGTGCATAAAATTTGAAAAGCCAAGAGAGTAAACAATTTATCCTATTATAGCAGAGTAGTGCTATAGATAATAGCACTGAATTTGGCTTTTAAAAATTAGATAGTTTAAGTATAAAGAACTGTTCAGTTAAAAAATCACACTTAGACTTGAAAACAATGAACTGAGCTTTATTCATGAGATAAATATTAAATTAAACAGCGGAATACAAAGAACAGTGCTCCACAGTCCCAGCTGAATAGGGAACATTGACATTAGACTAAACATGAAATGTAAATTGGACAAGTTAAGGTTGCACAAGATTCCAAATTCAGGAACTTAGATAACTTTATGGAAAGGAATGCTTCTCTGGTGATGGCACAGAGACTTGTATGTATTTAAATAATGTCCATTATTTAAATTTAAGCCCTTTTCATGGCTAGGTCAGGAAACCCTAGTCTGTAATATAGTGATAAATACAACAGATCTGTAGACCTCACAGAATAAGACTCTCTGGAGTTTGATTATATTTGGAGCAACTTTAAATCATTTGTAGGAATTCTGGAGATGTCTATAATGTATTTGGTGAATAGCTGAGTCAGCAAGAATGCTCTACTATATCCACTTAGACCCAATGATCCATTTAGGAGGAATCAGGGAGACATTTGCTCCCCTCTGTACAGGGGACACAGCATTTCACCTACACTTTTCACCCGCACCAGTAACTAACCCTGCAGAATGGAACATCACTGTCCCTGTTTCATAAAAAGGGAACAGAATTGGAGGTTACAGAGTTGTCCCAAGGTGACAGAACTGGTTGGCATCCAGACTTTGCAGCCCTTTCTGTTGTAGTGGTTCAGCTGACAAGGAACAATCTCTAATCAGCCTAATGCAGATGTATTTCAGCCTCCTGAGATGAGTCATTGATCATCCACCGTACACGGGTAGGAAGGTGGAGGAGGCATTTCCTTTTATTCCTGCTGTGAGCAGTGGTGATGACTATGTCAGAGGGTCTGTCTTCATCCTTCCCTTGTCTCTGAGTGTCTGGCGACCCAGGTTCATGAACCCTGACTCCAAGCAGCATTGAGACTCAAGGGCTTTATCTTGGAGCAGTGAGCACTTTCCAAGTTACTTGAGGGGAATGGAACATCTGCACTTTTGACCCAGCCAAGTGCACAGTTCTGTCTCTGGTAGACTCATTTTCTCCCTCTCCCTCTCTGCATTCACAGCACCTTCTGTTGCCTTCCAGGCTCTCTGACTCTGAGAGGCTGGGCTGGTTCCTCCATTATCTCTCAGCTTCTTTGAATCTAGCCAGCGTCTCTGGATTGAAATCCAGGGCAGCCTTCTGGCAGGGACTTTGGAAGGTTCTTTTGATACTGCAGTCACTGGAAACATCGAAGGTGAGCAAGGGAACGGAACTGTTGGATATTTTCATTCTCGTGACTTTACCTAGTATGCAGGTTTCCTTCTTGCAGGGCTCAGCTCAGACTGATGAGACTCAGGGTTCATGTGCTCAGCTGCGAGGACTGCCTGCTCAGCCCTCAGGAAAGCTGCAGCTGGGTCAGCGCCATCCCTAACCTGCCTAATGGGCAGGTTGCAGAATCTCAGTGTGCCCAGTCTCGGTGATGTGATGGGGCAGCCACTTGGCTGGGGCGCAGATCCAAGGGATATTTGATATTGTTTCTGCCTCACCCATCTCCAATTCCCCTACAAGGGAAGTGCACCCAGAGGTACTCAGAATTTACTCCAGACTCTGTGCTCAGGGATCACTCCTGGCAATGCTCAGGGGATCATATATGGTGCCAGACTGCAAACCAAGGTTGGCAAAGTACAACACAAGCCCATTTCACCCTTAATTGATTTATCACTCCAGTTATTATTATTATTATTTTCATTATTATTATTATTATTATTATGCTCGGGGTTTACTCCAGGTTCTGCACTCAGAAATTAGCCCTGGCGGTGCTCAGGGGACCATATGGGATACAAGGGATCAAACCTGGGTGCAAACAAACGCCCTACCCACTGTACTATTGCTCTAGTCCCTCCAATGAACCAATACTTTAAATTCTACATCCACCCTATGTTAAGAATAGCTCTCAAACCTGGGGGAGAAATTGAATTTTATTATTTTTAAAAATTTATTTATTTATTTTGGTTTGGGGCATACCCGGCAGTGCTCAAGACTTACTCCTGGCTCTATGCTCAGAGGTCAAATCTGGTGGTTCTTAGGGGACTATATGGAATGCCAGGATCGAACTCTGGTGAGACACATGCAAGGTAACTGCCCTACCCACTCTACTCTTGCTCTGCCTTAGAGAAGTTGACTTTTAAAGCTGCCCCAGCTCACCCAATTCAAATCATTTCTCTCCTACAGTTTTATGACTGTTTCCTAAATGTAAGTTACATAACACATTTCTAGCACAAATGCTTCCTCCACGTAGAGAGGAAGCTGTGGTCCTCCCATGGTCTAGTCCCTGATTATGGCAAGTGAGGACGGGGGAAGCACCCAGAGTCCTGGGGGGGGTCACGCCTGGTGACTATGTGACAATTGACTGGGATGATTCAATGCTAGAGCCTCAGGATGCAGTGATCTTTGGACCCTGCAGTGTTGGAGGCCATTAAGGTGATCAGACCTCCCCACTCACACAGCTGCACAGCTCACCTCAGGGCACAGAGCTGCACTCGCTATCATCAAACTCTTAGCTGTTCCCTTAATTCTTTTTTTTTTTAATTAATTTTTATTAGTGAAACACCATGAGGTACAGTTGTAGATTTACAAATTTTTGTACTTGGGTTTCGGTTATACAATGATCCAGTACCCATCCCTCCACCAGTGCCCATTTTCCATCACCATGGATCCCAGTATCCCTCCCACCCCCATCCCCCCCATCCCACCCTGCTTCTGTGGCAGGGCATTCCCTTTTGTTCTCTCTCTCCTTTTGGATGTTGTGGTCTGCAAAAGAGGCATTGAGTGGCAATCATGTTCGGTCCATAGTCTACTTTCAACATGCATCTCCCCTCCTGGGAGGATCCTCCCAACACTCTTTATTTGGTGCTCCCTTCTCTATCTGAGTTGCCCTTTCCCCTAGAATGCCCGGCTGGCCTCTAAGCCATGGAGTAATCCTCTTTGTACTGATCTCGGCTATTCTTGGGTATTAATCTCCTATTTTGTTACTTTATGTCCCCCAGATGAATACAATCTTTCTATGTCTATCCCTCTCTTTCTGACTCATTTCGCTTAGCATGGTACTGTCCATGTAGTACCACTTGTATGTAAATTTCATGACTTCATCTTTTCTAACAGCTACATAGTACTCCGTTGTGTAGATGTACCAAAGTTTCTTTAACCAGTCATTTGTTCTTGGGCACTCAGGTTTTTTCCAGATTCTGGCTATTGTAAAGCGTGCTGCAATGAACAAAACAAGTGCAGATGTCACTTCGACTATACTTTTTTGCCTCTCTGGGATATATTCCCAGGAGTGATATTGCTGGGTCAAATGGGAGCTCAATTTCTAATTTTTTGAGAATCGTCCATACTGTTTTCCAAAAGGGCTGAACCAGTCGGCATTCCCCCAAAAATAAAAGAAAAAAAAGAAATGACAAAACTTTGTCCAACTGTAGGCTAATATAAGTGATCTGAGCTTGTTTAAGGTGGACTAGTCTATAATATTTGTAAGTGAAGTGCATTTGATGCGTTTTCACCTTTCAATGGGTTTGTCTCACAGGAAGTTTAGAAGACTATCTCCTTACACCATTGCCTTTGATCACAACACAACCAATGTTTCCTTCCAACCTCTTATTACAAGTTGTAATTATTTTATTGATTTTTCTTTTTTCTTTCCAAAATGTTCTGTCTCCCTTCTCTGAAGCAGCAGGTGCACTAGGGTGGAGGCCTGAGCTCTTACCTGTGGTGGTTTCTGCAGGCCTCAACAAAGCTCATGGTGCCCATGGGAAGTGTACTGAATGGATGATTTTGACTTAATATTTTTGTAGCTGATTCAATGCCTGTGGTATTGTAAGGGATCTCAACAATCTGTTGCTTCAAGGAATTCTCTCCCTTTCTCTCTAGAAATGTATGTTGATTGTAGCACTGTTCACAATAGCCAGAATCTGGAAACAATCCAAGTACCCTAGAACAGATGACTGGTTAAAGAAACTTTGATACATCTACACAGTGGAATACTATGCAGCTGTTAGGAAAAATGAAGTCATATAATTTGTTTGTAAGTGGTTGGTCATGGAGAGTATCATGCTAAGTGAAATGAATCAGAAAGAGAGGGGCAGATGTACAATAATTGTGCTAATTTGTGGAATATAAAGTATCATAATATGAGACTAACACCCAAGGACAGTAGAGACAAGGGCCGGGAAGATTGCTTCATGGTTGGAAGCCTGCCTTATGAGCTGGTGGAGAAGGCAGTTGGGATAGAGGAGGGATTACTATGTCAATGATGGTTGGAGGGATTGCTCGGGATGGGAGATGTGTGCTGAAAGTAGATAAAGGACCAAACATGGTGGCCTCTCAGTATCTGTAGTGCAAATCATCTGTCCCTTTCTTGAATTCTCTTAAATTCAAAAAATAGGGGCTGGAGTGATAGTACAGCAGGTTGGACACTTGCCTTGCACATGGCTGACCTGGGTTCAATCCCTGGCATGCCATACGATCCCCTGAGTCCTCCAGGAGTGATCCCTGAGAGCAGATCCAGGAGTAAGTCCTGAACAACATTGGCTATGACCCCAAAACTTGAACCAACCAACTAACCAACCCTCGAAAATCCCCACCACCCAAATTAAAAAATACTTTTTGGGACTCCCAAGCAATGGAGTGATTTCTCAGTCAATGATGCAGAGGTATTTAGTGCTCAGATCCCCCAAATAAGGTGTTGCTTGAACCAGCAGTGCTGGGGACTTATAGGACTCCCCACTTCTGTGGTGCTCAGAGGACCATGCGTTTTCAGGTTTAAACTTTGGTCCCTGCACAAATGACGCAAGACAAGACAGCCCTGACCTATGGGCTGTCTCCTGTCAGTCAAATTAAAAAAAAAATAGGTGTTCTTCTAAAAAAAGTTCTGTGGAGCTTAAAAAAATTAAAAAGAAAATGTAGGGGCCAGAAGATAGTACAACAGTTGGAGAGCTTGCCTAACAAATAGCCTACCTGTTTTCCATCTCCAGCTCCATACAGATCCTGTCAACATTGCTGGGTGCAGCCTTGAGGCCCTCAAGCACTTCCAGGTGTAACCCTGGAGATTTCCAGTGTTGAAGAGATGCCTCAGTATTCCCTGGCAGCATCTTATCCTTGGGCCCTCCCGTTGAACATTAATGGAGGGCCCATTAGTTGGCCAAGAATTGCCAGCGGGCTCCCAGGCTTGCTGAGCACTCTTAGGAGATACCCCTAACTCTCAAATAAAATTCTGTAGTGTTTACTGTGCCAATGGATATTCCGAACATGTTAAAATGTTAGAGCATTTACTTGTCATCACAAGTCTGTCAGGCAGACACTATTTGCAGCCTAGTCTGCAGAAGAGAAAACGGAAGCATAGGAAATTTAAAGAATTTTCCCAAAGCCACAGAAAACATCAGTTTAAGAGATAGAATTAAACAACGGGCAGATTGTTTCCAAAGTTCTTACTCTGACCTGTTAAGCTGCTGTATGTTTTTCTTCACTGCAATGAAGAGGGAAAATGGGTAAACAGGGGTTGACTGAATCTGGATGGACCCTCCTCTGAATTCTAGGTAATTTCCTAACTCACCACTGCTATACTTAAAAATTGGATCATATCCCAATTTTGTAGATGGAATTTATGTTACTCAAAGAGATGAAGTAAGTTGCCTGAGAGTGTGTGGCTACTTTTATGTTCATTCAGCACAATTTACAGTAGCCAGAGTCCAGAAACTACTCCAGTATCCTCTGATGAGATGACTGGATAAGTAAAATATAGTGCATAAACACAATGGAATTCTACTTGGCTCTAAGAAATGATGAAATCATGCAATTTGCCACAATGTGTTTCGATTGGGAGAATATCATGCTGAGTGAAGTTAGTTAGAAGGAGAGGGACAGACACTAAATGTTTGTGGGATATAAAAAAAAACACGGAAAGGGGGTAGCAGATTCCCAAAAGCAACAGAAACTGAGATTTGGTCTTGAGTGGGAAGCTAACCACGGAATGGTGGAGAGAATAGGGTTGGGTGGGGGAAACTGGGATATTGATGGAGAGAAGTGGACCCTCTGGTGGAGGGTGTGGTGCTGGAATGTTTTGTGTATGAAATTCTACCATTAATAGTTTTTTAGGGGCTGGAGCAATAGCACAGCAGGTAGGGCGTTTGCCTTGCGTGAGTCTGACCTGCGTTCAATTCCCAGCATTCCAGATGGTCCCCTGAGCACCACAAGGTGTAATTCCTGAGTGCAGAGGCCAGGAGTAACCCCTGTGCATCACCAGGTGTCACCCAAAAAGAAAAAAATTTGTGTGGATGGTGCCTAGAGTTCTTTTAAAAGTGAGAAAATAATTAGATTTTGAAGCTAGTAATAGAGTTGGGATTCAAACAGTTTTATTTGGCTGCAAATTCCATGACTCTTTCCCTTTTCTTGCCAAGTGGTGGCTTATAAAAACAGATCCAGACCCTGACAGCCTTTCTGGAAGTCTCCTGGTCATTACACAAGACCAGGAAGCAGTCTGTGTGTGCTAACAGGAAAAACAGCTTTCCCCATGGCCAGTGTGGATCCTCTTTGCCTCTCTGCCCAGTGACATTGGTCAGGCTCTTGACTGACGAGCCTTTGCTTAGGTGCACATGACTCAGCCTCTCTAAAACTCCTTCCCTTGGGGGCTTCAGCACTATGTGGGGACACTGAGATTCATGCTCCCTGCCATAGTGGCTGATTCCAGAGATCTAATTACATGAGGTCCCTGAAGGGGATTTGAAGATTATGGGCCACTGGAGGAATGTGGAGCAGCGTGGGCCTCAAAGAACAAACCCTGGGGAGCCAAGGACAAAGCACTGGCAGAGCCACATGCTGTGGCAGTTGTGAGTGATTTCTCTGCAGTGATGTCCTTGCCTCAGCCACTGCTTCAAAGTCATGATTTTCAGGTCCATCTCTTCCCCATTGGCCCTTCTATTCTGAAGATGTTTAACAAAGCAAAAAATCCTTCTCTCTACCTATCCACCCACTTGTTGATTCTATGGTGACATTTCTGGAAATAAAACACAGTGCCTCCACCCTCCCCAAATGGACCCCAGTAAAGTCATTATGGAGAGATGGACTGTGTGCTAGTGTGTGTGTGCGTGTGTGTGTGTCTGTATCCTCACATATTTGATATGTTATTGAGCATTTAAAAAGCGCTACAGTCAGTACTTTATACATGCTTTCTAGCTTTCGCTTCACAGAAATCTTATTACAGAGGGATTATCTCTCAATTTTACATTTGCAGAAATTGAGGCTTGGAAAAAATAAACAACTTGCTAAAGCCCAATGGTTAGAAGAATGACTTTAAGATTCATTCTCAGTTGACCAAATGGTCCTTTCAAAGTCCAAATATCATCTTGATGATTGTACTAAATTTTATGAATATAATTATTTCAAACTTTCCTCTCTCTGTTTCCTGGTGCATATATTAGCTTTTTCTGTTGTTCATGATGAGGTAGATTGTAAAAATGGATATTTCTGAGACTGACTCAGGAATATAGCTTATGGGTTGCTAAGATTTGAGATGAAAATGCTAGTAATGGAGCAAAGTCCATCCCAGAGGCTTGAATGACTAATGTTTGGAAAGTTTGGAAAGTAGCATTAGAAAGTGATTTTCTACCTTATGTCCCCCAGATGAATGCAATCTTTTTATGTCTATCCCTCTCTTTCTGGCTCATTTCACTTAGCATGATACTTTCCATGTAGTACCGGTTGCATGTAAATTTCATGACTTCATCTTTTCTAACAGCTATATAGTACTCCATTGTGTAGATGTACCAAAGTTTCTTTAACCAGTCATCTGTTCTTGGGCACTCAGGTTTTTTTTCCAGATTCTGGCTATTGTAAAGAGTGCTGCAATGAACAAACAAGTTCAGATGTCACTTTGACTATACATTTTTGCCTCTCTGGGATATATTCCCAGGAGTGGTATTGCTGGGTCAAATGGGAGCTCAATTTCTAATTTTTTGAGAATCGTACATACTGTTTTCCAAAAGGGCTGAACCAGTGGACATTCCCACCAACAGTGAAGGAGTGTCCCTTTCTCGCCACATCTGCGCCAGCATCGGTTGCTTTTGTTCTTTTGGATGTGGGCCAGTCTCTGTGGTATGAGATGATATCTCATCGTTGTTTTGATCTGCATCTCCCTGATGATTAATGATGTAGAGCATTTTCTCATGTGCTTTTTTCCCATTCATCTTTCTTCTTTGAGAAAGTTTCTGTTCATAGGGTTGAATACACTGACATCTCCCCTCAATCATATGCTCATCTAATCTTTGATAAAGGTGCAAGTAATGTGAAGTGGAGTAAGGAAAGCCTCTTTAATAAATTGTGTTGGCATCACTGGACGGCTACATGCAAAAAAATAGGCTCAGAACTCTGCCTAACACCATGTACAAAAGTAAGATCAAAATGGATTAAAGACCTCAACATCAGACCAGAAACCATAAGGTACATTGAAGATAAAGTTGGCAAAACCCTCCATGACATTGAAGCTAATGGTATCTTCAAAGATGCCACGCCACTGGCCGAGCAAGTGAAAACAGAGATAGATAAATGGGACTATCTTAAACTAAGAAGCTTCTGCACCTCCAAAGAAACAGTGACCAAAATACAAAGACAGTCTACAGAATGGGAAAGGATATTCGCTGAACACACATCTGACAAGGGGTTGATATCCAGGATATACAAAATACTGGTTAAACTCCACAAGAAGAAAACATTCAACCCCATCCAAAAATGGGGCAATGAAATGAACAGAAACTTTCTCAAAGAAGAAATCCGAATGGCAAAAAAGCACATGAGAAAATGCTCTACATCATTAATCATCAGGGAGATGCAGATCAAAACCACAATGAGATACCATCTCACACCTCAGAGACTGGCCCACATTCAAAAGAACAAAAGCAACCGATGCTGGCGTGGATGTGGCGAGAAAGGGACACTCCTTCACTGTTGGTGGGAATGTCCACTGGTTCAGCCCTTCTGGAAAACAGTATGGACGATTCTCAAAAAATTAGAAATTGAGCTCCCATTTGACCCAGCAATACCACTCCTGGGAATATATCCCAGAGAGGCAAAAATGTATAGTCAAAGTGACATCTGCACTTGTTTGTTCATTGCAGCACTCTTTACAATAGCCAGAAACTGGAAGAAACCTGAGTGCCCAAGAACAGATGACTGGTTAAAGAAACTTTGGTACATCTACACAATGGAGTACTATGTAGCTCTTAGAAAAGATGAAGTCATGAAATTTACATACAAGTGGTACAATATGGAAAGTGTCATGTTAAGCGAAATGAGTCAGAAAGAGAGGGATAGACATAGAAAGATTGCATTCATCTGGGGGATATAAAGTAACAAAGTATGAGATTAATACCCAAGAATAGCTGAGATCAGCACCAGGAGGATTACTCCATAACTTAGAGGCCAGCCGGGTATCCTAGAGGAAAGGGCAGTTCAGATAGAGAAGGGAGCACCAAATAAAGGATATTTGGAGGATCCTCCCAGGAGGGGAGATGCATGTCGAAAGTAGACTATGGACTGAATATGTTTGCCACTCAATGCCTCTTTTGCAGACCACAACACCCAAAAGGAGAGAGAGAACACAGGGGATTGCCCTGCCACAGAGACAGGGGGGATGGGGGGATGGGGGTGGGAGGGATATTATCCATGGTGGTGGAAAATGGGCACTGGTGGAGGGATGGGTATTTGATCATTGTATAATTGAAACCAAAGCACAAAAAATTGTAAATCTACAACTTTAAAAAAATAATAATAAAATAAAATAAAGGGAAAAAAAAGAAAGTTTCTGTTCATTTCGTTGCCCCATTTTTTTTATGGGGTTGGATGTTTTCTTCTTGTGGAGTTCAACCAGTACTTTGTATATCCTTGATATCAACCCCTTGTCAGATGTGTGTTCGGCGAATATCCTTTCCCATTCTGTAGACTGTCTTTGTATTTTGGTCACTGTTTCTTTGGAGGTGCAGAAGCTTCTTAGTTTAAGATAGTCCCATTTATCTATCTCTGTTTTCACTTGCTCGGCCAGTGGCGTGACATCTTTGAAGATACCATTAGCTTCAACGTCATGGAGGGTTTTGCCAACTTTGTCTTCAATGTACCTTATGGTTTCCGTTCTGATGTTGAGGTCTTTAATCCATTTTGATCTTACTTTTGTACATGGTGTTAGGCAGAGTTCTGAGCCCATTTTTTTGCATGTAGCCATCCAATTTTGCCAGCACCATTTGTTAAAGAGACTTTCCTTACTCCACTTCACATTTCTTGCACCTTTATCAAAGATTAGATGATCATATGATTGAGGGGAGATGTCAGTGTATTCAACCCTGTTCCATTGGTCTGCAACTCTGCCTTTGTTCCAGTACCATGCTGTTTTAATTATTACTGCTTTGTAGTAGAGTTTGAAGTTAGGGAGGTTGATTCCTCCCATTTTCTTTATCCCAAGAATTGCTTTAGCTATTCGTGGGGGCTTATTGTTCCATATGAATTTTAGGAGTGTTTGCTCCATTTCTTTGAAGAATGTCATGGGTATCCTTATAGGGATTGCATTGAATTTGTACAATGCTTTGGATTAATACCCAAGAATAGCCGAGATCAGTACCAGGAGGATTACTCCATGGCTTAGAGGACAGCCGGGCATTCTAGGGGAAAGGGCAGCTCAGATAGAGAAGGGAGCACCAAATAAAGGGTGTTGGGAGAATCCTCCCAGGAGGGGGCGATGCATGTTGAAAGTAGACTATGAACTGAACATGATTGCCACTCAATGCCTCTTTTGCAGAGTTCAACACCCAAAAGGAGAGAGAGAACAAAAGGGAATGCCCTGCCACAGAGGCAGGGTGGGATGGGGGAATGGGTGTGGGAGGGATACTGGGATCTATGGTGGTGGAAAATGGGCACTGGTGGAGGGATGGGTATTTGATCATTGTATAATCGAAATCCAAGCACAAAAATTTGTAAATCTACAACTGTACCTCATGGCGTTTCACTAATAAAGATTAAAAAAACCCTAAAAAAATAAGAAAGTGATTTTCACATCACTAATCACTTATGTAAAGATGCAAGCTTTTAAGACAAGATCACATGAAACTTCTTCTTTGCTGGACCTACTGTTCTGTGTTCATATATCAGTTATGGTTCTGTATCAGGGCAGCATTTCCACCATGAGGGTTATGGGTAAAGGATGCATCACAGGGATTGAATTTAACATAATTGTGGGGAGTAGTAGAGAGGTCTTTTGGGAGTTTTACTTTTACTTAACGATTGGTTTGGAGGTGCATCAGGTCAACAAGGCCAGCAGCCAGGAAAGAAAGATAGATGTAAAGCAGAGAAGACTGAGGACAATTTGGAATGCGCAAAGATACACTAGACTCATGAAGGCCAATTAGAACGTAGGCAGGCAAGTTGAAACTTGTCTCTTCCTCTTGCTAATTCTAAGGCTGATGATGTGAGTGAACTCTGGAAGACACATCTCTGTCACAGACATGGGTATGCACTGGTCCTGAGACTCGGAGAGGAGGAGGACATCTGGTGGGACCTGGCAGTTGTAGGCCCACCTGCAACATCAGTGGAGAATCGCTGACAGCACACCTGAATGACCTGTGATCTGGAAACTGACCTGAGCATAATGACTGTGTCCCAAAATTGCAGGTCTTGCTTGATAAATTCAACCTTGGAATCATTTTGGGAAGGAGATTTTAGGAAGCTGAATTTCAGTCTTGGTAAGCTGGCACAAAACTTCCCACTTCTGAATCTCATATGCATTCCATATTGAGCCTACACAATTTAGCACTGTATTGAATCCTGATTATAAGACATTGTTGCCTCTTCACACTTGATGGTAACCCTTCCATGGTAACCCTTCCAGTCCACAATCTCACCTTTAAGATTTTCTTTCTCAGTATCTCCCAGCTGAGTGTTGGTGTAAAAAGACCTTCAGTGAACAGCTGGTTGAAGGGCACATCTGTGCCTGCCTCCTATTTATGAACTTTAGATAGTCATAGTGGACACTTCTTTAAAAGTCACCCTATCTGGCAGCTGATGATTTTTTTTGTGGGGGGGATCTCAGGGATGGTGTCATAATTTCTGTAGCCCATCAACTTATGGCTCTTAGCATTGCAGAGTTATGAAACACTTGAGGAAGCATAGAATTTTTGATCTCTTAGCAGGCCACCAGGCCTCTGGACTCATCCACAGTCCATTCCAAGCTTGATTCAAAACAAGAAACTTGCACATGTCGTAGGTTTCATCATCATTATAAAGTCCTTAGTTGTCTCCAAACAAGAAAAAGTTAACCTGTGATAAAGTATCAAAACACAAAATCTGCCCTTGCAATTACCTTTTAGTGAACAGTTTAGAGGCAATAAGCTTATTCTTGCGGTTGCACAAACATTACCACCATTATTCTGTGGAATACCTTTTATCTTTCAAAACTCAAAGTGTCTACCTAGTAATACTAACTTCCTATATTTTTTATAACCCCTGGAAATCACCACCTTATTCTTTTTTTTTTATCTCTATGAGCTTGACAAGATAAATATCTCAAATAAGTGTGGTTAGAGAATACTTGTTTTCTTGTGATGGGCTTATTGACATATAGTACATTCTGGGTTTATCCATATGGCAGTACATGTCAGAATTTTCTTCCTTTCCCCCTTCCTTTTAGAGACCATTTTATATGTAGATAATATTTTCCTTATCCATTTATTTGTTGATATTTTTCTACCTTGTTGACAACCTACATTACACAAGGAGTTAAAAGAGGTTTGTAAACCCATTTTATCCAGGAGTCTTCTCTAGCCTTGAAATCCTTTCATGTGTGTGTGGGGTGGGTGGATGCATAGCCTAGTGCCTTGCTTCTGTCTCTGCCTCAAGTACTCCTGCAAGTACTGGGGGATGAAATACAGTGTTGGGAATCAAAGCCAAGTTGGCTGAGTGCAAGGTAAGTGCCCTACTAGGTTTACTATCTCTCTGGCACCCAGTGCTGATATTCTTAAATTTAGACTAAAAATGTATTATACTTAGAAGATTCCTTGTTAACCTAAATTCAACATAATCAAATGGGGGAGGGCAAAGAAAAAAGAAGGAAGGAAAGAGGGAGAGAGAAAGAAAAAAGAAAAAGAAAGGAAGGGAAAAAGGAGGGAGGGAGGAGGGAAGAAGAGAGAGGGAAGGACAGAGGGAAAGAGAAAGAGGGAAGGAGAAGTAGGGAAGAAGGAAAAGGAGGAAGAGAGGGAAGGAGGGAGAGAAGTAAGAGGGAGGGAAGGAAAAGGAAGGAAGGAGAACAGGAGAAGAGAGGTAAAGAAGGAAGGAAGGAGGGAAGGAGGGAGAGAGGAAGGAAATAAGGAAGGAAGGATAGAGATAGGGAAAGAGGAAGGGAGGAAAGGAGGAGGGAGGGAAGAAGGCAAGCAGGTGGCATTCAGTAGACACTTCATCATTGATAACTTTGTTGGCTTCTGGAGATCATGGCAAGCAGGGAGGTCTTTGGGTTCACACTAGCTATGTTCAACTTATATACTTATATAGACTAATATTTCACAAGAACAACGTTTACAACCACAAGCAATATGTCTTTGGAGAGAATGCAGTGCTAGCTTAGACTGCTTCTCACTGTGTGGTCTGAATAAGTAACTGAATGTTGACAGTTTGCATTCATTAAGGGTTTTCTGAATGCCCAGTCTATTGCCAAATGTCTTGCATAAGCCAAACGTCTTGCTCTAAATTATTAGGAGCTGGCACATTATATATCTGACTTGCAAAAGACACAGCAAAGGTATAGAGATGACTTGTGGGTCATATAGTAAATTGTAGCTCTGAGAGTCAAGCCCAGGAACTAGCCCAACCCCGAAATCTGTACTTAGCCCCAGATTTTCCATTCATAGAGTGGCGCAGTAAGAGATAACTTATTTCTGTATGAATTACAGGCCAAATTTGCTAAAAAAAATATTCAAATACCTGGCACTTACAACGTTCTATGTAAAGGGTATTTTGCAGAAAGAATTCCTACTTCTCTCAGACATTTGAGTCAAATTTAGTTAGGTCTCTTAGAAATTACTAAGTGAAATGTTTCCTTCTCTGTCTTTCTCCTCTCTGAATATGGGGGTCAAGTGTGATCATCCCCCTTTCATTACAGCATGGAGGAAGAGAATGGAAATTAATGGGTGAACAGGCTTCAGGGCTCCAGTTATACTGGTGAGATGGCTGAGTGGTATAACCACATATCCAAAACACAGACTCAACTCTGAAAACATGAGATCTAAGCTGTAACCACTGGAACTTTGTAATGAACTTTGTAAAGTTGACAGGAGGGGGTAGGTGGGGCTTGGGGGTGAGGAGGGAATTTGGGAACGCTGGTGGAGGGAATTTGACATGGGTGGTGGAATTGTTAAAACATTGTATCACCTGTCATCCCCTTGCTCTGGATTTGCTTGAGCAAGCATCAGCAACGTCTCCATTCATCCCTGTCCCTGTGTGTGGTTTGTGTATAATGTTGTGAAGTGTGTACATGAAGTGCCACTGTGTGTTGTATGCATGTGCTTGCGTGTGTAGTATGTGTGTTTATGTGCATTTGTTTGTAGTGTACGTGTGTTCATTTGTGTATAGTGTGTGTGACGTGTCTGTGCCCGTGTTTAAGTGTGTGATTGGTGTGTAGAGCGTCTGCGTGTGCGCCCAGTTGGGAAAGGGAGGGCTGTGTTCCTGCCTGAGCAGGGGAGAAAGGGAGGTGTGGCCAGCACTGGTCTCCCAGCCAGCTTTGGGGCGGGTCTAAGGTGCTGCCCTTGAGAGCCCTCTCTGTGTCTCTTGCCTTCCTGCCCCACGCCCCTTGGCTCTGAGCAGGGCGTCCTCACTGCCACCCTCCCATGTGACGCCTGCAGCGAGCAGCTGGCAGCCTCAACCGGACAGCGCGGGCGGGGCCCTCAGCACAGCACTCGGATCGCCTCTGTTCAGGAAACTGCGGCTGTGTTCGGGCTCCCTTACGTTGCGCAATAGTTTGAGCCCACAAAACCTACATAAAGGGTGCGTCCCCACCTGGGACCTGGCCTCCTGCAGCTCCCGTGCTCCACTACTCGTGATTGCGGTGCTAAGAACGAATCTGTGTTAGGCATTTGACCCACGCTATTTAATTTATTTGTTTGTTTTGGTTTGGGGGGTCACTACTGGTGGTTGGCGCTCAGGTTTCTGTGCACAGGGGAACTCCTGGTGGTGCTGGGGATTGAACCCAGGTCTCTTGCGTGCAAAGCATGTGCTCAGCCCTTTGCACTATCTCTTTGCACGCCCCCACCCCCAGCTGTTTTTATTAAATGGCCAAAACACCCCTCTGAAAAAGTGTACTAGGACTGTCTCCTCTTAACAGAAGAGAAACTGAAGCTCCGAAAGTTTAAATAGTGGTGTGCCTAATGCCACATAGTCAAGAAGTTATTTTTGTTTGTTTTGGTTGTGGTATACAACACAGCAGGGTTTGGGGGTTACTTCTGGCTCAGTGCTTGGGGGTTGCTCCTGGTGGTGCCAGGGATCAATCAGGGAGCTCCAGAAGCCAAGCCGGTGTTGCAGTCTTTAGAACTCTCTCCAGCCCAAGAACTAGTCTCTAATTCCCGTATGGATTGTCTTAAAATTACTTGTCCCCTTATATTGTTTTTATGAGTTTTGTGTCTTTTTGAGGGAGGTAGGATGTATTGGAAAATTAAGGGCTGAGAACGTCTTCAGATATAGGGCTTTATTTCTCTTGATAATTTTTTATTGTCTCCAATAGTTTGCTTTATGAATATAGTTTATATAATATAGTTTGCTTTATGAATCCCTTTGAGGAAACTTAAAAAAATTTTTTTAAATTGAATCACCAGGCGATGTGAGGAAACTTTTTGACCTTTTTTCTACCCATTTGATGAAATCCAAAGGTCACGGAGAATGTCCCTTGAGGGCTCCAGCAGAGGAAGGCTGAGGTGGCTTGTACTTACCTATTTTTACTGTGTTGAAATCTTATCACTTTCAAACTAATGCCAAATCCTAAAGACTCCCTTCTCTGACATTTATTGCAGAGTCTCCTTACAGACACCTTTGAAATACCATTTCACTCTGCAGCTGTGCTGTCATCCTCAGAGGAGACATTTGCATTTATTAATACCCTAAAAACCTTGGGCCATGATGTATACCTCACCCTCTTTCTGATCCCTTGGTCTTCTGAATCCCAGCTCATTCTTAAAAGTTGTGGGCCAGGTCTGAGAGGACAGCGATAAAGACTTCTGTGTAGTTAAAGAGTGTAGATACAAGAGGAAATAATGATTTACCTGGTCACTCTGTCCTCAACACACCCTTTGAAATTTTATTTCTACGAACGGCTATAATTAGTTTTTTAAATCAGTCATCATGAAATGGAATGAGTAATTACTTCCTGAAGGATTATAAATCGTTATTGTGTGGCTGATCCAGATCAAAAGTCACTGCTTAGGTGTCTGACGTTAGATAGGAAGAGGATTAATTAGAAAGAGAGAAATAAACAATCCTGCAAAAAGTGGATGCGTTCTGTAGACTTTGTCCAGAAAGACTTGGAAGGGACTTGTCACAGGAAGCTCCACAGAGGTCACCTCCGCTGGTCTCCTGCAGGTGACTTTCTGGAAGATTCACATTTGAAGAACCCCATCCTTCTTTATTTCCAGCCACCCCAGTGCTTTAGAACCTCAGTGGGAGGAAGGGAATTTTTGGACCACTCTTTGTCTTTGTGTGTGTGTGTGTGTATTTGAGTGTGTGTGTGTGCGTGTATGTGTGTGTGTGTGTGTGTGTGTGTCATGATGGTTCATATAGATATGGTCCTCTAGGGACTGTGGTGGTAAGGAAGGTGCCTGGATTCTCACACTAATCTGAAAACAGAGCCTCTCCAAGAGTGGTCTCTGCCTCTGTGTGAGTTGGAAACCCCCTCAAGGGCCAAAGAGAGTCAAAGTACTTTTCCAGTAACACAGAGATACTCACTGCTCCACCATCCTTACGTATTTTTATAGTGTTGACATTTGCACTGAGGAGGCAAAGATGATGCAAAGATGTTGCAAGGATGATGCAAAGATGAGGAGGCAAAGATGATGCAAGGATGATGCAAAGATGATGGTGTTCAGGTGCACCACAGGCTAGTGATATGACCTCAAAGTCTTTGGTGGTTTGTTAATATTTTTTAAAATGTAGGCACTGTCATTTACAATGCTGTTAGCGATAGGGTTTCATACATGCAGTGTTCCGACATCAGACCCTCTTTCAGAGTGTTCCCCATTCAATGCCCCCATATTACCCCCACCTCCAACTGTGGCAAACTTAGTTCTGTAAATCAGTTCTTGTGTTTTGTGGCCTTTGACTAGTTATTGTTCCTTCTGGGTTATATTCTTTATTGCCATTTATGACCTGTAAAAAATAATACCAGTTCCCATAAGAATGTCCTTGAAGCAGTTTTTTAAAAGCATTAATTTAGTGAGACCTGGACTTTTAAACATCTTTTCACATGTTCTGTGCACTGAAGTATAGCATGGTTAAAATCCTGCTGCTGTAACTGAAAGTTGGTAGTTCTATATAGCAATCGTGTGGTTGTTGGAATTAGGCACTGAACTTGCCATTTTTTCCCTAAGGAAATATCATTTTTTACCTTAAACATATGAATGACTATAGAAGCCAGAGAGATAGTAAAGTGGGTAGGCATTTGCCTTACGTGTGACTGACCTGGGTTTATCCCTTGTACCCATATTGTTGTCTGAGCCCTGCCAACAGTGATCCCTGTGCAGAGCCCTGATCACTCTCAGGTGCGTCCACAAGACCAAAATCAAACAAATAAATAAAATAATAATATGACAAACTATCAAATTATGATTATTTAGAATTGGGTATTTGGAAACCATTTCTGAGTTACTGAACCCTGCCCTTTTAAGGAAATACTAACAGTGTTGCTGTGGTAAAACATACATCTTCAAGTGAAAATTCAATTATGAAAATTCATATCCATAATTATGAACTTGGATGGACTTCACTAACTACTTTTTCTTATATAAGACTCATGATTATATTAAGAAATGTGATGTCCAGACCGGAATCCATAAGGTACATTGAAGACAAAGTTGGCAAAACCCTCCATGACATTGAAGCTAATGGTATCTTCAAAGATGTCATGCCACTGGCTGAGCAAGTGAAAACAGAGATAGACAAATGGGACTATCTTAAACTAAGAAGTTTCTGCACCTCAAAAGATACAGTGACCAAAATACAAAGACAGTCTACAGAATGGGAAAGGATATTCGCCGAACACACATCTGACAAGGGGTTGATATCAAGGATATATAAAGTACTGGTTGAATTCCACAAG
The DNA here is from genome assembly GCF_029834395.1 of Sorex fumeus. Taxonomy (NCBI): domain Eukaryota; kingdom Metazoa; phylum Chordata; class Mammalia; order Eulipotyphla; family Soricidae; genus Sorex; species Sorex fumeus. The sequence continues at coordinate 56,898,456 of NW_026606059.1, forward strand.
AAGAAAACATCCAACCCCATCAAAAAATGGGGCAATGAAATGAACAGAAACTTTCTCAAAGAAGAAATTCGAATGGGAAAAAAGCACATGAGAAAATGCTCTACATCATTAATCATCAGGGAGATGCAGATCAAAACCACAATGAGATACCATTTTACACACTGGCCCACATCCAAAAGAACAAAAGCAACCGGTGCTGGGCGCAGATGTGGTGAGAAAGGGACACTCCTTCACTGTTGGTGGGAATGTCAACTGGTTCAGCCCTTTTGGAAAACAGTATGTACGATTCTCAAAAAATTAGAAATTGAGCTCCAATTTGACCCAGCAATACCACTCCTGGGAATATATCCCAGAGAGGCAAAAATGTGTAGTCAAAGTGACATCTGCACTTGTTTGTTCATTGCAGCACTCTTTACAATAGCCAGAATCTGGAAAAAACCTGAGTGCCCAAGAACAGATGACTGGTTAAAGAAACTTTGGTACATCTACACAATGGAGTACTATGTAGCTGTTAGAAAAGATGAAGTCATGGAATTTACATACAAGTGGTACTACATGGACAGTACCATGCTAAGCGAAATGAGTCAGAAAGAGAGGGATAGACATAGAAAGATTGTATTCATCTGGGGGACATAAAGTAACAAAATAGGAGATTAATACCCAAGAATAACCGAGATCAGTACAAAGAGGATTACTCCATGGCTTAGAGGCCAGCTGGGCATTCTAGGGGAAAAGGCAGCTCAGATAGAGAAGGGAGCACCAAATAAAGGGTGTTGGGAGGATTCTCCCAGGATGGGAGAAGCATGCTGAAAGTAGACTATAGAACAAACATGATTGCCACTCAATGCCTTGTTTGCAGACCACAACACCCAAAAGGAGAGAGAGAAAAAAAGGGAATGCCCTGTCATAGAGGCAGGGTGGGATGGGGGGGGCTGGGGGCTGGGAGGGATACTGGGATCCGTGGTGGTGGAAAATGGGCACTGGTGGAGGGATGGGTGTTTGATCGTTGTATAGTTTGATCATTGAAACCCAAGCACAAAACTTAGTAAGTCTACAACTGTACTTCATTGTGTTTCACTAATAAAAATTTAAAAAAAACAAATAAAGTATGTCCAAGCACAAAAAAAAGAAATGTGATATCTTATTATTGTATAATGAATAATGTCTTAATGTTGAGAGCATCTGTATAAATCAGAGAACCAGTATTTCAAATGATCAATGATCAGTATTTCAAATGTTCAAATGATCAATGAACATTGCTACAAATACTTTGAAGGGTAAAAGCTTTCTTAATTTATTAATTAATTAATTTATTTGTTTATTTATTTGTTACTTTAGGGCCACACCTGGCAGTGCTCAGAATTGACTCCTGCCTCTGTGCTCAGGGATCACTCCTGGTGGGCTTGGGGGACCATATATATGGAGTGTCAGGGGTTGAACTTGGGTTGGCTGCTCACAATACAAGCACCCTATCTCCTGTTACTATCTCTTTAGCTATATTTATGTGAGAGAGCTTAAGAGCTATCTTTAAATCACTTTAAATCATTCTTAAATCACTTTAAGAGCTATCTTTAAAGTGAGAGATTGTTCTATAATAGGCCAATGGAACTACAGACCCATCTTTAAAGTTTCAAAAATTTCAATTTAGATTTCATTAGGTTTTATATTGTCATTATTTTTAGTTTGTTTGTTTGCTTGCTTTTTAGGCAAGACCTTGTGGTGCTCAGGGAATACTCCTGACTTTGTGTGCAGGGATCACTCTTGGTGGAGTTTGAGGAACCATATGGAATGCCAAGGATCAAAACTGGTTTGGCCATGTGCAAAACAAGTGCCCTAGCTGCTGTACATTCTCTCACTGACCTATTGTCAGTAATTTTTAAGAAATTACTTCTTGCCAAATTAGTAGTAGTATCATAAATAAGCTTTCACAACTATCTGCAAGGACAGATGTTCTTTGCAAAATCCAACGAAAATAATGTATCACATTAGAGTGAAGCAGAAGATGAAAATCTAGAGGTCTTCTATTTATCCAGACACTGAAAAAATTTACTGAAAGTGCAAAACACTGCTACTCTTTTCACTAAATTATTGGCAATAGCAAATATGTTTTTGTTCATAAAATCATTACTTGGGCCTAGAGTCAAGGGTTATGGTATTTGTCTTGTACACAGTCGAACCTGGTTTAGTCTGTAGCACTGCATGGTCTCTCAAGAACTGCCAGGAGTGACTCTTGAACACAGAGCCAGGAGAAAGTCCTGAGTAGTGCTGGATGTAAATACTATTTGCATCAACATAACATGGGTTAAATAGTATTAATTATATGAATTTGAAACTATTTTTATTTTTTAGTTTTAATTTTGAACATCATGGCACTGATAAATATCACCCACATAAAAAAACTGCAAGAGTCTCAATTATTTTGAGAAGTCTCACTATTTTTATTATCGTGTACAATATTTTGCTTATTATGTTCTACATGTAATTTGCGTGTACACACTAGTATTTGGGTTTTATGAGAATGTGAAAATGCCTCTGATATAAGCTACAGAGTTACATTTTAGAAAGACAAGGTGGAAAATGTTTCGACTGCTCATGAAAGCAGGTAGTCTATCATAGAATCTGAGCCCAGCCCTAGTGAAAGTTAATTAACCTTTGTAAGTCATTGTTTCCTGAGTTTAATAACACTAACCTCTCAGGATTGATGTTTTCATTGGAGTGTAAATATGAAATCTATTACTGAATAGCTTAGCAAAGCTAAATCTTTAATAACTATTCCAATTACCATTAGGACAGCCGATGTGAGTTTTCTATTACCAGTAGAACAAATGGCCCCTAACTTAGTGAATAAAAGCCACAGACATACATTCTCTGATGGTGCTGGAAGTCATAAAATGGATATAGGTCTGGTGTGGCCAACATGAAGATGTCACGAGATTTTGCTTTCCTACGCAGGTTCCAGAGAAAGATATGCTGCTGGAAACCCTTGGCTTTTGGTTGCATCTCTCAGTCTTCATTTGTGACACTGAATTTCTCTTCTATAGTTAATCTACCTCTTGCCTCTACTCTTAATGGGAAACCTTATCTAGGGTCCATCCAAATCATCCAGAACAATCTCACATCTTAAGATTTTTAATCACATTTGCAAAGTTCTTTTTGCCATTTAGGGCTACCTTCAAAGGTTATAGGATTATATTTTTGAGGGTGACAGTATAGATTGCAACATCCTCTCATTTACAATGAGAACATTGAGCATTGTGTCCCATGAGAGGTGAGGATATTTGAAAAGATCACAGGTTGATGGAGTGTGAGAAAAGATAAGGGTATCTACCATCACTCCCATCCAGTCATGAACAAGCAAGTCTGAGGTCTCTGATACCCTAGGAAGAGTCATTTCTCTTAAGTTCCCTGCATATTCCTCATAGATCCAAGTAACCCCTGATATATTTCCCAAACCCACAGATGACAATATGTATGATGCTCCATTTTATTGTGTAACATGATATTTCTCCCTTGACAAGGATCAGAGAATGGAAAGCAACACTTTATTTCAACAAGTTTGAGGGCATCAAAGTAATTTAACGTTGAAAATAAAGATTACTTATAACTCAGTTCATATCTAGGTACATAAGGTAAGACAAAATGATGCAAGACTTGGTCCTTCTAAACCATATTATTTCTTTGAATAATGTCAGTCAACATTTGATATTTTTCTCCTTAGAGTTCCTTTCTTTGTTCCAGTTGTATAACCTAGTCATTATAGTCTGTATTGTCCCACCATTCAACAAGCTCATACTGCAGCCTGTGTTATATGGTGATTCTAGGTACATAGTGAGTGTGGAGGTGCTCAAATATTGGCTTTGAGCAGAGATCATAAATGGATTCCTAGAGAGACTATAAAGAGGTTAATAGCTATTAACTGAATGTCATCAGGACTTAAGAGTCCTGAATAAGAAATAAGCAAAGCCCTTTCCCCCAAACACATTCCCAGTGAATACCTTTCTTTTTAGTAGGCTTAATGGTCCCCAAAATGGTACATATATTCATCTCCAGGACCTATGAAAATTACCTTGAATGTCTAAAAGAGTGATCATGACTTTATTGGAACAGTTGTGATCAAGATAAAGCTCCTGAGTTCAGGAAATTCTCTGAAATTTTCTAGGTGAGGCTTGGAGAACTTCACAAACATCCTTACAGAAAAGAAGCAAAAGGAGACAATACAGACCTAGATGAGAGGACAGAGACACTCAGAAACGGCACTGTAAAGTGATTAGAGGTCAAAGAAGCCAAAATTGTCAATAGCCACCAGCAACTGGAAGAGGCATTTCTGCAAGCACTATTTCCCTTGGGGAAGTGAGCTATCCTTCAGCCCAACCGTATTTGAGTGTGTTGATAACTTCATACCCTCAGCGTTGGAAGGGTTATGGGGAATTCCAAAAGTGGACACAAACATGTGTAATGGATCATGAGTAACAGGGCACACAGTTATCTACCTGCTCAAGGGCAGGTCTAGATCAAATGAAGACCTCGGCCATTTTCAGACTGACCCAGGTTAGATACCCAGCATCTGCTATAATCCTCTAAGCACAACCAGAAGTAATTCCTGAGCACAGAGCTAGGAGTAATACTTGAACATCGCCTGGTGTGTCACTACTCCCCACCCCTCCATCTCATGCTTCCAAGTGTTCCAGGCAAAGGGAAGAGCAAGTTACAGAGGTCTTTGAGAGGTAACATGTTTGCCATGTTCCAAGGACATCCAGAGGTCTGTGAGCCTGGAGCAGAACAGGTAGGAAGAGATGGGAGGAGATGAGGTTAGAGGGAGGCAGGGGTCAGACCTTTAGGATTTTTTAGACCAGACCGAGGTTAGCATTTATTTTAAGTGCCATGGGGATCCAGTAGAAGGTTTACACGAAGAATGATATACAGTTTGGCATATTTTCAAAGACTACCAGGCTATGTCAGGGGCCAATAGTGAAGCACCACTCTGCAAAACTGCAGCAGTTTTGGTGAGAGAGAGTGTGACTTACACCAAGCCACATCTTGGAAAGGGGCAAATGAGGAAGACCTCAGGTGATGTTTGGAAACTGGGTTGGAGAGACAGCATTGGGGCCTGCTTGGAGTCCTGTTGTAACACTGCAACACTTCACCGTAAGGATGTTGACCTTTTTTCACAGATGTAAATTTGGGATTTACTGAATGGTTCAAACAAAAACTATTCCAGTTACCAAAATTTCCAGAGTGGAAGCCACAGTTATATGCTAAAGAGAGTGGAAATGTTGGTATCTCTGAGTTCGCAGACATTTTCTTAGCCAACTAAAGGCCTCTTCTCATTTTCTTTTCATCAGGAAAAGAGAACATTGGTCTATTTCTGGCAGAAGAGTATGTGAATGTTAAATCTAAGATAAAGCCTGCACCTTATCTCTGTTACTACTTTTGGCGAACTATGAGGTAATAAACCTTGTTGAACACTGACATTTTAACTTTGCATTAACCAAGCAAAGGCATTTAGAATACCAAGTGGCTGTCTCTGAACAGAGGGGAGCATTTGACAACCAACAATTCACTTTGCTATGGATCTTTTTATCGGTTTTCAGGAATTCTGAGGAATCAAGGAATCACAACTTGAACCAACATGGTTTCAGAGCCTAAGAAATGAACTTCAGGTACCACACTAGCCATTAGCATGATGTACTCAGACAAACAAGCTGCCAGGTGGCAGGCAAATGGAGATATCACTCATAGGTTCCTTTTCATTGTTGTATGTATGCCCAGGAAAGAGCTGACGATAGCTATAGCAAGATTAACTTTAAAAATGTGGGTCATCCCAAGAAATACAACTTAATCTTTTAATTTGGAGCAGAAAAAAGTTATGGGAGTTAAGGTAAAGGTAAAGGTAAAGGCCCTCCCGTTGATCGTCGATTTGCTCGAGTGGGCCCAGTAACGTCTCCATTGGAGACTTTGTTGTTACTGTGTCTGGCATATCCAATACTCTCGGTAGCTTGCCGGGCTCTCCGAGAGGGGCGGAGGAATCGAACTCGGGTCGGCCATGTTGGCCGCGTGTAAGGCGAACGCCCTACCCGCTTAAATTCATAATGAACGAGTGTTGACTTTCTAATCTAAAATTGTTTCTTTCATCAAAAGTCATCAATGTTGCTGAGGATAATTTTAAATAGTCATTTATGCTTTTGAGCGGGCATTTATTATATGTCTAGTCAGAGCTAGAACTGGGGTGGAGAGGGAGAGAGATTAGTAAGATGTGGTCAGTGCCCTGAGAAAAATCAGTTGTTCAACTGATGGACCATTTGGTAAGGCAAGTCTGGAACAAACAGAGTATAAAATGGATATAATCAGATCTTGAATAATTGGTGTAAGCAAAGGGTCGTGAAATGGAGAAGGGAGTTGGTGCCCTATATAGTACACAGAGCTATATACTTGGCCAATGCCCCAGTGGTTTTTTAAGATGACTATAATACAACCCATACCAGCATTGCAACCCATGGGAGATGACCCCTAGCTAGGTTGCTCCTCCGTTCCCAACCTGAAGACAGCATCAGACAACAAATGCTTGTTGCTTTCAGCTACTACATTTTGGGGTCATTTGATATGTCTCAATAGATAACTACCCAGTGTCGGTTAATTTAAATTTTGTACTCCATTTAAATTTTATACTCCATCACAATGAACTCATTAGGGTCTTGAACTTATCCTGCGGTTATTTTCCAGACCCTGAGTGTATAATTAGAATACATTGACTCAGCCATTAACTGGAATCCCATATTGACTCCAACCATGAAATAGAGGCTATTATTTGGGAAAGATAAAATAGAATCTCTGGAGCTTCTCCTCCCCCATAGACTAGTAAATCAGAAGCAGACACACATTGCAGAGAAATTGCAAAAATTAACTGCATCAACAAAAAATCAAAAGATACAGAGGTGGTTGATTTTTTCCTATCACTTTATAATATAGCACCTCTTTAGTGGGTGCAGAAAGATACTTGGAGGTTGGAAAGAACAATGGATTATCAAAAGCTTAAGCAGATGAGACTCCTTTTGCAGTACTTGAGCCAGACAAAATTTTCTTGCTGCAGCAAAGCAACAGAGCCCCTGGATTCTGATACTGTGCAATTAATTTATAAGATTTTTAGAAACATAACCCAAAAAGGAGATAAAGTTGAGACAAACTAGTTTGTTTTTACCAATAAGAGAGTATAGTGTAACACTATCATCCTGCTTCAAGGCTATATGAACTCTCGAAATCAGCCATAATTTTGTACATTTACCAACTCTTCAATTCCCAAATAAGCTGTAACCTAGTACAGTTACCAACTCTTCGCTCCCAGGCTACCAGGGCAATCTGCAACATCGATGATATACTGTGGAAAGACTGAAGATAAGAAAAAATGTCTTTTATTTTTACTTTTAGGCCACACTCTGTAATGCTCATGGGTTACTCCTGACTGTGCTCAGGAATTACTCCTGGTGGTGCTTGAGGGACCATATGGGGTGCCAGGGGTTGGCCAAGTGCGAGGCAATCACTCTGCCTGCTGAACAATAGCTCCAGCCCAGGACACTTTTGTCTTGATAAGATGTCTGTGCCTGAGGGTCCTGACACCTCAAGGAAATTTCTGGGTCAGAATATTCTTCCTTTTTTTGTGAATATTCTGAACTTAGTGCATGATGAGCTGATTAAGTTGCATTGTGACACATAGCCAGTTTATGAATTTTCTCACTGGGCCTAGGAGCAGAGTCATTATTTGCATAAGACACATGATTTTTCTCTAAAACTAGAGGTCTCTGGTATGATTCTTCTATCAGGACTTTTTTTTCTTCTTCTATCAGGACTTAATGCAAATCCCAAAGATCTTTCTGATACTCATTCCAACAATACCCGTTTTCCTACAAACTATCAATTGTCTAACAAGTGCTTAAATCCAGAGGTACATTCACTATGCTCTGTGACTCTGGATTTTTAAAAGCATTGTCAATTTAGGACCAGACTTCAATCAGCAGATAAATAAATTTACGGAGTACCATCAAATACGTATTACTTCCCTAATTCACATAAATTCACTAAGACCTCTTTCACTCTTTATTTGGCCAACATCACACATCTAGTAAATGGTAGAAACAAGTTTCAAAGCCAGGTTAATTTGATTTAAGGTTAGGAGCCAACCTTTACAAGTTTAAATGAAAGATATTTCTTTGTAATCATTGCTACCACTATTATGATAGTAAAAATAGTATCATAAATTCTCACTGAGTGTCTGGAAACAATAACAGATTTTTAAAAATAACTAGATGGCTAAGAAAGATGATGTATTTTGGGTGGCTAAAGCCAGTTTGTGGACTGCAAGCCTTCTGGAGACTCTAGGAGATAATCTGCTTTCTGTCTGGCTTCTAGGGGCTGCTCGCTTGCCTTGTCTCATGGTCTTGTCCTCCCTAAAAGCTGGTGCTGCATCTCTGACAATCCCCTGTGGCACAGTATCTCCCTCTTCATTTCCTCTTCTGTCTTCCTCTTCTCCTTTTAAGGATCCTTGAGATTACATTGGGACATTCAGATTGTTTCTCTAGGTCAATCTCTTGATTAATTGATAAGAAACTTTATAATTACAGGTGCAATCTTATTTCCCTTTGGCACAGAATTTAACATAGTTATGGACTCAGGAGCCCACCATGGATATTTGGATGTTCACCATAGCCACCTCTTGGTTGCATTACTTTACACGTTCATTAAGAGGCAGTCCTCAGTGTCCTCATTTGTTAAGTAGGAATAATTTTAGGAACAGCTCTGAGGTACTGTTTGATTCAATGAGACAAATAACCAGATAGGTTATTTGTCTAACACAGAAGAAACACCCAGGTTTTATAGTGTTTCTGTCCCGATTCAAAAATGAAAAAACACACAATGTGGAACCCTGGACTGTAATGCCCTTTACATATCCTCACAGGCACACACTGACATTTTTAGTTGGATGACAATGGGAACTCTGAGTTCACACTTCCCTCTCCCTTGTGTCTGAGTGACATGCTCCCTGTGGACACTATGGGACATCCTCAAGTATCACCTCAAGGTTTTATCCTGGTGCCCCGGGACACAAGGAATCATGGACCCACCAAATGTATTGGCATGTTCTCTGCTACTGGGGAGTAGGCTAAATTGGAAAGGGGGTATAAACCAGCACCCTGAAATAGAGCTCTTTCGAGTGAGGCAGGGCAGGTGATCCTGAGCTCATTTGGAAAAGGGGTTCTTTGTCCACACAGTCTCAGGGTAGAAGCTGCCCGCTCCCTGGCTCAGGGCATGCTGCCCTCCCTGGCTGGGGAGAGCGGTCTTCCTCTGGGTCAGACTCACCTCCAGGCCAGAGCCAGGGCTATGCCTGTGCACACTGACCACCTGAGTAATTTTCACCCTGGACTCAGACAGACACTGTCAGTAAGGAATCTTTATTTCCCCTTGGTGGTTGGCAGGGTAGGTTGTCCTATGCCTGCTACATGAAGGGACTATGCTGAGGCCTGGGCAGGATGACCCGACTCCCTCGGTTCTGCACACTGCCTGACAGCCCCCATGCATGGAATTTAACAGCCGTTGTCAGCTCAGTGTCAGATGTCAATGTTGTTTTTCATTTTCCATGCCCATCGCTTCTCATCCTAGGCACAACCGCCTGACCTGGCTTGGCGTTTCTGGATCTTGTCTGCAGTGCTACTCTGACTGGACCCTCCCTTCCTCCATCTGCCACCACCCCTCTGGCCTCTATGCCAATCAGTGCAGAGAAGGGAGCTGGTGTTTTTCCATATACTTCTCCAGTGGCCTTCTGGCTAGTAAGCTGTTTCAGCAATAGAGAGTCGTTTCACAAGAAAAAGAGGTGGTGGTGCAGTAAATGTTGGGCATGAAGAAAGAGTCAGCATGGGGAGCCAAGTGTAGCTCCTTCCCGGGTGGTGTAGACCCCCTGGAGTCCTGGACATAGCTCTGTGATCAGTCAAGATGACAGTAGAGTTTTGCAGCTGACCAGATCCTGCTCTGTAGAATCTTAAATATCCCATTTTTCTTCCAACAGTGCAGAGAAAAGACTAGTATTTCTTTAAAACTAGGACCAGAGTTTGCATGGACCAAGAGAGCTGGAATGACTTGAGAGCTCATAGGGCCAAAAGGTGACCAAGAAGTCATTCTGGGCCAACCATTGTGCAATTGCCTGGGAGTGGTTGTGTGAAATTGGGCCTTAGAAGTTCACTTTGAGCACCAGGGGAAACACAGCCTGGTCTTATCATCATATCTGTCTTGGTCATAGGATGAGAGCAAGGCCATTGATGGGCCACATCCTAGCCATTGCCCATCCAGCTCAATTTGCCTCTTGTGCAGGACAGGAAATGAACTCCCCGTGAAATGAGAAGACATGTCCCAGGTCACACAGATATTTTCTTCATTATGTATATAGGAAAAGAACCCAGGGTTTTAAACACAATTTCACTACATTCTTATTGAAATAGAGGCTTTGGAAATCAGCCTGAGTTCAAATCCCCAACCCATCATGTACCAGTGGAATGGAGTGACCTTGGGATTGTCACTTAATATCTCTGTGCTGCCATTTTCTCAGTGGTAAGTGGAATGAAAATACCCATTTCAGCCAGGATAGACCTCAGCATTATAGCAGTATGGCACATTCCTTACTAGATCCCTGACACTAAAAGCAATAACCAGCACCACAAAACCTCACCCCGGCATTATTGGGGAATCATGTGACAAAGGTATTTGTGGCTTACGGCCTCATGCATTAGTGCTTATTTTTCTTTCTACAACTGAAAATGATATTCAGTTTATGATTGCCTCCTGGGGAGCAGTTAGCACAGTGTGGTAATTACTTTATTAGACAATTGTAATTCTGGTTTGTTGTCTTGTGAACTCTAAGACTCTAGGACCATATTACAATCAAGATTCCTCTGGATTAAAATTCTAATGACTACAATAAATAAGTTTATTATTTCAGGGGAATGCTAAAGAAATGATTAGGGGGTCTTGGAAACACCCCAAATGATACCTGGCCAATCAGGCTAGACAGTTCAGTGCTTAGGTCTACAATGTGTTGCTGTTTGGGTACAGTGGTGCTCATATCCACTAAAGCCATATTCAGTGGTGCTCAAGGGCCTTCAGGGCGATACTTGGTGCTGCCCAGGGGCTATACAGTGCTAAGATTAAAGCTCAGGTCTCTGTGCATACAAAGCATGTAACCTGCAGAAGCCTGAGCTATCTCCCCAACCCCAGAAAAGCAACTACAAGATTTTTCTTCACTTGTTTCAATTTCCTGGAATTTGAATCCTTGGAGTATGTTCTGATCAATCTAAGGTCATTCAAGAGTCATTTACAGGATTTATAGCCTTCCAGGGCTTCCCTTTGCCACTTTTTGCTTTGAATGTGAACCTTTGAGGGTCAAATCTGGGCCAAGTCATTATGACGTCCCAGCTCCCCATGAAAAGAACCCCTCTACCTCTTAGAAGGTGGCAGACTTAATTTATAGGGGAAGGGGATGAGGAAAAGTATTCACATGTAGTCATGACTCTGGACTTGGTACTTACAAGACCTTGAACTGGATGAGTCTGGGACTTTGACACCCTGATCCAATTACTTCCTCTTATCATCTTTGAGCTTTAAATGGGCAAGTGGCCAAGTGGTCCTTTGGTCCTTGATGCAGAAGCTACTTGGACAAATAGGAAAGACATTTAGAGCTGGATAGAGCCATAGCACATTGCCATGAATGGTGGGACGTCCAATGAACTCCATTTCAGGACAGCCAAAGCATTCTGCCCTCTGAGGAAGGCCAGGAGAGAGGAGCAAATCAGGCCCAAGAACTGGGCTCAGTTGAGAGTTATAAATAGGACCATGGAAACTCATAGAAGAAGCCAAGCAAGGCAAAGGAGAATGGGCAAGTCTCAGCGAGACCATTCTAAGATGCAAATAATGGGTGAGAAAGAAGCCAAATTTCTTTGAGTTTCTTTGCAGGACATTATGTAACCCTTTTTCTGGATGAGGATCCGGGAAGCAATTTGAGCTGAAAAGCACATACAGGGATGAAATTAAGATCTGGTGCTTATATTGTTCCTTTGTTATTTAAGCTGCACACTCTTCTTCATTACCTCGGGCACCCCTGCTATGCTGGGCATAAGTTATTTCGTCGATTGCCTCGAGCAGGCCCCAGTAATGTCTCTTTCATCCTAGCCCTGAGATTATATTCAAAGCTCTTTAGGAGAAAGAGACCCATCATTGTTACTGGTATTTGGCATATTTGGTACGCCACGGGGAGTTTGCCAGACTCTGCCCTGTGGGCAGGCTACATTCGATAGCCTGCAAGTTTGTCCAAAGTAGGAATGAGATAATAAGATGTCATAAAAAGATGTCCTGATATGATATCGCGCAGCCGATATGATAGCAGGGCATAAGTAAAGCTTCAGATGCCAGAAACGAAACCAGGGAGGACACATGTACAGCTTAGAGAGGTAACAGAAATGACCCTTGTGCCATGGACACACTGTTTTTAGTATGTTGCGTTTCTCATGGTGGACATCTGTTGTTGTGTCTGCCTGGAATTCTCCCACCTCCTTGACAGTGCAAAGCTGATCTTTGAAGGAACTATCCCTTACTCAGAACAAAGTTTGTACGTCTTCACTTTCTTGACCCTGGTGATAGGGAAATTGGCCTGTGACCCAAGTCAAGGTGATCAGAGTTCTTTCTGGGGGTTTTCCTGGAGAAAGCAGCATTATTTCTCTGTGAAAGTGAAGCTCTTAAGAGAGGGAAAGTGCTGCAGAGAGGAATTTTCTGCTTCAGAAGGGCAGAGAGTTAAGAGAATAAAAATAACAAGGAGAAGCAGAGACTACCCTCATACATGTGCACACACACACACACACACACACACACACACACACACACACACACAGAACAAGAGGGAGAGAGATGTGGGCAGCTGAGAGCAGTTAAGTGCCTAGTTTCACCTTCTATTTATTTTTTCAATGATTAACAAATGCTGATAAATAGCTTCTTTTCTGGCTTCAGTTAGCTCAAATGAGTTTCACTAATAACTCTTACTAATCCCACTTCACCTCTTCTCAAGGTAAAAGGGAAGAAACCAAATATTTCCTAAGAGCCAAGCATTATTATAGGTAGGTTGCAAAATGAGTTCAATTACTTCTCCAAATAAGCTTGGAGATAGGGGTCAGTTGCTCCATTTTTTCAGTTAAAAGGAGAGAGAGAGACAGAGAAAGAGAAAGAGACAGAGAGACAGAGAGAGAGACAGAGAAAGAGAAAGAGACAGAGAGACACAGAGATATAGACAGAGGGACAGAGACAGAGATAGGGAGAGACAGAGAGAGAGCTTAATTAACTTGTTCTAAATCACAGAGTGACAGGAGACCGCTAAGCTGATTCTGATTTTGAGCTTCAGTGTAGGAAGCCAATCAAGGAAAATGCCCTGCACACAAATAATGCACTGGATTGAACACAGAGTGTGGAGGGGTTTTGGCCATTAGAGAAAAATACCTACTTAAACTGAAGGCTAAAGGATGAAAAGACACTGGTAGAAGGTGAGGAGAGCAGAGACTCAGGAGTGGCTGAACGAGAGCAGGAAACCAACCAGGAGCAAGCAGAGACCTGGCATGGTGGCATTAACTTGGACTTGGACTGTCATTGGCCTTGTGGAATAGGATGCCGGGAGACTTATGAATGGGTTAGAAATGGTGGCAAGGAAAAACCTGCCTCATTTCTTCATTTAGAAGTATGTCATCTCCAAGCCAGGGCTGACAAATGAGATGAAGAAAGGCCTGAATGCCAGGGATGCTGTGGCCTGTTTGTAACAGAGACAGGTTAGCTAGAAGAGGAAAAATATGATAGAATATCCTTTGTTGTTTGATTGCCATTGGGGAGGTTTAGCTAAGTTGGTGCAGAGGGAAAGAAAATGGAAACTTTAGTGAAATTTTTCCTGAAAATGGCATTTCTTAAAAGATTGGTTAACTTTGTTCCAAAGTAAATGGCTATGACAATCGCTCTATGGAGGCCTATCTGAGAGCACAAGGCTTTGCACACATCTTATTATTATTATCATTATTTTTTAAATGTAGAAGTTCTGCTATTTATTTAGCCATTGACTAAGCTGGCATTCTTTCTGCAGCTTAACTTAATCAGGAAGAAGGCCTGGCCACCCACCTTTGAGATAGTCGAACTTCTTCAAGACCCTAAACAAACAGTTTGAGACTCTTCGTGTTCCTTGAGAGAGCAGACGCTGTTAGGCTACACTAGCACAAGATAGAGACAAATGGAGACATTATTGGCTCCTGCCAAAGCAAATCAATGAGCAATGGGATGATAAGTGATATAAGTGATTGATTAAGCTGATTGCGTTGGACATGAACTCCATATTACTTTTTAAAAAACTTTAAAAATTGAATATCTGTGAGATAGACCATTACAAAGCTGTTTATAATTGGGTCTCAATAATACAATGATCCAGCACCCATCCCTCCACCAGTGCACATTTCTCACCACCAATGTCCCCCATTTCCCTACCACTATTCCCCAACACACTACCCCCACCCCAGCCTCCCTCTATGGGAGGCACTTTTCTTCTTGCCATTTCTCTCTCCTTTTCTTGTTGTGCATTACGGTTTGCAATACAGGTGCCAAGAGGTCATGGTATTTGTTCAGGGCATTTGGTATTTTTATCAGGATGGAAAGGCTGAAGTAGTTTTTCAGTTGGGTGGTCACTTTGGGGTGTGGGTGAGACTGCCGAGGCTTCTGGGAATACAGGGAGGTGGGGGAGGGTGGCACATCCTGACCCCTAGAAGCCTGGAGATTTCAGTCACAAAACCTGCACACCAGAATTTTCAGCAGATTATGTCTCAGTGGGGCTCTGTCCTGAGACAGAGGAGTCAGGCAGAGGGTATGGCAGTGATTTTGGATTGTGGGAGCAAGCGGCTGCAGGGCGCTCTGCTTGAGCAGGCATCAGACTGACCCACCTCCCTTCTATTTACCCCGGCATGTTCAGCCTTGTGTGGGTCCAAGATAAGCTGCGGCTTTTGATCTCTTTTGAGAATTATTTATGGGTCTCTGAAAGAAGGCCAATAAATGAGCTTGTATAGTTGAGCTGGAGGTGGTTTGTTGGCTCTGCTCCCACATACCTAACTTTTGGCCATTTCTTGGTAAACTTAACCCAAGTTGTTGGGGTCTGGCCAAAGGCACAGCGAAAATTTGGTGGTATCAGGAAGCCTGAAGGCACCATAAGGCTGCTGATGCACTTGTCTCACAGGTACAGTTTGACCTGCTGGCGCAGGTTTGCACACATCTTAGTATTACATAGATCTCTTCTCTCTCTCTCTCTCTCTCTCTCTCTCTCTCTCTCTCTCTCTCTCTCTCTCTCCCCCCCCTCTCATATCCCTTGGGACAAAGAGCATTTTTCTGATTCTCAAAGCTCCGTCTCAGTCAGCTCCTACACTGAATAAGAGCAAATCTGTCAGAAATCATTTTATTGTTTCAAATAAAAGTAGAAAGGAACTCAGGTGTTTAATCCAGGACTTTCTCTACTGTGACCTCATACAAACAAGACTCAGGTATACCCCTGAATGACAGTAATGGTGTGTGTTGAGTGCCAGATAGCTACACAGGTGTGCTCTGCACAACTCTAGGAAGCATCTTACCCAGAGGCTGCTATGTGCCTGTGTCCTGTGGAGCTGTGAGGGCATATCTGTCATACACATACAGTGACTCATTTTTGAATGAGTCCCTTCATCTCTCAATGATATAGTTCTATTGGCTGCAAAAGAAAACAGGAAAATGGACCAGATCAATCTTTCCAAAATTGTATTTTCTGGGGCATTCATTTTGATGTGATTTCTCTGGGGATTGCATGGGATTTATTATTATTATTATTATTTTAAATTTTATTTTTGTGTTGGGGTCACTCTTGCAGGGCTTATTTCGGACTTTGTGCTCAGAGATCACTCCTGGTGATCCCCTCCATACTGTGTGTTCAATTCAGGGGACTACATGTGGTGCTGGGGATTAAACCTAGATCTGCTTTGTGCAAGGAAAGTTTCCTACCATTGTACTATCTCTCCGACCCCAAAGCTCTGGGATTTTAAAAGAACCTACAACCAGAGAGACTGCTCAATAGATTAAGCATATGCTTTACTTGCTCTGCATGCAAGAGGCCAGGGGTTGATCACGCACTGCATGTTTCCCTGAGCATTGCTAGGGGAGAACCTTGAAACAAAGCTGAGACTAAGCCTCGATCATTGCCAGGTGTTGGTTTCCAAAATCCAAACCAAACCGAAAAACAAACCTGGATTTGAAAAGTTATCATTGGATTTTTTGAAATAACCTTATTGAAACCTATAATTGTTAACATGATTATAAAAGTGGAATTAAAATGGTAGAGTTTGTCATTAGAATTCAGAAAGGTACTTTTATTTTTTGAAGACAATTTGTGTTTATCCTACAGAAGGTTATATATTACTTTATGACCACAGTGAGAGTTAAAATATTTTTTGAATAATAATTTTCTTGTAAAATTGTTATACTAAAAGTAGAAGACATATATCAGTGAAAGTAAAATAAAAATCACCATGGAATATAAAGATTTATAAAATACTTTGAATGCAAAAACAAAACTCACCTGACATGCCATGGAAATTCACATGGTAGACTTTGTGTATGACTAGACACTTTTTAATAAATACATATTGATAATGTCCAAATGAAATGAGGGTGTTTGAACCCTGTGATCCCCAAATCACTAGGGTTTTTGCCACAGAAAAATATAATGTGTAGTGGGTAATGTCAGAAAGCACAAGACATTCTTCAATAACAACTTTGCTTCCATGTTTTATGAAACCCTAGTATAGGCACATGAATGTTTTCTTCTCTCTAGCATGGACACCAAAATGTGGAGACAAGAGAAGGTAGGCTGAGAGGTATTGGGGCCCTTCTGTCATACCACCACAACCAAGGATTTGGTGCCTTCAGTGGTGAGGGAAATACATTCAAAAATAGCATGAAAGTGTGTCCAAAGACCCAACTCAGAGTTGAGTGAATCTCTTCCTCAGTTCTCTGCAGGCAAGAGGCATCTCCTGAAGAGGACCGCTCCCACACCCCCTCCCCCTGAACTTTATTAACAAAGTAAGCTGGAGGACAATAGAGGAACACTGAGGTTATCTGGAACACTAATTTGAAGAGCAAGAACACTTGTGAGACCCACAAAAATGCGGGATCATGCTGCCTAACAATAATCATCTTTTTTCCTGGTATAGTTATTCTGGAAGGGTTGTTATGGAATAACCACAGTTGTTCCATGATTCACCTTACTACTATACATCTTTTGGTATTTGGCCACAGGTGGCAGTGCTCAGGTACTACTTATGGCTCAAAAATCACTCCTGGTGGAGTCAGGGAGAATATACGGGGTGCCAAGGATCAAACCCAGGGTGAAAGGCAAGTGTCTTACCAACTCTACTATTGCCTTGCCCCCTACTATTTTCTTAAAGTACTTTAGAGTCCTTAAAGCTGGAAGCAATGGATGAAGCAACTGGTTGAAAGGTCTCTCAAGTTCTACTAAAAGGTGGAGGTGGGAAGTTTTGGGAATGAGAGGAAGAGGAATTTGGTCTGGTCTCAGAGGCTCTATGGAAGTCAGGCTATTCTTTTGAAGATGAGAAGGTTGTTCATCTCTCTTTTATTACTATTTATTTTTTTGGTTTATGTGCCACACCAGGCTGTGCTCAGAGTTTAGTAATAGCTCCTCTGTTCTCAGGGATCACTCCTGATGGTGCTCACAGAACATGTGAGGTGCCGAGGATCAAACCTAGGTTAATCACTTAATCACTTAACTTCCCATTAATTGTCGATTTGCTCAAGCGGGTGCCAGTAATATCTCCATTTGTCCCTGTCGTGTGCTAGTGTAGCCCAATGGCGTCTGTTCGCTCTAGGGACATGAAGAACCTCAAACCGATCGTTCATGATCTTGACGAAGAAGTCTGACCATCTGGTAGGTGGGCGACCATGCGGTCTTTTGACATCCCGTGGAATCCAGTCGGTAACAGCTCTAGTCCAGCGGTCGTCTTTAAATCTCATTGCATGACCAGCCCATCTGATTTTTGACACCTTGGCAAACAAGACAGTGTCCCTGATTCTTGATCGTCGACGGATGTCGGAAGTCAGGATTCTTTCTCTCTTTAGAGTGAAACGTGATATTCCAAGCATAGTTCTTTCAATTCCTCTTTGGGAGACCTGAATAGCGTTCTCATCCTATTTGCGTAGGGCCCATGTCTCTGAGGCATATGTTAATGCAGGAAGAACAGTGGAATCAAAGAGATGTGCCCGGAGCCGGAGGTTCTTCGTCCTCTTAGCTATTTCTTCAATGCTCTTGAAGACGTTCCAAGCTGCTCTCTTCCTCCTGCGCAGCTCGGGTGCCAGGTCATTTGTCATGTTGACTTCTCGGCCTAGGTACACATAGCTGTTGCATCCGGAGATGGTCGTTCTGTTGAGAGCGAATGGGGCGTCAGGAACGATGCTGTTTCTCATAAACATTGTCTTTGTAAGATTCAGCTGTAGTCTTATCTTTCCACATTCACGGTCAAAGTCGGCCAGCATTTGTTCCGCTTGGCTGATGCTTGGTGTTATTAAAACAATGTCATCAGCAAAGCGGAGGTGGTGTAGTTGCCGACCATCTATCTTCACTCCCATTCCTTTCCATTCCAGTCGTTTAATGATGTTCTCGAAGGTGGCACTGAAGAGTTTCAGTGAAATGATATCACCCTGCTGAACCCCTCTCTTGACATCAATGATTACTTCTTTGTAGAATGGTGAGATCCTGGTAGTGAATCCACAATACAGCTCACGGAGGATCTTGATGTATTGGGCATGAATGCCCTGATTGGCTAGGGCTTCAATGACTGCTTCCATCTCAACAGAATCAAAGGCCTTCTTTAATCAATGAACGTTAGTCAGAGCGGCATCTAGAACTCCCGAGAAACCTCAATGAGCTTGGTTATCGTGTGGATATGATCGGTGGTGCTGAATCCTTTGTGGAACCCGGCTTGCTCGCATGGTTGTCCTTCATCTAGTGTTCTACCAATCCTATTTAGGATGACTCAAGTGAACAACTTGAGTTGTTAGGACAGACATTAGGCAGATCGGGCGATAGTTGCCAATGTCATGGACATCTCCCTTCTTGAACAGTAGTACGGTCCTGCTGGTTTTCCATTGGGACGGAACCTTGCATTCAGACTGGTAGTGTGTGAAGAGCCGAGTCAGTGTATTGATGAGTACTGACGGCAGGTTCTTCAGGTGTTCAGGTCTGACCTTGTCTGGGCCGGGTGCTGTTCGTTTCTTTACTGACGAAATGGCGTGTCGGATTTCGGAAGGGAGAACATTGGGAACGACATATCCATCCTGTGGAATTTGGTATGTCGGCAAGTGGACATGGCTATTGAAGAGATTTGAGTAGAAGTCATGGATAATCTTCTCCATTGCTGTTCTGGAGGATGTGATAGATCATCAGGACGTTGGAGGGCAGTCATCTTGGTCTTGTAGTTGGCGAAGGACAGGCGGGCATTACGAATACTTTTCCCAGCTTCTGCCGCATCTACCAGCACTTCTGCTCTTCTCTCTTTGAGGACTTCCTTGATCGAATCTCTGCACTGCTTTGCTAGCTCGGACGTTAGCTTGCGGTTGCCTGAGGCATGCGCCAAACCACGTTAGCGAATAAGCTCAAGAGTTTTCAAAGACAGGCGTTTTTTTGTGGCTATCTCTCTCTTGGCGTTCCTCGCACAATCATGGAGGTGCTGAACCAGTCGATTCTATTCCTCATCAATGTTGTCAACAATGGCATCTTCCCATGTTGCCGCAATAGTGCCAAAGAGCTCCCAGTTGGCGGTCGTTCTGGGAGTTCTCTTTTTTAAACTTTGCAGCCCTTTCTCCCCGCTCTGTGAAGTAGAATTTTGCATGAAGGAGACAGTGGTCCGATCCCGTTCGGAATTTTGGGACAACAGTGACATCGGTCAGGCAAAACTGTCCATTGAATACGATGTGGTCTATTTCATTGTGGAATTGTCCACTGGGAGACTCCCATGTCCAACGTTTAGATTCAGCCTTCTGGAATTGTGAGTTACCATGGATGGTCTTGGTCGTCATGATGAACTCAGACAGTCTCTCACCCTGTTTGTTCCATTCTAGGCCATGGGTCCCGATGTAGAGTTCTTCTGCTGATCTTCTCGGTCCTATCTTGGCATTAAAGTCACCCACAATGATCTTGTAGAACGTGTGGTCTTCTTTATAGAACTTCTCCAGCTCCATGTAGAACTTCTCAATTTCTCTTTCATCATAATGAGATGTTGGTGCGTAGACAACGAAGACAGAAACTTCCGGCAGTGAGCCACATCTATTCAAATGTAAACGTCCGACTCGGGTTGTTAGGCATTCGAATGAATCAATGCTCATGGCCAAGTTTGTGTTGACAAGGACACCGACGCCTCCAAAACCTCTTTGATCACATGTTCCGAGGAACAGTTCTTCTCCAGTGTCGAAAATGGCATGGTGAGATTTGTGCCTTCTTGTCTCGGTCAGACCAATGATATCGTACTTGATCTTTTGCGCTTGTACCATCAGGTCATCGATGGATGCATCTGATGCTAGCGTACGTGCATTGAAAGTACAGACGATCATTTTTGTCTTCCTTCGTTGTGGCAGCCTAGTTCGGCCTTGAGACTTTATCGGCCTCTCGTTTCTCATCCTTCTCAGTGCTGCCATGTTGGTGAAGCCTTCAGGGTCAAGTGAATGAGACCCATTGTAATTACTGATTTTGGCATATCAAATACACAACGGATAGCTTGCCAGGCTCTGCCATGCGGGCGGAATACTCTTGGTAGCTTGCCAGTCTTTCCGAGAGGGATAGAGGCTTTTGGGACGACGTCTAATTGCCCTCGTAGGTGTTACCATATTTGAACCCTATCAAATATGGTATGGCAATTCCAGAAGATGGGTATTTAGTGTCTTATAACGTGTCGCGGGAAAGGAAGGCGTCCTGGAGTGTGGCGGCGGCTGGGTAGTGGAGGTAGTGTCAGTAGTTGTACCTAGGTTAGTTGTACACAAATCAAGTGTCCTACCTTCTTTACTTTCTCTCTGGTCAGGATGTTCATCTTTTAAAGCAGGGTTTTCAAGGCATAGGATGCATGCTTCTGCTTCTCCTCCTGATTTTAGATATTTTATAGGCAAGACAAGTAACAATATTGAATAGAGTGAGGAATAATTCCCTTTTCAATTTCCTTTCAATCTTTTCAATTATGGCTAGAAAAAGCAGGCATGGGGAACACTCTTTTCAACAAGCAAAGCTATCTAGTTAGAATCTAATAACATTGCTCAAATTTCATAATCATTACTCTCAGCTACTCTTAGCTGTTGTTAAGAATTACAGTAACAGGATAAAACTTTTCTCAACACTGGCTTTACATTTCTGATGACATATACATTTTTATTTTATTATTTTATTATCTTTTTTATTTGGGGCCACATCTGCCTGGGGTAGGGCTTACTCCAGACTCTGTGCTCAGGATCACTCCTGGTGGGGCTGGGAATTGAATCTGGATTGGGTGCATGCAAAGCAAGTGCCTTACCCACTGTGCTATCTCTCTGGCCCTCCATTTCCCTTTAAAAAGAAGTTAAATAAAGTAGCTAGGTTTAAGGAAAACTATTGAGTATATAGAAATGTCAATGGCATACAAAGATGACTGAAAGTATAAAGGCAAGGAGAAACCAATAATGGAAAGAATCTGATAATGACAGTGATGTGCAAGCTGGGAATTCTCTAATCCCAAAACCGAGAAAGATAACTTATTTTTTAATTTGTGGTACCACGATTTACAATACTGCTCATGATACGGTTTCAGGCTCACAACATGCCAACACCACACCCTCCACCCACGTCCACTTCCCTCTACCGTGATTTCAAGTCCCCTCCTCCCCTCCTGCCCCGCCTATCTATGCCCTTGGAAAGCTCAGTTCTATAGCCCAGTTCTCATGTTCTGTTGCCTTTGACTTTTAGTTACTCCCTAACTATGTTTATTCATGCCCCACATATGAGAGATCATTCTGTACAAGAAAGATGGTAATTCACAATAGGTACAGATTCTTTGGCCAGGAAATAGTGGGGACACTTCTCTTAGATTCATAGGACTCTGAAGCAGAGAGAAAAGTGGGATCTAGGGGTGGAAAGAGGGAAAGGGAGTTCAGTGATTGGCAGAGTAGGAGTAGAGATCTTTGCATACCTCCCTGGGGAAATTCAGGATACTAGCAAAGAGCTCAGGGACTCCATCCTTGTGTCTGTGCTGGGAAGGGAGAGAAAGGTAGAGGAATGCTGCTGGATTCCGTTGTGTTTTTCCCTGATACCCCTGTGATGTCTGACTGAGCAATGGAGCACATGCCCTCCTAATTTTCTACTTAGACTGTGGGTCACATTCTCTCTTTAGAGTTCTTGCTGCTGTTCAGGAAGCTGAGAGATAAACGAGTCAGCATTGGTCACAATCTCAGTATTCCCTGATGATTTGCTATTGTAAATACAGCCCACAAGCCTATAGAATTTCCAGGTGGGCAGAAGAACTCAAGGTTCATTAGAAAGAAAAATTCTTCTGGATTGAAAATCTTATTTGTGTGCACGAGTTCACATTTCTGAAAAGCTCTTACAAAGCTGTGTACAAAGCAAACGAGGCATCTCAAACATGCTGTTTGCTGCTGTTCTTGTTAGAATTATTTCCATTGTTGCCCCGAAAGATAGACAAGGTGGCAGGCCATATCAGAACAATTTTATGGATAAAGATAAAAACTCAGAGAGATGCAGTGACTGGTCTAAACCTGTGCAAGAAAGAACAGAGAGCCAGTTTTCAGACTCAAGCCTTTAGGCGATTAATCTCAGCTTAAATAAAAAGAAAAGACCAGACAAACAGTAACAGTACTGTGGAATGTGCTCTTGCCTCTGTCACCTGTCACCCCTGAGAATAGCAGATACCCAGTGGGGGCTGTGGGCACAAATGGGCAAGGTTTACTGAGAGCCTTTGTAATGGATAATCACCTTTGAGGGGGAGGTTTTGAAGCTATATAATACCCTTGCACTCATCAATTTTTTTCACCCATTAATTTCAATATCCATATCAATGTATGTCTGAGTCAATATTTATGATGCTGGTTGCCAAAATGTGGTTTTCTATTTTCATCATTCCTGCTACACTCCTTAGTTGGCTTCTCTATTTAAGAAGGAAATTTCCCTTTCCTCTCATTTATGTGCATGGATTCATGGATTCCTATCTTATGCAATGGCTTAATAATCAATTACTACTCATTACTTTGATGCTGAAATTGTCCTGGCTTTCAGCCAGCCATGGCTCCTTCAAGCTGGCTTCCCTGTCCTTTCGCCAGAGTCCTGCTGTTCTTCAAAAACTTATTTATTGCATGCTGATGTGATCTCGGCTGACAACAGTCACATAAGACAGGAGCATTCAAATAGACATTGTTTTCTCTAACCTTTTCTTGTTCTTTGTGTCTCCTGCTGCCTTCTTCTTTGTCCTGCCACAGGATGTTCTAGAACACTTGAACAGTGGACACAAAATGGAGCTCAAGATCTCTAACCATCAGTCAGAGATCTACAAAACTGTGTCATCCAGTGACCTCCAGATTCAGAGTCAAGTCATCGTCCCGTGTCAGTGAACATGTCATTCCCTTGCCCCTGCCTGCCCTCACCCAACATTCTGCTGTCTGAATGTTCGAAGGCCTTTCTTCTCTGACGTGTCCATATTTTGGACTCGGAATAGGTCAAGTATCCATTTAATAATTTAAATTTGTTAAGTATTTAATGATAAATTCCTAAAATAAAAAAGTGACCCTTTATGTGGCAATGGGTTAGTATTTCACATAAGAGAGTAGGAGGGCTGTTTGGATGGTGGCAAGCTGGCTCTGACTTTTTTCTTCATACGTGTCCCTGGCCAAGAAGTTCTGAGCCTTCTTCTCATCGTCCGTAAAGCTGGCATTATAAACATCCATCATGAACAGACATTGTGAAGAAATCTCCAAGAATGCATTTGAAAATCGTTCCCGGTACCCAATACTATTATACACGTTTTTCAGGCTATTCATGATCACATTCAAGTTTGGGGAGCCTGGAGATTAAGAATTCTTAATTTATGTGTGGCTATAAAGAGGGGTGTTCAGAGAAGTGGGGCAGCTATAGTTGGTGTCTTGTCATGGTTCAACTGAGAGAACAACTTCAGACTACCAGATATTCTGATTTTAACTGATGCTCGACTTGTAACACTCACCTAGCTGTGATGCAGGTGAGGTAGAAGTGGTGGCGGGTTCATTTGCGACTCCCAGGTTCTTCATAAAAAAGATGATCAGACTCAGAAAAGTCTACTTGGAAAGTAGAAATATTTATTGGCAAGTAAGAGAGAAAAGAAAAAAGAGCTCTCCGTGTGGGGAGGAACTTAATTAACAAAGGACTAAGTTAAAAGTAAGGGTTAGTGTAGGCCTTTTTAAAAGGCTCTTTGCATTTCTTATCAACCAACAACTATTACAGAGAATGCAGGGGATCTTCAGGGGGTCGGGCTGGTTTGAGTCTTTCTGGCCATCTGCCTCAGGTATTGTCCATTATTTTAGTCTCTCAGAGAGCTTAAGCTCTGGGGAAGAAAAGCCGAGGAATTTTTTTTTGTTTTTGCATTTTGGGTCACACCCGGTGATGCTCAGGGGTTACTCCTGGCTTTTCACTCAGGAATTGCTCAGGGGACCATATGGGATGCTGGGAATTGAACCCGGGTTGGCTGCGTGCAAGGCAAACACCCTAACGGTTGTACTATTGCTCCAGTCCCCAAGGCCAGGAATTTGCAGGTCGTCAAAAATGTAGGATGGGCCAGCCAAAAGCTGCTCACAGCAGCTGGCAAGGTGAAACTGAGGCTTCCTCTTTCAGTGGGAATCACTAAACTTCATCCTGTCACTAACCATAGCCGTTTTGTAGAATGGCTGGGTCACAAAGAGAGCTACCATGAAGCATGCACAGAGATTCTGAGTACCACAACTCCTTCAACTTCTGCTTCTGTCTGCTCTACCGAGTCAAGAGGTCCAATTTTTTTATTTTTAATACCCTCCTACAGGGGCTGGGAAGGCAGTAGAGTAGGTAGGGTGTTTGCCTTGCATATATCTGACCTGTGTTTGATCCCTGGCATCATAATGGGCCCTCAAGTCCCTCCAGGATCACTGAGTTTGGATCCAGGATTAAATCCTGAGCACTGCTGGATGTGGCCCACTTCCAACCCCCCAACAAACAAACATAACTTCCTCCTATTGAAGTCTAGATTTGATTGACTCAGGGAATATTTTAAGCTGGGTTTATGTAAGTTCAAAACTTACAAAACCACAGCTTCTCTGGAAGAAATTCAAAGAAAAACTATTATCAATTGCACTCTATGGTGAATGCATTTTTCTCGTGTCTTCCTGAGTTAGGTTTGGCTGTAAATTGAACTATTAAACCCAGGAGAGACACCTAGACTTCAGAGAGTGGCATAAGTGGGGTGTGCAGTTGGAGATCTTGCAGCGAGGATGAAGTCTCCAGCAAACAGTTACATCAGGAAATATTTGTGTACATTAAATCTAAAAATTCTCATTGTATGATTGTAACCCAAACATGAAAGCCTCTAACTATCTCACAGTGATTCAATAGAATTAAAAAATAAAATAAAAAATAAAAATGTATGCAGAGCTAACCATTGTTTGCAAGTACCACTCAATTCTTGGAATAGTCTTATAAGGTCGGAATTGCTATCATGCCCACTTTATGGAGTATTACCAAGACTCAGGCATCAAGGGAGCTTGGTTATGGCTGACTGGAGCAAGTTCACTGACATGGACCATGCAAGGACTCTCCAGACTTCTGAGAAGCAGAACACCAAGGATGGAAGAATGTATCAAGTCTTCTGGGGAAAGGAGTCTGCAAAGGCTCCTCAGGGAAAGACAAAACTTGGATACAGAGCAATATGGCTGCACTCTCCTGGGTCACATTCAGAAAGGAGTAGCTGGGGCTTGTTTATTCTCCTTTGTTCAGACAAGGAAAAATGGCTTGTCATCAACTTAGCACAATTTCACTTTAACAGTTCCTGGACCTTTTGTTTCTGAGAACAAATGCTCCCCTGCTTCCAGCCATTTGCATGTAATTTCATGTTAATGTCAAATGGAACATCAGTGACTCTGAAATAGCAAAAGAGAATTTTTGAGCTGCTTGCATGCTGCCTGCATCTTTTGCAAGTGATTAGGATCCATATTTACCGAGTGAATGTCTTTGCCACACCTGCTATTTTTTTGCTACTGTTATTGTGTATCTCATTCACCCCTGACTAGTCATCCATTTCAGAGACAGAAGACTGAGCTGGAGAAATAGTATAGCTGATAGGAAACTTGCCTTGCAGGTTGCTCACCCGAGTTTGATCTTTGCACCCCATATAATTCACCAAGCATTGACAGGAGTGGTCCCCAAGTGCAGAAGCAGTAGTAAGTCCTGAGCAACACTGGGTGTGGAATAAAAGCTGAAAGAAAAAAAAGACAAGATGACTGAGATTCAATGAATTGGAATTCAGAATGCCTGACTCCATACTCTGTCCTCTTTACACTCCACCCTCTTAAATGTAGTTTGAAATTTATTTTTTTTTTAAGTGTCTGGGCCGAACCCAACTGTGGATCAGGGAGTGATCTACCTGCTGTACTATCACCCAGGCCTCCAAATGTTTTTCTTCTTTTTTCTTTTATTTATTGAATCACCTTGAGATACAGTTATAAGCTTTCATGCTTGAGTTTCAGTCATACAATAATCAAACACCCATCTCTCCACCAGTGCACATTCTCCACCACCAATGTCCCCAGTATACACCCCATTTCCAACCCTCCCCCTGCCTCCATGGCAGACAATTTACTCCATACTCTCTCTCTACTTGGGCATTATGGTTTGCAATACAGATACTGAGAGGTTATCATGTTTGAACCTTTATCTACTTTCAGCACAAATCTCCCATTGCAAACGATTCCTCTAACCATCATTGACTTAGTGATCCCTTCTATATTCCTAATGTTTTTCTTTGGTTTTGGGTCACATCAAAACTGAGTGAGGATTTAATCGGAAGTGCCTGGGTATTGTGCTCAAGAATTACTCCTGGTGGTGTTCAGGGGACCGTATCTGCACTGGGAATCGAACCCAGGTTAGTTGTGTGCAAGGTAAGCACACAGTTCCTCCTGTTCTTAATTGTGATGACAATGCTACCTACCAGAGTGTTCGGCACAGGTCAATAACAGTCTTTTGTTAAGTTGAACTGAATATTGTGTCAGTGTGAAGAAAACTCATGGTCTTCATACTCTTTGAGAGATACTTGAAGCTACTACTGGGTTCTGAAGGAGGCACCCGGTTCTGAGGTGTCCTCTGGGGCACACAGGAGTCCAGGCAGTTCTTTAGTGCAGCCTGCTGGATTTGCTCGAGCGGGCCCAGTAACGTCTCCATTGGAGACTTTGTTGTTACTGTGTTTGGCATATCAAATACTCTCGGTAGCTTGCCGGGCTCTCCGAGAGGGGCGGAGGAATCGAACTCGGGTCAGCCATGTTGGCCGCTTGTAAGGCGAACGCCCTACCCACTGTGCTAAGCCTGCTGGATTACAGAAGAGAAAGAATTACACTTCCTCATTTAGTGTAATGAGAAAATTGACATTTTCTAGTGTATTTCCAAGAGATTATGAGGAATTTAATGACTTGTCCAAATGAAGATTAATGAACAACATGTAGGCATAATTTTAGGTAGAAGTTTTAAAATCCTCCTGAATTTGGGCTTTGGGAGTACCTTGTTCCTAACACACTTTATGTTTCTCCTCATCTCCTCTTTCCTTCTCTCTCTCTTTCTCTCTCTCTTTCTCTCTCTCTTTCTTTCTTTCTTTCTTTCTTTCTTTCTTTCTTTCTTTCTCTCTCTCTTTCTTTCCTTTGTTTCTCTTTCTTTCTCCTTTCTCCTTCTCCCTCCCTCCCTCCCTCCCTCCCTCCCTTCCTTCCTTCCTTCCTTCCTTCCTTCCTTCCTTCCTTCCTTCCTGTGGGGAAGGCTGTGTCATATCTGAGAAAGAAATTTCGCAGTTCAGACCAAAATCCTAAAGATATTACTATTTAGTAATTTTTGATGCGGGTACCATTTCAGAATTAATATCTTAGAAATACTTAGAAAAATAAGGAAAGCCATATAGTTAAAAATGATATAGTATTTTTAACAGTGGTTCTATAGGTTAAACTATGGAAATTATTTTTAAAATATGCTAGTGTTAGCTCATTAGAGTTCATGATCACAATCATCCTGTTGTTCGTCGATTGCCTCGAGCAGGGCACCAGTAACATCTCCTTCTTCCTAGCCCTGAGATTTTAAAAGAGCCATATTCAATGCTCTTTCAGGGTTAGGAGAATGAGTCCCATCATTGTTACTGGTATTTGGCATATTGAGTACGACACAGGAAGTTTGCCAGACTCTGCCGTGGGGAAGGATACTTTTGGTAGCCTGCCAGGTTATCCAAAGTAAGAACGAGATAGTAATTAAGATGTTGCGCAGCTGCAAATGCGGCCGTACTCTTCTGGGAGCTGGGTTTTATTGTCTCTGGGTCTTGGCCATTGATGGGACCAACCTGGCACTGGCGACAGCTGGTGGGTGTGATTCCTACCTACTGGAATGGGGGATCTGGGTGGAGAAGGCCCAGTCCCAATCTGAGCAGGCTTGGAGATCTCAGCCCCAGGATCCGCATGCCTGGGTTCCTCTGCCAGTTCCTTCATGCATGATGCCTGTCCAGACATGTGAAGAGTGGTCTCAGCATGGCTGTGGCTGGTTCTGGAGGTCTTCGACTGGTGGGGCTCTGCTCAGACGGGGGGAAGGGAAACTCAACCCGCCCCACTCCAAGGGGCCCTGGTGGGAACAGCCAGGCATGGGGGCAGGAGACTCTCATTAAAATTATGGTGCATATATCTAATAGGATGCCTGTCATCATCATAAACTGTGAAATGAAGATTATGATACAGCATTATACATGTGCACAGCTACAAAGTTGATTCATAAACTTGGGGGGGGGAGACTTCAGGCCCAGCCTGAATTCAAATCTTGTGTGAATCTAGTTGGTACCTAAATGATGCCATTGTACAATGAACTGGGAATTTGGGAATGGTGGGCTCTTCGTTGAGAAGGCGGGCAGGAAGGAAGGAAGGAAAGAGGGGAGGAAGGAAGGAGGAAGGGAGGGAGGAAGAAAGAAAGAAAAAATGAAAGAAAGAAAGAAAGAAAGAAAGAAAGAAAGAAAGAAAGAGAGCAAAAGAGAATATGGAGACCATGGTGATGAATGCCTTTACCCAGCCTCTCTCCTGTTGTTCATGGATTATGCCATTGTAAGACAAATCCTCCTGAACTTATTTTATTTATTTATTTATTTATTACTGTTTATCCATTTCATTGCTTTATTTATATGAAGTAGAGGTGACATTTATAAACCAGGTGTAGTGATAACAGGTGTGCATGCTCCCTGGATATTCAACGGATATATTCTTGCTAAGTGGTAGTCTAATCACCCAAGCTCAATGGAAGACTAAATTTAAATCAGATGTTAATTGCCTACAGAGTTTAGTTGATCTTTGCATTCAATTATCTCCCCTAAAGTCAACTGGAAAAATGTTTTGACTCAGGAAATTGTATATGAAATTGACAACTTTATAAAGAAGATAGGCTTAAAAACTATGTGCTCTTAAAAAGAGAAAACTTTTACTCATTTTCAAGTGTAATATTTCCTTCCTTATGTTTTTCATGTTGTTGTAATCAAATAATTGCTATAATATATTAAAAATATAGTCTATAATTTTGAAATTTAAACTTCTTTAAATGGAGTGATTATTTATTTATTTTTTATTAGTGAAACACCATGAGGTACAGTTATAGACTTACAAATTTTTGTGCTTGGGTTTCAGTTATACAATGATCAAGTACCCATCCCTCCACCAGCGTCCATCCTCCACCACCACGGGTCCCAGCGTCCCTCCCACCCCCCCATCCCCTCCATCCCACCCTGCCTCTGTGGCAAGGCATTCCCTTTTGTTCTCTCTCTCTCTCTTCTTTTGGGTCCTGTGGTTTGCAAGAGAGGCACTGAGTGGCAATCATGTTTGGTCTATAGTCTACTCCTGAACTTTAATGCCTGTATCTGTAGCACTATCCTCCCATTGTTCATCTATTTGCTTGAGCGGGCCCAGTAATGTCTCCATTGTGAGACTTGTTGTTACTGTGTTTGGCATATTGCATACATCATGGTTAGCTTGCCAGGCTTTGTTGTACGGGTGAAATACTCTCTGTAGCTTGCCGACTTCTCCGAGAGGGG
This sequence comes from Sorex fumeus, assembly GCF_029834395.1. Taxonomy (NCBI): domain Eukaryota; kingdom Metazoa; phylum Chordata; class Mammalia; order Eulipotyphla; family Soricidae; genus Sorex; species Sorex fumeus. Next base: position 56,928,869 of record NW_026606059.1, read on the forward strand.
CGGAGAAATAAAACTCAGTTTGGCTGGGCTGGCGGCTTGCAAGGCTAACGTCCTACTGCTGTGCTATCGCTCCAGCCCCTGTATCTGTAAAACAAATAAATTGGGAGAAGTCAGAGGTCAAAGTATGGAGAGTCCATTTTTCCTGCTCCTAGATTCTGAGCACTTACATACTGACCAAGGAGATTAATGGGGATCCCGTGCCAATTTTAGAATTGACAGCTAACCGGTGGTCAATGACTGCAAGTTTAAAACTCACCCTGGTAAGTTTGAGGTTGGAGAGTGTCATAGGGCTGCAGATCTTTACATAGGTATACCTCTGAGGATGTGCTACATTTCTTTCTTATATAAATGGCTGCATCATATGTCAGGGCTTAGAAATCAGGTGAAATATCAAGGTAGTGGCTGGGTACACGATTCGGTAAGTTTTAGGAACATTGTAAGGAGACATGAGTGCCCAGCATGCTGCGCACTAGGTTCGAAGAGCAAGTCACAATGCTTTCCCATCTTTCCAGCTTCTCGGTGTCAGACCCTCAACAATAACAGAAAGGCAGAGTCAGAGGCTGTCATAGGATTACCGATTCCTGGGCTTGGCCTAGGAAGAATGTGGGGAAGAAGTCACAGGCATGAAACAACCAAGAAGCTACCAGAAACTACTCTGTGTTCAGTTATACTAGTTATCAAATGGGTACAAATGGGGGTTAATATTTTGCTTCCATTCATGTTAGTGGACAATTGAAAGTACTGTTATTTTAGGAATAAGTTACATACCATGTACACAATTATACATTTCTCTTGTTCTTTTTATTCATAAAAGTTGAACAAAATAGTATTAATTAAAGCCTTTTATGCCGTTTATCTGTGGATTTTTCTGTAAGACCAAAATATTTAGAAGTACTTCAAGGAGTGAGTTGCTCTTTGTGGGGGACAACATGTTCTTTGTGTTCCAAGGGGTTAGATTTTTCTTTAGCACATCTAGCACAGCTTGTTCTGATGAAATAGAATAGCTCCAGATTAGACAGCGTGAAGAAGCAAGTTTATTTTTAAGGCATTGGATACTAATCGTCCTTGGGTGCCAACATTACCAGCAAAGAGGGGTGGTCACCTTTATGACAAAGTGTAGACAACTCAATGAAAAAGAATACAATCCAGATCATTTGAGTGGAGTAGTTATAGGAGGCAGTTACTAGCCAGAGTTTGAGAATGGGGAACATAGTGATTTCCTTTCTTCAGGACCTGGGATTTAAAACAACTTAGGGATATAAATTAATCACTATTGCCATTGTTAATTTGTTGAATGCTAGGATGGTGAAATCCAGGAGGGTGTTAGTAACAGTTGTTGAGAAAGCCCTTTTCTCTTTCTACCAGAAAAGAAAGTCCTTTTCTCTTTATACCACATATATCATATGTGCTTGACCACAAACCAATTGCAACAAGCTAATTGTAGTCTGTTAATGACTCATTGTGGCATGGAACAAGAAAGCAGAATTATAGTAGGCCCAGATTCTGTGTGTACATATTTCTATTTGTGTATATTTAAATCAGTAGTTAGAACAATTAAGCAATGCTTTCGATTCATGATCAAGTCTTTATTTCTGAGGGGTGGAAGTTTTTCTTTAAGACCCAAGAATTCCATAAAATTTGAATTGAGAGTCCTGAGTTAAACCTTCAGACTTATAGAAAATCTACAGTATGTGAAGTAGAGAAAAGAAAATCTCTTCAATGAATTTTGGGTGAAATGGATAACCGTATGTGAAATAATGAAAGTAGAACTGTACCTCACACCATTTACAAAAGTAAGCTCAAAGTGGATTTTAGATATCAATTTAGACTACAATTTATTAAATACATTAAAGAAAACACCATCAGAACTCTCCAGGAAATTGAATTCAAAGAAGTCTTCAATTAGGTGACCACATAGGAAAAGACAACAAAAACAAAAATTAAAAAATGGGATTGATTCATAAAATTAAAAAGCTTCTGCACAGAAAAGAAACTAAAGCTATAATAAAAAGACATTCTATTGGATAGGGGAAAATATTTATACACAATAGATCAGATAAAGGGCGGTTGTCTGAGACCAATAAAGCACTCACAAAACTCAAAAACAACAAAATCCACTACTCTATGCAAATGTGGGGAGAGAAGGTGAATAGGCACTTTCCCAAGGACTTACAGATGGACAATAGGTATATGAAAAAGTTCTTATAATAACTCATGATTAGATGAACGCAAATCATAATAACAGTGAAATGTCATATCATGTCATATCAGCTAGTGAGAGTGGCACAAAAAGTCTGGAAACAGTCAAGTGTTGGCAGTGTTGTTTTGAGAAAGTAACTGCCATCCATTATTAGTGGGAATGTCATCTGACTCAGCCTCTATGGAAAGCAATATAGAGATCTCCCAAAAAATAGTGATAGAACACTCATATAACCCAGTGAAATAACTTCTTGGCATTTATCCCCCAAACACAGAGAGAAACCATTAATTTGAATTAATTCATTGCAGTAATTAGTACAATAGCCAAGATATGAAACTAGCCCAAATGCTCAAATATGGATGAATGGATCAAGAAGTTGGGTATATATGCACAATGGGATATTATGCAACCCTAAGAAACAATAAAATTATGCAGTTTGCTGTGATATAGATGGAACTAGAAGATATTCTGACTGAATCAGTGAGAGGGAAAGGATAGATACAGAAAAGTCTCTTTCATATGTGATACAGATATACATCAAGGTAGCAACAATGACAAAAGGCATCATAATGGTAGAACTGATCCACACAGCTGATTTTGTGGGGGTGGAAAGGGAATGACATTGGGGTCTTTGGAGGAAAGAGGTGGATACACTCGTGATGGATGTGGTGTTGGAATTCTGTGCACGAGAAACCATCATTAACAGTATCAAAATTTTAAGGTAAAGGTAAAGGCCCTCCCGTTGATCGTCGATTTGCTCGAGCGGGCCCAGTAACGTCTCCATTGGAGACTTTGTTGTTACTGTGTTTGGCATATCGAATACTCTCTGTAGCTTGCCGGGCTCTCCGAGAGGGGCGGAGGAATCGAACTCAGGTCGGCCATGTTGGCCGCTTGTAAGGCAAATGCCCTACCGCTGTGCTATCAAAATTTTAATCAATTTAAAAATAAATGACAATATAAAAAATAAATGAGTTTCACAAATAACTAAATAAAGATAATTATTGGAAACTGACAGTGTTTTAACTTATTGGAATATCCATTAAAAATCATACTATTTTTATATCTATTAAAATAATATTAAAAATAATCTATTAAATGTCTATTAAATATTTAATATTTATTAGATATCTATCAAATATCTATTAAATAATTGTATAACAATTACTTAACTATTAATTAATGAGCAATCATTAAATATCTATCAAATAATCTACTAAATCTACTAAATATCTATTAAATAATCTATTACAAATAATATCTATTAAAACAATGCTCAGTTTTATCTTAAGATATTTTATCTGAAGTTTTCTGATAGTTGCATAATTTACAACAATATTTCTGAATCTCTAGAGAACAATGAAGTTACACTATTTTAGACATCTTAATAAGAACATGCTATTTGCGTTAGTAGTGCTGTATCGGTAAATGAAACCAAAAGAAATAATTACGAGTAGGACAAGAATTTAGCTAGTTAGATGTTTACTTCAGTGTTATACATAGGGAAGACACTTATTGGTGAAATCTGATTTAATCAAAGCTCTGTTGATCAGTATAGTATAATAATCAAACGATTATAATAATAATGTGAGCTATGTTTACTTGTATATGAAGTAGCTTCATTTAAAGCAAAATTTAAGAACAGAGGGTGGGTTTCTGGGTCTGAAAATATTAAACATTCTACCCACTAAGTGAAATCTAACCCCTGGATATAATACATAAAACAAGCCATGAAGATTCTTAAAGTGACCCAATTAGTGATGTATAGTGAGTTCTCTGAAAGTTTTTTCTGTTTGTCTCATGTAATCCCAACTTGAGTTGTCCTCCCATTTTTCATCGATTTGCTCTAACGGGCCCAGTAACATTGTGAGACTTGTTACTGTGTTTGGCATATCGAATACGTCATGGGTAGCTTGCCAGGCTTTGCTGTGCAGGCAAGATACTCTAGGTAGCTTGCCAGGCTCTCTGAGAGGGGCAGAGGAATCAAACTCGGGTGGGCTGTGTTGGCTGCCTTCAAGGCAAACACCCTACCTGCTGTGCTATCGCTCCAGCCCAAAGTAGCAACCTAGAAACATCCTTAGGCATAGACTCAGAAGCATATGCAAAATCTGACTCTCATTTTCCAGAACTAGTATTTTAGCAAGGCAGAACTCATAGACAATAAGTTCTCTACTCCAGACAAACCTCACAGAAAAAACTATAGCCATAGTCCTTTCAGCAAGGCTGAGCAATCCTAGACTTCCATGCTCACCCAGCTGTGGAGACACACCTGCATTTCCTCCAAAAAGGCACAGCCCAGAAGCATTGAGGACTTTGCCTATCTCTTATCTGTTACAATGCCTGTGCTGTTACGCTACTCTCTTCAATTCATTCCAGTTAAACCTCTGCTAGCTCTCTGGCCTTGTCCAGTTTTAGTTCAGAGAGATAAATGAACAATATCTTGAGAGCTGGCAATTGGGCAAGGTTGGGGGAAAGTCATGGACATTTCTGCAGCTTTCTTTCCCTGCTCTCACTCCAGGTTTGCATGAGTCATCCCTTCTTTATGGTCCTTTGTGCTCACATAACTCTTCTCTCTTAGGAGAGTTATCCAGGATGAATATTCACTGTCATTTATACATCAGTACACTGAGTTTCTGCATCCATAGATCTCTAGAAATGAAATGGGAATCTTTGTGTTAGGAAGGACCATGCCATCCATTAAAAAGTGGTGTCTGGGGCCAAAGTGATAGTACATCGGGTAGGGCATTTGTCTTGCATATGACTAACCCAGGTTTGATCCCAGGCATTCCATGTGGTCCCCTGAGCACCATCACTAGTAATTCCTGAGTGCAAAGCAAGAGAAACCCCTGAGCATCACCAGCTGTGATCCAAAAAAGGCAAACAAAACAAAACCACAAACAAAAACTGCCCCAAACTGGTGTCTGCAAGAAGAAAAATATCAGTTAGGAAGGCATATCTTGAATTTCTATTCTCTTTCTTCTAGGTTATCCTGAATGAAGGGAATAAGCTGACTGTGAAAGTAGAGGCTAAGCCAAAGGAATGGCTGTATTGAGCAGTGATAATAATTACAGCTCCTTATGGGAGATAATGATTCGCTTGGTAATTCCCATTAGTATTAAAAATTTTGCTGGTGTAAATTTTTGCTAAACTAAGAATGACTTTTCTATAGCCATTCACCTAATGGCTAAAAATAGACTCCTATGAAATATATATTAGTTTTCTAAAGTTTTTCTTTTGATCCAAAAAATAAGACTTCTAGATAAATATTGAATGATAGATTTACAGTTTCAACTCTAACATATAAAGAACTTGGAAATTGGTACTGAATGTGATACTACTTGCCATGCACGTGTCCAATACAGGCTCAATGCCTGGCACCCTATATGGTTTCCTGAGCGCCACCAGAAGTGATCCCTGAGTACAGAGCTAAGAGTAAGCCCTGGGGACTTCCAGGTATGACTCCAACCCCTGCCTTCCTTTCTTGAAAGAAAGAAAGAAAGAAAGAAAGAAAGAAAGAAAGAAAGAAAGAAAAAGAGAGAGAGGGAGGGAGAGAAAGCAAGAAAGCAAGAAAGCAAGAAAGCAAGGAAGCAAGAAAGCAAGAAAGCAAGAAAGCAAGAAAGAAAGAAAGAAAGAGAGAGGGGGAAGGAGGGAGGGAGAGAGGGAGGGAGGGAGGGAGGGAGAGAGAGAAAGCAAGGAAGGAATGAAGAAAGAAAGAGAGAGAGAGAAAGAGAGAGAGAGAGAGAGAGAGAGAGAAAAGATGCGGGGATTTTCCGTTAGACCTCTTCAGAAAGAATGTCAGTTTCCAAGCCCCCAAACTGTCAGAGGTGATTTTTGCTGGGCTCACCGAGGGTCCTGCTCCATGCATGGTATCTGGTTACTTCTAGCTACCATAGTCACCCACTTTGGCAGAGCCACCGCTGTCACCAGTCAGCCAAATTACGTGGGCTGAGAGCAGTTGTGGCTCCATGACATTGCCAGGAGAACAACCAAATCTTCAGCCCCTCAGCAGGGCCACCTCAACACCCACCGCCTCACGGAAAGAGTAGGAAAGAGGGGACGGACCCAAACTCCGCAGGCCCCAGAATTGCACAAACATAGGCTCTGGGTAATAATCAGTAGTCTCGTATTTCTTGGAAGCTTCATTCTTTTTGTTGAGGGGATGGCTGGAAAATAGTCTAAATCTTTCTTTGCCAAGTTCACTGGTGCTAGGGCCACAATTATCTATTTTCTTGAAGAGCTAATAGAGGCAGATTTTAAGTGAGCTCCTTGAATCGTTATTTAAATTTAATGATTATTAAATAATGCAGGCTCTCCTGTGGGGTCTTCAAAATAAATACATTCATGCTTGAGAAAGTGACTATTTTGAAATTATTATTAAAAAATTCAGCCTCACAGTGGAGTTTTCTAATTCTGAATCTGGATCATCACCAATAACCACTAGATGAGCCAAACCCAGGATGTTTTAAATTGAGTTCTTAAATTCCAGAGCCTGTGGTTTTACATGGGGGCACATTTTAACATGCTGAATAATTAATAGGAATTGAACTTCGAAACCTCTAAATTTCTTACCAAGATAGCATTTTAGAAAAAAAGTTCTGATGCACTTCAGCAGGCACCTGCTGAGATTTCTCTTAAAATTCTTTCTCATCTGCTTGATGGAAGAAATAATTCATTAATAAGGATTAGACCATGTCAATAGTTTGTTGTGTGGGAGGAGGGGGCTCACATCTGCAAATGCTCAGGATTTATTCTGTGCTCAGAGGTCACACCTGGTGGTTCACAGAGGACCATATAAGGTGCCAGAAATTGAACAGGTTCTGCCACATGGAAGGCACGTGCCTTAACCCCTAAATACCTCTCCTGCTCTTGTGTCGATAGGTCATCGAGAACCTATAAACCAAGCACTTGAGAGAGTTGTTTCTAATCTTCATGTAACAGGATGTTAAGAGGAAAGTGTTTTGGATTCAGGTTTCTCCCAGGTATGCATCCACTGTTTACAAGGATGATGCTGGTGAGACTTCCAACACGCAGGGCTAAGGATGGGGATGGAGAAGAATCTGCTTCTTGTCTCCCAACTCCCTCACCTGATGTGAAATCATGAAAGACTAAGAGAAGATTTAAAAAATATAGAATGAGAACCTTCTAAACTCAAGCTAAGAGTGGAGGGATTCAGAGGGTCTGGCTGGTCTTTTGAATGACTTCTGTCTCTCCCATTTGTCAGGGTCGGAGAATTCAGTCACCACTAAAGAATTGCTGACCCTTTCCCTTGCCTGGATCTGAGCTTCCCTTCTCTGATTACAGGCTCGGTAGATTCCAAAAGAATCATGCCAGCACAGAGGGATGTGAACAGCAAAAGTAGAGAAGAGACAGACATGCTCCTGCCTCACGGTTCATGGGAGTCTGCCTGACAGGAGAAGGAAGGTTTGAAGTTGTCAGCATCAGAGTCCGGGCTCACTACAAAGATCCAGATGCACTGTGTTGTTGAGTTCAGCCTTTGTTTCCTTTTTGGGTCATACCCAGCGATGACCTGGGTTCCTCCTGGCTCTTCACTAAGGAATCACCCTTGGCAGTGCTCAGGGGACCATATGGGATGCTGGGAATCAAACCTGGGTCAGCCACATGCAAGGCAAATACCCTACCGGCTGTGCTATTGCTCCAGCCCCGAGTTCAGCCTTTTTGATTATCAACTGCCAAGGTAAAGGTAAAGGTAAAGGCCCTCCCGTTGATCGTCGATTTGCTCGAGCGGGCCCAGTAACGTCTCCATTGGAGACTTTGTTGTTACTGTGTCTGGCATATCGAATACTCTCGGTAGCTTGCCGGGCTCTCCAAGAGGGGCAGAGGAATCGAACTCAGGTCGGCCATGTTGGCTGCGTGCAAGGCAGACGCCCTACCCGCTGTGCTATCACTCCACCCTGCCAACTGCCAAAGTGTTTGCAAAATAGGCTTAGGCCTGTGGATTTGTTACAGTTCAGAGACTGGCCCTGGCCCTCTTCCCACCCTCCTGAACTCCTGACCGCCGCCCATGGAATGAAGTTCAAAAGGATGTAGTAATCACAATGAAATCACCCCGCATCCACATGCTTGTTGAGTACCAACAGCATCATAATGATGTGTGATTCTGGCCCCCCTCCCATTTAATAGATGGAAAAGTAAAGGTCAGAGTGTTAAAATATTGTAACTGGTAAACAAATATAAATTCAGCAGTTCTTCAGGGTTGCATTATACTGTACTATTTTTGATTATCCTGACAAGAGGGGAAACTATATGCTAGAGATTAGACATATTAAAGAAATAGATTTTTAGCCAGGAGAAAGAAGTTTCTCCAAAGAAATTATTTTACGTATCACCCATACTTATAAATTACTCTGAAAAAAATTATAGTGGGAAAGATAGATGAATTTGACTGTTTCATTTCAATCTGTATGAAACCACACAGGAAAATCCTTATTTTCTGCTCCAGCCACAACCTCTCTGACAGTATAGTGCATTGCATTTCTTTTATCTTGAGGATCCATTATTCTACATAAAAACACGAATTAAAATGTGGAGACATGAGGGACTGAGGCTTTACTTTGTAAAATTAATCACAGTGGGTTTTCTTTTATTAATCTATTTACAAATAGCAAGGGTACCAGACTGCATTTGGCATCATTTTGTTTAACTTACAACTTGGAAGAAAGAAAGGCTTTTCAAGAATCCATCCTATTCCAGAATATCATGTATTTGAATCTGTTCCATACAACTCCATGCTGACAATAGTCTAGAGATGTCACCATCCAAGGGTTGGTGAGGGGGCCAGGACTACAGCAATTATGGTTCCTTGGGTTGGGGGACCCTGTTACCCTTTCCTCCTGTGGATCTTTCATTACTCCACGCATAGAACACCTCACTTCTGACAGGTCTAGATTTCTCCCAATACCAAACAATTCTCCAGGACACCAGCTGGCATGTTTTACAACACACTTTTTTACAACACTTTTTTTGGGGGGTCACACCTGGCGATTCACAGGGGTTACTCCTGGCTCTGCACTCAGAAGTTACTCCAAGCGGTGCTCAGGGGACCATATGGGATGGGAATCGAACCCGGGTCAGCTGCGTGCAAAGCAAACACCCTACCCGCTGTGCTATCTCTCCAGCTCCACAACACGTTTTTGACAATGTGTTTTACAAGGCTTTTGAAACCACCTCAGATACTATCTCAGAAATTGTGATGGTGTTAGGTCTCACAGAGAAAGGAGTCAATTCCACAGGGCTGCACTCCCCTCTTCAACACCCCACTTTAAAAACCAGTCTCAAGTTGTAGGTCCCCAGGTAGTCCCTAACTTTCACTCATTGGCTATAATTAAGATGTTCTCACAACTTCTTTCTCTAGCTTGGTTTGTTACAGCAGCACACTGACTGTAGAGAAATGTGTAGGCTTACTAGTTCATCAATAGGTATGATGAAGGATACAGATGAACACCAGAAGAGGAGAGCTATAGGGTGAGGTCTGGGAAAAATTCTGAGGCCAGGGGCTTCTGTCCCCATAGAACTGAGGTGTGTCATCCTCTTGATACTTGCATGTATGTGTCAACCAACCCAAACTCTCTCTGAATCTTGTTCTCTTAAAGATTCTTACCAACACTTCACCACATCTCTCAGTCTATTTTCTATTCTTCTGCAGTGAGTGAGTGGGGGCAGAGCCTAACATTCCAAGTTTCTGGTCTTTCTGGTGATCACCAACTCCCAACCCAGAGTGACCCAGAAGCCTACCCAGAGTCACCTCATTTAAGTAAAAGACATTCATATCATCTGATTAAGAGGATTTTTTTTTGCGTCATACCTGGCGACGCACAGGGGTTGCTCCTGGCTCTGCACTCAGGAGTCACTCCTGGTGGTGCTCAGGGGACCATATGGGATGCTGGGAATCGAACCTGGGTCGGCTGTGTGCAAGGCAAATGCCCTACCCGCTTTGCTATCTCTCCAGCCCTAAGAGGCATTTTGAGAAGGGATCGTGTAAAGGGACTTAGATATCCAGGATCAAGAACCAGCACCAAAGACCAAATATTAGAACAAAGGATGATGCTCTTAGTGCCTTTTTCACTTAAGATAAAAAATCAAAAGGAATTCAGGAGCTGCGTGTCAGCAATCTGCAGGTTATATATAGTGCTCCAGGCAAGAAATCTCTGCTCACTCTGTTTCTGGTGGTCTCTTAGAATTCAAGTAGAAGGTTAGCTGGCTTGGGGGAGAGGGTGAAGAAGAGGAAGCAACGTCATCTACCCACATACAGGTGACCAAAGCAAAGACATCATGGCCAACGCAAGTATCTGCCAACATAGCCATGGTCTGCCCCCTTTTAGAATGTGTAACTGGGTCAGCCTCTGTAAGCCCCCTCCGCACTCCAAATGGAAGTTGTTAATGTACTAGAAATGCAAATTGAGCTAAAATTAGTTTATCTTCATTCTCCAAAGGCCATCTCCTCCCCAGTTGGCAGAGAAAGAATTTGCATAATTTTATTTAGAGAAGATATGATAACTCAGCCTTTTATATAAATGAGCATATTTGATGATAATTTTGCCATCTTCCATCACCTTTTCGCAAGCTTAACAGCAATTGCGTTTTTGCATTATGATCTTTGCTCTCATTTCAACATGGGCAGATACAATAAAGCTCAACAAAAATGGGAGACAAAAGCAGGAGAGGGCCAGGTTGCTAGGAGGAAATCAGGAAAATCAGATAATCAGGAGTTCTTGGACAAAGGCCATACCTAACAGCCTCTTCTTCAAGTTGCACTTGAGTTAGACTAACTGAAGTCAATGGTGAGTCCCAAACCACCTTTTGGAGAATTAAATCTATGCAGCAGGGGCATAAGCTACCTTAAATCAGAATAAGATGGGTCATATCTCTTGCCAGTGGTATCTTCTCATCTGGAAAGTCCTGATAATCCCAGGAACATTGAAGGGTCATTGAAAGGTCTTAAAGGTCATTGGGGCTTTCTTTGGGGAGGAGAACTTGGAGGAGATTTAAGAATTACATGAGCTTTGGGCATGGTTAAGAAAACATGATAAAGGTAAAGGTAAAGGTAAAGGCCCTCCCGTTGATCGTCGATTTGCTCGAGCGGGCCCAGTAACGTCTCCATTGGAGACTTTGTTGTTACTGTGTCTGGCATATCGAATACTCTCGGTAGCTTGCCGGGCTCTCCGAGAGGGGCGGAGGAATCGAACTCGGGTCGGCCATGTTGGCCGCTTGTAAGGCGAACACCCTACCCGCTGTGCTATCGCTCCAGCAAGAAAACATGATAATAAAAATTAAAAAATAATAATAACTAAAACAAAAAGAAAAGATGATGGTGACAACAATAGTTGGAAATGATCATTTTGGACAGAAACTGAATGTTGAAAGTAGTAAAGATAGAAAACTTCATGGTCTGTATTGCAAACCATAAGGCCCAAAGGGAAAGAGAGATAAAGAGAAAGAGAAGGTAGAAGAGAGAGAGAAAAAGAGAGAGAGTGAAGAAAAGTGCCTATCCTTGTTCTTTTTCATGTGTGCCATTTTCTGTAATGTAAAATGATGTCTCATTGTTTTTTTGACTCTCAACCCCTGATGACTAGCAGTGTAGAGTATTTTTTCATGGGCTTTTGGCTATTGGTATTTCTTTTTTAGGAAGTTTTTATTCATTTTTTCTCTCCATTTTTCATAGGGTTGGAGGTCTTTTTTCCTGTAAAGTTCTACCAGTGTCTTGTTTATTTTGGATATTTAACCCTTTACCTGATGGGTTGTGAGTAAATGATTTTTCCCATTCCGTGAGCTCTCTGTATTTTGGTCACTGTTTCTTTTGAGGTGCAGAAGTTCCTTAGTTTAATGTAATCCTATTTGTTTCCACTTGCTTGGTCAGTGATGTTTCATCCTTAAAGATGCCTTTAGCTTCAATATCATGGTGGGTTATGCCTACATTTTTTTCTATGTACTTTACAGCATGGGTGCGGGGAGAAAAGGACTCTTATTCACTTGTTGGTAGGAATGCTGGCTGGTCCAACCTTTATGGAAATCAATATTGACATTCTCCAAAAATCTTGAAATTGAGCTTCCATATGACCCAGCAATATCACATCTGAGAATATATACTGGGGGTGCAAAAAAGCACAGAAAAAATGACATCTGCACTTGTATGTTTATTGCCGCACTGTTCACAATAGCCAGAATCTGGAAAAAAACCCGGAGTGCCCGAGAACAGATGGCTGGTTAAAGAAGCTATGGTACATCTACATACTGGAATACTATAAAGCTGTTAGAAAAGATGAAGACATGAAATTTGCATGTAAGTGGATGGAGATGGAGAGTATTGTGCTAAATGAAATGAGTCAGAAAGAGGAACAGACATACAATGACTACACTCATCTGTGGAATATAAAATATGATGAGACTAACACCCAAGGACACTAGACAAGGGCCAGGAGGATCACTCCACAGTTTGGAAACCTGCTTCATGTGCTGGGGTAAAGGCAGATGGGATGGAGAAGGGACCACTAAGTTCTAGGAATGGGAGATGCATGCTGAAAATAGACTAAGGACCAACATGATGGCCTCTCAATATCTATATTGCAAACCATAAAGCCCAAAGCAGAGAATAAGAAGGAAGATGCCTGCCACAGAGGCAGGTAGTGGGTAGGGGAGGGGGTGGCGGAAGGATACTGGGGACATTGGTGATGGAAAATGCGCATTGGAGGAGGGGTGGGTGTTTGATCATTGTATGACAGAAACTCAATCAATGATCATGATCACGATCACGATCATCCTGTTGTTTGTTGATTGCCTCAAGCAGGCACCAGTAATGTCTCCTTCTTCCCAGCCCTGAGATTTTAAAAGACCCATATTCAATGCTCTTTCAGGGGTTAGGAAAATGAGACCCATCATTGTTACTGGTATTTGGCATATTGAGTATGACACGGGAAGTTTTCCAGGCTCTGCCATGTGGGCAGGATACTTTCGGTAGCCTGCCGGGTTCTCCAAAGTAAGAACGAGATAATAAGATGTCCCAACTTCTGGGAGCTGGGTCTTGGCCATTGATTCATTTCAATCAATGAAAGCTTTGTAAATATATCTCACAGTGATTCAATAAAATAAATAAATACCCAACTATGAATAACTTTGTAATTTTATAATTCATGGTGATTAAATGAAAAAAATAGAAAAAGAAAAGTGCCTGTAAATGGTCCCAGGGAAACTGGGACCATTGGTGATGGAAAAGTACACTGGTAAAGATACATTATGTCAATGAAATCTAATCATGAACAACTTTGCATCTGTGTATACCACGGGTTCAATAAAATTAATTCATTAATTAAAAGAAAGCATGATAATGGTTCCAAGAATGATTATTCTCTTGGCTGGTCTCATGGGCTTTTTCACTGGTTCAACTTCTCAGTTTTCAGATGAATCAATCTGCAACTGAATTGAATTGTATCTTAAACCTCAGGGTGACTGAGAAAGGATTTTCTCTGCATCTAATGATAAAGCTATAGATTTGGATTCTTGTTTTTCTTTCCTGACCAATGAATGCTTAATTGTGGATGTTGAGTATTTCTCAAGAAAGACTTCAGCAGGTCCTTTGGGGCTGACTACCTGGGGTGACCCACTCTTCTCTAGAAGTATGCTTGGTTCTCAGGCATAGATCCCTGTGCCTTGGTCCATTACTGCCCATAAATGGTTTGAATATCCTAGAGGCATCTGCTAGAAACATTGGACAAATGAAAATTTTAGTTTTCCTTGGAATTTAGATAAAGAAGAATGATTTGTATTCCTGTGCATAATAGCACTGACATTGAAGGTCAGTGATCTACTGCCGAGTCCTTTCAATCATCCAATACAAGTTGCTGTTGTTTCTTTCTTAAATGTCTGATAAATTTTACCAGTGACTTTGATATTTAGCTCTGCTGGGACATTTTCATTCTGAATTACTTTTATTAATTGTAAAGCTGTTTTTGAGTTACTCTTTTCTTCTGGTGCATGTGTTGGTTTCTTCTTCATGGCATTTTTCTAAAGTTTTCCCCTTAAGGTTATTAATAGGTATAAGATTATCAATAATATTCCCAATTATGCTTCTACTGTGTACAAGATAACATAGATCCCTTTTTATTCCTAATATTAAAAATTTATTTTTCACTTTTATTCTGAAGAACATTTTAATTTTTTTTTTCAATTGCTTTTAACTGGGCTGGCGTGATAGCACAGCGGGTAGGGCATTTGCCTTGCAAGTGGCCAACATGGCCAACTCGAGTTTGATTCCTCTGCCCCTCTTGGAGATCCCGGCAAGCTATCGAGAGAATCTCGCCTGCACGGCAAAGCCTAGCAAGCTACCAGTGACGTATTTGATATGCCAAACACAGTAACAATTGTCACAATGGAGATGTTACTGGGCCCGCTCGAGCAAATCGATGAACAATGGGAAGACAGTGACAGTGACAGTGACAGTCTCATAGGTGTGAGGTGATATTGTTTGGGCTGGAAGGATAGCACAGCGGGTAGGGCATTTGCCTTGCATGCAGCTTTTAAACTATTTTATTGCTTTCAGATTTTGTTTTTTTGGTTATTTCTTTTCCTTGTACTTTGGGTTTAGTTGCTTTAATTTTTTTAAAATTTTATTTTCATAAAGTTGTTCACAATAATTGATAACATTCAATATTTGAACACCAATCTCACCACCATTACACCTTCCCACCACCATTATTTCTAATTTTCCCACCACCACTCCAGCTTGCACCATAGGCAGATGCTAACTCATTTATTTTGTATTGCTTGTTATGAATAGTAGGAGGTGTCATGCAACCATAAATGCACTGCACTGTAGCACTGTCTTCCCGTTGTTCATCGATTTGCTCGAGTGGGCTCAGTAACGTCTCCATTGTGAGACTCGTTACTGTGTTTGGCATATCGAATACGTCATGGGTAGTTTGCCAGACTTTGCCGTGCGGGCGAGATATTCTCGTTAGCTTGCCTGGCTCTCCGAAACAGGTGGAGGAATTGAACTGGTTCCGCCAGGTCGGCTGCATGCAAGGCAAATGCCCTACCTGCTGTGCTATTGCTCTAGCCCATGAAAATTTTAAATAATTGCGATCTGGAGGATCTCTGCAGCATTTTGCTTTCTTTCGAGATTCATTTGTGAATCTCTGGGTCATGACCATTAATGCGCTTAAATGGTGCCCAGTGGCAGTTCCTGAGCATGACTGCCAGGAAACCAGAAGGGTGGGGAGATGGGAGAAAGTGGCCCATTCCTGACTCCATGAAGCCTGGAGTTTTCAGTCACAAGTCCCACATACCTAAGTTTTTCAGTGGATTCATTCTCATGCTTGGGGTCTCAGGAAGAGCCTGTGAAAATTGGCCGTGAGTGTGGTGGCAATTGGGTTCTGGAGGTTTGCAGCTGCCTGGGGTTCATTTGGAGCAGGCGAAAGAATACGCCTGCCTCCCTCCCAGGTGCCCCAGTGAAATCAGCCTGGCATGGGGTGGGAAGATATCTCTGTAGCATGCTGCTGTTTTCCAAGATTGATTTGTAAGTCCAGTTTAACTGCTTTTAAATTATTATTTAAGGTGAGTAGTTAGAAATTTTAGATAAAACCCTTCTTTTATGATATATAATTGCCATGTAACTTTGTGGTAGGTTTAAAGGATATTGGTAGGTCCTATATTGATATTGCAATATGATTACCACTATAGGGTTAGCTAACAACTCTATCATGCTACATATATCATGTCATATATATGTGTATATATACACACAGAGAGACATTAAGATCTAGTTTCTTAGCAATTTGACCTTTTTAAAGAGTGTTAACTATGTATAATCACTATTTTGTGGATTAGAGCTCCAGAAGTTATTTATCTATACCTTGCAAATTTCCATTCTTAATTTGCATATTCCTCAATCACCCTACCCTTTGGCCCCTACTATCCACCGTTCCACTCTTTGGACTAGCAAGTTTGGATTTTTTAATATTTTACACGAAGTTATATCATACAACATTTGCCTTTATTTGATTTATGTCATGTAACATAATGCCATCAAGGACCATCTATATTGTTAAAAATGGAAGACTATCCTGTCATGTAATTCTATGTGCCTTATTATTATTTTTTTATTATTTGTATATATAAAACCTCTTATTTACATATTAAGCTGTTGATGAACAGTTCAAATGTTTCTATATTTTGGCTATTGCAAATAAAGCTGCGATAAACATGAGAGTGGATGTATCTTGTTAAATAAAATTTTGCTTTTGCTGTTTTGGATATACACATAGAATTAGATTTTTAAATCATATGCTAGCTCTATTTTTAACTTTTTTTGAGGAAACTCCAAACTGTTTTTCATAGTGGCTGTACTAATTTACATTCCCACCAACTGTGTATAAGGTATAAGGGTTTATTATTATCACATCTTCCTGAACACTAGAGTTTTTATTTTGATGATAGTTATTCTAATAGGTGGAGGTAGTACAATATACCATTATGTTCTTGGTTTGTATTTTCATCATAATTAACAATGCTGAACATTTTTTTAATATATGGTGAACATTTGGATATCTTCTTTTGAAAATATCTATTTCATTTGCAAATTGGATTGATAGTCTCTTTGTCATTGGGTTGTTTAAGATATTGATGTAATTTTCTGTTTTTGAAAATGTAAGTATTTAAGCTTCCAATTTTACGTCTATTATAGTTTTAGCTGGATCTCACATATTTTTATATGCTGTAATTTTTATAATTCAGATTTTACAATTTTTATTGACATATGGGCTGTTTAGAAATATGTTCTCATTGAATTTGGATTCTATCTTGACTGTTCTCTCTAAGATATTAATTTTAAAATATGTGTTAAGAATTGCTTTATGAACATGGTGTGATTCCTCTTGATAAATGCATGCACTGTAGCACTGCACTATTCTCCCATTGTTCATCAATTTGCTCAAGCGGGCCCAGTAACATCTCCATTGTGAGACCTGTTGTTACTGTGTTTGGCATATCAAATATATCACGGGGAGCTTGTTAGGCTTTGCCTTGCAGGCAAGATACTCTCAGTAGCTTGCTGGGCTCTCCGAAAGGGGCTGAGGAATCGAAACTGAGTCAGCCAGGTCAGCCGTGTGCAAGGCAGAAGAAGGAGAAGTAATTCATTAATGAACCCACAGTTTATCTGGTCATCTGTTCTTGGACACTTGATTGTTTCTAGATTTTTCGCTATGGTGAATAGTGCAAATGTGTTTTCTGAATAGAGTTTGGGGCCTTTGGAGTAGATGACAAGAAAGAAATTTCCGAGTCCTATGGAAGCTCAATTCTTAGTGTTTGGAGTAGTGTCCATAATGTTTTCCAAAAGAGTTGAACCAGGAGATATTCCCACCAGCAGTGGATGAGGGTCTTTCCCCACCCCCCACATCCACACCAACACTGATTGTTTTGTTCTTTTTGATGTGTCTTAATCTAACTAATATCCTTTTATATTTTTAAAACATTGTCTCTCTTTGGGGTACATTTAATTTTGTTATTCCTATGGGAATCCCTAAAGCTCTACTCAACATCTTTGTTTCAGCTTTGTTTTAGGAATCAACAGTTAAACCAAGAAGTAATGGAGCTTCATTTTCTGCCTCACTTCCCCTGTCTTTGTCAGACTTTTGCTTTGTAAGTTATCTTTGCCTTCTGAGTGTTCTAATGCCTTCAAATAGGTTAATTTAATTTTTAACGAATTTTCTGTAGCCTTCAACAAGAGGACTGGTCCAAATACAACTTAGCCATTGCTAAAAAGCAAAACTGTCTACTACTATTTATTAGCATTTTTCAGAGATTTCACGGCCTTATCTGGAAATGTGCCTTCATAGCTCACTGCTGTTAAATTTAGGTAAGTCATTGTTCTTCGCTGATACCTGGGGTCCACCTATGGCCAACCACTCATCTTTCATTTGTTTTGTGGAGCTTTTCAAGTTTAAACCTGGAAAGGGATTTTTCCCCCCTGCTGTTGTTTCTGCTTTCCCTACACATTTTTCAGTTTCCTGTGATGATCTACCAGTCATTATATAATTGTTTCAGAGCAGCAAACAATTTTTATTATCAAATAGAATCAATTTATTTGGTTTAATTATAACATGTCATCACCAACAAATCTAAATTTTGCTCTGTGCCCATATTCTTCCACAATACCATTATTTTTTAATTTTAATTTCTTTGATCATAATTAAAATTTACCCAAGCCTATAGTGACATTTTGCATGACATGATTTTATTTTATTTTATTTTATTTAATTTATTTATTTATTGAATGTGGGAAAGGTTACAAAGCTTTCAGGTTTAGGTCTCAGTCATGCAAATATCAAACACATTTCCCTTTACCAAAACTTATTTTTTACCATGAAGAACCCCAATAAGATCCCACCCCCCACCCCTCCCAGACCCTGTGAGGCAGATGAATTCTAGTTAACACTCTATCTCCTTTGATTAGATTCATTGTTTCATTAAAAGATTCACCACTATTATTTAGAGTTTACTCCCCCCCCCCAAATCAGACATGCTGAAAAAGCATTGTGAAGTGATTTGCTTTCTACAGCTGGGTTCAAGAATTAAATGTTGGTTTTGGATTTCTGCTATTTTACTTATTGACCCTGGAAGTATTTCTACTGAAAGTAAGATAGTTAAGAAATTGGTTTCTGTGCTCTGGAGTTGTGGCCGTGCTGGAGAGCCGCTCGTGGGGGGCAACTGGTGGCCTCGGTAGGGCGTGAAGGGCGGACCGAAACGCCCCCCTTCCCATGAGGTTTTAGTCGCCCCCACACCCCCAGCTCATACCTGCTGTCCACAAGGCTCCCATGCGGCTGCCATCTTTCTTTCCAGGGAGGAAAGGGCGAATGGGGCAACACCCTTTCCCCTCCGGACAGACATGATGGCCTGGATTAATGCATAGTTCGTTCACTTTTCTGCTCCAAGCTGCCGGGTTCTGCATTAAGTCCTTGTGCTTCTGGGGCCGTGGCCGTGCTGGAGAGCCGCTCGCGGGGGAAAACTGGTGACTTCGGTAGGGCATGAAGGACGGACCGGAACGCCCCCTTCCCATGAGGTTTTAGTCACCCCCACACCCCCGGCTCATACCTGTTGTCCACAAGGCTCCCGTGTGGCCGCCATCTTTCTTTCCAGAGGGAGGAGGGCGGAAGGGAGCAACACCCTTTCCCCTCTGGGCAGACATGATGGCCTGGATTAACGCATAGTCCGTTCACTTTTCTGCTCCAAGCTGCTGGGTTCTGCATTAAGTCCTTGTGCTTCTAGGGCTGTGGCCGTGCTGGAGAGCCACTCGTGGGGGGCAACTGGTAACCTTGGTAGGGCGTGAAGGACAGACCGGAATGCCCCCCTTCCCATGAGGTTTTAGTCGCCCCCACACCCCCGGCTCATACCTGCTGTCCACATAGCTCCCATGCGGCCACCATCATTCTTTCCAGAGAAGAGAGAGCGAATGGGGTAAAACTCTTTCCCCTCCGGGCAGACATAATGGCCTGGATTAACGCATAGTCCATTCACTTTTCTGCTCCAAGCTGCCGGATTCTGCATTAAGTCCTTGTGCTTCTGGGGTTGTGGCCGTGCTGGAGAGCCGCTCGTGGGGGGCAACTGGTGACCTCGGTAGGGCGTGAAGGACGGACCGGAATGCCCCCCTTCCCATGAGGTTTTAGTCGCCCCCACACCCCCAGCTCATACCTGCTGTCCACAAGGCTCCCATGCGGCCGCCATCCTTCTTTCCAGAGAGGAGAGGGCGAATGGGGCAACACCCTTTCCCCTCCAGACAGACAGGATGGCCTGGATTAACGCATAGTCCGTTCACTTTTCTGCTCCAAGCTGCCGGGTTCTGCATTAAGTCCTTGTGCTTCTGGGGCCGTGGCCGTGCTGGAGAGCCGCTCGCGGGGGGCAACTGCTGACCTTGGTAGGGCGTGAAGGACGGACCGGAATGCCCCCCTTCCCATGAGGTTTTAGTCGCCCCCACACCCCCGGCTCATACCTGCTGTCCACAAGGCTCCCATGCGGCCGCCATCCTTCTTTCCAGAGAAGAGAGGGCGAATGGGGCAACACCCTTTCCCCTCCGGGCAGACATGATGGCCTGGATTAACGCATAGTCCGTTTACTTTTCTGTTCCAAGCTGCTGGGTTCTGCATTAAGTCCTTGTGTTTCTGGGGCTGTGGCCGTGCTCCAAACTTAACTCTGATTTTCAGGGAGAAAGGTTGGGTGGTTTACTTCCCATTGATCACTTTGTATATAGAGAGGTGTCGCGCGGCCGCATAAGCGGCCGCGCAGTTTTGAGAAAAAGTCCTAGTTCCCGCATACTCGAGCTGTGCTTGTAGAGGCTTCTGTTCACCGGGGTTCCATCTGGGGGAGGTGGGATGCGGTACCTACCCCATCTGGAACTTCCCGATGATCTCGGCTCTTTTTGGAACCTGTTTTTTTCTTTTTCTCCGGGAGCTGTGGGTCCCGCTCTCCATGTGGCCTTTCTCTTGCGGCTGTATGTTGTAAATATGGC
Source organism: Sorex fumeus (assembly GCF_029834395.1). Taxonomy (NCBI): domain Eukaryota; kingdom Metazoa; phylum Chordata; class Mammalia; order Eulipotyphla; family Soricidae; genus Sorex; species Sorex fumeus. The sequence goes on from NW_026606059.1 coordinate 56,949,574, forward strand.
GCTGGGGGGCGGGCTGTGGGCGTGACTTCCGGAATCTGAGGTTACCTGGGAGCTGTAGTCCCGGCAGATTTGATAAAAAAAAGTTCTAGTTCCCGCATACTCAAGCTGTGCTAGTAGAGGCTTCTGGTCACCGAGGTTCCATCTGGGGGAGGCGGGATGCAGTGCCTACCCCATCTGGAACTTCCTGATGATCTCGGCTCTTTTTGGAACCTGTTTTTTTCTTTTTCTCCGGGAGCTGTGGGTCCCGCCCTCCATGTGGCCCTTCTCTTCCGGCTGTATGCTCATGACATGATTTTAAATGTCACCTATTATCTTGTCACATCAGCTTGTTATTTTTATGTTGGGTGTTTTCTTGGTGTTAAAAGGAATGGCATATCCTAGTTTATTTATGTATTTTTAAAGAGTTTGGTTTGGAGAATCTTACACTGGAAATGCATTTATCATTTTATGGGCTTACATTTTTGTTCCTTATTAATTAAAAAGATATAAATATTATTCAAAAAATAACCAAAGATAAAACCGAATCCAGAAACAGGATGGGATGGAGGAGCTCATTGGGAGGAAAGAGAATTGGGTTTAAAGAGTCTTGGGAAAATTAGATTTGCCACAGAAAAGGCAAAGGGCTGGGACTTAGGAAATCTGTGATTTAGAATTAGAATTTATAACTGACTATGAAGCATTGGGTAGGGAAGAAATAATTTCTGAGAAACATCCATATCCAAGGGTGAAAAAGTATGTCTTCTTCAGCTACTCTGTGTGGAATTTTTAACAATAGATATGCCATCCCTTCTTTGCACGTACTATAAAATATCCATCTACCAAAACTTTCCATTACTAGTTTTCAGTTTGTGAAATAAGGACATTGAAGTTATTATCTTTAAGGATTACTCCTGGTGGTACTCAGAACACCATGTGGGATGCTGAGGATTGAACCCAGGTTGGCCACCTGTAAGGCAAGTGCCCTACCTGCTGTACAGGGAGAGAGAGAGAGAAAGAGAGAGAGAGAGAGAGAGACAGACAGAGGAGAAGAAAAAGAAAAGCACCTACCATAGGGGCAGGCAGGGGGTAGGGGGTGGGGAATTATGGGAGGAAATCTGGGAACACTGGTGCTAGGAAATGTACACTGGTGGAGGGATGGGTATGGGATATTGTACGACTGAAATCCAATCAGAAAACTTTGTAAGGGTCTATCTCACAGTGATTCAGTTAAAAAGTTAAAAATAAAATAAAATTTCAAGATTTGAAACAGCTCTTTTAAGTTTCAAATTGACTTTAGGAATTTTGGGAATCCTTTGAAATTGATACAAACTTTTGTGAGATTGTGTACAGATGTAAATTTTTCAGGGGAAGAGGATTAATAATGCAGTTATTTTATTCTATAAAATTTTGTAGATGCAAACATATCAAGAAACAAATGAACAATTTAATCATAATAATTCATTTAAACACAGAAATAGAGCAAACATGTTCTTGAACACCTTTTATGTGTTCCTATAAGCACAAAAACAAAAAACAAACACTGTCTTCCCGTTGTTCATCGATTTGCTCAAGCGGGCCCAGTAACGTCTCCATTTGGAGACTTGTTACTGTGTTTGGCATATGGAACACATCACGGGTAGCTTGCCAGGCTTTGCCGAGTGGGCAATTTACTCTCAGGCTCTCTGAGAGGGATGGAGGAATCAAACCTGCCTCAGCCAGGCTGACTGAGCACAAGGCAAACGCCCTACGGTTGTGCTATCGCTCCGGCCTCCTATAAGCACATTGAGGAATAAAATGCACATTTGAGAAATTCCAATAGACCATCAACAAAAGTTATAATATTTCTTCTGGGCTGTGTTGAATAGGGCCAATGTCAGAAGTGTAGGGTACAAATTTTTTATTCCTGCAGTACTCAGCCATGACTCAACTAAGAAATTACATTAATAATATTACACTGAGCCAGTATTAGTTCATTCAGATGATAAACAAATCATACACGGCTGTACATGTTGGGGTCATGTATAATCTCTGCTAGATCAAGGGATACATCAGTGAATAACCAGTGAACCTGCCCCAGAGAACATAGAGCCTAATAGTAAGTTATAGATTTGATTTTCCCATGGGAAATATGCCATAGTGGGGTGGCTATTAACTTGAGGTGGGAATTTGGTAAAATTACTTTGAGTCCTTTCCCTTTCTTCTTTCCATATTGAAATGACCAAGGCAATTGAGAAGCATCCAGACAAAATCTGTGTTTACCCTGTTTCTTGAATAGAGAGAGAAGAGGTATGGTGACTGTGGGAAATGGCTACTGAGGGCCCACGTGAGTTTTCAGATCCCTCAGTTTTTTGAAACTTTCTAAGATTGGCTTCCCAGAAAGACTTTTGGGAATTGAGAAGAATTGAGTACATAGCCAGCCTTCTATCACAGGGTGGTGTATTGAGCATGGTAAAGTCACCTTCTTTGAAAAGTAAAAAGTGTGTAGATCCCGCCTCCCCCAGATGGAACCCCGGTGACCAGAAGCCTCTATAACCACAGCTCGAGTATGCGGGAACTAGGACTTTTCCTCAAATGTGCCGGGACTGCAACTCCCAGGTAACCTCAGATTCCGGAAGTCACGCCCACAGCCCGCCCCCCAGCGCCATATTTACAGCATTCAGCTGAAGAGAAGAACAACATGGAGGGCGGGATCCACAGATCCCGAAGGAAAAAAAAAACAGGTTCCAAAAAGAGCCGAGATGATCGGGAAGCCCCAGATGGGGTAGGTACCGCATCCCGCCTCCCCCAGATGGAACCCCGGTGACCAGAAGCCTCTACAAGCACAGCTCGAGTATGCGGGAACTAGGACTTTTCCTCAAAACCGCGCAGCCGCTCACGCGGCCACGCGACATCTCTCTATATACAAAGTGATCCATGGGAAGTAAATGACCCAACGTTTCTCTCTGAAAATCATAGTTAAGTTTGGAGCACGGCCACAGCCCAGAAACACAAGGACTTAATGCATAACCCAGCAGCTTGGAGCAGAAAAGTGAACAGGCTATGCGTTAATCCAGGCCATCATGTCTGCCCGGAGGGGAAAGGGTGTTGGTCCCTTCCACACTCCTCCCTCTGGAAAGAAAGATGGCGGCCACATGGGAGCCTTGTGGACAGCAGGTATGAGCCGGGGGTGTGGGGGCAACTAAAACCTCATGGGAAGGGGGGCGTTCCAGTCCGTCCTTCACGCCCTACCGAGGTCACCAGTTGCCCCCCACTAGCGGCTCTCCAGCACGGCCACGGCCCCAGAAGCACAAGGACTTAATGCAGAACCCGGAAGCTTGGAGCAGAAAAGTGAACAGACCATGCGTTAATCCAGGCCATCAAGTCTGCCGGAGGAGAAAGGGTGTTGCCCCATTTGCCCTCTCTTCTCTGGAAAGAAGGATGGCGGCTGCATGGGAGCCTTGTGGACAGCAGGTATGAGCCGGGGGTGTGGGGGCGACTAAAACCTCATGGGAAGGGGGGCATTCCGGTCTGTCCTTCACGCCCTACCGAGGTCACCAGTTGCCCCCCGCGAGCGGCTCTCCAGCACGGCCACAGCCCCAGAAGCACAAGGACTTAATGCAGAACCCGGCAGCTTGGAGCAGAAAAGTGAACGGACTATGCGTTAATCCAGGCCATCAGGTCTGTCCGGAGGGGAAAGGGTGTTGCCCCAGTCGCCTTCTCCTCTCTGGAAAGAAAGATGGCGGCCACATGGGAGCCTTGTGGACAGCAGGTATGAGCCGGGGGACTGGGGGCGACTAAAACCTCATGGGAAAGGGGGCGTTTCAGTCCGCCCTTCACGCCCTACCGAGGCCACCAGTTGCCCCCCACTAGCAGCTCTCCAGCACGGCCACGACTCCAGAGCACAGAAACCAATTTCTTAACTATCTTACTTTCAGTAGAAATACTTCCAGGGTCAATAAGTAAAATAGCAGAAATCCAAAACCAACATTTAATTCTTGAACCCAGCTGTAGAAAGCAAATCACTTCACAATGCTTTGCCAGTATGTCTGATTCGGGGGGGGGGGTAAACTCTAAATAATAGTGGTGAATCTTTTATTGAAACAATGAATCTAATCAAAGCAGATAGAGTGTTAACTAGAATTCATCTGCCCCACAGGGACTGGGAGGGGTGGGGGGTGGGGTTTTATTGGGGTTCTTCATGGTAAAAAATAAGTTTTGGTAAAGGGAAATGTGCTTGATATTTGCATGACTGAGACCTAAACCTGAAAGCTTTGTAACCTTTCCCATGGTGATTCAATAAATAAATAAATTAATTAAAAAACATTATTACTACTGAAATTCAGGTCTACAATGGAACTTAGCAGAATTAGGGACTAAGAGAACAGATAGAAAGCAGAGAAGTCTGTCTAAAGAACTGGGGGAGAAGGCAGCTGGAATAGAGAAGGGATCACTAACTCATTGAGTTGGAGGGATTGCTCGGGATGAAAGATGTGTGCTGAAAGTAGATAAAGGACCAAACATGGTGGCCTCTGAGTATCTATTGCAAACCATAATACCCATAAGTGGAGAGAGAGTTAGAGGGAAATTGTCCGCCATAGAGGTAGGGGGAAGTATGGAATGAGGGGTGGTGGGAGGGATACTGGGGACACTGGTGGTGGAAAATGTACACTGGTGGAGGGATGGATATTTGATCATTGTATGACTGAAACTCAAACATGAAAGCTTTGTAACTGTATATCACGGTGATTCAATAAAAATAAAAATTTGTTTTTTAAAAAAAAAAGTGTGTAGAAACAAAATTATTTTTAGATCTTCAAAAGCACATAGACTCAATAAAAAGCATTAAGATGTTATGCATATTAAAATGATAAGAAAATCTTTATAGATCAGAATCACAAACAATTTTTTAAATTTGGGCCACACCCTACAGAGTTCATGGGTTATTCCTAGCTCTGTGCTCAGGAATTACTTTTGGCAGTGACTGGAAACATATAAGACAGAGGGGATTAAACCCTGGTTGGGTGTGCAAAGCAAATCCTACTACTGTCCTTTTCCTCTGTCCCCAGGGACAAATCTTAAAGGAACCATTAACAGTTTCTGCATGGATAGGGGGTGAGGTAGGATGGAGAGGAACAATAAAAATCTCTAAAAGATAAAAAAAATGAGTAACATTCTTTGACTATTGAACAGGAACCATGATGACAAAGCAACAATAGTTATTCAATCTGTTCTTTTAACAGGTCACATCACTCATAATCATCATATCATGAGGGAGATTCCTGAAGAAATAATCAGTGAGCTGTATGATTTAATGTGAAAAGCTAACGTTGTAGAGAAAAGGGAAAATTAAAGAATTATCCAAATAACAAGGTGTAGCGTAGCATTAATATAAAATAAAAGTAATGAAATACTGGAGAGGCGAATTTGAATATTTCTTCCTGAGAAATTTCTAGAACTAAAGAAAGACTTGAATTTTTTAAATGTAAATAACCTACCAGCCATAATCAAAGACAAACCCTCCACAGATAAAATAGCACAAGCCTTGGACACAATGTAATCGTGCTTCATAATAAGTACATTCAGAGAGAAACAATTTAACAGCTTCCACGGGAAGAGACAGATTATCTCTAAAGGCATAAAATTCGTGGAGAACCAATTTCTCAGTAGCCACATCAGGGGTCCAGGAGAACAATGAATCAATCAGCCTTAAAGTGTTTTTAGATATGTACTCTTGAATCTGAATGTTTTTTCAGTCTAGGCAAATGTTAAGTGGAGGTGGGGAACAGTTTGTCTTTAGGAACTTTGTACATGATTATGAGGCACATTGAATTTTGAGAGCCACCATCATTTTATATTGTTTTCTCATTTATTTGCTTTTTATTGAGGTTAGATGTTTTAAAATGACATTAATATTTATGCTTTTGGCATGCCATGTAAATGCGCCTCTCTCACTACTAAATTCCCAATGTTTATACACCATTGTCCTAGGTCCCTTATCAATCACTCCATCCTCTATCTCCTACCAAACTCCCACTCCCACCCCCTCCACCCCTGCTTGGTAACCTCAGTTTTCTTGTCAGAGTCTAAGAATTTGTTTTCATTGGCCATTTCCTATTACTTGCTTTCATTCTGGAAGACTCACTACTCTTATTCCTGCAAATACTTGCATCTTGCTCGCCTGATTCTGTCGACATTTGTAACACCTGGCATGGAGACTTTAACAGAAATAATATCTTAAGCTATGAGAATAAAATTATTATGAGGTTGAGTTTCTGGTACTTTTGGGACATGTTGGTGTGACAGGAGGGGCTGAGCTAAGATCTGGGGAGGGAGGTGGCTTTCTAGGAGCTGATAGTTGGGGTGTTTGTTGTCTATTTGAAAAGTTGGTCTGGTCCTTGAAACAGTGAATTATCCTTTTTGGTCTCAGCTTCATTTCTCTAGGTGGTTCCTCTGGCTACGCGTTTACCCATATGTGTGTTTCTTTGCTCCAAAACAAGAGTTTGAAATAGTCTTGGCAACAAACAGATTTGAAGGGAATTAAGCCCACTTGCTGTTTTCAAAGGGTTTATTCTCAGCACCATCAGGAATACCTTATAGCAGCTCTTTAAAGAAATATTTTCTCATCATGAGTCTAAGTACTTACAGTCTGGTTTTTCTAGGTCTAAGCTCAGTTTCCTGACTGAAGAACTTTAGTCATTTCTTGAATGTTTATTTTTTCCCACTGGGTAAAAAAAATAAAAATTTGAATTGATGTTATCAGTAGACTACACTAATAGTTGAAAATGCTGAGGTTTTTTTTGTTGTTGTTGTTGTTGTTTTTAATCTCAGCAGTGATCAGAGGCCTCATCATGGCCTGAGAGCCCAGAATTAAGAGGGATGGGTCTAAGGGGGACTGAGAGCCCACAGCATCCTGGTGCAAACCTCTTCGTTTCGGTTCTGGGGTGGGAATGACCTGATTCACCTCTGGGTCCAGCTTCAAGCACAGAGGTGATGGAGATGATTAGGAAATTCATTTTGAACCAACTGGTAGATGAGTGTAACATTTTAAAATGTCCAAATTGAACTAGTTTCTATGTTTCCTGGCATTTGAGTAAAAAAGGGCAGTTCCTTGATCTATGGTTTGAAATCTCTAGTTTACAGTTTCAGACTCGAGTGCTTTTAATTGGGCCACTCTGAGGTTTGAGGGGAGGGAAGGACTGCCTCAAAGCTCTACTCTTTGAATGAAAAATTTTAGGCTGAGGGACATTTTTTTTGGGAAGTAGCTGAACTGAGACTTAAAACCCAGCTCTTAATATTCTCCTCTCAGTTAGGCAGGAAATAGAGCAAACTGTATCTTTAACCAGCCTTGCTCAAAAGGTGAGAGGGAAATGCTGCTGAAATGGAGGCTACACCATTAAGTCACAGTTTCAAGTCAGCAATGACCTTGGGTAGGAACAGAATAAGAGATTGTGTGTTGAGGAACCATTCATATATATATTTAAGTTGATTAAGCTTGAGAATGGAATAGTAGTGGAAAAATTTCTTAAAATTTATAGTATTGGGGGTTGGAGAGATAGGTATAGTTATAGGTTGAGTCCTATGGTTCCCTGAGTACTGCCAGGAGCAACAACTAAGCACAGAGCAGGTATCGACCCCAAGCACTGCTAGGTGTGGCTCTCAAGCAAAATTAAAATTGCAGTTCTGCTAATGGATAATCCAAGGTCACCTCAGGTGACTTTGTAATATACTTCTCATTTTCCTTCATCATTGTTTGGCACCAGTTGAAAAATATAATTATCTCTCAGAATATATTTCATCTGGGGTACAGGAGGAAATGATCACGGGACCATATTTGCAAAATGAGTTTAATGATCTAAAGTACTATTCTCCGCTTTTCATGCCTATTGCTTATAATTAGTTTTATTTTCTGATGACCATGCTACAGATGTTCATTGTGTGGAGTTCCAACTGTCATCCCAAGCCTACACCCAATCCACTCACTACTCCAGTTCTCACTAGTTTTCTATTGGAGACCTTGTAGGGAGTCTTTTCCTCTCCTCGATCCTTCTACACTTCTGTCCTCCTCTCTAGAGAGAAGAGAGAACTTATTGTCGAGGCTTAGGAAGGTACAAGCTGGCCAGCTTGCATTGATTTTTCCAAGAACTTTCTGATTTTAGCATTGAGAGTCCTTACAGTTTTGAATCACTGTAGTTCCAGTGAGCTGGGATGTGGGTTTATTACTCTCCCCTGCCCCATCCCAGGAACAGAAAGGAAGAACTTTATTGACTCTGCCTTGAAGGGCTGGTGACAGGCTGACACTCAGCAGCCATGGTGCTCCGTTGGACAAGGTTAATGTGTTCACTCATGCAGAGATCTTGCTTTCTGCTGGGTCTGTGCCCAGGCACAGTGAGCCTCATAATCTTGCCACACTTTGGCTTCTCTAGCTGCACCCAAGACATAAAAATAAAGCAGTAAATTGGTTAATACCTTATCCTTCGCTGTGTTCTTTTACCTTCCACACAAAGCAAGGGTCTGGGAAACTTTATTAGCAATTTATGACCTTAATAATTATGGGGACTATGTATCTGTTGTGACAGATACAGCTGATTCTCTGGTTCCCATGTCTCCCTGTATCTACTGTTAGCTGGTTTCAGCTCTGATGGAGGGAGGGAGGAATGTATAGTCCTAATCTCCAACACACCAGTACTTTCATGGGCAGGCCTTTGAAACTAAGACTTCTTTGAATACTAAGGTGAGACACTAGCATAATTTGGTGCATTGTATTATTACCGCTGGTATTCCTAAGTGGGACTTGAGAGCTTTGTGTGTTTTGGAATTGTAAATGAAAGAAAGACTTTTATTTCTATGGGAAGTCAATGAGAAAATTAGTGAGTTGGTATGGTTGACTTGTGATTCCTGGAGTTAGTTGTCAAATTTCCTAAGGGCTGAGTGTGCTTAGTGGACAGCCCCGGTTCAAGGTCAAACAAAGTAGGGGTTGGGGTTGGGAGGGAATATGGGAACACTGGTAAAGGGAAGTTGATATCGGTAGTGGGATTGGTATTGAAATATTGTATGCCTAAACTCATCTATCAATAAATTTATAAATCACAGTTCTTTAATAATAGGTAAGGTAAAGGTAAAGGCCCTCCCGTTGATCGTCGATTTGCTCGAGCGGGCCCAGTAACGTCTCCATTGGAGACTTTGTTGTTACTGTGTCTGGCATATCGAATACTCTCAGTAGCTTGCCGGGCTCTCCGAGAGGGGTGGAGGAATCGAACTCGGGTCGGCCATGTTGGCCGCTTGTAAGGCGAACACCCTACCGCTGTGCTATCGCTCCAGCCTTTTATAATAGTAATATTAATAAAATAATTGTTTAAAAAAGATAACAAAGATGGGACTCACAGTCAAATGGAGATGAGACTTTAACTAGATCCATTCTTGGCAAGTGGGAAGCAAGCATATCACTTTTCACTATCTTGCCCTTGAACATGTACTCATTTGCTTCTCTCTTTATCTTTTTTTTTTGTTTTTGGTTTTTTTGGGTCACACCTGGCGATGCACAGGGGTAACTCCTGACTTTGCATTAAGGAATTATGCCTGGTGGTGCATGGGGGACCATATGGGATGCTGGGAATTGAACACAGATCAGCCGCGTGCTAGGCAGGGGCCCGACATGCTGTACTATCGCTCCAGTCCCTCATTTGCTTCTCTTGGCTCCATCATGTCCCCTGTACCTTGTTCTTTATCTAGAAACCAAGCACCATCCTTTAATGATATTTTTTCATCAAAATGACTCATCCATGGAAGTTTGTTATCAAACCAAGCCTGGGAACGGTGCCCGAAAATGACTGCTGAGGATGTATGGGGACCCTGCAGTTCAGAATCCAGATTTGAGAAAGGGAATTTGAGTCAAAAATCTCACCAGACACTTGTGCTCACTTCAATGAGAGGACTTGGACTTCACTGTGTCCACCCTTCCTCCTGTTTCCCCACTGAATGCTGTCCCAGACACTCGAGTTGAACAGTCAACTGAAGGTTACTTCAGGGACTTGAAAGCAGAAAAGGCAAACTTTGGTAAGGCAGGCAGAGCTTTATTTTTGAAGGTATCGCCTGTATTTGTCACAGCTGAATTTTGTCTCCTCCAGGTCATATGCTGAATTCCTAAGATTGTGACTTCATTTGATGAAAGAACCTAAAGAAGAGGCACTGAGGTGAAAATGGAGTCTCCATAGTCTGCAGCTTCAGAGTCCTTAGGAGATGAGGCAAGTGGACACAGACATGCATAGACAAAAGAACACATTGAACACAGAGGAAAGACGGCCATCTAGAAGTCAAGGAAAGGGACCTCATAAGGATCCGACCTTGCTAATGCCTTCAACTCAGATGGCTAGTCTGTAAGAAAATTAATTCTTGTCATTTGAGTGACCTGGCTTGTGGTACCTTGAGAGGGAGCTTGAGCAGACTCATACAATGTTGGACACTGGTGTGGATTCTGTAGGGGGTGGAGGATAATACTTACCCATGCTCTTATGAGTGAGAAATGATGCCATGGCAAGTAAATCAGAGAGTCTCTCTGAAAAGTTAACATGTGGACTGAGCTCAGAAAAATGAGAATGAGCCAGTCACAAGGAGAGCCAAGAGACAAATATTCCAGAGAGTTAGAATTTCAAAGGCAAAGTTCCTTGAAATTTCAAGGTTTAAAAAAGCTCTATTCAAGGTTAAGAAAGAGCAGGAAATCTGTGGAAAGAGAAAACTAGCAGAAAGTTATGAGCTGAAGGGAACAGACCCTGAGGGCGTGTGGTCAGAGCATTAAGAGAATATGAATAGCCCCCCCACCCCCCCAGCAATAGGTAGTCACCAAAATGTTCCAAGCAAGGCAGCCTTAATAAGATTTATGTGCTTGAAAGATTGCTCAGGCTGTCTGAGGAGATGTCTGAGAAGATGGGGAGATCATGGAGGTTATTTCTATAGTCCAGCCAAGTCAGTGAACTTGAGAATAGAATGATATGATTACATTTCGGTATTCTATCCACACTGGTAATAATCTCCAGTAGAAGGAATTGGGAAGACCTGGTAAAGGAGAACCCATGAAGGACTGAGACTGACGTGCATGTGACAGAATGTATCTCAGTGAGGATTTGAGGACAGAGCAGTTTTTGGAAAGGGGGACAATAAAAGCGAATGATGGAGGACAGGAAGAATTTTGTATCTGTGAAGCATAGGGAAAACTTTTCCAGTGGTTCCAGAATATGTGGAGTTAGTGAGAGCAAGTTATTATTATTATTATTTTTGCTTTTTGGGTCACACCCAGCGATGCTCAGGGGTTACTCCTGGCTCTGCACTCAGGAATGACTCCCGGAAGTGCTTGGGGGACCATATGGGATGCTGGGAATCGAACCTGGGTCGGCCACGTTCAAGGCAAGTACCCTACCCACTGTGCTATCACTCCAGTCCCCCGAGAGCAAGTTTTAAATCTACCTGCCACAAAAATAAACTGTTGGTTGATGTAACTAGGAGGTATGTGCTTCAGGTACGGCTAGATCTACTCTGTTCTCTTTCCCCTACCCCTTCAACTCTGAGGTGCTTTCCTTGGTGCTGATTTTATCCTGGCACAGACCATAGATTGTTATTCAACAAAATGTGAAGGTCAGTAATGTCGCAGGAATGTTGTTTACTGCTTGGTTTGGGTCACATGCTTAATGCTGAACGAATCACTGTGCCTCTGGGTTTAAATGTCTATTCACTGTCTAGGCCTGGCTAATGTGTGTGAGGAGAAGGGGTTGAGTCATTCTCACTAAAAGCACAAGAACTGAAGGTAGCAGATGAAAAAAAAAAAAAAGAACTCAGCCACAAAAGAACTTTTTTTTTTTTTTCAGCCTAAGGTCCCATCATGTCTCAGCTGAGGCTGAGGCTGACCTACTTCCCAAGGTGGCCAAGTTGTGCCAGTGAGTGAGATCATGGTTCAACTCTTCAAGATCAATTTTATTTCCCTTACTAGTGTTTCCTAGGAGGGGGACTCAGTATAGCGCCAGGGAACAAAACTATCCACTAAAGAAGACTTTGGCCTAACAGGGTACACAGTAGGTCTTCTATCAAGGGTGGCAATGGTTACAACCATTTATTGTTCAAGGATGTCCTTGTCACAGATCAGACACTGTCATGGCTACTTGGAACTGACCCTCGCAACTCAGTCTCAGCTAGGACCAGTCATTTCATGGACTGGGTGTGGGGGCAAATGATGGCTCACACCTGCACCTCTTCCTTCTGAAAGGGACCATGGAGAGGTCTCCAAGGGAGACTCAACTGCATGAAGAGGAGCAAGTACCATGAGCAGTCCTCTGAGGGAGATTGAGTGTGAAGGCCGCCCAGGCCTCCTGTGATTTGTCTCTGAACCCAGCTCTAGCAGCTGATGTCTGAGCACTCAAAAAAGAGATAAAAAACTTTTTTTTTAAAAAAAAAGCTGTTCTGCTTGGGTCCCTGGGGAGCTCAGGGGACAGGACAGCTGACCCCCTGGGCCTCTCCTATAGCTCCTAATGGACTGTAAAGGGAAGGAGGACGTGTCTTAGTCTAGGGACAACTCCTCCTCTCTGGCTCAGAGGGATGCTCAGTGATTGTACATTGTATAGTAACCCTGATTCTAGCTGAAACCATGGGCATCAAGTCACACTTCAGAAAATAAGTTTGCTGAAAGCTAATTTCCTGAAAGCCGACTGACTTAATGACCAAATGATCAATGACTACATGATTGAGGAGTTAGTAGGCATTTTCAGGTTTGCTCTTGTACCTACCCCTGCCTGGTCTCTAAGGAGTGGGATTGCTGGTGAGGGGTGGGGCAGGAGGAGCTGGGGGATGAAGAGAGGTCCTGGGGGTTGAGATGGGGCTGCTTTTAAATTTGAATTCTCCTCCCATAGTCTATATTTTTGTGTCCTTCTCTTCTGCCTCTATTCCCAAGTCAGACTAGTCTGTGCCTCTTGCTCTGATCCTCCTCTATCATATGATCCTACTGTCCTTTGAAAGGTCACTAATAACATTCGTGATTTGAGAGAGTCATGTCACGTCGCTTTGAACGAGTTACAGTTGCTATTGACTACAAGTCACACAAAACAGGTTAGGGGTGTGTTTTTCCCCACGTAGCAGGAAGTAGAGAGAAAACCAAGGCAGAATCAAGACTCCTTTACCTATCTGGTTGTGTTATCATTGGCTTGCTTAGTCCCCAGGTGGAGAGAAAGTTGCTGTAACTCTGAACATCACATCTACATTTCAGGAAGGAATCAAGGGATGGGATTAAGATAAAACAAAAGCAAAAGCAAAACCAAAAATTAGCCTCTTTTTGACTTTGAAAAAAGCATTTCAAAGGCCTTAATCTTTTTTTTTTTTTTGTAGTTGTTTGTTTTGGTTTTGGGCAACACCTGACAGTGCTTAGGGCTCACTCCTGGTTCTGTGCTCAGGGATAACTCCTGGTACTAAGGGGATCTATGTGATGCTGGGGACCAAATACTTGAATCTAGGTCTGCCACATGTAAGGCAAGTACCTTTCTGACTGACTATCTCTCGAAGACCTCAAAAGCATTAATCTTAATCTTAATGGTCAGTGATGGTCTTGTGATCACTCTAGTCTCTGCCTCTTCCCTTATATCTGTTGCTGTCCCTGTGCTGGAGGTGGAATAATGGCAAGTTTTATTTTAAAGCCTCTGGGAGCTGAGTGAGAGAATCAACTTGTATCAAAAGAGTTCTGATTTGGAGGTTATAACTGTCATTACAATCTTATTTCTACCCATCAGTCAATTCAATTGATGAAAATCAGCATGCAGGGTGTATAGGGCATGGTGACAAACATAAATCCAGTTGAGAGTCAGGAAAAACATGTCTGAATTTCAGGAGAGACACAAAATGCACTGAGGCTTGGCCAAGGAGCAGAAATTCCAGAGCAGGGGAGATGAATATAAGCAGCATTACGGTCTTCTAATGCTTATTTCAAAATTGACACCAGTGCACTATAAATTAACATCAAAGCAAATTTACTTCTGTGTAGGGGACAAGAAATGCTGCATCTATATGCCTGAATCCTAACTGCTAAGACTCCAAAGGGTGTTCTTAAACAACAAACATAGTAAAAGATCACTCGGGTATTCCCCGAGGGCCCCAAGAGGACCTTCACAGGCCATAAATGAGCTTGGTAGAGATGCTCAGGAAAGCCATTACAATGATTCACTGTAATGTGAATTTCCCTCTTTTATTGAAAATCAGTTGGCCTGAAGTTAGCAAGCGGTTTCATTAAATCTTCATAAACATCACAGATACTGTTATAGGCAGGAAACTGGGTAAATCTTTGGGGGAGGATACAGGATATATATAGTACATTAAAATGTAATAACTATCACGTTGGGAATAAGGAGATAAATTTTAAAACCAAAGAGAACTTTTTGTAATTAGCTATAGAGCCCTGATTTTTTAAATCCATAAACTTGAAATAGTTACTGCCGCATGTGGAAAACATTAGTCACCAACATCTGGTTCTTCTCAACTTTGGAGCACATGAAGGGATTGTGGTTCTCTGCTCCTCAGAATTTGGTCATGTGACTTCTTTTGGCTAATCAAATGTGTGTGGATAAATTATTAGCAAGTGGAAGTTAGTGTTGGAGTCTCATTCCTTGATCCCCACCCCCAATCGCCCCTTGAACCAGCCACTGTGAATTAGTGTGCTGTGGATGATCCATGTTATAATACTCCAGCATCCTGGGGTAAGTATATAGAATAGTTCATATCCAAAAGCAAATTTTTAAGAGAGAAAAACTACGAAGACAAATCTCAGAGATATAAAACGTTGCTTGTTACACAAATAAGTCCAACTCTATCCTGGTAATAGTCTTTACAGAAGGTCATTGTAAGGATTAAAAATGATTATGTGTGAAAATATAGCATATTGACTGCCGCAAAAACTTCTGCTGCTGCTAGAGAAGCACAGAGAAACATTTAAAAGGTGAAGCTTTCAACAAATGGTGAAAGGAACACTGAATGTCCACAAAATAATGAAGTTTGAGGGCTAGAGAGATAGTAGGGGGTTAAGGCATAGTTGGGGGTTAAGGCCTTGCATGCACTCAACCCCAGTTAGCTCTTCAGCACCACATGGTCCCCTGAGCACTGCAGAAGTACTGCTGATGTGGTTCTGAAGGTCTCTCAGAGCACATCTGGGGTGGCCTGGGTATTCCCTGGCACTATAAGGCCCTTGTAGTGCTACATCTCCAGGTGCTTAGAGGAGCCCACTGATCTAGTTGGCTAAGATTCACCATGGGTCTCTTGAGCAGTGCTTGGGAGACCTCCCTCATATCTCTCCCTCATCAAAAATGAATTTTACCCTTGCCTAATACTGTATACAAAAACTAATTCAAAGTATGTGGGAGACCTAACCATGGTGCTAAAACTATAAAATTCATAGAAGAAAACATAGAAGAAAGGTTTCATGTCATTGAATTTATTCATGACTTCTTAAATAGCACACCAAAAGCACAGGCAAAAGCATTTTTAAAAATAGACAAATAACTTTGACTTTGGAAAGATTGAGTTTCATTTTACTCCATCAAATTAAAAAAATCTGTTTCAAAGAACACTATCAACAGAGTAAAAATTAAATCATAGAGAAAATACTTGGAAATGACATGTATAAATTATTATTGTCTAGAATATATAAGGGCTGGAGTGATAGCATAGTGGGTAGGGCATTCGTTTTGCACGCAGCCAACATGGCCAACCCGAGTTTGATTCCTCTGCCCCTCTCAGAGAGCCCAGCAAGCTACCGAGAGTATCTCGCCCGCACGGCAAAACCTGGCAAGCTACCCATGACATATTTGATATGCCAAACACAGTAAACAACAAAGTTTCACGATGGAGACGTTACTGGGCCCACTCAAGAAAATCGATGAACAACGGAAGGTCAGTGATACAGTGATACAGAATATATAAAGGCTGGAGCAATAGCACAGTGGGTAGGGCATTTGCCTTGCACGTGGCTGACATGGTTGACCTGAGTTTGATTCCTCCGCCCCTCTTGGAGAGCCCGGCAAGCTACTGAGAGTATCTCGCCTGTACGGCAAAGCCTGGCAAGCTACCTGTGACATATTCAATATGCCAAACACAGTAACAAGTCTCACAATGTTACTGGGCCTGATCGAGCAAAATCTATGAACAATGGGAGGACAGTGACAGTGACAGAATATAAAAATTCTGGACAAAATGGAGATAGAACCTGTATAGATACTTCCTAAGAATATACACAACCTCCACCACCCCAGGAGCACATGTAAACATAATAGATGTTACTAATCATTAAGTAAATGAAAATCAAAGTCACAATGAAATACCATCTTTCATACATTAGGGCAGTCTTTGATATAAAAAGGGGGCTCTAGGGGCTGGAGCGATAGTATAATGGGTAGGGTGTTTGCCTTGCATGCGGCGAACCAGGGTCCAATTCCCAGCATCCCATATGGTCTCCTGAGCACCGCCAGGAGTAATTCCTGAGTGCAGGAGCCAGGAGTGACCCTTGTGCAATGCAGGCTGTGATCCCCCCCAAAAAAGCAAAAAAAAAAAAAATAAAAAGGGGGCTCTCAGAGGATATAGCTTAGTGAGTGATAGAGCATCTGCATTGCTCATGTAAGGTCAAGAGTTCAGTACCTGGTGTTGCTCCACATTTCTGAAAGTGATCCCCAGCAGTCACTATGATTCTTGGAGCTACAACATGGGTGACCCAACACATAACAACGAAGTGTTTGATCACTTAATGGAAGATGACATATCTTCACAAAGGGACCATTGATAGTGAAATGTTGCTGATCTGAGAGGCAGTGACTCAAATAAGGATCTGGAAGAAACTGGCTTCTACTTCTACAAGGTCAAAGAACACTTCTATGCACCACTTAGGATTTGGTTAGTTACATGTGACAACAAAAACAATCATAGTCACCCCCAAGCAACTCTGACTTTAGAAAGATAGTTTATTTTGCTTTCATATGAAAAAGTCTGGAAATAGTGCATCAATAAGGTGTATGTTGTTGCCACAATAAGCAGGGATTGAAGTCCCTCCCATTTCCCTTTATTTTTTGTGGTGGTGTCGTAGTCAAGATTGCCTCATAATCCAAGATAACAGATGGAGCTCCAGTCATCACATATATAATTCAGGCAGGATAAATGAGAGTGGAAACAACAGAAATAGTCTGTCAGCTGAGTAAATCTTCAATGAGATTTCCTGTAAACCCTACCCACTGAACTCTGTACACATAGCCTCAAGCCATTAGAAAGACACTTTGAGTTTAGCACTTTGCTACCCCTGACTTTCAACTGGCAGCTTGAAGAATTAGTGAGAAGAAATATGTATGTCACTGTCACTGTCCTCCCGTTGTTCATCGATTTGCTCGAGCGGGCACCAGTAACATCTCACAACAAATTGTGAAACTTGTTGTTACTGTGTTTGTCATATCGAATACATCACTGGTAGCTTGCCAGGCTTTGCCGTGTGGGCGAGATGCTCTCAGTAGCTTGCCGGGCTCTCCAAGAGGGGCGGAGGAATCGAACTCCAGTTGGTCATATTGGCCGCTTGCAAGGCAAACGCCCTACCTGCTGTGCTATCGCTCCATGTATGTATGTCATCCCATTGATCTTCTATTTACTTGAGCGGGCCCCAGTAACATCTCTATTCCTCCCAGCCCTGAGATTTTAGCAGCCTCTTCTTACTCATCTTTTCCCAACAATTGGAGGCTCTGTCAGGGTCAGGGGAATGAGACCTATCCTGCCCGTGTGGGCAGGATACTCTTTGTAGCTTGTTGGGCTTCTGAACGGCATAAATGGGTAGAAAGTGTCTTATACTGTGTCACATAGCCACGAGGTCCAGAAAGTGGTCTGGAGCATGGCGGTGGTTGGGCAATGGAGGTTAGCTGCCGGGGCTGGGCCCCTTGGGGTAAGGAGGGCTCTCACCCACCCCACACCCTGGTGCGGAGCCCGGTGGCATGGTTCTGGGGGCCTCCTTTTATACTCCCATCTGGGAGGAGCATCCGTGAGTTCTGGAGGGTGGCCAATGAGATTATCTGGTGCCAGCAGGGTGTGGTTTATGGGTGTGATCCCTGAGTCACTGGAGTCTGGGGGCAGCGGGCAGAGAATCTCTATTCTGGGTCCTGTTGAGTCCAGTGTCCAAGGTCACAAAGTTCTGCATTATCTGGGTTCCATGAGAATTCATTCATGTGTGAGGCTTTGCCTGAGTATCCGGAAAGTGGCCTGGAGTGTGGCGGTGGTTGGGCAGTGGAGGTTGGCTGCCGGGGCTGGGTCCCTTGGGGTGGGGAGGGCTCTCACCCGCCCCACAACCTGGCGCGGAGTCTGGTAGCATGGTTCTGGGGGCCTCCCCCTCTCCCCTTTCTCCCTAAAAAATATATAATACATACTTCTAATTAATCACAGCACATAGCAAACATCAGTTGTCACTTAAATAGTGCTTATTAATCTGGTACTATGATATACAAGATGGTGTACTAGACACTTGTTCCCCAGTAGAGAACCATTACCTTCTACCACACAAGCCCCAATCACAGATAATTCTATACTATGAGTGTTATCTGCATTTTATATATCAGCAAGTTATAGTTAAGAGTTGCCACAGAACTGGCTGAAGGTCACACAGTGTGTGTCTTTCCCAGGTTTCAATGCCCTCTTCTCAGCCGCCAAAGCCCATTTCTTTCCACTGGTACGATTCAGAGAAAAATAGAGTGTTCTTTTGTCAAATTGTCCTTTATAAACTAGGGAGAGCAGAGACAGTGTTTTCTTTTGAATTGGAAGAAATAATGCCGTGGGTGAAAAAAAGCCGAGTTTAAGAGGCCTGTCTGGAATTTCTAAGGCAGAGGGAGTGAGGACATGAGAGAGTCCTCTCATAACCCTCTCAGAACTAGATTCTTCCGGGCTTGAGAAGATTTAAATGAGTATGGGAAGGATGGGTGGTTTCTTTTCTTATTCCTGAAACAACTGGCACTTGAGACACTGCACAACAAAAAGAGACATCTTGTTCCAGAGCAAAACAAAATAAAATATGTCTGTGGAACCTCCTTCTTTCCTATGTCATAATCATTCCATCAACTCTTAAAGCTGTATGGAATGACTTTGAAGTTGCAAGAGTTACGAGCTGGATGTTCTGCTCAAGTGCTTGGTCAACAGAAGAATTCCCTCCTCTGCAAAAACGAACAAATGAATAAATAATAAGTGCATAAATAAATTCACATCATAATTCTCGGTACTGTGTTCTTTTATTTGTTGTTGCAGTGTGTTCTTTTGTTTCGGCAGAGCTGGTGAAACCCTGGGCCTTATCTGCAGAAAGCATGTGTGTGCTCTACAACCGGGTTACATTCCTAGTGGTCGTGGCCACAATATGACAAGAGGATGTTTACAGATAGAATAAAGTCAAGGACTTTGAGGGGAAGATTTTATCCTGGATGATGTGGATAGATACAATGACATAACAAGTTTTCTTAAAAGTAAGAATTCCTCTGGCTGTAGCCTCCAGAAGGAAGGCACAAATGGATATAATGTGACTGGCTTTGAGGGTGAAGGATGGGGGCCCAGCAAAGTGGAGCGAGCAGTGATCTCTAGTAGCTGGAAAGACAAATCCACATGTTCTCCCCCCAAGAGCCTGCAGAAAGGAAAGCAGCCCTGCCTAAACCTTGATTTTAGCTCAGGAGCTCTGTGTTGAACTTGGGGCCTGCTGAACTGCAAAACTATATTATTTAGGTTCTAGTCCATAGGTTTGCTGTAATCAATCACCACATTAAATTGATTGAAAAATTTCTTTGTTTAGTGTCAAAATGGGTTGGAGCGATAGCACAGCGGGTAGGGTGTTTGCCTTGCACGCGGCTGATCCGGGTTTGATTCCTCTGTCCCTCTTGGAGAACCTGGGAAGCTACTGAGTATCCTGCCTGCAAGGCAGAGCCTGGCAAGCTCCCTGTGGCGTATTCGGTATGCCAAAAACAGTAACAAGTCTCACAATGGAGACGCTACTGGTGCCTGCTTGAGCAAATTGATGAACAATGGGAGGACAGTGCTACAGTGTTAGTGCCAAAACATTTTGGAAACAAAGATCTGGTGCTCATTCCTCACTTCCCATCATTTGATCACTTGATCTCCTGTTATTCATCGATTTACTCGAGCAGGTGCCAGTAACGTCTCCAATCATCCCTGTTGCGTGCTAGCGTAGCCCAACGGCATCTGTTCGTTCTAGGAACATGCAGAGCCTCAAACCGATCATTCAGGGTATTGACGAAGAAGTCTGACCATCTTGTAGGTGGGCATCCATGCGATCTTTTGATGTCCCATGGAATCCAGTCAGTAGTGGCTCTAGTCCAGCGGTTGTCTGTAAACCTCATTACGTGTCCAGCCCATCTGATTTTTGATGCCTTGGCAAATGAGACAGCGTCCCTGATTCTTGAGCGTTGACGGAGATCAGAACTCTGGATTCTAACTCTCATTTGAGTGAAGCGTGATATTCCAAGCATAGCTCTTTTGATTCCTCTTTGAGAGACCTGAATAGCGTTCTCATCCTGTTTTCGTAGGGCCCAGGTCTCTGAGGCATATGTTAATGCAGGAAAGACAGTGGACTCGAAGAGATGTGTTCGTAGCTGGAGCATATCACTTCCCATATCCAATTAAAATCCATTTACTCTTGATTCTACACATAGAAACGACTCTTATGACACTAGTTGCTTGTCTTTAAGGATGGACTGTGCCAGACACATGTTAGACTTTTGACATTCACTTTTCTTGAGAAGTAAGTAACAATTTATTGCTATCAAATGAGAAAATTGAGTCTTGGAGAGATTCAGTGAACTTCTTCTCAGATGGACTTAAACATCTCTGTGTTGTGGCAGAGAGCTGAGGACCTTGCCAGTGTCCTGGGATCTGGACACCCCTCTCCATCTCCAGAGCTAAGACCCTGAAACAGATTCATTTTCCATCAGGTTTTGGGTCCTTCTCTAGAAATGTCTCCCTGGACCTAGATCACATCCCATCAATCTTCAGGGACTGTAGAACAGCTTCTCCAATATTCCACCTGTCCTTTTCACTTGTTTCTTTAGTCAGGCTACACAAACCATCTTCTGCTACATAAAGTCCAACCTCCTTGACGTGGCGTTCAAAATTCCTCAAAATCTGACTGAATTTATTCTGTCTCTTTGAAATCATCACACTCCAAACCCACCAACATGTTAACTTTGTGCCGGGATATACCACATACTTTTGTACTGCAGCACATATGTAGCTGTGTGTATGTGTATGTGTTTGTCTGTGTGTGTTGTATGGCTAGTGACCCAATGTTATGTCTCAGGGATATGAGATAACCTGCCTCAGGTCACACAGCAGTACAAGCAGAGTCAACACTAGATTCCCAAATTTCCATTAGATCTGGAGCCTGAAAGAAACACCTTATCCTTACACATCCCTCCTCTGCTGTCATTACTGAGAGAAAATACCCTCTCTGGACCACAGCCCCTCTTACTCATTCTTCACTTGAAATGAAACATCCACACATCCTTTTCCACTGATTAAAATCCTTCACTGTTTATTGCTTTTTCAATGAAGACCCAAACTCTCAAGGTTAGGACTGTTCGTGAGTTTTCAGCTCCACCTCAGATCCCTCTGCCTCTCACTACGATAACTATTCTCTTTCAGATCCCTCCAGATACCTTGTTCCCTTCCACTTCGGAGCTTTTCCACATAATAATAATACCACGTCTGTCTACAGTGCTCCTCTTTTTTCCCTCTCTTTCCTCTCCCTTATCCTTCAACTCTCTCAGCTCAACTATCCCAGGAAGACTTCTTAACATGTAGATGGGGTGTGGGTTTTCTGTGAAATGTGTTTCTGTCTCCAGTACTTTGCCCCTATTCAATCCATCAGCCTGTAACGATCCCCATGTGTAATTATTTGATTAATGTCTTTTCTCCATCAAAGTCTATGCTCCATTAGAGCTGAGACTTACATTATCTGATTGGGTGCTTTTGTCTCCCTAGTGTTGACAACAGCACCTGGAACAGGAATGGAGCTTAATAGTTTATCAGTTTAATGAATAAATGCTAAATGACCCTGCTGTGCAGTCCATTTGGTAATTTCCACTTATGTGTCTTTTAAGGGAAAGAGCAAGGGAGGTACAAAATGTTTCAATGACTGGAGATCCACAATGGAAATTTTATCCTAAAGGTTGTTAGTTGCTCCTGGTGTTAATTTTACATTGTTTAATTTAGGGGGGGGGATGGAAATTCAAATGAAAATTCAAATGATTAAAAAAACCCTCCAATTAAAACCACTTACAGATTTAAGCTATAAGAAAAATTCTTCACTGTTAGATGAAGGAATTTGTCAAATGAATAAATTTAAATTAATCTTATTTAAAAGCACAAATAAGGATTGTGGCAACTTGTTAGAAAATAGACCTTCTGTTTTAAAATTTAAAAAATTAAACTGTAATATCTTTAGTACTAGTGCTACAAAATTAGGACTAGAACATGATTCTCCTTATTTATTTTTTACACTGGATGGGCCATAAGTGATAACCTATGTATAGAACACCAGGCAGAGCTGATTCCAAAATTATCTTTTCTTGCCACTTCTTCTCACACATTTCTTATGTTGCCATCTGATCTGAAAGTGTTTCAAATACTTCTAAAGGCCTATCATCTTGGACATCTTTTGACATCAAGTAAGGGTGATGAGCTCTACTTAGAAGCATTTCCAACTTCTAGTCTATTTTTATTGTACATTTGAACAGTGTGCTTTGCTTTGTCAAAAGCTGACTTCTCATTATGCTGTCCAGGATCCAACAGAAATTATAGTTCCTTATTTCCAAATCTATCCTTAAGTAATCTTTTATTTTATCAACAAAGCAGAAAATACATATTGTACCATTTTTTAGATCTTGTCTAGAAAATACATTACTTACCTGGTATGCTTTTTGGACAGCTGAAAAAATATTGGAGATAAAACAGTATCTTGAGAGAACAGGAAGATCATACAAGGGTTACTTTCAG
The DNA here is from genome assembly GCF_029834395.1 of Sorex fumeus. Classification (NCBI taxonomy): domain Eukaryota; kingdom Metazoa; phylum Chordata; class Mammalia; order Eulipotyphla; family Soricidae; genus Sorex; species Sorex fumeus. The sequence continues at coordinate 56,972,557 of NW_026606059.1, forward strand.
TATCAGTGCCTGACTTGGGCTCAATCCCTGCTACCACATGGGACCCTGAGCACCCCAGAATGTAAGCCTGGAGACACTTAGGCACTGATGAAGTGGCCCTGGTGGTCCCCAACACTGTAGAGTCTGAGCAGCACTGTATCCTCAGACTCCCACAATCTACTGACTTGATGAGAATTTCAGGAAATGACTTCCAGATGCCTCAAATAGTGTATGGAACCCTCACTTCAAAAAAAAAAAAAGACCAATCATAAATAAAATCCTAAAAGTAGCTGGGATATGAACTCCATGGTGAAATGGGTCATGTTTTCCTATTCCTTTTTAATTTAATTTAATTTGCGCTTTTTGTTTCAAAGCATTTTTAAAATTTTAATAGTTTATTATTGAATCACTGTGAGGTGAGATTGATCCTTGCAAAGCTATTCATGATTAGGTTTCAGTCATACAGTGTTCCAACACCCATCCCTCCACCAGTACATTTCCCAGCACCAGTGTCCCCAGTTTCCTTCTGAGCATTCCCTCTTTGCCCCCAGCCTGCCTCTACGGACACCTTTCTACTCTCTCGTCTCTTTATTTCTCTACTTTATTTTGTTATTTCTATGCCTACTGCCTCCCTCATTGAAGACAGTAAGTATTTTAAAATTTGTCTTCATTTACTAAACTCTTACACTTACTATACATCTAACTTTAGGCGCAGAATGATATTACAGCAAGTAGGGTACTTGGCGCCGTGTAATCCCATCAGCGGCCAAGACTCAGAGACTATAAAATCCAGATCCCGGACGAGAACAGTGCAGTCTTCTGCCCCCGCGCCTGGGTGTTCCTTCCCGGAGCCCCTTGGAGGGGAGCGGGTTGAGCTTTCCTCCCTGCCCCGACCAGGGCTCCGGCAGCCGAAGACCTCCAGGACCAGCCATCACCATGCTGAGACCACTCTCCGCACACATGAAGGTACTGGCAGAGGGACAAAGCCACGCGGGTTCCGGGGCTGAGACCTCCAAGCCTACTCGAATTGGAGTCGAGCATCTTCCACCCAGATCCTCCAAATTCCAGTAGGCGGGGGTCACACCCACCACCTGGCCCCCTGGCGCCGTGTAATCCCATCAGCGGCCAAGACTCAGAGACTATAAAATCCAGATCCTGGAACCGCGCGGCCGCATTTGCGGCCGCGCAACATCTTATCAAAACTTTTTTTTTTTATGACATCTTATTGTCTCATTCCTATTTTGGACAAACTTGCAGGCTATCGAGTGTAGCCTGCCCACAGGGCAGAGTCTGGCAAACTCCCCGTGGCGTACCAAATATGCCAAATACCAGTAACAATGATGGGTCTCATTCTCCTAAAGAGCCTTGAATATAATCTCAGGGCTAGGATGAAAGAGACGTTACTGGGGCCTGCTCGAGGCAATCGACGAATAACAGGATAATGAAAAAAAAAATGAAAAGGGTACTTGTCTTGCACAAAGCCAATTGGTTTGATCCGCTGCTTTCCATATGGTCCCCAGAGCCTGCCAGGAGAGATCCCTGAGCACAGAGCCAGGAGTAAGCCCAGAGCATGCCAGGTGTGGCACCCAAATAAAAAGCAAACAAAATAAATTTAAGAATAAATTTAATATACATTTAAATTTACATTAAACTTTTTACATTAAAATAATATGTGTTTATTAAATATTTGGGGAGAAAACCAAAAGGAAAAGAAAATGGTATTTAAGATAATTACAATCAACATTTTGGCATATTCTTAGAAATATTTTACACATGCATATATATTTTCTTTTTACTTCCTGCTTACATATAGTTTTATATATGTCTATATTTACTTACAATGTATTCAACATACATTCTCCAACTCATCAAGTGTTTTTGATTTCAGTACTACTGGCATTTGTATGCAATTTCTCAGCAAGAATGAACCAATTATGCAAATAAACTTACTGAAAAATGGAGCGAATGATATAATAGCTCTGTTTTTCAGCTCTTAGTAAAACAGGAGATTTTGGTTACTAGGGACTAATCAGCTAGACAAGAATTCAGTGACCAATGCTAAGTCTAAAATTACATAGACCATGCTTAGTCTCTAGTAAACAAAGAACATTCTAAAACTACTTTCCATATGGAAGCAAACACCTTTATTTAAAGAGTCGCATATTTTAACAAAAAATCCAAATAAAAAAGTATCCCTGTACTTCTGGTGTTGAGTGGCAAACCCATTCCAAGTAACCCAATAATAGAAAGAACAAATAGTGTCATATTTAGTTGTCTACAAAGTGGGAAATTTTGTAGTGAAATTGAGACCAAACATTCCAATTCCTATGTTTTTCATTTTAACTGAGAAGGCCACCTAATACTCTTTGATTTAATTCAAGTGGCAGAACTTGAATGAAGAGTATATGTTTACTTTCAAGAATAAAAAAGTGACTTTCTTGACAAGTGCAACAATATCATTTCTAAGTAATTAAGTATGCTTTGGAATTAGCTTCTGATTAACTTTCTTGACAGAAATTACCACAACATGTCAGTAAAACCAAATTCTAAATTCTAGCATCAGGGAGGCCCACTGTATCATGGTCTGTGGGAATACTAGTATTGATGGGACCTGTAAATATGTCTTAAATATATTCCTGCCCGTCGAAAAGGACTTTGTTTATCTCCCCTCATCAACTTCCCAATACCATACACACAGACCCATGTATATATTTCGTATTTACAAAGTTCAAACTCTGGAATGGCTATGAAGTATATATCTACAGGGATTTCTACAGAACTTAATACTACTATTAAACATGTTTAACAAGTGTTGACTTAAGTGGTAAACCAATGGCATCTCTTTAGGTGGAAATTTTTTACAACAAGGTATTTTAAGTGACTTATGTAAGTTTTTCTCTAAGCCAATTGCATAACATGAATAAGTGAATATAAACTTTAGGGATTTAACAATCTACAGTGTAGGGGACAGGTTAAATATCTAGTAATTAGCTGAGATACTTTATTTGCTATACAATGTTGTTAAAGGTATTTCCTATAAAAGCTCAAACCCAGAATTAAAACTCTTAAAATAGAATGAATTATGTAAAGAAAATATTCATCTAGGTTCATTTGAGGTCATCTCTGATTATTCTGAGGTGAAGGGGCAATTATTTCATGCTGTCCTTGGGTGATCACATGACTTAAACATTATAAGTGTGGAAGGTAGTGGCAGTGGGGTAAAGAGAATGCTCCTGTTTTATCTTCCCCAAGAAGAACTGATCTGTACTTAGACAAAGGGCCACTTAGGTCTATCCACTCTGCACCCAGCAGAGTGTCTGTACACAGCACACACTTTCAAGTAACTGTTTGCTGATGAGGATGGTAGGGTTAGGGAAAAGAAGGGTTCTGGTACCATAATCTATGAACCCACAATTTTTTGGCTGATGGCTCCTGGCAAAGTATAGATGAAGAGGACCAGGAAGATGATGAGGACGAGCAGAATAAAAGCGATAATGATGTACTTCTTGTAATTCCTCCAGATGAGGTGGTAGAGGCACTTGAAGGGGCTCACGAACCAGGAGAAGGAGGTGTCTGGACGGCTGGAAAGGAGGCAAGAGAAGATCAGGTTGTGTTGTAAACATACTGAATATACAAGCTCTCAGGAAGTATACCTGACTTCCACTTTCTGGGACCTCACAAAGAGAGGCCTGAGAACAGGAGAGGATGTGTTGTTCTGAAGCAGGAATGGTTTCTTTTTCGGGTTGGTATGGTTTCAGCATCCTTGTTCAGACTGGTGGGGAGTATGGCAAGAGTCTACCCAAAAGCAAGGGAAGGGGCTGGAGTGATAGCACAGCTTGTAGGGCATTTGCCTTGCACGTGACTGACCCGGGTTCGATTCCCAGCATCCCATATGGTCCCCCAAGCAACTGCCAGGAGTGATTCCTGAGTGCAGAGCCAGGAGTAACCCCAGTGCATCTCTGGGTGTGACCCAAAAAGCAAAAAAAAAAAAAAAAACCCAAAGCAAGAGGAAATGTGTCCAACCGTTAGCTGCTCAGGTTCTGTTCCGTGGCGCCTGCCCTACTCTCTGGTTCACAGTGATTCCTTTCTTCCACATACTGATCTCACTTGTCTTTTGACTTATCCCCTTTCTAAGCTGAATATATTTGCCTTCTATACTCTGACAACAATCTTACGAGTCTCTTTGTTCTTCCTATTCAGACAGAAAGTTCTTGCAAGGGAAAGTACATGTCTTATACTTCTTTGATGTTCTTCTAAAGAGTACATATTGTAGGAGCTCAAAAAATAATTTTTCAGTAATGAATAACTAAGCACACATAATTAGGAATTCGTGTTCCTATGGTAAATCACAGGTAGGTACAGAGAAGGAATGATTCATCTTGTGTCCCTTAGAATGCAAGAAGGACAGATGGAATTGAAAAAATTCATTTTTATTTATATTTTACATCTATGTATATTTTATTTTTAAGTGATATGTGATCATGGATTAAACTGAATAAGGAAATTATTCTAAAAAGTCTACTCCTGAGAATTTACTTTAGATTAATAATTTATAAAGGCAAAACTTTTAAAAATAATATTATATTCATGATAATGGAGGAAAAGTACAGGTAAAATTATACAGAATTATAGAATACCAAATAAGTCAATTGTGAGCATTAACTCTTGGTTATTATTGCACCATTAAAAATCCTAATTATTAGCATATAAAGAAACGTGGTAAAAGAATAACAAATGGTCATGTTTGTGTGATTATAGAATGAGTAGAAAAATCATGTGAATTCATATTCATATAAGAATTCATTATTTTATTAGAACTTATTCGTTTAAAAATGAAAAGAAAAGTCATAAAGGGTTAATATAGGAATTCTTCTGTGGTTCTACTAGAAAAAAAGCAAACTCTTCATTTGCCAAACACTCAGTAATATTTTAGAATATTTTCCAACTACAGGAACTAAATACTACATTGGTATGATGGCACCTTTTTGTGGATGCTTTTCAGTTCTCCCAGAAAAATCCAATAAACCACTGACTTCTTTTACACTTTGGACCAGGACTGAGTTGAAAACCACTAAAGTAAAGCCCTGAACCTTAGGCATAAGGATTGCAAGGGGTATTTGCATTTCTGGTACCCTCAGCTCAACTCACTTGGGCTTAGCCAGAGGCTCTGGCTCCTTCCGGGCTTTTCCGACAGGGTTCCTCTCAGCTTCTTCTGCTGTGACCAAGTGAAATTCAGCTTCGACCTTGCCCTGAACAAAGATGAGAGATTCAGTTTCTAGTTACAAAGACCAGCCAGGGCATTGCCACTATGTTAGAAGTGCTATCCTGTAGGAATGTCAGCAAATATTCTGGCTCTCCTGCTGTTTTATTTTGAGAAATATTGTTGCCTTGGGAGAAGCCACTTTTGTGACAATGAAAGACCAAAATGATTTTTTTATTGAGTGTTGTGGGCTGGACCGATAGCACAGCGGTAGGGTGTTCGCCTTGCACGCAGCCAACGTGGCCAACCCGAGTTCGATTCCTCCGCCCCTCTCAGAGAGCCTGGCAAGCTACCGAGAGTATCTCACCCGCAAGGCAAAGCCTGGCAAGCTCCCCGTGATGTATTCAATATGCCAGACACAGTAACAACAAAGTCTCCAATGGAGACGTTACTGGGTCCGCTTGAGCAAATTGATGAACAACGGGAGGACGGTGACAGTGACATTGAGTTTTGTGAAAGATAACCACACACACACACACACACACACACACACACACACACACACACACAGAGACACAGTTGCCGATGCTATTTTGTTTGTAACTAAAAAAGGTAACTAATAAAACATGTATTATAGAAACTTAATAGCAATTAGAAAAAATATTAGCATGGCAGAACTTTTTAGAATCACTATCATCATTCTTCTCTGTCAAAGATTCTCAAGAGGACAGTGATAGGAGCGGCCCTACATTTATCAAATGATTTTTCTGTCACCCCTCATTGTTTTTGTCACCCCCGTGAATTGTTTTAGAATTATCCTCTTATTATAGATTTTCCTTCTTTTTTTGTCCCCTCAATAATAAATTGAGCTTCTGACTTGAAAATGCAGAGTCAAGTGCTTTAGAAAGTGGAGCTGTTTTAAAGTAATTGTTCTTAAGTCTTGAGTTACCAAAGGGTTAGAAGTGTATGCAAAAGGTAAGAATCGTCTTTTTCCTTCATTTGTTTGCTAATTTGGGAACCCTTTGAATGGTAGGTACTGTGCTAGGTACTGCGAACTTGAAGATTAAGAATAATATGGTCCTCTATTTTATGAATCTCCTATTGTTGGTAGCAGATACCCACTCTCCCTACTTTCCTTGAAGATGATGTTCAAGTTTACAGAAGGGACACAGAATTGTCCCAAGAATTCTACCACCCAAGAATTTTACCACCTAAGAATTCAATTCACCCAAGATTTCTATCCCCTACAATTGCGATAAAAGACTGTTTTCCTGGATAACACCTGGTTTGTGAGTAATATCTCATTTCCTACCTCAATAAAAAGTTTGTGATGCATTAATAACCTTTCACAATTCACTTACATATTCACTCTGAAAAGACCCGGATTATATGTTTTTTAAATCTTAGCATATGGTTGTTTTTGGTTCTAAGTAATTCCCAATTTTTACAAAAGCAACATTCATAGGTAGTATGCAAAAGGCACCTTTAAAATTGATGTACATTTTAAATTTTTGCTCCTTCCAACTTCAAAGTTCGAGTAATGCAACAAGTTCTATTTTTTTAGTTAAAATCTATGGGGGGAGGGAACACATTTTTAAATTTTTTTTAGGCTTTTGACTATCTACAGTCTATCCAACTATTATTATTATTATTATTATTATTATTATTATTATTGTAGTTTAGGTGACCTGTTTACAATAGTGTTAACACTTATGGGATTGATGTGCAGTTGCTGTAACTGACCACCACCAATATGCTCAATACCCTCTACTAATATCTTTATGTTACATCTAAGCCACCTCTTCTCTCTCCTGTACCCCCACCCCACCCTCTGGTAACCTCTGCTTGGTAACCTCTGTTTTATAATCCGAAGAGCAGAATTTCTTAACAAATGGGTTTGATTGCTTACAGCCATGAAAATATAGCCTGGGTGGAGGTAAGGCTGACTTTGCTTTTCCTGCAAAAAGCTCCAATCTGAGACTACAGCTTTCTCTTCTGTTTCCCCACTCCACCCTCCAAGGCTTTTCACAGGGAAGTTAATGTGGATCAAGTAGGATGGCGGCTGTACTCTTTCTTTATCTAGGCTATTCCTTCCAGGCTCCTCATTTCTCCAAAGACATCCTTTGGCGAGCCATTCACAAGAAAAGTGAAGAAACTGCATCAATGGTTAGAGCAGTAACTTTGAAAAATCTTCCGTAAGGTTCCTTGGGGTTTCTCCTACAGTCTTGGTCAAAATAGAAACTTTAATTAGTGGAAAATTTTGCTCCCTTGCTAGTCTACCAGAAAGATTTCTTCTTTTTTTTTTCTTTCTTTTTTCTTTTCTTTTCTTTTTTCTTTTTGATGCTCTTTCTTTAACCCTCTCACTTAGTTCAGAAGAAATGATTTCAGATCCAGATAGTAACTGGAATGTTAATGAGGCCAAGACACAGGAACTTAGCCTGGGCAAAATTCAGGCTGCAAATTCTAGTGAGAGAGATGGTATCTGAGCAGAAAAGTTCTCTCTTTTTCTCTCTTTGATAAGGTCTTCAAAACACACTGCCTTTAGTTAGCCATAGTCATGCCTGATATCAGGTCAGATCCCGGGACTCCCAGGGACCTAGTGGGACCTTAATCACTTAATCACTTAACTTCCCGTTAGTCGTCGATTTGCTCGAGCGGGCGCCAGTAACGTCTCCATTTGTCCCTGTCGCGTGCTAGTGTAGCCCAATGGCATCTGTTCGCTCTGGGAACATGAAGGGCCTCAAACCGATCGTTCATGATCTTGACGAAGAAGTCTGACCATCTGGTAGGTGGGCGGCCACGCGGTCTTTTGACATCCCGTGGAATCCAGTCGGTAACAGCTCTAGTCCAGCGGTCGTCACTACTTCCACTACCCAGCCGTCGCCACACTTCAGGATGCTTTCCGGACACATCATAAGACACTAAATACCCATCTTCCGGAATTGTCGTACCGTATTTGATAGGGTTCAAATATGGTAACACCTACAAGGGTGATTAGAGGTCGCCCCAAAAGCCTCTATCCCTCTCGGAAAGACTGGCAAGCTACCGAGAGTATTCCGCCCGCACAGAAGAGCCTGGCAAGTGGGACCTAAGGCAGCAAAATTTAGGGGTTAGAACCCCCCTAGGGCTGCTGTTCTACCCCTTCCTGAAATCTTTAGAGGTTAGAGTTCCTCATTACAGATGCCATGGCCATCACTGGAAATGCAAATCAGGTCTGCCCTAATTTAGAGGGGGTTAATCCCCTGAAAAAAGAAATGCAAGCCATGTTGATAAAACATCCTACTTCCCTGTTCTTTTTTCCCCTCCCCCTTTTCTCATGGTAGATAGGTACTGGCACTCGGGATGCAAAAGCATGGGAAATTTGATCTCCATTTCAGAGGACTCCTCTTTCAGGGCTTATCAAAACACTAGGAAGACTTTCTAATTAAACAGGCTGACAAGGAAGCATCTTATCCATCTTCGTGACACTGTGTGGTGGCCCCAATATAAACGGAGTATGAAGAAAGATGGCCCTCTCAAAGAGACTTTTAGGTTATAATACATACCATCTTGCAGCTAGATCTTTTCTACAAAAAAAACAAGAAGAAGAACGGCATGAAATGGTTTATGTTCAAGCCTTTCTGGCAATATTGAATATTCAAAAAGAAAGAGGGCTTGTATGTATGCTCTGCCATGTTTTGGAATTAAAGGAAGTGATCTGGATTCTGTGGATAGCTTTCTATTGTGAAATCCTCCCAGAACCGGCACCCATGAAAACCCTAAAGCCCTGGTTCCATCTCCCCCTTCACCTCATCATGCCACAGAGACTCAGGCTGAAAAGTTCCACCACTTCCTTCTCAGAAACTCAAAAAGGGGCGAGGGCACTTCATTCTTTCTCCAAGAGGGAAGACAGCCCAGCAGGATACCCTCTCAGTGGAGCTTGATACCATCTCCAAATGGCCCAACTGTTCCTTCTAAGACCAAGCAGGGAAGCAAGTAGAGTACAAACACACACATGCACACACACACACACACACACACACACACACACACACACTCACACTTCACCCACCAGGAGCTCTAGTGCTCTGGTGTCACTGCACTATAAAATGGTAGATCAATTTCTATGTCTTTGTTTGGGTTCCAGGGATTAAAATCTAAGGTTTCATACATACAAAGCATACACTAATACTGTGAGCAATTTCACTGGCCCAATCTTCTTAGAGATGGAGAACTGAAGCTACAGAAATCAAATACCTTACCCACAGTTATGTAGTCAGTAAGCAGCCAGATGGACTTTAAATCAGAGGTCTGTAAAGTGACAAAGCTCTGTAAGTTGAACCCGACACATTCATCTACTTGTCAGATAATTAGATCAGATGTTTTTACAAAAACCTTTCCAACTCGGCAAGAAGATTCTGATGGTTTTCATCACCTAAAGGATTTTTATCTTCTGGGATTCTGTTTCCTTCTCTGTCAAGTGGCAAAAGTCTTTGTAATGAGTTCTGGCTATCACTTCTGCTTTCATGAAACGTGGAGTTGAAAGTCAAGGAGACCCTGATAGATTTGATGGCCAGAAGAAACCCAAGGAGACAGCCCACAACTCAGGAGAGACACTTTTAATAGGCTGAAGGAACTAGAGGTTTCTCAGAAGGAAGCTAAACTCCACAGATCTGTATATTTACATGCTGAAAGTTTCAACCAATTCTTCCAAACTTGAAGGAGAATCAGCTCAAAGAGTTGCTACTTTTTGAGTTTTAGAATGTTTGGAAGAAAGGAGAAAAGTAAACAAGAAGTGGGAACCAGAGTATAAAGGTCAGAGTTGCCTCTCTCCTCTTCACTGCTCCATAGCTCTGTCTGTCCGTACATTATTACCTGGCAACTGCTTCAAGCATGCGCTGTTCCATTCATCCTAACAACACTGCAAGGTAATGTTGTTACTGTTATTACTGTTATTGTTTTATAGACAAGGAAACAAAGGATTGACGATGTTCCCTAATTTGTGGCCGAAATCAAGATTTGCAAGGAAATCCTCTGATACCTAATCCCACCTTCTATTATTTTATGTGTCCAAACAGGCCCTCTCTTTGGAAGAAAAGAAACAGGCTATTAAACAATGAATAAGTGTGGCTTTTATGGAATCCTCAAGAGGCCATCCATAATTGTTGTTATGACTCTGGCATTAGAATTTGTTTTTTTATTTCCCCTCTAAGAGCATTTTTTGGGTAGTTTGATAAATATTATAAACACAAGACAGCACAGAATTGCAGGTATGGGACAGTGAAGTATAGTATAGTATATTATAATACAACGGGGGCTTAGCATAGTATAGTATAACACAGAATAGCATAGTGTAGTATAACAGCAAGGCATAGCATAGTATAGTATAATACAGCAAGACATAGCTTTTAGTATAGTGTAACACACACAGCATATCAAGGCATAGCATAACAGCATAACATATTGCACTACATGGCATAGCAGAGCATTACACAGCATAGCATAGCATAGCATAGCATAGCATAGCATAGCATAGCATAGCATACCATGATATAGAACAGCATGGTATAGTCTATCAAGTATACTATTGAGTGAATTAAGATTTGGTGGCCAGATTTTACCATTTATTATCTGTGTAACCTTGAGGAAGTTATCTGCCTTCTTTCATTTTTGTTGTCAAGGGATGTTAAAATTATATTCCCTATGGTTTTTCTTTGAAAAATAAGTGAAGTAACACATATAAAGTATTCATCTTAGAGCCCTGTAAACAGCAAGCTCATAAATGATGGCTATTGCATTCAACACTATTTCATGGATGATAACACATAATTTAACAGGAAATAGCTTCCCATACTGAAGACATCCAGCAAAGTCTTAGGACCCAGATTCCTACCAAAACAAAATGCAAAGAAAATGGAGGCAGAGAATATGAAATTAATTCTGCCCAACACCTGAGAATCATCATTTATTCTCACGAAGATTCTTGTTTCTGCTTCACTGCTCTGTCTGAGGCAATATTTTTTCCTGATACCACAGTGGTAGTGCAGGAAGGTTTTTTATCGACATAGTTAGATAAAAGTTGCTCCTCATTCTCTATCTCACCACACAGAGGGCTCCATGTCCCATTTCAATTGTCACTATTCAGTCAAGCACCAAGTGGATGTCTAAAGCTAATAATAGCCTCCACATGTAATTTGAAATCTGTTAGAAGAGAAAAGGGACAATTTGAGAGACTCTCTCAACCTAACTTTATCTTTGGAAAGCAGACAATGATAAATCCACAAAAACCTTTATTTGTGGTACCAGATGTAATATTTATGGCTTTAAACTTTATCAAGCCCGGAGAGTTGATGCTAGGGGAGAGAAAGGCTGGGGGAAAAGTATATGTTCAGTTGAACATGCCTTCTGCAGTAATGATTATTGCTTATACAAACCCAACTCTCACTGGCATGAGAGGGGACATTCTTATACATCAATGATGGGCCTTCTTGGGGGTAGAGTCACAGCTCAACGTTAGGTTGCTTGCCTTGCATGCAGCTGACGCTGGCATCTCATATGTTTCCCTAAGCACTGCCAGAAATGACTCCTGAGCACAGAGCCAGGAGTTACCCCTGAGCATTGCTGGATGTGGCCCAAAACCCAAAAAAGAAAAAAATATATGAGGATTTCAATCTGGCAGAATCCTTTAGTAAAAGGAATACACTCATACACTAACTTATATGCACATACATATATATATATATATACATAAACATGTATACGTAAGTGTGTGCATTATTCTATATGTAGTCATTTTTGGACCTAAGAATTATATTTCTGGGTAGCTTGCTTAAGGAAATAATTCAAAATGTAGAAAATTTTCATGCACAATTCATAATCATTCTTTTGTTCTACTTGTTACAAAGAGAAGACCCAGCCTCATCTAATCTTTTGTCTGTATTTAATCTGGAAATGGCTTTTCTCCACTTTTCTCCAGTCAGAACTGTTATTTGGAAACATGAATTCAGAACTATAGATATTTTTTGCTACTGGGTAATTTTAATCTATATCCTTTCAATGAAGAAAGCTAGAAAAATATTTTAAAATATGAGTCCATAGAGGGCTAGAGTGATAGCACAGCGGGTAGGGCGCAGCCAACATGGCCAACCTGAGTTCGATTCCTCCACTCCTCTCGGAGAGCCCGGCAAGCTACCGAGAGTATCTTGCCCACACAACAAAGCCTGGCAAGCTACCTGTGACGTATTTGATATGCCAAACACAGTAACAAGTCTCACAATGTTACTGCGCCCGCTCGAGCAAATCGAAGAACGGGAGGACAGTGATACAGTGACAGTGAGTCCATAGAGATACTAAAGGAGAAAAGTGTTGTTATTTTAGAGGTATCTCTTTATATCAGTTACTTCCTAAGTGCGAAGAGGAAAATGTACCTCCTCAATGAAGGATCTCAATCGTGTTGGGTCGCCAACATGATTCAGTGAGCAAACACAACCTAATAAATAATAGCTAGACATCCAAGGAAAATGGTTCCTGATATGTTTCAGTAGGAAGAAAAAAGCTTTGTGTCTTAACTACTCTCTCAGAAAAAGCTTAACCTGGACCTTATGAAATTGTTCCACCTCACAGTAGCATCATGAGTAGCATCATGAGAAGATAATCAGATGAAGCAGGTGAAGTCTCATTGAATAGTTCATGACATAGGGGAACATGATGGGAGGCTATTCTAAAAAAACAAGTCAAAGACATAAGGACCAAAAGCAACACACAAACCATGAGTAAATTCTGCTTGAAAAAAATAGGAACCAGAGAGATAGCACAGGAGTTAAGGCACTTGCCTTGCCTTTTGAATCTCTGGCACACATAAGATGAGCACTGGCAGGGGTCATCCCTGAGCACAGAGCTGAGCATCACCAAGAGTCCCTGTCTCCCCACAGAAGGAATTGTAATAAAGTATACTTTGATATGTAGATATGAATAGTGTAGATACCAGATTATATTAGGTAACTATTATTAACTGTTTTATTTTGGGCAGGTGTAGGATGACATTGCTTTGTCCCTTTCTCCTTTGTCTCAAGGAGCTTAGGTTTATCAGGTTACACCCACCACGGTGCTCCAGAGTCACTCCCATTCCTTTGTTTATCTGTAACCACTTCTCTATGCTCTCTTCCCCAACCAGTTAATCAGCTTTTTCCCCCTAATCAGACTCTGTTAATTTGTAAGGTCAGATCCTCCTACGACATTGAAATTGTATTGTAAGTTAATATTGCCTTTCTCCTCTCCTTATGTCTTTTGAATAGTTTACTTTAAAGCAATGTCCTTTTTGTATAGAAACAGGAAGACCATTAATATTATGCTTTGTAATTTAGGATTTAATTGACTTTGAATATTATTCACTCCTGGGCATCTGCTTTCTTGACTTAAGCCTCAGTTGCCCTTGGTTCCTAGCACCCCAAAAGCAGGGTTCCAATGAGGGACTGAACGGACCCAGGGCAAGCGGTGAGCTATCCTGGCATCGAAATGAGCCAGGCCAAAATGCACGATTCTTAACTATAAGTTAAGAGCTTGATCATAGACAAATGCTGTCATGATCCAAAAGTAACGACAAGATTAGGACCCTGCTAGGGATAGAAAAGACTATCTGGCCTGAGTACTGTAGTCTTGAGATTGAGATGGCCCTGAGGGGACAATTCTATAAGTTTAAGATATTTTTTACTGTATCCATACAAAATGATTTATATTATGTCTGCTTATATGTTTGTTGGACAAGGAGAGGAGAAACACACCCAGGGGATTCTGCTCTAGGATGGGTCGATCTGATAATGAGAATCTGTCCTAGAAGTGGCTTTCCCCAAGGGAAAGAATTCTACCCCTATTGATTGTGACCACATTTATGTGTAATCGTTACCCCAACCCCTCATGCTTTGGGATTTAACTAGACCGTATTCAGATTCCAGAGTGAGAAGGAAAATGAAGGGGGATCGAGGAAATTGAATTAGCATGGGGGAGGAAGAAGCAGGAGAATCAGAGGAGAATGGAGATGGGATTGGAATAAACTGCAACTGACACCAACCAGCCTGGTCCTCGTTTCCTTCCTTCTCCTTCCCATTGCCATCGACCTTCCTGGGGTGGGGGAAGCGGCGTGAGACTACAGAACATAGGCAGCGGGAGAGATAGACCACAGGCGCTGCCACTGCTGCTGTCTTTTTTGAGTTTACACGGGGGGTCACACCTGATGGTGCTCAAGACTTTCTTCTGGTTCTGCACTGAGGGATCATTCCTGGAGGGCTTGGGAGACCATTTGGGGTGCCATGGATGGAGCTTGGGGTGACTGCATGCAAGGCAAAAATACTCTACCCACTGTTTAACCTCTTTGCTCCCAACTTCTTATAGATGATGATGGCATTTTGTCATGTAAGATAATATTCATATTCTTAGAAGATGCAGTAAGGAATATTGAAACATAAAATGCCATATTGCCTATAATTTACTCGAGTCAATATATGTATGTGTTATGCCACCTAATCGGATAACATTAATAGAGAAAAATTATAGGTAAAGGTAAAAGGTAAAGGCCCTCTCGTTGATCGTCGATTTGCTCGAGCGGGCCCAGTAACGTCTCCATTGGAGACTTTGTTGTTACTGTGTCTGGCATATCGAATACTCTTGCCGGGCTCTCCGAGAGGGGCGGAGGAATCGAACTCAGGTCAGCCATGTTGGCCGCTTGTAAGGCGAACACCCTACCACTGTGCTATTGGGCGATCTGGCTGCGACATCTGTCACCCCATTGATCACCAGGGTTGATTCGGCTGATCTGGCTGGCTAGGCGGGTGTCCCCTTCCTCCCTCACCGCTCCATGTGCGTCCCTCCCGAAGCTGCGCGCTCGGTCAAAGAGGACGGCCTTCCCCGATAGAGACGGACCGGTCTTCGGTCGAGGGTATACGAGTAGCTGCGCTCCCCTGCTAGAACCTCCAAACAAGCTCAAGAGAAAAATTATAATGTGTTGAATATATGTGAAAGACATATGGCTGATCATTTCCTATTGTTTTTACCTAGCTGCACATTTCAGTTTTTAAATGAACACAAGTTGATTAAAATCACAATAACTAAGATGATGAAATGAACAGAAACTTTCTCAAAGAAGAAATCCGAATGGCTAAAAGAAATGGCACACAAGAAAATGCTCTACATCACTAATCATCAGGGAGATACACATCAAACAACAATGAGATATTATCTCACCACAGAGACTGGCCCACATCCAAAAGAACAAAAACAACCAGTGTTGGTAAGAACCAACCAGTTGTGGGGAGAAAGGAACTCTCCTTCACTGCTGGTGGGAATCCCAACTGGTTCAGCCCTTTTGGAAAACAGTATGGATGATTCTCAAAAAATTAGAAATTGAGCTCCCATTTGACCCAGCAATACCACTCCTGGGAATATATCCCGGAGAGGCAAAAAAAGTACAGTTGAAACGACATCTGCACCTGTATGCTCATTGCTGCACTGTTCACAAGAGCCAAAATCTGGAAAAAACCCAAGTGCCCAAGAACAGATGACTGGCTAAAGAAACTTTGGTACATTTACACAACGGAATACTATGCAGCTGTTAGAAAAGATGAAGTCATGAAATTTGCATACAAGTGGTACTACATGGAAAGTATCATGCTAAGTGAAATGAGTCAGAAAGAGAGGGACAGACATAGAAAGACTGCACTCATCTGGGGAATATAAAGTAACAGAATGGGAGACGAACACCCAAGAATAGTTGAGATAAATACCAGGAGATGTGCTCCATGGCTTGGAAACTGACAGCTCAGGCTGGGGGGAAAAGGCAGCTCAGATAGAGAAGGGAACACCAAGTAAAGGGTGTTTGGAAGATTCACTCAGGATGTGAGATGTGTGCTGAAAGAAGACTATAGACAGAACATGATGGCCACTCAATACCTCTATTGCAAACCACAATATCATAAAGGAAAGAGAGAGCAAAAGGGAATGCCCTGCAACAGAGACGGGTCAGGATGGGGGGGATGGGGTGGACGGGTGAGAGGGCTACTGGGATCATTGGTGGTGGAGAATTAGAAAAAAGATTAAAAAATTACATTGATTAAACTGTGACTTATCTATTTTGAAAATACAGTTATTAATAACATTTGCTTAGATAGATGACTGCTTATTATAACACCAAGTAAGATAAAAAAAAAAAAGTTCACCTGAAATTTTGCTCCATGGTTTGGAGGCCAGCCACGCATGCTAGGGGAAAAGGGAGCTCAGATAGAGAAGGGGGCACCAAATAGAGGGTGTTGGAAGGATCCTCCCAGGATGGGAGAAGCATGCTGAAAGTAGACTATAGACCAAACATGATTGCCACTCAATGCCTCTTTTGCAAACCACAACACCCAAAAGGAGAGAGAGAACAAAAGGGAATGCCCTGCCACAGAGGCAAGGCAGGATGGGGGAGATGGGGGGGTGGGAGGGATACTGGGACTCGTGGTGGTAGAGAATGGGCACTGGTGGAGGGATGGGTATTTGATCATTGTATCACTGAAACCCAAGCACAAAATTTGTAAGTCTACAACTGTACCTCATTGTGTTTCACTAATAAAAATTTTTTTTAAAAAAAGTTCACCTGAGGACACAGGATGATCTCACTGTATAATTAATTAAATAAAATCTATACAAGTTATGAATAAATCAAACATTGCAATAATTTTCTTTGGATGATTTGCATCTGAATATCTTCTTTTCTACATTTTTATGAATTGAGGTTTTCAAAGAGTTAAGGGAATGAGGTGATGGCGGCGTAAGGGCAGATAACTGTACCATTTGCTGCTTTACACTGTTTTTAAAATTATAAAAAGAAAATAACATAAATTTCCTATAAATGCCTATTACATGCTCTATCTTAAAAAAAATCTTCACACCAAAGATTTAGTCTTTCCCCTCTGCTTGGGAAAATATCAATTAGTCACAAACTCTGTAGGTGATTGGTGTGTCTAACCAGCCTCCTTAGCTGAGCTGTGAAACTCTGGCTGACAGGAATGTGTCTCATTCATTGCTGATCTCTTAGTTCCTCGCATGCAAGTGTGTATTACGGTAACTGCTGGAAATTGTTTCTCATGCTGAACTTGAGACACAGAAATGTCTTTTTAAAAAAAATTTCAGTCACACTACTTGCAACTTACTTGGGCTACTTAACTGCCAATTTTCAGGTTTAACTTGTGACAGAAACATCCTTTCCCCCCATCTTCGGAAGGAGTGGTTTAACACTTGCTTTTTTGTACAAAAGCACATATAAAATGTGCTGTGTAACGGTCTCATGAAGAACATGTTCAGTATACATTCTCTATCCTTCTACCCAGTCTTTAGCAATCTGATTGGAACTGTTTTCACTTACTATGAGGACAGACACACTCCACACTAGGAGGGTGCAATCCAGTTGTCTACGTTACATGGTGCCCATAGGCAGATTAGCAGCTTTAAAATGTGGCCAAACAAGGGGCAGTGCTCATCATGAGAGCCTTCCGGGGCCACTGATTGGAACAGGGGGGCAATGACTATGGGGCTGATGGTATGCACCTGGTGGACCCTCGCTGGGATCCCTCTGGCACTGCATGTGATCACCCAGTCCCATGTACTCATTTTAAAGATGTGTGAACTGACGTCTTAGAGCTCAGAAATGACAGGAAGAGACAGAAAAAAAGGGACTCACTTGAGGCAGAAGTTTTTCATCACTCTTACTCTGGCATGGTCTATCTTCCTACCACAAAGGGAGAAGGCCACTGGTACTTAGCTTTTGCTCTGGTAACTGGTTCCTTAAGACTAAGGGGATGAGGGACAGCAGGACTTTACCTCACTGTAGGCCAAAGCAGGGTCTCATGGCCAGACTTTGACCAGTAACTGTTTAGGTGAGGAAGGGAGAATCAATCCTTATTTTTCCCTCAGATTTTCAAAGACAATCATAAATTGAAAATAAGAGGATGGATTCTCTCTGTTGAAAATAAAGAAAGATAGTTTCCTTCCTTCCTTTTCCCTTTTTGGTTTTTGAGCCATACCCAGTAGTGCTCAGGGCTTACTCCTGGCTGCCAGAGATGGAACCCTGGTTGGCTGTGTGCAAGGCAGGCACCCTACCTGCTGTACTTTTGCTCTGATCCCTCCCCTTCTTTTTTCTTAGGGTGTTCATACTTTAGAAAACTTGTCGTTGTAAGCCCTCTATCTTCCTTTAAAGTGTATATAAACCCCTTTGAATAATAGACAGAACTTTTGTCTTTAGTGTCCAGGAATGCCTTCATAAAGAATCCTATTTATTTATTTAGTTAGTTAGTTTGCTTTTTGGGTTACAACCGGCGATGCACAGGTGTTACTACTGGCTCATGCACTTAGGAATTACTCCTGGCAGTGCTCAGGGGACCATATGGGATGCTGGGAATCGAACCTGGGTTGGCCATGTGCAAGGCAAATGCCCTACCCACTGTGTTATTGCTCCAGCCCCAAAGGGATTATCTTTAGAACGAATACATTAGAACTGGAGAGACAATACAGGGTTTTGGAGCTTACCTAGCACCCCAAAACCCATTCAAATCTCTAGCATCACCCATGGTTCTAAGCACCCCCAGGGATTACTTCTGAGCACATAGTCAGGAATAGTTCCTAAGCACATTTGGGTCAGCTCACCCGCCCCTATCCCACATCTCAACCCCAACTCAAAGTTCATACTACAGGACATGGAAGACATCTCTCCCAGTTTAATGTGAAGGAAGGCACCTAACTTCAGGGGTGCCAGCTCCCTTTGCAAAACAGCCTCGTGTCACTACGAAAAGTTTGTTTTTCTTCTGGATAAAGCCAAGAGGAGCAACAAGCTAACCTAAGATGGGCAGGTGAATCTAGGGTGATCTATGTGAAACAAATGTCCAGTTTTATTACATAAGGATCAGTTGTTTATCTTGAGCACATGCCTGTAATAAATTAGATTTGCTTCATTTTACAAAGGGTGGGATTTATTACTGTCACTGCTATCTCAGTGGGTGACCTATGATATACATCACCTTCTGGTATAATGCTTAATCAGCAATAAATCTGCTTTCTTTCTCAGGTTGAAAACTTCTGTGGAAAGGTTTTCTGAGTTGAAGAAAAATTTCATTTTTACCCAGTTTTTTTATTGAGGCACTATGATTTACAACACTGTGATTTATAGTGTCACAGTGCTACCGATTTACAATACTGTGATTTGCAATACTGCAACTTACTGAGGCACTGTGATTTACAATACTGTTTATGATAGAGTTTAATGATAGAACTGTTAAAGACAGAATAACATTCTCAAAATGTTCTAACACCACATCTACCACCAACATCAGATATCCCTCCAAGTTCCTAAGGTCCCCTCCCATCTCCACGACTTTCTTGGTAAGCTCAATTCTGTAGGTTAATTCTCAGACCATTATCATTTAATTTTTAGTTTTAGTTCCCCAAAGAGATGCCCCTCAAGACTGAACTTACATGGGATGATTTTGGATGACCCCAGTACCAAATTTCCTGTTCCTTCTATTTCTTATAGCCCTCAGCCGCAAGAGGAAGCACTGCAGAATGGTGAAGACCAGACTGTATGGGTTTGCATTCCAGTTCTTGACTCTCTCCTTTTTTAATTTACAAAGATCATACCCAGCAGCCCTGGGTGGGGGGCACCAGAAATATACCTGGCGATGCTGGTGAACAAGTACCTCACACAGGCCTGTGCACCACCACTTGTGCTATATGTCTGGCTCATGAGTTCATCCTCTAACCTACCTGTGTAACATGAGTCACGTTACTTAACCTCTTTATGCCTTATTTCTTAAATGCTTATTGATGCTATAAATATATTTGGGATCTTTTTGCAGACAACAGACAACTGAGTTTATATATAATATAGATTACATAATATAAATATATTATTATAAGATATGTTATAGTATATTATATATACATGTATAGTGAATGGAAGTGTGGAAATAATTGAAGACTATCAGTAGAGAATATTTATCTCTGAATGCTACATCCCTTTCAATCTCATTGATCAAATAGATCATCCCTGCTCTCTTGAGAGGAGAAAGGGGTTGCCTAAGAAAAAGGGAAGAAGAAACTTCTTTGCTAGCAGAGTTTGGGGTCGGCATTCCTATAACCATGCCACACAGCAGTGCGGGAAGAAAGAACGCTGCCTCTCCCTCTATCACCTTCTTGAGGCAGATTTTCAAAGATGAATCACTTTTTAAATTGCTCTGAGTTTGAGGTAGAAGAAATGAAAAGAGATGGAACTGCTCACACTAGTCAGGACTGTATGTTTCATTTTCAGAAGTGTTAAAGAAAATCAAGGTCATGGACCTCAGACCAAGCCAAAAGGATAGAAAAACCGACCAGAGAGATTGCAAGTGTGCTGAAATAGGAAAGTCTTAAGGCAGTTATACAATCTTCAAATTCTTCCTTCTCGGCAGAACTTTTACCTTCAAAGATTGCGTTATTTCAAGGAGTTGGACCTGATGTTCATAAAATAACTCATGATTTGTAAATCTACAACTGTACCTCATGGTGTTTCACTAACAAAAATTTTTTAAAAAATGTAAATGATGGAGAATGGGCATTGGTGGAGGGATGGGTATTGGATCATTGTATAACTGAAACCTAAGCACAAAAATTTGTAAGTCTACAACTGTACCTCATGGTGTTTCACTAATAAAAAATTTTTAAAAAATAAAATAAAACAACTCATGTAGAAAACAACAAGTCCCTTGTCTGACCCCGCCCCCAACTGCCCCCATCACTTACTGTGAGTTCTTTGCTTTTAGCAAAAGGCCACCAGCCTCGCACACGCTTCTGCTGGAATATGGAGATCTTGTTCTCCTCATCTGCATTTTCAAATTTGTTAAGGTCACAGGCTTTGGCAGACTTGGCTGCTCGAGGAAAACTATTGAGGTTCATTTCCAAGGTTCCTGTAAAGAATATGTTAACAGTTACAGAAGGATGTTTGCAATTCCTCCTCTGGGACCACAGAGATAGTCCAGGAGGCAAAGCCTTGTGTGCAGTGTACATGGTCAGCCCCGGCATTGCATATGGTCTCCCTGAGCATCACCAGGGAGAATTCCTTACCACAAACAGGAATAGCCCCTGAGTACCACTGGGTGTGGCTCAAATTTCCTTTAATGAAGAAAATTAAAAATCAAATCAAATTTATTGCTCGATAACATTCATTCATTCATCCACTCTCACTTGTCAGTCTTTCTATTGCACAATGAGTCACTAGCATGGGCTGGTGGAGGAAATATAGACATACCCCAGACATGTATGGGCCCTTTAAAGTGTTTGTGCAGTGGTATTAGGTAGAAGATAAGGGCAGACTCCATTATGTCACTTTCAAGTGTTTCAAGTGTCTTTCTCTGCTCCCTGAGTACAGCCTATGTTATATCCCCATCCTCTGAGATTTCCAAAGTCTTAGTTTAGATGAGTTTGTGAGAACCTTCTACCCCATCAGAACTTTCTCCTCCAAGTCCACAAAATTCCAGATTAAGAAGAAAGTCTTCTTCTTGGTCTTATAGGTCCTCTTTAGGATAGATACTCTGAGTGAATCTCAACAATGTACTTTCAATGAGGGGCTATACGGCTGAGTAAGAAAATATCATGACTATGGGGTCCTGGTTGTCACGCCCACAAACTGCCTCCAGGTGCCATTTAAGCACATTGATGGCCATGATCCAGAGACTCACAAATGAATCTCAGAACTGAGCTCACTGTTTCTGGACCATAATTATTTAAAATTTTAAAATTTCATGAGTGCACAGCCGCAATATCTCACGCTATTCATAACAAGCAATACAAAATAAATTATCTAGCATCTGTTTGTTGGGCAGGCTTGAGTGGTGGTGGGAAGATGTAATGGTGGTGGGATTGGTGTTGAAATTTTAAATCTAATCCATTATTGTGAACAACTTTATGAAATAAACTTTAAAAAAAAATACCATGAGAGATCAATAACACTTCCTTGTTACAAAAAATGAGAAAAAATAAGAATAAAGGTCCTTGCTTCCACTCTCTAAGAGTTAACCAGTTCTCTATGAGTCATTTCTTTCTCTTGTGTCAATCTTTTCTGTCCTTTTGCCTATCTGACTTCTTTCTTCCTCTACATATAGTTAAAAATGTATTTTACAGAAAGGAGGCTTTGTCTCTATCCTAATACTCAATGCAAGCTGTCCAAATTCTCAACTAATCAAATATTTTTAATTGCTTAAGGGTTTTGGTGTCTTGGGCTATACTTAATGTGAAAAAACTATCTTATAGTCTACACAGGTCCCAACACTCTTTGAGGTAGCACTGTAGAACTGTCTTCCTGTTGTTCATTGATTTGCTTGAGTGGGCACCAGTACTGTCTCTGTTGTGTGACTTATTGTTGTTGTTTTTGGCATATTGAATGGGGAGCTAGCTAGTTTCTGCTGTGTGGTCGGGATGCTCTCCGTAGCTTCCAGGGCTCTCTGAGAGGGATGGAGGAATCGAACACAGGTTGGCCATGTGCAAGGCAAACGCCCTACCTGCTGTGCTATCTCGAAACTAAGGCACAGAAGAGTCTCTTAATTAGCATAAAGTTTAATTGCTTCTTGGTGGGGCCAGAGTGATAGAACAGTGTTTAGGGCAGTTGCCTTGCATGTAGCCAACCTGGGTTCGATCCCTGGCACCCCAAATGTCCCCTGAGTCCACCAAAAGTGATCCCTGAGTACAGATCAGAGTATGCCCTGAGGACTGCCAAATGAGGCCCCAAAAGAGACATATTTTTCTAAAGATCAAATTCAGTCTGAACATATATCCTTCACCTTATGAATGCCCCATGACTATTCACCCAATCCCCTTGCTAATGGCTAGTTGGAGTGCTTCCAATTCTTTGCTATCATAAATAGAACTGAAATTATTATTTTGGCTGCTAAATCAGACCAAGTGCTCCAAAAGCCGGGACAAAACCTCTAACATTATTATGAGCTTGTTCAAGTCATCAGCTTACCCAGAAAGTCATCTGAGGACAGCCTTTCAAAATCCCAAACTTGAAGCACCAATACAGCTGGTGTCTTACACTCCATCTTCTCTAAGGAGAAGATGTTCTCCCTCTTGGTTATAACCATTTGCTTCTCAGCTGGGAGATACTGAAATGGAAACAGGAAGCGCCAGTTGAAGTTCCCCTCTCCTGTTAGGGAGTTATAGTGCACATCTGTCTCCTGCTTGTCATCTTCCAAACCTTTTATCCACCTGAATAGAGAAGAAAAAATATATTCAGATTTAAAATTATCATTGGTAAACATAAAGATTCAGGTGGAAGTTTCTACTGAATCCAAAGAAGGAAACGAACAGGCTCGATTTGGGCCTGCTTGGGGAAGCATCTTCAGTTGTTCTTGGGTAGATTGGAAATCTCATATGATAAAGAGGGAAAATCATGAAGATATGACATAAAAGTGTAGTTCATTTTCTCATCCCCCTGGGAGTCTCCTTTGGAAAGAGCACTTTCTCTGTTTCTGAGAATCAGAAGAATGATGTCTACCCTTGACAGAGGCCTGATAAATGGTCTGGTGTAGATCTGTGATGTCACGATTCTAAATTTGCCCTCTCCTGCCTGGTTCTAGGTCTCAAAACCTCAGAAAGTCTGTGTCCATAGGACACGAAATATACAAAGATTGCTTATATTCACCTAGATCCTAATTCTGATTTATGCCACTGACCAACTGTGTAGCCATGGATAAATTATCTAAGTTCTTTGTGCCTTTGTTTTGTCCTGGAAATGGAAACAATGATAGTATTGGGTTGATGTGTCTGTGCTGAAGAATTATGTAGATAATGTCTATAAACTGCTTGTAGACTCAAGATTATATATAATACTATTTTTCCTGAGTGTCATAAAGTTTTCTTCCTCTTTTTCCAGCATACAAGAACCTACAATGAACACATTTTCCCTGAGTATTTTATCCATGGTGAATTAATTATTGAGGAAACAAATGGCTTCCTTTCAAACAAATTAATAGTGCCCAGCCATTTGCTTTATAAAATCAGGTATTATTGCCCCAGTGTAGATGAGAATAAAGACTTGTCTCTTTCCAGAGAAGTGGTATCACTTGAGGCAAAGAAGAAATTATCTACCTTATTAAATTAGTACATTTATGGTACCTTATATCAGGCAGGGCTGGAGTGACAGCACAGCGGGTAGGGCATTTGCCTTGCATGCAGTTGAGCCGGGTTTGATTCCTTCATCCCTTTCGGAGAGCCCAGCAAGCTACCAAGAGTATCCCGTCCACATGGCAGAGCCTGGCAAGCTCCCCGTGGTGTATTTGATATGCCCAAAACGTAACAAGTTTCACAATGGAGACATTACTGGTGCCTGCTTGAGCAAATCAAAAAACAACGGGAGGACAGTGCTACAGTGCAATAACAGGCAAATAGTGGGCCAGACATTAGGGGAGTGTCAGGGAGCACAAAGATTACCTTGCCTTCATGGAGTTACAATCATAGAGGGAAGAGGATGGAGGACATAGGTGGTTAGCAGAAATCATCAGAGAGATGTGAGAAAAGTTGTCCTATGGAAGAAGAGGAGATGAAACACTCTGAAAAGGTAAAAATTCAGTGTGCTTGGACGGTAAAAGCAAAGGGGATTATTGACAAGTAAGATGAGGCTGAAGAGACAGGCAGGAACTGATTGTTAGCAATATTGGGAATTTGGGTCTTTGCCTAGAAGAATATAGGATGTGATTGGACAGCACTGAAATGATTATTTTGCATTTTGAAAGGATAATTTAGGTTTTAACACCGAGAAAAATTATTGGAAGCAACACAAAGTGATCAATCCATATTGGTCTTGGTATCTTAAAGATTCTAGCAAGATAATGGAGAAAAAGACTTATGATGATCATGTGGTGAAGATGGAGAAAATAGACAATGTTGATAGTAGTTTTTGAAGTAATATAGACAAAATTTGATTTCTAACTGTAAGTGCTAATATCGTAGTACTGTAGCACTGTCCTCCCGTTGTTCATCGATTTGCTCAAGCAGGCCCAGTAACGTCTCCATTATGAGACTTGTTGTTACTGTGTTTGACATATCAAATATGTCACGGGTAGCTTGCCAGGCTTTGCTGTGTGGGCAAGATACTCTCGGTAGCTTGCCGGGCTCTCAGAGAGGGGCAGAGGAATCGAAATCGGGTTGGCCATGTCCGCCGTGTGCAAGGCAAATGCCCTACCACTGTGCTAAGACCTCAAATCAGCACCTGTACAACTTAAAAACTAGAAAAAGAACAAATTAAAGTTAAGACAATCAGAAGGAAGAAAATAATAAAGATTATAGTTGAGACAATTAAAATTGAAAGATGAAAAGCAATGAAGAAAACCAGTGAAGCCAAAATGTGGCTTCTTAAAAGATAAAGAAATTGACAAATATCTAGTAAATTTATGAAGAAAAAAAGATAATTCAAGTCACCAAAATTATAAATAGAAGTGGAGACAGTACTAAGTAAAGAGGACTATAAAACAGTACTATGAATAGCTTAATCACAACAAATTAGATACCTTAATGTAAAGAACACATTCCTAGAAACACAAAACTCATAAAGACTAAACATATCCGATACACAGGGAAATGTCTGGACAATGAAGTTTCCTTACTTGTTCCATTGCTTAAAAAAGACTAAATTAAATACCATATAAAAGCTAACTTAAACTAGATCAAATGCTTTAATATTATTCCTAAACTATAAAGCACTCAGAAGAAAACAGAGGAAAGTTTCATGACATGGATTTGGCATTGATTCTTCAATATTATTATTCAAGAATATGTAGCAAAAGAAAGAAATAGACAGATCAGATTACATGAAAACTAAAAGAAGTGTGCATCAAAAGAAACTAACAATATAGTAAACAGGACAATATAAAGGACATGGAATATATTTTCAAAATTTTATCTGATAAGCTACTCATAACCAGAATACATAGAGAACTCGTAAGACTCAGTAGTAGTAGAACTACCCAATTAAAAAAATGATCAAATGACTTGAATGTCTATACCTCTTTCCAAAAGAGATGTATGAATAGAAAGTGATTACATGAAAAGATGTTCAACACTGCCAACCATTAGGGAAATCCAAATCAAAACCACAAACAGAAACCATTACTAAAGAAAGCAACAATTGTTGGTAAAGATGTGGAAACTCTAACTTTCATATGCTGTTGATATGAATATAAAATAGTACAGCGACTGTGGAAAACTCTATGGTGGTTCCTAAACATTGGAGATATATATATATACATACATGTATATATATATACATACATACATCTGTATGTGTGTATGGATATATATGTATCGCAGATTTTTGAAGAGATATTTACATACACATATCACTATTATTATATCACAGTAATTAAGCTTTGGAAGCAATCCAAATATCTATCAATAGGTGAGTGGATAATCAAAACATGATATAAACATACAACGTAGCCTGCCTTCAAAGGAAGAAAATTCAGACATGTGCTGCGACATGGAGAAATCTTGATGCTGAGTGATCTAAGCCAGTCACAAAAAGAGAAAACTGTATGATTTCTCTTATATGAAGCACCTGGAGTACTAAGTCACAGAAACAAAGTACAAGGGTAGTTAATATGGGCCAAAAGTAGGGTTGGGGAAATGAGGATTATTATTCAACGGGTAAAGAACCTCATTGTCACTGTCATCACTGTCATCCTGTTGTTCATCGATTGCCTCGAGCAGGCCCCAATAATGTCTCCTTAGTCCTAGCCCTGAGATTTTAAGAAGTGCCACATTCGAGGCTCTTTCAGGGTGAGGAGAATGAGACCCATCATTGTTACTGGTGTTTGGCATATTGAATACACCATGGGGAGTTTGCCAGACTCTGCAGAGGCAAAGAACTTCAGTTTCATTTATCTAACTTTTGGTTTGGGGCCACACTGGTGGTGCTCAGGGGTTATTCCTGGCTCTGAATTCAGGAATTACTCCTGATGAGCTTTGGGGACCATATGGGGTGTGGGGATTGAACTCAGGTCAGCCAGGTGCCAGGCAAGCATCTTCATTTTCTGTTTCAGAAGCCAATTTATCTTGGGTTATGCTACTTCCATTTGTCTTTATTTATAAGCACTTAACTCCCTCCCAGTATTCTTACCCTGAACTGAACCTCTGGACATGTTTTGACTATAAAGTATGTTGGCAATATGAATTCCGAAGGCAGAATGTTTCTTGTTTGAGTGAGGAAATCAGTTACAAATATAAGGCTGAAATGAGTTTACATCTTCTGAGATGAATTTTATCTGAGAGTAGTATATATTTCAATTTCTTTATATCTGTTTCTCCACCAACTATTCTCTCTCTCCAACTGAGGCTAAAATAAAATCTTCAAAAATATTTTGTGTCAAAATAAATATGTAAGAAAGAGCTATAAAATGTTTAATACCCCGAGTCCTAGTTTGTTCTCTCCATTAGCAGAAATAGCAACTTTAAATGTCTAATTTTTAGCTTTTTCATTAGTCTTCAATCTTCTGAACATAAAAGATGTCACTCCAAAATTTTAGTTATTTTACGTTCAACTGAAAGAGATATTTGTGTAACAAAATTTCCTCACAAAAATTGTTTCCTAAGATAATAGTTATTTAAAATGAACAAAATATTTGACAGAATTATCTAACAAAGTTTGTAAGATGTGGGTGGAATATTCTCCATAAGGCATGGGTCAGATGAGTCAAGTGACATTACCCTTTAACATAAATATCACTTGATTTTTGTCCTGTGAAGAAATTCTCATCTTCTAAAATGACATCTTCCGTGTTCCAGATGGTTACTCTCAATTCATACCTGGGACAAAGAAAGACAGTATTAGTCTAAAGCCCTTGAAAAATAAGAGGTAATTATGTTAAGTAGGAAAGGTAATGGAAATATTATTTAGGTCTACAGTGTATTTCTGCTTGAAGTAACCATGCTGTACATTTTAAATATATGTAATTTAGATTTCTCAAAAACTCTCATTGAAGCTTATTGACTCCTTTAACTTCACTAAGCTGAAAAAAAACTTCAACATTTTGTTTATTCTATCAAAAACTTCCCCCAGAAAGCAACCTCAGAATCATGAATACAGATTCTATTCCTGTTGACCAATATTTTTCTGGATATTGAATCTCAAAAACTACCACTAGACATCTGGGACCAATATTTCATTTCCTACCACTTCACCGCTTGAGCAAATCGATGAACAACGGGAGGAAAGTGACAGTGACAGTGACCACTTCTCCATCACCACCACTCATTCCTCTAACTAGCCAGGTGGAAGTGAGGTCAAGTGAGATCTGTTGTCAAGTGCCAATTGATAAATATAATTAATGTATCAGAATTCAAGATCAATTGCTATGCTCTTTAAGTCTGCTACCATAGTACCTCTCCCTTAACAAAGGACTGCAACTGACTTACCCTTTGGGTTTTCTTGGTGAAATGTCAACAGGAGGTCCTGGCTGAGTCATATCTTTGGGAAACATGTCCACCCACATCTGCAGGCGGCCCTGTTTAAGAAAAGACCTCCTTTAGCTTGGAGGGAGGAGAAGCACCTGAGAAAATGAGGGCTCATAGCTAAAAAAGATCTCTTTAAAAGACATGGTTATCAGGTACAATGTGGGAGTTTTACACATATTTAGAACATTATGTCTATTATGTCTTTGCTGATAGCCTACATTTTTATTACAAACTGGAGTATGCATAAGAATGTGCGCAGTAGAAATGATCATAGAATCCATGGACCTTCTCCCTATCTGATCTCTCAAATTTCTTCCAAGAATGTGAAGTCTGATGTATGGAGTCCATGGAAATGGATGGGGACTCTTGTTCTATCACTAGTTAATCATAAGCCTTCAGATTGTTTCTTTGACTTCCCTAAGCTTTTCAATATTTATGACTAACCCTGACGTGTGATTGGTTTAAGAAATCATAAAGATAGGGGCAGGCTACTCAATGCCTCTTTTGCAAACCACAACACCCAAAAGGAGAGAGAGAACAAAAGGGAATGCCCTGCCACAGAGGCAGGGTGGGATGGGGGGATGGGGGGTGGGAGGGATAAACAGCAGGGGAAGGGTAAACAACTCTTCACGAACCCCTGTTACCTGGTTCACAAATGATCGGTATCTGGCAAACATCTCATTAACTTTTTCAACGTTCCCACTGGGTAGATATTGCTATTTTTGTTTGGAATATGAAAAAATATTTTGTAGATGTTTACAAAGACAATACGTGTCAAAGTCTAGATTCAACCCTAGTTTGTTAATTCCACAGAGCCTTCTATTTCTACAAATTCCTAAGATTAAAACTATAGTACCATCTCTCAGGAGTGTCATTCTTCAGTATTTCCAAAGTTCCTTTGACATCAATATATCTATGAATTTTTAAGTTAATTAATTAATTTGTTTTGAGGACCACACTCGCTGATGCACAGTAGTCACACTGGCTTCACTCCTAGTGGTGCTCAGGGGATCACAGGGGATGCTGAGGACCAAACTTGGGTTGACGCAAATAAGACAAGCACCTTACCTGCTGTGCTCTCTCACCTGATCCTATCTTTTTCTTTCTTTTTTTTTTATTAGTGAAACACCATGAGTTACAGTTGTAGACTTACAAATTTTTGTGCTTGGATTTCAGTTATACAATGATCAAGTACCCATCCCTCCACCAGTGCCCATTTTCCACCACCACGGGTCCCAGTATCCCTCCCACACCCCATCCCCCCATCCCACCCTGCCTCTGTGGCAGGGCATTCCCTTTTGTTCTCTCTCTCCTTTTGGGTGTTGTGGTTTGCAAAAGAGGCATTGAGTAGCCTGCCCCTATCTTTATGATTTCTTAAACCAATCACACATCAGGGTTAGTCATAAATATTGAAAAGCTTAGGGAAGTCAAAGAAACAATCTGAAGGCTTATGATTAACTAGTGATAGAACAAGAGTCCCCATCCATTTCCATGGACTCCATACATCAGACTTCACATTCTTGGAAGAAATTTGAGAGATCAGATAGGGAGAAGGTCCATGGATTCTATGATCATTTCTACTGTGCACATTCTAAAGATTTTGTCAGCTCACACAACTAGATGAGTGATCAACAAGGGCTGAAATTATCAATGGAGATTTTATATGAAGGAAGTGGGGTTTCCACTGGAACAGTAAATATCTAGGTGAAGGATGAGTTTTACAAAAACAAAACCCCACAAAAAGCCTCAAAGCAACCTTTTTTTTTAAGGGTAAAGGTAAGTAAGACAACTTTAACGAGCATTTGAAAAGAAGTGAACCAATGAAATGCTGATTACTATAATGGTAATAATAATTACTATACCAGTCCTAGCGTTTTTAAAGATATATTATCATTTTTTAATATAATTCATAAATTATCTTTAACATAATTAAAGATATATTAACATTTACTTTTCACCAAAGAGTCAGGAAAAATAAAGGATTCCAGAAACCAAAAAACTTGAAATATTAGTAGTAATCTACAAAAGTAATTATAAGTTACCATTTATAATAAGGATTTATCCTTTTGAGATGTACTATCACCAGCTCTGTACCTCAATACTGCAGAAATAGATGTTTCTGCCCTTTCACCTTGGAGTTCTCTTGTTTTGTCTGAGTTACAGGGTGAGGGTCCAGAGAGAGACTTGAGAAGACAGGACTCAGCTTGTGATTTTGAACACAGTCTAGGGAGTCAAATTGCCTTGAGGACATATCAGTTCTACTGTTTGCAGGGTGAGAAACTTTGAGCAAATCACATAAACCCTCTGTATTACCATTTCCTCTTTTAAAATGAACACCAAAAATACTACATCATGAGGTTGTATTTAGAAAACAGGTGACTCCACCCACCCCTGTTTGTCTACAAAAATTCCAGGGTAGGCCAGCTAAATTAATAGGACCTCTTTTACTCTCAAGCTAGTCACAGTATGGAAGCACAGTTCTGTGATCATTTTAATAAGGTAATATATTTATATAAAAAGTCTCATAACTAAGAGACTTTTAACAAAATTTATCTCCTCTTCCTTTCTAACTCCTAATCTAAGATTATATTAAAAATAGCATAGTCAATTTCTTCCCCTCATTTCTTGTCAGTTCTTTAGATTAAGTTTCCACCAGTTGCTTCTCTTGAGAAAACTAGTGGGTTGTGTGTTTAGTAAGAGATTTTGGACAAGGTCTTGTCAATCTAATAGGTTTGGAAATTTCTAAATCAGAATTCTTCCAAAAGAGTTTGATAATTCAAATCATAAAAAGAAAAGGCTCAAAGGCCAAGACTGATTTTAGGGCGAGGTCCTCGATTTGCACTTTACTGGCACTTGGGGCTGAGTAATTCCTGGTTAGATGGGGCAAGGAAGCTGGCCTGTGTATGATTGATGATCAGTGGCATTCCTGACCCTTACCCACTTGATGCTAATAGCACCATCCACAATGACAACCAAAACTATCTCCTGACAATTTTAAATGTGCAGAGGGTGTTGATATTATTCCATTATCTATTTTTCCCTAAAATTAAATTTTAGGGTAAAAGATATGATTTTGGGGATAAAAAGTTTCTTGGGCCCACAACCATATTGCCCATTACCTGCTCCATTCCTGGTTTGTCCTTGTGGTACAGAGGTCGAGTTTCTATGTGTTCAGGAACCAGCCTGCACCCAACCTCCGTGATATTCTCCCAAGAGTGTAAAACCTTGAGGGCCAAGTGCTCATATGACTCCACTGTCTCATCTGCATGGAAGAGGGAAAATTATGGGGAGATTTGTCAGATGTGAGTTCTTGGAAAGGGGCAAGTGATGGTTATCACAGGATTCTTAACTTTCCTTTAATGTTCATGAGCACAACAGAGCATGGGGAGAGAGGAAAGACAGCCTAGGAGAAAAGGAAGAAAGGGAATGGGGGAAAGGTGGGAACAGGGGAGAAACTGAAAGTGGGAAAACTAGAAAGAGAAAGGGGGACATGGCAGTAGCACACTGGGCAGACAGGGTCCTGGAACATGGGCTCCTTTCACCCCAAAAGTGAATCCTTTAGAGACCATGAGTTATGAGTTAAAGGGTTGGCCTAGAGGTACTAGGGAAGGTGTCTCCTGGAGACATAAACCCATTTTTAAATTCTATAATGTAAGACAATCAGGTGACCCTAAGCAAGGTGTGGAAATGGGCCTAGAGGTTGTTTTGCGTCATTAAAGTAAACTTAACTTTTTACTCCTAAATTTATGGAGAACTTTCTGGCAAGTGCCATGAAGCTCCTCTGGAGAATCTACATTCTGGTGTCAGTGTAGGAGAGTTACTGCATATATAGGGAACTTTTGGCATGTGCCCACTCATTGATTTTCCCTTAGAGTCATTTTAAGGTTGTTTAGCATCTAAAAAGTAAAACAATTTTTCTTTTATAATCTGCATCATAGTAATATCAGAAATAAGGAAAATTATGTATTAGGAAACTCACGGTAGCATTCACTCTCTCTCTAAAGAATGGAGAATGAGCCCTCTGGCTACTCAATAAGCAGCTTAAACCATGATCCAAGAGATTCAGAAACGAATCTCTGAACCCAGTGGCTTTTAGCAGAAATCCCTCCAGATTTAATTATTAAGATTTCAGAATTTCAAAATCGCACAGCCACAATTATCAGCAATAGAAAACAAATTGTCTAATGTTGCCTTTTTGGCAGATGTGAGTGTTGGGGCAAAATCCCTAATAATAATGGTGGATCTGGTGTCGAAATATTGAATGTAATCAAAATAGAGAGTAATGTGGAGACCATCTGCCACACAAGTAGGCGAGGGGGTGGGATGGGGAGTATACTGGGGGTTTTGGTGGTGGGAAATGTACCCTGGTGAAGGGATGGGTGTTTCATCATTGTATGACCGAGACTTAAACCCAAAAGCTTTGTAACTGCTCTCACGGTGAATCAGTGAATTTTGTCACTGTCTTCCCGTTGTTCATCGATTTTCTCAAGCGGGACCAGTAACATCTCCATCGTGAGACTTTGTTGTTACTGTGTTTGACATATCGAATACGTCACAGGTAGCTTGCCAGGCTTTGCTGTGCAGGCGAGATACTCTCGGTAGCTTGCTAGGCTCTCCAAGAGGGGCGGAGATGTTGGCTGCGTGCAAGGCAAATGCTCTACCCACTGTGCTATTGCTCCAGCCCTTCAATAAATAAATTTATTTTTTTTTTAAAAAAAGGACTGGAATAAAATACAGACAAAGAACTCTGTCCTGAAATGGAATACTATCAGTGTCTTAAAGGACAGCAGAATCACCATAATGAGCTGAAAATAGAAAAAGACAGTTTACAAAACTTTATATGTATATATATATATACTTTATATGTATATATGTACTTATACTGTATATAAATTATATATATACTATAATTACAATTCTCTTCGAATGGTACACATTATATACAAACCTCTATAAGGAAATAAATCAGCGTGATCATATTTATCTCCAACTTAGGGGTTTACAAGTGGTTTTCATTATCCCTCTTAATTTTTCATATTCTCTGCCTGAGCATGCATTACTTTTTTGGTTGGAAGAGTTTTAGGTCACAATCTGTGATGCTCAGGGTCAACTCCTGGCTTACTCCAGCAGTGCTTGGGAGACCATATGCAGTGCTGGGGAGGAACCAGGATTGACTGTGTATAAATAAGGCAAGCACCTTCACCCCTGCCCTAGCTCTCCCACTCCACAGGTATTACTTTTATGAACAGTGATCGATGTCCCAGTCACAAAGGCCCAAGAAGCAAGACTGTCAAGAGAAGGGCTGTGTCAGCAGGACACATGTGAGCAGTTACCAGTGTCCTCTTCGGTGAAGGTCGTTTTTCCAGAGAAGACCTGGCATCCTATCTGTATTTTTCCAGGGCTAAAATGTGGTCCATCCAGCTTGTTGTCTTTGCAGAGCTTGGTGAGAATTTCAGTGGGTTTGGACGTATCTCTCCAGGCATTGTATCCTTCTCTGGAAGTAAAGGAAGGGCAGCTAGAACCCCTGTGCCCTGCACTCAGAATTCTGCCCGAATTTGATCTTTTTGGTTTCCTGAAGATCCCACTGTATGTTCTGCTCTCCTGAGGCCACAGTCTGTTTTGTTTTCCTTCTCTCTATTCTGCTCAGTACCTCAGCACGGGCATAGCTGTGAGGAAATACAGGACTTCTAAAGAGCATGGCATACAAATAGTAGGCAGATAGTTTTACTTTTCTTTAAAGGAATATACATCACTTTTCAAAATTGAAGGTCAGTGGATTATTTAAAAATTGACCAAGGACAGTGCACTAAGCATATTCTCAATGCTATGCAACTAAGACCTCTATCTAGTTCCAAAGTATTTACATCACAAAAAAGGGAAACCTGGAACTCATTAACGTAGTTAGTCCCCTACTTCTAGCTCCTGGCAACTATAAATATTTTTCCATTCTCTGTGGATTATTTTGCAGGAAGTTTCTGTTTTGCCTTTGTTCTACACCAAGCAGAATAACTGAGGGAAATCAAAGCTCTTTATTCGATTTTTGTTTGTTTTTGTCTTCTGGTAACATACAGTGGTGCTCAGGACTGGCTTGATACTCAGGAATTACTCTGGGCAACATGTGGGGGACCATATGTGATGCCGGGGATGGAACCTGGGTCAGCCATGTGCAAGGAAAATGTCCTCCCTGCTGTACTACTGCTCTAGCCCAAGTTACTTATTCTGAAAGAAAAAGTCAAGCTTATCCTTTCATTCCTCTGGCTCTTTCTTCCCACCCCCTACACTCCACATGCCAAACCATATTGTGGACTCAAGACACAGCAGAAAGTTTTGAAGTATGGTGTCTTTAATTGGTGATACTCTTGGTAGTGAGTATCACTACTTCTATATATTTCCAACTTCTCTTAAAATCTAGCTGTTTGCTTCAAAATTTTAACTTGCAGTGAAACCCTTCCTGAGTGTCATGACTAAGATAAATTCAGATGTCACTGCTCATTAGGACAGAAGCGTTATTGGCATTTAACTTTCTCAAGCTTTAAAAAAAATCAAAACATGATTATAAAACAGTTTTTCTATGCTGGGCTGGAGCCTGGAAAGTTCCCCCAAGCTATGTCCTTAAGTCAGACATACAACTTCTGAGAAATAGGGGCACTTATCTTATTTTTAAAAGATGTCAGTAAACATCTCTTAATACTTTCCTGATTAAACTGTCCTACTTTCCACCATCAGGAAGTTCTTATGAATAGAAAAGACACAAGTTCATTTTTGTTTTGGGGGCATACCCCTGGTGGTGCTCAGGGTTAACTCCTAGTTCTGTGTTCAGGGATTATGCTTAGCTGGAGAGCTCTATGTTTGTTCAGGACTTCCTTTTCTGGTTTCAGAGTAAGAACACTAATTGGGCTCTTAATGGTATCTTCGCCCAAGCAGGAGAATGAAGTAAATGCCTTTGGAGGTCCATTCATTCACTGGAGTCCCAGATAAAACCTGGCTTTCTAGACTCAGGGAGTAGCCAACAAGCAATAGACTTGTTTCAAAATCATGCCAAGGAAAGAGGCGCTCAGATTCTGTTAATGGAGAGTTAGTTGGGCACAAATATTAAAGTCCATAAGATATGCATTTCTTATACTAGACAATCCACATTTATGGATGAAAACCAAGTGAATTATCAAGGAGATAAGCAATGGCTTTTATATGCAAATGCTCATAGAGCAACGCTTATAATAGACAAAGAAGGAAATATAGATAAATATTATATATTTCTAGAGGAAATATAATAGATAATGAAGGAAATAGAAATGCCCTATAGGCAAATTGGTTAAGTCATTTTTTATAGTAAAGTCATATGCTACTGTGGGTTCTGAAAATACTGATTTTTAAGACTAATGACATTATAGAACACTCTAAGGGTAAGGACAATAAACATGATACAAATTGTAGGGATATTGTAAGACCAATTTAAATGAGAAATAGCATAGAAAACTAAAACGAAAATAAAATACTTAAGCATTTTTTGTATGTTACCTCTGATTATAATAATTTGAACGTTACTTTGTATTTTCTCTATTTCCTAATTTTTCTGTAGTGAGTATACATTATTTTATATTTAGGCAAATTTTCCAAAATTATACCACAGAAATCTGATTGTCTTATATTTCTAGCTGAGTATATAAAACTTGAAATTTGTAATATTTTAATGTTTTTCTTAAGATAGTCAATACAAGGTAATTTTATTGGTGGTATATAAATTTACACTTGGCAGAATTCATAGTATGTGTAAGAATTAACAGTAAGTACAATTTCCCCTCATTTGTGAGATGGGGCTATCATATCCTCAATGATTTTTGAGAGTTTGAAGAGAGATTCCACACATTCAGGAATATTTGTTATGCTTAACTGGGATATTGTCATTTGTATTAGATTAATCATTTTTCTTCTAATATTATTCTCCACTGGGGAACTCTGTCCAC
The DNA here is from genome assembly GCF_029834395.1 of Sorex fumeus. NCBI lineage: Eukaryota > Metazoa > Chordata > Mammalia > Eulipotyphla > Soricidae > Sorex > Sorex fumeus. The sequence goes on from NW_026606059.1 coordinate 57,009,175, forward strand.
TAGATACAGGTGACAAAGTGAACATATACAATTCACATTTACATAGACACAACTCACATAGACTTTGAAGGATCTGCTCAGATTCTTCCTAACTCCAGTTACCCTCAAGTCCCCAAGCCAGCTCTAATGACACGGAGTTCCCTTGACACACTGAAGGTTTGGTTGTCCTTTTCAGAGCAGAGACAAACTGAAGCCAAAAGCTTAGAACCCCCACGGTGCCTCCAACAGAAGAACTTACATCTCGTACTGGCTCTGCAAGCCACAGATGGCTCGGTGTTTGCTATAGAAGCGATTTTCCAGGTCAATCTTGGTCTCCCCAATGAGGTCATCTGTGCCGATCAGGTCATGATCATAGATTAAGATAGAGAGTAGGGACTCCTTTGGGAATGTGGCCTGAATCTCAAATGACCTGCAGTCCAAGTAGAAGCATTGGGAGTCAGTACCATTCAGCAAAGTGGGAAAATTGTTCCCTACTTTGCTTTAGCTAAAATAGGACTCATATGAATCAAACATTAAAATAACTGATTTATACTTCATAGACATTTATATGGTTTTATTTCACATTAAGTAACAATTTCCAATCCCCTTGTCAATTTTTCATAGCCAATAACCTCTGTCATGGCATGTGTTTTACAGTTTTTAGAGCCACAAGAGAGAGAGAGGAATAACTTTGTGTTTTGTTCTTCATCAGGAGATGAATTTCCAATCTTAATTTCAAATCAATAACCTTCTGGTTGTAAAACTTTGGGTGAGTTATTTCATCCCTTCAACCTCCTTGGGAATAAATATCTTCTTTATAATCACTGTCACTGTCCCTGTCCCCCCATTGTTCATCGATTTCCTCGAGCGGGCCCAGTAATGTCTCCATTGTGACACTTGTTACTGTGTTTGGCATATCAAATACATCACAGGTAGCTTGCCAGGCTTTGCGGTGTAGGCGAGATACTCTCAGTAGCTTGCCGGTCTCTCTGAGAGGGACAGAGGAATTGAACCTGGGTTGGCCAGGTCAGCCGCGTACAAGGTAAACGCCCTACCGTTGTGCTATCATTTTATTAAGGACACAACAATTTCTCTCCAATTGTTCCTTCCTCTGGCTGCCCCAGAAGTGAAGGACCCAGAGAAGGTGGAGAGCAAGGCAGAAGGGGCGGCTCTGGCTGTTGTCCTCATGGTCAAATTCACTTAGCTCTGACTCCTCTTCTCCAAGTAACTGCAGTCACAGCACAACCCAAAGGCAATGAATGAACCCTCCCCAACAATAGAGCAGAGATGCTAGTGACTCTCACTGATGGAGGCAGCTGCAGACCAGGAATGTGGCCATGTGGGAAATAACACATGTTTTCTCTAGAGGCACAGTATTGCTTCATGGGGCTCCAAGATGTGGATTGCAAAATGTAATTGATATTCTGGAGGAAGCCTCCAGCCTCCTGAACTTGCTCACCACTGTGACTGTTGCCACCAAAGAAGGATTTAGGTTATGCTTAACCACATCTGCTCCATGACAGAGAAGCCAACTGCTCTGGTCCATCTCCCTGAGCTGAGCATTTACAGGTTACCCAGATTCCTTTGAATTTTCCTTAAGTTGCGATTGAAAGACTGATCCCAAAAAGTCCACCTAGATGGACTTCTGGCCATTTTGGGGAAAATGAGACATATACCAACTGTGTATCAAAGGAGTCTTCTCTAGATAGAGAAGTGATTTGAGAAAAAAAAAACAAGGTACATTATATTGGGACAAGCAATCTAATTGAAAATTCAGTACCTCTAAGCTTCAGAGCAAAGAAATTCATGCTTTCTTTTTCACTCATTCTTTTGCTCATTCATCTTTTCATTGGCACTTGTTACACATCCATTATGTGCCAGGTGCTATGTTTATCAAGCATCTGCACGGTGTCAGGATTTTTGTTAAGTATTGGAAATACTGCCTTGAGCAGTCTAGACCAAAAACCTGATCAAAGAGAATTTACATTCTAGTGTGGAGCTGAGAGATAACCAAAAAACACATAAACATATCAATTCATGTCAGTAGTTACAAAGGATTTAAAGTAGGCAAGGAAATTGGGCTACAGGTGGGTAAAGCCCAGGTGTCCTCATACCCAAGGTGACAGAGAATCGAGTTCAGGCCCAAGTACCCTGTGTGCTGTGGGCTGGGATACTGTAAGACTGAACCACAAAGATTTTATTCCTGAATAGCAATGAAATATACACCCAGTAAGACATCTTATACATGGAAGATTTCTGAAAGAGGCTCTGCAATGCCAGAGGCAGGAGGAAATATCCCATCTTTTTTTTGTATTTTTGTTATTGCCATAAGATGGGGGGTAATGAGACCAGTCTAATTCATGGCAGGGTGGCAAGAGTAGCCAATAAAAAGTGACCACAAAGCTCTAGGTAAAGTGTGGTACTTGTTATGTAAACACAGGGTAATGATTGAGGTCACTGGGGAACAGAAAAGCAACGGTAAATTTCCCAGCACTATCGTTCTAATCATTTCCATTAATCTGAACAGGCAAGATCATTTATTGCTTCATTTCTCCGGGAGCAATAAAATGGAAGAGGCTGCTGTTGATCAAATGTCAGAGGGTCCACAGTGATCATAAATGTGTAAATTTAAACAAGGCTGATGGAGATTTCATCCCATGCTACTAGCCATTCAGGAAAAAGAAGAAATTATACATGTTTGATGTTTCCATTGTTAAAGCAATTATCAAGATGGAGAGGAAGGATGCTAATGTTTTGAGTATCTACTGTGTGTGATTATAGACAATGTTCTAGGAGTTTTATGTATTAAATATACTGAAAGCTTCTGATAGTCAAGTGTCACTATTGTTGCTTTATAGAACTAGAAAATGTAGGATCAGAGAGATTAAGTCCTGTGCAGAAAGTTACACAGCTTTATGTGGCAGAGTGAAACCCAGATCTACTTGACCCCAAAGTTGATGGATTTCAGTGCACAGACTCAAATAGGGAAAATGGGACCTGGCGGGAATTATATAATAGGTAAAGCACTTGCCTTGTGTGCAGCAGACCCTGGTTCAATCCCCAGCATCCCATATGGTCCCCTGAGTCACATCCCAGGAGTGACCCCTGAGCATAAAGACAGAAGTAAGACCTGAACACTGCCAGGTGTGGCTCCAAAACCAACCCCCCAAAAAATAAAATGGGAAGACAAAGGTTAGAAGACCAAGTAGGAGACAGGAGTTAGGATAAGTGTAAGTCAGAAAACAATGTCAACTTCACCCAAACACACACAAATGCAATGGGTTTATTAAGTACTTGTCAGAAAAACAAAAGCGTGGCTGGGGGATGCAATTCAACTCTTTGACTTCAGGAAGTCAACTCAAATGAGCTGCAAAAATGATGTGATGGAAATATGCCTTTGTGGGGAAAAAGACCAACTGTTTGACCCCTTCTTCTTCACTTAATGAGCCATTTTTTTATTAAAAGGAAGTCTCTTTGTCCAAAGTTAGGAGACTGAATGCAAGACATTCAAGAAATCTTTTAAATTTGGGGAGGGCAGTTTGGGGGGTGATGCTCAGGGCTTATTCCTGACTCTGAACTCAAGAATCACTCCTGGAGGTGCTCAGGAGACCATATACGATGCCAGGATCAAACTCAGTTAGGCCATTTGCAAGGTAAATGCCTTACCCACTCTACTACCATTCCAGCCTCAAGGAGTCTTTTAAATTTAAGACCTTGGAACTAGTATTGGTAAAACAGTGGTAAAGATAGCCACATACCCATTAAATTTCTTTAGACACCAAGGCAAAAAGTAAGTTTTTCTGAGATTTGATTGGCTGTTATTATGAGCAAAAGTCAGTATTCAACCCCATCACCATTTACTCAGACACAACACAACACGCACACACACAAATTCTCCCCCCCCCACCCCACACACACACATAGTCCTCACAGAAACACATCAGGAACAAATGCAGAAGAATAAAATATGTCAAGTTTAAGATGGCCAGCTGACCTTCCAAATACTGGGTTCAGTTGTTTGGGAATGTATTTGTCCCGGTCTTTGATTTCTGTTTTGCCAAGTCTGACCACAATGTAAGGATCTGCTTTGCCATCTGGATCAGCTGGGCTGAGATTGAATGCCTGCAAAAGACAAAGAAAATCCCTTTGGACCAGCAGTTCTCAACAATGTCTGACGATTCTAGTGGTGCATCCTAGGCTAAGAAATACTGTTATTGCCTCTCCAGTTTGCTCTTAAAAATGGCCAGGGACTGAAGAGATAGTATAGTGTGTAAGTGCTTGCCTTGCACATAGCTGACACAAGTCTGGTGCCTGGTATTCCATATGGTACTACAATACCCTCCAGGACTGATTCCTGAGTATAGAGCCATGGGTAAACCCTGAGTACCACTGGGTATTATCCCGCTTTCCCCCAAAGAGAAGAAAGTAAAAAGAAAACGGTCATCCCAAGTCCAACTTTTTCTGGAGCTCCTCTTTGGTGAAAACCAGTGCCAGATACAGGTAAAAAAGGAGCATATTGGACAGAGAATGGAAGGCATTAACTTCAATTCTTTTTCTTGTTTGTTGTGTGATCCTTTGTCTCCAGGTTCTGGCTATAAAATCATGGGGTAGGCCTGAAGATACCTCCTAAAATGAAAGGGCTCAGAAGTCATGACCTGAGAGTCTTGTTTTTAGCATTGCCCAGTTGATTAGTGATCTGTTGTCAGATTCCAGATTCTGTACACACAGGATTTTAATTTTATTTTTTAGATTATTATTATTTGCTTTTTGGGTCACACCCAGTGATACTCAGGGGTTACTCCTGGCTCTGCACTCAGGAATTACTCTTGGTCGTGTTTGGGAGACCCTATGGGATGCCAGGGATTAAACCCAGGTCAGCCGCATGCAAGGCAAATGCCCTACCCATTGTACTGTCGCTCTGGCCCCACACAGGATCTTATACCACCGCAAGTGAACACCCTCCAGGAGAAAGCAAGGTAGGGCCAGTGGAATAATAATACTGAAATGATGGAAAAACAAGCGAGAAATAACCCTGGCTTTTGAACTTTATCCTTTAGAGAGTTAGTCTAGTCCTATCTCTAATCATCCAGTTAGAGCCTGGATAGAAAGGAATTTTGATGGCAATACTACCGAAAGCACTGTACAAATTCAATGCAATCCCTATAAGGATACCCATGACGTTCTTCAAAGAAATGGAGAAAACACTCCTGAAATTTATATGGAACAATAAACCCCCACGAATAGCTAAAGCAATTCTGGGGAAAAAGAAAATGGGAGGAATCAACCTCCCGAACTTCAAACTTTACTACAAAGCGGTAATAATCAAAACAGCATGGTACTGGAACAAAGGCAGAACTGCAGACCAATGGAACAGAGTTGAATACACTGACATCACCCCCCAATCATATGATCATCTAATCTTTGATAAAGGTGCAAGAAATGTGAAGTGGAGTAAGGAAAGCCTCTTTAACAAATTGTGCTGGCATCACTGGACGGCTACATGCAAAAAAATGGGCTCAGAACTCTGCCTAACACCATGTACAAAGGTAAGATCAAAATGGATTAAAGACCTCAACATCAGACCAGAAACCATAAGATACATTGAAGACAAAGTTGGCAAAACCCTCCATGACATTGAGGCTAATGGTATGTTCAAAGATGACACGCCACTGGCTGAGCAAGTGAAAACAGAGATAGATAAATGGGACTATCTTAAACTAAGAAGCTTCTGTACCTCCAAAGAAACAGTGACCAAAATACAAAGACAGCCTACAGAATGGGAAAGAATATTCGCCGAATACACATCTGACAAGGGATTGATATCAAGGATATACAAAATACTGGTTGAACTCCACAAGAAGAAAACATCCAACCCCATCCAAAAAATGGGGCAATGAAATGAACAGAAACTTTCTCAAAGAAGAAATCCGAATGGCAAAAAAGCACATGAGAAAATGCTCTACATCATTAATCATCAGGGAGATGCAGATCAAAACCACAATGAGATACCATCTCACACCTCAGAGACTGGCCCACATTCAAAAGAACAAAAGCAACCGATGCTGGCGCGGATGTGGCGAGAAAGGGACACTCCTTCACTGTTGGTGGGAATGTCCACTGGTTCAGCCCTTCTGGAAAACAGTATGGACGTTCCTCAAAAAATTAGAAATTGAGCTCCCATTTGACCCAGCGATACCACTCCTGGGAATATATCCCAGAGAGGCAAAAACGTGTAGCCGAAGTGACATCTGCACTTGTTTGTTCATTGCAGCACTCTTTACAGTAGCCAGAAACTGGAAGAGACCTGAGTGCCCAAGAACAGATGACTGGTTAAAGAAACTTTGGTACATCTACACAATGGAGTACTATGTGGCTCTTAGAAAAGATGAAGTCATGAACTTTACATACAAGTGGTACAATATGGAAAGTATCATGCTAAGCGAAATGAGTCAGAAAGAGAGGGATAGACATAGAAAGATAGCATTCATCTGGGGGATATAAAATAATAAAATATGAGATTAATACCCAAGAATAGCTGAGAGCAACACCAGGAGAATTACTCCATAACTTAGAGGCCAGCTGGGTATTCTAGGGGAAAGGACAATTCAGATAGAAAGGGGAACACCAAGTGGAGGGTGTTTGGAGGATCCTCCCAGGAGGGGAGATGCAGGTTGAAAGTAGACTGGACTGAACATGCTCGCCACTCAATGCCTCTTTGGCTGATCACAGCGCCCAGGAGGAGAGAGAGAACAGGGGGGAATGCCCTGCCACAGTGGCAGGGGGGGATGGGGGGATGGGAGGATGGGGGGGGAGGGATATTATCCTGGTGGTGGAAAATGGGCACTGGTGGAGGGATGGGTATTTGATCGTGGTATGACCGAGATCCAAGCACAAAAATTTGTAAATCTACAACTGTACCTCATGTCGTTTCACTAATAAAAAAGAAAAAAAAAAAGAAAGGAATTTTGAGGATGCTAGCTAGACTATTGTTTAATAGCTCAAAATTATAATCTGTACGAGAACAATTTATGGAGAAACAGAATTCAAACCCCCCCCCCATTTACTCTCATTATATCACCCAACTTTAACTCTTTACATAGAAGTTATCTTGAACATTCATTTATCTGTTCTTTAACTTTTATTTCATCTTAAATCCCATACTATTTCATGGAGATTAGTATATAATCCCCATGGTTAGTATTAGCAAGATCAGTTTTAATTTGATTAGAATTAATGTGGAGATTAGGATGTCATCTTCATGAGAACAAAATTTATTTCTTTTGTTTATTACCTTATCTCTAGGTCCTTTGACAGTCTCTTTTTAATATATGTTGAATGAAAGAGTAGATAGGTATTATATTTATTCAGGAAAAGACTAGGTGACTAGTAAAAAAGGATGAGGAAACCCCATCACACCTATTTGTAGAAACATTCATGATAAGTAAAAAAATAGAAGATAAACATGTAATGCATGAAGCAGGATTCCATTAACTGAGTACCTGGCCATGGCTGTAGACATGTTTACATAGATATGATGTGTTTGCAAATGCACACATAAAGTAAGCTATTTCTATGGATGGAATTTAGATTGAGCAATTGAGATTTTTCTGTACTCAGCTATGCTTTTTAAACTTTTATACTTTAACAAATTAAATGAGTCTTAAATTAACTCATTACTTAGCTAATTAATTAGATATTAGTCTGAGAGGACAACCATGCATCATCCTTGAAATGTCATCCTTGAAAAGCACTGACTGTCCCTGTATGCAGTGAAATTACCCTACTCCCTGCAGCCCAGGGCCACCATCCTCTCTATTCCTTTGTTCAAGTCCTGCCTGTCTTCAAGTTTCAGCCCAAGCTCCTCATTCTCTAGGCTTCCACTGAGTATTTCTCTCTCTCTCTCACTCTCTCTCTCTCTTTCTCTTCCTCTCTCATTTTTGGGCCACAGTTCTCAGAGGTTATTCCTGGCTCTGTGCTTAGTAATCATTCCTGGCAGGCTTAGGGAACTATATAAGATGCCAGGGATCGAAACCCAGGTTGGCTATATGAAAGGCAAACACCTTACTTGCTATATGATCTCTTCAACCCCTGGCATTTCTGAATAAATAAGTGAATAATTAAATAATACTCTTTCTCTGTAGCCTAAATTTTTTCTCATGCTATTCCCCACATTCTGCATTCTACTTTTCATAGAATATGATCCCATAGAATCCAGTCCTCAGAGTTTTCTGTAGCAAGGCGGAGGGAGGGGGAAAATGAGGAGAAATATGTTAAGAAAATTCAGTTAGATTCAACAATTAAACAAGTTTCCTTGATTTGGGCATTCTCAGATCCTTGGATTAGCTTTCAAGGAAAGTTTCAGGGATTAAAGGAGTGAAATAAATTATTGTCCCCACCATTTATCAATTTCTTTCGGATGTAGGTCTGTATTCAAAGAAATGCAAATTAAATTTCCAATATACATGAATTCTCCAAATTACCCTAACTCATATGAATTTCAAAACATGAGAACAAAATTTTGAGAAGGTTAGTCTCAGCTATCCTCTAGGCATTCAATAAAAGTGATTTCTCTTAGCTTCTTTATAGGGTTCTCATCTTTCCTACTATACTGAATCACTTGAGGGCAGAGCTTTATATTTTCATTACAACATTTCCTAATAATGATTCGCTAATGGTCCTGCTGTTGCTGTAGGGAATGGAAAAAAGAAAACATCTCCCTTCGCATTTTAAAATACTCAATTTATCTTTCGTTAAGGCGTCCTTATATTTCAAAGAATAATGTCAATTTCATCAAAAAAGTCAATGCACAGTAAGACTGCAGGAATCTAATATGATCATGAAAATCAGTTCCAGGATCAGGAGGGAGAAACACTATTATGAACCATCAAAGTTCAGCCAAGCCAATTTCTTTGTTTAGCATCCTATTTGGCCTTGAATTTCCCAGCAATCAAGCCTGAAAAGTTCATACTATTAAAGTTTAGTACTCTTACTGGCAGAGAGTACGAAGCCTAGGGCAGGAATAATATTGTTCTTGGAAATACATTAGAAATAAAATTTCATGACAAGGCATGTGGTGGGAGAGTATTTCGTAGGCAGCTGCCCCGCTCCATTCTGTTTCTTCCCTCTAACAGCCTGTGAACTTCCTGTTTCTGTCCTGTTTGGTAGCCTGGCCAACTTGTGGGTAAATGCAGAGAGAAAAATAAAGCTCCCCATAGCAGCTCTCTCTCTGCCTGGGAAATATTTTCCTAGAGTGAAAGTCAGCAAATTTCTGTGTTACTGACCAATACTTAGGCCCTCTGTCATGAACTGAACTCTGTCATCTCAGAACTAAATATTGCATCTCTAACCTCAATGTCACCATATTTGGATGGCGTATCCTTAGAAGACCATGGAGACAAAATGAGGCCACAGAGTGTTATTCTAATGTAATAGGAGCAGAGTTCTCTTTAAAAAGGTGAAGAGCTACCAGATTTCTCTCTCCCCCATTTTTATTCTCCCTTATCCCATTTCTACAGAGGAGAGGACATCTGAAGGCCTAGCAGGAAGCAAGGCCTTCATGGTAAGAAGATAGGCCTTACTAGAAACCAACCCCACCCTCTCTGTGAATTTCCAGGCATCAGCACTAGATAAAGAGTCTGTGGTTTATGTCTCACAGGTTTGTGCCTGTGGTGTTCTTTTGTTGCAGCTGAAATGACTGAGACGCCCGGGGAGAGTAAACAAGATGACTCACGGCCACAATGTAGACTCTGATCAGAACTTTGACAGGGTGGTTGGGGGGAACCCCTTGCTGGATTCTCAGCTGCCCGCTATCCTCAGTACTGGAATCTTCGGGGCTTTTGTAGATGCAGAAGGAGCCCTGAAGAAACAATGTGTGGACCCATTGAAATAAAATAGTCATAGGTTCCCTTCCCCAACCCACCAAAAGAAAATAAAAAGAAAAAAAAATGTCAGAAGGATAATCTGGAAAAAGGAGCGGTGCATATTGGGTAGAAGAGAGGTTGGTGCTAATGCCCTCTAGGTGTTCTCAAGCAGTACTTCAAGGCTCAGCAGTGATCCACTGCCAGCACTTAACACCTTGATGTGAGGAGCAAGAGCAGGAACATCAGGGTGGGGAGGAAGGCTGATGTCTTCACAGTTGCGGCTCTCTCCCCTTGTCTCATTCTGTCTGGACTATAGTATTTCTATTTCCAGATGCTGCGACCAAGGCTCAAGGGAGTCAAGAACTATTCAAACAAGAACCAGGAGGACTGGTTGATGGTAGCAAGCTTGCCACTAAAGGGGGGTTGGGGGATTGCAGTTAGGACAGAGAAGGGAACATTATGACAATGAGAGTTGGACATGATCACTTTGGACAGAACAGAGTATTGAAAGGAGGTAAAGTGATATGCGTGATACTCTTTCAGTAACAGTATTGCAAATCACAGTGCCTAAAAGGAAAATGAGAGAGAGGATGAGAGAGAGAGGGATGGAAAGAGAGAGAGAGAGATGAAAAAGTGTCTGCCATAGAGGTAAGCTGTGGGTGGGAGCAGGAGCCAGGCAGGAGAGAAACTGGGGACATTGGTAGAGAGAAATGTGCACTGGTGTTTGAACATTGTATGACTGAAACTAAATTATGAACAACTTTGTATATCTCATAGTGGATTCAATAAATTTTTTTTAAATAACTGTTCAAGATCAAGGGGCTGGAGCAATAGCACAGCGGTAGGGCATTTGCCTTGCACGCAGCCAACATGGCCGACCCGAGTTCGATTCCTCCGCCCCTCTCTGAGAGCCTGGCAAGCTACCGAGAGTATCTCGCCCGCATGGCAGAGCCTGGCAAGCTACCTGTGACGTATTCGATATGCCAAACACAGTAAAAACAAAGTCTCCAATGGAGACGTTATGGGGCCCGCTCGAGCAAATTGATGAACAACGAGAGGACAGTGGACAGTGGACAGTTCAAGATCATGAGGTTAGTTAGTATTATAATTATGATTAGTTAGACTGACAAATTACAATGCCAGGCTATTTCCAGCACACCACACTGCGTGCAAAGGGTCCATTATACAGTGGGTTCATAGTCACTGTCCATTGGAACTTTGTGGTGCTGATATCACAAGTCTGCTAGGTAATGAGTTTTTGTAATTTGATTCAACCATCCAACTAGAGAGTTGCATATGAATTACACATTTTGTAGGTGATGAATAAAAAATAATTTTCAATGATACTTTCAAGAAACAATTCTGATTGATTGTATTTCAGAGTTCTAGCCTAGTTCACAGACCAGTAACCCAATATTTTCAAAAGACTGGGGTTCAATCTTATAGAATTCTTGAATAAAGAAGGATTTTCCTTAAATGCATTACACAACAGAATTGTCCTATATGTTATTTATGGACAAAAGAGATAAGTAAAAGGGCTAACATTGGAACCTGCCTTAAACTTCCCTATGACTCGATCTCCATCTAGGCCATGGTCTTCTTCTGTAGATTTGCCTCTTAAGAGCTCAAATGTTTTCACCCAGTCTTGAAAATTGTTGAAATGACTCTCAAGATCACCATCATATATCTAGGGAAAGGGGATAAGGGGGAAGAATGTGTTTAGAGAAAGGAAAACCTAGAATCAGTTTAATAAGAAAAGCGAAGGTTTTCTAAATCAGTCTTAATATATGCCCCTGGGAAAAATGATGCTATTTATTTCTCTTTAACAAAATAATATGATTGACTCCTCATTCCTAAAACTACTCCTCTGAAATGTATACAACTTTTTTTGATCATCTTTGAAATGTTAAGGATTAAAGCAGAATTAAAAATTAAAATTGTGAAAGTATTAATATAAAAATCATTTATTCTTGCTGTGGACTATTAATTTTGAGAAAATTTGAGTCAACAAATGCCAGCTAAGTATAAATATAAATATATTTAAGGAATGCAAAATCAAATTGAGTTTTAGGCTTGGTAACATAATTACATTACTTACTCAAATTTCTTATCAAAATTGCTTATCCAAATTGGTTATCTAGATACATAATTTTCATTCTCTGACTTTTCATATTCATAAATATGCCTCTAGTTAATAGCTTCTGGCTGAAGTGAAGGCTGATCTAATGGATCTCACTGTAGAGTTAAAACTCCTGCTATTATGATCGTGTTCACAGCCGCATGCTGATGCCAAGCCTCAAGAAGTGAACCAAGGGGAACTCGGATACTGTCAAATGTCATGCTGAATTGAGGCTAACCAGTGTAAATTATGCCCCTTCTTTCTCCATGTGAGAACATAGAATGTGAACATTTAACAAGCTCACTTTGTCTTGGCTAAAATACCTGTTAAAGTTTTATTCTCTGCACCAATGATTATAATGATGATAAAGTAAGTTCAAACAAAGCACTTCCTAGGTAGGGGTGATGGAAGCACAAACAGGATCCCTCTCGGAACTTCTCCCCATCTCTGTGGTCACGATAGTGGTATCTACACACCTTCAAGACTGCCAGATTGGGGATTTCATCTTCTTTTGGTTTCTTCTTGAGTAGTTTGTCTTTCTTCTTCTTTGGGCTGTTTTCTATGTTTACCACTACCTGGTCTGATTTTGCCTCTGTGGGTAGGTAGTGAAAATCATTAGATTTTGTATGGCTGTTGAGATGAGAAAAATAAAGTCAAGTTCCTTTTCGCTTTAGTTTTAGCATGTGTCATGCTCCTTCATTAAATAAAGACAAAGTTTTGTTGTAGGATTTTGTTGTAGGTAATATTCTGCCCAGTTCTGGTATAAGTAAGAATCCACTGAATTAAGCAGAGAGGGTAAGTAATTACACCTGTGAAGTAGCAAAAATCAGGATAGGGCAACTCCAAAGCCTTTAGTTACATTCTCTCTCCGATCTATTTATATTTAAAGACTTGAAATCCAACCACTTGAGGCTCAAATGTGTTAGAAGTCTTGCACAAAGTCATGCATCCAGTTAACAGTGATTTTTTAAGGACCAATTCTAGGAAAAACCTAACCTCTGTTGTTTTCCAGCTCTATAAATTCGGGAAAGTTAGTCTACCTCTGTGTACCTGTTTGATCTTGTGCAAAATTAAGCCACAATGGCTTATGTCATAGTGGTGATCTGAGACTGAAACATGCTAATTAGGAGCCTGGCTCTGGTTTTACCCACTTTCGGTGGTGCCACTGAAACACCACCGACAGCTTGTTGTGACTTGCTATTTTTAGGCCAAAATCTGTCATTGGCTTGAATTGAGTTTTCGGTCATCTTAAATCCCAGGCATTTTTCATTTGACCTTCTGCCAAACTAGATCTACTCAGTCCTTGTAAACTGAGTCTTAGGACCTAAATCCGGGTCACCTCTATTAAATTTTATCAAGTTTGTTTGGGCCTCTCATCTCAGCCTACTCCTATTTTTACTCTACTGTTTCTGCATTCAAACTGTCAATGTAGGGACATGAGCCAGAGAGTGGATTTCAACATTGAACTAGATAGGGAGACTTGGGACGTGCTCGCAGTTCAGCTCAAATTAGATACGTGACCTTTTTTTAAAATAGCGTGATCTTGCTGAGATTGTTGTCTCTTTGGGAAGCGAGGGAGTGGAGTTGTAACACACCTTCTGTGTCCCCTGAATAGCTACTGACCTGTGTTATCTTTTTTCTCTTCGGAATTGCTCTCCTTTTCCTTTGAAATAAGAGGAACACCAAATTATTTACACCACCATGTCAGACTTATTAATTGACTGCTACAGTTCTGATTCAATCCCCTTAATTGTCTGCCTTCCCAGAATTTCTATTTTTCAAAAAGGATATTCAGATAGTCCCCAAGGGGCTCCCAAGGGAAGTGGCATGTAAAGACAGGGGGCCCAAGTGTAGTGATATGATCCACCCTAGAGAAGAGTTACGTGCACTCATCAGAAAAACATCCCAACTGAGCTGTTGATGGTCTTGCTTTTGGAGTACAGTTCCTTCTGCTGCTGGGCAAACAACCCCTCACCACTCTGAGCCCTGCCCAGTCTACACTGTTTTACCTGCTGGCATGCTGGGTCACTGGGCTGGTCCCAGAGATGGGGGGGAGGTTAATAGAGAACAGGGATCGGGGGCTGGAGCAATAGCACAGCGGGTAGGGCGTTTGCCTTGCACGCAGCCAACATGACCGACACAGGTTCAATTCCCAGCACCCCATATGGTCCCCTGAGCACCGCCAGGGGCAATTCCTGAGTGCATGAGCCAGGAGTAACCCCTGAGCATCGCCGGGTGTGACCCAAAAAGCAAAAAAAAAAAAATAGAGAACAGGGATAGGTCTGACTAGGCACCGGAAGTGGTAGTGTGCATGGCTGCAAAAGGAGGGAGACTGGAGATAGGAATTAACACTTGGCGAAATTCTCTAATGACATAAGAAGCCATTGTCTTTCTAGGCCAAAGAGTCATTAAGTTTTCCTAGTCAATTAAATTTAATTCTCTTGTCCTGCTTTAGTCAGGGAGAAAAAAATCTTGCCAAATATTGACACTGAGCTTTGGCCTGAGACTCCAGATCTACTTCCCACTGGTTCTCCGCCTTCATAATTCAATTCTTTATTTTTTTTCCCCCCATGCCATGTGCATGAGACCTTGCTTTGGCAACTTGTGGGTTATTCCCACTTGCTAAGGCCAAGATCTATGCTTCTATTTCTAGAGCTTTCCATATGACTTTTTAATATTATTGAAGAATCAGGCATCTACCGTTTCACTGGAAACCCCTATTGTTTCTTTCCTTCTTTCTAGAGATCTCATTTCTCTTGGCTAGACCTTCTGGCATTATACTGGGCTGACTTCTCCAGATGCCACACTAGGCTGTACACCCTTTCAGCATATCTACCATGAGACCGTGTCAGTCAGCTCTAGCCAGAGGGTGGGAAACTTGTAAATCAGAGACACCTGGTCCTTCTAGTCTTTTTACTCACCTGCAGTTAACAGAAACACCCCGCAGGAGGGCCTTCATAGAGTGGAGTTTTAAGTAGGGTAAAAGGTAAAGGCCCTCCCGTTGATCGTCGATTTGCTCGAACGGGCCCAGTAACGTCTCCATTGGAGACTTTTGTTGTTACTGTGTTTGGCATATCGAATACTCTCCGTAGCTTGGGCTGGAGCAATAGCACAGCGGGTAGGGCGTTAGCCTTACAAGCGGCCAACATGGCCGACCCGAGGAGTTTTAAAGAGGGGCTAATAAAAGGATTGCACAGTAGAGGGTGCTATTCTTTCTTTCTTTCTTTCTTTCTTTCTTTCTTTCTTTCTTTCTTTCTTTCCTTCTTTCTTTCTTTCTCCCTTCCTTCCTTCCTTCCTTCCTTCCTCCCTCCCTCCCTCCCTCCCTCCCTCCCTCCCTCTTTTCCTTCCTTCCTTCCTTCCTTCCTTCCTTCCTCCCTCCCTCTTTTCCTTCCTTCCTTCCTTCCTTCCTTCCTTCCTTCCTTTCTTTCATTTAAAAATAACTTTAATAAGTCATTCATTTAATCACAGATGTTCAATATTCCAACAGCAATCCCACCAACATTGCAGCTTCCAGGCTGCACGACATCTCAAACTTTGTAACACTGACAAACCAGTTGTAGTACACCAAGTTGGATGGGTTGTAATGTAAAAGGCAACCAACCTCAATTAACAAAATATAAGCACAGAAGGTTTAACCTGTAACAATATCTTAGTAAACTCTTATACAAGGCCTTAAGGGTTCCATGGTGAGACACAACAATCTTCACTAACTTTCTTCTAAGAAACCATTTTTGAGCATCCTTTTAGCAAATTATTTATAACAAGCAACATAAATTACTGAGGGCCTGCTATGGGGTCAAGATTAAGGGTAATTGGGGAAATTGGAAATAACAGTGGTGGGGAGTTGAATGGTGTGCTTTCTCATTGAATCCCATGACCTTCCCAGGGCAGACTCTACCTTTAATGCTTTCTTCACAGAGGCGTAATATTTAGTCCACCAGTCAATGACATTTTCTGCGGATTCATCTGCTATGGTCCTCTTCTTTTTTTTGGTAGACCTCCGAGAAAGTCTCCTGGGATCCTGGAAAGAAATGAGGAATGTATTATGAGTTTGGCCTCATGGATCTGCATGTCTCTGACTGATGGTCTGCTGAAGAAAAGAATACATGGGCAGCCTCTGGGGGAGTGGATGAGCTATCAGTAAGGTTTGTGGTTATAGTTCTTACCACATCAGCAAATGAAAGTTTAATAAGGTGCTCATTCATCCATCCATCTATCCATCCAACATACTTTTACTGAGCAGATGCAAGATAATATGCTTGACTCTGGGGATGTAAGGGAAATTAAATAATAGATAATTTAATTCATTAGATAATTTTGGAAGCTTAGAGTCCACCGGAAGAAACAGGCATATGAGTAAAAGAGCATCACTTCAAACCAGGCCTATGTTAAAATCACTCATTATATAGTGTGAATTTTGTGATTCTCAATTTTCTCATCTACGCATAATAATACCTGCATTATTTGCAATGTGAGAAAAAAGGGACATAATGTAGACAATTCCCCTTGAGCAAATAAATGGCTACTACAGCCTAAAGGAGAGACTGGGGAGGATGTGTGTGTGAGAGAGAGAAAGGGAGTATTCCTGGGAGATAATAGTTATCTTATTAGAAATTACTCATGCAAGACACATCACACACCCGTCATCCATCTACACTTCTGATATGTCTTGAGTATCTATAATGTACCAGACACTCTATCAAGTACAGGGGTCACAGAGGTGTTAAAAAAATCATCTCTGACCTTGTAGGGATCACAGTCTTATGGTGAAAACAGACATTAAAGCTAAGAAATCCAACATAAGGCATCAGGTGCAATGTTGGTGGGATGGAGAAAGTCCTGTGAGGTGTCATGGAGGGTCACACTGCACATGATGAGAGTGGACAAGGCTGAGCAAACAGCCACTCACCAATCCACTCTGCTCGTCATTTCCATCTCTACCATTTGCAAGGCAGAGAACCTTTTAGAACTTCCTTTAAACTTCTCCTTTCTGTCAGTCAATGTTACATCAGGATTTTGTACTCAGATTTGTGATTTAGATCCTTGCTTTATGGTTTGTTATATATATATATATATATATATATATATATATATATATATCTTCTCTTCCAAAATCTCAGCTGCAGATGACAAGTTTAACTCTCTTTTGGAATAAATCCAGAGGGCTAATACTTTTTTTGAGCCATATGACCTTGTATAAAGAAAGTTCTGAGAATTTGTGTAACCAGTCTGGATGAGAAAACCACTACATTACCAAGTTAATGAATTTAGAAGCGCTTCTATTCAATTAAATTTGGCAGTCACATTTGACTAGCACTTTGAATTCATATATTTTTTTTCTGATTTAGTTTTATATGTACTTCTATATCTGCAGTGATGCTGTACAGTGGGTATCAATAGCCCTCTTTTATAAATCAGGAAACTGATGCGTGGAAATATGAAGTTATCCTTGGTCACAAGTATGGTGGGAGAAGTGGTACTGAGAAGAACCTACAAAGCAAACTCTCAGTCCACCTGTTAGTAGAAAGGGGGATTGCTTTCTGACCTTCGCTTTGTCATCTTTTGGTGGCTCTTGGACTGCAGACTTTTGTTTAGGCTCCTGCACAGGTGGTGAATCAGGGATGTCAATCAGGACAGCTGACTGAGGCTGGGCAGAATCAGTTGCATCTGTGGGAAGTGGCTCAACATTCACGGAGATGTACTCAATGGGGGCATCCTGGGAGGCACTATTGGTTCCAGAGGGGTCCATGGCTTTTAGCGAATCTGGAGTAGCTGAAATGAAAGCACCTCGATTGGTCAATTGGGCTATAATCAGAGCAGTCATTTGAGCATCCTCATACTGGGAATCACACATATCTAGATTCAGATATGGAAACTCCCTATTATCTTTGAATATCACTTTTCTTATTTATAAAATGATAGTGAAAATAGTTCTTGCACAAGGGGATAAGTGAGATCATGGGGTAAGGTAAATGATGTATAGGAAATAATCAATAGGTACTTGTTATTGATCTCTCAGACTGATTTTAATCAATGGTGTCATAGGATGAAGCATAATAAGATTAATACACATGTCTTAAGTGTTGACTGGATTCCCCAAGTGCCTTAACTCAGGGAACTTTGGAAGGCAACATGCCTGTGAGCTCCCATATGTAGGTTGAAGTCTGGTGACATGAGCAATTGAACTTGAGAGGGAGCAAAGGTTGCTCCTTGGCTTTATGAGGGTTTTAAATGGGGTTCTTGATTCAAAAAAAAAGGGCATAATGCTGATTGTCTCTGTCTAGGATCATAGATTGATTGCATTATATTTTTTGCTGTAAAATTAAGTATTTATAAGCTTTCAGTTGGAAGCCCCTAAGGTTGCCATGGTCTCCAGAGTGTCTTTTCCCCAGTTGTAGACTTTTGAACAGTGATCCAACCCAACATTTAATAGGCATCTACCCTGTGCCGGGCACGGGGATAGAGATATCAGAATAGAAGTAGGCTCAGAATGGTTTCTTGATTTAGAAGAAAACAGTACACGAATCAATGATAAATCATTTGTGGAAAAATATATAATCTGTGCATAAAAATGTACCTACATTTTTACATTAAATCATATACAAATGCAGATAAATTAAAGTTCTGATACATGCAGATGTAATACTAATTTAAAGATAAGATCTATAAGACCAAAGGATAAGAGCGATAGCAGAGGGTTGGTGTTTTTTGTTGTTGTGTTTTGTTGTGTTCATGGGATAGAACCCGCATTCTCATATGTAAAAAGCATGTGTTTTGTTGTGGCTTGGTTTTGGTTTCTGAGCAAAACCCAGCTGTGCTCAAGGATTACACCTGTTCCTGTGCTCAGAGGTCACTTCTGATGGTATCACTTCTGTACTATATGTGGTTCTAGGGATCAAACTTGGGGCAGCTGTGTGCAAAGCCTCTGTATTATTGGAGCGATGTGCTCTATTGCTGAACCATGTCCCCTGCCCCTAAAAAGGTTTTCTTATCAAACTTACAAAAGAACAAATTACAATGTTTAAAAACCAATTTGAGGCCAGATCGATAGTACAGTGGGTAGGGAGTTTGCCTTGCATGGGACCGACCCAGGTTTGATCCCCGGCATCCCATATGGTCCCCCAAACACCACCAGCAGTAATTCCTGAGTAAAGAGCCAGGAGTAGCCCCTGAGCATTGCTGGTGTGACCCAAAAAGCAAATTAATTAACTAATTAATTAATTAAAAAACAATTTGATGTGATTATATCAAATTAAGAATTTCTGTAACTGTTATGGACCATATCCAATATTAGCAGTTACCAGACAAAAGATTTTATCGATATGTGCAAAATACAGGATTCTAACATCTAAAGTACAAAAAACAATGAAACTTACACGTAAAGTGTGGGGAAAGGATGAAAGCTGAATTGTAGAGGAGAAATGAAATTAGGAAAAGATCTGTAAGCTGAGTGGCACCTAGAGAAATCCAAGCTAAAATACAAAGATTGACTGATGTGGCAAAAAATCAACACAAAAATGAAATCAAAGCAAAACAAAACTTAGATGGTAGCAAATGCTACTGAAGAGGTGAAATGCGGAGCCCTAGACAATAGGAGAACAGACTGAGTAAACCCATCCTGCTCCTTAGAGTGGTCCCTGGAATTAGTGTAGTTAAACCAGCACATTCCCTGCCTCCCACTCATCTCTCACTCCTAGATGTATATTCCAAAGAAATTTCCACAGAAATCAGGTTACCCATCACAGCACTGTCAGTGGAAGTGGGAAGTCGGAGGCAGCCTAAAAGTTCAATGTGGGGGCAAAGAAAATATAGTTATTGCAGCAGAATATTATTTCAAGTTAGCATACACAGAGTGATCCGTGGCTCTAATTCTAAAGACTTTTTGAATAAAAAATCTATAAGACCATATGTGCATATATATATATATGCAAACTAGTATTTTACAAGGATTAGTGGGTTGGAAACCAAGAGTAAAGGCAGGGAGTAAGATATGTATGGAGGGGCGGAGGGAAGCGGAAGATATAATGAGAGCAAAGTTTAAACTGAGGATGATTGTATAGACTGAACTGAAAAAATGTAGTTCACTTGTCTCTGTGCACCTGAGACCCAAAATGTCCAAATTAAAGTAATGTTGATCAAAGAAAGACATCAGAGAATAGAGGTTCAAGGAAGCTTGCGTAACAGTCACAGAAGTTTTCTTAGGTGAGTTTTAAAGGGGTGAGGGGTGTCAAGCCTGTGTAGTAAGCTCTGAAGTCATTTGAATAGAAGTAGAGGGCAAACAGGAGCAAATTCTTGGGAAGGAGACAGCTGACCATGGGCACTTCTAACAGGCTCCCTCATCAACCCTCTGTGGACACCATGACTTTGTACAACTCATCAGTCTATGAGGCAGTTCCTACCTTGTCCGTCCACCTGTGAGGTGATGGCCAGGGGCTCCCTGGATTTGCACAGAAACTGCTTCAAGCAGTTGATTGTGTAGGTGCCCACCAGGGTGCTCCTCCCGAAAGCTCTCCAGTCCACCACAGAGATGCTCAGGGGTGGGTGCAGAAGTTCATTCTCAGGCAGCTCCTGTAGGGAGAGGCCGAGTGAGTGGGGGCACTGGAAGGGCAGGACCAAGTGGCCTGTCTGGAAACAGGATAGAAGCAAGTCCGGCACCCCTCCTCCGCCTTCTGTCTCTGCCTTGCCATTCCATCTCTCCTTGGCACCTTGATAAATTTCCAAGTCAGCTAGTGATTACCCCAAATGGGAAGATGGCAATAATAATTCATTTCTGGTATAAATTTCAAAAACAACCCACTTCCAAATTCTTTCTGTCAGCATCTCTGTTCTCTTGCTTTCTCCTTTATTACCTGTGAAGCTCTTATCTTGGATGACCCCTGACTTCCAAGATCTCAAACAGAATAAAAATGGAGTCATTTGAAAGAGAGTTGAGGGTGTCAGGCTAAGGACCAGTTCTGCTTCCCTTGACAATCCTCTAAGCTTAAGCATTCTCATTATTTCTAGTCTTTGCTAATTTAAAATATGAGTTCATTAGAGCTGACTGATCTGACAAGATAATCTTTCAGTTCATTCCAGATAAGACACACAAAAAAGTACAGTTAACCATTGAGCAGTAAAGGGGTAAGGGGTGTCAAGCCTGTGTAGCAAAAAATTCAGGTATAAGTTACAGTTGATCGAGGATTCTATAAACACAGAATTAGCAACCAGTGGTTGACTGAATTTAAAGTCAACAGCTAGGAAAAAAATGGCATAGAAGTGGATCCAGGAGTTAGGGTATCTTCTAGATTAGAATTTCTGAACTGGGGGCCACATGGCTCCCTGGGGTAGGCAGGATATTCCAAGGGGGCTGCAGGTAAAAAATCACACAAATGAGGGACTACAGCACAAAACTAGAGTATTGACTGGTAAGACAGTGAGTGAGGGGAGAAAAAACAAGGTCAGAAATGGGTCATGGCTGGGAACAGGTTGAGAAAAACTGTTCTAGATCAATGATTCTCAGACTTTTAGTGAATCCAAATACTCAGGGTAGGGGGAGGGTCTTGTAAAGCCAAAGGTAAAGGGGTCTTACCCTACTGAAGTTTCTCACTCAATAGTATGGGGTTATCCTGAAAATCTGCATTTCTAATACGTTCCCCGCTAAGACTGATGAACTGGGGATCCTAGTGAGGAACTATTGCAGCTGTTTTGATTTTTACTGTGTGATTGGCTTCTGGAACCACCAAGACCAAAACAATAATGACAACAAAACTCTATTGTGGACCAGAGAGACAGTATAGTGGGTAGTGTGCTTGCCTTGCATGCAAGAGACCCAGGTGTGATCACTGGCTCCATATACTTCCCCAAGCCCTCCAGGAGTGACCCCTGATACCTGGTCCCAGAGCCTGAGTAAGCCCTGAGCATGCAGATAGGGCCCCAAAACAAAACAACAAAAACCTATGCCAGTCTGAAAATTCAGCCTCTTCACTAAATTAGACAGTTCTTCGTCACAGACATAAGATCCCAAAAGCTCTGGAACTTTCTCCCCCAAGGCAGGGTGAGGAAGGACAGGTGACCTCTGCAGAAATGAAGCAAGAGGCAGGTGGGGAGAAGGGTCCGCACCACTTCGAAAACGTCCGCCTGGACATTGAAGTTGGGGTTGTTCTTGTAGCTCTGGATCACACAGGACTTGACTCCTCGTCCCCCGCACTCGATGAGAACCTGAGGCCGGTCCACTGATAGGAGCTGCACCTTCTTCATTTCACGAACTCCCCAGAAGAGAACCTGAGGAGAAGAGGTGAGCAGAATTGCCTGTAAAGACCTCCAGGTGTTGACATATGCAGGTCCTGGTTTCCATGTGGCCCGGACAGACATGCGACCAGAGAATGAAGCCTGTCCAGTGCCCAGGGGACCGCATGAGGTGTTCTGTGTGCCTCCTTCCCACCATCCCCTCATGCCATATACAGCCATGCTCATTGCTGCCTGTCAGCCCCCAGAAACGATGCGCTCTTCCCCTGCTCTGCTCTGTACCTCAATGCGGTATTTACTCAACACTGGCCGGATGTTTGCAGGAACAGGGTAGATCTGGGTGACATCTGGTGGGTCAATGGGAGGGAGGCCCTGGATTCCAGATGGAGGAACCTGCACACAGAGGACAAGCACTGGTTAGAGCACAGGGGCAGGGAGGTAAGGGAGACTTGGGGTACCAAGCAACCACCTCGGCCCTAAAGCAAAAGTTGCAACCAGCTCAATCATTTTACCATGACAAATTTATTACTTGACAAATGCATTTTCCAGCAGGGTAGCCAATGTTTACTGAACCTTTACAATGTGACCCAAGATGAATGGATCCTTCCCTAGGCTCATACTAGACCGAACAGATGGAGAGGGAGGGAAGCAGGTGTTTGTGACTTGGAGACATGACACCAGAGCTGGGGGGGATGCAGAAGGGTTCGGATCAAAGTCGGAACCTCTGAGACTCCACTCTCTTGCTTTCACGACTTAAACTTGCTTTCATGTTTTCATGAGCTGAATCTAGTAGGCACTGTGTTTTAATGAGTAAAACAGAAAGTCCTTTGAAGGCTGAATTCTAGGATGAAAGGTATCATTTTCGGGGCATGAAGCCTCAAGAAAGCTATCACTGTGCTTTGCCGAGCTCTCTCACAAAGGACTGAGAAACTATTGAGGAAAGGGCCTTTATCACTGAGATTCATCCAGGCCACCACCAACACTTGCCTCAACAAGCCTCAGTAAGTCATCCTGGTTTGATCAACCTTGGGGATCATTCTCTTGGTCTTTAGTCCTGGGACATAGTGAGTCCCTGTGGAGGCTTAGTGAAAACACTCGGTGGGCTGAACCAGAAAACAGGCTCTGCTGTGTGACTTTGCATTAGAAAATCTCTCTCTCTGCACCTAGATGCTGGGCCAGCCACAAGAATCTCCAAGCCCCCCGGAAGTCAGATGTTCTCCTAAGCACTGCTGTGTCACAGGAGGTTTTCCTCACTAGGGGTGTTTCTCCTGGCCAAGAGGATGTCTCTGCCTACTTCATTTCATTCTCCAATCCCCTCGAGCAATGCTCAACCTCTTGTGAGTTCTTTTTACAGGCTGAAAACACTTGCGCTCCATATGCTGGAAAGGCCTAATTGCTCACCAGAAGCTGCCAAGCCCAGACAAATCATCATTTTTTTTCCACAGTGTTCTAGTTGGTGCCAGCAGATGTGCTTAAGCTAATGATCAGAGAGCCCAGAAAAGACAGAGCACAGACACTGCGAATAGAAAACAGGCTGCAGCTAATGACGCTGCAGCCAGAAAGGATGTGAGGATGAAGATGTGTACCCAAGAGCACCCCCTGCGGCAGAGGTGAGCAGTACAGCCTGCAAAACCACACTCACTGACAGACCCAGCTCCCCGCAGAGGTCCCAGGGAGAAGCCAAGCTGGGGTCATAGGTCACCTCTGGCTATGTTTAATAAAATCTTGCCCTTTGTTTTTTCCTTAAGGCAACTGTAATGCCAGCCTGGGAAATGCCCTAAAGTCTCTCTGTTCATTGAGTTCCTGAAAGATGCCCTTCAGAGTTTCTGTCTGGGCTCTAACATGGTGGAGACTGGAGCACGTTGGACTCTGCTAGGATCCAGCTTTTCCACAATGAGATAGATCAGCTGCTGATCAAACACAGACCTGGTAGTTACTCAGCATATGGGGCCTAAGGGAAGTAAAGAATTTTCATGAAGGCAAAATGAAATTAAAAAATGAGGAGTGGAAGGTACATAAGATGAATTGGTCTAGAAGGTAGACTGTTCTAACATCCCAATGGAGAGAAATACCAGGACTTCAAAAGGAGATTAAGGGGCAGAGCCAGGACAAGGGGACTCAGGGTGGGACTTGTAAGGGGACCCTAATCTCAAGGTCATGAATGAAGTTCGTCCCAGTCTTAACCCTTTGATAAATGGTGCTTAGAACCCTTTCTCCTTTCTTTACCCTCCCCGCTCTATCACTGCTTATAGGATCTAGTGATGAGGATGTTTTACTTCTTATTCAGTAAGGACCCAGCGTTGGGCTCTATCACTTATAAGCTGGATAAATTTGGAGAAGCCTTTCAGTGTCACTGAATCTCAACTGTGTCATTTATAAAGTGACAACAGTGTTGATGGATTCATGAACTCCTGCGAGGAATTGTTGAAAGAGCCTGCAAAGCACTTGGCACACTTTCTGGTATTGTATTTGCTAGGAGTAAGGGTAAAGGGAAAATGGACTGACCTTGACAAATATGAAAGCACAACTTCAAATCATTTTCATTTTAAATTGCATTCAGATGACCTAAGATTGCCAGTGCCCCAAACTACATTAGAAGTGAATTTAAATTGTCTCTAGAGGAAAACAATGCCCAGGCTCAAGTATTCTCTACATAATTTATGTAATTGAGCAAATAAGTGTGCTTGGAAATATTGTATTGAGAATTTTCTATATAAAATAAAATTGGCTTCTCTCAGTGACATGGAGAGATGAACTTCACACTCACCTCCAATTGTCAGCCAACTTTCATTCCCTTTGACGGCTATCTAAAACCCTGTTCTCTTTTTTTGTTCTATATCCGCTCTTCCTGTTCCCTAAGCTGGATTGCTTGAAAAGCATATTTGAATGAATGAATGAATGAGCAAAACACTCTTGGGCTTCAAGACACTTAGTGATTACTGGAGATAAGTTTATGAATAATTGACCTTTCCAAAACCTAAATTAAGTAGAAAGCGAGGTCAAGTGCTGTAGAAAGGAAGAGGAGAAACTATTTGGTGGATATGGGAATGAGGAGAGCTTCCTGGTTTCTCTGGTCGGAAATCAACAGGATTAACCACCTCCCTAAAAAGGAGACCAGAATGTGGAGGTCAGGGTGGGAATGTGAGGGAGATCTTTATGAGTCCCTCTCTGGGGTGAGATTAGAGAGCTCAAAGTTTTGGCATAAAGAGGTCACAGCAAGTATTAGGTAACCTGGGAAAATATGAGCTTAAAAACCAAACAAAAACAGTTTGAGGACAAGTGTTAGGAGAGTCTAAATGCCATGCTATGCAAATTTGACATTCCCCTATGGATCCAATTTATTTTCCATGAGTTGTACAAACAAAAAAAAAACAGTTTATAGTTTAAAATATATTGGGGAAATACTGAATTTCAGAAAAATGTTTCAAATGCTTATTATAAGACTTCTCAGAATCTTTACTACGGTAAAAACATTTCAAATCCCAAAGTCAAGTCATCTAAAATAGTATGATGTAAATTTCTTCAACTTCTTTATCATTATATTTGGAGAGATTTGGCTTATAATAAAACAGACTCTGGGAAATGTTCCTGGAAGTAAAATGCAGGGAGGAGACTGTATGGTCTGAAACTGTGTTCTGGAAGATCACAAATTGGGTAGAGGTCTGGGAGATGGTCCAGCTGTTAGGAAGCATGCCTAGCAAGCCAGCCTTGGGGGATGTCCACTCCAGCACCACATGGTCCCCTGAGCACAGCTGGTGCAGTCCTGGAGGCTACTGAGCACCATCAAATTGTGGCCCTGAAGTCCCTGGGCACCTCTGGGTGGCCTGAGCAATCCCCAGCACTGCGAGGTCCAGGTAGCCCCACATCCTCTGGCCTTTGCATCACACTGTTTGCACAGCTGGCTGAGAGCCACCAGTGGGTCTCCTGTAGCATGGCTTGAGAGCATCGCCTACCTATTCCCACCCCCACCCTCACACAAAATGGGTAGAAACTCATCCACCTGCAAAGAGGTCAGTGTAACAATCCTGGTTACACTGGTAAGAAACAGCCTAGGGCCAGAAAAGATTACAACTGCTCAAGGAGCCATCAGTGGGCTGACCTGGCTGTGGGTCTATAGACACAGAGTGAAGAATCAAAGTTGAGTATAAGTTTTCAAGGCAGAAGAGCTGGGAGAAGAATGGAACTATGGACCAGTACTGGGAGGACTTTAGGGGCAGGGTTAGCAAGGCAGCTAGGTGGGTCAGCAGAAGGAGATAGAGATATGAATTCAGTGAGGGCTGAGAACCCAGCTACTACATCCTTTTGCTTTTTTTTTTTTTTTAAAAAATTGAATCAATGTGTGATGCAGAATTAAAAAGCTTATCATGTTCATACAGTTTCAGTCATATAGTTCCCCAACATCCCTCCGTCCACCAGTACACATTTCCCACCACCAGTGTCCCCAGGTTCCCTCCTGCCACCCTACCCCCAGCCTGTCTCTATGGCAGGACCTTTCCTTCTTTCTCTCTCTGTGTAATTCTCTCTGTCTGTATCTCTGTGTCTGTCTCTGTGTCTGTTTCTGTGTGTCTCTGTTTGTCTCTGTGTCTGTCTCTGTGTCTGTCTCTGTCTGAGTAACTCTGTCTTTCTCTGACTCTCTGTGTCTCTGTGTCTGTCTCTGTCTTTGTCTCTCTGTCTCTGCCTCCGTCTGTCTCTGTCTGACTGTCTGTCTCTCTGCCTCTCTTTCTCTCTCTCTCTCTCTCTCTCTCCTCCCTTTCTCTCTCCTTTTGGCCATTATGATTTGCAATACAGATCGGATTCTGAGACAGGGAAACATTTCCATAATGGAGAGGCTGAAGGCACCATCCACGAAGGAAAACTTAGAGCCACTGGTGACAAATGAAGCCAGTTTCTTGCTCTGCCTTCTCAGCATGGAGAGAATCACACGTGAAGACAGCCGTGCTGGTGATCAAATTACTCTCTGAATTACTCTGAATGAGAAAGAAGTTCCAATGAAATGCTAATGAATTGTATCTCTTAGGCTGCTTCCCTTTGACAAGGTTTCTTCCATTAACTCAGCTGTCAGGAAGCAGCGGGGGTCTCTGTTTCACCCAGCCCAGAGGAGAGGAGAGCAGAGACTCTGGAACTCAGATGCTCTCCAAAGGCCTGTAGGGGTCTGTTGGTACAGACCTTCACTTTGGGACTCTAGGCATTTCGGGAGGTTTTGTGTAGTGAAAAGAGTAATTGACTGAGGGGCCCAAGTGACGGTACAGAGAGTAGAGAGTTTGCCTTGCAAGTGGCCCACCTGGGTTTGATCTTCAGTATCCCTGGACCTGTCAGTTGTGATCCCTGAGCACAGATCCAGGAATAAGCTCTGAGCACCGCTGGAGTAGCCCAGCCCCTGCCCCCACCAAAAAAAAGAGACTAGCTGACCAAATCCAATTCAGCTAACCTTGAGCCTCTGCTTTCTGATGTGTGAAATAAAAGCATTGCCCTATATTGAGTTTTCCCATGTCAGCTTCTCCTCCATCACCTTTACCACCTATGCTATTAACCATAAAACATTTTCCTGCACGCAGTCTTGTTTTGAAAAAGAAAACTTCTTGGTGTTCAGACAAGGCCATATAAGCAAGGCAACTTTAAAATGAAAATAAAACACTGTTATTGGGATACGTCAAGTCAAGCATTTCTTAAACTTCCTTTTCAATATATTTGGACAGTCTGGTATTCCAAGATGTTGGGAAATGTTCCTATTAACATCCATCCTTTTTCCCCTCAACCCCAAGAGACTAAGCCTGTGCTTTGTTTTAGGAAGACTGCAGTTGAGAGCAGTAAATTTTTTTGTTTGTATTATTTGATGAGTAGCAAATAACTTTCTTCTAAAAGTGGTGAGAAGGATGAAAAGCATCAAAACTCTTTGCAATAGTATGGATAGAACTTGAGAGTATTATGCTAATTGAGAAGATCTGGAGGAAAAAATTTCCCGCCTGAGCTTATTATATGCAGAATACAAAAGAAATAGAGTGGCTTCATGATCACTGGATGGAGAAATGGGTGAGGGTGATTGAAGGGGACACATTTCCATTATTAGATAAATAAGTCTTGAATTTCATGAACATGGTGACTAAAGTTAACAATGACCCTGTTACATGCTTGAAAGTGGCTCAGAAAAATTCTTGTCAAATACATACAAGATAACTCTGTAAGGTGATAGATATGATAAATCAACTAATTATGAAAATTATTTTGTGATATATACATATATTAATGATCACTTTGTGCATCTTAAAAATGAAATGTTATATGTCACATTACATGTCATTAAACCTGGTCACATGGGAAGGCAAAGCTCCTTCCAGTGAATTCAACAATAACAAAAAATTAATGCTCTTCCTTTTTTGACCTAAAATTCTTCTTTGACAGCCTAAAATCAGTCTTTGGGTTTGAAGAAAGATTGGCCCAGCTGGTTTCAAAGGTTACTTTCAGCTCTGGAATTTACTTCCTTCCTTCTTTGCAATGCAAATCTATCTGGCAAGAGCTGGTCTAGTGGAATCTCTCTGGGTTCATTCCTCTGGTATCCTAGAACCTAAGATTTCTAAAACAAAGAGTTTCTAGTTCTCGCCCTTCTCCCATCCTGAACTGCAATCATTTTGGAGCAGGATATACCTGAAATCTGCCACCCTTTCGAGAGGCTCACCCAATTTCACAATCTTCAACAGAGTTTCCTCTTTCTTTCTTATTAAGTAGAGCAAAATCAAAGTCTCTAATGAAATGGAATAAAAAACTTATTGTTGTACTTACATATAGCTCCCAGGTTGCAGAAATGAACAAGCCTTGATTGGAATACAAGTATCTAACTCCACAGCAGTTCCCTTCCTCATTATGTGCCCTACCCTCTTCAGCTCTTAGCGGAAACAGGTAGACTTGGAGTCACAACTCTGATCCTGCTTATTCAGCACGTTTTCATATATCTCCACTTGACATCCCTTATCTGATGTAAACTGATGGGACTGGACATCTTGTTTTAATATTCTGTGCCATAATATAAGCAATAATAATAAAGCGTGTGGTATTTGTTGAATGTCTGTTTCACACCATGTCCTTAGGCAGGTGACTATCATCATCAATTTACAGGGTAAACACTGAGAGATGAAGTAGCTTACCCAGGGTCACACACTAGTAAGTAAAGGAAATGAGGTCTACACCATTGAAGCTATTATCAATGTGTTAGGAATGCTTGCATTCACGGTTTTCTACCAAGACAGTTTTCTTTAAAAATTGAGATTCTTGGGGCTGGAGTGATAGTATAGCAGGTAGGGCATTTGCCTTGCACACAGCTGACCTGGATTCCATCCCTGGCATTCCATGTGGTCTCCCAAACACTACCAGGAGTAATTTATGAGTGCAGAGCCAGGAGTAACCCCTGAACATCACTGAATGTGACCCAAAAAGCAAAAAGAGTAAGTAAAATAAAATTGAGATTCTGAAACTGAGATTATCTGTAAAGGAACAGGCCTGACCTAGAAGCAAAGTACCATCTGCTCTCCTGATTCTCAATAAATGAAATAGTCAGGAAGATAAATCTGATATAGGTCCACTTGGTCACCTCTTTTCCAGGTCTTCATGTCCCATTTAATCATCTACTGGACAGCCATACTTAAGAGTCTCAGCTTCCCCCAAGTACAATGACTTTGCTTTCTGAAAAAGTCTCCCAAAACCTATGTTCCCAAACACAACTGCATTTTATCAGGACAGAGAAAGAGCTCGCTCTTGTCTTCAGGAAAAGGTATGGTACAGTGTAAGGAAAAAAAGATTTTAGAGTCCAATTTAGCTCTCAACTTAACCCTAACTAACTGCCTAATAAAGTCAGTCCATTGCATGCATCTTCAGTTTACTTGCAACAAAATGGGTGCACTATCTCAGCAGGAGGGAGGGTGAAAGAGGGCAACGAAGGGTAAGTGAGGCAACAAATACAACTCTGGGTTCATGCCAAGTGCCCACAAGTATCTGCTACCTCCCTCTGAGCCTCTTCTCATGACCTATCTGGAGCTCTGAGACTTGAACACAGGACTGCCGAAGCATTATCTGCCAGCTCTGGAAGACTTGCAGACACTCTTGACTTTGCAGCAGTGGGACTCGGGGAATAACTTGTGTCCCTCGAGTTCTTAAGAAACACCGCCAGATTCTCAGAAGAAGACACAGGCTATCGCAGTGAAATCAGGAACAGCTGCAGAGCTGTGCTCTCCCATGAAGTTGCTTCTTGAGCAGGTTGAGCAGAGAGGCCACTAGTGTGGTTATCTTGTCACTTACCTGCAGCAGTTCAAATACCGCGAGAAGGTCCCCTCCAGAGAGGTTCCCACAGAAGATGGGGTGATAGCTCAGCTTCGGTGGCTCATAGTCCTGGTCAACCAGCTTCACCACAGGAGAAGCCACGGTGGCACCCAAGTACTCTGGCTTTCCCTAAAGTGGGAAATAAATTCACGTTTGTTCTTGACTTTGAGCCACCTGTGCAATTCTGTAAATGACCTTCATAAAAAATGTTACCCTCAGGCGTTCCCTCTTAGCTCGCTCCATCTCCCTATCATCTGTCAAGTCCCTTTATCCCTTTCCATGGGATTGGGGAGTCATGGAGTGCACTTGGGTTTCTGGAGTGGAAACTTTAGGAGGGTCATCACGGGTCTTCCTGCTCCAAGACTCTCTTAAAGGATTTATCACCCTCAACAGAATAATTAAAATAATTATCGAGAGTATCTTGAGGAGAGTAAGTGACACCAAACATTCCCAGAGCACTCCACAGAAAGACACCATCGGGACTAGGACATGGACTTTGGAGACCAGTAAACCTAAATATGGGCTACCAAATGTACTACTTTCCACATTCACAGCCATTCATTTGTCAATTTCTCAACCATTTTTGAATGTATGCCTAACCTTGGGTTTAAATGAATACCTGTTTATGGAGAGATGTTACAATGATGTATGTACCTTACACAGTTATTTGTATATAATAGGTACTGAATATGTGGTAGTAAGATGAGGAGAAAAACGAGGAAGACTAGTATGTTTAAGTGACAAAAGTTCTAAGTTTCTTTAAGAATTATTATATGGAAGATGGAGGGGGGATTGTCTGACTAAAGCTTAATTATGAACAAAGTTGTTGCTGAAAGATAATTCAATTTTTTTAATTTAAAGAATTTTAAGAGGCTGAAGAGATAATACAGCAGGCAGGGTGTTTGCCTTGTACATGATCAGCTCTGGCATCCCATATGGTCCCCCAAGTATTATCAGGAATGATTCTTGAGTGTAAAGACAGGGATAACCACTGAGCATTGCCAGGGGTGGCCCCCGCAAAGCAAAACAAATAAAAACCAACTAAAACAAATAAAAATAATTCTTCTATGTCACCATCTCACATCTCTTGTCTCTTCCCCATGCCTGATCCTGGACCCTGTGTCCACATTCCACCCAGGAGCAGCTTAGGGCTGAAACAAACCAATCTGCTTTGCTGTTTATGTTAGGAACTTCTGGAATGAAAGTTCCATATGGCAAATTTCCTGCTTTCTTGACCACCATATCCCCTGGCTGCGGGCAGTCACTTTCACATATTGAACAAGTGAAAGTTGTTGGCAGTACGACCAGCAGAATCCAAAGCCAGGCCTGCCACCTTTTCTGTCGCTTGAGGTTGGGTTTGAACAACAGTACTACATCACTGCCTTTGGATTCAAGTTTGAAGCACATTTGAGGAGAAGAACAAACAAAGCTGCCTGCTGATGGCCTCTGAAAGAGTCAGCTATTCCTGGTCTGGGAAGAGATAGGGCAGCTGGATATGAAATGACTGACCAACTATCTGACTATTTTGTCCATGACCAGAGCTGGAAATTAGTAAGCATAATTAGCCCTATAAATAAAGAGTAAGTAGAAACTGAAGTCATCAATTTCCCAAGTAAGGCAGTTTCTTATAAAGCTCAAGATGTAAATGAGGGCACAGGTCATTAGCTAATATATTAATATTCTAGGCTGGAAGCACAGGACAGACAGTGTCAGGACCTAATAATTTTACCACCACTATAAAACTGTGGTCCTAGTGCAGCTGCAGCTACAGACTCTTTTGCATGTCTTCATGTTTCTCTCCAGGGAAGAGGGAAACTTTCTCCTGTTTTCTGTCTTTCTGATGTTTCTTTCCTTACGTGTGAGAATGGAAGCTTGTTTTGCTGTGAAAGATTTGGCTTGGGTTGAGAGCAGGAAGGCAATCACAAGATAGAGGCAGCAATTTAAAAAGTGTCTTGTCTAACACCTAAAAACAGTAGAGATAAGGGCCAGGAAGATCACACCATGGTTTGGATGCAGGCCCCATGTGCTGGGGTAAAAGGCATTCAGGGCTAGAGTGATAGCACAGTGGTAGGGCGTTTGCCTTGCACACAGCCAACCCGGCTGAGCCAGGTTCGATTCTTATGCCCCTCTCGGACAGCTTGGCAAGCTACCGAGAGTATTCAATATGCCAAACACAGTAACAAGAAGTCTTATAATTGGAGACGTTACTGGGCCTGCTCGAGCAAATCGATGAACAACGGGAGGACAGGACAGAGAAAGGACCACCAAGTAAATGAGATTGGAGGGATTGCCCAGGTTGGGAGATATGTGCTGAAAGTAGACCAAGGACCAAACATGATGACCTCTTAGTATTTGTATCACAAATAGCAATGCCCAAAATGAGAGAGAGAGAGAGAGAGAGAGAGAGAGAGAGAGAGAGAGAGAGAGAGACTGTACCTGCCACAGAAGCAGGGAGTGAGGTAAGGTGGGGGTGGCGGGTGGGACACTGGGAACAATGGTGATGGAAAATGTGCACTGGTGGAGGGATGGGTGCTTGAGTATTGTTTGAATGAAATGCAATCATGCAAGTTTGTAGCTGAATCTCACGGTGATCCAATAAAATTTTTATTTAATAAATAAATAAATAAAAAGTATCTGGACAGTAAAGGCAAATCCATCTAGTCCTGCAGGTTGATTAAGGGGGCACTTTCAAAGATGGCTGATTATTGCTATTAACTTTTAAATAAAAATACTGAGGACAGGGAATTATGTTGTTAGGAATAAAATTGAGAAGGAGCTACTTCGTGGTCATCTCTGTAGAAAATCAACACAACAGCAGAACTCATTTCTCCTAAGAGTATATATATATATAAATATTAAACGATATATATATCGTCCCCTTTACAGAAGGGGAGCAGAAGCCAGGGACAGAGTCACTCCCAAAGTGGAAAGAGTGAACACAGGAGGCTAAGTTCAAGTTCTGGAATTTGACATTTGCTCAAATTTGTTTCCTGCTATCATAAAAGAGGGCTTCCTTAACTACAATCTCCCATTTGACTTTCCTCTTGACCTTGGATCAAGGTCAGGCTGCTAGGATGCTCGAGGTGAAGAGACTTTTGTGATGCTTCTTGTACCATCTGCCATCCCTAACATAACTGTATTTTGCCATCTCCCAAAAAAGCAGAATAAAGCTTTGCCT
This sequence comes from Sorex fumeus, assembly GCF_029834395.1. Classification (NCBI taxonomy): domain Eukaryota; kingdom Metazoa; phylum Chordata; class Mammalia; order Eulipotyphla; family Soricidae; genus Sorex; species Sorex fumeus. Next base: position 57,042,842 of record NW_026606059.1, read on the forward strand.
TTCACTTTAGATTTCTTAATTTAAAAAATATTTGTCTCAGTATTTTTCAGAGTCCTTTCATAGACCTTTGAGTCTATTTAAAGTTTCATAGCACAAACATCTTCAGAGAAGAGGTCTGGTTAACATCAGAATAGAAATAGAAGAGGGATGGAAGTGTTGTTGCAAGACTTGGAAGCCACAACCAGAGATTAAGAGACCCAGTTACAAAAGCTGAACTGGCAACAATAGCCATTCATTTCCTTCCAGTCAGGGGATGTCACTAAAAGCCTCTGGTTTACAAAAGACATTCTTATTAAACAGCAATAAAGATATAAAACTAGCTGGGGCAGTGGGTGGAAGTCTCCTAAAGCATTCCTAAAGAAATATGTGATAATTGAATGTTTGTGAACTAGATCCTATCATATTCTGATTCAATTTCAACCTAAAGGCAAATCTAAGTCACACACACACACACACACACACACACACACACACACACACACACCCCTTTAGTAGAGCAGATAATCGTGGAGCATTTTCTTGGCTCTGTTTTTGCAGGTCAGGATTGCCTCCAGGCACATCCTGAGTTCAGTGCTGTGGCAGGCTGGTGGCAGACTGGTTAAGTAAACTCAGTACATCAAACAAGGTGTGTTTAGAGCCCTTGAACACTCACCACTGCATCGCTGTCGTATAACTCCACCACCACTGATGGTGGCGCCTCGGCCAGCTCCTTCTGGTCCCCATGCAGTACCAAATCATTGAAGAGCAGCATCTGGTTCCAGGTCGGGGAGAGGGTCTGGGAAATAACCTGAAAAGTGGGTCCAAAAAATAGTAAAATGTCACTGGAATGGATGGTAGGGAACTCCAAGGTACATTCAAGGCACATTTAACAATGTACTCCAAGGTACATTCAACTCCAAGGTATATCCAGATGAAAGATGAAAAGAGCATGTCCTCACACATTCAACACTCAAGTGACAATAAAAAGTGTGAGGATGTCACACATTTTTACTGTGCTGGCTTCTGTGCTCTTTGTATTTGGTCTCTTTCAAACTTCTCAATTCAAGAGGTGGATACAGCTAATGAATCAGATTCTATAGACCATAAAAACAGAAGCTCTCCTCCAGAGCCAGCAAGTGGCAGAAGTTAATATTTGGTTGGATAATCTGGTACCCAAGCCCAGTCTGCTAATCTCTCTCACCATCAGATGCTAAAATTATCTCAAGTTTTGTGGAAGGGAAAATAGAGGATGAGGGAGATCTGGTGATTTATCACTTGTGAGCCAATACAATTTTATCATCAATATCCCTAAAGAGGGATTTAAAATGATGTTCCTTATAAGGAATTCTGTTTTGTGGACATTTATCTGACTGCATAAAACTGATCAGGTTCTTCAAACTAAATTTTACCCTTTTGTATGGTAACACTCTTTCTGCCATAGCAAATCGCCATGTTGGCAGTTGGTCATGCCCACAATAGAGATGGAGAAACCAAATTAAGAAAACAGCCTGCTTAATTGGCCCAGCCCTACTTCCACTCAAAGGGTGCTTTAGACAAAAGAGGATAATTAAGATTTGCATCCTCTTCCTTCTTGTGAATCTCCTTCCATCCTCCCTGTTGATCTGTTGACCCCTAGTATTTTACGGTGGCCACCATCTCACCTTAGAATATCCTGGGTGCCTACAGGAGGTTGTATGGAAACGTTGCTCCAGTATACTTAATTGTATGTTTGGAAATAACACCAGTTTCACAGAAATAAAACAAAGGTTGTTTGCAGAATGGGACTCTGCACCTGGACAGAAACTCTCCCCTTAGTAAGTGAGGTTAGCCTGGAGAGGGGCTGCAGCCACACTCACTCAAATGAATGATTTCACAGTGCACACAACACAGTGTTTTCTGGAGCCTGGGCAAATGCCCATGACACCCGTATTTCTTGCTGCTCAGTCAAAGAGCATGTGAGAGAGATTTAGCCTGTACTAAGTGTCCAGACTACAAACTCAAATAATCCTATCAGAGTTTTACATCAAGAGTTGTTTCTAATCATTTGCATCAAATCATTAGCACCACAGCTACAAAATACTTGTAATGTTCTCCTTTATGAGTCATAAAAATTATTTTGCTTTATAATTTTATAGGTATTTTTCTACAGTAACAGTGAAGTTTTTAATACAAAATTTCAGAGAAAATATGAATTTTTTAGACAGGGTAAGAGTGACTCCATTCAATGTAGAAATAGGAGTTAAGAAGTAGCAAGGCAAATTTATCTTTTGCTAGTAACTGACATTATGGAGAATCATGTGTGTTTATGTTGATTTAAAGATAGAAATGTCTTCATGTTTTTGGTTTTTTTTTTTTGCAATGTTCACCCAACAGTGAGATACAAAAGCAATTTATTACCCTCATTGCATCTTTCCTATAGAAAAATTTAAAGTTTTTTTTTAGCTTTGAAGACACAGCCCTCTTGATAAGATTATAGGGGTCAGTATTCATTCATTCATTCATTCGTTCGTTCAACATTTATTTTCAGAATTGGTAATATCTCAGCACAATCATAGGCGCTAACTCAGCATCATTCTTCTGTGTGAATTCAGTAGTTACTTGCATGAATGAATGAATATGTACTGGACTGGCATCAGAGGTTCTCCCATGGACGAAAGGATCATATGACCCCCTTTGAGTGGTTCCGAAAGTATCTCCCAAACAGATATATATTCTCCCTTTACCAAGGTACCTATGACTAGTATCATTTCTTCAGAATTTGCTTAAAAGGTGATACATTAGAATCATGCAGAATGTCATTATCCAGAACACTATTATTTGAAAAACAGATTCTCTGTCTCTTTGAGATATGGTTCCAAATCAAAGGGAGATACCCCTGCAGAGATACACTGTAGCACTGTAGCACTGTCCTCCCATTGTTCATGGATTTGCTTTAGCGGGCACCAGTAATGTCTCACAACAAATTTGAGACTTGTTGTTACTTTTTTCGGCATATAGAATACATCACAGATAGCTTGTCAGACTTTGCTATGTGGGCAATATACTCTTGGTAGCTTGCCGGGCTCTCTGAGAGGGGTGGAGGAATCAAACCCAGGTCGGCTGAGTGCAAGGCAAACACCCTACCCGCTGTGGTATACAAAACAGAATAATTACCTAGCAGCTCAGTGAGCTCACTGAACCCTCACCTCACACAGTCAAGATCATCTCTGGGGTCTGGAACTGCAGTGTTATTTTTGTTGCTGTTGTTGGTGGGGGCTGTTGGGTCTCACCTGATAGTGCCTCTATCTTATTCCAGTGCTGTACTTCCGGGTCAGTCCTAGTGGTGCTTAGGGCAGTGCTAGGGATCAAATGTGAGGCAACTGTCTTAACTTCTACTATCTCTCTGGCCCCAGTCCATGGTGTTAAGACTGGTGGAGAAGGTCCCCATGGGGCCACGCTTTGAGAGTCCCCTTTGCTTAGGAGGATAAATCTCATGATAATAGTCATGCACAGTCACAGAGAAGCTATTTTGAGCTAGGCACTGACTGTGGGAAGCATCTACGCTATCACTGGACCCACATTACTGATAAAGTAACTGAGGACAATGGGGATTTTGCTTGATGTCACACAGCTGAACAAAGAAAGATAGTAGATTTGAATTCTGATATTGTAACTCTGATCTATACTCTTTTGAAATGTCTTTATTTTTTTCGTTTAGTGACCATAAAATTACAAAGTAATTCTTGATCGGGTTTCAGACATACAATGTTTCAACACCTACCCCTTCACCAGTGTCCACTTACCTCTACCAATTCCCATCCCCACCCCATTTGTCGTCCTTCCACCAATCTACTTCTATAAGAAGTGCTTTTCTTTTCTTGTCTTGTCTTGTCTTTTCTTTTCTTTCATTTTCTTTTCTTTTCTTCTTCTTTTTTTTTTAACATTTTACCATTGTGATTTACAGTGCTGTTGCTGATAGGGTTTCTTTCATAAATAACACTCTACCACCTTTTAGCAGTGCCTCCTCCTTCTGATTGAACATTTCCCCCCTCCACCATAGATGCTGCCCCCTCCTCCCCACTCCTATCCACCAGGCCCTTCATGTTCTATTGAATAACAGTTCTCATATTCTTTGTTTCCATTGTCTTTGGTATTTAATATTCACCCATTATGTTTCTTTATATCTAACACAGCCCCCGACACCTCTGTCCCTAACCAACTTCACTCAAGCAAGTGGAAGCAAAGATAAACAAATGATCTGCCCTCTTAATCCCTCTCAAAGCATAGGAGGGCAAAGCAGCCTACTGTCCTCATTTCCTGCTTGGTCCCTGAGTGAGGATGGAGCCGTGGTCCTTAACCAATATCTCTCCATTTCCTTCTTATTTCCTTCTAACTTCTCTCCACAGTTTGCAGCCAGAACTATGTGGGCTTTATTCTGGTTTGTGCATATCTCATAGGCTGGAGCAATAGCACAGCGGGTAGGGCATTTACTCTGCATGTGGCCGAGCCGGGTTTGATTCCTCCTTCCCTCTCAGAGACCCCGGCAAGCTACTGAGAATATCCTGCCCGCACGGCAGAGCCTGGCAAGTTCCCCGGGCCATATTCGATACGCCAAAAACAGTAACAACAAGTCTCACAATGGAGACATTACTGGTGCCCGCTCGAGCAAATCGATGAACAATGGGAGGACAGTGCTACAGTGAAGACAGTGCATATCTCATGCCTGTGCCAGCCTCCATGTCTGGATGGCATCTTCCATGGGAACAGGGTCTGCCCCTGTACTCCGCCCCAAAACCCCTACCCGGCAAGGGTCTTGGTTCATGAGAGCAAGATCCCAGCCTGGAATGGACACGTGACCAGCTCACATTATGATCTTGGTCTGTGTGTCATCCATCAAAAGTCACTTCCCAGGTCACAGACCTCACTTAGGAGAGAAACACTGTCCCTCCAGCATCAGCCAATGGAAAGGCGTCCATTCATCAATCACTATTTTTACGTTTTGCTTCTTCACACCTGCTCTCATTTCAGGTGACAAACAGACTTAGTGAACAAATGCAGCAGATTAACTAGAAGGAAACCTCAGGTCTCTTTGTAGTCTGACTTTTTGTCTTAATTCCCAGAAACGGGCAGAGAAGAACAATAAACTCTTGAGGACAGAGTAAGGCCTTAGAGAATTTGATCTAAGAAGAAAAGCAGTCTGTTGGGTGTCTGCTGGTTGGGAGCACTCTTCACATTTCAGTCCAGGAAAGGGAGAAAACACAGAAAAAAAGAAGCAGAGCTTTACTCCTCTAAGCTTCAGACACCCATCAGGAAGCCTAGCTGTTGGGGCAAAGGCTGAGCTGCAGAGGTGTTCAGAGTATGCAAAGACCTCGACCTGGCAGGCACAGAACAAGTCAGAGCTGGAAAACTCTGCTCTCCCAAAGATACCAAATAAAGACTGGATTAGAATAGCCCCATGAAGGAGATCTGAGCAGCGCTGTTTCTCCTTTGTCCATTCTCCACTGAAGGTGAACTTGGCATTATGTGGGCATTTGAGCATTACTCTAGGTTCCTTTCTCCCTCTCCAAACTTTCTGCCTCCCATCCTTCCTTTGTCTTGGCTAAGTGCTCTTTTTGGCTGCAGGACTAAAGATCACACTGGACAATGTCACTTCTTCATGTCACTCCTTCCTTGCAAAACTACTTCTGAGTCAGAAATACATAGCACATAGCCAGACATAGACTTGTTCCTAGCTTTCCATCCCAGGCTGTGCTGTGGCTTGCTGTGGGCTGTGGGGGGAGGAGGCAGCTGGGCTTCCCTGCTTACCTTTGTGGCCTGGCAGTGGGAAAGGAACGTGACTTTGGCAAAGGGGTCAGAAAGTCCATTGCTATCAGCAGCGATGAGGCCTCGGGCTTGGTACATGTGAGCTCTCAGCTGAAAGGTATGCCGGTCTGTGGACAAAAAATTGAGAGAAGACAGGCATTAGCAGGCTTTCAGGAAGCGTGTGCATGAATAGGAATGTGTGGTATGTTTGGCGGGAGAGGGGAAAGAAAAGAGAGGTGTGTGTGTGTGGGGTGTGTGTGTGTGTGTGTGTGTGTGTGTGTGTGTGTGTGTGTGTGTATCCAGGAACAAAGGAGACCAGGAGCCATCCACCCTGACATTAATGAAAGTAAGAGGATGAAGTTATGTTTTTTGGGTACATATTCTCTTTGGTGTTTTCACCACGTGGTGGGTTTTATTCCTCCCACTAACCAAGTGAGGGATCTATAATTACTTCCATTTTTACAAATGAGGGAAATAGCTCATAAAAAGGTAAAAATACTTTTAAAATGTACAGAGCTAACAAAAGCCAGAGCTTGAATTTCATTACTGTCAGATTCCATAATCATCTTCTTTTCCTAAAAAACACATTTTCACTTCCTAGTAATTCTGATTCCTGTGTTTGAGAGTGTGTATGTGTGTGTGTGTGTGTGTGTGTGAATGTGTGATCAAGAAAGAGAAAGAGAGTCAGAGAGTGGGGGTGGAAGGATGGAAGGAAAGTGGGGAGAGATTGAAAAAGAGAAGAAAGAAGAAAGAAACAAGAGACAAGAAAAAGGAGGGAGAGAGAGAAAAGCTGGCAGGGAAGGGGCTGTTCTGCAAATGGCTCTTGTTTTGAGGAACTCTATAATGTTTTGGGTCATCCATTCACACATTCTTCCAGGTTTGAGCACCTCTGCTATGCCAGGCATGGTTCTCCTCTCTGAAGTAGCCACCACAGCACCTACCCTTGGGGAGTTCCAGGAAAGGAAAGAATAGACAAGCATCAATCAGGACATGAGGCAGGGACAAGTGCCCTGCGGGAGACACAGTCAGAAGCCAAAAGCTTAAATCAACAGTAAACACATTTGTTGTCAGGAAGCACGGTAAAGAGTTGGTTTCAGGTCAGCACAGATCAGAGACATAGATGGAACCCCAAGTTAGAGACGAATTAATACATTCCTTGGTTCATGCAGTCTAATGATCATTGACAGTTGCAAAGACCCTCTTGTTTTTGATATTAGCTTGTTTTCTTTTATATATAAACCCATTCTCAACTGTGTAGTATTCCATGGTGTCTACATTCCACAGCCTTTTAATCCACTCATTTGCTGTTTGACATTTGGGTAGTTTTCATATCCTGACTGTGGTACTAAGGCACCATAATGAACACAGGTGTGCACATGTCTTTTTCAATTAATGTTTTTGCATTTCTGGGATAGATGCCAAGAAATGAAATCGCTGAGCCGTATGGGACTCTATTCTTATTTCTTGGAGGAATTGCCACACTGTCTCCATGTGAGGCTGAGCCAGGCAACTTTCCCACCAACAGTGAATGAGAATTCCTTTGTCTTTACATTTGCTTGCAGTGTGAAGCCTTGAGTATTATAGGCACTGCATCTGAAAGCAGCACAGTCAGCCTCCTCATTGCTCTCACACCTTGGCTGCAACCTCCTGTGCTGTGGCTCACTTCCTGTAGCACTGTAGCACTGTCCTCCCGTTGATCATCGATTTGCTCGAGCAGCACCAGTAATGTCTCCATTGACAATGGCTCACTTCCTACCTGTAGTTATTTAGGACATATCCAAGAGTCCCATCTCAGGAATTTGCAGCTGGGACTCTTGAACATTTGATAGCCTCACCCACCTCCACACCCCCCACTAGTCTTCCTCCTGTGCTTCCCACACGAAGGTGCAAACTAATTACTGAGTGGACATTTTCTGAAGCATAAAATGACTGAGGAAATAAAATTCTCCAGTAGGTGTGGAAGGTAGCCAAAGTCATTAATGCCAGTGAACTGCAGAGAAAGTTTATTAGGTCATCCCATAAAAACCACACACTGCGAGGATCAGAAGCTTCAGGAAAAGTCTTTTCTCCCCCCTGAAGTGTTAAGAACTGGGGCAGTAAAAATAATAAGAACCTTGGGTCTCTAGAGACGGTATATTTAGAAATAAAAAAAATTGATGTGGTTTTTTTTTTCAAAGAGGGTAATTTTCACAACATGGGATGAAAGGCATGGTAATGTAGCAGATTTGAAAATGGTTTACTCATCATTTACCAGCTGGGTAATCTCTGGAAATCTCTAAGCATCTCTAATATATTTGATGTCTTTCTATAAAGTGAAAAAACCCTCACCTAGAAGATTTTATTATAAAGGATGAGTATAGGGCCTGGCTTTAATGGAAGGTGTTATATGGAAGGTGTTATACATTTTCCTCAAAAGATAATCAAACCTTTTTTGCCTTTATACATTATCTTTGAATACAGAAACATAAGCTGATCCATTGATTGCAGATTTCTAGAATACTTTCTTTTATAACTATTGAGTCTCTTAGATACCATCAATGTTCAACAGAAAAGTCTTGAGCAATATAGAGAAGTTAAAATTGCAGTCTATTCTCTCTAATTTCAGCAATAAGAGATTCAGCAAAGTGAAGCAACTTGGAAACAAAAAGCAAAAAGTTACAGAAAGCATTAAAATTATATTAAAACTCAAAAATGTGTTAAAATGTACACGTGATTTCATAGAAAATTAAAGAAAGAATTCTAAAAAGCGTATTGAATTCCTAAAAGCAGCTAAATGAAGAATCAAGATAGAGAAATAAAGTTTCCACTGGTGCAAATTTCCATTTGGTCTTTAGTGGAAAATATGTTGTTTATATGTCAAAAACTCAGTCCCCTATAAAAGTAAAATCTGCTTTCATTCCACAGGTCACAGCTTTACCAAAATTTAATAGATTTCATTAAACGAAATTTTTTATGCTGAAAAATGCAAAAATCAACCCATATTATCTGCTTGCAAAAAAGAAGTCATTGCATTCCCTCCATTAACATAAAGATTTTTTTAATTCAAAATATGTTTAATGACTTTATTCCTTCTAGATAGGACACTGAAAGGTAAGGAAGAATATATAGTTTTGGAAACTATAATTTTGTGATATAGTTTTAGAAACTATATCAAAAATAGAAGACCATAACAGTGAGTACCCATGTAGGTTGTTCCTATCATCCTTCTCACTATCTTCTCAGAAAGCCCACCTGAGACATGCAATGACCTTCTTGACACAGTGGGGAATCATACCTTGGTAGTGCAGATTGGCTGGGGGTTTAATGGTGGTGCCAGACACTTTGGATTGTATTTCAGCTTCAAAACCTACTGGTAAGTTTTCCAAAATGGCACTGGAGTGTTTGGTGGGGCCCAGCCATAGGTACACGTCAACTTTGGCTTGTACTGACCAACCAGATGTTCGTTTCCCTGGAAGCTGAGGAAAGGTTACAAGAATACCATCTTATTAGCAAGTCTTGGTCTTTGAGAAAAGAGGTTCTTACTGGGGACATATTGAGGTTGGTGATCAGAGAACAGTTCGCTGAACTTCATCCTGTTTTTATTATTTTAGGAGCTTGGGATATCACTTGGTGGAGATCAGGCCCTATATCTTTCTCTGTGCTCAGAGTTCACTCCTGGTAATACTCAGGGGACCATAAGCAGTACTAGGGATTAAACCAGGGAGGGTAGCCTGCAAGGCGAGTGCCTTCACCCCTGAACTATCTTCCATCTGGTCTTCATCTTGGGACACAATAACCCCAGTCATCACAACACACAATTCCAGAGGAGTCCTAGATCACATGGAGTCCTGTATCACATAAATATAACAGTAGGTGAAAAGGACAAGAAAGCTCAGACTCAAAGTATAACTAATTGGTTTCCAAGTCACTCAACTTTTAGGTGGTGAAATAGGACTCAAAGCGAGGAGAGATGATTTCAAATCTGAATTCTGCCATTTATCCCCTGAATTGGAATCGTCCATTCCAGAACTCCCAAATATCTGGAGTTTTACCCTCTTTGTTCAATGCAGGGGCTGGAGCAATAGCACAGCAGGTAGGGCATTTGCCTTGCACACAGGCAACCTGGGTTCGGTTCCTCCATCCCTCTCGGAGAGCCTGGCAAGCTACCTAGAGTATCCTGCCCGCAAGGCAGAGCCTGGCAAGCTCCCCGTGGCATATTCTATATGACAAAAACAGTAACAACAAATCTCACAATGGAGACGTTACTGGCACCCCCTTGAGCAAATTGATGAACAATGGGAGGACAGGGTTTGCTTGACAGTGCTTTTGTTTAACCCAGAAGAATTCAGACACTTCTTTTATCAATGAGGTCTTCATGTACTCAAAGACACTTTCTCACCCTATCCCATCCTCTCTTTGAAAGATAGCCCCATGACAATTGGGTCCTAGCAAAGCAAGTCCCAGCCCATATCCCGTCCTGCAGCTGCGGCAGGCTAGCAACACCAAGTACCCCCATCTCCTCCTTGCACCTGGAATTCGCCAGATAAGGCCACAAGGCTGGAGAAGGCCTAATGAGGCATCTCCTTGTCCTGGAATCCGCCTAACAAGGCCCAACATCAAGTACCCCCATCCCCTCCTTGCACCTGGAACTCGCCAAAAAAGGCCATGTAATAGTTCAAATGTATTGGATGCTTTGTGTGCGGGTTTGTTCTGAAATGCGCGGGAAGATACCCTATAAAAAGCCCCCTCTGAAGGGGCTCGGGGCTCTCAGCCACTGAGATTTTGTTGTCATGCTGTGAGCCCAAGCATGCTCGAATAAACCTCTTGCTTTTGCATGGACTTGGTCTCTCAGAGTTTTCCTTGACAGGTGAGGCTGTCCTGAGCTCAGACCCTAACATCTTCATGAATTAACCCTTCTTGTTTCTTAATCCTTTTGGTGCAACATGTTCCAAATATCTGGTAAAGTATTCTTTATTTCCTCAGTATACTTGGATTAATTTGCTTGTTTGATTTAGTGTGTTTATGTACATATCCCTGTGTGTGGTGTGACTTTATGTGTGCACATCCTGCTATGGGGGTACACACACTATCAAGGTGAGAAGGATGCAACTCAAAGTAGCGGACTTGATTAGTGGACTAATTTCATCTAAGGAGTCAGGCCCTAGATTAAGCTGTGTAATGAATTTCTGGTAAGGTTATTGTTCTGAGTGAGAGTGGCTGTATTCATTTTTTGTTGACTCTCCTAAGTGTCCTAGCATTTCTCAGGATTTATTATCATTATTTTCCTTTTATTCTATATCACCATTACTCTATAGAGAATCACAAAATCCTGCTCAGAGAGGCTTAGACTTGCCCGACAACTTCTAAGGCCACTATGGAGAGGCTCTGAGTCCCATGTGGAGTTTGCTTATTTGTCTTTCTCTCGTGCTTCATGGGTTTCCTGTATAGATGCTGAACCTTGCAATTTAGCAACTGTCACACACGTCACTGGGCCTTAGTTGAAGGAGTGAGGCCACAGGGAGTCTCACAATGACATAAATGCAGTACAGGAGGGTCTCTAAGAACTCATGTCTAGACAAGGACACCAATGATGTGCATTTCCAGTTCAAAAGTAAAGTCAAGTGTAAGAGAGAAACAATCAAGGAAACAGAAAAATAGCTTTGGGAGTTTTCATCCTTTCTTTATGGTACAAGTGTGGGGCTGGGTTTTAATCAGCAGAGAAAGCATCCTGGGTAGAGAGAAGTGTATCAACAAAGATGGGGGGGAAACAAACCATGTGGATGTGAGCTGGCAGGAATTGTGTGCTAATTTTCTGTGTGTAAAACTTTCTGTGCCAGAAAGTTTCTCTGAAGGCTTTCATCAAAGAAGGAACAGCAAGAAATGAGTGAGAGAGTTGAAAAAGAAGGTGTGGGGGAGGATGGAGAACCCCACTTGGTTTTTTGTTGTTGTTGTTGTTTTTAAAATTTTATTGATTCACTGTGAGATAGTTACAAGCTTTCATGTTTGGGTTACAGTCACACAACGATCAAACATCCCTCTACCAGTGCATATTCCCAACCACCAATATCCCCAGTATACCCCCCACTTTCCTACCCTCCCCCTGCCTCCATGGCAGACATTATTCCCCATAATCTCTCTCTACTTTTGGACATTATGGTTTGCAATATAGACACTGAGAGGTTATCGTGGAGAACCCCACTTGTGTGGAGGAGTTTGGGTTTTGTTCTCTAAGGAGTGGGTTGTCATTATTCAGCTTTTAAAAGCAAAGTGGACCATTGTGTTGTTGTCAAAGGCAAGCACTCTGCAACTTGAAACTCTTTTTTTTTTAAATACTCATAAAACAAATGATCCTCAATTCATCATTTCTACCATAGCTAGTCTGTGTGAGCTGCTGCTTCAACAAAACAAATGTTTATTGAGAGCCTAGGGTTATTTTGTTGTTAATACAAGTGATCATTTGCCATTTATAGGTGCCACTAGGACATCTATTTACAAAGGCAAGGATTTTGTTTGATACTGTCATTAGACAAAAAGAACAAAACAAAACACCACACAGTGATGTCCCCGATGCCTAAAGGGTATCTGACACCCAGGAAGCACTTGGTAAATATTTGTTGACAATAATCCTTTATTTTTCTATGAATAATAAGACTTCACATGTTGGAGCATTTACATTGCCCCAGGCAGAATGATCTGTTGCATATGATTAATAACTCATCCATCCTGATTCATCACTATGGTGACTACAGAGCAGATCCCGTCATTATGTGTATTTGAAAAATGAAGAAATGGGAGATCCAGGAGGCTACCTGTACAACTGATTAAAATGTAAATCTCAATCCCTTTGTTGTGCTGGGTTTGAGATGTGATATCTTCCCTGTTAGTAATGATTCTCCCAATCTGCAGACCACAGTGTTAATCTGAGTTCCAAGATTTAAGTTAATATGCTGTATTGCCTTAAGTACAGAGAAATACCTTTAGTTCTGTGCGGGTGGGGTGGTGTGTGAGTTCTCCCTGGCTGTGCTCAGAGCCTATTCTATAGTGCTCCAGGCAGTGCTGGTGGGGGGACCACAGGCAACGCTGGAGATCAGTCAGAGGCAGCTGAGTGCAAGGCAAGCTCTTAACACCTAACCACCCCCCCTACTATCTCTCCAGTCCAGAAGTACCTTTACTTCTTAAGGTGAAACAATATATAATCTATCATTTGCTTCTATTGTTAAAAACAATGAGCTTTTTGAGTTCATGGTTATAACCAAAAGCTTGGCTAAAACCTTGTAAGAATTAACACTAGGACTCTGCTACAGTTGCAAGTTTTGTGGTGTATTTATCTTTGGAAAAAATACATGAATGGAAACTGCTTGCAAGACAATACTTGAGTCTCTCCCTTAAGTGACCAAGTTTAACTCAGGTGACATTCCTGAGTGACTGGACTCCCAAAGTAGGTGCTTCCATAAACAGAACTCTGTTTTGAATTCCACTTACCTATGGGGTGAGTCTTCTCCTGCCTTCCCTTCTCCACTGTCTTTCCTCTCTTTACATTGCAGAAGTCTGAGCAACCATAGAAAATTCTTTTCTTTAGAGAGTAACATAATAAGGCAGAAGGAAAAAAACTACTCTAGAACAAAATTACCAAGTGCCAAGTGTCTAGGAAAACTGTGACCATCAATGTATAAAATTGTATTAGACAAAATGTTAGTCTTAGCCTAAGCCCTGTCCACTTCTCTCCATGTTCTGGGGAATGTCAACTGGCTAAAAAAATTTTTTAAAAAAATATAAAAAGAGGAAACCCTGACAAGTCTTTAAAAGAAGAGCCATTTACATAAACTGTGTTGTAGCTGGTTAATCAGTATTGATAGACTTGGTTGCCTCATACATTTTGCTCTAATGCAGAAAGTGGCAGGCTGTTTCAGCCAACACCTCCTACTGCATCCTGGAGAAAGTTGCTAGGGAAACTGGAGGCCAGAGGAGGAGACTGGACTCAGTGTGGAGCAGAAGTTAAAGACAAGAAGAGGATACTGAGAAGGAGCTCTTGGGCACAAGTGAACCACCACTGAGAGGGGAGATAGCAGAAAAGGAAGGGTGAGTGCTCCCTCTGCAGGGCCAGTGCACATCGTCTCATAGAGGCAGAGTTAACTCTCAGGTGATGAATGTCCGTTCTGTGACCTGTGGGGTCCGTGGGGATGGTACTGATGTGACAGAACTCTGCAGTTTGGCATGGTGTAGGATAACATTGGTTTGTCCTTTCTGCCTTGCCACAGGGAGCTCAGGTTTATTGGGTTACTCCCATCACAGTGCTCCCATTTCTCTGTGTTTATTTGTAACCTCTTTCTTTGTGCTCTGTCCACTTGTAAATACTGCTTTTCTCTTCTCCTTAAGTCCTTTGCATAGTTAATTCAGATCAATGTCCTTTTTGTATAGACACAGGAAGACAGTTAAGGCTAAGCTTTTGTAACTTGGGAGTTAATTGACTCTGAATGATATTCACCCCTGAGAATCTATTCTCTCCACGTAAGCCTCAGTTTTCTTTACTTCCTAGCACCCCCAAAACACTGTACCGACGAGGGACTGGTTGGACCCAGGGCAAGCTGTGAGTTACCCTGCCATCGAAATGGGCCAAGCCAAAGCACCGTGATGCTTAACTATAAGTTAAGAGCATGGTCATGGACAAATTCTGTCATGATCCATAGAGTAACAACTAGATTCGGACCCTGTGAGGGTTAGGAAAGATTTATCTGGCCTGAGCACTGTAGTCTGAGATCTATTGTGAGATGTTCCCAGGAGAGCCACCTTACAAGCTCAATGTATCTCTTACTGTGTCTATACAAAATAACAAATATTAAGAAGTAGGATTTAGATGTTAATTAAGTTATTGGACTAAGAACAGGAGAAAAACCCCTAGGTGGCATTTCCACCTTTGAACCTGATCAGTGATCAGGAAGGGCTTTATTTTTTTTTTTTAGGAGGGGGTAATCAATTGCTGTTTATTCCATTCTCCCCACGCGCCTGCCCCAGTCTCTCTGAGCCTCCCATTCTAGTCTCACTCTGGCCCTCATTTCTGTCTGCTCCTGTCTTTCCTGCCCATCTCTCCCTGCTCCATCTCGAAGCCTCCGAGGCTCTCTCTCTCATCTCTCCAACTCTCTTCCTCTCAGCTCTCTAGTCACTTCAACTCCCTCCCACCTCCCCCCCCCCCCCCCACACACACACACACTCTGGGCCAACACTGCACCCAGTCAGGTAGCAAAATCAATATAAGAAAGCCCTTTCTGGGCTGGAGAGATAGCACAGAGGGTAGGGCATTTGCCTTGTACGCTGTCAACCTGGGTGAGTGCAGAGCCAGGAGTAACCCTGTGCATTACCAGGTGTGACCCAAAAAGAAAAAAAGAAAAAAAAGCCTTTCCAGAGGGCCCAGTAAGTTCAAAGGGAACACCACCTAAAAGGTATTTCAAAGTCCAGGAAGGGCTTTTGATATGTTGATTCTGCTACCCCCAATGCAGGGAGTTGGAGAAAGAGAGAGAGAGAGAGAGAGAGAGAGAGAGAGAGAGAGAGAGAGAGAGAGAGAGAGAGAGAGAAAGAGAGAGAGAGAGAGAGAGAGAAGAATGTAGGCAAAAAATGCAGGAGCAGGTTTGTGGAGAGAGAGATACGAGATACGGCTGTGAGAGGGAGTGTAGAGAGATGAGCGGGAGAAACAGGAGGAGACTGGAATGAGGGGCCAGAGTGAGACTAGAATAGGGGGTTTAGTGAGACTGGAGCAGGCGAGTAGGGAGAAAGGAATAAATGGCAAACGGTCATCAACCAGCCTGGCGGCCTTGTTTCCTCCTTCTTCTGCGCATGGCATTGACTGCCCCTAGATGGGGAGCAGCCCAAGTCCACCAAACACAGGCTGTGAGAGAGAGAGCCCCTGAGGTTCCCTAGCCACTCCTGAGATTACACAGCATGGTAGTTGGGGCCAAGTTCTGAAAATCCTATTCCAGTCTTTTTGGTAGCATTATAAGAGTGTGTGTGTATACACACTTTTTGTGTGTATATATGTACATATATGTATATATATGATATATTGATATACGTATATATTATATATGTTTGGGGGGTCACACTATCAATGCTCGGAGGTTACTCCTGGGTCTGTACACAGGAATCACTCCTGGCAATACCAGAGGAGTGGAGAACCATATGGGATGCCGAAAATTAAGCCTGGGTCAGCCATATGCAAGGCATCACCCTACCTGCTGTACTACAGCTCCGCCCCCTTATTATGAATATATTTAAATTAAAGAAAAAGATTTATCATGGAGTGAGGTTCATGAAACTCTGGCAATTGTGACAAATTTACCATCATGTGGCCATGAGACTGCATGAGACACCTTCAGTTCCTCTATACTAATATCCTCCCAGCTGGGCCTCCTAGGCACAGCAGTATCCCCATATTTTTAAATAGTAATTCAAGATGGAATAGGGTTAGCAGACATGGGTTGGAATATATGTTTCTTGACTACAGAACTTCTCAGAGACCTCTACTAGTTAGTGGAAGCTGAAATTCCCCACAGATGGCTGCAACTACAATTTCCCAATGTCTTAACTCTGGATCATTCATGGAAGCATACCCAGGTAAACTGTTCAGTAGAAAAAAACAGTGAAGAGAGCCTGGCCTAGAGACCTTTACACACTGATATGCTATGCTGCTTCCCAGCTAAGACCCAGGTCATGTTTGAAGACTGTCTCCCTGGGAAAGCCCTGGCTTTGTTCAGGTTTTCTAATTCCCTATGGAGAAAGAGGCAATGAAGAGAGATTGGAGAGAAGGAGGTGAAATCAGGGACAACAATTAACATGGGAATAAAAATTGTTTTTGCTAAGTCATATTATCAAGATATTTCATTATGTCAGTTCAGTTCAATTCCACATAATTTAGAAAACTATTACCCAGAGGAATATCAATGCAGAAGAGAATTCCAGATAAATGTGAAAGTGAACTATGACTTAGAGACCAACTGATAGAGAATAATATCTAGAAGATGAACACAGCAGAATAGAGGTTCTGAAGCCTTCATTTTGTTGCTCCACTGGCTTTCTTCCACAGCTGTTCTTTGTCTTAATTTTAAATATAATGACAGGATGCATCCAAATGTTTATGAGGAAGTAACTTCGCACTGATTTCCTGATATGCTTAACCCAGGGCCTTCTAAAATGATATTCTATTAAAGACACATGTTTCTTGTGCCCCCGGAATTTTTTTGATGGAAAAAGATGAAGGTCTTTTATTTGTGGTAAATAACTTGGACAGAAAATCATTTTACACAAAAGATAACCTGTATATAATCTACAGAGACTGGATATAAAGATGACACATAGTTACAGAAACATCTTCTTGAGGTTGGATGCCCATTTGCTTGAGTGCTACATTTATTCAGTGGTTTTACTGGATGATCTATCTTTGACATATTTCCTTTTTCTCTTCTTTGGCCTTTTGGGTTACACCCAGTGATATTCAGGGGGTTACTCCTGGTGCTGTACTGAAGAATTACTCCTGGCAATGCTCTGGGGACCATATGGGATGCTGGGCATCAACTTGAGTCCACTGCATGCAAGACAAACACACTAACTGCTATACTATAGTTCAAGACTATGTTTCTTTTTAAAAACTATTCTGCAATACCATTTACACTTTATGAATGAAGAATAAAAAACACATAGGTGTTGAGTGACTTTCCCAAGGACATATAGTCAGTAAATATTAGCCCTGGAATTTTGTTATAAGTTAAATTGTATTCCACCAAGATTCCTATAGTGAATTCCTACCTCCCAGTATCTTTGAATTTGGAATTACCTGATTTAGAAACAGGTCATTGCAGGGCTAGGTGCAACTGAAGTTAAGTTCTTATAAAAAAGATAACTGTAAAATGGACACAGGGAGAATGCTAGGTAAAGACTGGAGTTGTGCTGCCTTTAGCAGAGAAGTTATCTGAAAATACAAGAGATGCTTCCCAAACACTTTCAGAGGGATCCCAACCCTTACCACAACTTCATCTCATACTTTTGGACTTTAATCCAACTGTGATAACTGTGAGATAGTAAATTTTCTGTTTAAGCCATGAGTCGTACTTTGTAATAGCAAGCCTAGTAAAAGGAATTTCAATCCAAATTGACTTTTATTTCAAAGCCCGTGCATTAAGCCATTACCAATAATTCATTTTGCTCTTCTATGACATTTACTACTTCTCACTGGAAACTAGCAGTTAACTGAACGATCCTTGAAGGCTATCTAATCTAGCTTCCCACTGCACCATTTATATCAAGGGGTCAAGGAACACATTATGGACCTCCAGCTAAGAAATTATTTTCTTGTCATATCTTCATGTGGCCTATCTTTATCCTCTGAAAATATCACACACACACACACACACACACACACACACACACACACACACACATACTCAACCCATAATCCTTATGATATCCACATAAAACTTTTTAAAAAAATCCTCTCTTCTCAGCTAAATATTGCTCCCTCTTCAACAATTCACCTGGCATCATTTTGAGCCTTTTTATTCTTTATGAAGGTGAAGATTTACAGTATAGCAAAAATTGAGAAGTGCAATTGGCAGGACATTCTTACATTATTAGGAAAAATCAGTATAACTATAACCTATATAACTATACTCTCTTAGGACTATCAGGGATGAGTGATAAGTATTTGAACCAATTTTTCTCCATATTTACTAAGTCAACTTTTGAATTAGAACTTCCTTCACAGTAGAGGCAAATACTGAGGATCTCCAAGGAAGACTCGGCTTTTGAGTTAAAGTCAGTAGAATCTAGTGAGAGATTGAGGTGTAAGGCCATACACAGGGGGCCTGCCTTCAAGAAGTGTGCAGAGACCCAAGTTGAAAAGAACAGCACATGTTGGAACCATAATTAGTTCTTTGAAATATAAACCTCACTTTTTACAACTTGCTTTGAAATCTGCTTTGTTTTCTCAAAAAAAAAATCATAGATGGACTTGTGTGAAAAATATCATGAACAAATTACCATAAAGACAAAGGGTAGAGAAGAAACAAATAAAAACATATCATTTTCCCTAGTAATTTATGAAGTGAAAACTAAAGTATTCTTGAAGCATATGCATTAGATTTAAAAATAGCTTGTTTCTGGTAACAGAAATTGGGAAATTGGGAAATGTCCCTCCTCCAGATGATCTACTGAATGGCAATTCGAATCAGAAGGGGTCAAAGTAGTCCTTTTATTCTCAGACCTTTAAAAGTATAGAGGGACAGGTCTGTGGAGACACAATGAAATACTTAACTGGTCAGAGAAAGCAAACTTCTCATCTCTGAGTCAAAAATATCATGCAGACTTACTTTGAGGAAATGGGTTTTGATCTTCCCACAGTGTTTACCCATCTGCTCCATGACTGGAGAATAGAGCAGGTCTTTGGAAGCAATGCGGGCATATGCCACTCTCTTGTTATTGCTGAGCATCCAGATGAAGACATCAGGGATAGTGTGCTGAGGCTGAAGAACAGAGGGAAATAGATTGGTCCGGTTTAACAAATGCACTTCCAGATTGCTGCTATCCTGAAACAGTCCTTCTTTTGCATAACAAATTTTTAAACTACATTGTTTTCTTGGTTTAGACCATCCAATATTGAACTATTCAGTCAAATAAGTTAAATGTAGCTTCTTTGAAAAGTGGAAGTCTTAGCCCATGGATTTCTAGTACATGACAATTCCAAACTTGTCCCTGTAGCCCTGATTTGGCACCATTGGTAGCCTACTCTTCTCTGCTGTTGAAAAAGTTAACAGAAACAAAAATCTTGGATTTTTTTCCATTTGCTCTTAAGGAAAGCCAAAACATTCTTTAAGGGACTTTATTGCTCCAATATGATTGCCAAGTATTTTAGCCCACTTTACATGGCTATTCAGGAGAAACTAAATTGCACAGAAAATGAGACTTGCAAGTTTTGCTAACCAAGACTGAAATTGCAGAATTCCCTGCCAAGAGGCCCATTATATGTAAGTGTTTGAAATGCACATTTCTGAGCCAGTGAAAGTACAGAAAAAAATGAAAGGTATAGAGTCATAATGAGGCTTTGGAATTCCTGGGGTACAAGTAGATGTTCTGTTGCTTTTGGGAGCCAGAGAGAGCTTTCTTTCTTTCTATTGGCGAGAGGGTGAATTTGACCACAACCAGCTGTGCTCAAGACTTACTTCTAGTTTTTTGCTCAGGAATCAATCCTTGCTGTGTTTGGGACACCATATTTGGTGTCAGGGATTGAACTGGGGTCAGCCACATGCCATACAAGCAATTTAACTCCTCCATCATCCCTTCTCTCTTGACATGGAAATAAAGACATTGATGTGAATGACTTCCTGGGCACCTGGCCTGTTACTGGATGCCCTAATGTCTGTCTTGAACCTTCTGGGTGAGTACTCATTAAAACCCTTGCACTACTAAAATGATGAGCTGCCTTCCTGCTTATTTTCCGGAGTATGTTTGATTCACAATAAGCAATATAATATTAAAGATAACAGAAGCAATAAATATGTCCTATTCCCAGAAATCTTTTCATATAAAGCCCAGTGTCTGGCAAGCAAATAAAAACCAAAACAAAAATGCCATTTATTTCTAGAAGATCATTCAAGAAGTCACCAAAGATATTTAAGTTTACAACTAACTTAAAATGAGAATCTGTTCTCTTATCAAACACGTTTTAAATCCTCTTATTGTTGAAAACTTATCAAAGGCCCAGAGCTTATTTTGACTTTTCCTGAGTGCATTAAGAAAGATGCTTTTTCATTTCTGCTGAATACTCAGGTTTTGTTTTTAAAAATCAATAAAGCTATGCATGGTTGGCTTAATTTAAAACTTTCCTTTCTCACCCCAAAACTAATAGTGCCTACTCAGCCAGTCAAACTTAGGAGAAAACATTGTTGTATCTTTCATCCTTATCAAGTCTTCCAACGTCAGTAGGAATATATTCAGTCTAATCTTTTAAACAAGGTTTGGAGTGGATTACCTCATCCACAAGAAAGCGAATTTTTTCCATTACGTTTTGGGCTGCCTGGATCATTTCATTGAGAGAGAACTTTTTCTTCTGCTGCTGAATAATCCCCTTGGCCTCCTTGGCCATCGCCTCCTAAAATAAGACAAGAATAAGTGTAGATCTGTCCAGAAATCAGAACAAACTCTGTGCTGTTTCTGAAGAGCTCTGAAGGTTCTTGTTAATACTTGAAAGCATTCACAACAGATCCTTGAGGGCCTGTCCCCATACATGCTGCCTCTTTCAAGGAAATCTGGAAGACATCTGAGAACAGGAATCTCAGCTCACCTCTGTTGACGGATGAGAAGCTAAGACCCAGAAAATTCAGACTTTTGTCAAGATTCCCATAGTTCTGTTAGCCAAAACCCAAATCTTAGCTTCCCAACACTTAACAACAGCAACAACTATAATAAAAGCACCTAAAATGTAGTGAGCTCTAATCTTGTGCTAGGTAGTATTCTCTCTCCTGAATTCATCCTCATTAATCCTCACAACGCCTCCTGGGGCACGGAAACTTGCTCTGATTGTACAGTTGGGGAAACAGAGTGAGCCTGTGATTTTCAACCACTGCTTGGTGGACTGGGGGCAACTGAAGGAAATTTCATGCCAGTTCATGAAAAAGCTGCTGCTGTGTATACATGGTAGCCTGAATCGGGATGACTATGATAAACATTGAAGTCAGAATATTCTTATCATAAATAATAGTTTTTATTTCTGCCTTAGTGTTACATGAACTATTTCTCCTATTTTCACTGGCCTGAGGATGGAGAAAGGTTGGACATCACTGGAGAAAGCATCGCCTAAGGGCAAGTTGGAGGGGACCCACAGCCAAGTCAGGAGTCCAAGACTGTTTTCACAGCCCTCACCACCCCTTCCTAGAGAAATAAAACAGCATATGAGAAATACCACCAGGGAGATCAGAGGAGTAGCTGTAGCATTTAAATGTGTTATTTTGATGCATTCGTTCAGCCTACATTTATGTGCTTAGGAAAACAACCCCAACACTTCCGAGTGATTTCTGAGGCCCTGTGTGATTTGGCACTGTTTGCTCTCTGCTTCAAAATATTTCAATCACTGTGCCCCAGGAAGGACTGGAGCGATAGCACAGCATGAATCCTCAGGGGACCTCAAACTTGCCAACTTCTCTCCATCATCCAGTATGGCATGTGTGGTCGCCTCTTGCTCAGATGTTCTTCCTACACTCTGCTGTTCCTTATCGGGCCCTAGTGTAAATAGCATCACTGAATTATATTCCCCAACATGGCCCAAATCACTCAGGGCCTTTAAAATTTCCCTAAGAATTATAACCTGCAGTAATACTTGTTTGCTTTTATTTGTCTAGCTTCGATCTTCTCCACTAAAAGGCCACACTCACTAGAACAGGGAAATCCTCTTTCTTGTACATACCTTCTCTTCTCAGAATCTGGCAGAACTCCTGGGATATAGCAGGTGTTAAATAAATGTTGATGTAATGAACACAGCATTCAGTCAATAAGTTCTTTGTGGACAAGAGTCAATTATTAAAACCTTTGCGTTTCCGGTATCTAACATAGAATGTGACACCAAAGTTTGCAGCTTCTTTGTCTGGTGAATGGCCTGGTATATTGCTGCCAAGCCAAGGACAGGGGGAGACATATGCTTCCTTCCCTTTAAGACTTTGACATTTTGGAGAGGTGCAATCAACATATGCAAACAACTAAAATGTACAAAAATCATGGGACCAGAGGGAGGGAAAATCTGGGTTTTGTGTGTGATGTGAGATTTGAACTGAGCCTTTAAAAATGAATGAAACTATTCAGATAACAGGAAGTAAAAGAACAGTCCAGACTGAGGGAATAATCATATAGGAAGGCACATTATCAGTGAGGTTCAAAATTGTTGGAGTATAGACAAAGAGATATAGGAGATAATGCTGGGATGCCAGATGGAGAGCTGCCATGTATGTGTGCATATATAATATTTACAATATAATAAATAAAATATACATGTAAATTTAAAGGGGAATTAGAATTCATTTGAGAGATTTCAGTGACTTTAAGTAAATGTGACCTATCAGACTCTTACTCTAGAAAAATCATTCTGGTTCCTTATGTAAGATGTGTTGGAGGAATATTACTGCAATTCTAAACTAGAGATGATAAGAGATTTTTAAAGCAGTGACTCTGGGCATGCAGCAATGGAATAACTTCTGGAGGCTGTAAGGAATAGAATCAATCGAGTCTGGAGTCTGACTGTTGAGGGCAAGGTACAAGGACTTAGATTCAAAGCTTCTGGCTGGAGAGCAACGTTATGGAATGAAGAACACATTAGGTGGGAAGATGATGGGCTATAACATACACCGGTACCAGGCCCACTAGAAGGACAGAAATACACGTCAAAAGGTGGAGGAAAAAGAGCTGGACCACTACAGAAATGGAGACTATGGGCTTGCTCCAGTAGATCTGAGGAGGGAGCAGAATAATTCTGGATAAGAGGGAATGTGTGCGATTGAGGGGCTAGAAAGGGCAATAAGGAGTGCTGAAGAAGAGATGGGAGAGAGGAACATTTGATATTTGGCTGGACCCTGTCTTCCTGGGAGTACAGGGAATAAAATCTTTTATTTATTATTCTGGTGATGAGATAATTCAGGGTCTGACTTGGTGTGGCATTTTCAGTCAGTATACAGTCTACTAAGTCTAAGAGTCTAAAGGACATCCAAGCACTATACCTGTCAGCAGGTAACAGAAAGACATCAGTTACTGTCCTGTTCTCAAGAAATGCTAACAATTTTTCACACATTTATTAATGGGAGAAAATCATAGAAAGGAATTTAAACCATTGCTGTGGATCTATTTCCAAAGGAGAAAGACAGGTTTATACCTTTGACAAAGTACACATGTCCAGAAGATGTGGAAGAAAATGTGCTAATATATGATACGGGTGTGCTTCTAGATCATTCTTTTTAAATATCCCATAAAATACTAGTGCCTTTCCAACTTACCCAAACATTCCCTCATCACCGACTTCTCTGTCTCACGTAAATATATAATCTCTAGAACCTTATCCTCATCTGGTCTTTGACCTATGCTTTGTCCACAAGGTTTATTTTTAAAACACATGCTTTAATTTTGTTCCAAGTATAAATAGATTTTCACATACCAGCTCCTGCCAACAGAGTGTAAGTCGTTTCTTATCTAAAGTGGTTTGGTTCAACGTCTTGGGCTTTTTTTCTGCTTCAGAGATAAAGGCACTATAAGAGAAGAATAACAATTTTTAAACCTACTTTAGATGAAAATCCACTTATATAGTTCCAGAGACTTGCAAATTCTTTCTGCATTACCACGGGAAGGTTGATGAGGCCACCAGTGTACCAAGAATTTTTATTTAGAATTAAACAGTGATGCACTCACCTTCCTCAGAAACAAAATAAGAATCAGAAATGATGCTCAGAACCCATAATCATTTTGGGAAATAGGTGTTTGTTTTTCCATTTTCCCTAATACATATTAATTGTGATTGCTACCCAAGATTATAACAACAAGCACACCAAAAAGAAATGCAATTTTTCTTTTTTTCAAGTTGAACAAATACCAAAAGTTTTTTGAAAAGTTGTATTTGAAGCAAATATTTTAGACTTAACACTGAGAAGCATTTATGTTTTAAAGAAACGGTACAAAGAACTCAGTAGTAACATTTTGATATAAAGTAAAAATGTTTTAGTACAAAAATGGTAATGGTAATAAATGCAATTAAAAAAGAACTATAAATGACTGTAAAACAAGAAAATAGGGGCCAGAGAGATAGTCCAATGGGGAGGACATTTGCCTTGCACACAGTCAGCCCAGATTCAACCCCCAACATCCCAGATGGTTTCCTGAGCACCACCAGGAGTGATTTCTGAGTACAGAGGCAGGAGTAAACCCTGTGCATTACTGCGAGTGACCCAAAAAGTCAAGAAAGAAAGAAAGAAAGAAAGAAAGAAAGAAAGAAAGAAAGAAAGAAAAGAAAAAACCCTCAGGAAAATAAAAATAATCTTCATTAGCAATATTTTAAATGCAACTTATAATCAATACCATTTGCCTATTAAAAAGTGAATATTGTTCAATATTGATAAGATGTGGGAAAATAGTACACTTCTTCGATTGTCATAGGAGAGTTTAAATTGTTATAATACTTAAAAGGTTATCTGACAACATTATCAAAATCTATATAATTTAAATAAAAGATAATGTAGAATTTGATGCTTCAAAAATAACTTAAAAAACTGG
The DNA here is from genome assembly GCF_029834395.1 of Sorex fumeus. Classification (NCBI taxonomy): domain Eukaryota; kingdom Metazoa; phylum Chordata; class Mammalia; order Eulipotyphla; family Soricidae; genus Sorex; species Sorex fumeus. The sequence goes on from NW_026606059.1 coordinate 57,067,862, forward strand.
GGGGTAATTTTGGGTCACACCTGACTGCTTAAAGTTTACTCCTGGTGGGCTTGAGAGACCATATTGAAGAACTAGGGATTGAACCTGGGTTGGCAGCATGCAACACAAGTGCCCTACCCACTATACTATCTCTTCAGCCCCCAAAATAACAGAAAACTTTTGCAAGTTTTGCACTGTTATTTTTATCGGGCAAAATACATGGAACAACTTAAATATCAGGGCCTGGTTTATGTGATAGATATCAGGAAACAGATATTCAGGAGGACGTGCTACTACAGAAAGGTGCCAATGATATATTGTCAAAAGAAAAGGCAGCCTACTGAATAAAGTGTCTGATATTTGTGAAGAAATGTAATAGTTTGAAGATTATGTGTGTTTTCAAAGTCACTGGGAAAGAACCCACACGTCAAATTCTTCTCTTTGGACAGAAGGATTAGAAAGAAAATTGAGAGACTTCTTACTTTAAACATTTCCTGTGTTTGGGAAGTAAGAAGATCAAGTACTACTTTTCTCAGGAAAACAGTTACAAGAGAAACAAATGGGGCAGTCCAAGATGCCACAATACCAATGAAGGATCCTTCTCTAAAACGATCTCCTGGCAATTGGAAATCTCACCAGAAATTCTCTTTGACTATGTATTTTCTTTTAAATTTTTTAAAGGATTTAAAGTTCCCCAATATAAGAAGGGAGACTAGTTGCCACATATCCAGCTTTCCAAGAAGCACAGGAATTTCCTTCTCCACCCAGGATGGATCCATCCAGGAAATATGGCAGATATACTGCGACCACTAATCTTTCCCTCTTCGTCGGAATGAGAGCTAATGCCAGAGAACTGCTTTTGTTCATTCTTCGTCTTTCAGACTTAGCCTCTTTGGGCTCTATGCAGTCTCCTCACTATGTAGCGAATTGCCTGTTCCTTCTTCTGGAGAAAGCCACAGAAGGTCGACTGTTTAATAGCGAACAGTTGGAAACCCACCTTGGCCTCAGACCCAAATCCATGTTTATCGAATATAAGACTGAAACTTGATCTATGAAGGAGCATTTTGTAGTTGTTTGTAGACATGCACATATAGGAATGACTATGATTTAAACTATCCTTCTAATATAGAAAAGTTATTGAGCTAGTAACTTGCCCACAAGTTATTACTAAAAATGTAAGATTATGAAACTTTTAAAAGATGTTTAAAGAGAATCGCAGATGGTTATTGGCTGAGAGAAAAGGTGCATTGATAATGTTGTTTCTATGAACAACTGAAGTGAAAATGAGTTGAAAAGAGGGGAAAGCATATTTATTTCTTTATTTTTTAAGTAAAAAGAGTTGTGTAATTGTGATTTTAAGAGAAATAGGACACTACAATTTTTTGTTGCCAGATTTTCACTAGTCTTTGCTCCTATCAATGAATTTCATCTTCATATCCATTAATCTTGTTGTAGCAAACCTTTTATCTTACTCAAGTCTAAGCTGATTCATTTTAAGGATTTGTTAAAGTTCTCTCCTTATGTAGGAAGTAGTTTGAGGCTAGTCTAGTGATGCCCATCTGCTCCTACTTTTGTTGCTGTGCGATCAGGTTCTCCTTTCTGAGTATGCACTGGACCCCGTGACTTGTTTCTAATAGAATGTGTCGAGAGAGATAAAAGATCACTTCCAAATAAGACTTCAAAAGGCTGTGTCTTCCATTGGGCTGACTTTACCTTCTGCCTCTCTCTTGCTCCTTCTGATTAACTCAGGTGCATGTTGAAGAAGGAAGAAGGAAGTATGGGAGCCCCAGGTACCAAGGAGTTGAGGCTGACCTCCAAATAACAGTCAAGAAGGAGCTCAAGTCCTCAATCTAACAACTTTGAGGAACTAGGCTCTGCAAATAGCTGTGTGAGTGACGTTGGAAGTGAATCCTTGCCAGCAGAGTCTCAAGATAAATGGTTCATCAGTGCCTTACTGTGGTCTATATGAGTCTGAGCAAAAGTCCTTGCCAAGCCATCCCTAGACTGGTGACCCAAAGAAGCTATGACATAATAAATACAATCTCATAATATTATCTCAAAACCATCAAAAAAGCAAATCAAAATTAGTAAAGTTGTTAAATTTGGAGTTTGTTGCTGACTAATACGTAAACAATATTCCCTAATTTTTATCTCTCAATGTATTGTTCACCAGCTGGAGTGGGTCATTAAAGACGTGATTCATGCTGGAGCAAGAGTACAGGAAATGAGGAATTTGCTTTGCAAGTGGCTGACCCTGACCCAATACCCAGAACACATATTGTCCCCCAGCACTACCAGGGTTCACTTCTGAGAGCAGAGCCACGAACAGCCCTTGAACGTTGTCTGGAGTGTTCCCAGAAAAAGATGAATCACTTAACAGCATGTATATATTCTGAAAAATGCAATATGATTTGATTCTTGTGAGAATGTCAGTGGGATTACCAAACCTACTAGAGACCAGGATGTATGATATCACCCAGTGCTATTGACCTTGTATATGTACTCTCTCATTGACTGAAATGTTTTTAAATCACATAGACCATAATCAGTACCAAATGTGTTGCATGAAAAAATTCCATTAAATAATATCTGATGCAACATATCAATTTCGTTGTCAAATAGCTGTTGGTTATTGACCAAATACGAAGAACTGTGTGGGGCACCAAAACTATTAGTGTTTTACTGTTTCCTGAGTCCCCATATGAAGTCTTTTCTTTTCTTCCTCTACTTTGTCTTTTCTTTTTTGTTTCAGTGTTAGAAAGCAGTAGTGAGTCCACAAGTGCCAGCTAAATTACTACGCAATATTAAGTTGAATATAATAGCACTATAAAGTGCCTCTCTGAATGCATGGAGAATTGACTATTTTCTCAAGGTAATTGAAGCTTGAGATTCCTCCAATGGTGCTTTCCCCATTCACTGGCTGTGTCTCCCAGTACCTGCTTTGACTGATAAAGTTATTCAGAATTGTCTTCATTTTCTCTTCTGGTGCTTCCTCTGAAATCTTAATCAATTCTTTCACTTCTTCTAAACCTTCTTCCTGCAAACGAACCACAAGGTGGAGGATGAGAGGTGAAACGGTGACACTATAGTATAGATATTGACTGTATACATTCTAAAAATTATGCTTAGCTAATATCTTGTTTGGGAACAAATAATTTCCCTAATTTTCTTGTGCTTGAACTGGGAAGGACACTGCTCTCTAACATCAAATCTTCGCTTTCTTAATTAGAACTGGTACAGATTCAAGTCTTCTCTTGTGTTTTTCAAGCTCATTGTTGTTTCCATCCAGCTGCATCCCCTCACTAGTTACCATTTATCTCGTGTCTAGGTTGTGGGTAAGCTAATGTCATGGAACTACCTAACAAATAGAACAAGTTAGTTACAAAAATTTGCTCGAGCGGGCCCAGTAACGTCTCCATTGGAGATTTTGTTGTAGCGATAGCACAGCGGTAGGGCATTTGCCTTGCACACAGCCAACATGGCCGACCCGAGTTTGATTCCTCCCCCCTCTCAGAGCCCAGCAAGCTACCGAGAGTATCTCGCCCACACGGCAGAGCCTGGCAAGCTCCCCGTGACGTATTCGATATGCCAAACACAGTAACAACAAAGTCTCCAATGGAGACGTTACTGGGCCCGCTCGAGCAAATCGATGTACAAAGGGAGGACCTTTAATTTACTTTTAGTTACAAAAACAATTAGGTTTTTTTTTTTTAGCTTTTTGGGTCACACCCGGTGATGCTCAGGGGTTACTCCTGGCTTTGCACTCAGGAATTACTCCTGGCGGTGCTCAGAGGACCATATGGAATGCTGGGAATTGAACCCGGGTTACCCTCGTGCAAGGCAAATGCCCTACCCACTGTACTACTGCTCCAGCCCCAATAATAAAAAAAAACTTTGAAAGCAACATTCAAGTGAATTTTCTACAGATAAATATATTAGTAGTTGGAGGGATAGTATAGGGAGAGAGACAATTGTCTTGCACATGGTCAACCTGGTTCAAATCCCCAGCCCTATCTATGGTACCTTAAACACCATCAGGAGTCACTCCTGAGCAGAGCCAAGTGTAGCCCCTAAGCATCACCATATTTGTGGCACAAGTATACTATATGAATATGTATACTCATGTTGAATGACCCATGAAACAGAAGGCTATCAATTTTTCTTTTATTGGGGTCGGGACAAGGTGCGCACTGTGTATGGCAATGTCTATAAGTTTAAATATTTAATATTTGCACTTTTCCACTGAAGCTTAAATTCTAGTATTCTGTTCAGTGGCATGGAGAAAAATGTTACCCAAAGGGCATGTGCATGCCGTCACTGATTTGCTAGAATTTATAAAAACTACATTCTCTACCACATAATGTTTTCTACTCTTGCCCTTGACTATGAGTAAAGAAAGCATTGTGTGTTTTATATTAACTGAAGCCAAGATCCCTGCCTTTGGGAATTATAAAAACAATCTAACCATTTATTCTAATAGAAAAAGCATGTTATATTTGAATCAGGATTAACTGACTTAAAGTCCAGGGATTATGAAAAACGTTTTGTCATTCCTTCATTCACAGGGAAGAAGACACGTATCTTATAAAGCCAGAGGCTTTTATTCATTTGTTCTCAGACTTAGGTCAAAATCATACTCGGGAGCAGACTGGGACTGTAACTCAGGTAGAGTATATGCCTTGCATATAGGGATCCTTGAGTTCCATCCCTAGCATACCTGGTGCCTCAGAACATCACCAAGTGTGTCTTAAATACCATTAATTTATATAGAAAACTTATAAAGCATTCCCAGACCCCTGAGCACTGATGAGAGTGGCTCTGGGTCCCTAACCTCTGAGTGAGGCCCCTATAAAAGAAAAGAAAAGAAAAAAAATAGAACCAAATGCTCTTATGCTTCTCAGGAAAACAAACTTTTTGTTGTTTATTTTTAACAAATACTTTTTTTTTGTTTGCTTTTTGCGTCACACCCGGCGATGCACAGTGGTAACTCCTGGCTCTGCACTTGGGAATTACCCCTGGAGGTGCTCAGGGGACCATATGGGATGCTGGGAATTGAACCCGGGTTGGCTGCGTGCAAGGCAACCGCCCTACCTGCTGTGCCATTGCTTCAGCCCAACAAATACTTTTATTTAAAATCTTCTGGGTGAATTAAAAAAAAATTCCTTTGCTTACAACTTTCCCCTGTTCAAGTCTGTCATATGTCAGAGTCACCTACCAGGAGGTCTGCCATTTTCTCCAGCATGTTGGACCAGTAGAGCCTAAATATCTGGTCTCCCCAAGAACTGATAAAGTAGACACAGGGTTTCTTAGCTTCAAATGGCAAATAGTTGTAATTCCTGTGGGGAAAAATGTTAGATTTGGAGGTTAATGCACAGTATTTTTAAGCTGTTTCACTCACAGGTTCATGTTCTATACACTGTGTGAGTCAGCAGAGGTAGTTGCAAAATGATCATATTATTAGCTGTCTCCAAACTGAGTATCTATGATGAGAAATCAAAGAACAGTTATTGTGCTACAGTGGGAGGTATTATTAACAGGCCTGGTTGGGGGGCAGGGAGGGTGTGTAGGGAATCTTAGAAATGATCAGCAGAGGGCAGGATATGCAAGAGGTAAAAGTACTTATAGAAAGAAAACGACAAATCACTACTAAAAGAAATAAAAGATGATGCAAGAAATGGAAACTTATTTCCCTGTTCATGGATTAGAAGGATTAATATTGTCAAAATGATATTTTCCCCCAAAGCCTTACACAGATTCAATGCAGTACCTACAAAATTACCCATGACTTTTTTTTTAAAGACATAGATCAAGGATTTGAAATTTAAATGTAACAACAAACCTCCCAGAATAGTCAACAAAATCCTAGGGAAAAAGAGAGGGGGGTGTCTATTTTTTCCATTTCAAACTATACTATAAATCTGTAGTAATCAAAACAGTGCGATATTGGAAGGACAGACTCAGACCAATGGAACAGAACTGAGAGATTAGAGATAGAGCCTCAGATACATGGGCAGTTAAACTTTGACCAAGGAGCAAAAAGTATAGAACAGAGAAAACCTCTTCAGCAAATGGTGTTGGGAAAACTGGTTGGTCATATTTTTTTAAAAAAGAATTCAGACCCCTTTTCAACTTCATGGACAGAAATTCATAAATTGTATTGAGGAGACAATAGAAAACTTTATGACATTAAAACTAGAGTCAACTTATTCAATGCCATTGTCTAAGCAGACCGAAGCAAAGATAAATAAATGGGTATGCATTAAACGAAGAAGCTTCTGCATTGCAAAAGAAATGATAATTCAAATTAAAAGGTACCCTAAAGAATGGTAAAATATATTTGCCTCCACTCATTTGAAAAGGGCTCACATCAAAGATTTACAGAGCACTGGCAGAACTTTACAAGAAAAAAATAAGCAATCTATCAAAAAATGGAGGGCAGAAATGAACAGAAACTTTCTGAAAGAAGACATACAGATGATCAAAAGTCTATGAAAAATGCTCTGTGCCACTTTTCATCAGGGAAATGCAAACCAAAATAAGAAAATACAGCACAACAGTGGGAATGGCACACATTACAAAGAATAAAAGTCCCCAGTGTTTGCATGGATGTGGAGCAAAGTGATCCTCATTCACTGCTGGTGGAAATGTTGACCAGTTCACCAGTTGTGGAAAACAGTATGGACACTTTAAAAAAACCTAAGACTTGTACTTGGAGTCTACCCCATGGGCCCAAAAACTCTACCCAGAAGAGATATTTTCACTCATGTTCATTACAGCACTATTCATATTAGCTAAAGTCTGAAAACAATCCAAATCTCTAAGAACAAATGACTATATAAGGAAACTATGGTTCATATACACAATTAAATACCACTCAGCTATAAGAAAAAAAATAATGCAACTTCCTGCTATGTGATGGATCTGAACAGTATCATGTTGAGTGAAGTCAGTCAGAAGAATAGGGATGGCTACAGAATGATCTCCCTCAGATGTGGGACATAAAGACACATAGTAAAGAAACAATAAACACCCAAAGGCAACAGAAACTGAAAACTAGCCTCTACTAGAAAGTTTATCAGTGCAGGGTACTGGTGGGACTAGGACAGGGTTGGGGACATGACACTGGGACAATGATGGAGGGAAGCAGACACTTATGGAGGGTGTAGTGCTTGACTACTTTCTTCATGAAACCCTACCATTACCAGTATTGTAAATCATGGTGCCTAAAATAAAATTTAATGAAAATGAAAATCTAAACCTCAGCATCCCATGACTTGCCTTCTATTCATCTTTCACCTATTCATTCATTTATGCATCTCCCATTCATTCTCCATTTATCCACTTATTCTTCATCCATTCATCCACGTATCCATTTATCCATTTATAGTCCATTTGGTTCTCCATCCTCAATCCATTTACCTATCCTCCACTCATTCATCTACCTTTCCTCTAGCCATCAATCATCCATTCATTTATACATCCCCTTGTCTTCTTGTCTTTCATCTATTCATCCACTCTTCAATATCATTCAGTTGTCATCTATCAATTCATTTATCCTTTATTCATACATTCATCATCCATACATACATCTAATATTTATTGTTGCCAGAAATTGATGTTAATTATTCAGCAATAAAGGACAAGAGAGATATTAAAGTACCAAGAAAGTGATGTATGGAGTCAAAGGGAATGTTTAAGGGTGGCAGTTAAAAATCCTAAAATGATGGCAAGAGATGATAGACAGGTTGGAATTGGAAAAAGAAAAGAAGTTTTTAGATTCATTATCTATCCATCTGAAAGGAATGGATATGAAATCAGGTAAGGTGGGAGAAGTGTTGTAAAAAGTTGAAATTCTCAGGCTAGAGATGTACAGGGGTTATTCTACTCCAGATTCAATATCCAGCATACATGGTCCCCTGAGAATCACTGGGTGCAGTCCTGGAGACCCTCAAGCACAGCTGTGGTCTAGATGATCCCCAGCATCACAGAACCCAAGCTACATTGCATCCTCAAGCCCTCACATTGAACCTTTGGTCTGGTTATCTGGATATCTCCAGAAGGGGTACCTGGAGCAATACTTGAGAGTTTAAAACAAATTGAAGTTCCTTGCTAGTGACAACAATTTCCTTAACTAAATTTTCCTTGGCCCCCTTATTTCTGGGACTGTGTGAAGGGAAATGTGCACATTTCTTGCGATGGGCTTCATAGGAGAAGTGGCTCTGATACATGAAGACAGTGTTTGGAGTCACAGGTGTCTAGAAGCAGAGAGAGGGAAAGAAAGTTTTGTTTCCATTCCAAAATGCTAAAGTGAATGTCAGTCTCTGAAAGAATATAGTTTGTCAGCTCAGGTTTCTCCTGGACTCCATAAAATTAACACAGGTGACCCATGCTCTGCACTGCAGAAAATAAATCAGCAGGTGTCCATTAAGAAGAGAAGACACATGAACTCTTGGCAGAAACTAAGGTTGTTATAAAATCAGGAGAACAAAAATTAAAATAAAATTAAATTAGAAACAAAACTGCTTTTTATATCTTTTCAAAATATTTCACTAAAATTATTAAAGTAGCAGAGACATTCACATAGTCCAGGAAATATACAATTAAATAAATAAAAAAGCTTCTGGTTATTCAAAAAGAATCAATCAGGTATATTCTAATAACTTTGAGATAATTTTCTGTTTTAACATTAAATCAATCTGGGATGGAGTAGTAGTGTAACAGGTACGGCATTTGCCTTACATGCACAGTCAACCGGGGTTCAATCTCCTACATCTCATGTGATCACCTGAGCACCACCAAGAGTAATTCCTGTGCAGAGCCAGGAGTGACTCCTGAGCACAGCTGGATATGGCACCAAAACAGAAATATATATGTATATATATATTAAATCAATCTAAAATATTTTAAAAATCCTACAATGAAGTAGATTCCTACCTATTGGATAACAGTGGGTTGTCATTGCTGCTCCCACAGGGAGCTTAAGGTTTATTGAGCCACTCCTACAACAGTGCAACTGAGGCACTCCATCAGGCACTAATAATCCTAAATTGCTACCTACCCAATGTTATGCTTTCCTTAGATGATTCTTTGACTCTGATTATTTTATTTTTTAAGGAGTTCAGGGCCTTTGTCTCTTTGATGCACAGGGTCCTCCTGGCCTTTGTGAAGTGGGATGCTATGTCTTGTCAGAAAGTAGTAGTGCAAAGGAAAGCTGGATGAAGGAGGACTCCACATTTATAGCAGAAAGAGGAAACTGCTAGTTTGAATGACTGCCCTTCCCCATAACCAGTCTTATGAGTGTGACCAAAGTTAGGCCTGAAATCCCGAGAATCAGATGATGACCTGACATTGGACATCTTGTGCTCTGGTCTCATCCCTGAGTTATGGTCCCAATACATAAATGTATGTGACTATGCATGCTTGGCAAGACTGCAAGTGCTAGTATTTTAATGGTAATTAAAATACTAAAATTAAAATTTAATTTTAATTAATAAATCCTAGATGTGCATGTGTGAAAACATGCATTTGTGTGTATACAGATGTGTTTAGGGGCATACTATACAAAAAATCTGCTCATTTGGCTGCTGCTATCCCAGCTTACAACTCTGTGGACACCGTCTTGATGGAATATATAGAAAGACTAAAAAACACTATGATGACTTATTTTGTTTTCCTCAAGCCAGTTTGCCAAAACTCTTATGAGCCCCATCCAAAAGTATTTGAGACCTCTCATCTCCTCCCAAACCCTTCCTACGTTGTATCTCTGACATTCCAGCCAGAGTCAATATTAATCCAACACGGTGCGGGATGGTGTCAGCACCTGGTCCCTGCTAGAAGGCACAGAGTAACTCCTGGAGGTCTCCCACAGCTGCAGATTCACTCACAGAATCCATTCTTTGATCCTCTCACGTTTGAGCATGGATAGAGAAGTCATCATGGGATTAGGTTGTCTGGGGCCCTTTTGTGCTCCCTGATGAGAGGACAAATCGCTAAGCTCATTTTTCCTTGCTCCAGGGAGAATGTCTTTGCCTCAGCACTCTGTCCTCTACTTTAGTTTCTTTTCATCCTCTAGGACATCACTTTTCCTAAGTTATCTTTTTTTTTTTTTTTTTGCTTTTTGGGTCACACCCGGCGATGCTCAGGGGTTACTCCTGGCTCATGCACTCAGGAATTGCTCCTGTCGGTGGTCGGGGGACCATATGGGATGCTGGGAATCGAACCTGTGTTGGCCATGTCGGCTGCGTGCAAGGCAAATGTCCCACCCGCTGTGCTATCGCTCCAGCCCCCTAAGTTATCTTTTTAAAGTCAACTCTTTAAAGTCAGCTTTTCACTGCATGCTGGAAATTTACGTCGATTAGAGTTCACTGAGGATGCATGTAAAAGCTTCTGAGGTTTCTTCTAAAATAATCTTTTCTGGCCTCTGACAATTGCTTTTGAGTTCCTTGGTTTGGTTGTGATGAAAAGGAACGATGTATTCAGTAATCCTGCCAAACTGAGTTTATAAGTTGGCACAGAACTCAAATGAAAAAAATGACTGTGACTATGGTCTGGATTTAAAATTTAAATTCGACTTTCCTATCTTTCTAGTCTCCATAGTCATAAAATAAATGGGCCTTCATATATAAAAATAATAACCACTATTATTTCTTTGCCCTTAAATGAGTTACCTGGAGGTGTGGGATTTGTACATATAGTATCTGACATGTCACCAAAGAGTCAATGAAGTGGCATATATTTTCCCTGCTTGCACCTTGCTCCCCAAACAGTGATTTTAAATGGGATGCTTCTGGTGGTAGAGAAGAAAATCAAAGAGCCCCAGGTTTGGCAGAACTGTCCCATTGAATGCCCTATTGTCCTGCTGTGTCTCCTACCTGTTCCCTTCTGTCACCTGTGGCTTCTCTGGAGGAGTGGTGGAGACCATAGGGATACTGTGGTGGGCAGCATCCCCTTCCTTTTCATGCAACAGTGGAAGGCTCTCTTCTGTGAGTTCTTCCGACTTTTTCTTACTCCCATGGTGAGAGCCTCCATCAATCAAGTTTCCAAAATTACCTGCAGTACCAGCATCAAGCAGAGGGGGTTAGGTAACAAAGAGAGATATAATCCAGTGAGTAGGATGCTTGCCTTGCATGTGGCTAACCTGGATTCAATCCCCAGCACCTATCGGGTCTTCTGAGCCTCGCCAGTCCTGAGAGCAGAGCCATGAGTAAGCTCTGAGCAACACTGGGTGTGAGCCCAAAACAAAAAGAAATTTTAGAAAGGTGGGATCAGCAATGGTCAGACCACAAAAATGGCAAGAAACTATCGTCTACATTTATTTTCTGTTTTATTTCTTTCGGGGGGAGGGTTCTAAGGATGCTCAGAGAAGTTCCCCCCAGTAATGTTTAGTCTACTGGGCCAGCCAGTTCAGGACCTAGCAGTGGAGCACTGCTCCAGTCCACTGTGTTGGGGGTCGTGAGGGCTATACCTGGCAGGGCTGCAGGAGACACATGGTACCAGGGTTCAAACTTGGTACCTCACTAATAAGTCCATGCAATCGAAACATGTGTCCCTGATCCCTGAAATTTCTTCCTGGCTCTTTAATATTTACTTTTGTAAAAACTCCTGAAATTATAAATGAACTGGGTTCCACCTGCATTTTTCTCTATTGAAGAGCTTTCTGATCCTGAATCAACACCTTTTTACATTTTTATTTATTTACTTTTAATTGTTATTATTGTGTAACACCCAGCAATGCCTGGTTACTCTTGGTTCTGTGCTCAGGAATTACTCCTGGCAGTACTCAGGGAACAACCTGGGTCGGCCACATGCAAGGCAATTGCCCTACACATTATACTGTCTCGCTGGTCCCAAACCAAGATTTTTTTTTGATGGAGTATTTTTTCTAGGAATGATTTTCCCTGCTGTGTAACAGCCTCAGAAGGTAGTTGACAGTTATAATTATAGCACCTACTATATGCACAGTATTTGGCATGCCTTTACTGAAGACAGTCTTGTAGTAGTTCTGCGAGGAGTTGTTAGTATTCTCACTTATAGATAAAGAAACTGTGACCCAAAATATGAAGTGAGTCTAGGGTAATGGAACTAGGATAAAACTCCAGGTTTATCTGGATCTAGATCATTATTTTCAATCTTTCCCAAAGTAGGTGATACTGCCCCCAGATTGGGGAGGAGGGGTTGATGCTGGAATTATGGTGGGGGCAATAGCCTCTGGTGCAATGGTAGGGGAGCACTTTCTTATTATTCTCTAAAAGAAGGAGGTTGAATGGGCCCCTCACCTGCCCCCACCATTGATGAATTTTTTTCATGAGAAGAGAATGACAAAGCAAATAAGCCTGGGAATCTCTGATTGTTTTCATGCTTTTTAAAGCTATTAAGATAAATCTGTTCCTTATACATTGACTCTAGAGAGGACAAGGAATTACTGATTTCTTTTGAGAGGCAAAACCCCACCGAAATGCCATTGCAAGTTAGGTACTAACTTATACTTCAGGAAGTGTGGGCATGTGCCTGTGCATCTGTGTTCCTGTCTTTATACTTGGGTTGTACTTACCAATAGAAACTTCAAAACTGATGGGTTTATCCCCAATCTTCCTGTCAATCATGGTAGCATCAAAAAATGTTCCAAAAAGTAAAAATTCCTCATATTTTTCTGGTACAATCTGTAGGAAAAATACCATTAGACAGGTCTGGATACTTTTAACCACCAGGAAACTGAATTAGTGGTGCCAACCTGGTTCTGAAAGATAATTTATAGGCATTTGACTCAGTGTCTGCCTGAAATGATAGATTATTCCCTCACTAATCAGGCAGCAGGAACCAGGAAATTGCAAATTACAAGTCCAGATTCAGTCATTTATCTGGAATGATGTGATCTCAACCTCCTGAAGTTCTGCCTTAAAATAAAATATCTTATTCTAAATAATAAGCTAGCTGTGAAGATCCCTCTAAAATGATATTGTGATATGCAGACCTCGAATCACCTTTTGGTGACAGAACATTTAGAAAATAGGAAAACAAGGAGAACCAGCGTCACAGGATTAAGTCTTTGTGTTAGAGCATAATTTAGTGAATTGGGCAGGACAGTCACATCTATTCTGTTTGTTCCTCTTAATGGCCTCAATAAGCAAAATTTGGATCAATCCCATTGTACAGAGCAGGAAACCTAGGATATTTGAGCATGAATTGAGTCATTTTCCCAAGTACATAAAAAGCGTTACTTATTACTCTGAAATAACATAAATCCAATTTTTTAAAAAAGGGTTGTACTTGCATAAACATCAGCCAATAAATCAATGGTGTCCAGAGTGGGGTATAATTCTGTTTGCTGCTATGAGGGGTCACAAGAGACATACTCATAACAATGTAAACTGTTTTTACATTGAAAGAGAAAAGAGAAGTAGAGTCATCTGCTCCAATCTCACTTTTAACTTGAATAAACTTAAGGCCCCACAGTCACAGTGCAACTTAAAGTCAACAAAGATTTGGTCTACCTGCTCAGAAAGTCTAATTCTGGAAGATGGAACTGAGAGAGCACATGTGTTGGAGATATTCCAAGATATCATGGGGATATCCCAAGATATCCCAACTGTTTGCAAATGGCTCTGATTAATATACCAGTGGCTCAGGAGGTAGGTGTAACTGAGACACAGCATCACGTTTCTGAACAAAAGAAAGTAAAGTGCTACAGCCAAGCGGTCTATACTTTCTGGCTTTGGAGTTAGATTTATTAAACTGCACAGTAAAACAAGTCTCCTCTAAGGAAATAAAGCGTCAATGGTCTCAGAGGTTAGGAGCCCCATTCAGTCAAACCTCCAGGTCTCTGTCCCTCTGACAACAACGGTTTCCACATCATCAGGTGAGAAGTGACACTTTCCTCCTTAGAGAAGCCCCAGGTGCTGTTTCCTGCATCAGCAGGAAATGTTTCTGTTGACAGAAAATATTAAATCGGGTGGGGGCCCATGATGAACCTTAGTCACAGGGCTCACACCCTTCTGACCTGCTGCTGCTCTGGTCTCCGGGTTTAGACAGAAGCTAATCTCACCGTCTTTGGGGCCAGTTTACTTTCTGGGAGGAGGCTAAAAGCTGCTCTGGAACCTGAGGACCAGAGAGACCAGGTCATGCAACTAAGAAAAGAGATGGCAGGCTTCCGGCCAGGAAAACCCTTCCTCAAAGTCTGACTCTGCTGCTTCCCTGGTGACTTGACTGTGGGGGAAAGTCGTGTCCTCTCTCTGGGTCTCATTTTCCATTGTCTTTAAAATAAACATTATAATAGGGCTAATAGGTCAGAGAGTAGGGAGAAATCGGTTCATTCCTAATGTTTTATTTCCTTTCTTAGGGAGGAGCCTTCTAAACTATGCTCCAAGAAGCTATCCCAAGCAACACTTAGCCAACTGGGCCGGCCAGATCAGGACCTAGCAGTGGAGCACTGCTCTAGCTTCAGCCCAATGTGTTGGGGGTCAGCAGAGCTATACCTGGCAAGGCTGCAGAGGAAAATGTGGTACCAGGGATCACTTTGTCACTCACTCTTCATTCCTCCTTCCATAACATCTCACATCCAAAGAAAACACTATGCTAATGAACTGAGTAAAATTAGGCCATAGATAAAGTTCAGCCCACCACCCCCATTAGCGATTTTAATTGCTTTAATTTCTTTTTGACTTTGGGACTCATGTTTGTGGGGGACACAGGAGCAATACATCAAGAGCAGGTGGTGGTGAAATGTGCAAGAAGAGGCAGAGGATCAGCCATACACATACATTGATTCACATACATTTTGGAAGGGGGCAGGGGGGAAGAGAGCTGTTCAAGAGAGCACTATTGGGAACCAACAGCAGGAACTATCTGCATTCTGGGCTCACGTCCTCAGTGCTCAGACCTACCTCTGGGGGCACATCAAAAGGTTCCACTTCCACCTCTGTTGAATTGCTTTTGTCGGAAGTCGGCTGAGTTTTTCCATCACTGCCTTTGTCAGACTTATCTTTGCTGGAGCCTTTAGATTTGGAAGGTAATTTGAGTTCCTTGAGAGCTTTGGAAAATTTAGATTCTTGTGCTCCTCCAGAGAGAATCTCCACAGCAATTTCTACCAAAATTCGACCCCGGAATGACACGCCTTCTCCAAAGCCTTCATTCATTTCCTGGTAATCATCCATCAGACTGTGGTTCCTGGGTGAGCCATATAGATTAATCCAAGCAGGTCCAAAGGTTGGTAGGAAGCCTAGAGAGATTCCAAGATTTAGCTGCTTGGCTGTGCTTTTCAGTGGATCACTAGTGTTACTGTTGCTCTAATGAAAGTTGTGCACATTCATTTGAACATAAAAAATTTAGAGAAAAGTCAAGAAATGGTATTGCTAGGCTAGCCTATAACCTAAAGAAAATCACAAATGTCATTTTGCTATATTACTTTCTAGTCCATTCAAATTTCTATACTTGTAATCATACTATTAATGTTGGCATGCATAGTTTCTGTTCGTTCATTCATTGGTCATTGGTTCATTGACTCCCAACATATACCAGCACCATGCCAGACACCAAACAGAGCCTGGAGTAGAATAAAGCAGATAAAAACCCTAAAAAATCAATATTTATGTTATAAATACTGTGAAAGGTATAGGCCTTGTGTTGAAAGAACAAATAACAGGCTAGAGTGATGTAGACAAATAGGACAAGGGAGAAGGAGGGAGGAAAGTAGAAACTTCTGAAGAGAAGGAACAGCATCTGCCAGTTGGAAAGGCACTTAGGGATGGCAGGGTGCAGTTTAGTGATATATTGTGCGTGCCTTGAGCATAGGAAACCCTGGGTGTGCTCACCACTCTGACACTCTCACACATGCAGAAAAACTGGAAAGAAAGTCACATTAATTCAGAGTGGATTAAGTCCCAAGACTAAGCCGTGTGAGAAGAGTTTGGTGAGGTGAATGTGTCTTGGAACCTTGATAAGAAATTTTATCTCTATCCTAGAAATTATGGGATATTTTCTAAAGGAATTTAAGTGAAGATGGACATAATCAGATGTTTTAATATCACTGTGGTTGCTTTATAAATGATTATGAGATTTGATGTGTATGATATATCGGACAAATATGATATATTTGTCATCACAATTGAAGGCACATCAGTGGTCTGGACACAGGCGATGATAGCAGAGAGAGAGGAAACAAAGACCAAGTTTCCAGATACATTTCAAACACAGAACTGAAAGGGTCCTGCTGATTTTCATTAACTATATGCGGGAGTATTTTTTTTTCTTAATACAGGACAACTGGAAAAAACAGAAGAAAGTAGTGTCAGGAAGTAATCCAAAATGGGTGCATGTCTTGCCTGCATAAGGACCAAAATATGATCCTGTGCACGGCATAACCCTCTCCAGGCTGCCAGGTGTGAATCTGGGGGGCCCCAGCACCACTAGGCCCTAGTACTGAATCTCTGGCAAAACAACATTATTCTATTTAACAAGCAGTGTAGCATAGTGGCCTGAAGTTTGACTACCTGGGTTCATATCTCAAATCACAGGTCTGCCAGTTTCTAGCTCTCTAATGATTCCATGGGTAAATGATTTTATTTCTATTATATTTTTTCCTTAGACATCAATTTCCTCATCTATATCAGATTAGTAGACACAGTATCCATAAAGTGCCTCACACAGACCCTTAAGAAGTGTCCAAAAATGTCAACAAGTCGAACACTGTCCTCCCGTTGTTCATCAATTTGCTCAAGCGGGCCCAGTAACGTCTCCATTTTTCGAGACTTGTTGTTACTGTATTTGGCATACTGAATACGTCAAAGCGTGCCAGGCTTTGCCATGCAGGCAAGATACTCTCGGTAGCTTGCCGGGCTTTCCGAGAAGGGCGGAGGAATCGAACCTGGCTCGACCAGGCTGGCTGCGCTCAGGGCAAATGCCCTACCGCTGTGCTATCGCTCTAGCCCGTCAATAAGTACTCTTTTTAAAAAAAGAAAAGAAAAGACAAAATTAACAGACACAATACGTAATCATGCTTGGGCTGGCATTGCAGGCCTGGCAGTTTGGTGCTTGGGGCCCACTGGTACTCAGGGGACCACCAGGGGCATAGTAGGCCGTGCTGGGGAGAGGGGGTTATGCTGGGCCAGCAATTGAACTCAAGGACTCACACCTGCTAGACATTTGCTCTCCTAATTGAACCATATTCTTGACCCTTAACCATTACTCTTAATAAACACATGCAGCCTAAGTTGCTTAATAATCCCCTTATTATTGATTGACAAGTAGATGTTTCCCTATACGTTATTGTATGCAATCATTTTCTATCTTTTGTTTCCTCTCTCTCTGCTATGGTCCAGATTCACCTTTCATTTGGGTAAATTTTAAGAAGCAGAGATATTGGGTTAAAATATATATGGGAAACTTGGCTCAGGAGAACAAGCATAAACATTCAATGCCCTCTGCTGAATAAGTTACCCATCTTTGCAAACACCATCAAGATATACCTGAAGAGTGTGGGGAAAAGCATGTTTACTAACTGAGATGCAGTGGATAGGCAGAGTATACTTTCTGTAGAAAGCAATTGTGGGTAGCAGTGAGTCTCCCATATCAAGAAGAATAAAAAATAGATATCTCAAGAGGTCTGTCTCTAGTGTCACAGTGTGAGGGTAACAGATGAGTAAATCTTGTTCTCCTGAGCCAAGTTTTCCATATATACATGACAGTATCCATACACGTGTCTGTAGCAGAGAGAAACACTGCTTGAGACTTAATGGATGATGGTTTGTTTAGGATACTTAGAGTATAATCACCATTTAAGTTTTATAAACAAAGAGCGTTATTTATTTATTTTAATCTTTTTTTTTTTCTCTTTGGGTCACACCTGGCAATGCACAGGGGTTACTCCTGGCGCTGCATTCAGGAATTACCCCTGGCGGTGCTTGGGGGGACCATATGGGATGCTGGGAATCAAACCTGGGTCAGCCTTGTGCAAGGCAAACACTTTAGCCGCTGTGCTATTGCTCCAGCCACTATTTTAATCATTTAACTGAATTTAATTTATAATGATATTAGAAAAATATCTGCCACTTCAATCACTAGAAAGTTGTTCACAAGCCAGAAAAAAATCACAAGTATGAACATATAGATGTAAACACATGTATATAACACTCAGGATCATAATTCTGTTAAACGAAGAACTTTATACTGAGTGGAAGTTCTTTTGACTGATGGTGGATTAATTGGGACTCACCATTACCCCTCCCCCTCCCCTTCTCTCCGAGTGTATATTTCAGCAGCGTCTTTCTACAATGTCCATGCTCCCAGATGCCATGAATGATTTGAGAGCACATTTTATTTTTGGACCACTTAAACATGTGAAAATCATTCTGAACTTAGGATCTTCCAAAACATGGCAGGGCAGATATGGCCACTAACCACCGTTTGCTCACCCTGGATCAGATCTAAACTCTTTATATTTTTATTAAGTAAGCTGAGGTCCCAAGAAAGGAAACAACCACTTCGAGGGTACATAACATTGTATGCGGGAGATCGGGACTGTAACCAAGTCTGGCTCCCAGAATCCAGATCCACCCACCACCATGAACCACAGAACTGTGGAAACAGCCTTCCACATCATCGGCTCCAACCTCCTCTTTTTAAAGATGGGGTAGAGAGTTACAGCAGTCCCTGCAAAAGCCTTTTTTCCTTTTTCTAGTATGTGAGACTTTACCTTTATCTCCATCCTGCTCATTGGAGATTTTCTTCAGGTCTATGAAATGGGTTGCCAGGGCTACATCATTCACGCTGCCTTCATCCCACACCTGGATCTTCACCCTCCGGCACAGGGGCGGGAACATTTCCTTGAAGACCACCTGCTCGTGCCACACGGGGTCAGCACAGTTTTTCTGCACTGTGGTCTTCCCCTGAGAAAGAACCCAGAGGGCGTGATTGACAGGAAAAGAAAGAGCCCCTTTGTTTATTTATTTAATTGAGTTACCATGAGTTATACACAGCTATAAAGCTGTTCATGATCAGGTTTCAGTCATACAATGATCCAACACCCGTCCCTCCACCAGTGTACATTTCCCAGCACTAGTTTCCCCAGTTTCCCTCCCACTCCATCTCCAGCCCACAGCCTGCTACTATGGCAGGCACTTTCTCTCTCTCTCTCTCTCTCCCTCTCTATCCTGTCTACTCTCTCTCTCCCATATCTCTCTTCTCTCTCTTTCTCTTATTTTTTTCTCTCTCTCCTTTTGCACATTCTGATTTGCAATACAGATACTGAGGGGTTATGAAATGGGTTGCCAGGATTATCATAGGTTGTTCCTTCACTTACTTTCAGCACATAGTTCTTATCCAGAGTAATCTAGATGATCTAGTGATCTAGCTATCTTTGGAGCACCTTTATTTATTATTTATTTACTTATTTATTTATTTTTTATTAGTGAAACACCATGAGGTATAGTTGTAGACTTATAAACTTTCATGCTTGGGTTTCAGTTATACAATGATCGAGTATCCATCCCTCCATCAGTGCCCATTATCCACCACCAATGAACCCAGTAGCCCTCCCATCACCTGACCCCATCCCCCATGGAGATATCATGGTGTGAGATGATATCTCATTGTTGTTTCACCTCACCTCTGTGGCAGGGCATTCCCTTTTGCTCTCTCTTTCCTTTAGGGTGTTGTGGTTTGCAATAGAGGTACTGAGTGGCCATCGTGTTTGGTCTTTAGTCTACTTCCTGCAAGCATCTCGCATCCACAGCGAATCCTCCAAACACCCTTTACTTGGTGTTCCCTTTTCTATCTGAACTGCCTTTTGCCCCAGCATCTGCTGCCGGCTTCTAAGCCGTGGAGCAGACCTCCTGGTACTTATCTCAACTATTCTTGGGTGTTCGTCTCTCATTCTGTTACTTTATATTCCCCAGATGAGTGCAGTCTTTCTAAGTCTGTCCCTCTCTTTCTTACTCATTTAACTCAGCATGATACTTTCCATGCAGAAGCACTTGTATGCAAAATTCATGACTTCATCTTTTCTAACAGCTGTGTAGTATTCCATTGTGTAGATGTACCAAAGTTTCTTTAGCCAATCATCTGTTCTTGGGCACTGAGTTTTTTTCCCAGATTTTGGCTATTGTGAACAGTGCAGCAATGAACATACAAGCACAGATGTCATTTCGACTGTACTTTTTTGCCTCTCTGGGATATATTCCCAAGAGTGGTATTGCTGAGTCAAATGGAAACTCAATTTCTAATTTTTTGAGAATTGTCCATACTGTTTTCCAAATCAGATCGAGCAGGCCCAGTAACGTCTCCATTGGAGACTTTGTTGTTACTGTGTTTGGCATATCGAATACGTCACGGGGAGCTTGCCAGGCTCTGCCGTGCGGGCGAGATACTCTCGATAGCTTGCCGGGCTCTCCGAGAGGGGCGGAGGAATCGAACTCGGGTTGGCCATGTTGGCCGCTTGTAAGGCAAACGCCCTACCCGCTGTGTTTTCCAAAAGGGCTGAACCAGTCGGCATTCCCACCAGCAGTGAACGAGAGTCCCTTTCTCGCCACATCTGCGCCAACACCTGTTGCTTTTGTTCTTTTGGATGTGGGCCAGTCTCTGTGGTGTGATATGATATCTCATTGTTGTTTTGATCTGCATCCCCCTGATGATTAGTGATGTAGAGCATTTTCTCATGTGCCTTTTAGCCATTCGAATTTCTTCTTTGACAAAGTTTCTGTTCATTTCATTGCTCCATTTTTTGATGGGGTTGGATGTTTTCTCCTTGTGGAGTTCAATCAGTGCTTTGTATATCCTTGATATCAACCCCTTATCGGATGGGTATTGGGTGAATATCCTTTCCCATTCTGTGGATTGTCTTTGTATTTTGGTCACTGTATCTTTGCAGTGCAGAAGCTTAATATAGTTTAATATAAGTTTAATATAGTCCCATTTGTTTATCTCTGTTTCCACTTGGTTGGTCAGTGGCATGTCATCTTTGAAGATACCATTAGCCTTAATATCGTGGAGGGTTTTACCAACCTTGTCTTCAATGCATCTTATGGTTTCTGGTCTGATGTTGAGATCTTTAGTTCATTTTAATCTGACTTTTGTGCATGGTGTTAAGAGGTCTAAGCCCATTATTTTTTCCCGCATGTGGTTGTCCAGTTATGCCAGCACCATTTGTTAAGGAGGCTTTCCTTGCTCCACTTCACATTTCTTGTTCCCGTATCAAAGATTAGATGTTTATACATTTGGGGTTGTGTGTAGGGATATTCCACCCTCTTCCATTGGTCTGCAGTTCTACTTTTGTTCCAGTACCATGCTGTTTGTTACTGCTTTGCAGTAGAGTTTGAGGTTGGGGAGGGCGATGCCTCTCATTATCTTTTCCCCAAGAATTGCTTTAGCTATTCATGGGCATTTGTTGTTCCAAATGGATTTTAGGAGTGCTTGATCCATATCTTTGAAAAATTTTATGGATATCCTTATAGGGATCACATTGAATCTGTATAATGCCTTGGGGAGTATTGCCATTTTGACAATGTTAATTCTTCCTATCCATGAGCAGGGAATATGTTTCCATTTCCTCATGTTCTCTTTTATTTCCTGGAGTAGCATTTTGTAGTTTTCTTTGTAGAGGTCCTTTACCACCTTAGTTAGGCTAACTCCGAGGTATTTGATTTTCTGGGGCACAATTTTGAACGGGATTGTTTTTTTTTTCATGTTTCTTTCCTCTGTTTCATTTATTAACAAAGTAAAATACTTCAAACCAGCAGGCAATGTAAAGCAAACGACCCCAAAAAATCAATCTGCTCTCCCCAATACACATACATATCAGTTTCCCCCAGGAACCACTGGCGATGGCCTGCTCTACAGCAGACATCAGGCCAGGCACCAGGACAAAGGTGAGTAAGGTTCTGTTGGCTGGAAGGCTCACATCATCACACAGTAAATGGTGTGAAACAGACGTTGCTGGAATTAGCCATTTTTCCGGACCTCTCCAGGAATGCAGCAGGAAGTATTACACCTTGACTCCAAGTTTTATAAAAGTAGGATCCTCTGCAAATCACTTCCCTAGCCAGGACCTCAGCTTCCTCATTAGCAAATAGAGGTGATGCCCTATATGACTATCATAGTAATCCAAGTCAAAATATTCTAATACTCACCCTGCCAAGCAGAGGGGTGAGAGAGGAGAATTTTTAGGGGGTGACGGAGGTAAGAGGCATTAGGTCACAACTAGTGATGCTCAGGGGCTACTCTTGGTTCTGCGCTCCAGAGATCATAAGCAGAGCCAGAGATCAAACCGAGTAGCTGCATGAAAGTCCTAACCAATGTATTAGTTCTTTAGCTGCAAAGTCTGGACATCAGGATCACTCTCTGGTCATGTACCCAGGTTGTGGTCCGGAGCATAGACCAGCCAGAACAGAGAGGACCAGGACTGCATAGGATAGAACTTTTGGGGAACACTGTAAAGCTTATTGGGAAGGGATGGTGACTCTCCCTTCAGCCTGGGGCAGGGTGACAGCTCAGAGAAGTGCCCAGAGTTGAGCACTTCAGACTGCCTTGAGTCTATGCTCTGACACACTCATGGCCCCTGTCTCTGGTCTCATGGTAAGCAAGTGAGCACAGTCTGCATTGAGACTTCCATTCTTTTCCAAGGCACATCTTAATATGGATTTTAACTTCACTTCATCTGACAAGAAAGCCCTCGGCGAGAATTGGGGCTTTCACCCAGGTTCTTAGGTGACAATGGTTTCTCACCGTCTGCCCTGCAAAGGAGACCTCCACGAATGGGTCCACGAGGTCCTTACTGTCGCCCACAAATGCTTTGGTGACATTCGCCATGATGCTGGAGTTCATTTTGGGCAGCCCCTCGGCTTTGTAGAGTCTTACATAGAATCTGGCCCAGGGTCTCTCTGATGGAAATCCTTGGGGAATTAAAAGATTCCTAAAGGAGAGAAAAAAAAAGAGGAATAAAGCCGACTTCACTCAAGATGATTGACACAAAATTGAAGCAATTTGGAATTAGAGAGAAGGACCCTGCCATATGAGAAAAGTATGAAAACATTGGGGCTCCTCACCAAAGTGAATTTTCTTTCTGGCATAAATGAGAACAAATGGCACAGAGTGAGAGTAAGCTCATTCAGGTCCTGAGGATAAACTCTGTCCCCCACTGTGCACCTTTAAAAAGGTACATGAGAGTTTTCCTACTTTTTAAGTCAGTCGCTAAAATTAAAGCTTCAAAGAAAATTCCATCATGTTCAGATACATCAAATCAGTTCAGGAATCACTTATGTGCCTATCTGAGAATTTGACCTTCCCAGCGATGGCCCCATCTTCCAGACCACTGCTTCTCAACTTTTGTCCCTACATGGCCCCTTTCCAACTTGTTTCTTTCCTAAGACTCTCCAAACCTGCTTAGATGGCTCCAAGATTCATGCTACAGCACCCTGTTTACATGATTTCTACCTGTGACCCCCTTGGAATATCCTGAGGCTGACAGGAAAGCCCCGCTGGCCCTCGTTGAGAAACACTCCTTTAGATGACACATCTCGGTGTCTGCCAGAACTGAATCCCTGGGGAAAATGCCATGAACTTGGCCATTCTTTTGTGCTCATAGGAAAAGGGAGGAGAAAGACACACTGACACGGGGCCATATCATTTTTCTCACGTGCCCAGGGAGGACCAGTCTCACTTTTCTATTTGCTCTTCAGCATCGGAGATTTTGGGGCTGGTCTTCAAGATGTCGCCTTTCCCCGTCACACTGATGTCACACTTCAAGTACCCCTTGGTGCCAGTCCTGATGTCGCCAGGGTCTGTGAGCAGGGCCCACTTGTCACAGAACTGATGACCTGAAAAAGCATCTTGACAGTTCAGATACCCCACACAGCTGCACACAATCTCTCCATACCCAAGGCTCCTTCACTCTACCGCCCCGAGGGAGACTAGCTCAGTGTGATTACTTTTAGGTCTTGTGCTCTCTCTGTCTCACTTGCTGGGTCTCTGTCTGTTTCCTCATTTCTTTCTCTCCTCCGCCTCTATCTATTTTATGTATTTCTTTCTTTTTTTTTTTTTTTTTTACTTTTTGGGTGGGTCACAACCAGCAATGCACAGGGGTTACTACAGGCTCTACACTCAGGAATTACCCCTGGCAGTGTTCAGGGGATCATATGATATGGGATACTGGGAATCAAACCCAGGTTGGCCACGTGCAAGGCAAACACTCTAGTCGCTGTGCTATTGCTCCAGCCCCTGTATTTCTTTTTTATCTTACTTCCCAGAGATCTTTGGGAGACATTCAACATTGTGGGCAATCACTAGACAGGATTTGAGTTTTGACTCAATAGAAGGACACTGCGGAGAGAGAAGTCGTTGTATTGCAGTATTGCAGAGATCATAAATGTAGCTTTGAATCTTTTTGTGTGGTCTTAACTGTGAGCCCAAACTTCAAAAGCTCTCATAAATTCTAGGTTTCTAGCTTCTTTTTAAAAATGTACTATATTTAACAGTACACATTTCCACATCAGCTAGTGGAAAAATAACTGAGTAGATCTCACTCCTTTCATATGGGTACTGAGTTCTCCTGTTTCCTGAATCTTCCAGCCTGCATTAATGGATCAAACCCAGCCCTCTGTCCTTTCATGTCTATTTCCTGGCCATCCCCTAGGGGTCCTCTGAGTTAGAATTACTGTTTAAGATAAAAGGGTCTTATAGGGAAGACCTATGTTGCTGTTGACTCTGCTACTCTGCTACTTAATTACTCTTGACCTTGAACACATTTTTAGATTCTCTGAGTTTCACGTTTCTACAACTCAAGGCTAATAAGTATTGCCATAGAAAACATAGATTGTATGTCAATTATTTTATACTGAGTTCTCTATTAAACACTTCATGTATATTTATGAATTTAATCCCCAACTTCATTTTCCTTCCTGTGAATGAAGGACACTATTTTATCTCCACTTTTACAGGACCAGAACTGAATATTTATGTATTCTTTCTGAACTTCTATACTCTGTCATGTTTTATTTATTTATTTATTTTATTAGTGAAACACCATGAGGTACAGTTGTAGATTTACAAATTTTTGTGCTTGGATTTCGGTCATACCATGATCAAATACCCATCCCTCCACCAGTGCCCATTTTCCATCATCAGGATTATATTCCTCCCCCCCCATCCCCCCATCCCCCCCTGCCACTGTGGCAGGCATTCCCTTTTGTTCTCTTTCCTTTTGGGTGTTGTGATCAGCAAAAGAGGCATTGTATACTCTGTCATGTTTATGTTCACAACACCTATTTAGATAGAATTAGTAGGAATGAAAAAAGATTCTCCAGCCTATGAACATACAGATTATTTTATCATTTGATGGGCTGGAGCAATAGCACAGTGGTAGCGTGTTTGCCTTGTGCATAGCAAGCCTGGCCGAGCTGGGTTTGATTCCTCCACCCCTCTCGGAAAGCCTGGCGAGCTACTGAGAGTATCTCACCCACGCGACAAAGCCTGGCAAGCTACCCGTGACATATTCAATATGCCAAACACAGTAACAACAAGTCTCAAAATGGAGATGTTACTGGGCCCGCTCAAGCAAATCGATGAACAATGGGAGGACAGTGACAGTGACAGTGATGTCATTTTGAAGAAAAGGGCTATTTATTATCAGTCTTGCATAATTAGTACTCAATGCTGAAGGAATGGTGAAATGAATAAGTCAGTTATTAGTTGACTTCCAGATGAAGGAAATCAGAGGCAAGTGAGAGAGAGAGGTTGAGAAATGATGCTACTTACCAGGCTGGTTGTACACAGTCCCCAGGTCTACTTTGAAGGAGCCAATCAGCACACTTCCAATCAGCTTATGATGAAAGACCTGAGGGCAGATGGACTAGTAAGCCCAGCAGCCTGCTCCATGAGGAAAATCTTTGAAATGGGTTTAAATGCTTCAAAGATGTTTCTAGACCTTGACACTTGTCTGCCCTTTTGTCTAAAACACTATGTTATTTGGTTACCAAACTGCAGAGCAGTAAAGAATATTAGTGGTACTACTTCTATTTCCTTCTAGCAGGTTTTCAGCTAATCCATCTTGAAGAATGCCTCACAAATTTTGTGCCTAAAATGCTTTCTGCTTTGTGCTGTTCTGTCATTTAATCAAAAACTCGAGTGCTGCTCATATTTTGATGTCTTGAATAAGTGCTACATTCTCCAAGCAGCCTTAACTGATACTTCGTAGCAGGAAGTTTCCCTTTGTCTCCTAAACACCCACAACACTTTGCTCACAACTTTATCAGATCATTTATCATATTTTGCCTTGAGAAGTTTTGATCACATGTAACATTCAGCACAATTTTATGTCCATCCTTAATATTCCATCATATTAAAAATGAATAGAGTGCTATCTAGTTACTGCGGTGTATTTAGAGGTTAATGCTGTGAAGATAGAGACATTCTGATAAAGATAGTGAGTTGGTGTCAGATCCAGAAGTTACATGATTCTGTAAGTAAGTGCTGAAGAATCAGGAGCATACAAACTTTCATTCAGAAAAAAAATAATAACACTGGGGTTTTGTTGGAAGAATGCATGGTAATTTGAATGTCCTCTAACTTTGGAAACTCTAACGTCTAGAAGAGAGTAGGTTCCCAAGTCACCAGGAAGAGATTTCAGATCACCAGAAGGTGAATATTTATAACAAAACTTCCAAGTAATGGAATGGGCTCTCTGAGAGAGCATCCCAGTATATAACTATGTCGTTCCCAGAAATCCTAAGTCATGGAGATGGTTGAAAGGAATTCTGGCCCCAGCTGGATGGTAGCGACCTTTCTTCTAACTACAAAATTTGATGAGTTCCTTGAGCCAAGGTTAGTCTCCTACTTTACTCTACTCACTACACAGCCTGTGTTCAAAACAGGTGCTCAATAAACATTCAGTGGAGTGGCAAATGATCGGCCAATTGAATGATGGATGAATATTTTTGTAACTCGAAATACCATCTACCAGTTACTTTTGTCAGAGAAAATAAAAGACAATAAATTCAATTAACTTCAAGAAATGACATCTCTCTTCACTCTCTAGTCTTCTCCTTTGACTATGTGGCAAGGGAGTAGGAAGCTGAGAAGTAAGGACAACTTGACTTGAGCAGAGATACTTAAGGCCACACATAGCTCGCACCAACCCCCACCCACTGTTTGCAGTTATTCACACCATTTCCC
Source organism: Sorex fumeus (assembly GCF_029834395.1). NCBI lineage: Eukaryota > Metazoa > Chordata > Mammalia > Eulipotyphla > Soricidae > Sorex > Sorex fumeus. The sequence goes on from NW_026606059.1 coordinate 57,094,994, forward strand.
AAGGACTGAGTGAGAACACAGCCTGACTCCAGCTCTCTTCTCATCTGTCCCTGTGGATGAGACAGGAGGCAGAACTCAAATATCTTTAAATAACACAGGAGTCATTCATCCCGTGAGCATGTCAGGCAGCCCAGAGGGGTGGAGCATTAAGTTACAGGAACTCCAGTGCATCTCATGTACAGAGCCTGGGGCCTGGGCTCTGGGGCCTCTGACCAGGGAAGATAATTTTCACACTATCAATCCCTTATATACTGACTATTCCAGTGTCATCAGCTTATCACACTTCCTCTCCCTTACCCTGTATTGAATTTTTCTGAGAAAACTTTCAGTTCATGGACTAACAGAAAGCTTGTATCAAGCTGCTCCTCTAGTCTCTATCCATGAAGGTGTTCCAGAGAGAAACAAGCTCCTCTTCTTCCAAGTTAAAGTGAAAAAGGCAACACCAGCTTTGATGCTTTGCCTAATAATTTATTTGACCTGTGGACAGTCATGACTTGCCAGTGGCACAATATGAAAACCAGCTAATACTGTTATCTGGAAGCTCAGTCATCCCTTAGGAGCTAAACTGACTAGTACTCAGACAGGTGGCTGCCTGAGCTACACAATGTGACGGCATCCTAGGAGTGTCCCAGGGCCCAAAATATATTCTGTACCACCTGTCATCATGACTGAGATTCAAACATGAAGAATGTGGGGCTCTTGACAACTTTTCATTCTTCAAGAGTCACATTCCACAAGCGCCCCTAGGAAAGTTTTTATAGATATTATAATTCTATTTGTACCTACATCTTCTTGCAGGACTTTCATAGATTGTGTTCTTTCTATAATTTAGGTATAGAGAGAACTAAATAAATACAATCTCAAAAATATATATGATGTAAGGATATCTGTAGTTTGGTATAGTTAGAGGTTATATAATACAACCTAGATATTATATATAACTTTATAAACTTAGATTATATGTCATATTTTCTATAATATATGTAATATCTAACGATATTGGGTGAATTATAAAATAATATAAAGGTATGGGTTGGAACAATAGCACGGCGGATAGGGCATTTGCCTTGCACACTGACAACCTGGCCAACCCAGGTTCGATTCCTTTCCCCCTCTCAGAGAGCCTGGCAAGCTACCTAGAGTGTTGTGCCTGCACGGCAAGGCTGGCAAGCTAACCATGATGTATTCAATATGTCAAACACAGTAACAAGTGTCACAATGGAGACATTGCTGGGCCTGCTCAAGTAAATCGATGAACAACGGGAAGACAGTGATGGTGATTTATAAGACAGAAATTGAGAGGGTAGGACAGGCAGGGTCTTCGCTAAGACATGTCTTACAGATCTAACGTGAACTGGTGTCACTGTTGAGAAGACATGTTCTTCCGCCCATGTCACAGTTCAGTTCTTTCAGGACTGTTGAGAAGGGAGAACTTTCCCCAGACCCTGTACTTCACCAGCTTGCCTCCTCTCCATGGAAAAGCAATAAATCCCCAGACTGGAGAGATAGATGTAAATTGCCATCCATATTCTCTTTTCTCTTACCAAGGGCTGTGAGATTGATAAGATCCCATTTGCCTTGTCTCGGTTGGACAAATGCAGCTTCAACAGTGGCACTTTCCTGCCTGTTCCTGTCCTCTGTGAGGTGGCCCACCTGGCTAAGACCCCCCAGACAGACCAGGAAGCTTTCTCTGTTTTCCACTCCTCAGACTTGCTCTGTGGAGGCAGGAATTCACTGAGCAAGGCTGAGGAAGAGTCTGTGCAGACTCCACCCTGTGAGTTCCTGGGGTCTATACTAGGAGAAGGTGAATGACAACTATGTGCTTTGAATCAGACTCTGATTCAATGTTACTAGTATATTTGGTTCTTTAATAATTATTTTTCCTGTCTGCTTGTATCCAAACAGGAAGGGAAAAGGATGTGATTAATTATCGTTCACATAGATATCACATTTCTACAAGAGAGAAACACTAACATCTGCTTATAAAAAGAAGGAAAACATCTGCTTATAAAAAGAAGGAAGCCTCAAAATGACAAGGCTTTAAAATGTCATTTGAAGCATATATTTTACCTTCCCACATTAGAACATTTTAGGATGCTTTGTTAATACCTTACAAAGTGCTTCAAAGCAGAGATTTTCTTCAGGATGGTTTGATAGTAACTTTCTTGCTTCCAAGAAGCAGAGATTTTCTTTAGTAGATTTGTTTCCCAAACTCCTTGGCACTGTTTATTTCAGATTCTATCCTATTGGTTTCAAACTCCCCCACTTGCAATTACCCTCCTAAGTCTTTTCATTCCTAGTAGGCTGAGCCATTCAGAGAATTCCTATTGCCTGGAATCCCTCTAATCCGTACCCTCTAATGATGTACTTACTGAGATTTTGATGATCTTGTCGAAAAGATGCACTTGGGGTCCAATGAAATCGAAGACAAAGTACTGAAAAACATTTAGTTCATTCAGATCTTGCATTCCAGACTTCTATCCAAGAACCCTCAGTCTAGACCTCTTTTATTCTAGTTGTTACACAATGAGTCACAGCATGACTGTCTCATTCATTGATTGACCATCCTCCTCTGAAAACTATTTAACTGATTTCTAATTTTTTAAAAAAATTTTATTAGTGAGACACCATGAAGTACAGTTGTAGACTTACAAATTTTGTGCTTGGGTTTCAATTATACAATGATCAAATACCCATCCCTCGACTAGTGCCCATTTCCCACCACCACGGATCCCAGTATCCCTCCCACCCCCCATCCTCCCCATTCCACCCTGCCTATGTGGCAGGGCATTCCCCTCTGTTCTCTCTCTCCTTTTGGGTGTTGGAAGAAAACATATGCATACACTGGCACAGAACCTATGTAAGTTTTCTTTTAAAATGGATCTGAGGGGCTGGAGCAATAGTACAACAGGTAGGGCATTTGCCTTGCACGTGGCCAACCCAGGTTCAATTCCCAGCATCCCATATGGTTCCCCGAGCACCACCAGGAGTAATTCCTGAATGCAGAGCTAGGAGTAACCGCTGAGCATCGCTGGGTGTGACCCAAAAAGCAAAAAAGCAATAAAAAAAAGCTGAGAAGTGAAGATGTTGGTTCATAACTATGTGCCTTTAGTAGGTAATATGAAATTTCTTTTCAAAGAGCATATGCTATCTTACATTTCCAGTGACAGGATGTGAAAATGGTCATTTCTTAAAATTCTTGTCAATGCTACTCAGGGTTTTAATTGGTTCTGTCAACATCTGAGAAGTCATAGGTTTGGAAAAGCATTTTTATTTCCACTGTGACAAAAATCGTTCCTTCAGTTTTGACATTTTTTCTTGGTTTTGCTGCTGATTCCATTTGGTAGAGTTTAATATCTTTTCAATTCAGGACTTAGGTGCATAAAGCGAATGCTAATTATACTAATTATGAGTCTATAGAGGTTTGCAGTTTAAAGCATTTTCGTGGACATCATTTAACCCATGGCAGAAGATGTAGCAATAAGTGGAGAGTAACACAGGAAGGAGAAAACAGTCACTTTTATGCCTAGCCAAAGGCTCAGAGGCAGAGTGATAAAGAGAAAAGACATTAACAGTTCAAGTGGGACTCCTACTTTCTGGTGATTTCATTACTTATGCTCTCCTTGCCTTCTTTTTCAATTACCACTCCCATTAGGAAAATAATGAAGAGTTTACTGCATTTTTGATTATTCATGGTGACAAGTGCCTATGGGAAAACAAAAACTCTTAGACACTACTGTTGGGTGGAATTTAATTTTTTAACTCGTTGGAGAGAAACTGGGCTACATCAAAATTTTACGTATGTATCCTTTCTGCCCCATTTAGCAAGATAAATATTAGTATAATATTTTATAGGTAGAGGACAATTACTAAAATATTCATCCATCAGAGATTGACCAGTTTAGGAAATTGGGTGGGAGAGGAACATAATACAACTCTACTGTAATGAGGTGAGAATAAAATGGAGAGGTATGCTCTAAAAGACACACACACATATCTCAGAACATACATATATATTATATTAAGAAATAGACTAGTAGACTAATCTCCAAGTTATGCTATTGTCATAGTGAAAAAGATTAACTTCCAAGATAGTGTGCTTACAATGCTACCTTTTGGCTCAATATTTATTTTGTTTTGCTTTTTTTCGTTTTGCTTGTGTTTGGTTCTTTGAGGTTTTGTTTTGTTTTTTAAAGCCATAACCAGTGATACTCAGAAATCACTCCCACTGGTGCTTCGATGCCAGGCAGTGATGGGGATCAAACCCAGGGTTCCAACATGCAAAGCATGAGCTCTACTTGTCCTATCTTCCTAACCCCTTGATCCTAATACAAATCTACACTATCTCTGGAGAAACACACAAACTCCTAGTAAGAATGACTGCATCCAAGAAGGGGAATTTACTGCATCCTAGTAAGAAATGACTGCATCCAGGAAGGATTTGGATTCAAGATCAGAAGAGCACATTGACAATGACTATTTGTCATTTTATACTCATTGTAGATACACTTTTTTAACATTTTAACTGTGTAGTCTTTTAATTTTATTTTTGGAGATAGGAGGGACTTTGGTCATAACCAGTCATACTCAGGGGTTGCTCCAGGCTCTGTGCTCAGCAGTTACTCCTGGTGATGCTGGGGGGGTCATAAAGGATGGTGGGGTTCTAACGTGAGTTGGCTGCATGCAAGGGAAAACACCTACCTGCTTCACTATTGCTCCAACCCCAGTAGTTTGATTTTAAAAAGAAAATGTACGTGTGTTGAGTATTTTATATCTCTTTGATGTTTTACCTTACAAGCAAGTTTTTATACCATTTAAATAAATGACTGTTATACTTCCCAATACAGCATGCCTGTTTAAAAAATAATAATTAAATACCCTTTGTCTCTGATATGCAAAAATCTCGTTATCTCCTCTCTAACCAACATACCACAGATTTATTAACTATAAACCCAGAGTTTATAAGAGATGAAGATGAGCTTATAAGAAATGAGAGAAAGAGGCCTATTGGAAATATGTCAGTAAATTTTAAATCAGAAGAAATTCCTTCCTTCCTTCCTTCCTTCCTTCCTTCCTCCTCCCTCCCTTTCTCTCTTTCTTTCTTTCTTTCCTTCCTTCTCTCTTTCTTCCTTCCTTCCTTCCTCCCTCCCTTTCTCTCTTTCTTTCTCTCTTTCCTTCCTTCTCTTTCTTCTTTCTTTCTTTCTTTCTTTCTTTCTTTCTTTCTTTCTTCCTTCCTTCCTTCCTTCCTTCCTCTGTTCCTTTCTCTCTTTCTCTCTTTCCTTCCTTCTCTCTCTCTTTCTCTCTCTTTCTCTCTCCTTCCTTCCTTCCTTCCTTCCCTTCTCTCTTTCTTTCTCTCTTTCCTCCCTTCTCCCTTCCTTCCTTCCTTCCTTCCTTCCTTCCTTCCTTCCTTCCTTCCTTCCTTCCTTCCTTCCTCCCTCCCTCCCTCCCTCCCTCCCTCCCTCTCTTCTTCTTTCTTTCTTTCTTTCTTTCTTTCTTTCTTTCTTTCTTTCTTTCTTTCTTTCTTTCTTGTCTTTGGGGCCTCTCATGGCTGTGCTCAGGGCTTACTTCTTGCTCTGTGGTTAGGAAACTATTGCTGAGCTCAGGCTATGGGAACTGAAAAGGGTGTCAGGTATGTAGCCTGAGTCAGCTGCATGCAAGCCAAACACATTACCCACTGCACTACACCTCCCGCCTTGAGGAAGAATTTCTTCCATCCTTTTTCATGATTATTTTGTTAGATGCCATTGGACTGTTGATGAGAAGACTCAGGGAGTTACCCATGGGCTTAAAACAAAAAACAGGAAACAGTCATAGTTTTCTATTAGACCGAGAAGAGCACAGAGTGAAGACAGTGTTGAGGAAGAAGGTATTGGTGGCCTCTAAGACTTACTTCGTTGTAAAAGGGGCTGTTGGTGCCTTCCTTCACTGTGCTCTGCTTCTTCTCATCCCCAACTTCGATGATCACCACAGGGTCAATGTTCTCACCCACCAGCTGGCGGGCCTCCGTGATGGTTATGGAGATCTGCATACAACACAAATCAGCCACTCTGGGTCCCCCCTGTGTTTTCACACAAGAAGAACTGGGTGCAAGGAGGTGTCAGTAACTTACTTGATAATTTTGGGATCTGACTTCCCCATCATGAATCTTAGTTAACAGTTTGGACCTATTAAGAGAAAGCAATATGTCTCATCAAGTTAAGAACATATACCAAATCCATAGTCTCTGTTTATATTTTCCCTGGCAATTTTTTTAATTTTTTTAAATTTCTTTTTATTTTTTTTTATTTTTATTTTTTTTTACAGTTGTAGATTTACAATTTTTTGTGCTTGGGTTTCAATTATACAATGATCAGATACCCATCCCTCCACCAGTGCCCGTTTTTCACCACCATGGATAAATGGATAATATCCCTCCCACCCCCATCCCCCCATCCCCCCCTAGCTTTTGTTCATATCATGTATTCTCTGCATCTCTGGGAGAAATAAGAACAAATGCAAAATGACCTAGTTTGCATGACTTAGTTTCCCTACTTCCTAATCACTTACAAATGGAATTAATAGTGCATAAGGGGCCGGAGCGATAGTACAGAGGGTAGGGCATTTGCCTTGCATGTGGCCAACCTGGGTTTGATCCCCAGTATCCCATATGGTCCCCCAAGCACTGCCAGGAATAAATCCTCTGTGCAGAGCCAGGAGTAACCCCATGAGCATCGCTGGGTATGACCCAAAATGCAAAAAAGAAAAAAAACTAATAGCACTTACCTAACAAGAGATGATTGTTACAATTTATGATGTATTCATGTCAAAGTTTTACCCAAGTCTGGCAGAACGAAATATCAACTTTTAATACCAGTATGATTATTAGGTTCATGCCTTTTTTTTTAACTTCACAGAACTAAAATCTGAGAGGTTTCAGCATGGCAGTGACAAAATTTCTTCCTTCTTCTGTCTGATTCTATTGAGATAATCACATTGCTATTTCTAGTAGCTATAACAAGTCTGAATTCCATAGGTGCTTTGGAGAGAATTGATAAAAAAAAGAGAAAATTGGAAGAACTGACCAACAAGGCTTCTCACTAAGTTTTCACATTTCATGAGACTTCACTTGTCTGGATTACCTTACATAATTGAAAACGGATGTGTAACACCTGGGCATTTAGAAATCAGATTAAAGGGGGAGATGAAAAATCCCTGTTGCCATAGTAGCAGCGGCAGGTATGAAATGAATTGAGCCTGAGATACTATTGGATTGCCCTATTGTCTTCTAACAGTACCATCCTGCATTCGACGTCATTCCCTTTCTGCTGATTACAATCCAATCTAGTAGATACAGAGAAAACTGATAAAAGTTCCAGTCTTTGAAGTTTGATGGATTCAAATTAGAATTTTTTGCCATTAGCCTTAATTTCCTCTCTTGAAGGTGAAATTATAATGTCTACCACACAGGGCGGCTCTGAGGATTAAGGGAGATAAATGCATATAGGAAAATATAGACATCAAAAAGTAAAATGCCAAATTTGTGTCACTCATTTAATATGCCAAAACTCCACTAGTCTCAGAAAAAAAAAACTGAGGATGAATTAAGTCATCATTTTTGGCCTTTATAGAATTAACTACCTGAGGGAAAAGACATCGCATATAAAGAGAGACTAACAAGTGTTAAATGTGTCATAGAAAAAAAAAAACAATAGAAGTTCAGAGAAGAGAAAATCCCTGAGACAAGAACAAACAACAAAATCTTCTTGCAAAGGTCAGTTTTGAATTCAGCTTTAATTTGTTTAATAGTCAACTGATGGATAAAGTGCTGACCTAAGAGAAAGAAAAACAGCTACTCCTCCTTGCTCTCTTGCTTCCCCTGTCAGTGCTATTGTCTTAATAAAATTACTGGGAAGGGATCCCTTGAAGGATAAAAATAATTGAAATTCCCATTCAGGGGCTTGCGGGTGGTTGCCTCGGTACATTGTAGGGGAAGATCTTGAAGTAAATATTTCCATGTATTCAGGGATGGCCTCTGAGCTCTCCCCTCTGATTTCCACCTGCCTCCTATACCCCCTTCCCCTTTATATAAATACACTGTCATTTTCCAAGAGTCCAGTGTAACAAACCAGGATCTGCCACTCAGTGAATCCTAATTTTCTTTATCCTTAGTAACAGCTCTGAGTAGAAGAAAGAAATCACGGGCAGGAGAACAGAGACCTGCTGTCTCCACTCTTGTACCAACACCAGTTAAAGTCATTCTAGACCAACCTCTCTCACCAGGAAATCCTTAAACTAAAAATCAGTCATGTTACCAAGTTGACAGTCACATCAATGACATATCTGTGGCAACATGGCTTCAATAAAACTATCTAACTATGAATCATAGTTTCTTCAGTCACCATAAATGCTTATTATTTTAAGCAATTGTGTATGTAAATTATCAGAAACTAACCAATACAGTAAACTATACACAGAAAGCTATTGTTTTCTGCACAGTATGAGAACTGTCATCTTATTTGGGACAAACAATGCTAAAATATCTTGCGCTTTGGTGAATAAAAGAGCAGGGGAGCAACAGCTTCCAAATCTATCTTTTCTTGCTATGAGGGACTTAAGTCAGGGGATTTAAGACTCAGAGCTTAGAGAACTAGGAACGACAGTTGATAGGTCTGAAAAGACCAGCACTGCCATGTAAATAGAAGAAGGGCCAGAGACTCTGTCTTCCTATCTGGACCTTTGGATCTTGGAGAGAGTGTCTTGGTGTTCTTCTCTCTCCCAGAGCCTAACGGCGTCCCCACAAATGAAGACTCTCCCTGAGTGTGTACTGGCTGCATGAACCAACACTGTACCTTCTCTTTGGAGGGGCTGAAGGGGCAGGCGGGACAGAGGCATCATCATAAGTAGAATCTGCTCTTGGTCCTTCCTGCTGAGAAGGACCTTCTTGAGGGGCTTCTGCTTCACTTTGGCCACCTAAAGAAGAAGCAAACAAAGGAAAAGAAATGTTATAGGCAGGACCTACACTGACTGAGCCCTGACTCTGCTTGGCATGGGATAAGGCCACATAGAACTGTTCCTACCAGACAGAAAAGTCAAGTATAATGTCTTTTTTTGTCAAATAAATAAAAACTTAAATCTATTAAGGTAGATTAAAACTATCTTAATTTTTCTATGAGATGGTTGGACTTCTTCATCAAGATCCTGAACGAATGGTTTGATGCTATTCGTCTTCCTGGAGCGAGCAGACACCATTGGGGTAAACTAGCACATTACAGGAACGGATGGAGACATTACTGGTGCCTGCTCAAGCAAATCGATGAGCAACGGGATGATAAGTGATATAAGTAATAATTTTTCTTTTAAAAAATGCATATTGTGGGGCTGGAGCAATAGTACAGTGGACATGATATTTGCCTTGCATGTCACCCACCCAGGATCAAATATATACAATCTCTTCAGCACCACCAGGAATGATCCCTGAGCACAGAGCCAGGAGTAAGTTCTGACCACTGCTGAGTGTAGCCTAAAAAACAAACCAAAACAAAAACCTTCTGCATTTATTTGCTTGGCATTGTAGAAAGAAAACTGGATTTATACATCTACAGGGCCAGAGAGATACTACAGTAGATAAGAACCCAGGTTCAATCCCAGTATCCCATAGGGTTCTCTGGAGCATGGCCAAGGAGTGAGTGATTTCTGAGTGCAGAACCAGGAGTAATCCTTGAGTATCGCTGAGTGAGGTCCAGAAACAAACAGAACAAAATTTAAAGATTTTCTTACAAGGCTCAGCCTTATTTCAGTAAGACTTTTGGCAAGTATTTCAGTCCCTATGAACTTCATTAGCAAAATTCAGCATGCAGAAGAGTCACTTGGGATGCTTCTGAAATGCAGATTGCAATTTAAGAATGCCGGGATGGGCCCTCCATTCTGCATTTGCAGCCACAAATTCCCAGGCGAGTCTATTTCTGCTATCTGAGAACCCATTCTCTTACATGCTACATTGGCTTTTATTGACTTGGTATTTATAATTGGTCAAAAAATAAGCACCCAATTCCTGGCTCCTGGGATGACACAGCATCAATGAAACACACTCAAATTACCACCAACAGAACCTCTTTCTCCCCATTTGTCATTTGCCTTCTTCTATACCCACTCCACTGAAGGCCAATTTTGTTTGTTTGTTTGTTTTTGTGTGTGTGAAGCAAGATAGTTTTTAATGAATGAAACTTGCTTAGTCAGTGTAACAGGAGAAAAAGAGGAATATGTGTTCAAAGAGAAATGGACTTCTCCAGAGTGGAGATTAAAAAGTGAGGTATGTGTTTGTGGGAGAACACAGGTTTGAGGTGCCAGCCCTGAAATAGCTTTTGGGAGGAACTTGTATACAATTCTCTCAAATGTTTTTTCCTGGAGCCTTGAATACAGAAAAATTCATCTGGACAAGGAGAGCCTTGCACCATTGATGGTTCCTTTATAACCTAATACATTCTTCTGTAGCTTCTCCTTTGCTGAGGAGTTCACCATTTTCTGGGTGAGCCTTTGGTTTTCTTCATCTGGGTTGTGTGAGGGCCAATTTTGAGTAGTAAATTGTAATGGGACAAATAATGTTTCCGAATGTTAGTGGGTCCAAGGTCCTAGGTACCTGAATTATGACCTCATCTGAAAGTGGGATTTTTGCAGATATTATTAATAACGTGAATAGGGGGCAATTACCCTGGATTACAGCACTGCATGCTCACAGTGATCATATGTATTCTTTTTTTCCCTTTATTTTATTTTTTTTACAGTTGTAGATTTACAATTTTTTGTGCTTTGGTTTCAATTATACAATGATCAGATACCCATCCCTCCACCAGTGCCCATTTTCCACCACCATGGATAATATCCTTCCCACCCCCTTCCCCCCATCCCCCCTGTCTCTGTGGCAGGGCAATCCCCTGTGTTCTCTCTCTCCTTTTGGGTGTTGTGGTCTGCAAAAGAGGCATTGAGTGGCAAACATGTTCAGTCCATAGTCTACTTTCGACATGCATCTCATATGTATTCTTAGAAGGGGAGTTCACAGAAGTAAAGAGGAATGCCTTGTGAGCAGCAAAAAGAGCCGGGGCTAAATATTGCCACAACCAAATAACTTCGTGTTCAACGATCAGGAGATGGAAGAGGCAGGAAACAGATTCTTCTGAGGGAAGGAAGCATGACCAACCACCAGTTCCTGACCCAGGGAGTTATTATAAATTTCTTGCTTCCATCACTATTGAAAGCAAAAAAATCTGGATTGTTTGAAATCACCCAGTTTGTGATGATTTTTTTTCAGAAATATTATAAGTCACTTGTGATAGGAAATCAAACTACAAGGGTTTAAAATTTTTTCCATGTGCAGATAATAAATTGATTCCACAGGTTTTCCCTTCTCAGCTTGGGAGATGGTGTTTTCATCCAACAGAATAGATAGATAGAATAGGTAGCCGATGGCCCATTCAGAACAGGATTGGAGGACTTTACAAAGATGTGGGTTAGAAAAACCAGGACACCTACTTAGCTGACTAATGTGCCAGGCAGCCAAGCTATTCCTTCCCTGAGCCCCTTCCCCACCCAATGAGAAGAGAGACCTCTTATCGAAATCTGGATAGAGAGGAAGTTGGAGTCAGTAGACTTCCCTGAGAGGAGCAGCAACCATCTTTCATTTGAGGGACACACTCTACCCCCTGACTTCGCCATCCCCCCTCAGAACTCCTACTAGGATGCCCCGTTGGGTAAAAGACTTGCACCCAAAGAGATCAGCCTCCTGGGAGAAGGAACAGGGGGATAGTTGGAGAATAGATCTGGAGAAGCAAATGAAAGAAATCCACACAGGGATGTTGTTCTAGAATCTCCAGTGTCTGTCAATCATTCATCCAGCATTCCGCCACTCAGAACCCAAATAGACTCAAAGTCCAGTGGGCACTCCTATATCTCTTGAGAAAGTGAATGGTTAGATGAAAACCGGAGATATCAAATAACTATTTCTGGGGCAACTAAATAATAGATAAGTTCACTGGAATTTTAATAAATTAAGGCCTTAATACTAGACCTAAAAACATATAGACATAAGAGGCACAGACTTTGAGACTCGCCTGGCATTTTACCTGGTAGAACCCTAAATTCCCAGGTCAGTCCATAAAGCATAGACCAAAGGATTCTAAGTTCTTTGGACTTTACATTGTCAGTCTCCTTCAGAGCCAGCTATTGGCTATAGAATGGATGATATTTACTTTCTAGGAGGCACTTGACTCCTCTCCACCCTGTTTGCTTTTAAAGGGATGAAGACTCTAATTAGAATGAGACAACAGAGCCAGCTCTTCGGAAATACCCATGGCTCACTGCCCTAAATGCACAGACAGTTAAATAAAGTGGAAGAGAGGCTAGCTTCAGTTTGCAGGACTCAATGTAAAACAAGTGACATTAAGAAATGATTAAGAGTTGCATGATGGTGACAGCAGAGCTTGATGCAAAGTACAAGGTCCTTCTAATCCCATTGGTAGGAAAATCCAGATCCTAGTTTAAGATTTAATCAGACTCGGGGCTGGAGCGATAGCACAGTGGGTAGGGCGTTTGCCTTGCACACGGCCTACCCAGGTTCGAATCCCAGCATCCCATATGGTCCCCTGAGCACCACCAGGAGTAATTCCTGAGTGCAGAACCAGGAGTAACCCCTGAGCATCACCGGGAGTGACCCAAAAAGGGAAAAAAATTAATATTTAATGAGACTCAAGAGTCTGGTGTGATTTTGAGAAAGTTCCTCAGCTCCTTTCAACTTCTGCTGTAGAACAAGGGCTAAAAAACCCTACATTTCAGAAATGACTCTGAAACAATGACTATGGACTCCGGGCTTGAGCAATAGTACAGCAAGCTGGGTGTTTGCCTTGCATGCAACCAACCCAGGTTCCATTCCTAACATCCCGTATGGTCCCTTGAGCACCAACAGGAGTAATTCTTGAGTGTGGAGCCAGGAGTAACCCCTCGGCACCGCTGGGTGTGACCCAACACCCCCTAAAAATAACAGAGTCACGAGTGATGCATATCAAGTTAAAAACACCAGAGGATTATTAAATATGTCATAAATATCATTTTTCACGAAGTTCTTAAGGGAAGGAACTGTATTTTCTTCAACCTTGGGTCACCACGACCTACCACTCGGTCATAGTTTCAGGGAGATCAGGAAAGACGCAAAGTCTTTTCCACTCACTCCCTGATATCTTCAAAGTAACAGAACAAATAATACTTGTATTAAATGTTAAGCTTTGTCTCCCCTTAAAACACAACACTCTCTATTCTATACAAGGATGACTGGAATAGAAACTAACAACATACGAATAGTAAGTTTAGTGAATTAGTTTCCATATTTTCCACTAACAAGGTCAGGTTTTCCTGAGGACAAGGAATGGCGTTAGGGAGGGCATAAGGTTTTCAGGAAATATCAAGGAATGCTTCCCACCACAGACACACACTCACACACACACACACACACACACACACACACACACACTCACACACATCCCTAAGATAATGAGGGAGGTGAAGAGGAAATCAAATCCACTGCATCATTTTGGTTTAGGAATGACCAGAAAACAAACTGGCTGCCATCAGTGCTGCCCAGCTAATGTCTCCATGTGTCTATAAAAGCTCAAAGAATTTTCCAAGTAAATTAATGGTAATTTTTCTTTTTTCATTGGAGCTTACAAAAATCTTCACAGGAACACTTGGATTATCAGACAGTAGGGCTGGGGGCACCAATATTCATTGGGCTCCCTTCACCAACATGTGACATAGCTGCCATCCTTTCTTTTATGCCTTGATTCTCTCAGGGCCATGGAGATGACCTCAGATATCCATATATCTCTATCAGACAATAGACAACTCTCAGTGTGTGAGAGTTAGTGGCTGAGATACTGATCACAGGGTCCACTTGGACATAAGTGGAGGTTTGAACCCTATCATTGTTCTTTCATGGGGTGCCTCCATAGTCTCGTGGGAATCTGCCCCACCCTTGATTTGCCCAATGTCTAGATGAATAGGTGCTCTGAAGTGGGTGACGTTGGGCTCACACTGAGGATTTGCCAGAGGACATTTCCTGCTTCCCTTCCATAGAGATTGAAACCCATCCCTATCCAAGAGGGAGTCCATTCTGTGAGGCCTGCAGGGCCCCAGGGAAGAGGTATGCACCCTACCTCTCCCTTAACACACATATAACCTCACCTTGGGCAGACTTGTTGGCTAGGAATAATCCCTTTTCTGCTTTATTCTTCTTCTTCTTCAGTCCAAATATTTTCTTTCTGAAAGGAAGAAGAAAAATTAAGTCACACAGTAACAGAAACTTTAACTTTGAGTTTTTCAGATAAGTTAAAAGAAAATGCATACACACACACACACACACACACACACACACACACACACACACAGAATCCAACCTGTTTCCACATCCTTCCAAGATGGGGTATGGGGGGAAGATGTCAAAAGACAAGCATCCTAATAACCCAACAAGCTTTTCAGATAGCTCTATTTTCACAGAAACAACCAGAATGCCACTTGAACAGGAATTATAAGGTCCACTTAGGTCAGTGTTTCCCAAATAGGGTGATACCTCCCTTTAAGGGGTACTGGAACAAACCAAGGGGAAAGGAGTAATTGGGGAACAATTGGGAGTCCTTTATGCTTATTCCCAGGGATTACTGAGTAATTTTTTTTCATAAAAAGTGGCCAAATAAATTTGGAAACCTCTGGCCTAGAGCAGAACTTACATAATAATAATGTCATTTCTCCCTTCCTCTTTACTTACTTGTGCCAGGCACTCCAAACTGACATTATTTATGTTGATCACAGCAGCTACAACCGGGGCCTCACCTAGTAACAATCCTACCCACACGGCAGAGCCTGGCAAGCTCCCTGTGGCGTATTCAATATGCCCAAAACAGTAACAACAAGTCTCTCAGTGAACAACGGGAGGACAGTGCTACAGTACTACTTTCTCCAAATGATCTTACAGATGGGAAACAAAGGCTCAGAGATAGAGGCTGTTTCTGAGGTCACACATCTATGAGCATCTGGTTTATGTTGATTTTGAAGCCCAGCTCTAACCCATGATCAGCCCAAGTCTGCCTGTTCCCACATACAGATAACTCACTTCAGTGCAAACACCCCTCCCCCACCCCCGCCTATTCCCAAGGACAAGAATACCAACTGAAGTAGGCAGAAAGGTCAGAAATGAAATTTCTAGGAAGTAATAAAACCAATAGCTCCAAGCCTACAAAGAGCCCACCTTGTGAGAGCCTAATAAGACTTCACCAACAGACCCAGAGAAGGCTGGACCCCCCTCCAAGAGAAGCTGCAGGATGAACAAAGGCCAAAGAAAGGAATTCCAAAGAGGACCATCAACCACTCCCAAGTCTACCCCATTGGCATCCAACCTAGCAATGGACTCTTACCTAGCTAGAAATCCCACACAGGCAGCCTGGGAAAACCCTACAAAGCCAACTTGAACAAAGGAAGTGCACACATGTGCTGCCCAAGCCCAGGTGCTGCATGTGTTTACATAGCCAAGAACAGATAGTTCTCGAGCACATGTGTTGCCCGCAACTCCCCTCTTGAGATGTTTACTGGGGCTCTCTTCGCCTTTGGAGAAGTCCGCATTCTCTCTTAAGTACATTATTCTCTCTCCCTTTCTCACCCTTTTCCCCTTCCTCAAGAGTCTCCAAATAAAATCTGTTTTTATGTCACTGCTAGTTTATTTCTGAAATTTTTTTTCTGTGAGATAGGACAAGATCTGTGAAGCCTGAGTAAGGCCTAGAACTGGCTTTCTTTTCTTGCAAAGAGCAATTCCTTGCTCCAGCTTGAGTCCCAGGGTAGCAATGATGGATGGGGAGAAAGTGGCTATCTCTCTCCTCTCCACCTCACATAAGCCACCTTGTGGGGCCCACGGACTTCACAATCATTTCCTGAGAGTTGGGGGTTGGGGGAAGGTCAAACTACAAATGTGCCACTAAACTGACACATGATAAGTTGTCCAGAATGTGAGATACTATGTTCATTTTGTTATTCAACTAATTGGAGCCTCCTCATACCAGCAAAGGGCTCTAGTCCACTGTCTCAAACAGATGACTGGAGTGTTCTCACACTCAGAAGGCCTCCTTGGGGAATCACTTCCTGAAGTTGAGGGTAGAAGAGTCTGACTCCATGTGGAAGAATGGAGAGACACAGTTCAGGGAAGTCCTGCCCTTGAGCCATTTAGGGTGATGATGGCAACCCTTGGAGTTTGGAGTTGGAGGAACAAAGAAAGGGTAGAGCAGAAAGGAGAGTGAGCTGCAAAGATGCCCCTTCCCTGAGGAAGTGTCCTGCCCTCCTGGAGAAAAGTGAGAAAAGTAGTGGGGCATCATGTATTCCTACTCATTTAGGTCTTAGAATGCAGTGAAGATCTGTGCTAACATAAAGGGAATGCACTAACGAAATGCCTGTTCTCCGACCCCAGAACTGTCTACTTTATTTTGAACAGGGCACTTTGCCTCTCTGAACTTTGCAGTCCTTCTGTTAATTGAGGCAGTAAATGTAAGGCCATGAGAACATACTAGATGCTCAATTAATATTAGTATTTCTTGCTGTTATTCTAAGAAATAGGATTTGGACCCACAAGCAGTAGCTAGTAGGACATTATGTATATATACACATATATACATATATATTCTTTTCTTTGCTATTTTAATCATTCTGCATGTGTTCTGCCTTTATTCATGACAGAAATTAAGAATTGACACTCCACATTGATGCTGTCTCAACAGCGAAATGGGCCAAACTATGTGGGGGTGAGTTCTCTGTTTGAGGCGATATCAAGCAGACACCTAAGACTCCTTGGTAAAGGATATTATAGTGAGTAAAAGCGTAAAAAGAGGGGGAAGACTAAGGACCTCTAATGTCTTTTGAGACACTGACAGACAACAGAATGGAAAGAAGATATTCTGGAACTACCCACAGAAGGATGGGATAAGTCATAGAACCTCTCTGAGTCTCAGTCTCCTCACTGGTGCATTGGGGATAATAATAAAGTTTTATTTTACAAAATTAAGGGAAGAAAGTGTAAATCAAGTATAAACTAAGGACAGTGCCTGGTATAAAGGAGGTGGTAGAAATTACCTTTCTCATAGATTACAACCTTTCCCCCCTCTTTGAGTTGCATCACCCTGGACTAAGGACATCATTCTGAGTGTCCTAAGAATCTTGAGATAACACATTCAGTGGAGAGTCCCTTTGTCTGAAAAGAAATTCTTTTTGTTTTTGTTTTTGTTTTGGAGCCATACTCAGCAATGCTCTTGGCTTACTCCTGGCTCTGTACTCAAGGATCACTCTTGGCAGGGCTCAGGGGACTATCTGGAGTGCTGGGAATCAACCCCAGGTTAGCTGTGTGAAAGGCAACCACCTTACCTTACTTGCTATACTATTGCTCTGACCCTACAAAATATTTCTTAAAGGGTAATTTCCATAATAGCTCTTGATTTCCTGTTTTTAGAGGCTAATGATAGTTACCATGCAGATAAGCCAGGACCTTCCAACCTCAAATTGTCATTTTTTTATCCCCAGGGTTCACAGCCATGATCATTTCACAGAGGCAGACTCTTATGCTCCTGGGAATTTGGCTAGAGAGCTCTGTAAATAAGTTAAAAACACTAAGTTTCTTCCATCTGTGAGTCTCCTCCATTTGATATCTACCAGAGGGAAACATAAGGTTCCTCTGGGAAGCTGATATCTTCAACTACGACAGTTTCAGCATTCTGGTCTCCCAGAGGAAGCAGGTGAATGAAGTATGGGTCATGCCTGAGGTTAGAGACATGGATAAATGGGGAAGGACGGAGCTCCCACCTTTCACAGATAAAGATCCATGCCCCTCTAAAATCAAGGGTATTGACCCTACTCCAGAACAGACCGGTAAGGGACTCTTAAAGATACTGATATTCAGAACCACTTCAAAGATCTAACTGCTTTGGAAAGAGCCAGCACTGAAAGTCTCTGAGTGAATCACAGCTCATCAACACCTCAGGGAAACAAACGAGACAGGCAGGGAAATGTTGCAGAAGTGTCCAAAGGATGGCAACCAATTACACCCTCTTGGGGAGATTAATTTTTTTTTTCACAAAAACACCATTTATTTGTCTAAAACCCTAATTTAGTCCTTAGGGGTCCTTCCAATGTGACAAGACTTTTTTGATTAAACCAACAGGTCTTGATAAATTGATTTCTCTTTTTCGCAGGAGATATTAACAGTAGGAAAAAGTACAGCCTGAGAGCCCAGAACATGCATTTCATTTGCTTTTAGATTTGTGTAGTACTACTACATAATCTAATAGTATTATGTAGTAGTAGTGAGTGAACCAAGCAACCAAGACTCAGCTCTGGGACATACCTGCTTGAGCCCACCTTTTAGCTCTAGAATTTGGTGCTGGACTTAATTTGGATGGGTGTGTTTCACTTATACAATATCAGCCAGACATTTCTCCCCAATTCATACTGTGATGTTAAAATAGGAAGCAATACTTGTGGTGTAAAGTAGGCTGCAAATAGTACTTTGATAACAAAAAAATATGATGTAATAACCCCGAGTGGGTTTTAAAGTTCTAGACATGCAGTCTGTGTTCCGCACATCATTTTACATACATTATTTCCTAGGTTCCAACAACAGACCACAAGGCTCTGCTTTGATGCTCTATTTTTACAAATAAGAGGTAGTCAGGTTTTCAACCAATGCATTGGGATCATGAATAAATCAAGAAGACTTACCTGAGAAATCTCTGTGTAGTCTGTGACCATCACCCAATCCCCTCCTATTTGCCAAGATTTCCAACATAGGAACCCTCCCACTTAACATAAAGGATGGGATTATCAGATTAAGATCTCTTAAATTACCTCCCCAGTCATTCCAAGATAAATCAAGAGACATCTAGCTCTCATACCAACCTGGGCTCCTCAGGGTGGAAGCTACTGCGAGTCTGGTATCTGCATTTAAACAACAAGATCATTACAGACTGCACATTTTAGTTTTGTTCCAGTATATTTATCTGTTCAAGATGATGCCACAGTATGCTGATCCTCAGGGCCTGTGCTGCTTAGGAGACAGTCTCCAAGGCACACGGAAGAGGAGTTGACCATTGGAACTTGGGTTTCATCTCTTCCACTTTCTACCTGTGTCACTGGGGTTGGCTGTGGCATTTCTCTGAGATCCAGGGTCTTTTTCTTCGGGAAGTGGTGATGTAGTAAACTCTGTTTTCTCATTTGGGGCATCTTAAAGATGATTCAAGTTGAGCTGTACTTCAAATACTAATTTAATATCTTTTTAAAACAAAATAATTTACACATAGGATTTCTGCGTGGTTTAGATCTCCCCGCTGGAATTACCTCTTCTTTCTTTAGTTTGGAATGATATAGGCTCAGTGCAAGTGGTCAAACACAAAGTTAATTTGTTTCAGTGGCAGAGAGTAGTATTGGCACTCATTGTTCTCCTTCCCACCTAGTGCACAGGACACAGATTATCAGGCTGTTCACCCTCCAAACCCAGAAACATATTACCCAGTAAGGGGAAAAACAGAATATTTTGATTGGTCTGTTTATGTGTTTGCACAAAAACTCATCAACTTAAAAATAGTCATACTTAAAAATATTTCTTTATTATAAACTCGGTTTGTCTGTACTCAGATCTTGAAAATTATGCAAAGTCTTACCACCATCCAAGGTTCTTCAGAGAATCTGAAGTAAATTCCTTCTGGGAAATGCTCCCCTCTAGGTATTCATCTTACTTCTAAAACTGGGATATATTCAGCAAACTCAAACCAGTAAACATACAAACAGCTCTAAGGTGGATTTTGACAGTAGATTGGTAAACTATAAATCCATGTGACACAGTGCTTTGCCAAGATACTCTAATTGCTCCTTTTCCATGCTCTTCCTATCAAGATTTAACTGTCATGCATCCTATTCTTTAAGACAACAACAACAACTTTTGGTTTTATGTCATCCTAGGGAAGAGCTTTCTCTAGATGTCCCCTACACTATAGGGATAAAGGGATAACCCAGAGTTTAACTGCAACGATCAATAGTAGGGCCATGGCTCAGAAGTGCTTAGAGTTATTCAGGTAATTCTAATGTAATTCTAATGGGCATTAAATTCCAATCTCAAATGAACCATTCATTCTTAATCACTGTGATTTAGAATCTCTCAAATATAGAATCCTAAAGTTTCCCAATTGTGGCATATAGATGTTTCTCTGTCATTTTGTACATTTTAGCCCTGTAAGCTAACCTAAGATTCAAATTTCACCAACTCAACTGTCATTAAGAACGTTAACATTCACCTGCAAGAGTCAGCTGAATCTAGGAAATGTACCTCTAAAGATGCTAATGAGAAACTCTGTGGTTTCTCTGAACTGAGAATGACTCAGAAATAATTCAGAGTAACATCGTGTACTAGCAGCCTGGGTCAAGCAGCCTCTGACAGTTTCCAAAGATCTTTGCTAAGTGTTAGGGGCAAGGTGGTAGGAAGGTGCTACTATAGGACTAGCTCAGGAAAGTGGGGCCTTTTTCCTTGAATACATCTCACTCATCTTCTGGCACAGCAACAGTGCCCACTACTGATATCATCTTCCAAGGGCTACTACTGTTGGTGGTGGTGGTGCTTATTTTCAACTGGTAGCCACTAACTAGCCTCCATCCTCCTCTGCTTCTCCTCCTTAAAGTTCAGATCAGCACATGATTGGGGTAGAGTTCCAGGAAATGAGGAAACCTCCATTGGCAGGTGGGGCCAATGACTCAGTAAAGTTGAGGCTGCTAGACCCTGCCCCACATCCAAACTTCTTCTTGTTAGGAAATGAGAAAGTGTTCATTTTCCCAATTCTATTGTCTATAGCCAAACTAATCAGTTCTTTTCTCCTAAAAACATCAGAATCAACATCTATGCCAAAAATTGGTTCCGGCCAGCTTTCAGCATTTGGAACAAGCAATCTCCCAAAGCTGCAGCATAAATTCGTTTTTAAAATCTGTTTCTTCTGACCCTGCACCAGGCTGTCTTCACTGGGGCACCTCGGAGGGTGGCGGGTTGAGTTTCCCTCCCCACCCCAAGCAGAACCCCTGCAGCTGAAAACCTACAGAACCCAGCCACAGCCATGCTCAAAGCCACTATCCACACACTCAGATGAGCCTCACCCAAGAGGGAACTGGCAGAGGAACCCAGGTGTGCGGGACCCATGACTGAGATCTCCAAGCCTGCTCGGATCGGGACTGGGCCTCCTCCACCCAGATCCACAGTTTTCCAGTAGCTTGGCAGTCACATCCACAAACTGCCCCTGGGCCATGTAATCCTCCTGTTTCTTCCTTAAGTAAGGCCTATGACCTGGGAGGTGACATTTTGATGGATGACACTCAGACCAAGATTCTAATGTGAGCGGTCATGTGTCCATTCCAGGCTGGGGTTTTGCTCTCATGCACAGGACCCTTGCCAGGTAGGAGTTTGAGGGCAGAGTGCAGAGGCAGACCCTGTTCCTGTGGAAGATGCCATCCAGACATGGAGGCTGGCACAGGAATGAGACGTGTACTATCTTCACTGTAGCACTGTCGTCCCATTCATCGATTTACTCAAGCAGGCACCAGTAATGTTACTGTTTTTGGCATATCAAATACGCCATGGGGAGCTTGCCAGGCCTTGCCATGCAGGTGGAATACTCTCAGTAGCTTGCTGGGCTCTTTGAGAGGGACAGAGGAATTGAACCTGGGTCAGCTGTGTGCAAGGCAAATGCCCTACCTGATGTGCTATTGCTCCAGCCTTGTGAAAGAAAGTATAAGACTACACTTTCATTTTTATAGTATGAAAATAAAATGTATAAAAATAGCAATAAAATAGAATAAATAAAACCTGTTTCTTTGCGATTTCTTCTTCTCTTTTGAGTCTATTTTGTCAGAATGACAAGACTCTGGCAACCCTTTTATCTAGGGTGAAGGTCCGAGGCAACTTTTCCCTTCCTTAAGTCTGCCTTCGCACAGAACATTTGCAACCACCCCTACAATAGCAGAGGTTAAGTTACTGAAGCTGGCCCTCTTTTTCTCCAGCTGGCTGAGACACACAGTACTGAGATTCAGAAGGAAATTTGTGAAAACCTGTCTGAATTCTGGTCCAGACAGCTTTCCCCAACCTAGCTTTACCAGCAATGAAGGTGATCTTTAGATCACTATTTGAAACTCAGCTATACACTAAGTAAATGTTTCTTGGAGGGCTGGCTCGGGATGGTAAATGTGTGCTGAAAGTAGACTACGGACCAAACATGATGGCTGCTTAGTATTTGTACTGCAAACCATAACACCAAAGAGAGAGAGAGAGAGAGAGAGAGAGAGAGAGAGAGAGAGAGAATGTGCCTGCCACAGAGGAAGGGGGGAAGGAAGCGGGGAGGGCGGCGGGAAGGATACTTGGAAACATTGGTGCTGGAGAATGAGCATGGGTGGAGAGATGGTACTCAAACATTGTGTGACCGAAACGTAATCATGCAAGTTTGTAAGTCTGTAACTGTATCTCATGATGATTCATTAAAATAAAATTTAAAAAAGAACGATAAGGTGAAGTGGTAACCTTTATGAAAACTCTAGTTTCCTGAAACTCATTCCACAAATACTTACTGAAGATATATTTCCATGCAAGATACTGTGCTTAGTGTTCTTATAACACCAATAAATAATATGTGAAAATAATTTTTAAAAGACCTCAGGTTTAATGAAAGATAATGATATGGCTGTAACTTTATATCAATATACTTACCTAGAATTGGGTTCATTAAAAGAAAAAAAATCATTGCATTCCATGTTGGGGAGAGGACCTGTAAATTTTTTTCTGAGTCTCATTTTTTGTCATCAAGCATGTTGAAGGCTGCATGAAGTAGTGTATTCAAGTTAATTTACATTCTGATATTCATGGTCACTCCCTAAAGGGGTGATTCAGGATTCATATTTTTTTCCAAATGAGTTTGACTATGCTTCTATCATAAAACATCTAAAAATACCTAAAAGGATACTATTTGGGATTCTCAGAGAATGGAAACTCTGGAAACCTTTGTTATTTCTTTTTCTGATTTTTTTTGAGCTGAGTAGAGTTCCTTTAGGAAAAAAAAACTGAGAAAATTGGGAATCCAGGACATCTCTCTCAGAACATCTTGACACAGAATATTTACTCTCTCCCTTCTATCCAATACAGCACTAGCGGCCTTAGCCAATTCAACAAAGTAAAATTTATAAGACAGCTTTGCAAAGTGTCTAGAAACAAGGCTAGTGAATGGGAAATCAATTGCACCTTTCAATACCAAGAACAAATGATTATAAATGAAAAACATTAAAATATCACTCAATTTTTAAACATTTTATTTTCAAAGAGTTGTTCATAGTAACTGATTACATTCAATATTTCAACACCAATCCCACCATCATTACGCTTTCCCAGCACTATTATTTTGAGTTTTCCCACCACCACCCAAGCCTGCCCCAAAGGCAGATGTTAGCTAATTTATTTTGTATTGTTTGTTATAAATAATTGACTAAATTGGTTTCCTTGGAGGAAAGTGTGAATTAGATATCACTAACATGTTGTTAGAGTTTGAGTCTTGTGTGCTAATATATATATATATAATATACATATGTACATATGTGTGCACATATATTATATATATAATTTTTTACCAAGATTGGTTATCTTCTACATTAAATCCATCAAATGCAGTATATCAGTGGTGTAATTATATGAAATGTGGATCTTTCGATCCAAATTTGTATCTTTCACGTAGTCGTAAAAGCAGTCATGCACTCCTGGAATTTAAAAATATTTTCATAGGGTGCTAGAGGATGGGCTGGAGTGATAGCACAGTGGGTAGGACATTTGCCTTGCACATGGCCAACCCGGCTTCAATTCCTCCACTCCTCTCAGAGATCTCGGCAAGTTACCAAGAGTATCCCACCCACACAACAGAGCCTGGCAAGCTCCCTGTGGCAAATTTGATATGCCAAAAACAGTAACAAGTCTCACAATGACGATGTTACTGGTGCCCGCTTGAGCAAATTGATGAACAACAGGAGGACAGTGCTGCAGTGCTACAGTGCTAGAGGATGGTAATTTTCTGGTCTGGAGGCATCTCTGCGTCATGTTGCTCTCTCCTGAGATTCACTTCTGAGTCTGGATCATGGCCATTAATGCACTTAAAAGGCACCCAGAGGCAATTCATAGGTGTGACTGCCAGGAAAATAGAAGTGAGGGAGATGTTGGATGGGGCAC
Organism: Sorex fumeus; assembly: GCF_029834395.1. NCBI lineage: Eukaryota > Metazoa > Chordata > Mammalia > Eulipotyphla > Soricidae > Sorex > Sorex fumeus. The sequence goes on from NW_026606059.1 coordinate 57,119,277, forward strand.
ATTCCCAACTCCGGAAGCCTGGAGATTTTAGTCCCAAGTCCCTAAAACCTGGGTTTTTCAAATAATTCAATCTCGTGTGTGTGTGTGTGTGTGTGTGTGCATGTGTGTGTGTGTGTGAGAGAGAGAGAGAAAGAGAGAGACACAGAGAGAGAGAGGTGGGGGGGAGTGGGGGAGTTGGGGGGGGCAGGAGAGGGGTGACAGGTTCAAAGTAAGCCTGTGCAGATCGGCCCGGCCATGAGTATGATGAGTTATGGAGGTTTGCGGCTGCCAGGGTTCTTTGGGGGCAAGTTGAGGGACACCCCTGAAGCCTCCAAGGTACCCTAATCACCCAACATTTTAAAACCTGATCATCTAAGAAACAGAAACAAGACCTTTACACTAGGAATTACAAAATAAGATAAACAGAGAGATTCCGAGTGGATGGATTAGAAAATGCAACATTGGATCATTGTATAATTGAAACCCAAGCACAAAAATTTGTAAGTCTACAACTATACCTCATGATGTCTCACTAAAAAAAAAAGAAATAAAAAAATGCAACATTGGAAAGATATTAACCCCCAACACACATGATTGATTTGAAGATTATTAGCTATTTTCACTTTATAAAAAATTTCAAATCATAAATTTATGATTTGTATGTTTTTCTCTGTGTATGCCATGTCTCAAAATATTTTCTTAAAAGACATGGATTTGGAACTCAGTTGTTCTCACTGTGCTTTTCTCCCGTCTGACAAAGTAAGTGGGGGCTGGTGGCTTCAGGCTACTCCTGCATTGGCTTTGGTGTCCCTGGGGACGTCCTCTGTGGGGGAGAGCCAGGATACGGGGCGCTCCTACTGGCATTCTGGAGAAGTTAGGTGTGTACTGGGAAAGCAGTTAGAGAAAGAGAGGTTACCTCACAAGTCACTGCAAGTGGCCAGAACATCTGCTTCTCACTATTACCTACTAATTATGTAATTTTGAGCAAATATCAGTCTTTTGAAATCTGTTTCTCCATTTATTAAAAAAGAAGAGGATAAATTAATCTCTCCTACAAGGCTGTTATAAAGATCAAATAAGATGAAGGTTGCAACATTCTGTTTGTAAACACTCAAGTGCTATCCCCCAACATACTAAATTATAAAGCAAATTCAGTATTCTATAAATGTCCTTCAGGGTCCTTCACAAACTAGCCTTAGCCTACCATTTCAGCCTTTGTGCCAAAACTCTGCATTCCAGTATAAGAGATAGACATATTCAATTTATCACACTCTTTTGCCCATGGAACTTTTCTCACTTCAGGGCCTCCTTTGAGGTGACTTCTTTATTCACCTGACAATATCCATATACATCTTTCAGATTCAATTCAGCTAATTTCTTTCATGTGATGGCTTCCTGAGTTGTGGAAGGAAGAACAAGTCTATGGATTCTTCTAACAATGGTCTTGTCTTGGTCATAATATTTATCACATATATATGAATAGTTATTTGAAACATTATTTATTAGATCATTTATTAGAGGCTGGGGCTGGAGCGATAGCACAGCGGGTAGGGCGTTCGCCTTACAAGCGGCCAACATGGCCGACCCGAGTTCGATTCCTCCGCCCCTCTCGGAGAGCCCGGCAAGCTACCGAGAGTATTCGATATGCCAGACACAGTAACAACAAAAAGTCTCCAATGGAGACGTTACTGGGCCCTCTCGAGCAAATCGACGATCAACGGGAGGGCCTTTACCTTTACCTATTAGAGGCTGAGCTTTTGGAGGCAGTTATCGTGCCTAGTTTATGTATGTACCCCAGTTACCTAACACAACACATGACACATAACAGGGTTCAGTGATGTTTGAATATGTGAATAGAAAGATTAACAAATAGAGTATAAATACAGAAAGTTCCATAAGAATTCAATGGGATTGGTGTTGGAACATTGAATGTCCAAAAAACTATATTATAAACAACTTCGTAAACCATGGTGTTTAAATAAAGTTTAAATCACTGTCACTGTACTCATGTTGTTAATAGATTTACTCAAACAGGCCCAGTAATGTCTCCATTGTGACAATTGTTACTGTGTTTGGCATATCGAATATGTCATAGGTAGCTTGCCAGGCTTTGCTGTGCGGATGAGATGCTCTCAATAGCTTGCTGGGCTCTCTGAGAGAAACAGAAGAATCGAACTTGAGTTGGCAATGTTGGCCGCTTGTAAGGCAAATGCCCTACCCACTGTGCTATCACTCCAGTCCAAAGTTTAAATAATAAACATTTTTAAAAAAGAATTCACAATAAATTCTTTGCCTCTATTAAACCTGTATTACATTAGATGGAAAGCATGTAAGGTCATCTCAAGACTAAGAGAATAAGGAGAACATAAAATGTCATTTACATCTTACATGGGCCTGAAGGAGTCAGGTAAGACTGCCAGAAGAGGGGATACTCCAGTTTGGCCTCCAAAGATGAATAAGATCCCAGGAAGCAGAGAAATGAGTGAGAAAATTGAGTGTGACATATCAAACATATGTCAGATTCCTTTCTGTTATAATTCACTGAATAGCCCCAACCACCTTGACAGGAGACAATATTATTCTCAATTGAAAAAGGATGAAGTGCCTTGTGGCTGAGAATGCTCTGCTTTGGATGCATCTCCTTCCCCACAACTCCTCCCCACAATTCCCCAACCCCTGCCACCAAATCCTTGTTTTGAAGCTCAAATTTCTTTGAAGGCTTTTGGAGGTGAGACCTTTGGAAATTGGTTGGGTTGGAATGAGCTCCATGAGGTGGAACCCTCATGGTGGGATCCATGTCCTCCTAAGGGCATAAAAGGCCTGGGGCACTCTCTCTCTCTCTCTCTCTCTCTCTCTCTCTCTCTCTCTCTCTCTCTCTCTCTCTCTCTCCTGTCTGAAGCAGCAAGAAGCAGCTGGCTGGCTATAACTTTGAAACCAAGCTCTTGTCAGACACTGGATGTGAGACTTTCCATCTTCCAGAATTGTGAGAAACAAATGTGTTTATTAACTATCCAATCTATACTATTTTTTTTTGGTTATAGCATCAGAAACTGAGAGCCATGTTTCCAAGGTCATGGTAATAGTGGATGCAGATGGAATTCAGATAAGAGGAAGAAACCGTATACAGAAATACTGCTCAAAAGGGGGGATGAGAAGATTGTACCGAGAGAAAAGGAGACGGAGGATCTCTTTTGTTAGTTCTTACTCAGTCTCTGTTTTGGCTTCTTTCGCTGAGTCTGAACTCTGAATACTGCATATCAGCATCTCAGGTCTGCTTTCAATAATATCCAGCCCATACATAATGTGAAACATTTCTGCTTTGCATATCAATTCCCAAGCCTGTCTATCTTCCTTAAGGACTCTTCCAAGAATTATCATATCCCAACAAACCTCTGAGAAAATAAACCCAGTATCTAGTTCTAAGTAGATTCTTCTACCTTTGTATAGCTTCTTTGAGATTCAAAAACAAGACAGCAATATACTCCACACTGCAGAAGTTCATGCACTGCCTCATTTTCTAGGAGTTCATGCAAACTCTAAGCTGAAAGCACTCTTGAAAATCAGCACTACTTGATCTGATGTTTGAATTCCTTTATGGTTATCACCATTAACTTCAACCCACTATCTTTCTTATATTTCTGAGAATGGGGAATTCACTAACTTCCTAATTATTTTGGTCACAGTTTTGGTCAAAGCATATAGAAATACAGGTGTCACTTGGGGTGTTTGACTTTAAATTGAGAGAAAGCTCTAATGTTTCCACAGCTACCTAATGTAAAAGAACAAAACAGAAGAAGCTCCTTCAGCAAAAGACTAACAATGAGAAGATAGGGGATAGGAATTCTGTGAACAATGGCTGGTGAGAAGTTTGAAAGAGGGTCTTGTGAATCTCCTTTGACTGCATCCCAATCACAGTAGACTCTGTTCTGGAAGCCCCCTGCCTTCAGCACTAAAGAACCAGAGTATGACCTCCTACTGGCCAACTTCTGAGATGGGATTTTAGAATATCCTATTCTACATGGCCAGAGTTCTGGAAGAAGGGACAGCAAGAGAAAAGACCTGGAGAGAAGTGTGGGCACAATATGCTAAAGTGCCCCTCTCTGCATACCTGAGCATAGAGTGGAAGAGAGGAAGGGAGGATGAGGCCAGAGGGGAGAGCCTGAAGGAGAACAGACAGGAACTCAAGTCATGGGAAAGGGACTAAGATTTTGTTCTAAGAGTAATAGGGAGCTAGAGGATGACTGACCAGTGGTAATTCTCTCCCTGTATTGGCCACCTTCTTTCTTTTTATTTATTTATTTATTTATTTATTGAATCACTGTGGGAAAGGTTACAGAGCTTTCAGGTTTAGGTCTCAGTCATGCAAATATCAAACACATTTCCCTTTACCAATACTTATTTTTTACCATGAAGAACCCCAATAAAACCCCACCCCCCACCCCTCCCAGTCCCTGTGATGCAGATGAATTCTAGTTAACACTCTATCTGCTTTGATTAGATTCATTGTTTCAATAAAAGATTCACCACTATTATTTAGAGTTTACCCCCCCCCCCCCAATCAGACATGCTGAAAAAGCATTGTGAAGTGATTTGCTTTCTACAGCTGGGTTCAAGAATTAAATGTTGGTTTTGGATTTCTGCTATTTTACTTATTGACCCTGGAAGTATTTCTACTGAAAGTCAGATAGTTAAGAAATTGGTTTCTGTGCTCTGTAGTCGTGGCCGTGCTGGAGAGCCGCTCGTGGGGGGCAACTGGTGGCCTCGGTAGGGCGTGAAGGGCGGACCAAAACGCCCCCCTTCCCATGAGGTTTTAGTCGCCCCCACACCCCCGGCTCATACCTGCTGTCCACAAGGCTCCCATGCGGCCGCCATCTTTCTTTCCAGAGAGGAGAGGGCGAATGGGACAACACCCTTTCCCCTCCGGCAGACTTGATGGCCTGGATTAACGCATAGTCCGTTCACTTTTCTGCTCCAAGCTGCCGGGTTCTGCATTAAGTCCTTGTGCTTCTGGGGCTGTGGCTGTGCTGGAGAGCCGCTCGCGGGGGGCAACTGGTGACCTCGGTAGGGTGGCCACCTTCTTTCTCTCTGCAATCCCACTCCAACACAAATAACTCAGACCATATCTTTGCAGTTGCAGTTGGGCACACAGCCAGGTATAATATCACAGAACTGTCAAGTATGAGTTGTCAGTTGCTTGTGACTGGCAGGACCCAGCCAGGCCCTCTGCAACAGCTTCTCTTCAAGAATCCTAAATCAATATTCCTTAGACATGGAGCATGGAAAGTGGCTCTTTGTGTGCGTCTACCAACTACCTCACATGTCTTTGAGTACTCAGATCTCAGAGTCTGCTTAGGAGGAAGAGGAAAATTTGCAAAGGGGTCCCGGGAGTTACCAAAAGAAAGGGATGGAGAGAACTTTGTGAAACCTAGCTTTATTAGAGATTTTCCAGTTCCTTGTGTCTGTCACTGATGGAAGTTTATATGCAAAAAAGATGGAGTGGTGGTGGTGGTGGTGGGGGGGTGTCATCATGAGGATAACTGGTTCCTGATTGGTGATCAATGCCCAGTTCCAAGGGTGAAGACTGGTGCCAACCTAGGGTGTGGCTGAGGTTTGCAGCTCCTCCCAACTCACTGGCCTTAGTACTGAAATGACTGAACATCCTATAAATCAGGGAAAAGTCTATCAGATAAGGATTTATCTTCTGGAGTCCTTTTGAAGAGTATCATTTTAACTGACAGGAGCAAAACCTGATTCTGTATGGGCTGATCAGTACTTTGTCCAGGACTGACAGGCAAAACTGCTCTTTATGATTCTAAAGGAGTTTTAAAGTAATAAGAGATCCTTTCAGGAAAGACAAGTTGAACTTTTTTCTAATTTGCCTAAGCAGGTACCCTGAATGGTGTCAATGTGACTTTTCTGCACCCTTAGTTGGGAGGTAGGTTCCACCTCCGTGTGCTGCTGCTTATGGTTCTCTTTCCATCCTATCAGGCAAAATGTGGAATATACTTCAGCATTTTGTGCATAATACAGACAGTTGTTGAATAAAATAGATTTAGCTTTGACAACTGACAAATCAAGCCTTGCCTTACAGCTCCAGTAATGAAATGTACTACCTCAAAATTTAATATCCTTAAGACCAGATGTACCCACAAAACTTGTAGTAAGAGGAAGTGATAAATTATATTAGTTCTTCCACACAAAAAAATTCAGAATAAATCATCACAGGACTTTGTAGTTCTCTCAGTAATAGATGAAACCATAAAATCATTTTTCACATCTATCTTTGTACAAAATGATACATATGAGATATAGTGAAGTGGAACAAGGAAAGCCTCTTCAACAAGTGGTGCTGGGAAAACTGGATAGCTACCTGCAAAAAAATGAACGTTGACCTCTGTCTAATGCCAGGCACAAAAGTCAGATCAAAGTGGATTAAAGACCTCAATATCAGACATGAATCCATAAGGTACATAGAGGAAAATGTAGGCAGAACTCTCCATGACATTGAAGCTAAAAACATCTTTAAGCATGAAACAGCACTGACCATGCAAGTGGAAACAAACATAAACAAATGGGACTACATCAAACTAAGAAGATTCTGCACTTCAAAAGAAACAGTGACCAAAATACAGAAAGAGCCCACAGAATGGGAAAGAATATTTACCCATACCCATTTGATAAGGGATTAATATCCAGGATATACAAGACACTGCTAGAATTGTACAAGAAAAAACCTCCAACCCCATCAAAAATGGGGAGAAGAAATGAACAGAAGTTTCCTCAAAAAAGAAATACAAATGGTCAAAAGGCACATGAAAAAATGCTCCACGTCGCTAGCCATCAGGGAGATGCAAATCAAAACAATGAGATATCATCTCACACCACAGAGACTGGCACACATTCAAAAGAACAAAAGCAACCAGTGCTGGCATGGATGTGGGGAAAAAAGGATACTCTTTCTCTGTTGGTGGGAATGCCCACTAGTCCAGCCTTTCTGGAAAACAATACGGATAGTCCTTCAAAAACTAGATATTGAGCTTCCATATGACCCTGCAATACCACTTCTGGGTGGTGTAGTTGTTGACCGTCCATCTTCACTCCCATTCTTTTCCATTCCAGTTGTTGCATGACATTCTTGATGGTGGCATAAAGAGTTTTGGTGAAATGGTATCACCCTGCCGAACCCCTCTCTTAACATGGATGATCAATTCCTTGTAGAATGGTGAGATTCTGGTAGTGAATCCATAATACAGCTCACAGAGGACCTTGAAGTATTGAGTTTGAATGCCCTGTTTGGCTAGGGCTTCGATGACCACTTCAGTCTCAAAAAAATCAAAGGCCTTCTTTAAATCAATGAACATTAGACAGAGCGGCATCTTGAACTCCCGAGAATCCTCAGTGAGCTTGGTTATCATGTGGTTATGGTCGATCATGCTGAATCCTTTTTGGAACCCAGCTTGCTTGCATGGTTGTCCTTCATATAGTGTTCTGCCAATCCTATTCAGGATGACTCAAGTGAACAGCTTGTAGACAACAGACAACAGGCAGATCAGGCGATACTTGCCAATGTTGTGGATGTAGCCCTTCTTGTACAGTAGTATGGTCCTGCTGGTTTTTCACTGGGACAGAAACTTGCATTCAGACAGGTAGCGTGTGAAGAGCCGAGCCAGTGTATTGATGAGTACTGATGACAGGTTCTTCAGGTGTTCAGGTCTGACCTTGTCTGGGCCGGGTGCTGTTCACTTCTTTACTGACGAAATGGCATCAGATTTCAAATGGAAAATGTTGGGAACGACATATCCATCCTGTGGAATTTGGTATGTGGGCAGGTGGACATGGCTATCTAAGAGATCTGAGTAGAAGGCATGGATAATCTTCTCCATTGTCCTTCTGCAAGATGTGAGAGATCCATCAGGACGTCGGAGGGCAGTCATCTTGGTCTTGTAGTTGGTGAAGGACAGGCGGACATTGCAAATGCTTTTCCAGGCTTCTGCTGCATATGCCAGCACTGCTGCTCTTCTCTCTTTTAGATCTTCCTTTATCGCTTCTCTGCACTAGTTTGTGAGCTTGGACATTCGCTTGCAGTTGCCTGAAGCTTGCGCCAAGCCACGTTGGCGAGTGAGCTCAAGAATTTTCTAAGACAGGTGTCTTTTTGTGGCTATCTCTCGGCGTTCCTCACACAATCATGCTGAACCAGTCGATCATATTCCTGTCAATGTTGACAACGACAACATCTTCCCATATTACTGAAATAGTGCCAAAGAGTTCCCAGTTGGTGGTCATTCTGGGAGTTCTCTTCTTAAACTTTGCAGCTCTTTCTCCCAGCTCCATGAAGTAGAATTTCGCATGAAGGAGACAATGTTCCGATCCCGTTTGGAATTCTGGGACAGCAGTGACATTGGTCAGGCAAAACCATTGATTGAATATGATGTGGTCAGTTTCATTGTGGAAGCGTCTACCGAGAGACTCCCATGTCCAACATTTAGATTCGGCCTTGTGGAATTGTGAGTTACCATGGATGGTCTTGGTCAACATGATGAACTCAGACAATCTCACACTCTGTTCGTTTCAATCTAGATCATGGGTCCTGATGTTGGAGTTCTTCGGCTGACCTTCTCAGTCCTATCTTGGCATTAAAATCACTGACAATGATCTTGTAGAAGGTGTGATCTTTATAGAACTTCTCCAGCTCCATGTAGAACTTCTCAATTTCTCCCTCATCATAATTGGATATTGGTGCGTAGACAACGAAGATAGAAACTGCCAGCAGTGAGCCACATCTATTCAAGTGTAATCTTCCAATTTGGGTTTTTAGGCATTCAATTGAATCAATGCCCATGGCTAAGTTCATGTTGACAAGGACACCAACACCACCGATGCCTCTTTTGTCACATGTTTCAAGGAACAGTTCTTCTCCAGTGTCAAAAACGGCGTGATGTGATTGATGCCTTCTCGTCTTGGTCAGACCAATGATGTCATACTTGATCTTTCACGCTTGTACCATCAGGTCCTTGATGGATGCATCTGATGCCAGCATACGTGCATTGAAAGTACAGACCATATCTGCACTACCCAGTCGCCGCCACACTCCAGGACACTTTCCGGACGCTTGGGCTGAGACTCATGCACAAGTGAAGCCCCACAGAACCAGGTAAGTGGAACTCTGTGACCTTGTACTCCAGGCTCAATGGACCCAGGGACAGAGATCCTCTGCTTGTTCCCACCATCCACAAGTGACAAAGGGATTAAACCAGGAGCCCCACACTACCCTGCCCTGTCTGCTTCCACCAACTTCCGTGGACCCAGGGATTACACACAGAAGATCTACCCTACTGGTACCAGATAAATACCTCTCGGCAGACCTCCACTACCTCCAGTACCTCCACTACCCGCCACCACCACGCTCCAGGATGCTTTCCGGACTGCACGGCTGCTTTGCGGCCACGTGACACATCATAAGACACTTAATACCCATCTTCCAAGATTACCACATCATTTTTGATAGGGTTCAAATATGGTGTGAACCATGAGAACACCTGCAAAGGCAATTGGAGGCCACTCTAAAAGCCTCTATCCCTCTCAGAGAGCCTGGCAAGCTATCGAGAATATCTCACCCACAGGGCAGAGCCTGGCAAGCTATTTGTGGCATGTTCAATATGCCAAAACCAGTAAATACATGGGTCTCATTCCCCCGACCCTGAAAGAGCCACCAATATGGCAGCATTAAGAAGGATAAGGAAGGAGAGGCTAATAAAATCTCAAGGCCGAACTAGGCTGCCAAAATGAAGAAGGACAAAAATGACTGTAATTTCAATGCATGTATAGATTAATAAATAATAAAATGAATATAGATATGTATTTATATATATCTATCTGGAGCGATAGCACAGCAGGTAGGGCATTTGCTTTGCATGCGGCCAACACAGCTGACCCAAGTTCTGTTCGTCCACCCCTCTCGGAGAGCCCGGCAAGCTACCAAGAGTATCTCGCCCTCATGGCAAAGCCTGGCAAGCTACCCATGACGTATTCGATGTGCCAAATATAGTAACAAGTCTCACAGTGTTACTGGGCCCGCTCGAGCAAATTGATGAACAATGGGAGGACAGTGACAGTGATCTATATATAAAGTATATATTATATTTATATATATCATATATATATAAAGCACACAGGCTCAACCTTTAACAACATGTAAGTGATCTCTTATAGAAGGGCTAATGGCCCCTGGTTGAAATACAATAACCTCTACATTCTTTTCTCTAAGGAAACTTTTTTGTAACATTTTTAGTGGATTTCAGAACAAACAATACAAAATATATTATTTCTGCTTTGGGAGAGGAATTGGGGTTTGGGATGGAAACATCTGAAATATGGTGATGGGAAGGTGTCATGGTGGTGGGATTGGTATTTAAATATTAAATGTAATCAAATATTGTGAACTTCTTTATAAAATTTTTAAAAACTATCTTTATCCTAGTATTGACTTCTGTTAGTTTTCATTATTATTTATGACAAAACTTATATGTCATATAATCATAAGCATGCACATAATGACAATTAATAATAAAAATTGTCATAGTTATGAATAATCTGATTAATATATTTTGCAAATTGATCTTCAAAAAAATAAAAAGATCGTGTATTTGTTCAAGAAAAATTGAAACTGAGACTTAAGTGGGAATAAAGGAGCCAGAGCAAGTTTCTTTATCTAATTCTTGAAGTTCCTGGAACTTATAGATATCTAAGAATCCTATATTTTCCCTCTAGGGCTGCTAGGACCTCAGCAAACATGGGGCCCACAGCACTTCCTCTCCAAACCTAGGGCAGGTTAACTCTGCATATCAGATACACTGGAATCCCTTTCTGTGAAAACTGAACTCTTGGGCAGGAACATATGCCCAATGTTCACAAGATCTTGAGTTCAATCCCCAGCATCATGTGGCATCCCTCACACCACTGACTTTATCCCTGTTTCTTCAGAACTCACCCCTCCATCTACCTCACATACATACACAAGAAAAATAAAGAGAAAGAAAAGAAATTAAAAGTGTTATCTATCTTTGAGTAAAACTCTTGTGCATTATATAAGAGGTTCTAGAGAGTTAAATATGGTAGCCTAAGTACTTTTCTCTGTATATTTTTAACAAGAAAGGAAATTCATATCCGTTCAAAGCAAAAGAAGTTTGACGCTGAAATAAAGTATACTTGGCCTTTCCAATGAGGCCTGCCAAGAAGCTTATCTCCTCTTCATGTCTGAGTTCCTTAACGTCTGCAGCAACCAAGAGGGGAGAAAAATATGCTCATTCCGGATGATTAATTTCAAGAGTAAAATCTTTAATTGGTGCAGTGAAATGAAGCTTTCTAATCAGTCAAAACTTCAACTATAATGAGGCAACTCAATGCAGTTACTCATAAATAGCTTCCAGCCAGCACCAGACTGGGCATAGCCTCAGACACACAAACAATCCCCACTGGATATTCATGGCTTTCATTTCCACAGACGCCCCACATAGAGGGAAATGAACTGAAGACTCATCTACTTACTGATGCAATCAAACATAACTCTGAAAGCATCCTGGAGAGAGGTTTTACAGCAGAGCCCATCTTGAGGGAGCATTTAGTGTGCTATTCACAGGGTCAAAGACAACAGTATCCCAACAGACTTTCCTTTGCTTAGCTAAGATGTCCTTGAGGGATCCGCTCAGTTTCCTTTGAAATCACTTATGCAAAATCAGGTGTTCGGACCTCTCAGGTTCGAGGAGTAGTAAGGTACCTCACTTCTGTTGATTCCCCAGCAGAAACTGTCCTTGAGGTTTCAGCCTCTCCACTAAGGGCCTGATCATATTGTATCCCAAACATACAGTTGTTCCTATACTGTTGCACATATAAATCTTCGAAATTTCTCTCTTTCCAGGCCTGAAACTTGGGAGAAGCTTGGTAAAGATTGTGCCACCACAGCATGGGATCATGAATTTAATCCCTGGGACTATCCATATCCATCCAGTGAGGTTCCAGAAGCTCCTTTGCCCTGACAGGACAACAGTGTGTAATCTCTCGCTTATAGGCAGGTGTTTGTGAATACCACACAAGGAAGAGATCCCCTTTCCCAACATCAGTGAGCATTGCAACAAAATATGTGAGACAGGCCCCCACCTCCCAGGGAGTACTACAGAGTGTGAGCATCATTTCCAAGCATGCATGACTCCCTGTCATCACGATATTGGCAAACAGAGGGGAAAGGAAAAAAATTTTGTCACATAAACAACAAGGAAAGTATCATAATACAGCAGTGTGTTACAAGAGCAAATCAGAACTAAAGATGTCTACATGCAGAACTTAGATTTAAAAAAGAAAAAGTGATGTGTTATTTCCTATACCTGCTGCAAACCCCCTATTTATTCCCAGACAAATGCCACACAAATACAACACAGAGGGAGAAGGAACTAGGACCCAAGGAGATGAATAGGGACCACAGGTCTAATGGGTCATAAAGTGCTCACTTATGGACCTCTAACAGAAGCCCTGTGAGAGAAGGGAAACAAGGAAGTGGCCATATTCCCAGAGCATTCTGGGTAAGATCCCACATGGGTACACCTTTCACCTCTTTTTAGACCTGTGTTGCCTGGAGCAAACCATGCATTTTCTCTGCCTTCACTTCATCAGCTTTGAAATGGGTGCTGTACAATATCTACCCCATAAAGTGTTAAGACTGACATTATCTATAGAAAGTGCTAATAATAGCCCCTGTAAAATGAAAGGAAGTTACAGCTGTCTTATTTCAAAAGAAGAAAATTGAGACTCAGAAATATGGGGCAACTTGTTCAAAGTCACACAATGGCCAAGCTGGGCAAAAATCTGGGTGTCCTCAAGTCTGTTGAATGCTTTTTCTTCCAGAAAATGCTGGGATTATCACGATCACGACCATCCTGTTGTTCGTTGATTTCCTCGAGCAGGCCCCAGTAATGTCTCCTTCGTCTTAGCCCTGAGATTTTTAAAAAAGTGCCATATTCAAGGCTCTTTCAGGGTTAGGAGAATGAGACCCATCATTGTTACTGGTATTTGGCATATTGGGTATGCCACGGGGAGTTTGCCAGACTCTGCCGTGTGGGCAGGCTACATTCGGTGGCCTGCCAGTTTGTCCAAACTGTTTAGACAAACTAGCAGGCTGGGATTATATGGTAACTATATATTATGGTGACTATATATTAAACCAATATATTGTTCCGGTTGACTATTTTACACATTACTCAATGTAGTAACCCATTTCCTTATTTATTATTATTCAACATAACTTGGGACAGTCATTCAAGTTACTAAAGAATGAGCCAGGCAATAGACTAAAGATTCAACAAATTATTTTTTCATTCAACCATACCATTGTTATTTTTTTTAATGTGAAAATTAAAGTCTGAAAGGTTAAATAACCTTCCTTTCTAAATTCCTATGGTTAAAAATAAGTAAATAAATAAAGTCCTATGATTGTAAGCTGATATCAAAATCTAGCCCAGCAAAGCTCCACTCCACGCTACCTTGCAGATTGAAAGCAGAACCAAAATTTTTCAAGCACAGAATAAGAGTCAGGCCCTGTGCAATCTGCAGTACGCAATTGCAAAACCACTGCGGTTCAGAGACAAAAGCCATCTCTGGCTGCAGCCCAGCCTCTCTGCCTATTTGGTTCCTCTACCATTATGAAGGACATGAAGCTTGTTGTGTGGGGTTGGAGGTTGTCATAAATCCCATCAGATTAAGAACAAGCAGAGGATCAGTAACCCCTGGGGATTCCAATAGCCCAGACTGTGGCAGAGGGTGCAGAAAGAGCTCAATAATGGAAAACAGAGCTATGAATTTTCTTGCTTGACCAGTCTGAGGCTTCTTAGACATACTTTCATGCACTAAGGTATTGAAGTGGAGAGAGACCAGCATGGCAGGAGGTACACAGGCAGGGCAGCACCTGTCTTGTCAGGAGAAAAGCTCTTCGAGAGAACCCAGGTACCCACTGAAGGGGTTACTGGACACTGGGCTGCGATATCTGACCTGGTAGGCCCCCTCCTTTCTGCATATCCACTAGAAGCTCCCTATATCTGATGTTCCACTACCTCTGCAAAGCGTGGCTGCCAGAAACCAAGAGTAAACAGAGACTCAGAGCAGGTCCTAATAGGCAGTGCCCCCCAGCCTGCTTGAGTTCAAGTTAGGAGGCCATGTACTAGGGGAGAGATTCTGAAGAATCCCAATTCCAGACATCAGCAAAGCTTTGGTCCTTTCCAGCTATAAAGTAATCCTCAAACCAAGATTTTTAAAAATCATTTTTGCTAGCTCCAGCCTAAGTTGTGTTTTCACTGTTAACCACCACTACTATAATGTGTACCCCTTTTTTCTGAAATTTATCTTATGCCATGTTGTTTTTTTATGAGTTATCTACATTAGTACCCGCTTTAACTCAAAGAAGCTGTAAGGCTTTAAGGCTTTAGTTATACAGGTGAAAATTGAAAATTATGCAAAGCATCTGTTTTGCAGTAGCAATTCTAAAGGCATCAACACCCCAAGCAATGACTGTTCCTCACTGGTTCTCCCCTCAAATGTTCTTTCCCCTGTACTTTCTACAGTCTGTACAGTTCTGCCTTTACCCTAAGATGTTATTATTTTTGGTTTTATGTGTTGTTTTGATATGATTTAGTAGATAATTACTTGGAACTGGGAACACTAAAAATGTTCTGCAATAGATCACTGCCAATGACTTCTTCACAGTATCCACTTCACCTTAACAGAAATGCTTCCTAGGAATGCTCTACTTTCAGAAAGCAAGGAAATTGTAATAAAAGTCGTGATACTAATAATAACAAAATTTAGTATTATTAGTCACTGTGTCTGGGATCAGTTCTAGATGTCTTACTGTATGATCTAGATGTCTCTAGAGTAAGGCCCATGAGAGCCCTCAGAGGCAGATGTTATTGTTGTTATATTATCCAAGAAGCAACATTGAGCTGTGGAAGGGTTGGCCAATGCTAGAATTTGATTTGCGGCAACTTGACCTAGTAACCTGTGGCCTCTTGCAGGTCTGCCTGCTACCTGCCTTCTATGCCATGCCTTTAGGAGCTCTGGTCTGATACTACTTCAAGGAAGTTTTATGAAAGTTGAAAAAGAAATAAACTAAAATACAAGGATGAGTCAAATGCCTCAGAAAACATTGCTCATAGTGATTGAGTCATGCCTCCCTCCTGAAGATAGAGTACATCTATAAACTATGAATGTGTCTTTACTTACAAAGAGTCTTTGTAGGCATAATTAGGTGAAAGATCTCCAGGTCACTCTGGATTACCCAAGTACGCCCTAAATTCAATGACAGCTGTTCTTTCAAGAAACAGGAAAGGAGAAGGCACACTGGGAACAATGCCACATGAAGGCAGAGACAGAGGCTGGAGGGATGTGGCCACCCTCCAGTGGAGCCACCAAAACGGAAAGTCGCGAGGAAGCCCTCTCTATCCCACAGAGTTTTCAGAGATGTTGTGGCCTGCGAGCACTTTGGTTTTAAGCTGACCTCTGAAACTGTGAAAATTAATAAAAATTTCTATTGTATTAAACTATTCAGTTTGTGATTATTTGTTATGGGTGGTCCATAACAGAAAACTAAGAGTGCCCTTTTTCGATATTCATACACTTCTTGAGGGCATCCTAAGAAGGGAAAGAATGTTGGGTTCCTCTGCTTTCCTACAGTAAATTCCTCACTTAATGCCATCAGAAGGCACTTGGAAACTGCAACTTAAAGTGAAATGATGCAGTGAAACCAACTTTATAAAATGCTAATTAACATGAATAAGAGTTAACTTCCTACATCTTACTTATGGTCACAAAAACATCACCAAACTTCTAAGTACAGACACTTCTAATGTTGAACGCTCATTAGTATTCATTTATTTTCCGATGCACTTACTTCAGTTTAAGAGTGCCCAGAACCTATCCTTGCAGCTAAAGAAATAAGCCTGGCACTAACACTGGATGAGAGGGACCCCTTCCATCACAACTCTCTCTCTCTCTCTCTCTCTCTCTCACACACACACACACACACACACACACTTCTATGGGACACATCCATGAATTAATTAAAACACACCCACTAATCTTACTTGCATAGCTTTGAGATATATGGGGACACCAGTATATCCTGAAATACCCCACAGAGACTCGGAGAGGACATACAAACTCTACACTGGAAGTGTGCAAACTTATTTAGCTCACCACCTCTTTCAGAAAAAAATATCCTTTGGTGCTCCCATGCCCACCCCAGTAATTTACCTTTAGGTGAGCAAACAGAAATCCTCCACTAGTTGGACACAAAGCCGCTTCTGCCCTGTCAGTGAGGGTCATTCCTATACCCTAAAGGGGCAGAATCGTAGATTTTGGGAAACACTGTTCTACATAGTGGCCCCTGGCAGAATTTATTTTCTTATCTGTCAACATTATTCAAGGATCTTCTATGTTTAAAATAAGAATTGGGGCACTAACAAAGGACAGAAATCCCTGCCTCCTTGGAAAGGCTGGGAGATTGACCAGGCAGTGGTATAAGACACAAACCTGTAAGGAGCAGAGCATGGAGCAGGGAAAGCAGTCCCCAGGAGACAGAGGGAATGGGTGCTGTAGGTCAAACCTGACCAAGTTAAACAGTTCGTAAATCACTTCATTTAAGATTCCCAACCCAGGGGCTGGAGAGACAGTACAGGAATTAAGTCACTTGCTTTGCAGGCCAACAACCTGGTTTGAATCCTTGCAGAGGAAGGTACCCTGAGAACTGCTGGTGAAACCTTAGAGGCTCCTGAGCACCATTTTGGAAACCAACTGCCCTCAAAAAAAGATTTCCAGCGGAGCCCTTACTGTTCCCCCCAAATTTGCCTCAGCTCAGAGTCTGTTGACAGTTGCATCTCTCCTCTCCCTTCTGGTCACAGTAGGTTGATATCAGAATCAAGGATCAGTCATCGGAGATCTAATTACTCATAATCAGAGATCTAGTTACTACATTCGTAATCTTTATTGCTCATGTTACAGATCAGGAAAAAAGATTAATATAGAGGGCAGAGGTCTTAGAGAAACATAATTATATAGACACAACATCATCAGAGCTGAGGGTTACATATCCTGACCCCTAATTCTTCCCAGAGAAACTTGGGAAAGACACAAGCTTCTCCCCTTGTCTGATGTTTTCTTTTCCTAAAGAAGATCCTGGGACACTCTAATTAGATGATTAGAGCCCCAAGGGCCCCCAAACATTTTCACTGGCTGAAGCTTAAATCCCTTTCCTAGAATTTGTTTCTTTTGTTTCCAGGAAGATTGTCACCTTATGTGTGATTCAGAAACAAGTACATATGATGACCACAGAAACCATTGGTTACACAAGAGACAGTCAATAATGATTGTTTGCTGATTGCTCACCATAGGAATATGCCAAAGGACAACCCTACTACTTTACTTCCCAGTTCCCTCTACTTTTCCTAACTTTCTTTGTTCCAGCCAGTTCAGTGTCCCATGCCAGCTTGACTGGAACATGCTTCTCCTTCAGGTGTCTACACAGGCTTTTCTCTGTGGTTCTAATAAGTTTCCCTCACACACCTCTTTGTTTGATTAACTTGGTACTGTTCTCCAGGGATTATCAACATCACATTTACAGAAAGGTCTCAGATCCCCAGATCCAGAAGTTTCCTAATGCTTTTACTTTCCTTTATTTGTCATAAGTTTAGCATTTTCTTTTCTTTGCTCTTTTTTGTTTAGGGGCCATATGTACAAGTACTGAGGGCTTATTCCTGACTACATGTTCAAGGTTTGCTTCTAGCTGTGCTCTGGGGACCATATAGGATTCTAGAGTCAAACTCAGGTTGGTTATATACAATGCAAGCACCCTTTGTGCTGTCTTGGCCCCTATTATTTTATTTTTATGTGAGTTAGTTTTTTCAATTGTATTCATGTCCATCACTAGAGAACAAAATTTTCAGTAAGATTCCATAGCACCTAGCACATCATAGAAATATGTCATTCATTCATTGTCTTATTTCACAAACAACCTGAGTGTACAAAATGCTGAGTTGCATCTGTGTATATAAAGCAACAAAGCAAGGAAATAGATAGTATTGAACCATGACAAAACATTGAACTTGGATTAGAAAACTTGGATTGCCAGAGCTGGAGCGATAGCATAGCGAGTAGGGCACTTGCCTTGCATGCAGCTGACCCGGGTTCGATTCCCAGCATCCCATATGGTTCCCCGAGCACCGCCAGGAGTAATTCCTGAGTGCATCAGCCAGGAGTAACCACTGTGCATCACCAGGTGTGATCAAAAAAGGAAAAAACAAATAAACAAAAACAACTTGGATTACCAAACAGTAGAATTTGGATGTTGGGAGGAATTAAGAGAGAACTAGAAGAAATTTAAGAACAATGATAGCGTTCTTGAACATTTTAGTGGTGGTAAGGAAGAAAAATTGAGTGCATCAATATCATAGGAATAACCTTTTTGTAACCATGTTAACTAATTATATCATTACTACTACTATTAATAATAAAATTATCGGATGATAAAATGCAATGTATAAAAAAGAAACAGATGAAACTACCACTCATCAGGAAAATGGAACCAAACAGATGGATTTACATTAAGCACTTTAACACATCAGAGATTACCTTTGCTACTTCACTTACTCTCTGTCCCTGTCTTTTCCCCTTTACCATTTTAGACCTGATGGGCATTTTTAAAGGGGGGTGGGGTGGAGTGGGAGAGAAACTCTGGTAAAATTTTAAGTGGTAACAATGTAATCAATCAGTAGAAACTAGAAAATAGGCCAGCGATGCTGTCCAATTTTGACTAGAATGAAGTTTTGGTGTTGTCTGAAATTCAGTAGCTTTGGAAACATTTTAGAGATGTAAAAGAGAGGATATACTGCCAGGAAAGGTTATAAAAATCTTGCTCTAGCCCTCCCTCTCTGGGAAGAATAGTGCCCTTTCCATGAAGTTGCCACTTGGTTCTAGCTGCAAGCACAGATTCCTCTAACAGAAATCATGTCCTACCTTCCCTCTTGTTTTGCCTCCTTGCCATTTTCCAATTCCCCTCGCTGCCAGAGGAAATACATTTCAGTGTATGATTATTCCACATGCAGCCTTAGGCATGGAATGTTTCCGTGGAGAACTCACAACAGTTGTTATCATCATTCAACAAACACTCCCTGAGTACCCGTTAGATACCCAGCACTGGTAGGCACTTGGGAATCGGGGATGGAGCTGCAAAAGACAATGTGCTGTGGTGAGGGAATAGCCTGGCATTCGTTATCCAGGACACTTGAAAAAGTGACTCCAATCACCTCCTCAAAATATTGGCCTCTATTTTTAGAATGCTCCATAGAACACAGAGAGCATTCATATGCAACTGTGAGATTGGAAGAATAGTTTCTATTTGATAGATTCACTGCTTAGGTACAAGAATTCTGCCTCACATGACTTACAGGGGTTGCACTGCTAATTGGGGATCCAAATGGAAATTGTCATGGTCACAAAAATATCTGCTCAGAACTCTGGCTGTAGGAAGCAAGGCCAATTGTCAACCTCTCAATTCACTTTTTGGGTCAAAGTAAGGCCACATGACCCATGGCTGCTTTCAGCGAGAGAGAAATTCAGGTCTCTTCCTTCAAGACTTCCTTTCCAATTTGGAAAAACTCTTTCTTGTAAGATTCTTCTAACCCAACTATTCTCTTTCTTGCAATCTATTACAAGGGTCAGATTGTATCTTGGTCCAAAGGCTCTTCCTTATCTTCTCCAGAACCTTCTTCCTAATCATTCCCCCATGAATCTCAGCCAAACCAATACCATCTTGGAATCTGCTGTCTTTGAGGATCCAAATTAACAGAACTCAAGTCTACATCTTTTCATTCACAATTAGGCCTTCTATCAAAGCCTTTGGCATTGCAAAAGAGCCTCATATTAATGACTTGATTATCATATCTTGCTCTGCCTAAACAAATATGTATCAATATTGCAAAAAAAATGAACTAAAAACACCCAAGTGGCTCAGATAATTCTGTGTCATCTTCCCTGGAAAAAAATAGTAATCATCTTTTACATCAAAACTTGTTCCTATGTTTAGAAAATGTCTTGCTTTTGAGTATTTTAAATAGGCATCTTCTAATCAGAGACACATAAGCTTTTAACATAAACAATGGATTCTAAATTGTCTATAGGTTTGAACAACTATTGTTTCAGACACTGCTCAGTGAAGTAATATTTAAATGGTTTCAGTCAATGCCAAAAGTAGTACTAGACATCACTTCTTCTTCTTGATTCAACATATGAAGGAAAAGGGAATAAATCAAGGGAAACAAATTGTCTTAGAGTTTTTCCTGGGTACCAAAAGCACAGCAAGTTTGAAGCAAGTGTGAAACACATTTCTGTGTACCAAAGAGGTGTTCCTTGTGCAAACAGCTTGGTGAGAGTCGATTGAAACTGCAAGGTAGGGTCACTTACAGGGCAGGATCCTATATATATATATATAGGATCCAGTCTACGGGAAGGCCTCTGCTGGTCTTCCCCTGCTTCTTGAGAAGCATAATAATTAAAAGAGGATATTCTTAATAAGAAGTGGGGAAGGATTCATTAGACTGTGGTGGAGAAGTATTGGTACCTTGATGGTAGGTATGGTGTGCTAACATGTATTAGGGAGGAGTATGAAGTGTAGGCCTAAAATATACACTGTCTGGTAAACCAACTTAACCTAATTTTTTAAAAAATTGGAATAGCTGGAGATGTGGCTCGCTGATGCAGCACTTGACCTTCATATGTGAGGTTGAAGGTCCAACTCATGGCATGACACAGTCCCCTAAGCAATAAAGAATGACACCCCCCACTGCCCACCCCCCACGCACTAAACCAGGAGTAGC
Source organism: Sorex fumeus (assembly GCF_029834395.1). NCBI lineage: Eukaryota > Metazoa > Chordata > Mammalia > Eulipotyphla > Soricidae > Sorex > Sorex fumeus. Next base: position 57,140,162 of record NW_026606059.1, read on the forward strand.
TCTTTAAAGCACTGTCAGGTATGACCCAAAACTCTTCCAAAAACAAATTTTAAAGTAGGTAAATGAAGAAATAAAAAAATAAACAAAAGAACATGGAGACTAATTCATTTTTCCCCATCTACTATGAAAGAAGCAAGCACTATACAAATCATGTGTCATTTAGTTTTCAAAATATTGGAAGTAAATAGAACTTCTATTCCCCAACCCCTCTCTTCCACCTTCTCATTTTTAGGCCATACCAGACTGTGCTGAGATCTTACAACTGGCTTTCTGCTCAGGGATCATTCCTGCTGCAGCTTTGGGGATTGGTAAACTATATGCCAAGTTTCAAACCTGGGTCAGTTACGTAAAATACAAATGCCTTACCTGCTATATTATCTGTTCAGCCCTTCTTTTTCTATGAGGATTTCGTTTAATTGAATGATCTTTCTTTTACTTTGGTCAGAGGAGTGTGTATACCTGTTAGTGCTGAGGAACGATGTCTTGGTTCTATCTTCAGGAGTGAGCAGTCCTCAGAGTATCATATGCAGTGCCAGGGTCAAATCAGGGTTGTCACACTCAAGACAAGTGCCTTCACCCCAGAACTGCCCGGTTTCTATTTTTTTAACCCTAGTATATTTTAAGATGAAGAAATAGAGCATAAACCAGGAAAGTTACTGACACAAGATCACAGAAACTGTAGGTGACATTTCTTAACATCTTGGTATTATGATAGAGTATTGATTCTGTCAGAAATAATCTCTTAGGATTTCTTTTTATTTCTGTATTTTGCAAAATTTTGGCAAGAAATGTTATAAGGTTTTTGTTAAAAAGTGAAAAATAGATTATTTAGATACCAGGTGATGGTGATCATTTGATAGGCTAAAAATGAATTTAAGACAATTATCATCAACATCACCCACAATTGCTTCTCAAGCAATGAAAGTTTCTGGTGAACAAGGAAAAGATATTTAACTTTTCTTAACCATCAATATTGCATCCTATATTGACATCCTATACAGATACTAAACAGGAGCGGGACTTAGGGGAGGAAAAGATCGGGACAGCCCTTTTATATAGAGATAATAGAAAAAAAAAGATTTTAAATCATCACTTTACAAAGCTTCAAGGATCAATAACTAGCTAAGAATCATGAATAAACCCATAGGATGAAAAATTGGGGGGAGAGTATAGTGGGTATTTCATAATCAAAGGATCATACTTATTAATAACAACAAGAAAACAAATGCCACATGGTTGCTCTGCTCTAGTGAGTACCTCTGATATATATGATCTATGTCCTTCTCTGGGAGAAATATTCAACCTACATCAAATCCTGAATAAGAAACCAAATACAAATTGGAGGCATTATTTAAAAGAATCAGTTGTGATTCTTAAATGTCAATTTCTTTGAAGAAGACAAAACAAGTCTCTTTATTAATGGAGATTTTAATATTATAGGAAACTGTCCTCTATTAATTAATAAGGACTAGAAGCAATAAAGTCCTTGTTTTGATTCTATTTCCTTCCCTTCTTACCCAGAAAAGAGGCTTTTTTTCTAGACATACCAGGAATTCTTAGAACAACTGGATCATTTAAACAGGTATCATGTTGGACGTTAGTAGACCAATACTAGTACTACTAGTGACATAAATACTACTAGTATTGATACTTGTGGCATCTTTAGTACTATATCAATGATTATTTGATGGTATGTGTTCTTAAGTAGTTACTAAAATTAAAATGTTTTGGCAAAATGTAAAAGGGACAAATCAATAAAAAGCCAGAGATACTTGGGAAGTATCTAATTCTAGAAACCAGGTTTCCTTTTCCTAGTCCAAACTTCCTTCCACATGCCAAAGCTTTCTTGTTTCGGCTATTTGAGTATCACATCAGGAAAGGTCCAATCAATTATCTCCTTGATCATTGGTACTTTAAGAATTTTTTCAAATTGGCTCATCATTTACTATTTGAAGTCATTAAAAAGCGAACTGGTAACAGAGGCCATTAAAAATTTTTTATTTAAACTTATAAAATGTAAATGTTTACATTTAAGTGTATATTTTAAATACACTTAAATATTTTATATACACTTAAATATACACTTAGGGCTGGGGCAGGAGATGGCTCGGTCCTAAAGGCACCTACCTGCCTTGCTAATGAGAGGCTCTGAGTAACCACTGGTGCCAGTGCATGTCCTGAGCATGATCTGGGCAGCTCTTTAGTCTCTGCCCGCAGCCCTGCTATCCAAGATCCCTTGTGCTTCAAGGTATTTCTGGCTGCATGGCAGACACGTGTGTGGATCCCAGTAACTAAGAAGGGTGCAGCTTCTGGAAATCACCAGAACTGAAAAACAGATGTGACCCTCCGTTGCATGGCAATCGAAGAGTGTGACCCTCAGCAAGAACACATGGGCACCACAGTACCCCCTAGTGAGTAGCATGACCAGAATGTGCATAAGCATCACAGTCAGATGAACTCAACCCCCAGTGAGCACAGGTGCAAACAGCACAATTCAAGGAATGAGACACACTGCCCCCCCAGCAAGCACCAGGGTCAAGTGTGCAAGCATCACAAGCAAGTGTGAGTGTGATACCTGGTCGTGACAACAGTCTCAACAGAGAGAAGGTTGAGGAAAATGGGAAAATAAACTAAATAAGTAGATAAATAGAAAGGATGGAAGTGAGGTGGAGAAACTTGCTAAACTATAGTTCAAGCTGTTGTGTGAGCTGGTTCTGAGGATAAGATTTACTCTATTTAGTCTCTTGTTTAAAAGTAACTAGAGGAGCTGGAGAGAAAGCACAGTGGATAGGGTGTTTGCCTTGCACGTGGCCGACCAAGGTTCTATTCCCAGCATCTCATATGTCCCCAGAGCACCGCCAGGAGTAATTCCTGAGCGCAGGGCCAGGAGTAACCCTTGAGCATCACTGCGTGTGATGCAAAAAATAAAAGTAAAAACTTTTCTAAAGCTAATGAAGGCAACAAATCCTTTTTATTAGTTTGGTTTTTGTTTTTGTTTTGTTTGGGAGCCACACTGAGCAGTGCTCAGGGCTTACTCCTGGGTCCGAGCTCAGTGATCATCCCTGGCAGGTCTGCTACATGCAAGGTGAGCACAGTACCTGTTCTACTTGGGTTCAGTCCCCAAGGCAACATGTTTTTCTTTGACTGGGATAGAAGTGAAAGATTACCTTTAGAAGAATGACTTTCTCTGTGATTCGCTATTATTTTGTCTCAATAACCTTTGCTGTCATTATTTTCCCTGTAGCTTGTGTCTTAGGTCTATGACATGGAACCACCCACAATCCACTCCCACGAGCCCCTCTTTTCCCTGCCCCACCACAATGTATTATTGAAGAGACACTTGAAGAGAAGTTTGTGGGTGCAAAGTCCCTTCCCAGGCTCTGTTTCATGTTGATCCTGAAAAAAGCCCCAAACTGAGGTGGCTTCCTAGAAGGCCTCTCTCAAGTGGCATCTTCCAAAAAAATGGGTTTCATTTATGGAGATGGGTGGGGGGCAGGGGGGAGAGATTTGTCAGTTTCTTCCCCCTGGACACTGTTCTACTGTTTATGGTCTTTGTAACCCAACAGGATTACTCACAACAGGTGTTTGCATAGTAAGGTGCTCTCAGGGAGAGGAAGAGAAAACCCAACATGCTAATCCCGGATCAGAGCCACAATAAACGCCCCTTATTCATCCATGGAAGAGAAAATGGAGGAAAGGGAGTTGTCTCTCAGAAACAATTCTCAACAAGCTCCTCAGGTTGTGGGCAAACTCATCCACTTACAGTGTAAAGTTTTGGCAGGGATTTCGTATACAGGACTCTGGTGTTTTCGGAGTATGGTCTACCAGAACACAGTTGCCTGTTTGACTATCATTTTCCCCAGAGGAAGTCCTAGAAAAGTGGGAAATGCAAGTAATGCCTCTGGAGCCTCAATGGAAATGATTAAAAGGCATTTGGGCAAAAAGCACAGAAATGCAGTGTTTCTGGGGTTAGAGGCCTGGCCACCAGCTGGGTTACATTCTCCTAGGCTGGCCTCAGGGAACTGCGATCTATGACTCCCTAAGAAGGTAGATTTTAACAGCACATGTTTTTTAGAACATGGAGGCTCCTGTTAGCGGAAACCAAATCAATTTAGAGCTGCATCCTTTCGCTGAGGGAAAGTCTCAGCAGGTGCCAGCACTCTGTCGAGGGTTGGACAGACACCATTGCATTTCGTCCGCCACCCATGTCATCTTGATTTTGAACATAGTAAAACTGAGGAGACCAAGAGAGGTAGAGTCCTGATACCACTCAGATAATAAGTGTTGTGAAGGGAGAGAGCATCTAGGGTTAGTCAGGAAGCTAACAGCCACAAGCTGCTCACTAGTGAACTCTGCCTCTCCTCTTCTGCTGTCTGTATGGTTCAGCTCAAAAGAACCTCTTCTTCCTTTGCCCTCCAGAGAAGGGGTGTGTGTGTGTGTGTGTGTGTGTGTGTGTGTGTGCGTGCGTGTGTGTGTGTGTGTGTTAGCCTCTTAAGGCACTCAGTCATTTATTCATTTAAGAAATATATTTATTAACTACCTTTATATACACCAAGGACATAAGAGACCAAAAAATTTAGGAAGGGGAACAAAGAGGTTTGATTATTAAAATGCAAAAACACAACAAAATAATCTTGCATGATGGAACTGCTCTGTAGTTTAACTGTGGTGTTGGAATCACAAACTATCACAGGTGATAAGATTTTGTAGAATTAAATACACACACATAGAACAGAGAGAGGGTATGGGGTTAAGGCCTTCGATTTGCACACACCTCTAGTGTTCAATCCTGAACATGGTATATGGCCCCCCCAAGTACCACCAGTAGTGATCCCTGAGCATAGAATAAACTCTGAGTACCACCAGGTATAGTCCCAAACTTACCAAAACAAATAAATAAATAAATGAAACAAATAAACCCTCTTGAGTATGAACACATAGCTAAATGAACACAAATAGCAGTTAGCAAATCTGAACTCAATAGGTTATAGCAGTATCGATATCCTAATTGTGATATTATACTACAGTTTGGCAAGACATCGTCTCTGGGAGAAACTGAGGAAAGAGTAAGAGAGAGGGTGTATGATGCTGCCAGCAGGTCAATTTGTACCTGTGAGGTGAGTGCATCAGCAGCCTGATGGCACTGTCAGGCTTTCAGATACCCCAAAATTGCTTCTATGCCTTTGGTCAGACCCCAAAAACTTGGGGCAAAGTTTAACAAGAAAGTAAACAGCCAAAAGTTATATATGTGGGAGACACACTCACAAACCACCTCTGGCTCAGCTATATAATTGGAGGCCTGGCCTCTCTGGTTCCTGATCGAACTGCTTAATGACCATGATCCCAGAGACTCAGAAACGAATCTCAGAACCCAAAGGCTTTTGGCGGAAATGCATCCTGTTCCTGCAGTAGGTTATTGGCTCTGGGCCAATCCAGGTGGGAGTAGGTTTCGTGCCTTGGCCTGTTCCCCTTGGCGGCCCGGTGACCACCATCCTCCAGAGGCTACTGGACAGTCAGGTTTGGGCCTGCAGTGACAAGACACACAGGGCCTCACTAGATGGGGGTGGAACCAGCCCTTTCCTCCCCATCCCAGCAAGACCCCGAGTTGCCGCCTACAAATGGCCTCTCTGGCTCTGATCAAGCTAAGTAACGGCCATGATCCCAGAGACTCAGAAACAAATCTCAAAACCCAGCAGCTTTTGGCAGAAATGCATCTGGACTGCATACAAGGTGGCTGCTGCCTCAGAGCTTCTTTGAAAGCCAGGTATGAGCTGGTGGTGATAGGGCAACTGTAGTCTCATGGGAAGGGGGGCAGTACCGGCACATCCTTCACGCCCTATCAAGGTCATGAGTTACCCCCCACAATCAACTCTCTGGCACGGCCATGGCTCCAGAGACAAAAGGACTTAATCCAGAGCCTGGCAGCTTGCGGCAAAAAAGTGAATGGACCATGCATTAAACTACAGCTCCATGCCTCCCCAGGAGGGAAAGGGTGTTGCTCCCTTCTGCCTTTTTCCCACCTGGCAGCAAGGTGGTCGTCGCCTGAGAGCTTATTGAAAAGCCAGATATGAGCCAGTGGTGATGGGGCAACTGCAATCTCATGGGAAGGGGGGCGGTACCGGCACATCCTTCACGCCCTACCGAGGTCATGAATTGCCCCCCATGAGCGGCTCTCTGGCACAGCCATAACACCAGACATACAGAAACCAATCTTGTAATTATCTGGCTTTTTGCAGAAATCCAAAATCGCAAGGCTGCTATTGCAGCCACGCAAGATTGTATGATTCTCATAACCAGCTATAGAAAACAAAGTATTTCACATTGCCTTTTCAGCAATTCTGATTGTTTGGGGGGAAATTCTAAACAATAATGGTGCATCTTTTGTCAAAATGATGAATGTAATCAATGTAGAGAAGAGTTAGGTGGAAAACATCTGCCTCACAGGCATTGGGAGGGGTGAAAGGGGGGTATATTGGGGTTCTTGGTGGTGAAAAATGAGTACTGGTGAAGGGTAAGGTGTTTGATCATTGCATGATCAAAACCTGAAACCTGAAACCTTAGTAACTTTTCCCACAGTGATTTAATAAATAAATATAAGAAGAAAAATAAATAAATAAATAAATAATATTATGAAAAAATAGTAAGAGAGACCTTTCCATAAATGATTTATAAAATGGATGTCACTTATGTTTTTAATAATTTATGGCTATCAATAAAATTTTCATTAAAACACCCATCTCACACCACAGAAAGCCCCTGGAGAGACTTATAGACACAACTTGTTCAGCTAATCCACTGCACTGGAAGTCAAACAGAATTTTCCAGAACCTCTGATTCTGCTCTCTCTGAGGAATTAGGTGGCTGTTCTCTTCCCTTCAGCAGAATGGGTCTCAGAGCATTTTTAAATACTTATTTAAAAAAATTTAAATACATTTTTAAATACTTATTTGTGTCATTGAGTTTCAATTCAGCAATCTTAAATGTGAGCATCTGACTCGTAAATCCTGGGTCACAAGTCTACATTTTAGCTGCAAGGAAATATGGGAAAACAAACTTATGCCTTTTACCTAGGAGAGAATTCAATTTATAAACGGGAAATAAAGTTTGAAGATGTAGAGTAGTCAAAAAAATCATCCAGTTTAATATAAATGAACAACTCCAACATTTCATCATCAGGCTGCTATGGTCTTAGCTAATCTCACAATCATTTTTTGCTCAAAAACTTTGAACATGTTGAATTATACATTTGTTATTTTTACGCAAAGATATGTATTTATTTAAGAATTTATAGGGAAAATATGACATGAAACATTTTCTCTGATTTTTTAAATGCATCAATCAATCAAATTATTGATTAATATTGAGGCTAACATGGAAATTAATATTCCTGTGTAAACTTTACCATCATTTGAAGTAATTTTATAAATAAAACTATCCATTATTCATGATGTACACATTGCATCTCTTTTAGAAAGGAAAAAAAACAGCAGTAAATATAAATCAGCAGACAATAACTTTAGGAGCACAGTGATACATAGTGGTATAAGACAGCAGTCAGTTAAACCTCATAAAAAAGAAATCTTGTTAAACAAATCTAATTTAGCTCTCTCTAACCAAAACAAGTACAAAGTATCAAAAGGAATCAGTAAATGTTATATAGTTTTATGATGCCAGGATTATAGTTTCTGGGTAATATGAATATAAATAAAGCAAAATATTATCAGCCAGGTTAGCCAGTAATTAACCAAAAGTATAACTTTTGTTTTGTTTTAAGGAGGTGTCACACCCAGCAAAGCTCAGGGCTCACTTCTGACACTGTATTCAGGAAATCACTCCTGGCAGGCTCAGATCGGGGACCATATGGGGCGTTGTCTATCGAGCCCAGGACAATCACATGCAAAGCAAGTGCCCTACCCACTGTGCTTTCTTCTGGCCCCTCAAAAGTACAACCTTTGAGAAATGCATTGAAGATAGATGTCAGTGGTGCAAAGATACATGTGAAAGTTTTCAAAATAGAGTATATTAATTACAATCAATTCCAAAAATTTGACAAATAAAAATGGGTTTTGCCTTTTGGATACTTAAATAGACTATGACTTGTATCCATGAATCATACTACTCACAAGGTCACTTCATTTTTCCAGAAAATTAACATAGTCTGTAGTCTTGTTGAACTTTTCCACTAACCCTCTCACCTCACCCAAAGTAGTCCAATAATTTCAACCAATTCAGGTTTTTTTTTTATTATTGTTGCCTACTATCCTTTTCATTCTATCTCAGAGTAGTAGAATTGCCATTTTCAGGTGAGCACTTAGTCACAAAAATACAAAATTACATTTCCCAGAACTCCTTCCCACCTAAAGCTAGATATGGTTATATAACAGCTTCTAACCAATAACATTTTGTCAAATTCACATGATGTTACAGCTTCAAGTTTAGTTTTTAGATACAGGGAACATATAATTTTCTCTATCTTTTCATCCATCCTGCTTCTTGGAACTGGAATAATTCTGTGAACTATCCTGGGCCATGCAGATGAGGGGCGCTCTCAGGATGTCAGAACTGGAAAAGAGTTAATTGACTCCAGATAATATTACCTCCGGAGCATCTGTTCTCTCGACCTAAGCCTCAGTTGCCCTAACTTTATAGCACCCCAAAAGCAGGGTCCCAACAAGAGACTGAATGGACCAGGGCAAGCAGTGAGCTACCCTGGCATTGAAATATTTCTGGCCAAAGAGCCATAATACTTAGCTGTAAGTTAAGAACATAGTCATGGACAAGTTCTGTCACGGTCCAAAAAGTAATAACTAGATTTGCACCCTGCTAGAGTTAGGAAAGATTAATCTTGCCTGAGCACTATAGTCTGAGTCTATAGCAAGTTGTCCCCAGGAGAGCCACCCTACAAGCTCAATGTATCTCTTACTGTGTCCGTACAAAAAGACTAATATTAGGAAGTAGAATTAAGATGTTAATTAAGTTATTGCACTAAGGAGAGGAGGAACACCCCTAAATGGTATTTTGCCTGTGAGCAAAGGAAGGGTTTTCTTATACTGATTTTGCTCCCAGACAAGGGGTGTGGTGTCTACCCCTACTAGAGAGTGAGAGAGAGAGCAGGGCAGCAAGACCGAGCGCAGAGAGATTAGCAAGGCGAACAGAGGGAGAAGAATGTAAGGGAAGAATGCAGGGGCAGGCGCGTGGAAAAACGACAGACGGGGCTTTGAGGGGGAACACAGACAGGTGAGCAGGAGAGCGAAGGAGAAGGGATTGAGAGGCAGTGGGATACTAGGATGAGGGCTTAGCGAGACTGAAACAGGAGCGTGGGGAGAATGGAATAAACGGCAACTGATCATCAACCAGCCTGGTGGCCCTCGTTTCCTCCTTCATCCGCCCATGGTATGGGCTGTCCATCCCAGGTTGGGCGAGTGGCCCGAGTCCACTGAATGCCGGTGGCAGGAGGGGGAGCCGAGCCGTCAAGGCTTTCCCTAGCCACCCAGAGCTTACACACATGAACGATGTTTCATTTCTGCCTGCTAAAAGTCTCTGCTCTTAGTGTTAAGACCCTGTCGAAATCATACAGCCAAACCACAGCTCTAATATATTTATGCAGGGATATAATTCAACTCTAATAACCAGATATAAAATTTTCTAGCTTAGAGATTCCACTTTGTAGGAAACTGGACTTCAGACATTCCACTAGATTTTTAGATGTAGTCAAAAGTTTATCTTATATCTAAAGAAATAGGTGGACTCAACAAAGACCTCCCTCCCCTGCCAAGCACTATATCTTACTTCGCCACTGTTTTGGGGGTGATGGTGAGTGAACAAGTACCTGACTAGGGTATAAGAAGAAAAGACAGCTATCGAGCAGCCATTCTAGAATATTCCAGTATGCCTCATCAGAATCTCAGAACACAAAAAGCGATTTGTGTAACTCTTAACTCACTGGGGCTGGTAAATAATTTGTGCTATTCTAGACAAGCTAGATTTTCTAGACAAGGAAATAAGAGTGCAGGAAACGGCTGCTGTGAATGCTAGTATCTAGTCCTCTCACAGAGGTCTGTGTGAAAAAGGCAGGAAATACTCTGATCCACTGACTATTCTGGTTAATGGAATGTTTTCTCTTTCTTTGAGATCTGGGGGTTCCATGGCAACACTAGGGGCCACCACCTCTCCTTCCACCTCTCAGGGTCACTCTAATCTAGGTTCTTCATGATGGCCCAGCACACGTCTTGGATTGCTCCATTTATGAGTTGAGGTGGACTACAGACTGCAGAGCAAATGGAGATGCACATTCATTTACAGGCTGCAGAAAAATCACAGAGGAACCCAGGACTGGCCTGACGTCAGACCCAGGTTGGAAGCAGTTACCTGGTCTGTTAATTGCTCTGTTCCTTCGCCAGAGTCCTGCTAGGTCCTTATTCTGGTGGAACTGGAGTAAGCTTCAGGACTTGGTAGTGGTTAAAAATTACCTTTGGGAGCCCCAAGAAAGGGACTTACATCCAGTACAGTCATACAAGATCCCAGGCTCAGACAAGGACCTGTACATGCAACCTAAGCGTCAATGTCAACATGCTTCATGATTACATCTTTGATTTTGTGTTTCGACAGTGAGATACAACAGATCACATGCCAAGACTTAGAATCTCCACTCATGTGTGTGCCCGCCTTTGCCCCCCTCCTTCCCAAGACAGATTTTCAGCCACTGCTCGCTCCTCCCCCATCCAATCATCATGGCCGTTCTTCACCCTTTGCAGGGGTCTGGGACCAGGTGCAGAAAGTGACCATATCAAGCATAGGAACCCCGTGTGAATGTTACGGGTACCAGTGAGGGTCTGCACTTGCTCTCAGATTAGCTCTGTGCATGGGAGAGCAATACTTTAAATAGCACTGCAGCACTGTAGCACTGTCCTCCTATTGTTCGTCGATTTGTCGAGTGGGCACCAGTAACAATTCCATTGTGAGACTTGTTGTTACTGCTTTTGGCATATGAAATATGCCACAGGGAGCTTGCCAGGCTAGTAAAAAAAGTAGAAAAAGGAAACAACAAACCACTGACTAATGGAGAGAGACCAGCCATGGTAGAGAGAAAGAACTCTTCTTGCTTACTCCTCTGCATTTCTTCTTCTTCTTCTTCTTCTTCTTCTTCTTCTTCTTCTTCTTCTTCTTCTTCTTCTTCTTCTTCTTCTTCTTCTTCTTCTTCTTCATCTTCTTCTTCTTCTTCATCTTCTTCTTCTTCATCATCTTCTTCTTCTTCTTCTCTTCTCTCTTCTTCTTCTTCTTCTCCTCCTCCTCCTCCTCCTCCTCCTCCTCCTCCTCCTCCTCCTCCTCCTCCTCCTCCTTCTCCTTCTCCTTCTCCTTCTCCTTCTCCTTCTCCTTCTCCTTCTCCTTCTCCTTCTCCTTCTTCTTCTTCTTCTTCTTCTTCTTCTTCTTCTTCTTCTTCTTCTTCTTCTTCTTCCTTTGAATCTTTCAGAGTGTGTAGTGGCCCCTGCCCAAGAATATGAGGTTATTACAGCTCCCGGGCCATAAATGTTAATGTGGGAGAATGATTCTATATTCAAGCTGAAACCTCACCAGCAGAGATAGTGCACGCCTGTCTTTGGAGAGGAGTGCTAGTGCTTGTGGGCTGTTATCACATACCTCCTGGATTGGATTTTCTCTACCTCTTTGAGAGAGAAAGTGCAAAGCCAGTCCTCTCTGCAAGGAAGCCCAGCCTGGACCTCCAGAGGCAAGAAGTCCAGAGGGTGAAATGAGGCAGGTGGTCCTGAAAACCCACCTTCCTGTCTCTTCTTTGTGCGCCAGTCAGCCAGGATCACAGAGGTCCCTATTCTCCTGCATGGCTGAGACTTTTAGGACCCCTGCCCATTTGCTTGAGTCATTTCTGTTCCTCCTAGAACCCCAGCACTCATGGCAAGTGTCTCTCCACCTGCTCCCTTCTACCCTCCCCATCAGAGTGCTTGCTGACTCCCTCCAAGAGAGTTGCTGGGAGAGTCCATTCTGAAGCTGTCCCTGTCATCTGCCTCTGTTCGTCCTGGAGACTGAGCCTCTGGCTACTGACCTCCTGCTCCCAAAGGTCCAGAAGGGCACTCACAAAATATTTTTGTGGTTTGTTTTTTTAGATTTCACCCAAAAGGATGCTTTTTATTTTGTTTGGCTTTTTTAAAATGGAATAATTGTGAATCACTAACTTTAAAAGTTATTCATGATTAAGAAGGGAGCTCAGATAGAGAAGGGAGCACCAAATAAAGGGTGTTGGGAGAATCCTCCCAGGATGGGAGAAGCATGCTGAAAGTAGACTATAGACCAAACATGATTGCCACTCAATGCCTCTTTTGCAAACCACAGCACACAAAAGGAGAGAGAGAACAAAACGGAGTGCCCTGCCATAGAGGCAGGGTGGGATGGAGGGATACTGGGATCCATGGTGGTGGGAAATGGGCACTGGTGGAGGGATGGGTACTTGATCACTGTATAACTGAAATCCAAGCACAAAAATTTGTAAGTCTGCAACTGTACCTCATGGTGTTTCACTAATAAAAATTTAAATAAATAAAAAAAAAGAATTGCAAAGTTACTCCACCTGCCCCAGGGCAAGGTTCTTTTAAGAGAGAAACAAGGTGCAGCTATTTTTAAGGACTCCAAAGTCAATCCATCCACTCTCTGAAACTGCTTCCAATGTGCAGGGACCATTTTCACCCAACAGCATTCACGTTTCAGCTCTCTATGGGACATTTTCTGCACTGTTTCGTCATGATGCCATACATTGTAAATGTCATTTCTACAGTGTGCGCTTCCCTTGTCTTTTCATAGACTTGGAACGCATACAAATTAAAATCAATCTTCCATTTCTAGGAATTGATCCTGAGTCTGTGATGAAGAGCTTTGCAACTGGGCAAAATTGGATGTACAGGAAATATGGAATCATTAGATGAACAACAAATGAAAAACAGATATTCGTTGACTGGAGACAAAATTTAAATTTTATATAGGTTGGAATACTGTTGTTGTCATTAACCCAGATAGCATAAGTAAATATTAGTTGACTTGAGAAAGAATCATAGTACAAGACCTAGATACAAGACTTATTAGCACGCCATGAATTGCCCCCACGAGCAGCTCTCCAGCACAGCTATGGCTCCAGAAGCACAAGGACTTAATGCAGAGCCCGACAGCTTGCGGCAGAAAAGTGAATGGACTATGCGTTAATCCAAGGTACCATGCCTGTCCGGGAGGGAAAGGGTGTTGCTCCCTTACGCCTTTTTCCCCCTGGACAGCAAGATGGCGGCTCCTCAGAGCTTTTTGGAAAGCCAGGTATGAGCTGGCGGTGACGGGGCAACAAAAACCTCATGGGAAGGGGGATGTTCCCGGCTCGTCCTTCATGCTGTACTGAGGCCACAAGTTGCCCCCCACAAGCGGCTCTCCAGCATGGCCATGGCTCCAGAGCCACAGATACCAATCTCATAATTATCTGGCTAGTGGCAGAAATACCTTCAGGCTTAATAAGTAAAATATCAGAAATCCAAATTCACGTGGCTGCAATAGCGGCCACATGACATCCTATGGTTCTCATAACTAACTGTAGAAAACAAATTATTGCACAATGTCTTTTCAGCAGTTCTGATTGTTGGGTGTAAACTGTAAACAATAATGATGCATCTTTTGTCAAAATAATGAACGTAATCAAAGTAGATAGTGTTAGGTAGAATTCATCTGACTCACAGGCATTGGGAGGGGTGGCAGGGGGGTGTATATTGAGGTTCTTGGTGGTGAAAAATAAGTACTGTTGAAGGGAAATGTATTAGATCATTGCAGAACTGATACATAAACCTGAAAGCTTTGTAACTTTTCCCACAGTGATTCAATAACTAAATATAAAAAAATAAAAATAAAAAATGAAAAAAAAGACTTATTAGCACAAGGTGAAAATGCAAGAAAAATGGGCATTTGATCACTGTATAATTGAAACCCAAGCACAAAAATTTGTAAATCTACAATTGTACCTCATATGTCTCACTAATAATAAATAAATAAATAAATAATAAAAAAGAAAATGCAAGAAAATGATTCAACACTCTAGAATCCCAGGATGTTGTGATAAAAGAAACCTGTGTTCATAAACTCATTTTAATGTTAAATATTTCCTTTCGGTCATCCACCATAGAAGAGAACTTTCAGTGCATATTGATAATGTGCAGAAAAGAAGGAGGTTATGAAACAGATGTGATGCAGTTATATAAAAATGTGTATAATGCACAAAAAGATGCTTGTAGAAATTTTTGATCCAAAATATGAGTATCAATCTCAGGGAAGAATGATTTGGGATTAATTTTACTGTCATCATTATACCTTTTCTGTATTGCTTACATTTTTTAAAGCTGTGAGTAATTTTAAAATTCAGCAAAACCTTAAAACTCATTTTGTTTTTGAAAAAAAAAATAGCACCTGGAGCAAGACAGCTCTCATCAAATGCTAGTTAATAGGAAACTGACTCAGAGTCATTGGAACTATGCAGGATTTACATAAATATCTCAAGGAAATGACGAGCTGAAATGCCCAATTCAATTTTCCATTGCACAAAAATGTACCAGTTTGTTCCAATTAACACCAAGAAAATTACACTGAACTCTTGCTGTCGTAACGACCCCAACCCAACATCAGGGAAGTCCTTGACAATTTCAGTAGGCTTTTGCTTTCAATCTTTTGCTTGCCCTTTAAGACTAAAATTGTAACCAGTCCTCCAAACTGAAGTCCCTTCATGTCTACCTGCTCCCATTAAGTATTATTTCAAGACTGGGGTTAATAGAATTGTTGATAGAGGAATGGGTGAGTGGATGGACAGGTGGATGGATGGATGGATGGATGGATGGATGGATGGATTGATGAGTGGATGGATGGATGGATGGATGGATGGATGGATTAATGAAGTGCTCCCTCTTTTTCAGACAAAAAACAACAGAGAAGTAGGCAGAGTAACACATTAAAGTAAATACTGTTAGCAAACGATAAAATCAATGGTTAGAACCATTATGGTTTCCTAATTAGCTCCTTTTGATGCAAAATGTATCCCAAATCTATTCTTTAAGAGTAATTACTGCACTACCACAGGCACCATGTACTTGTTCATCAGAGGTGCTAGTCAAACTGTCAGTGGCAATGAGTATTGATCTGTCAAAATGTCCCAGTAGGATTCTGGAAACCTTCTGCTGTGACAGGCATGGAGACATTAATTGATGGATGTCAATAGGTCTTAGGTATCAGAAGAACATCCTATGAGCTTAAAAAAGAAGCTCCATTGATACTCCTATGGAATTATTTTTGCCCTTTTTCCTCTTGTTTTGGATCACACAAGAGCTGTGTTCAGGGGCTTTCTCTCAGCATGCTTCTCAGGGGTCAATCCCAAAAGTGGTTAGGGAGCCATGCAGTTCTGGAAATCAAACCGGGCCCTTCTGGATAAAAATATTATGCATTAGCTATTTGAGCTATCTCCCTAGTCTATTTTGTGGTGGTGTCCCCCAAAATTCTTGGGCCACCAGGATCACACTGTGGGTGTAACCGAAGATGGAACCTGGAGCTTCCACTTGCATTCCAGCTCTTTGAACAACTTCATGGTCTACTTCATTATTTTAGCAATCAACACAGTTGTGCCAGTGCAGCTTGCTGTACGGACAACCTACTAAATCCCTCCACAGCTCTCACAAGGTTGCCTGCTCTCCACTCACAGCAGAGCGCTCACTCCAGCACTATTTATGATGCCACTTAGAGTCTTCACCCTAATGAATCCAATCTGCATGAGTAAGTGAAATTAAAAGCCATTATCGCCTTCTGAAAATTACCCTGTGCCTGACTGTGGAAGAAGATCTGGACAGGCAACAGGGAGGAAAAGAATAATTGCAGTGAGGGAGAGAATGCCTTAAAAACTTCAATAAATGCTCAAGATGGCAACACAGACCAGCACTCCCCAGGAACTGACCCAACATTCTCTCAACATACAGGTCATGCTTGCAAGCATCTTTGTCCCTGGTACCAGGGAAGAGTCTAGAAGGTAATCAGACTGTTCTTAATTTCAAACTTCTCATTGCTGTATGGTTGGAAACCTGCCTCATGAGCTGGGGGAGAAGGCAGCTGGGATAGAGAAGAGACCACTAAGTCAATGATGGTTGGAGGAATCACTCAGGATGGGAGATGTGTGCTGAAAGTAAAGCACCAAACATGATGGCCTCTCAGTATCTGTATTGAATACCATAATGCCCAAAAATAGAGAAAGAGTAAGAGGGAAATTGTCTACCACAGAGGCAGTGGGGGGAGGTGGGATGGGGCAAGGATACTGGGGACATTGGTGGTGGAAAATTGCACTGGTGGAGGGATGGGTGTTTGATCACTGTATGACTGAAACTCAAACATGAAAGCTTTGCAACTGTATCTCAGAGTGATTCTGTTTTTAAAAAGACAGAAGAGACATTGTAAATAGCTCTTATGTAAATAGAACATCCAGTGAGGAAAAGAGCGCTAAGGAAAGTCAGAAGAGGGGAGTTTACTTGCCCCACAGGAAATCTAGGAAGACTGCCTGGGAAGGTGGTCTTGACCCAGATCTTATTTAGAAACAGATGCATCTACACTTGATGACGAAGAAAAATGTGACTTCAGAGATAAACACAAGCCAGTGTGAAGCAATTATTCTCCAAGGCCTTGACTAGCAGAACAGGAGAAATAGATATTTCAAATACTTTACTGAATGTATCAGTTCCCAATCCCTCAGGCTTTCTCACTTCCGAGGTTTACTCCTGCTGCTCCTCCTGTCTGGAACATTCTCACATTCACTTCCACATTTAAGAATGTCATTTCCAGCACAATTTGTTAAAGAGGCTTTCCTTGCTCCACTTCACTAGAAGGGAGCACCAAATAAAGGGTATTGGGAAGATCTGCCCAGGATGGGAGATGCATGCTGAAAGTGGACTATAGACCAAACATGATTGCCACTCAATGCCTCTTTTGCAAACCACAACACCCAAAAGGAGAGAGAACAAAAGGGAGTGGCCTGCCACAGAGGCAGAGTGGGATGGGGGGATGGGGGTTGGGAGGGATATTGGGATTAGTGGTGGTGAATGGGACCACTAATTTTTAAAAATAAAAAGAAAAAAGAAAAAAGGAAACCAGAAAAGGAACACACACACATGCACAAAAGAATGTCATTTCTTATTCACTCTCCATTCCTCAGCTTTTACCAACGACCCTTTTCTAAGACATTCCCACATTTCCTCAAACATCTTCCTAGGCATTCCCCAAATAGATAAAGTATTTTTCCTGCCCTGGGCTCCCACAATGCCCTGAGCAGAACCCCTCATCTCAGCACACCCAAGCAAAAGGGTCCTGTCCATTAATACCTAGCACCATTTATTTGTAAGTACTTGAAAAGAAAGCCCCAGTGCATTTTTTTTGGTGTTTATCAGGTGCTTATTATACCAGTGCCTACTAAAGTGCCTACTGTTGTCATAAAAATCAACTCCATTATTAGATTTCTTTTTAAATGATTCAACAGCTACTTCTATAATAGAGCTCGAATATGTTCCCAGACTAAGTTCAGATGCACCCGTGTAGTTCTCCCACATTGTTTGGCAGATGAAAAATTTCAAACATGCCCCATACTCATTGATCTACGCAAAGTCCCAAATAAAAGGAAAAGCCCGAGTTGGCTGAGCTGGAGCCCTAGAGCTCCCTCAGCTAGTCCATGAATGAGGCCAGGAGACCTTTTTTGTAAAAGGTCCCTGGAAAGATCTCACCAGTCTCTTAGAAAAGAGAGGAGAGACTTTGAAGCTGGATGAGAGAGGGCCAGAGAGAGGGAAGCCACAAGCTTAAGTGAACCTTACCTCTTCATTCAATTAAATAAGCAAAGGTTTGAGTTTTCCCAGAAAAAAAAGTATTTAATATTAACTCTTTAAAACCCAGTTCAAGGAATTAATGTTGTAAATGTTTCCATGTTCAGATTTGAACTCTAATGATCTCCCTTGACTTTAAAAGTAAATTCTGATGCGAGGGAGCGATCAAAAGGGAATGCCCTGCCACAGGGTTGGGGTGGGATAGGCGGGTGGGGGTGGTGGGAGGGATTCCGGGAGCATTGGAGGTGGGGAATGGGTACTGGTGGAGGGATGGGTACTCTTATCATTGTATAACTGAAACCCAAGCACAAAAATCTGTAAGTCTACAACTGTACCTCATGGTGTTTCACTAATAAAAACAAATAAATAAATAAAAGTAAATTCTGAAACCTCTATTGCTTTTACTATGGCCAAATTTTCTACTTTGAGTATTGTATCCTCCTCATCAGAATAACAAAGGTGTCTTTTGAATACAGCATTAGGCCAAATCATCTCCCCTCTTACCCCTAGCCCAAGACCTTTGCTTACTGAAGTCTTAATTAACCTCTGAGGACTTTGGAAGGGGAAACTCTCACCCATAGCTCTCAGCCCTTTGGCTCTGTCATACCCATAAACCTTCCTAATAGAAGAAAGAAATACGTTACTTGGCTTTGGCTGGCTTCTTCTCCATTCTTCCTCCTCTCTGTGGCTCCTCTGGGCTGAAACTAGAAAAAGATTGAAGCCGGGCTTTATCTAGATCCTGGGCATAGGCTTTGGGGTTTTAGAATAATCAGTGGGTGAGGCTGTTTGGGGGTGTGGTTGAATCAACACTCATTGGTATGTATGGCTGTTCTCAAGCATTATGTTACTCACTGGTATCAAAGGTGCAAAAGCCAACTGCTCCAGATAAAGTGTGCCCACCTGCCAGGATCTCTCCCCACCCCCCCACCACAGCTCTGTGTGTCCAGCTTTCTTCCACAGCAGGAAAAAGTAAGTGCCATTAAACCTCTTCTGCTGAGAATTGTCTGCTAAGACCATCTCATCATAAGGAAAACACATGAGTAAGATGATGAATAAGTTCTTCATATCATTACAACACACAAGTTCTCAAATGTTTCTAATAAAATGTTCTGTTATATTAGAGGAAAACATTCTGTTCACTGACCAATACGGTAGCCACTCATTCTTGTGACTATTGCCCACTTCAAGTGTGACCAGGCCAAAATTTAAAGAGTCACATGAAAAAAATGGCTCCTACTTTGGACATGGCAGTTTAGAGTTTCAGATTTTTTTTTTGATATCATGGTTTACAAAACTGATTGGTTTCATACATAAAACAGTCCAGTCCACACCCCTACCAGAGTGTTGACTTCCCTTCACTGTCCCACCGTCCCCATCCCCACACCTCTTCCCTGGTGGTAAGTTTCTTAATTATTAGGCCTAGAAAGAGCCCATTAATTAACAGGAACTATGCAATTGTGAGACGCATTTTTAACAAACAAGTTGTATGTGGTCCCCTGTATAGAAAAACCAAGAGTGATCCCTGAGCACAGAACCAGGAGTAAGCTCTGAGTACAGGTGGGTGTGGATGCAAAACAAATAACAAAAAACAGTTTTAATTGCATTTTAAAAAATGGCCGAAGTTAGTAAAAAATCAACAAGGCTTAAAATTATATTTTATTACTTATATACAAAAGCTTGTATATGTACATGCATATTTTTACTTTTGTAAGCAATATACACGTATTTTATAATTATAGATTATATACAATAGATGTGTGCGAGAGTTGATTTTATTCAGTAATCAAGCTTGTTACACAAAACAAAGCCCAGATCCTCTTTATAACTTATGCTCTGATTGTCATTTCCGAGAGCACGACTCATTGTGGAAACACCTATTTGAGAGGAGACCAACCTAAATTGCAGAGCAGATGATCAGATGGAGACATTCTCAGCCAACACCATGCTCTTCTCTCCACCACGAAGCCTGGAGAAAAGAAACTCACAAAAATGATTTGACTGAGTAACTGAAAAACACCTCTCTTTTAGCCACCTTCTTTTTTGTTATTTTTATGTTATTTTTATTTTTATTTCTTTGGGCCTCACCTGGCTGTGCTCCGAACTTCCTCCTGGTTTTGTGCTCAGGGATCACTCCTGAGCACTCCTGGCAGGGCTCTGGGAACCACACAGGATGCTGTGGAGATGGAACCTGGGTTGGCCACATGTAAGGCAAGTGCTCTATTTGCTATATATCCCTCTGAAATCCTTTTCTAGCCTTCTTCTTTTTTTTTTTTTTTGCTTTGCTTTTTGGCTCACACCCAGCGATGCACAGGAGTTACACCTGGTTCATGCACTCAGGAATTACTCCTGGCGGTACTCGGGGGACCATATGGGATGCTGGGAATCGAACTCAGGTCGGCTGCGTGCAAGGCAAACGCCCTACCCACTGTGCTATTGCTCCAGCCCCTTCTAGCCTTCTTTTGGGAACTTCCAGCAATAAAAGAAGCAGATCCACATAATGCCAAAATTAAAATTGCTGATGAATTAATAATTAGACAGCAGTGTTTACAAAGGGGGATGAGTAAAATAGAACTGCCTTTATTTATTTTTCAGTAAAATTAAATAACTTTGCATTATCTTTGAAGCTTTTGTAACTACTTGGGGCCTTTCTGGGTTTACAGCACTTAGCATTTTCCCACAGGTGAGCAATGAGACAGAAGTTTATCTTCCAAACAGACCAGAGGGATGAGCATCTCTCAGAGATAGCAAATAGGACACAGAGAATGTGCTTCCTTCAGTTACAATGGCCAAGGTCAATCCCAAAAAAGATAGGGGTTGTCACCCAGGAACTCTGCCCCATTCTGTCTTGTTCTGGAGACAATAAGCTCTCTTATTTTCACCAACACCCCACTTCCTACCTACCCCACCCCTTAATCAAGCCCTGCAGTCTTCTTTTAGATCACTGGAGCTTGGCAGAAAAAAAAAACCTGTATACATTTGTCCTAAGAATTTAATGTGACTAGACTTAGAGCATCTCCCTCTAGAGTCCCTAAAATATATTTTTAACTCTGACTGCAGCAGCTGCCACCACCCTGAATCGAGATGCTAATATTTGGTAATGACAGAAAGCTTGGTCATTTTGCTTCAGTTCCCCTAGTCTCTGTTTCTCATCCGTAAAATGAGGATTAAAATTAAAAGTCACACTGAGAAATTTAAAGTAAATCTATCAAGCAAATTTTAATACAAATGGTAATTGATTCATATTTTAAATAGTATAGATTTTGTCCAGAGAACACATTCACTAAAAGGATTTCAACTTGCTTTTTTTACTTACCCTCTGGCAAATAGTTCTGCACATTTTACTATGAACCTGATTTAACTTAAAAAAAAAAAGTATAACCCCCAAATGTTTCTCATAAAGCTCTTAGAAAAGTGCCAGTTCTCCCCCCTTCCCTGTCACACACACACACACACACACACACACACACACACTCACAAATGTTCTCCTAAAATAATCAATGTTATAATTTATCATGCTAGTGAACATGTATGTGTCATGTGAAACTATAAGCATTGTGAGCGCAGGAATTTTGCCTGTGTCTCTCAAACACCCTACTTCATGAATATATCCATGAATATAGTTCTCCACAGGTGCTCTGCAGATGCATGTGGTGTTATGGATGGCAGCACTGGCACTGAGCATACCAGGAAATCAAGGCTAAAAATTGGCTCCAGTCCTTGTTTAACTTTGAAAACAAACACTGACAAGTTTCTTGACGTCCCTGGATCTCCATAGCCTTGTTGCTTCATTGTGAGAATCAAGGGACCTTGGTATGTGATGAGCACTCCCCGAAGACTGGCTGGTAAGAGCATGTGAATGCATCATCCAGCTTCCAGATAATCTTCTTGCTAGAAGATACTGCTCAACAAGTATCTAGGGATCTATTTTTAGCAGCTCCCTGCCCACTGCAGATAGGAGCCAGAGGCCAGCCCGCCATAAACGCAGGGTGTGCTGCAGAGACAAACGTCACAGTACACATGCCAGCTGTTTCCTTGGGGAAAATAAATTTGCTCTGTAATTCTCTGGAAGGAATCCAACAACCTTTTTGCAGGCGTGCAAGAGAATGTAAGATCAGCTGCTCACCAGAGATGCAATGTAGTATAGCTAATAGGTCACTCCTGGCTCTGTTCTCAGGGGTTCACTTCTGGCTCTGTGCTCAGGAGTCACTCTTGGCAGGGTTTGGGGGACTATTGTGTGGTGCTGGTGCTCAAAGCTAGATCTGCCATGTATAAGGCAAGTGCCCTACCTGCCATACTGATGCTTTGGCCAGAAGCCCAAGTTTAAAGAACTTGAATTTACTCTGCCTCCTTAGGCAGACTATTTCACGTCTCTAGGCTTCAGATTCTTTTCTTTCAGAAGGTCTACAGGATGAAATCTCCAAGGGTAATTGCCATCCTTCCTGGCATAAGAAAATAAAGTTAACAAGAAGTTTGAATAAACATAGAGCCAGAAAGACCTCGGTTTGAATCCCGAGTCTTAATTTTGATGACTGTTCTTAAAGAGAGAAAGGGATCTCCCAAGTGACTCTCAGGAGGCGAGGGCTCCTCTGGAGATACTCAATACAAGATCTCATGGGTGCAGGGCTGCTCAAGTCTTGTGATGCCAGGGATTATTTTGGGCCACCCTGGTGGTGCTTTGGGGCCTCCAGGAGACAGTGCAGTGCTGCAATTCAATCCTAGATTAGGGACCACAGCATGTAGATTGATTGACATCTATCGAGTGAATTATCTTTTTCTTATGGTTCTATTACGTAGCAATGATCATTTTTATGTAGGAGTATTGCTATTTATTCAGACATTAATTAGGCTGATTTAATTGGGCATGAACTCCACTAGCAATGATCATTTTTATAATAAATGTACATGCTCAAAAAGTTCTAGCTCATGTGAAATCCCAGATCTAATGGTAATCGCACCAATAAAAGCAGTTACATTAATTCAGGTCTTGACCCAGTGTGGCAATAATTTAAAACAATTATTTGGAGCAGGAACTGAGTGTTGAAACTAGGTAAAGGGATATACCTGATAACTTTTAAGAATCTCTATTGAAAACCACAATGCCCAAAAGGAAGAGAGAGAATGGGAGAGAGAGAGAGAGAGAGAGAGAGAGATAGAAAGAAAGAGAGACAAATAAGAAAAGAGCTGCCATAGAGGGAGGTGGGGAGCAGGGGGATGGACAGGAGGGAAACTGGGGACATTGGTGGTAGGAACTGTACCCTGGTGAAGGGATGAGTGTTGGAACATTATATGACTGAGATCCAATTATGAACAACTTTCTAACTGTGGGTCTCACTGTGGTTCAATCAAAAAAAAAAAGAATTGAAAAAATCCAGATTTTGAGCCTGGTGACTATCCTAACATACCCTCTGCTTCTCTCAGTTGGCAAAGTATCCTGACGTTGATAGGACAGTTATCAGTGTCACTGTTTGGTAAAAGAAAAACTATAGTTTAAGAGAAATAACTGGCTTAAGCTACAAAACTAGCTAGAGGTTTGTCTAGGCCATTGACCTTAGTTTCCTAAATTAACCTCTGAAGATGTACAATTCAGCCATTCACAAGTATTTTTTACTTGAAATGTGTCTCACCAGTCTCCTTCCATCTCGGTTCAGACCTTCGCCCCTTCTGTCCTTTAACTGTGCAGCATCCTCCTGACCTATCTTCCTGCCTTCACTCAGCAACACTTTTCTCTCCTTCCTCCAGAAGCAGCCAAAAAGTCTTCCTAAAGTAGAATCTTTTAAACAAAATATGAGATTAATTCCCAAGAATAGCTGAGATCAGCACCAGGAGAACTACTCCATAGCTTAGAGGCCAGCCAGGCATTCTAGGGGGAAAGGACAGCTCAGATAGAGAAGGGAGCACCAAATAAAGGGTGTTTGGAGGATCCTCCCAGGAGGGGAGATGCAGGTTGAAAGTAGACTATGGACTGAATATGTTTGCCACTCAAAGCCTCTTTTGCAGACCACAACACCCAAAAGGAGAGAGAGAACACAAGGGATTGCTCTGCCACAGAGACAGGGGGGATGGGGGGATGGGGGTGGGAGGGATATTATCCATGGTGGTGGAAAATGGGCACTGGTGGAGGGATGGGTATTTGATCATTGTATAATTGAAACCCAAGCACAAAAAATTGTAAATCTACAACTGTACCTCATGGTGTTCCACTAATAATAATAAAAATAAATAAATAAATAAAAAAGAAAAAAAAGTAGAATCTTTTAAAAATAATCTCGATGACTACAGACACCTCACTGCCCACAGAAGCTCTGAATTCTGTCGGAGTGTCCTCAGAGCTTGGGAGGCCCAGCTCGTCCCTCTCCTTGCTTTGATCATGCCCATGCACCTTCCAGACATACTCCCTCTTCCAGCACAGCTTGCACTGTTCTCCATCTTTGCATAAATTCCTGTCTACAGACTAGGTTTCAGCGATTTTGGATTGCATATTTGGTGATTTTCTTGGTCCCAAGCCACTGGAAATACGTAAGATATCCAGTAACTCTTTAAAAAGGTTTAAGTAACAAGTGAATCTAAGAAGTGGTTAATTCCTTAACTGGGAAGTGGGTGGGGGGGCATTCTCTGCAATTAACCACAGACCCACTCTGCCCTACTTACATTCTGCTGTCTTCACTCACTTAGCATGCTTGACTCAGATATTTGAGTTTGCACATTTTTGTTCTCACTACCAAGGAATGCTCTTCTTCATAAACTTCTATTGAAATCACAGTTCTCTCTTAAATAACTCTTCCATGAAGTTAAAATTGATTTTCTGAGATAGAACTAATATCTTTCCCCCATCCTCCTTTAAGTCTCTCCCGTAATTTAGTTGATGCCTCTACCTACAAAGGCACCTAAAGGACTTCCCTAAATTGTAAGTGACTTAAGAGTGCGGTTTAATTATTCTTACTATTTGTGCTCCCAATTTCCTAATGCCCTCTCCCACATTTAATAAATGTTCAAAACAGTCTGTTGATTTTAATTAGTTTTGATTCAATCAACAATTAAGGTTGTCAACAGAAGCCCAATCATCTGTAACCACAACTAGATTTGAACTCTCATTTGTATTCGTGCATGTGCTTGATTCTATTAAAGATCTTACCTAATGACGAAACAAACTCTTCACAAAGTTCTTTTAATTTAGATTTTTAAGCTCTTAAATCGCCCTTCAAAGAGAAGCATAATCAAAAAGTTTACTTCCATCCTGAGATAATATCACTCCCAAGAGCCTCTACCCAGATGAGGATTACAATCACCCTGTAACACATGGTTTAATCACATGTAAAATAATTTAGTCAATTTAGTCAAATGTACTGGAGCGATAGCACAGCAGGTAAGGTATTTGCCTTGCACGTGGCCGACCCAGTCAGCCCAGATTCGATTCCTCCACCCCTCTCGGAGAGCCCGGCAAGCTACCGAGAGTATCAGGCCCGCGCGGCAAAGCCTGGAAGCTACCCATGACGTATTCAATATGTCAAACACAGTAACAACAAGTCTCACAATGGAGACTTACTGGGCCCACTTGAGCAAATCGATGAGCAATAGGAGGACAGTGCTACAGTTAAATGTAAGATAAATACATTTTAACGAATTATTTCCCCAAATGTTATGAATCTAACTTCTCTCATGACATTACCCTTAAATTTAGCATGCCTTTTCAAGAATTTAAAGGTTTATCAGGAACTGCATTTGGTTCAAAGCCAAAGAGAAATATTTGGTTCTAAAAATTTTTTTTCTAACTTCCAGGTGGTTCCTGACCTAATAGACACACAAATTCTTTAGGTACCATTTCTGAAATGCAACACATACATAGGGCAGATCCCTATGAGCATCTGCTATGCCTGCAGTGTAAGGCGCAAAATGCTCCTAGGTGTATAATGTTCTTACATGTACTGTTAGATGTTCAGACTATGTAGTGGGTCTTTGGGATCTGTTTTCCTGCTCATATTTTGAGCTTCTTTCCTATGCTTTAAATGTCAATGAGAAATAGGGGTTTCTGATCCTGAAAACACTTAATCTTACAAGCTCTTGGATTTTCAGTATGGGATTAGGTCTCAGAGACCATTTCTCACCACAGTTTGATGCAAGACTCTCTACTTTTGGTGGTAACTACATGTGCAGTGTAAAAATACAAATAAATAAAAATAAAACTCGTAAGAACAAAATAATAATTAAAGAGAAAAAAGAGGGTTGGCAGGATAGATTCTCAGCTGAAGGAGTCGATTGTACAGTGGAGGAGGAAAATTACACTTTGGTAGAGAAAATTATGCAGAAAATACAAATATTGAACACCTGAAACGTCTATAATGTTCTAAATCACTGTTACTTCAATTAAAATGTTGTGTTTTTGATGTTGGTACGGTTTGTTTTGGGTTGGGTTAGAAGGCAAAGAAGACTTCCCCTCCAGACCATCCCAAGTTTAGTATTTATTCATTCTATGTCCAATATTCCCAGTGTCTGAGAGCTCATATTTCAAGGTTCCTTGTTTTATGTTGAAGCGGTCATTATTAGTCAAAGAACAAGCTGGCTCTAAAAAGCAGTTAAGCAACTTTATATTTTAGAGACAGCTCCTCTTTTCTGGTCTTGGGGTGTTCAAGTAATAAGTCTGCAGAATTTGATTCTTATAAGTAGTTGCTTTCCCAGGTTCCATTCTCTTACATTATATAGAAAGTGACTTCAGGAATAGAAGTTCATGGGTGTGCAGTGTAGACAGGATTTGCTGTGAAGTAATTATGTCACCAATACCATATTTTTTTTTCAATTTTTTTTCCCTTTATTTTATTTTATTTTTTTTAAAGTTGTAGATTTACAATTTTTTGTGCTTGGGTTTCAATTATACAATGATCAGATACCCATCCCTCCACCAGTGCCCATTTTCCACCACCGTGGATAATATCCCTCCCACCCCCATCCCCCCATCCCCCCTGTCTCTGTGGCAGGGCAATCCCCTGTGTTCTCTCTCTCCTTTTGGGTGTTGTGGTCTGCAAAAGAGGCATTGAGTGGCAAACATGTTCAGTCCATAGTCTACTTTCGACATGCATCTCCCCTCCTGGGAGGATCCTCCAAACATCCTTTATTTGGTGCTCCCTTCTCTATCTGAACTGCCCTTTCCTCTAGGATACCCGGCTGGCCTCTAAGTTATGGAGTAATCCTCCTGGTGCTGATCTCAGCTATTCTTGGGTATTAATCTCATACTTTGTTACTTTATATCCCCCAGATGAATGCAATCTTTCTATGTCTATCCCTCTCTTTCTGACTCATTTCGCTTAGCATGATACTTTCCATATTGTACCACTTGTATGTAAATTTCATGACTTCATCTTTTCTAAGAGCTACATAGTACTCCATTGTGTAGATGTACCAAAGTTTCTTTAACCAGTCATCTGTTCTTGGGCATTCAGGTTTCTTCCAGTTTCTGGCTATTGTAAAGAGTGCTGCAATGAACAAACAAGTGCAGATGTCACTTCGACTATACATTTTTGCCTCTCTGGGATATATTCCCAGGAGTGGTATTGCTGGGTCAAATGGGAGCTCAATTTCTAATTTTTTGAGAATCGTCCATACTGTTTTCCAGAAGGGCTGAACCAGTGGACATTCCCACCAACAGTGAAGGAGTGTCCCTTTCTCGCCACATCCACGCCAGCATCGGTTGCTTTTGTTCTTTTGAATGTGGGCCAGTCTCTGAGGTGTGAGATGGTATCTCATTGTGGTTTTGATCTGCATCTCCCTGATGATTAATGATGTAGAGCATTTTCTCATGTGCTTTTTTGCCATTCGGATTTCTTCTTTGAGAAAGTTTCTGTTCATTTCATTGCCCCATTTTTGGATGGGGTTGGATGTTTTCTTCTTGTGGAGTTTAACCAGTATTTTGTATATCCTGGATATCAACCCCTTGTCAGATGTGTATTCGGTGAATATCCTTTCCCATTCTGTAGACTGTCTTTGTACTTTGGTCACTGTTTCTTTGGAGGTGCAGAAGCTTCTTAGTTTAAGATAGTCCCATTTATCTATCTCTGTTTTCACTTGCTCGGCCAGTGGCGTGGCATCTTTGAAGATACCATTAGCTTCAATGTCATGGAGGGTTTTGCCAACTTTATCTTCAATGTACCTTACAATACCATATTTTCTAACCTTGCCTTGAGGAATCTTCTGTGGCACGTCTGCTTAGCCCCCCTCTCCCCACCACACACACACTTTAACTAAGGAATATTCGTATTCCTAAATAACCATTCTGATGAAAAACCCATCATTTCAAGCCTTAGGGCAACATTTTTATACATTTTCTAGAGAAGGCCACTGCTTTGGAATGTAGGAAGCATTTGAGTGTCAGAGTGCTTAGGTTGGAGAAAAGAAACGATAATTGACTCTCAAATCTCTTATCATGGTGAAATGAGATTCTTGCATAGCTAAGTATCTTTTCCCAGTAGAGTTTAGTGTGCCTGCCTTGCCTCTCTCTGTGCTATAATTTGTCATTCCAGAGACACTCACTGATTAGTACAGTGTTACCAAAAGCAGCAAATAACTCCTAGGAGGAATTTTGCAAAATGAAACAATCCATTATTTTTTTTTTACTTTTTAAATCATAGTGTAATTTAGGCAACATGGCTATTATAATGTTCGTTTTTGAAGTCTTAATTAACAGGTACATGCTCACTATTTCCAAGGTACAGGAGACCCTACACTGGGATGTGACACTGTCCCCATGCCACCCCTAGTCTGTCTCTTTCTTCCAACCTATCCCACTGCTTGGAAATCTCAGTTTTGCAGTTACAGGTAGGGTGTTTTAATTAAATGAAAAAATAATATAGAAGCTAACTTAGCACAGTAAACAATAACACAGAAGGCTCAACTAGCAACAAACAGCTGAGTATACCCTCAGACAAGAACTTAGTGACTTTATGGTAAGATAAAACAATTTTCATAAATTTTCTTTTACTCAAGTTTTTTTTTAAATAATTCCATTAGCTATTTAGTTGTAACAAGCAATATAAAATTGTGAGTTTCAAGGAAGTGTGAAACGTGGGATGTGAGTGTTGGGTGGCCAAGAATCACTCCCCAAGCCTATTGACAGCAACGGATGGACAAAAAGCAGGGGGAAGGGAAAAACAAGGCCCTAGGCTGGTTGGTAGACAGTTTATTTCTCTCTCCACCCCTTGGAGGAGGGCGGGTTGTGTTTCCCTCCCTGACCCAAGCAGAATCTCGGTAGTTGAAGACCTCTGGAACCAGCCACAGCTGTGCTTAAGACCACTCTCCACATGTTCAGACTAGGCTCACGCATGAATGGCAGAGGAACCCAGATGTGTGGGACCCGGGGCTGAGATCTCCAAGCCTGCTCAGATCAGGACTGGACCTCCTCCACCCAGATCCCCCATGTTCCAGTAGTTAGGCATTACACCTACCAACTGCTCCTGGCACCATGTTATCCCATCAACAGCCAAGACCCAGGGACTATAAAACCCAGCTCCTGGAAGCACGTGACCACATTTGCGGCCGTGCGACCTCTTATTGTCTAGTTCTCACTCTTGGAGAACTTGACAGGCTACCAAGTGTATCCTGCTCTCACGGCAGAGTCTGGAAAACTCCCAGTGGCATATTCGATATGCCAAAACCCAGTAACAATGATGGGTCTCATTCCCCTGACCCTGAAGGAGCCTCCAATGTGGCACTTGCTAAAATCTCAGGGCTAGGACAAATGGAGGTGTTACTGGTGCCTGCTAGAGGAAATCAATGAACAACAAGATGACAGTGATACAGTGATACCCCAATGTAGTTAGATTTCTCCCCTGTCAGCATAGTAATTTCTCCTCCTTTTTCTCCAGTGTAGTTCAACCTTTTCCCTTGCAGCATAATAATTTCTCTTCTTTTCCTCATCATCATCATAGTCGTAGTCCTAGTGGTAGTTGTAGTCATAGTCCCCTCTCTCCCCTTAGTTATATAGAAATATAGTTATATAGAAATCATGAAGGGTGGGGGTACTCATAGGTGGGGTTGAACATTGTCATAACAACAAACAGATGTAAAACCACTCCTTCAGGGGAAGTTCTAGGAGATTAACTCAAGGACAAGATCTCATCTGAGGGTTCAGCACACTAGATTACTAGGAGATCCGCTCAAGGGTGGGATTCCATCTAAGGTGTGCTGCATTTTCTTTTCCTCACTATTTAAACAATCATAGTAAGTTTACTTCTTACAATATTCTAGTCATTTTGTATGGACACAGTATGAGATATATTCAGTTTAAAGGATGGCTCTTCCTGGGGACATCTTGCTATATATCCCTGACTAGAGTCCTCAGGCCAGGTTAGTCTTTCCTAATCCCAGTAGTGTTCTTATTGAGTCACTTATTTTTTGGGTCATGACAGAGTTTGTTCCATGACAATGCTCTTATTATACCTCTTATGGCACTTAGCTTGTTCTTTTCTGATGCCAGAGTAGCTTACAGCTTGCCGTGGGTTCATCCTTGTACCTTGCTGGTACCCTCCTTTTGGGAGTGTTAAGAAGTAAAGGCAACTGAGGCTTAAGTCAAGTAAATATGATGGATGCTCAGGAGTAAATATTATTTGGAGTCAATTAATATCCATGTTACAAAAGCATAGCATCAACTAGCTGTGTCTATTAAAAATAGGACATTGCTAAACCATGCAAGTGACATAAAGGAAAAAGAAAAGCAATACAGGATTACTAGTGCCTGATGGAATTAGGTGTGTCTCAGGAGCACTCTTCTGGGAGTAATTTAATAAGCCTAAGCTTCCTGTGAGAGAAAC
This sequence comes from Sorex fumeus, assembly GCF_029834395.1. NCBI lineage: Eukaryota > Metazoa > Chordata > Mammalia > Eulipotyphla > Soricidae > Sorex > Sorex fumeus. Next base: position 57,170,826 of record NW_026606059.1, read on the forward strand.
AAGGAAAACCCCATGTTATCCAACATAAAATAAATGATTTTGTGCATGCAAAGAAGCAGACTTGGAGGGGCTGAGGGGTGCAGATAGCTAAGGAAGGAATATCCAGAAGAAAGCTTCAGAATGAGTAAAAATTGGTAATTACCCAGCATTTCATCTTATGCAGGTTTTTTTTAACTTCATGCCTACCAGACATCTACTAAGACATCACTGTATCACTGTTATCCCATTATTCATCGATGTGCCCTAGTGGGCACCAGTAACATTTGCATTTGTCCTAGCCCTGAGATTTCAGCAGCCTCTTTTTACTCATCCTTCCCAATGGTGCCGCATTGGAGGCTCTTTCAGGGTCAGGGGAATGAGACACATCACACAGTTTGCCGGGTTCTCTGAGAAGGAGACCTAGAATATAAGAGGTCGCATGACTGCATATGCGGCCGTGTGCTTCCAGGAGCTTTGTTTTATAGTCTCTAGATCTTGGCCATTGATGGGATTTCATGGCGCCAGAGGCAGTTTGTGGGTGTAACTGCCTAGCTACTTGGAAATGGGGGATCTGGGTAGAGGAGTCCCAGTCCCATTCCAAAAAAGCTTTGAGATCTCAGCCCTGGAACCCACTCATCTGGGTTCCTCTGCTGGTTCCTTCATGCATGAGGCTCGTCCAAGCATGTGGAGAGTGGCCTTGAGCATGACATATGCTCCCATGGCTGGGTATGGGAGGTCTGTGGCTGCCGGGGCTCTGCTCAGAGGAGTGGGGGCGGGGAGGGAAACTCAACCCGCTCCTCGTCCAAGGGGCCCTGGTAAAGACAGCCTGGTGCGTGGGCAAGAGACTCTAAGACATTAAAGTAAAACTCCGGGTGTGGGAGTGGAATAGGGAGTTTGATCATATTTGGTATTACCTATTCCTTTATTTTTTTCTCTACAGATGAGTGAGATCATCTACTATTTGTTCTCCTTCTGATTTATTTCACGTATCAAGATACCCTCCAGTTTCATCAAAATTGTGCAAACTGCAACATTTCATATCTTTTTATAGCTGCACCATATTTCATTGGGTGTATTACCACAACTTCTCCATTTGTTCTCGACTCTTTGGGTTGTTTCCCCATCTTGGCTATTACACTTATAACTCTGTGATTAATAGAATGCACATCCATCTTTTCAAATTAATCTTTTTTCATCTTTATTATAGATGTCAGAAAATGGAATCAGTCTTCTGGAAGTTCTATTATTAGTTTTTAAAATCTCCATACTATTTTCCACGGAGGTGGAATACAATGACATTCCCACCAATGATGAAAAAAGGGTTCCTTTTCAAAGTGAAACAATCCTTAATTCCCTTAAGTGTGTGAATATCTCTATACAAACTTAAAATGATTGACATTTTGTTGATTTTTTCTATTAGTAACCAAATAAACATCGCATACTAAAATCACTAGCAATTCCACTTTATATAATATTTATGCTCTATACATACCTTTAGACAAATTCAAATAAAACTTTCATCTATTTAAATAATTTTTGACTTAAAATTTGGGTAGCCTATTCTATTTGCATTCTTCATTTTGACTTGGATAGTTTCCAATATTTATAATAAAGATCACATTAAGACATATTTTATTTTTATTTATTTTTCATAATAGTTTTAATAACAGATATTCAAATTGATATATTTCTACTATAATTAAGAATGTTTGGATACTTTAGATTAGGCATCCACAAACTCAGCTCACCACCTGATTTTGTAAATAAAGTTTCACTGGAACGGCACCAGCATCTTTGTTTAGGTTTTTGTCTCTGCCTCATTTGCTGCTCCACTGGTGGTGCTGACTAGCTGGAACTATGACAAATGAATGCCCCATAAAGTGCAAAATTGCTGAAGATTTGCTAACTCCTGCTTACTGTCAAAAGGAACACAACTTATGTGAAAAACTCTGTCACAATTATGTTTAGTTGTTTAGTAATTTAGCAGACATAAAGTAGGGAAAACCCAGTAAGTAGCTTAGTATATAGTCACAAATGATATACCAAACATGACTGACACCTCCACAGAAGATCTGGACATGCAAACTCATCATTAAATTCAGCTTCCCTTGCTACTATGCCATCTTTAAATCCACAAAAGCAATTGCCTCACCCATATATTTCGTTGTCATGATAAAAACACATGTATCAAGGCAAGAAGCTATGTTTTCAATCTTTAGACATGTGAGCTGCAGGTTCCAATTGTCCACAGACATCAGACTCCACATACATTACTGGTGGTGTAGCACTTTCTATGTTTCACTCACTTCATTGATAGACTTATGAGATAGACAGGAGTGGTCCAGGGAAAAGTCTTAGTATGGAATGAAGAAGAGGCTAAGGGGAATTTATAACAGAAAGTGCTGGAATTGAACTCCTACTTTTGAAAGGAACATTTTGATTGGTTTCTAGCTCAGTTAAGGGCAGAACAAGTCTGGATGGGAGGTTACTACATTGCTTTAGAAAAAAGATAAACGACACTTGCACCCTATAGCAGAATATCCTGACCCCACACCAGGCTGTCTTCACGGGGGCACCTCTGAAGGGGCGAGTTGAGTTTCCCTCCCCACCCCAAGCCAAACCCCAGCAGCCAAAAACCTCCAGAACCCAACCACCCCCATGCTCAAGGCCACTCCCCACACGCTCGGACGAGCTTAACCCAAGAGGGGACAAGCTTCATCCAAGACAGGATGAACGTCACTCCAGAGAAGACAGGCAGGGAAACCCAGGTACATGGGAACCGGTGACTGACAGTTCCAGGCCCACTTGGATCAGGACTGTGTCTCCTCCCCCCACGTCCCCAGTTCTTCAGTTGCTTGGCAGTCACACCCACAAACTGCCCCCAGCGCATCATGTAATCTCATCAACCACCAAGACCCAGAGACTATAAACTAAAGCTCCCAGAAAAGAACGCCACAGAATTTCCTGGAGAGCAAGGCCACATTTGCAGCCCACAATCTCTTACACTCTACCTCACTTACTTATCAAAAGTATCACACAATTGTTTGGTTTCTAACATACTTGCTTGTACTCTTCTTATATTCGGGCTTAAAAGGCTCCAGAATGAAATACAACAACCTTCACACATTTCCCTTTTATTGTGGTGGAAAGGTGCTCAGTAGTGGGATTGGTGTTTGAATATTATCTGTAACGAACTATTGTGAATTAATTTTATGAAAATAAAATATATATGAAAAGAAAAAAGTGATCCTTGCTCTAGAATTCTCAGTTGGGTCATGGAGGCTTTCTTTGATACCACATCAGCTTACTTCTACCTTTGCTCAAACCTGCGTGGGGTCAGGACATTCTGTCAAGGATCACTTTTAAAAAAAATCATTTTCCTGAGTTAGGTGAGAGGTCTGGGCCTCTACCTTTGTGAAAATGAACTCCTGAATGTAGACTGCCTTGGGCACGTAAAACCTTTCTTAGGTCAGTGAGACATTGCCCCTAGATGACTGAGAACTAAAGACCATTCCTTATCAGGACTTCTAACAGTTCAGACCATGTTCAGCTGTCCACAGCAGCTGAAATATACTTTCTTACAAACAAGAACAAGAACAAACAAGAACATTGTCTAACATCTCCATAATCGAATGTGAGTCAACATTTCCATAATAGGAGTGGGTCAATAATCTGATACTATTTATATTTGGTGAGTTCCTACAATGCTCCCTCTCAGCAAGAAGACTCATCCCAAATCATGTTGCGGTTAGTTGTCTTTAGCTTAGTTCTATCTAGAACAGTTTAGTTTTTTGTTTGTTTCTTTGCTTGTTTGTTTTTCCCTTGGCATTCATGACCTTTTGCTTGTGAGAACTATAGATCAGTTGTTATTTTAGCACGTACTTCAGAGGTATTGTCTCTTTCCTTTAGATTCTGATGCATCTTTGGCAGAATGTTACATAAGTGAAATAACTTTTTTCCTTTTCAGGCTCTTAATTGGGCTATTATTTCAATTTCATTGGTGATGTTAGCATAGGCTGCATTTTTCCTGCTCTGTAATCATCTCTTGTGTTTATCCTTGAGATGAACTGTTTTCTGCAAGTTTTTTATAGTAACGTTTAAGAATTTTTTTGTAGTGATGAGTGAGTACATAACTGGATTTGTAAAGGTTTGGTAATTGATTTATGCTAAAACTCTTTCAAATTTAAACATAGGATTTACTCACCAGACACTGTTTTATTATAGGTTAGCTATTTAATATAAGTCAGCTATTTATTTCTTATTGATTAGGACAATACATTTAGGGGATTTAAGTAGAAAACTTTTAACTTCTAAGGAAAAGTCTTGTTCTCTTTCATTTTCCTTTAATTTATATCTGTAGGGGGCTGGAGAGATAGCACAGTGGGTAAGGAGTTTGCAAAGCCTGGCAAGCTACCCGTGACATATTCGATATGCCAAACTCAGTAACAAGTCTCACAATGGAGGTGTTACTAGGCCTGCTACAGCAAATCAATGAACAATGGGAGGACAGTGCTACAGTGCACCCTATAGCAGCAAAGAAGTGGGTAGTAAGGGGTTATAAACCTATCATGATGGAAGAAACTTTGAGATCTGTTGATGGGTCATTAGTAAGATGTGTAAGAAAGAGAATTGAGAATTTTCAGGTAGAGTTTTTGTCTAATTAACGGAGCAAATAGAGAGGTCAGACTTCACAATGGTGAACACCTTGGTGCAATCCGGTTCAGAGCCTGGTTGGTTCAGGCTCTGAACCAGATGGAATGAAAGAAATTAACTTTCAGAACCCCATTAGACAGTTCGGTTATGCTGTTAGTCAGATAGAGGAGCTTGAAGCTTAGGGAGAGGCTGAGACTGAAGACATAAACTTAGGGTTTCTCAGCACCACATGGACTGCAGTGAAGACCATTGTTTTCTGTTTTGATGGAGTTTTTGTTTTGTTTTGCACCACACCAGATGGTGCTCAGGGATTACTCCTGGCTCTTCGCTCAGAAATCATTCCTAGTGGGCTCAGGGGGACCTTATGGGATTCCAGAGATTGAACCTGGGTCAGCCACATGCAAAGTAAACACCCTAGGCCATTGTTTTCTAGCTAGAATATATTCTAGTTTTAGATGAAACCATGAACATGGTTCACATGTCTTTAAGAAAGAAAACAAATATATTAGGGCAATACTCAAAAGCAAAATTGATGGTGACTATGGGGAAGATACGAAGATGAAAGAAGAAAAACAGAACTATTTTTAATAAAACTCGTGACTTTTGGGGCAAAAAGAAAACTTACTAATCAGTGCCAAGACATTCTCTTCCAAAAATCTTGCCAGATTCAAAATATGAAGGCAGATTTCATGCAAAGAAGTCAAATCAGAACAGTTTCAGATTTCTCCTGAATAATAAAACATGTAAACACCATACGGAAAAAAATAATTCCACACAGTTTGCCCGATTTTGTTGTGCTGTAGAGCAGATGCAAGGGAAAAAATCAGGTTTTCCCAGAAGTACAAAACAGCAGAAAAGGCAACAGCTAGTGCCTTTCCTCCAAAGAGTAAATCTGACTTGGAATGAATAACACAGAAAGGGGAGGGTGCGTTTAGAACTGAAATCTGGAAGCCTTTGGAGTGAGCATGTACCCTCTGCCACCCACAGCTCTCTTGCAGAAACTGGTTGGCATGGATCATTTGCCACTTCCCAGGCTGGGTCTGCCCTCTCCTTCTTAGTACAACAGTTGCTTTCCCTAATGCGGTGGCCTCCCAGCCAGATTCTCCTTTTATTTGACTCTAGAGCCCTGCACCTTGAACTGCCTTCCTAGGCACAACAGAACCATGCACACTTGCAAGCCTGCCCTTGCTATTAAGTCAGCCAATCAGAGCCTGCCTGTTCTCCATCCTGCTTGTCCTAATCTTCATATTTCTACTTCTATTTCCCATCTTAGAGCATCCAGAACCTTCTTCATAAATTTGACTCTGCATATCTTTCCGCAGTAAGCTGAGTAACAGACAAGACCAATGTTAATAAATCCTATGAGTTTCTTGGGTTGATTTCATGAACAGGAGAAAGAACTTCACGAGACTCTATATCACTTGTCCCCTTCCATCTCTGCTCAGACCCTCATCTGCCCACTTCATTCCACTGAAACACTACATTCCTTCCTTTAGTCATCTGCATTAATTTATCACCCTCTATTCTGTGATGCGTTTAGTTCATCTGTTTGCTTATTATTTGCTTATTGCTTATTTCTTTAGTAAGAGGCAATCTAGTGCACAAAGAAGCTTCCAGACTTCAGATTCTGAACAAACCAGGCTCTGTTGCTTACTAGCTGCGTGATCTTTTTTTTTTTCCTTTTTTGGGTCACACCTGGTGATGCACAAGGGTTACTCCTGGCTTTACACTCAGGAATTACTCTTGGCACCCTGCTCAGGGGACCATATGGGATGCTGGGAATCAAACCTGGGTCGGCTGTGTGCAAGGCAAACGACCCACCCTCTGTTCTATCGCTCCAGCCCCTAGCTGTGTGATCTTAAGCAAGTTACTAAAACTTTCTGAGTCTCAGCTCTCTTATCTACAAATAAAATAGATAGTCCCTCCTTCAATGGATTGTCCTGAAAATTCAATGAGACATGAATAAAAAAGACCAAAAAAAAAAAAGGGAATTGACATGACCTAATTCTAAAACCCCATTCAAGTTTCTTTCTCCAACAGTGCATCACCTCAATATAGCTCCTTAATCATTCCATGCCTCCTTATCTGTAAATTTGTAAGAGTAACAGTACCTTCCTCAGAGGTGTGAGGACAAATGAGTTCATGTGTAGAGTAATTATAGCAGTGTCTGCGGCTCGATCCAACTATATAAATGCTGCCTACTATAAGAGGAATAATAGACTAGCAGTGGTATCTGTCATGAAGCCCTCAGTCCAGGTGTCAATGTTTCTGAAACAGTCAGATGAAAGAGAACCTAACATGTTAGTAGTGAAAGTTCTGGCAAGGGAGAATGACCAGCACCATCCTGGAAGACAGAAGCAAGGAGGTCAGTAGACGGTGTCCTCATGTGAGTAGGGCAAGTAGAAGATGTATCCATGCCCCTGGCTGGTTATCATGAAGTGTGCAACCTGAAATGGCCAATATTTATTCTCACTGTTCTGGAAGCTAGACTCCTGAAATCAGGATGCCAGCAGGATCGTCTTCCTTCTGAAGTCTTTCAAGAAGAATCCTTCGATCTTTCCTCTGAGCTTGAGGTGGTTCTGGTAACCCTGGATGTTTGTTCTTTGGTTTCTAGAAAAATCACTCTAATTACAGCCTCCGTTTTAGCACAACCTTCTTCTTGGGGCTTTTCTGTTCTTTTGTGTCTCACATCTAAAGATTCTCACTGAATTAGAAATTAATTCAATATGACTGTGTCTTAGCTCCTCTTCGATGTCCATAGTCCCTCTTGTCACTGGCCAGGATCCCCAGGAGCTCACAGAGTGGGGATAAAGACTCACTATCAAGGGGTTGGAGAAAGAGAATAGCAGGAAAGTCCTTTTCCTGCATATGGCCACTGTCAGATCAATCCCTGACATGTCAGATTCTATGTTCCCTGGCACTGCCAGGATTCACTTTTGAATATAGAGTCAAGAAGAGCTCCTGAGAACTGCCAGGTATGACCAAAATACTCCCTCCCCGCAACTACCTTCCCCCTCCAAAAAAAAACACCTGTCAAAGTTGCCCATCCTGGCATAGAATGTTGGCATTAAAACCCCTTTCTCTGCCTTAAATGACTCTCAGGGTGGCTGGAATTTGGCCTCAAAATTTGCTCTCTCTCCTTCTCCAACCTGCAAAGTGTGTGTTCTCTGGATCAAAGACCCACTGTTTAGAAAGGGGGAAATCTCTCAGTTTCACTTTTGGAAATCAGAACTTATTTTTTACTGAAAAAAATATATAAACTGTGCTGAGTCAGCAAGGCAAGTCAAGCATGAATATCTGAAACCTCAGAATAGAGAAAGCATGTTCCGCATTTTGGTCCCAAGTGAATCAGGCTCATTCTGCATTTCTGTTTCTAATCTGCAGCTCCCCAGGCTCCCAACTTCCCTGCACAGGGATTCAGAAAAAAAATCAGAAGCTCAGATATACACTCATATAGATATAGTTAAATACAGATAGATATAATCTCATAGAGATGCTCAACAGTGTTTTATTTTCTTTCTTCTATTCACTTTTTTGTTTTTAATTTCAGTATATTTTATTTAAAAATTAATATCCCGGCGCTGGAGTGATAGTACAGCAGGTAGGGCATTTGCCTTGCAGGTGACCAACCCAGATTTGACACCCAGCATCCTATATGGTCCCCCGAGCACCACCAGGAGTAATTCTTGAGTGCAGAGCCAGGAGTAACCCCTGAGCATTGCTCAAAAAATTAATGAGCTCCCCAAAAAGATTAATATCCCAATTAGGAAAAATGTGATTTTGTCATGGTGCTTTCCTTGCATGGTTCAATCCCTGGCACTGCATATGATCCTCTGAGTAAGAGTGATCCCTGAACACTGAACCAAGAGTAATCCCTGAGCATGTCGGATATGCCCCCTCTCCAAAAAAGAAGATGTGATTTGAATTTCTTAAAGCTAGACTTTAATAAAATATTTTTTATAAAAAGTCTCTGGGGCCAGAAAGACAGCATAGTGGGAAAGATGATTATTTTGCATGTAGGCAACCAAAGTTTAATCTTTGGCACCCCATTTGTTTCCCCAAGTGCAGAGCCAGGAGTAAGCCCTGAACATTGCCAGGTATGGCCCCAAAACAAAAAAACAAAAGCCTTTCTTCTGCATTTCAAAAGGAAAAGTGGCTAAAATACAGAGAGAGCCCACAGAATGGCAAAGAATATTTACCCAATACCAATCTGATAAGGGATTAATACCCAGGATATACAAGACACTAGTAGAATTGTACAAGAAAAAAACCTCCAACCCCATCCAAAAATGGGGAGAAGAAATGAACAGAAGCTTTCTCAAAAAAGAAATTCAAATGGCCAGAAGGCACATGAAAAAATGTTCCACATTGCTAATCATCAGGGAGATGAAAATAAAAACAAACAATGAGATATCATCTCACACCACAGAGACTGGCACATATTCAAAAGAACAAAAGCAACCAGTGCTGGTGTGGATGTGGGGAAAAAGGGATGCTCTTTCACTGTTGGTGGGAATGCCAATTGGTCCAGCCTTTCTGGAAAACAATATGGACATTCTTTCAAAAACTAGAAATTGAGCTTCCATATGACCCAGCAATATCACTTCTTGGAATATATCTCGGGGTCGCAAAAAAGAACAGTAAAAATGACATCTGTACCTATATATTCATCGCAGCACTGTACACAATAGCCAAAATCTGGAAACATCCTAAGTGTCCGAGAACAGACAACTGGTTAAAGAAACTTTGGTACCTCTACACAGTGGAATACTATGCAGCTGTTAGGAGAGATGAAGTCATGAAATTTGCATGTAAGTGGATAGACATGGAGAGTAAAAGTAAAGTAAAAGTAAAGACCCTCCCGTTGATCGTCGATTTGCTTGAGCGGGCCCAGTAACGTCTCCATTGGAGACTTTGTTGTTACTGTGTTTGGCATATCGAATACTCTTGGTAGCTTGCCAGGCTCTCCGAGAGGGGCGGAGGAATCGAACTCGGGTCGGCCATGTTGGCCGCTTGTAAGGCGAACGCCCTACCGCTGTGCTATCGTTTCAGCCCAGACATGGAGAGTATCATGCTAAATTAAATGAGTCAGAAAGAGAGAGACATATATAGAAGGACTGCATTCATTTGTGAAGTATAAAATAATATAGCATGAGACTGACACCCAAGGACAGTAGACACAAGGGCCAGGAAGTTTGATCTATAGCTGGAGGTCTGCTTCATGAGGGAGGGGAGAAGGCACCTGGAAAAGAGAAAGGATCATTAAGACAATGATGGTTGGAGGGATCAGTCAAAACAGGAGATTTGTGCTGAAAGTAGATAAAGGACCAAACATGATAACCTCTCAGGATCTTTATTGCAAACCATAACACCCAAAGTAGAGAGAGAGTATGGGGGAAATTGTCTGCCAGGGAGGCAGTGGGAGGGTGGGGAAGGGGGGATATATTGAAGATATTGGTGGTGAGGAATGAGCACTGGTGGCGGGATGGGTGTTTGATCAGTGTGCGATTGTAACTCAAACATGAAAGCTTGTAACTGTATCTCATGATGATTCAATAGAAAGAAAGAAAGAAAGAAAGAAAGAAAGAAAGAAAGAAAGAAAGAAAGAAAGAAGGAAGGAAGGAAAGAAAAAAAGAGCCTTCATTTTCCCTCACCAGTTGTCAAGTGGCCCTGTTTAAGCTATTACCATCCTACATTCTCCAATTTCTGCAATAACTTTAGTTTCCCAAGGCTCCTGTTAAAACAAGGGAGCTCAATTTCTCAAGACAACAAATTTTGTCCCAGGTCTTGGGACCACAGGAGACTGAAGATTAGCAATCTATACCTAGGCAAATGATCAAATAAATAACCTAAAATGGCTTAAATAAACAATGATTCTCCATCAACCTAACAGGGAATGCATAATGGTCTTATTGCCACACAAAAGATCCTAAATTAACCAGATATCTCCAGGGAAGCAAATGGGAATCCTCTGAGTCTTAGCTTGATGAGATAAAGACTCAGGTTTCCTACAAACCCCACACAATGTGCTGCTTTCTCATAAATATTTTTTCTTTCCAATTTTTATTTAGGCATCATGATTTACAGTACTATTCATACTAGAGCTTTAGGTATACAGTATTCCAAGTCCACACCTACCTACCTCCAGTACCAGTATCCCTCCCCAATGTCTCAAGCTTAAGTTAGTATTTAACTTAATAATTTCTTTTTCATTTGGTTGTTGTGTCATACCCTGTGGTGTTCAGGGCTTACTGCTGGCTCTGTGCTCAGGGATCACTCCTGGGAGCTTCCAAGGAACATGGGATGCCAGGGATCAAATCTGGCTCAGCCAGTGACCTACCTGTTATACTATCTCTCTGACCCCAGGAGTATCTTTCTCTGTTCTAGTTTTTAACAAAAGTTTTTCATTTCTGAGTCTGAACACATCTGTTACTCAGTTTTTTTAATTCCTGAAAATACTGAAGAAACTGGGAATCTTTGACCAACATATCAAAAGTAAATTGTAGAAGATTGACATTAACATTGTCCTCCCGTTTTTCATGAATTTGCTCAAGCGGGCCCAGTAACATCCCTTTTTTTTTTGAGACTTGTTGTTACTGTGTTTGGCATATTGAATATTGCCAGGCTTTGCAGCGCGGGCGAGATACTCTCGGTAGCTTGCCGGGCTCTCTGAGAGGGGCGGAGGAATCTAACAGGGGTCTGCCTGGCCTGGCTGTGCACAAGGCAAACACCCTACTGCTGTGCTATCGCTCCAGCCCACAAATTGTAGAAGATAACACTCAAAAATGACTCCCCAGGTGTGCATTCGCATTCCATTTCAATGACTAGTCTGGAAACTTTAAAACATGATTCTTTATAAGACATCATTCCCAGAGAGAAAAATGTTAAAGTCAAGTTGAAGATGAATGCATTTATTCCCAAATTGCTTCCAGGCAAAGAGTGAGACCTTCGGGGAATATTTTAATTGCTTGATTAATTGTCTGTTAAGTGTGTGAGGCAAAATCCACAGATTATCTTGATTAATTAACCACTGAATTTATCAGGCAAGTAATCCAGGATCCTTATTTTACTACCAAGAATAAATCAATCAAACAAGGAAACAGATATTTGCCATTTTGTCTCCTTTTTCTGGAGACCACCCAGCAGGCTTTTGGATTTCTCAACTGTGGTTGAGTTGGGAATTTGTGACCTAATCCCCGAGCAGTAGGTTAGGGATTGAAATGATGGAAGCCACTTTCAAAAGGTCTGAGTCAACCCTGCCCACCAGGCCTGTTTCCCTGATTTGCCTTTCCTGTCTGAACTTTCATGGAATTTAGGTGGTAGAATCTATTTCAGTGGGAATTGCAGCAAAAAGTTCTCTGCTCTGTAGAACCTGGAGGTCAACCCCAATCACTGATTGTTCTGCCATATCTCTCAAGACATTAACCCCCATGAAATAGACTGTACTGTCTGTACTGTCCTCCCATTGTTCATCAATTTGCTCGACCGGGCCCGGTAACATCTCCATTTTGAGACTTGTTGTTACTGTGTTTGACATATCGAATACGCCATGGGTAGCTTGCCAGGCTTTGCCGTGTGGGTGAGATACTCTCGGTAGCTTGCCGGGCTCTCTGAGAGGGGTGGAGTAATCGAACTTGGGTCAGCGGGGTTGGCCCAGTGCAAGGCAAACGCCCTACCCAATGTGCTATGGCTCCAGCCCAGGCTTGGGAAAAAAATGTCTGTGGTGTGTATGCATGTAAATAATACATGTGATCAAACTAATCCCTATGATGGAGTACCATGGAAAGGATAATATCAAACAGTAGAAGGAAGATATGTTACATTGGTTGGTTAATTGGTTGGTGGGTGGATTATCATGCTAAAAGAGAGAATCTGAGAACAGAGCCAAACTAGAAATGGTTGCTGGATTGGGGGTGGGGAGTGAGTGAAGGCGGAGTGCGTTTATCTCTCTTACAGAGAAATCTCTTACAAAAGAAAATAACTTTAGTAAATATATTCTCCACGGACTTTAGGGAAATCCATGTTGTTGTTGTTGTTTTTATGGTTATATGACCTAAATCTAATTTGGCTGTTCCCTTTAGTTATCTCCATATCTTGGGTATACTATGATATATCTCTGTCCATTGGCAATAATGATGAATAGAGAGACATAATAATAAAAAGAAGTATAGTCAGTCCCACAATAGTTGTTAACTTCTTCCCTATTGCCCCTGGAATGGAAATGGCATTTAATTGAGGGAGAGTGTCCACAAGACTCCAGCAATAACCAATAACACAGCCTTCCAACAGAGCTGTGAGTGGGGAAGAAATTTATGAGTAAACAACATCAGAGAGAAACATGATTTTACACTTCCATTTTCCTAATGCAATTGAATAAATATGTGTGTTTATAAATATATACTTGCATTATTCCTATAGTAAGGAATACACAAGGAGATATTTGTAGCCCTGAGATTTAGATGAAATTAAGTATTATTGAAACTTAACATGAAAAAAATTATTCTTAACTCTCTTTATCCCTTGATTCTTGTGGTTACAATAAAGGAAAGGTTTGCTATTGTGATTTTAATGTGAAACATTGGCTAATACCACTTTTCAACAGAAAGAGGACTTCTTAGGCACACTTTACAGCATTTAGGTGACTTTTTTTTTTACTTACCATCTTTTATACCTTGGTTTTTCATTTTCAATACAGATATTGTTTCCCTTGAAAATAAATAACTGCAAATGTAGGAGTTTATAGAAAAGAAAAAGGAAACGCCCTACCGCTGTGCTATCACTCCAGCCCGGAACAAGACAAAATAAAGTATTTAATGTAATGTACACACAATTCAGAGGATGTGCCATGCTCTAGTATAAATGCTTCACAAACTTTAACCTGTTTATCCTCAGGATAAGCATGATGAATGGGGAAACTTACTCAAAGAGCTAGTGTTGAGCAGGACCTGGCATTGAACACAAGGAGAGACATAACTCCTACCTCTGCTTCTTATAATCACAATGGTCAGAAATTAATGCAGCTATTTGTAAATTAACTGACTATAAAAATGTGGGTTTATTTCTAGGCTCTCAATGCTATTTCCTTTATTCATGTATCTATTTTTATTTCAATTCTATACAATTTGGATTATGGTAGTTTTGTATGGCCTTTCACTTTGAAGAAGAGTATGATACATCCATTCTCATTTTTTAATGTTTTTCTCTCAAGATTACTTTGGCTATTCAAATCTTTTATGGTTCCACATATATTTTTAAAATTATCTTTTGTTGAGAAACTGTATGCCACGGAACATCAAAACCTCGAGGAAATGGATAAATTCCTAGACTCCTACAGACTCCCAAGGCTGAACCAAGAAGACCTGGAATACCTGAACAGACCTATCACCATCAAGGAAATTGAAATGGTAATAAAAAGTCTCCCCAAGCACAAAAGTCCTGGTCCGGATGGATTCACTAGTGAATTCTTCCAAATCTTTAAAGAGGACTTACTCCCAATCCTCTTTAAGCTTTTCCACGAAATTGAAATATCAAAAACACTTCCAAACAGTTTCTACGAAGCAAATATCACACTGATACCAAAAGCAGACAGAGATACCACAAAGAAAGAGAATTACAGACCGATATCCCTGATGAACACAGATGCAAAGATCCTCAACAAACTACTAGCAAATAGAATCCAACTACTCATCAAAAAGATCATACACCATGACCAAGTAGGATTCATCCCAGGGATGCAAGGATGGTTCAACATTCGGAAATCAATCAACATAATCCATCATATCAACAAAAGAAAAGATAAAAAGCATATGATTATATCAATAGATGCAGAGAAAGCATTTGACAAGATCCAGCACCCCTTTATGATGAAAACCCTAGCCAAAATGGGTATAGAGGGGACCTTACTCAACATAATTAAAGCCATCTACCACAAACCTACAGCAAGCATCATCCTCAATGGGGAAAAACTGAGAGCCTTCCCCCTAAGGTCAGGGACAAGACAAGGATGCCCACTCTCTCCACTGCTGTTCAATATAGTACTGGAAGTACTTGCAATAGCGATTAGGCAAGAAAAAGATATTAAGGGTATTCAGGTAGGAAAGGAAGAAATCAAGCTCTCACTATTCGCAGATGATATGATACTATACTTAGAGATCCCAATAACCTCCACCAAAAAACTCCTAGAAACAATAGACTCGTATAGTAAAGTTGCAGGCTATAAAATCAATACCCAAAAGTCCATGGCATTCCTATATGCAAACACTGAGAGAGAAGAAAGCAACATGAAAAAAAAATCCCGTTCACAATTGTGCCCCAGAAAATCAAGTACTTAGGAATCAGCTTAACTAAGGAAGTAAAGGACCTGTACAAAGAAAACTACAAAACGCTACTTCAGGAAATAAAAGAGGACATGAGGAAATGGAAAGATATCCCCTGCTCATGGGTCGGGAGACTTAACATTGTCAAAATGGCAATACTACTGAAAGCATTGTATAAATTCAATGCAATCCCTATAAGGATACGCAAGACATTCTTCAAAGAAATGGAGCAAACACTCCTGAAATTTATATGGAACAATAAGCCCCCACGAATAGCTAAAGCAATTCTTGGGAAAAAGAAAATGGGAGGAATCAACCTCCCGAACTTCAAACTGTACTACAAAGCAGTAATAATTAAAACAGCATGGTACTGGAACAAAGGCAGAACTGCAGACCAATGGAACAGGGTTGAATACACTGACATCTCCCCTCAATCATATGCTCATCTAATCTTTGATAAAGGTGCAAGTAATGTGAAGTGGAGTAAGGAAAGCCTCTTTAATAAATTGTGTTGGCATCACTGGACGGCTACATGCAAAAAAATGGGCTCAGAACTCTGCCTAACACCGTGTACAAAAGTAAGATCAAAATGGATTAAAGACCTCAACATCAGACCAGAAACCATAAGGTACATTGAAGACAAAGTTGGCAAAACCCTCCGTGACATTGAAGCTAATGGTATCTTCAAAGATGCCACACCACCGGCCGAGCAAGTGAAAACAGAGATAGATAAATGGGACTATCTTAAACTAAGAAGCTTCTGCACCTCCAAAGAAACAGTGACCAAAATACAAAGACAGTCTACAGAATGGGAAAGGATATTCGCCGAATACACATCTGACAAGGGGTTGATATCCAGGTTATACAAAATACTGGTTAAACTCCACAAGAAGAAAACATCCAACCCCATCCAAAAATGGGGCAATGAAATGAACAGAAACTTTCTCAAAGAAGAAATCCGAATGGCAAAAAAGCACATGAGAAAATGCTCTACATCATTAATCATCAGGGAGATGCAGATCAAAACCACAATGAGATACCATCTCACACCTCAGAGACTGGCCCACATTCAAAAGAACAAAAGCAACCGATGCTGGCATGGATGTGGCGAGAAAGGGACACTCCTTCACTGTTGGTGGGAATGTCCACTGGTTCAGCCCTTCTGGACAACAGTATGGACGATTCTCAAAAAATTAGAAATTGAGCTCCCATTTGACCCAGCAATACCACTCCTGGGAATATATCCCAGAGAGGCAAAAAGGTATAGTCGAAGTGACATCTGCACTTGTTTGTTCATTGCAGCACTCTTTACAATAGCCAGAAAATGGAAGAAACCTGAGTGCCCGAGAACAGATGACTGGTTAAAGAAACTTTGGTACATCTACACAATGGAGTACTATGTAGCTCTTAGAAAAGATGAAGTCATGAAATTTACATACAAGTGGTACAACATGGAAAGTATCATGCTAAGCGAAATGAGTCAGAAAGAGAGGGATAGACATAGAAAGATTGCATTCATCTGGGGGATATAAAGTAGCAAAATATGAGATTAATACCCAAGAATAGCTGAGATCAGCACCAGGAAGATTACTCCATAGCTTAGTGGCCAGTCGGGCATTCTAGAGGAAAGGGCAGCTCAGATAGAGAAGGGAGCACCAAATAAAGGGTGTTTGGAGGATCCTCCCAGGAGGGGAGATGCATGTCGAAAGTGGACTATGGACTGAACATGTTTGCCACTCAATGCCTCTTTTGCAGACCACAACACCCAAAAGGAGAGAGAGAACACAGGGGATTGCCCTGCCACAGAGGCAGGGGGGAATGGGGGGGATATTATCTATGGTGGTGGAAAATGGGCAGTGGTGGAGGGATGGGTATCTGATCATTGTATAATCAAACCCAAGCACAAAAAACTGTAAATCTACAACTGTACCTCATGGTGTTTCACTAATAAAAAAAAAAATTTAAAAAAAAAAAGAGAAAAGCTAAAAAAAAAAAATTGTCTTTTGTACTTGAAGAATGTCATGGGATTTTGATAGAGTTAGGACTATATCTGCATATTGCTTTAGGTAAATAGTTATTTTAGCAAAGTTAATTCTTCTAATTCAGGAGCAAGAAATATCTTTACATTTCTTTGTATCTTCTATTTCAATAACATCTAATAATTTTAATGAACATTTTCCATCTTTGTTTAGTTTATTTATACGTATTTTATTCTTCTTAATGCAACTGTAAACTGTCCTAAACTATTTCTATTCTACATTTATATACAAACAAAACAATTCTTTATATATTGATTTTTTTCTCTATATATTTATTAACAGGTTTTTAAAAGTGGAGTCCTTGGGGTCTTCTATTATGTTACCATTTTGTTTGCAATATTGAGTTTACCACTTCTTTTCCAATTTGAATTTCTGTATTTCTTTTTGTATCCTTGAAGCTATTCTATTATTTAATTATTTCCAAATATCCCTTTAACTTTGTGAATATTATTTATATTATATTTATTATAAATTTATTATAAATTATATTTATATTTATACCTTATATATTTCGACATGCCAAACACAGTAACAATTGTCACAATGGAGACGTTACTGGACCCAATTGAGCAAATCGATGAACAATGGGAAGACAGTGACAGTGACATATTTTTATGCTATATGCACATTATTAAAATTTTATTGACAAAAAATGAGGTAATGCAGCAACAAATGAGAAAGTTACAGGCGTTGGTGGAAATGGGAGTGGGTGAAGGTTATAACATGTCAGGGCTTTATCAATTGCTCTTATTTCAATCAGCCAAAAACTATATTTGGGGCTGGAGCAATAGCACAGCGGTAGGGCTTTTGCCTTGCGTGCAGCCAGCTCAGCTATGCTGGGTTGATTCCTCAGTCCCTCTCTGAGAGCCTGGCAAGCTACGGAGGGTATCTCGCCAGCACAGCAAAGACTGGGAAGCTACCCATGGTGTATTCAATATGCCAAACACAGTAACAATAAGTCTCAAAATGGAGATGTTACTGGGCCCGCTTGAGCAAATCAATGAACAACGGGAGGACAGTGCTACAGTGCTTAGGATTTTGACTTTTGACTCTATTATCCCTTAAAACTTGGCCATTAAAGAGTTGAAAAGCACATTTGTGAGCAAAATGCTTCAGATGAGTGCCCTCAGTTCCCCAGCTCTGAATCTTAGCAATTTTTGGTGAAAACAGTTTCTTGTCTCTCATCTTTCTGTTCTATAACATATGTTACTGTATTATCATCTCTCCACCCTTCCTAGCTCTTTAGTTTTTTTCTAAGACTTTCTCTCCCTGGTTAAAGAACAAGGTGACTCAGGGCTGAAGCAATAGTACAGCAGGTAGGGCATCTGCCTTGCATGCGGCCGACCCAGGTTCTATTCCCAGCATCCCATATGATACCCAGAGCACCGCTAGGAGTAATTCCTGAGTGCATGAGCCAGAAGTAACCCCTGTACAATACCGGGTGTGACCCAAAAAGATAAAAGAACAAGGTGACAATTATTTTTAGCCTGACTTCATAAACAATCTTTTTATTAAAAACGATAACCAAATTGTTTAGATGATTAGAACATTAGATTCTGTACATAAAACTTCTTGGAGCTCTCTCTCTCTCTCTCTCTCCCTCTCTCTCTCTCTCTTCCTCTCCCTCTAACATACTTAGAATGATAAATCTGCTAAAGCAAAGAACCAAAACGAGTTTTTAACCTCTACTATGACTGCAAATTCTGCAAATTCTGCTTTATAAATGGTAAAAGTATTTTTAAGAAGGAATCATTCTCATTGGATATAATCATTTGCAGAAGCAGATTAGAAAAAGCAA
Source organism: Sorex fumeus (assembly GCF_029834395.1). NCBI lineage: Eukaryota > Metazoa > Chordata > Mammalia > Eulipotyphla > Soricidae > Sorex > Sorex fumeus. Next base: position 57,189,611 of record NW_026606059.1, read on the forward strand.
AACATTTTCTGGTGGAATATGTTTAATAATATACTGTGCTGTTTACTGTGTTAGAGCAATCTTATGAAAATGCTAATTCAAATCCTGTGAGATAAAGGTTCAGATAAGATGAGACCATGAGTGAGAATCCTCACAGAACTGGCTCAGAGCCTGCCACTGCAGCAGAGTGACAATGGCCCTCACGGTCTAGTGCTTTGCCATCCCTTCCTTCACCTCATTTGGTGTCAAGCACATTTAGCTGATGACAGTCACCACCACCCCCATCCCCGCCCCTGCCAATGTCCTTCTAAACCCCACCTGAGCTCAAATAACTCACATATATAAGCCAGGACCTTCATGCATTTATTGAGAGAAACAACATCAGTTGGAGAAAATAATATGCTATTTTAGGAGCCCAGAGGAAATGGGACATGGAAAAATATGCTAAATGAATTAGACTTGGATAAAACCCTGGCAATGAACAAAATAGAGGGCTAGAAATTCCAGGCACACTCAATCAATCAACCATAACTTAAAAATAAATGAAAGAATGAGTCTTGGCAAGATATATGCCAAGTGCTTTCACATAAGTCATATGGGCCTTTTCAATATCATTATGGACTTATTTCCAACACAAACAAAAACAAAAATTTAAAAAATGGGGCCTAGGGATGTTGAGTCCTTTGTCTTGGAAGTGGGAGGGCCTGGGTTGGATTCCCACAACGCTATTTGGTCCCTAGACACCACCAGTATGGTCCCCACAACAGTAATAACAAACTCTTAATAGTTTGTAAATCAAGAATTCAAATAAAGGGACTGGAGCGATAGCACAGCAGCTAAGGTGTTTGCCTTGCATGTGGCCGACCCGGGTTCAATTCCCAGCATCCCATATGGTCCCCTGAGCACTGCCATGAGTAATTCCTGAGTGCAGCGCCAGGAGTCACCCCTGTGCATTGCCTGGTGTGACCCAAAAATTTTAAAAAAAGAATTCAAATAAAAAAGAGCACAGCAAAATAAACATCAAAACAAAAAGGTCTTCTTCTGAATGGGGGAAGACTTACAAAGGAGTTAACATCAAAAATATAATAAGAACTCATAGAAATGAGCAACAACAAAAAAATTAAAAATAGACAGAGGATCTGATTAGAACTTCCTCAAATAAGACATACAGATGGCCAATGACACATGGAAAGATGTTTGTCGTCACTTGTTTGGAAATGCAAATCAAAACCACATTGAGATATCACCTTGTATAGATGAAGTGACTGTTATCAAAAAGACAAGAATCAACAGTGTTGGCAAGGACAAAAAGTAAAAGGAGCACTCATCATCCACAGTGGGTGGAAGTTTAACTGGCACAGTCATCATAAAAAAACAGCATGGAATCCTAAAAATGTAAGTCTAGACCTACCATGTGATATAGAAATTTAAGTTCTGAATATTTGCTTAAAGAATCTGAAAACATATTCATTCACAGATATATATGCACCCTTATGTTCACAGCAGCATAATTTTCAATGGCCAAGATTTAGAAACAACTTAAATATTCATTGAGGAATAAATAAGATTTATAAAGAGCATATCTATGCACAGGTATTTATATATACACACATACAATAGAATACTGCTCAGTTATAAGAGATGAACTTTTGCCACTGTGACTAAAAGCATGAACCTAAAGGAATTATACCAAGTAAAATGCCAGGCAGAGCAAAACAAATATTAAATGAATTCACTCATATGTGGGAGGAGAAAATGCAAAAATAAAAGAGACATGTAGACTTTAAGAACAAAGCAAGTGGTTATGGAAGGAAAGGGGGAGAGGAATAGATAAATTGGTTTAAAAGGGTTAATTGTCTGATGGAGGGTGGAAACTAGACTTTTAGTGCAGATCAGAATGTGGTGTTGGTATCAGAAAGACCTTGAGAAGAGTAGATTTGGGTAGGACAAGGGAAAGCTGAAGGCTGTTAGGAAGATTGAAGGTTTGAGATACTTTTGACGTTTGGACAAGAAAGCTTTGTGTGGGCAGTTGAACAAACACATCTGGAGTTCAGAAGAGATCCATACCACTGGTTAAAATTGAAAGCCAACATTTAAAGTTTTGAAACTAGATAAGATACCCTCAAAAAATAATGTGGAGTACAGGAGAGTCAAGGCTGAAGAGAGAGTATGGTGAGTGGGGTACTTGTCTTGCATGCAGCCAACTGAGGTTGGATGCCTGGCATCTCATATGGTCCCCAAGCACCACCAAAATAATTCCTGAGTATTATTATATATAGCCACCCCAAAAGAAAAGAAAAGAAGGGGCTGGAGCAATAGCATGGCAGGTAAGGTATTTACTTGCATGTGGCCAACCTGAGCACCATCAGGAGTCATTTCTGAGTGCAAAGCCAGGAGTAACCCATGAGCATTGCCGGGTGTAACCTCCCCCCCCCCACCCAATCACTTAATCACTTAACTTCCCGTTAGTCGTCGATTTGCTCGAGCGGGAACCAGTAACGTCTCCATTTGTCCCTGTTGCGTGCTAGTGTAGCCCAATGGTATCTCTTCGCTCCGGGAACATGAAGGGCCTCAAACCGATCATTCATGATCTTGACGAAGAAGTCTGACCATCTGGTAGGTGGGCGGCCACGCGGTCTTTTGACATCCCGTGGAATCCAGTCAGTAACAGCTCTAGTCCAGCGGTCGTCTTTAAATCTCATTACGTGACCAGCCCATCTGATTTTCGACACCTTGGCAAATGAGACAGTGTCCCTGATCCTTGATCGTCGACGGATGTCAGAACTCCGGATTCTTTCTCTCATTTGAGTGAAACGTGATATTCCAAGCATAGCTCTTTCAATTCCTCTTTGGGAGACCCGAATATCATTCTCATCCTGTTTGTGTAGGGGCCAGGTCTCTGAGGCATATGTTAATGCAGGAAGAACAGTGGAATCAAAAAGATGTGCCCGGAGCCAGAGGTTCTTCGTCCTCTTAGCTATTTCTTCGACGTTCTTGAAGGCGTTCCAAGCCGCTCTCTTCCTCCTGCGCAGCTCGGGTGCCAGGTCATTTGTCATGTTGACCTCTCGACCTAGGTACACATAGCTGTTGCATTCGGAGATGGTCATTCCATTGAGAGCGAATGGGGCATCAGGAACAAGGCTGTTTCTCATAAACATTGTCTTCGTAAGATTCAGCTGTAGTCCTACCTTTCCACACTCATGGTCAAAGTCGGCCAGCATTTGTGCCGCTTGGCTGATGTTTGGTGTTATTAAAACAATGTCATCAGCAAAGCGGAGGTGGTGTAGTTGCCGACCATCTATCTTCACTCCCATTCCTTCCCATTCCAGTCGTCGCATGATGTTCTCGAGGGTGGCACTGAAGAGTTTCGGTGAAATGGTATCACCCTGCCGCACCCCTCTCTTGACATCAACGATCACTTCTTTGTAGAATGGTGAGATCCTGGTAGTGAATCCGCAATACAGCTCACGGAGGATCCTGATGTATTGGGCTTGAATGCCCTGATTGGCTAGGGCTTCAATGACCGCTTCCGTCTCAACAGAATCAAAGGCCTTCTTTAAATCAATGAACGTTAAGCAGAGCGGCATCTTGAACTCCCGAGAAACCTCAATGAGCTTGGTTATCGTGTGGATATGGTCGATGGCGCTGAATCCTTTGTGGAACCCGGCTTGCTCGCATGGTTGTCCTTCATCTAGTGTTCTGCCAATCCTATTTAGGATGACTCGAGTGAACAACTTGTAGATGACAGACAATAGGCAGATCGGGCGATAGTTGCCAATGTCATGGATGTCTCCCTTCTTGAACAGTAGTACGGTCCTGCTGGTTTTCCATTGGGACGGAACCTTGCATTCAGACAGGTAGTGAGTGAAGAGCCGAGCCAGTGTATTGATGAGTACTGACGGCAGGTTCTTCAGGTGTTCAGGTCTGACCTTGTCTGGACCGGGTGCTGTTTGTTTCTTTACCGACGAAATGGCGTGTCGGATTTCGGAAGGGAGAATGTTGGGAACGACATATACATCCTGTGGAAATTGGTATGTCGGCAAGTGGACATGGCTATCGAAGAGATTTGAGTAGAAGTCATGGATAATCTTCTCCATTGCCGTTCTGGAGGATGTGATGGATCCATCAGGACGTCTGAGGGCAGTCATCTTGGTCTTATAGTTGGCGAAGGACAGGCGGGCGTTACGAATATTTTTCCTGGCTTCTGCCGCATCTACCAGTACTTCTGCTCTTCTCTCTTTGAGGTCTTCCTTGATTGCATCTCTGCACTGCTTTGCGAGCTCGGATGTTAGCTTGCGGTTGCCTGAGGCATGCACCAAACCACGCTGGCGAATTAGCTCAAGAGTTTTCGAAGATAGGCGATTTTTTGTGGCTATCTCTCTCTTGGCGTTCCTCGCACATTCATGGAGGTGCTGAACCAGTCGATCATATTCCTCGTCAATGTTGTCAACAATGGCATCTTCCCATGTTGCCGCAATAGTACCAAAGAGTTCCCAGTTGGTGGTCATTCTGGGAGTTCTCTTTTTGAACTTTGCAGCCCTTTCTCCCCGCTCTGTGAAGTAGAATTTTGCACGAAGGAGACAGTGGTCCGATCCCGGTCGAAATTTTGGGACAACAGCGACATCGGTCAGGCAAAATCGTCGATTGAATATGATGTGGTCTATTTCGTTGTGGAATCGTCCACCGGGAGACTCCCATGTCCATCGTTTAGATTCTGCCTTCTGGAACTGTGAGTTACCATGAATGGTCTTGGTCGACATGATGAACTCAGACAGTCTCTCACCCTGTTCATTCCATTCTAGGCCATGGGTCCCGATGTGAAGTTCTTCAGCTGATCTTCTAGGTCCTATCTTGGCATTAAAATCACCCACAATGATCTTGTAGAAGGTGTGGTCTTCTTTATAGAACTTCTCTAGCTCCATGTAGAACTTCTCGATTTCTCTTTCATCATAATGAGATGTTGGTGTGTAGACAACGAAGATAGAAACTGCAGGCAGTGAGACACATCTATTCAAATGTAAACGTCCGACTCGGGTTGTTAGGCATTCGAATGAATCAATGCTCTTGGCCAAGTTTGTATTGACAAGGACACCGACGCCTCCAACACCTCTTTTATCGCATGTTCCGAGGAACAATTCTTCTCCAGTGTCGAAAACGGCATGGTGAGATTCGTGCCTTCTTGTCTCGGTCAGACCAATGATGTCGTACTTGATCATTCGCACTTGTACCATCAGGTCCTCGATGGATGCATCTGATGCTAGCGTACGTGCATTGAAAGTACAGACGATCATTTTTGTCTTCCTTCGTTGTGGCAGCCTAGGTCGGCCTTGAGATTTTGTCGACCTCTCCTTTCTCATCCTTCTCAGTGTTGCCATGTCGGTGAAGCCGTCAGGGTCAGGTGAATGAGACCAGTTGTAGTTACTGGTTTTGGCATATCGAATACACAGCGGATAGCTTGCCAGGCTCTTCCGTGCGGGCGGAATACTCTCGGTAGCTTGCCAGTCTTTCCGAGAGGGATAGAGGCTTTTGAGGTGACCTCTAATCACCCTTGTAGGTGTTACCATATTTGAACCCTATCAAATATGGTACGACAATTCTGGAAGATGGGTATTTAGTGTTTTATGATGTGTTGCGCGGCCGCTTGCGGCCGCGCAGGTCCGGAAAGCATACTGGAGTATGGCGACGGCTGGGTAGTGGAAGTAGTGTCGAGAGTGGAAGTCTGCCAGTGGGGTATTTATCTGGGTAGGGTGGGTCTCCTGTGCACAATTCGATCCCTGGGTGGTTGATGGAAGCAGACAGGGCAGGGTAGGGTGGGGCTCCTGATTAGAATCCCTTTGTCACCTGTGGTGGTGGGAGCAAGCAGAGAAGCTCTGTCCCTGGGTCCACCGAGCCTGGAGTCCAAGGTCTCAGAGAGTTCCGCTTATCTTGTTCTGTGGGTCTTCAGTCGTGCGTGGGTCTCGGCTGGAGCTGCCACGCGGGTCCGGAAAGCGTCCTGGAGTGTGGCGACGGCTGGGTAGTGGAAGTAGTGTCAGGGCAGGGCTTCTTCTTCCCCCCCCAAAAAATGAAAAAATTAAAGAAGTAGAGAAAAGAAAGGAAGAAAGGAAGGTGGTAAAGAAAGAAACAGAGAAGGAAGGGAAGAAAGGGAGAGGGAAGAGGAATTCTGTGACTTGAGCTGGGATGTTTCAATATTCTGAATTCGAAAAGAAAAAGAGAAATGAGCAGAGAATATTGAGAAAAAGTTGAAGAAAAATTGAAGGTGAAGCAATTCAGGGGTGTCTTGGAAACCAGGCAGAACATGAAATGAGAATTTCTGTGAGGACTGAATAATTCAGCTTCAGCAGAGCAGATTCAAAAATTGAATTGAAGATCAGACCATGTGTCCTGAGAGACCAAAGAAGCGAGGGCACCTTGAGGATGAAACTCTGGAGGCTTTGATGGCACTGAGTCACGAGACTGTCACTTAGAATTAAAGAACAGAACACGGTTGTCGATATCAGCATGAACAGGAGACGTAGAGCAGTGTAAACAACTCTGAAGAACCAAGAAAATGCACAGCTGGAAATACTGGGTGTTCGAGGGAATAGCAGGCCATATTTTATTCTGCTCAACAGCTTTCCTCTGGATCTCACCGAGGCTGAAGCCAATGTGAAATCTAAGAAAAGAGAAATGACTGCAGGATCAGGGGAGAGGGATCACAAAGCAAGTATTCTCTCAGTGGTGCTGTTTCAAAAAGATGTGTGGTTGGGGATTTTTTTCAAGAGGAACCGGTTTTATTTATGTCATTTTTCTTGAACATAAGTATAGGGGAGAGGGAAAAAGTTCAAAATAGAAAGTGATGGAAGTGGCCTATCAAAAGCCCCCTAAAAGAATGTCCAGTTTGGGTCCAGAGCAGCAGATAAGGTGCTTGCCTTACATGCCACTGACCAGGTTCTATCCCCAGCATCTCATATGGTCTACAGGCACAGCCAGGAGTAATTTCTGAGTGAAGATCCAGGAGTGACCCCTGAGCATCTCCAGGTGTGGCCTCAAAACAAAATAAAAACAGCAGAGAAATGAGCCAATAGGTGGAGAAACACAGTGTTCAAAAGTAAATGGTCTTTAAAGGGGAATTTTCTGTTGCATGTTTGTGTATTCATGGGACTAGTATCTAAGTGACGGAACCTTTGATGACGCAGAAAGAGAAGTCAACTGCCAAGGGGTGATCACGAATAGGCGCATAGCTCCTCAGACAGGAAAGAGAAAAAATACCGTGTAAACCTGTGTATCTGTTTAGTTTATTCATAGAAAAAGGAGAAAAGGAAGAAGCTAAGGTAGTATTACCAAAGTATTGGTGGCTATTATAAGGATCACGATCATGATCACGACCATCCTGTTATTTGTTGATTGCCTCGAGCAGGCCCCAGTAATGTCTCCTTCGTCCTAGCCCTGAGATTTTAAAAAGTGCCATACTCAAGGCTCTTTCAGAGTTAGGAGAATGAGACCCATCATTGTTACTGGTATTTGGCATATAACTGCCAGCGTAAAATTTATCTGACTATTATCATTTTTGTTTATGCAAAGAAAGCAATCTTCCTGTTCTGAAGCATTTATGATAAGCCAGAACTGTAAATCATGTATGTGCATAATTCAATCATAATGACACAAAGCAGTTATGATTATCCTCATTTAACAGACGCGTTAACTGATGCATAAAAACGCTATGTGGGAGCCAGGGAAATAATACATCAGGTAGTTTGCCTTGTGCGCAGCTGACCTAAGTTCTGACCCTAACACCTATATGGTCCCTGCCAGGATTAATCCTTGAGTCAAAAGCCAGAAACAGGCACTGAGGACTGTAAAACCGAAGCAAAAATACTATGTGACATGGCACAACTATCATGAGACAATGTCTGGATGTCATCTGAGGCAGTCTGGATTCTAAAATTTTAGGAAAGAAATGAGGAATCCGGGGAGGCTGGAGTGATAGCACAGCGAGTAGGGTGTTTGCCTTGCATGCGGCCAACTCAGGTTCGATTCCCAGCATCCCATATGGTCCTCCGAGCACCCCTAGGAGTAATTCCCGAGTGCATGAGCCAGGAGTAACCACTGTGTATTGCCAGGTGTGACACAAGAAAGAAAGAAAGAAAGAAAGAAAGAAAGAAAGAAAGAAAGAAAGAAAGAAAGAGAGAGAGAAAGAAAGAGAGAAAGAAAGAAAGAAAGAAGAAACGAGGAATTCAATTAGAATAGGGGAGAGTGGGTGGGTTAAGGAACAACCCTAAGGATTCATGAAGTTAGTCGCCAAGGAGATAAAACTAATCAACATGACTAGAAGTTTTTCTCATTTAGCTGTTTGGAAGCACCCACAGGGCAAATGGAAAGCTGTAATTAACCATGCCTATAATTTGACCAGGTAAATACAATTAAGGGAAATAAAAGCAAAATAATAAAGGGTTCGTACAAGTTAGCAATTATTAACAAGATGGTAAATAAAATTGAAAATTCTGTAAAAAAAAGAAAGAAAGAAAGAAATTGTCAGCATGAGGACAATATTAGGGACAGTAGAAGCACTACTATTCCACCAAGATAAGGACAAAAATACAAAGTTCCAGCATTGTGAGTACACTGATGTAAAATTCAGAAGTACAATTATTGATATCCATGGTCAGAGGATCATGGAAACAAGAAACTAGGCAGGACAGAAGACAGGGGAGGGGAGCAAAGGACTAAGATATCAGATATCAGCACGTTACAAATTCATCCAAATGGATATAAAAGTTCCCAGGCAGTAGGAGAAATGGGGTTGCAGAGAGTGATGGCGAGCCAGGAATTAAATCTTCAAGGAATGGCCAGGAGTACCTTGGGTCTGGGGAGGTGATCTGCTAATTAATTCAACAAAGGGGGCTAATAGATATTGTATTCTGATGGCAAATTTAAGACTAGTAAAACTCGAGAAGGGAAGGAAAACACTGGCCTAGAACCATCGGATCTACATCAGTGAGAACATAGGAAACCATTCCATGTGGAAGCCCAACAGTCTGTGAATTATTGAGGGGGGCAGGAAGTTATTGATAGGACTGCAGAAGATACAGTGCTCTCCAATGGTGAATCAGGTTACTGTTAGAGCTCAGGTATTCTGATGAGTATCCTAGAGGACAGTGCATAGATCTTGGGAGTTCAGACTTATGGTAGGTGGCATTAAACAGAGGATGTTCAGAGTCATAGAAGATGAGAGTAGAGTGCAAGGAGTGGAGAGATAGCACAAGGGCTAAAATGCTTGCCTTGCATGTGGCCCATCCAGTTCAATCCCTAACACTACATATGGTGCCCCTAGCACCACGAGGAGTTATCCTTGACCAGGAGTCAGGGGGAAAAAAAGATGGGCATGACAGTTGAGAAGGAAGAAACTTATGATTCCAAGACAGATAATCAATGCTTCTAAGGCTATGTTAAAGGAGAAGAAAAAGAAGCACTTTTTGTGTGATTCCAGGATCACAAAAAACTATAGATTCCTCAATTGTTTCCTGTTGAAAAGGCATCAAAGACAGACTAGGAGATACTGATGGCATTTGGTAGACTTCTAGAAGACAATGAAATAGATAAATTCTATGCTAAGAAACATCATAATCAGCATAGTGTGAACAAGTTATGTGTAGCTATGACTGGCACACAGGATTTACATGGAACTGTGAGAAAGAAAACTTAGGAGGGACACAGATATGTGATCACTGAGCATCTGGGAAGCCATTTAGGAAGCTCAGCCTAGCCAAAAAATAGTGAGGAACACTGGGGAATACTAAGCAGGGGATGTGCTACTTAGAATGATCATTTTTAATGGTAGTTTAAACTTAGAAGTATTGCAAATAGAGTCCTGTATTACCCACATACATAATTCTTAAGTATTAATATCTTTGTATGTTTTATTTATCACTATTAATCACTCAATATTGATATATTATTACTCACTGAAGTCCATAATTTGTCCTCATTTTCTTTTTTCTTTTATTTCTTTTTTAAAATTTTATTTTTGTAAAGTTGTTCACAATAATCCATTACATTTATTATTTGAACATCAATCCCACCACCATTGCACCTTCCCATCACCATATTTTGAATGTTTCAGCCCCAAATCCCAAACAGTGTCACCCAAAGCAGAGCCAAAACAATTAATTTTGTATTGCTTGTTATGAATAATCTGATAAAAATGGTCCAATAAAGGTTCCTTAGAGGAAAGTGTGTGAAGATTGTTCATTCTGGAGCCATTAACCTCTTGGATGTGCTACTCTTGATACATCAGTGCTATAGAGTATAAGAGAATTCTAAAATTTAGAATGATTAAACAGCAGGTTCACTGATGGGTGAGGCTCATTTAAGCCTGTGGAGAGCAGCTGTGATCAAGGTGGGGATTGAGTTCTATATGTTTTCGGCTGCCTGGGCTCTGTTGGGGTGGGGAGGGAAACTGCCCCCCTCTGAGTTGCCCCGGTGAAGACAGCCTGGCACAGGGACTGAATGTTCTATGCTGTCCTTATTTTCTTATTTTCTTTTTTTTTTTTAAAAAAATTGAATCATTGTGAGATACAGTTACAAGTTTTCTGCCCTTATTTTTTTTTAAAAATTTATTTATTTATTGAATCACTGTGGGAAAAGTTACAAAGCTTTCAGGTTTAGGTCTCGGTCATGCAAATATCAAACACATTTCCCTTTACCAGTACTTATTTCTCACCACGAAGAACCCCAATAAACCCCCACCCCCCACCTCCCCCAATTCCTGTGAGGCAAATGAATTCTAGTTAACACTCTATCTACTTTGACTAGATTCATTGTTTCGATAAAAGATGCACCATTATTATTTAGAGTTTCCCCCCCTCCCCAAATCAGACATGCTGAAAAAGCATTGTGAAATGATTTGCTTTCTACAGCTGGGTTCAAGAATTAAATGATGTCGCGCAGCCACGCGGGATTTCTGCTATTTTACTTATTAACCCTGGAAGTATTTCTACTGAGAGTCAGATAATTAAGAGATTGGTTTCTGTGCTCTGGAGTCATGGCTGTGCTGGAGAGCCGCTCGTGGGGGGCAACTGGTGACCTCGGTAGGGCGTGAAGGATGGGCCGGAACGACCCCCTTCCCATGAGGTTTTAGTCACCCCATCACCCCCGGCTCATACCTGCTCTCCACAAGGCTCCCATGCAGGGGCCATCTTTCTTTCCAGGCTGCCCTTATTTTTTTAAGTTACTCTTTATTTCCTTTTCAGCTCCAGATTCTATCCAGATATCACATTCTATATGCATGACTTTAATTGTCCTCTATCCTTAGGTTTCTCTTGACTGTCTGTCATCTTTATGCCTTCCCTGAATTCCCAATAGGTTAAATGAAATCATACAGTGAGCAGTATGTTTACACTGTCTTCTTTTACTTACCAAGAAGAATTTGAGGTTTTGCCATGCTTTTGTATGATTCACTTTTTTATTGCTGAATAATATTCCATTACATGGATTACTATAACTTATTTATCCATCACGATTATTGTTAATCACTTACCATTTGGGGCCCTATGAATAAAGCTGTTATAACATTCATGTGGTAGGCTATTTTTAATGGTTTTGGGGGGGCAAGACCACACCTAAGGTGTTCAAGGGATACTCTAAACTCTGTGTTCTGGGCTTTCTCCTGGCACTGATCAGGGAATAGAATGGCATTAGGAAATGAACTTCAGTTTCCTAACTGCAAAGCATATGTTCAGCCTTTGGAGCTATCTCTTAGTGGTTTTATATGATATAAGTTTGTTTATCTGTTGAAAAATACCTAGAAGTGTGATTGTTAAATTATACTCTATTGCTGAGCTGTCTTTCAGAGTGGCTAAACCATTTTCCATTTCCACCAGCAAAAAGTTTCAAGTTAAAATTGCTCCATTTTCTGTCAGGAAATGATTTTTCCAGTTTCCCAGATTTTAGCTATCCTAAGAGATGTCTGCTGGATTTGATTTTGTTTTCCTTTCCATTTTACCAATGGCACATGCCACATGCTGCTTTTAACATTCATGTCTCTTCTTCAGTAGATATCCTGAAGATCTTACACCATTATGATGATGATGATGATGATCATGATCATGATGGTATGATGATGATAGATTTTGGTCACTCCCTCGCTCTATGTTCAGAGATTACTCCTGGTGGTGCTGGAGAACCATATGGAGTGCTGGGGATCAAGCCCTAGTTGACAGTGTGCAAGGCAAGCACCCTACCAGTAATACTGCACTCATCTTCTCAAATTAACAAATACGTTGTTTCTTTTTTTTTTCAATGTAAGAGTACTGGTATTTGTTGAGCCACTGATTAAGCTGACTGAAGCAGGCATGAACTCCACAATATGTTGTTTCTTGTTGTCATATTTTAAATACTTTTTACAAAAAGTAAAAAATTATGTTTTTTTAATATTTTTATTTTAAAAATACATTTCAATTTATACTTTTCAAATGTTGTTCTAGTTTGAAACTTGGACTTTTATTTTCTAAATAGCCTTTCCCAGAACATAATCATTTCATTTTAACCAATACAACCTATCTTTTTTTTCTTTCAGAGTTTATGGTTTTGTATTACACAGTTGAAGTAACTTACGTAAGAACTTGGAGAGAGTCAAAGTTTTCAGTGGTAATAAGAATTGAAAGAATTGTGCAGGCATACAACAAAATATTCAGTATCACTTATTCAGGCAAATAAAAATCAAGACTGAATCTAAGGTATTATCCCACACCAGTAAGAATGGTATATATCAGAAAGACTGAAAACAGTCAGTGCAAGCAGAGATGTGTTGAGAAAAAAACACTCATTCATTACTGGTAAGAATGTCATGAGATGCTGAAAGTAAGCTACAAACTGAACATGATTTCTACTCAATGCCTCTTTTGCAAATCACAGCAACCAAAAGGAAAAAAGAACAAAAGGGAATGCTCAGCCACAGAGGCGGGGTGGGATGGGGGGAATGGGGGGTGGAAGGGATACTGGAATCATTGGTGGTGAAGAATGGGCACTGGTGGAGGGATGGGTACTCGATCATTGTATAACTGAAACCCAAGCACAAAAATTTTTAAGTCTACAACTGTACCTCATGGTGTTTCACTAATAAAAATTTAAAAATAAATTAATCAATTGTTTTTTTAAAAAAAGAATGCCATGTCATTTAGTTTCCATGGAAAACAGTATGGAAGCTAAGAATAAAACTTTCGTATGATCAGGCAATTCCACTTCTTGGAATCTATCTCAAGAACACTAAAACATTAATTACAAAAGATGAATTCACAAATATTCTTTGCAGAGCTTACTACAATAGCTAGGATATGAAAAAAACCCAAATGTTCAATGACCAATGGATGATAAAGAAATTGTGATTTATATGCACAACAGAGCACTATACAGCTGTTAAGAATAGATGAAATCTTACCATTCACTGCAATTCAAATGAACTTGAAGATACCATGTTAAACAAATAAATGAGAAGGAGAATTACACAGACCCTATCACCTAATTCATATGTGATATATGAGAAATCAAAACAAAGGAATGGATAGTAGCAACCAATAATAAACCTTTGGATTACAAAATGAAAGGAGAGTAAACGAAGAGGTGAACTAGAAGTAATATAAGCATATTGGTGGAGATTATTGACATTTTGGTGGAGGTAGGTACAGAAAGTATACATCAAAACCATAAAATTTAACACTATTGCTAACATGTTACCTTAATTACAACAACAAACTATAGATAAATATATGAAAAAATAACTAATGATTATATTCGATATATCTAGGAGGTATAATTGGTAGGATTCAACAAAAATAGAATATGTAAAAAGAAACAAAGCACAAGTTAGTTTCCAGATCTGAGGTTTGAACTTGAGTGAGATGGCAATGACAATTACCAAGACAGTTAATACAGTAGGAAATGGTTTAATAAGAAGGCAGTAAAAATGATGAGGTCTACTTTGAACAGATTACCTCTGTTATGATGGCAGAACATCCAAATGGAGATGCCATATAGCATATAGATATATAGTTATAGAGCACAGAGGATGGGAAACCATTTACATTTGGAAGTCATCTGTGCAAGGTAATGGTTGAAGTCAGGGAAGTATACAAGACAAAAAAGACAAATAATCAAGAGTTTTCAACTTGTCTAACTCTAATTGTTGAATATTAACCCTAAGTGTTTTAGACTTCATTAGTAAATTGCCCCTTTTTCTCCTCCTAGAGTAGATTACCATGTTCTTGCGAGGACCCCTAATCCCCTGAGTTTATCTTTAACCTTCCTTTGTGGTTTACCTCTCATTATCACAGTTCCTCAAGTCAAAACTTTCTGGTAATTCTGGATTTTGTATTTGTAGTGAATTACTTTGTTGTGAATAATTTCCTCTTTAGCCTTTTTACAGTTTTTACTATAGAGCAATGGTCTTTGCTTAAACACAGAAAGACCTTAATGCTATGCTCCTAATAATTGGGAGTTGGCTGTCTCGGGAATACATCTACTCCTGGGTACTGTAGCACTGTAACACTGTCCTCCCATTGGTCATTAATTTATTCAAGCGGGCACCAGTAAAGTCTCCACTGTGAGACTTGTTGTTACTTACTGTTTTTGGCATATCGAATACACCATGGGGAGCTTACCAGGCTCTGCCGTGTGGGCGAGATATTCTCTGTAGCTTGCAGGGCTCTACAAGAGGGATGGAGGAATCGAACCCAGGTCAGCTGCATGCAAGGCAAACGCCCTACTCACTGTGCTATCACTCCAGCCCCTACTCCTGGACATCTGTTATAATTACTTGACTCAGCCTTCAGTTGCAGCAGTTCATAACACCCCAAAAGGAAGGTACTGCCTTGGAACTGGGATGGACCCGGGACGAGTGGCGAAGTTACCACGGCATGGAAATGGGACAGTCTAGAAAGAATAAATGCATGGTCTTAATGCAAGATTTTATGATTTAAGAGACAGGACCTCATGGGAAGGACAAGCTGAATTGACCTGAGGACTTACTTTGGGATTTATGGTAAAAAGCCTTGCTTGCTCTCAGAGAACTAAGAGCCCAGAGAACTAAGTTTAGGCTCTTTATCTCTTACTGTGTTTATCTAAACAATTAAAGTATTGATAAGAAGTAGACTTAATTGTTCAATTAATTGTTTGACTTAATTGTTTATATATATGACTAGAGGGAAAGAGAAAAGCAATATCCTGGAAGACAGAGCAACTCCTTGAGTTACTGTCCCCCAGAGAATTGCCTTTGCAGGAATGTTTTACCTTTGTAAACTATCAATCACACGAACATGCAGTCCTATACCTCTGTGATCTCTTCTGATGTTCTATAAGTATGCTAGCAGCTCTGCATTAAATGGGCCATTTTCCCCATCAGTCGTGTCCCCATCTCTCTTATGTCTTTCTGCTGGGGAAGCCTGGGTAGGATGGGAGGCGGCTCTCGGCCACAAATGCACACATTCACAGCTCCCACACTTTGTGAACTCACATCTAACGTCACAAATATAACAGTAAAAAAGCTTGAAAAATTAAAAATAAAACCTTTTCAGTCCTTTGTTTTATCACTCTTAAGGACTTACCAACAGCAATTTTGTTCATTGTTTCTTTAGGAAAAATATTCCTCTCTATTACTCTCTCTTAGTCACCTTGAACAACACCTCTTCGTTTTCACTTAGTAACAGTCCCAAATGGATCAAGCCACAGTAGCATAACTCAGACCAACTTGACAACTTTCAGCCCCCCAGAGCTCCCTACCTATCTGAATTATTGATTAAATCAGTTATGAATAGCTCTGCAGGGACTATGCTCTTTATTTAATTTCTTGTCTTACACCTCTCTTGAAATATCTGGAAACTCTTAAATGACCTCCTGACTCATTGAACCATTAGCTCTGAATGTCTTTTGTGGTTGTGGTGAAAGATAGAGAATGCTTATTACTCCTGTGTCCTAAAATGAAGCAGACCATGAGTCCTATTGGAGCACAGAAATAAAGATGAATATCCATTCAAGTCAACAGGCTATTTTTTATTTTTCACCCAAATAACAGTAGGTCTGCAGCAAGATGTGCTCAGGGAAAGAAGCATTAAGGTCATCTGGGGCTACTTCACCAATGTGTGCAGACAGCAAAGACCATTTTTCTGGAAATAGAGAACATCTTGTACTTAAGAGTATGTTTCCATTATATAAGGAAGTGAACCTTGGTCATAATAATAAATTTATCCGGGAAACATGATGGAGGCAGAGAAAAGAGCTCTGTTGAACTGATGTGCCATCGAGCAACAAGCCTGCTTTGACTGTTGCCCAAAAGAGGTGCTTAAAATGTTGTGGTTTTTCACCATTACTCTTTTTCCTTGTTCCTTTCATCAAAGCCCAAATCACTAATTCAAAACTTCTTGCCATACTTGTGAGTCTTAAGGGCCAGGAATTTAATAAGGCAGCAAAAGTTCAGCAAATCCTTTAAGTTCATCTAATTAGCATATTTCATTTTTTGTATCTCTTATTAAAATCACCTATCCATCTAATTTTCCTCTGAACTGGCTTTTCTCATTAACAGGGAAAGGTAGCAAAGAGGGAGAAAATGTAATGCACAAATATAATGTGGAATGAAAGAAGTATCAAAAAGTGTATGACTTATAGTTTCACATATATAAAGTTTAAAAATGGTCAAAGAATCAGTGCTGTAAGAACTGAGAATAGTTATTGATTCCTCAGGGTGAACAGCAAATAGTAGGGATACAAGGAGTTTTGAAGTTACATATTTCTATATATTGCTAGATACCAGCTATGAGTATGGACCAGTCTGTGGAAATTTATTAATTAGCATACTTAATACTTAATACATACTTCATACATACTCTCCTATAAGTACATTATATTCCACTGAAACTTTGTTTTGGGTTCACACCAAGATGCTGCTTGCAGCTTACTCCTGGCAAATGGAATTATCAGTAAATAAATCAATAAAAGTCAATTTGTGATGATAGATTACTATACAATTTTAACTAAGCTCTTTTTATATATTCCCATAGAGAATAATGCATTTCATTTAGAAAGCTCCAGAAGGAGTCAGTTCTTGGCCACTGATGCAGCTCACAGGAAGCAGAGACTGGTTAAGAAAGTGGAAAATCACTACTTGCTTGATCTATGGGGTCCTTTGGAGATAAAAATGTGAATAATGCACCAAAAGTAACTTTGAAGAATTATTTTATGTTCTAAATATATCACCTTGATACAAATTTTATTTTTTAAAAAACTGGGATACTAGGACAAGCATAGAGAATAAACAGAAGAAAGACTAAAACTCAAGAAGACCCAGGGAGAACCCTGTCTCCCTCTCCCTCTCTTGCCTCTGACCAGTTCAGAGCATTCCTCCCACTGCTCCTTCTCTCAGGATGGTCCACTCTTGTACCCTTGAAGTCTCATGTCCCAGATTTAGACAAAATACCAAGAGTGGATGGAAACACCACCATTTATCAGGGACAGAAGACAACTTTGGAATGGAAATCCTCTGTGCTATTTGCATCTTTCTTTTTCAATCCTATAATAACTATCTCAATTTTTTTAAAATCTAGGTACCAGGACTGGAGCAATAGCACAGTGGGTAGTGCGTTTGCCTTGCACACGGTCAACCCAAGTTTGATTCCCAGCATCCCATGTGGTCCCCTGAGCACCGCCAGGAGTAATTCCTGAGTGCAGAGCCAGGAGTAACCCCTGTGCATTGCCAGGTGTGACAAAAAAAAGCAAAATAAATAAATAAAATCTAGGTACCATGATTTATAATAATTTATATGTATCTAAAAAATAAAGATATACAGGTTTGTTTGTGATGGGGTGTATGTGTAGAGTGTTCCACACATTACCCTTCTATGGAGTGTCCTCAACTCCCAACCTATCCTCCCATCCATGATCTTGACAGGAAGTGTCTTTTACTCATCTCCAGGCCCACCATGCATGCTGTTGGTCCAGAGGGCAATTTTGTGAAAATCAGGTTAAGTTTCACTTTGGTGAGGACATGTTCCAAAACACCAAGTCCAGACAAATCTGAGAACACAGAAAAACAAGTGACTGTGATGATAAAAGTCTCCCAGCAATGCACAGCCATTGGGTTGGTAGACAGGAAGAAGATTTTCCCAGAGCATGGAACTGATCTAGAGTTCTAGAGGACCATGTTTGCCACCGTGGACAAGCAGGTTGCATTCAACATGCAGGTAACAATATCTGCTTCTCAATTCCCCTAGGTTATAAATTAAATAACCTACTTGAAAGCACCTGAAAGGCTGAGATTCTTTATAAATGCAAGACACTGTTGATGTTTAAATGATTATGATTATTCTCGGAAAGCATCTCACTGGACATCTGAGACTGGAAGCCTCAGGACAGATAAACAGAAGTCTTGCCCAATGTCACATATGCCTATAGCAAAGGGCCAATGTTCAAATTCAGACTTCTAGTCATTGTCCTGGTGCCTCCATGGGAGCATATGACCTGCAGTCTAGCCCTGCCCATCTTGCTCAGTGTAAGGGATTGAGCAGGGATTCCTCAGCCCAAAGCAGCAGCACTGGGGCTTTATCAAGGCCTGGATGTTGCTAACATATGCGATTGCCAACATGCTTCTGGGTGAATGTTCCAAATCAGTCCCTGGACTTGATGCTGTAGAGCAGTGATCTGAAATTGTCACCCCTCTGGTTCCTAAGCACATGTGCAGGTATGTCTTCTTGTGATCATAGTGAGGCCTTTAGCAATTTGGGCCAGTCATAACAGAAGAAGCAAATATGCCTATGAAAAGCTTCTGGGGAGTGCTCTAAGGCATGAAAGCATTCTTACCCATAAACTGGGATCTATACAAAACAATATAGTTTTAACAAAATCAAAGTGCCTTCCACTCCAAACTCAGAAATTGTTTTAACCTGTATTAAAATCCAGCTCCACAAAATGTATTGTGCTGACTTAAATTGGGGATAGGAACAAAAGGAGGAAGAGAGTCAGGGGAGAATGGAAGGATATAATAAAAAAAATTGAAAAATACAAATGCATCTCCAAGAATACTTTATCCAACTAGACTGTCATTCAGCGTTGAAAGAATGATGGAGAGTTTTAGGGATAGGAAATCTTAAGAAATTCATAACCTTGAAACTAGTTTTGTAAGAAGCTCTAAAGGAATATAAAGATAAGACAAACCAGTCAGCACTTGGTACTGTACATGGCACTCATTCATGGCACTTATGGTTGCCCTGAACCCAACTAAAAAAGATCACTTATGCTGCAAATCACAGTGTCTAAAAGAAAAGAGAGAGAAAGAGAGAGAGAGAGAAAAGTTTCTGCCATAGACACAGACTGGGGTGAGGTGGGGCTGCGGGAGGGAAACTTTGGTGATGGGACTGTACACTGGTGAAGGGATGGGTGTTGGAGTATGACCAAGACCGAATTATGAACAAACTTGTAACTGCATCTCACAAAAATTCTATATAGAAAAGTTATTTATTTCTAACTTGTTAAAGAATTTTATGTCTTCCATAGTGAATTAATGTTTCATTTATATTGACTGTTCTATATCTAATAAGATATTTTTATTATACCCACAAAGATTTTTATTATAATTATTTAGTTCAGCAATATCTGTAACATAGTATTTTCTAGCATATAAAGCCAGCATTGGGAGGAATCAACCTCCCTAACTTCAAACTCTACTACAAGGCAGTAATAATTAAAACAGCATGGTACTGGAACAAAAGCAGAGCTGCAGACCAATGGAACAGAGTTGAATATACTGACATTTCCTCCCAAACATATAATCATCTAATCTTTGATAAGGGGGCAAGAAAAGTGAAATGGAGCAGAGAAAGCCTCTTCAATAAACTGTGCTGGCAAAATTGGACAGCTACATGCAAAAAAGTGGGCTCAGATCCCTGCCTAACACCATGCACAAAAGTAAGATCAAAATGGATTTATGACCTCAACATCAGACCAGAATCCATAATGTTTATTGAAGACAAAGTCGGCAAAACTCTCCATGATATTGAAGTTAATGGTATCTTCAAAGATGTCACGCCACTGGCCGAGCAAGTGAAAACAGAGATAGACAAATGGGACTATCTTAAACTAAGAAGCTTCTGCACCTCAAAAGAAACAGTGACCAAAATACAAAGACAGCCTACAGAATGGGAAAGGATATTCACCAAGTACACATCCGACAAGGGGTTGATATCAAGGATATACAAGGTAATGGTTAAACTCCACAAGAAGAAATCACCCAACCCCATTAAAAAATGGGGTGAGGAAATGAACAGAAACCTTCGCAAAGAAGAAATTCGAATGGCAAAAAGGCACATGAGAAAATGCTCTACATCACTAATCATCAGAGAGATGCAGATCAAAACCACAATGAGATATCATTTCACACCACAGAGACTGGCCCACATCCACAAGAACAAAAGCAACAGATGCTGGCGCGGATGTGGCGAGAAAGGGACCCTCCTTCACTGCTGGTGGGAATGCCGGCTGGTCCAACCCTTTTGGAAAACAGTATGGATGACTCTCAAAAAATTAGAATTTGATCTGCAATTTGACCCAGCTATAGCACTCCTGGGAATATATCCCAGAGAGGCAAAAAGGTATAGTCGAAGTGACATCTGCAATTCTTTGTTCATTGCAGCACTCTTTACAATAGCCAGAATCTGGAAAAAACCTGAGTGCCCAAGAACAGATGACTGGTTAAAGAAACTTGGTACATTTACACAATGGAGTACTATGTAGCTGTTAGAAAAGATGAAGTTATGAAATTTACATACAAGTGGTACTACATGGAAAGTATCATGTTAAGCGAAATGAGTCAGAAAGAGCGGGAAAGACACAGAAAGATTGCATTCATCTGGGGAACATAAAGCAACAAAAAGGGAGACTAACACCCAGGAATGGCTGAGATTAGTACCAGGAATTTTGCTCCATGAATGGAAGGCCAGCCACACGTTCTAGGTGAAAAGGAAGCTCAGATAGAGAAGAGAGCACCAAATGAAGGATGTTGTGAGGACCCTCCCAGGGTGGGAGAAGCATGTTAAAAGTAGTCTATAGACCAAACATGATTGACACTCAATGCCTCTCTTGCAAAACACAGTACCCAAAAGAAGAGAGCGAGAACAAGGGGGAATACCCTGCCACAGAGGCAGGATGGGATGGGGGGGGGGAATGCTGGGACCCATGGTGATGGATGACGGGCACTGGTGGAGGGATGGGCACTTGATCATTGTATAACTGAAACCCAAGCACAAAATTTGTAAGCCTATAACTGTACCTCATGGTGTTTCACTAATAAAAAGAAAAAAAGTAAAAAAATAAAATAAAATAAAGCCAGCATTTCCTTTCTTAGTGTAAAACACACTTATACTTTTACAAGGTTATTCATGTTTTCTCTTAAAGCTTTTCTTAATTCTCATTCATACTAAATATTACATTTGTAGGACTTACCCATTTCATGTAAATTTTAAAATGTATTAAAACAAAATTATTTATAATATTAGCGCTGTAGCACTGTCCTCCCATTGTTCATTGATTTGCTCGAGCGGGCAGCAGTAATGTCTCCATTGTGAGACTTGTTCTTACTGTTTTTGTCATATTGAATACGCCACGGGGAACTTACCAGTCTCTGCCATGTGGGCGGGATACTCTCGGTAGCTTGCCAGGCTCTCTGAGAGGGATGGAGGAATCGAACCCGGGTTGGCTGCATGCAAAGCAAATGCCCTACCCACTGTGCTATCGCTCCAGCCCACGTATAATATTAAATTTTAAAATGTATATGTATCTAAAAAAGAAATATATACAAGTTTGAAAATATTTTATCAACTCACTGAATTACAATTTTGTGAAATTTCAAAAGTTTAGCTTTATTCGTCTATATGTGTGGGTGTCACAACCTCTGAAATACATAATTTTTTAAAGATCTCTTTTCCATATATAAGATTTTTAAAAAATGTAGTAAATGTCATTGGAACTGGATATTTTGTCGAAAATCAGATGGGCTGGACACGTAATGAGATTTGGAGAAATAAATCTTAAAAAAAAAGAAATAAATCTTAAAATTAAAAAAAAAGTAGGGTGATAGAAAAAATAGTAGGAACAAAGGAATCAGATAGGAATTAAAGTTTTCTCCAAGGTAGCAGTTGAAACTTCAGATGTAAATGTCCACATACACACACACACACACACACACACACACACACACACACACATGCGCGCGCGCACACACACATGCACACACACACTCCAGCAGTATATAGCATCTGAGTCTTCCACTTTTCTGGCTAGGTCAGAGAGAGGGACGAACAGAAGTGTTATACTATAAATACAATCCATCTGGAACCATCATTTCAGGGTGGAAAAACATGGACTAAGAAGTCCTTTCAGACTATCTGCTCTGTAGCTTCTCTTTGATTCTAAGGAGGAAAATGTATTTGTTTATTTAATCTTTCTTCTTAACCTTTAAAATGGATTGAGTAATCTCAATCAACACAGGTTAGAGGATTATATTGAAGAGTACATAATTATCTGCTTTGGTTTCAAGTTATTTAAATATGGGCGTTCTGAGATTTCACTGTTTATACTCAAACCATAGATGCTGTTGAGCTGTCAGCAACCTGCTGTAAATTCTGACAGATCTGTGACCAATCCCTGCCTCTACAGGACATACTATGCCTGGAAATTTGATTACTGATCCACCTCTAAGAGAAATGACACATGACCAGGTTGCTGAAGTCCTCCCGTGAATCTTTCTTTTTATAAAAAGAAACAATTGGGTAAGAGATGTTAATAGGATATTAAGCTCTGAGTTTTGGGCAGCCATACGAATAGGAATGGATTCCTTTCTGCTCATCAGAGGCCCTTACTTTACCTTAAGCGCCCATCAATCTGCAGTGTAAGGTTGATTATCCTTATTTTTCTGAGAACGTATGTGCTGAATATAAAAAAGTAAAGTGCTGAATGATCCAGCAAACTCTCAGTGTCACTCACCAGTGTCCTTCATATTGAAGGACACCCTTTTTAGAAAGTCTGGCCCTGAGAACCCTTAACCCTTGGCTGTGAATGGGGAGCTGTGCATCCCACTGACTTGTCCACACAGCCTGAACACTGATGTGACTGAGAACTGGAGTGTTATAAAGTAGGGCCCACAGCTCTGCAAGCTCTGAGTGATCTCCAGAGCCTGCAGATGTGATGATTGAATTGAATTGATGAGCTTCATTAAGTGAGCAAAACAGCAAAGCATTAGAAGGTCCCAGTAACTCCACTGAACAGGAAACATTACTTACTGTTGATGAGATAAGTGCTTGGAATATGTCAGTCCTTTTAAAAACAAAAGAACTATTTATCTCTTTTCACAGTAAGGAGTAATTGAGGAGTCTTAAGATAGAAACAGAGAGAGGGGACGAAAGGAGGAAATGTATTATGCACTTTCATGCTTACCCTTCTACTTACATTATTTCATTCAATCTGTTACACATCATGGTGAGGAAAGGGTTACATCCTCACTTTATGAGAAGAAAGTTAGGGAATTAATATGTGTGTAAGACCATACGCAGAGTTGGTTTAACTGGCGTGATATAATGCTGATGTCAGGAAGCTGAGTGCAAATTCAACCCCATTAAGTCTCTGGTGATATTTTAGTAGATAACATTTTCTGGTCTCATAAACAATTCATTTTATAAGATAATTTTGGTTATGCAACTAAAAATTCAAACCAAATGGTTTAAACAATAAAAAAATGTTATTAACTCATCAAGTAAGAAGCTGTACGATTAAGCAATCTTAGGCTCAATTAACCTACTAACTAACTTCAGACTCAATCTATTATTAATGACTCTATTAGAGATACAGTTTCAGCTCTGTTTTTGTTCTCACAGGTCAATATACAGAGAAATAAGAGAAGTTAGTTTTTACTTCAATAGGAAATTAAGCCTTTCCCAGAAACTCTATGTTAATAGATTAATCCTCTTTTCAAGAATTGAGTCACATGGGGCAGAAGAGTACAGTGGGTAGGGAACTTGCCTTAAATGTGGCTGACCCAGATTCAATCTCTGGCACCACATATGATTCCCTAACCTCTGCCAGGAGTAATCCTTGGTCTCAGAGATCAGGAGTAAGCCCTGAGGACAACCAACTGTGCTTCCCTCCCCCCCGCCCCCCAAAAATACCCCAAATTGAGTTATATAGCATATTATTGTCAAGGAGAATTTGAATACCGTGTTTTCTTAGATCACTCAGAATTTGCTTCTAAAGCAAATTTAATTTGTAGGGGTAAATTCCCAAACAAAATCAGGTCAGTCACTCCCTACATGGAAGATTCCAATGTAGATGTCTTCTAGAGTTGTCGAGTAAAATATAGGATGTAAGTTAAACTTGAGTTGTGATTTATTAGCATTGCAGATAAATAAGACACACAAGGTATTGTGTTATTCATCTGAAGTTCCAATCTAATGTAATACATATTTTGAATGGCTAAATCTGGTCAAGGTACTTCTAGAGCAACTAAGGAGACCAAAGAGGAAAGAAATGTGTAGGGAGTAAAATTCCTTCTTTGGAAAAAGAGACATGCTGGGTCATTGCTTAAATTTGGGGGAAAGTTTAATGGAGCTCTTAGAAAAGCATAGAGTCAAGTGTGGAGATGAGGAGGATGGGAACTGAAGCACAGCTAGTGTCTTTATAAACATATACCCTCTCTCTATGTCTCTCTCTCTCTTTCTCTCTTACTCTTGTGCATCTTCATCCCAAACCAAAGAAAAAAATTTTTATTTCACTGATAATAATCAAACTCCAGCAAGCTACCGAGAGTATCTCGCCCGCACACCAAAGCCTGGCAAGCTACCTGTGACGTATTTGATATGCCAAACACAGTAACAATTGTCACAATGGAGACATTACTGGGCCTGCTCAAGCAAATCCTTGAACAACGGGAGGACAGTGACAGTGACAGTGATAATAATATTTTTATTTGGAATAAATTTAGATATTTCACTTGAAATTCATGTTAAGTAAAATTCAACAGCAAAGGTTGCAATTCTTTTCAAATGTTATGTGTTTAAAAAAAAAGTTCCTTTCCTTTTTGGCAGGGCTGGGAGCTCCCAAGATGGGCTGAGGAGGTCTGGTGGTTTCTCAATGCAAAAGCCCAAGAATGCCATATCCAGCAATGCTAGGGTTCGTGTGGTGCAGGGGAATGAACCAAAGTCAGACCCTTGAAAGCGGGAACCTGAAACCATGTTCTATCTGGCCCCAATTTTTCTACTTTTTAGTGGATTCCAAAGCAATTGTTTGCTGATGAAATAATAGGATTCAGTACATAGATATGCAAAATAAACGCCAGCAAAGCTAGAAGGGTTGGGTTAAAGAAATTGGGAATACATTATTATTATATGTATAATGCACATCAAGTGGTCTAGCTTTATTTGAATGTACACTTATATTAACATAAACATATGTACCAAACTACTGTTCAACCACTAAAAATGTTTGAGTATAATTGATACACTAATCAAGGAGATAAAATGAACTCTTAAAATGCCCCAGGAGAAAGTGAATAAAATAAAAAAAAATTCAATGATCAGAAAACAGCATATATAGAGCATTATATAGAGCATCTATTAATTCAACTCTAACAATCATCATTTTAGATAGGAATGGTCTAAGTACATCAATTAAAAGAAAACAATTGTCAGAGTGTTAGAATACAAAAGCAAAAGAAAGGACCTAATTCTACGCTGTCTATTAGTAACCCTCTTTCAATATAAGATTCAGATAGGCTAGATATCAATAGAAGGATGTAGATCACCCTTTCTAACATCACCAATTAAAACAAAACTGGAGTAACTGCTAATCTCAGGTAAAGGAAACTATGAAGAATGAAAAGAGAGATGTTATGTAGTGATTAAGAGTGAATCCCTACAAGGACATAACACTCCTGACATGAGTATACCCAACAATAGTATCAAAACTCATGAGATCAAAACTAACAGACTGAGGGAAGAAATAGACAGGTCCACTATAACAATCAGATATCTCAACACTCAGCTTTCAGTAACTGATAGACCAAACAGGCAGAAAATCAGTATTGGCAGAAAGGAACTGAACAGGCCTATCAATCACTTTGATCTAATCAACCTTGATAGAATGAAGCACATCCGCCCTGAAAATTGCTGGTGGGTTTCTAGAAACTCCAGCTTAAACAAAAGATATGCAATAAAACCAGTTTCACCCTAGGTCAACTGAAATAAACAAGCCTTGTTCCTAGAGCCTATTTCTGGTCACAAAAACACCACAATATTCTAACTAAAGATCCAAAACATTTTTAATATTCAACTCTTATTGATATTCACTAACTAAGTCATTTTCCAGCTCATTTACTTTCAGCGTCATAGGTAGCAAGAAGCTATTCCTGCAGCTAAGGACATTATCATGAGTCCCCCAAGCTAGAGTCATATACGAGTCACATACTCACTTAGGCAGGCTCAACGAACAGAAGCGAATGAACCTAGCACATCTTTGGTGGGATGGGTGGGAGGAAACTAGAGGATCTGGAGAAAAAAATATATAGATCTGGGGAAAAAGTACTAGTGCCTCACAAATTGGACCCAGCCAGGAGCTGATTAATTTTTTGAACATTATAATGAAACATTGATTAAAACATTGTTCAAGGACCTATAGTACCCCAGCAAAAACCTGCAGTATACCTTTCTTTCTTTTTTGGGGGGTGGGGGTTATATCTGGTGATGCACAGGGGTTACTCCTAGCTTTGCACTCAGGAATTAGTCCTGGCGATGCTCAGAGAACCATATGGAATGCTGGGAATTGAACCCGGGTTGGCCGCATGCAAGGCAAATGCCCTACCCACTGTACTATCACTCCAGCCCCCCAGCTTTCTCTCAAGCTCAGCAGAATATTCTTCAAGATAAACACATGCAGGGGTGTCAGACTGATAGTAGGACATTTGTCTTGCACATGTTTCACCCAGGTTCAATCCTGGGCATTCCTTTTGGTCCCCTGAGCACCACCAGAATATAACTCTTGAGTGCAGCGCTAGGTGTAACTCCTAAGCATAGGTAGGTGTGGCCCACAAATAAAAACAAACAAAGATAAAACACATTCAGAACCATAAATCATATATATATATATTAATGTTATGGGACAGGGACCTCTGCAAGCCCCTGACCATGCATTTGATCACCATGTACCCATAGCCCCCTGAATACCACCAAGAGTGTCCCTGGTAGATCCAATGCTCCCCCCAGACCCCAGCACTACCATTCCAAGAAATGCCCCATCGCAGCCAGCCTGAGCCATGATCATCTGGCCCACACTGCTGACCAAGTATTGCTAAGAGTGACCACAGTCCTTAAGTGCTGATGGAGAGGTTCCCCCAAATTTTAATACTTTTTTCTCTGAGGATTCTTTAATGGTACTCAAAGGACCTGGGCCACTCTCAATGATACTCACCAACCAGTCCAGATGGTTCTACTTTAGGCTCAGCAATATGAGGCGATTTGAGTGTAGCATGCCAGGCAACACAAGGGCTATCCTGGGGTGTGGGTGGCCACCAAAGCCACATGCAGTGGTACTCAGGCAAGCACGCAGTGTTCAAACTTGGGTTCATGTGCATGCAAGACATCTCCCCAATCTCTAAATTTCTTTGAAAGGTATAAATGATACATGTATGTGTTCAGATCACAAAGGAATGAAATCAGGAACCAATAACTGAAAGGTAGGTCAAAAACACCAGATATTTGGAAATTAAGATGGTTTTGGGGTTGGAGCATAGTACAGCAGGTAGGGAATTTGCCTTCATGCTGCTACCCAGATTCGATCCCCATCATTCCACCTGATCCTCAGACCACTGCCAGGAGTGATTCCTGAGCACGGAGCCAGGAATAACACCTGAACATTGCTGTCTGTGTCTCCCTAAAAAAAAAAAAAAAAGATACTTCTACTTAACTGTGAATTAAAATATAAAGTTCAAGGTAAAATTTTAAGTACTTTTTGACTTAATCACATTAAAAGACAACTTGTGAACATTTGGATACAGAAAGAGAACAGTGTACAGCATAGCATGCTGAATTATAAAAGAAGAAAGTTTTAAAATCATTAATTCAAGCTTCTCCTTGGGAAACAATAGAAAAGACAGAACAAATTAAGTCTAAATTTGCTAAGCAAATTTGCTAAGCAAGCAATAATATATCTATTATTCAGGTTATAATTCTTTCTAAGTGGGCAAAGAGAAAGAAATAGCCTTAAGCAAAAGTTATATATTACAGAGCCAGAAAAATAGATAGAAGTTAGGCACTTTCCTTGTGCATATCTGATTTCAGTGCAATCTCCACATACAGTTTTCTAAGCTCCACATTTATATCCAAATTCTGGGTCCCAGTGTATATGGGGGGGCATCATTTGGGGAAGTAATTAACATGCAAGTGCAATCTCAGGAGTGGGATTGGTGCCCTTATAAAGGAGACCCCAGAGAACTATTTCACCCTTTTCTCACCAAGTGAAAATACAAAGACAAGATAATCTCTGTGACCCAAGAGTGTTTTCACCCAAACCAGTCAAACTGGCCCCATGATTACAACTTCCAAACTTTTTCAGTGAAGAAGAAATTTCTGATATCAACAAATCTCCCAGTCAAGGATATTCTGCCATAACAGCCTGTACTCAGACTTGCTTTCAGCTCTCAAAGCCCACCAGGATGTCCTCTGCAACACCCCTCATCAATGCTCTCAGGACCAGGAGCACATTAGCATTTTTCCTGAGCCTGTTCTGAGATGCCAAAGCTGTGCTGTTCTACCAAATTCCCCAGTGTTCAGTTCTCATTCTACACCTCTGCACATAAAATCAGCACATATATCTTCCTCTTTCTTCGCTGTCACTCGGGCCAGCCCTTTCGTGTGGCTCTTTGCAGTTAAACTGTAGTCATGCGGTTTTTTAAATTTTTCTTCCTTCCAGCTGTCAGAAAAGAATCTTGACAAGTAAAAAAAAAATCACACTTAATCTGTAATATAGAATACTAGATGGGGAAATGCAGTAAAAGGGGATGCCTAAATCACCCTTGACTCCTGTTTTAAGAGAGAAGGACAGAAAGGGAGAGAAATCGCGGTGGGGGGTTTGCAACCAAATGATAACAAGAAGTAGAGGGATGGGTACTCGAACATTGTGTAACTGAAACCCAAGCACAAAAATTTGTAAGTCTATAACTGTACTTCATGGTGTTTCACTAATAAAAAATTTTTAAAAAGTAGTGGATGAACAGGCTTCAGGGTTTCAGTTATGCCAGTGATCCAAGTAAGGGATATAGCCATACATCCAAATACAGACTCAGCAACAGAAAACATAAGCTCTACAATAGCACAACGGGTAAGGTGTTTGCCTTGCATGCAGCCGACCCAGGTTCGACTCCCAGCATCATATATGGTCCCCTGAGCACCGTCAGGGATAATTCCTGAGTGCAGAGCCAGGAGTAACCCCTGTGCATCGCTAAGTGAGACCCAAAATGCAAAAAAAAAAAAAAAGAAAGAAAAGAAAAAAATAAAACATGAACTCTAATCTGCAACCACTGAAAATGTGCAATGTCAAGTTTACAGGCAAGGATAGGGTGGGGGTGGGGTGGGGGTGGGGAGGAAATCTGGGAACACTTGTGAAGGGTAGTTGACACTGGTTGGTGGGATGGTGTTAAAATAGTATATGCCTAAAACTCAACTATCAATAACTTTGTAAATCATAGTTCTTTAATTTAAAAAGTTAAATTAAAAAAGAAAATCATCCAGAATGTTTCAGTACTGTAGATAAATGGTGTTTTGCAGTGTGGTTAAAATTAAAAATGTCAAACACTTCTACATCATTTAAGTTGATGCAACCCTCTGCAGCATGAGATAGCAATTATCAATATCACTCTTTGATTTAAGGATACAAAATGAAGACCTTAATTCTAGACAGTAAAAGATGCTTACCGAAAGAAAGAATGAAAACTGGTTTATTAGGAGATGGAGCTGAAGAGATTAACAGTGTGGCCTATATACTCATTCTCAGCTCACATACCTGCCACAGTTGATGACATTTACCATCCGAGGTAGCCTCCACCAATCTAATTATCCATCCAGGATAGTTTATACTTCAGACAAATAAGAGATAAACTCTGAACGAAGACAATTTGATATCAAGGGAATTTTTAATCTCTTCAAATAACATGTCAGGGAATACCAAAGAGAAAATGATTTTAAAGAAGACCATGCTTAAGTTAGTTTCAATAACTTTGTCTCGGCCATATTTATTTTTCAAGTATGTGTAGCAACCTTGACCGTTTCAGCAATCTTGGTAGCTCAGAAATATGATATACAACATAGAGTCTGAAGAAACAAAGTACTTTTGCCTTTTTATTTTCTTTTAAATTCATTTTAATTTTAATTTAATTTAAATTCCATTTTATTTTTAATTTTTGTTTTATTTTTAATTTAAGAAAGAGAGAGAGAAGTGCCTGTCATAGAGGCAGACTGAGAGATGATGGAAGAGAAATTGGGGACACTGGTGCTGGAAAACAAACACTGGTGGAGGGATGGGTATTGAAACACCTACTGAAACCGAATCATGAACAGCTTTATAAGGTTCTATCTCACAGTGATTCAATTAAAAATTAAAATTAAAATTTTGAAATTTGGGTCTCATTATTTACAAAGCAGAGTTTTAGGTATCCAATGTTCCAACTTCGAACCCACTACCAGTGTCAGGGTCTTTCCACCAATGACCCAAGTTTCCTTCCCTTCTTCTTCTCAGTTTCTGTATCCCTAACACACTCATTTTTTCAAATTTACTTATTATAGTTTGGGTCACATGTTTACAATAGTGTTGACTCTAACAGTTTTTATGTACATGGATAACTCATCTCTACATCACTGAAGACTCAAGACTCTTGACCTATGCCCTTATTTTAAGTTAGATTCTTCAATTTGCCCCAACCACCCAACCTCCTCCTTCCTTGGCACTCTCATTTCTATACTCCAGAGTCAAGGTTTACTATTATTTGATACTTCCATTCCCTTGAATTATTTCTCTATGTACTATAGATGATTGAGACTATAATATTTGTCTTTCTTCTTCTGACATAGTTAGCTTAAGATGATACCTTCCAATTCCATCCAGATTGTAGCAAATTGTATGATTTAGTCTTTTCTTATGACAGCATACTATTCCATTGTATATTTGTACAACTTCTTGATCTAATGACTGGTTGTTGGACACTTGGGTTGAAGAAGAAAAGTACTTTTAGGGGTCTAGAGAGATAATACAGGGATTAAGGAACTGCATTTATCCCCCAAGTATCACCAGGAGTGACTCCTGAGCACAGAGCCAGTAAGAGCCCCCATGCACAGTTGGATGTAGTCGAAGACCTCTCCCCACAAAAAGACAAACAAACAAACAAAAAACGTTTCTCTTGAAATCAGAAAATATTACATGCTTTTGGAAGTGAATCAGATGAACAAAAAGCACAGTAAGTAAAGATTAGATGAATATGCTCGTGACTCAATGTGATGAACCAAATATTACTAGGCATAATACAATTTTAATCTTATGCAGTTTTAAATTGCACTTTTCTTAGTCATAAATTGTTCTATGACTAATTAGTCCACTTGGACATATGTTTACACCCACATGGACCAATTATTATATACAGAAAGCATGAGAAACTCTAATGTTGGTGTATAAGAAATTAATGAGGATACCATAATATTATAATGACATAAATGATAGTAATATTGGACAGAGTGATAATACAGTGGGTAGAGCACTTTCCTTGCATGCAGCCAACCTGGGTTCAATCCCTGATACTACATGTGGTCTCCCGAGCACTGCCGGGAGCAATCTCTGAGTACAGAGCCAGCAGTAATCCCTGAACATCTACCAGGTATGGACCAAAACCAAAAACAAATTACAATGTTGAATATTGTTCTCAGAATGATCAGCAGAAAATCTGCAACTCACATCAGAATTTTTATTTGGTAAATTTACCTTTGGAACTTCTAGGACCAATGTTAAAAAAGAGAGAAAACAAAAATGATCATCACATTCAACCTGGCATCCAATAAAGCCTATTCATACGCTCTATATTACATGCAGAGAATTGTAATGATTTTTAAGTGCATATGGTAATTCTTGAGATTATATGTTCATCACTCAGAAAAGGCCATACTTTAAGGAGAAGACTAAAGAAGAACAGGACTCAAAATTTCATTTTCCCCTTTGTCTTGCATAAGGACAACCCAAAGAAAAAAGTCAGACATACTTTAATAGACTGAGCTGAACACTTACCTGAGAAGCTTTCAACTCTGCTGTCCACTTGAATCATCTGAGGAGTTTTATAAAAAACCAATTGTCTAGGCCCTAAGATTCTAATTTAATTAAGTCTAATTCAAAACTCAACTCTCCTGGCATAGTTTCTGGGCATATGAAATTATGGTATTTTGGACTTCCCTCAAGTATTTGGGTTGTGTGTGTGTGTGTGTGTGTGTGTGTGTGTGTGTGTGTGTTTTGTCACACTCAGCAGTATTCACAGGCTGCACCCATGCTGAAGGGTTGCTCGTGGAAGGTTCTTGGACTGTTGTGTGATGCTGGGGACTGAATCTAGGCCTCCTGCATGCAAAGAATACAGTCAGTTGAGCTATCTCTCCCTGATGTATGTTTTTTAATAGGATTCATAGTTATTCCTAGTTAAAAATTAAGCCCAGTGTCTAACCTGAGTGCAAGTTTGAAGAAAGGTCCCCAAGTTCCAGTCCAACTTCACAACTGCATGAAATTTAGCAAGCTACCTTGCTGCTTCAGTTCTTGGGCAGCATTAAGACCAAGCAGCTAACCCAGGCACTTAAGGTCCCTACAGCCTCCAACATATGGTTAAGCATTCACAATTGTCCTAATTGTTCTATACACAAGGTATCATACCAGCCAACTACTACACAGCACAACACTGTACTTTGTTTGTTTGCTTGCTTTTTAATCAAAAGGGCAATATTTAATCCCCCCAAACCAAGATAGCAGCTGCATTCCAGAACTGTTACTTCTACACAGAAGCTGGAACAGAGACAGGAAGTGCCTGCTGATTCGAGGGTGGCAGCAATGATTTTAGAAAGATGAGGACGACTCAACAAAATAGGAAGGCCTCCCTGCCCCCATCTCCCTGCTCTCCTTGCTGAAGGAAGAAGCTTTGCCTTCCTGGCAGATCCTGCCCTGTGGTCCATTTGGGGGGTGACCAGTAAACGAACAAACAACCAACAACAAAACACCTGAACGATATCATAGATCTTTATTTTCTTTAAATGTCCTTGTAAAAACATTACAAGGAGATGTTTTTCAAGAAGATTCAAGAAGATTCCATAGACTATGAAAGGAGACTGAGATCTGAAGTCAGGCCACCGCGGAATATCCCAGCTCGGCTAACTTTCTGTGTGAATTTAGCCTGGTCGTTTAGCCTGAATCTGCTTTCAAGTGGAGAGCATTGGCCACAAGCCTGTGGTTAGGAAACCTCTCCTAGATAAACTACACACAGGGCAGGGGTGAGGCTCAAAGTGGCAGAGCACATGCTCACAAGGACCTGAGTTCCATTCACTACCTGACTCGACACTCACACTCCCCCGAACTAATGTCTGTCTGTCTGTCCTCCCGTTGTTCATTGATTTGCTCAAGCGGAAACTAACAATAAAAATAAATGAAAAACATCTTTGCACACTGTATGTTTCAACAGACCATATCTATGATTTGCTAATACTCCAGTTACATCGACTGCCACTATTAGTATTATTATCCTCATCATCCTCATTGTTATTACTTCCTCTGCAGCAGGAAATAAACGTGGAATGTGATTGAAACCTGCCCCCATGGCAGAGTCTGGCAAACTCCCCGTGGCATACCCAATATGCCAAATACCAGTAACAAGGATGGGTCTCATTCTCCTAATCCTGAAAGAGCCTTGAATATGGCACTTTTTAAAATCTCAGGGCTAGGGCGAAGGAGATGTTACTGGTGCCTGCTTGAGGCAATCGACAAACAACAGGATGATTGTGATCGTGATTGAAAAAAAAAAAAAAGAAAACCTTCCATGACTTCAACGGACTTCACTGGCCCTGATTGCTTGGGTTTCTTATGCAAGCAGCAGGAGGCTGACATGTGAACCCATTTGCCTGGGTCTTTTTTTCTGCAAGACAGTTTTCCTCTCCAGCCACCTGCCATGGAACTGCTGACTGTTCCCAAAGGAAAGCAAGCCCTGGCAGCAAAGCTGCTGGGACTGGGACCAGGGATGTCAGTAACCAGGAACTAATTGCTACAGTAGCACTTTAACCTCCCCCGCAACCGTGCAGTACATCTCCAAAGCCCTCGCTGCACCTCCCAGCACCACGCTTGGGCAACTCAATTTGCTATTGGAGTGTGGGAGCAGAGACTATAACAGAAACCTGGAATAATGAGCGCTTAGGCCAGATAGAAAGATTCCAGCACAGGGGTCAAGAATCCAGATTTCTGCTCTGGCTGAAATGTGCAGACTGGCTCACCCTGACATGGTCCTTCCAACCAGCAGAAGGAAAAGGCAAAGAGTGGAGTGTACACCTCCACTTATCTGCCCCCCAAATTGCACAGATAAATCCTGCAGCTTAGTCCTCTGGCCACTGAAGATAAATATAGAAAAAAAGTAATATTTATGTTAGTCAGGGATCTTTAAATCATTTAAATAACTCTGGAAGCAAAGAAGTCTGGCTTTGTGTGGACAAACGAGAGTAGCAAGGGGAAAAGTGGTCAGAGAAGGGGACAGGATAGTCTGCCACTCAGGACACCTGTCTTTGTGTCTGTAATCCCAGGGCTTTTCTCAAAGTCCTGACACCTCTTTCTCTGGGGATCAGATTCTGTGCACCCTCACACACCGCTCTACTCAGATCAGGAATTTGGCGTGAGAGATAGTGACACATCGCTGATTTGTTTTCCTCAGCAGAAAATGAATGGCTTTGTTTTCTGTTCATGTCAGAATGTCCCTTGTACTAGACTTTCCAAATGCTTTGCAATCCACAGCTGCTCTTTGATGCATGAGAATTCCCTTTGTTCCCAGAAGCAGACAGGATAGTCCTGGATTCTCAGACTTGGGTCAGGAAATCTTTGGTTTTCTTCACATTGATCCCAGGATCCAGAAACGCTCACCACCATGTTCTGGTTAGCTGCAGCATTGTTGGAGTACATGTGGCTTGGGAAACTCAGAAGTGCTCAGTGCTCCCCTCAACCTAGACACCTGCTAGGGAGATATCCATTTTCAGGGGGCCACTGTCAATCACCTAGAAGAAAAATCCCCAGTAGCCCACTCCCTGCTCTGGGAAATTCAGGGGGAATTAAACAGTGCCAGCACATGGTAGGCATCTACCAGGACGATTACATGGCCCGGGGGCAGTTTGTGGGTGTGACTACCAAGATACTAGAAAACTGGGGAGCTGGGTAGAGGAGGCCCAGTCCCGATCCAAGCAGGCTTGAAGATCTCAGCCATGGGCCCTGTATACCTGGGTTCCTCTGCTGGTTCCTTCAGCGTGAAGCTTGTCTGTGTGTGTGGAGAGTGGCCTTGAGCATGGCTGTGGCTGAGTTCTGGAGGTCTTTGGCTTCCAGGGTTCTGCTTGGAGCAGGGAGGGAAACTCAACCCGCCCCCCTCCGAGGTGCCCCTGTGAAGACAGCTTGGTGCAGTATAAGGAGATTCTGCATGGCTCTTTCCCAGGAGCTTTATTTTATAGATGCTAAGGCTAGTATTTTCCCATTGTCATTTTTTATTGATATGACATTTAAAATCAGTAACATACAAAGTTTCAGGTATGCATTATTAAAAGTCAACCTCTGTACATGTTAAATTAACCTAGGAACAACGCAAATGACTACCTAAAGCTCTTTAGCATTTTATTGTGAGTCTGCAGAAGAGCAGAGGAACCAAAGAGCATATGGGCTGCCCACCAGGGTCCTGAGCAGGGTCCTGAGCACAGAGGCCTGCAGCAGGCCAAATCTTGCCCACTGTTTGTCCACCAGCACAGCCACACCAGGAATCCACTGAGCAAGCTCCTTGCCCCAGGCAGCCCTGCCCAACTACCAGGACAAAGATTAGACACAAATTCTCAGAGATCTGCAGAACATGAGTAGCAAATGACCATCACTTTGTTGTGTGAGCCCGTTGCCATCCAACCCAATTTACAAACACAATAGCTACATGACTGACCACACTCAGTGCTCTCTACCTCCCTCTGCAATGCAATGAAAGACCAGCACACTGTGAAAGGGAGTCACATGTATGTAATGTCAAGTTTTAAAAAATAGGGGCCATACCTGGTGGTACTGGGGAGGTGAGAACTCTCAGCAATACTTCAAATTTAGGACCTTTGAGCTATCGCTCTGATGCTCTACTGCCCTCTATTTAAGAACCCAAGAAAGCTGGAAGAAAGCAGTTTTATAGGCTCAGCAAAATCTCAGAAGGAACTGCAAAGAAAGTGATGCAGGGAATGGAACTGAGTATTTGGAAGGGGGTTGACACTTTTTTTTAACATTTTTAATTTAATTTTATTTTTATAAAGTTGTTCACAATAATTCATTATATTTAATATTCAAACTCCAATTTCACCACCATTGCAACTTCCCACCACCAACCATAAGAGGAAAGAATGTGAAGTTTGTTGTATTTCATCCTGGAGCCATTAAGCCCTTGTATAAGAGATAACAACATGTTAATATGTTGTTAATAATAACATGTTTGTTAAACCCAATCAAATGTGTGCTACTCTTTGTCAGATGACCACCTTACAGGTGGTCATTGATGTCTCTTCTCAGATCTCTGTATCCCCTGCAACAGCAACAACCACCCTTGACCCCCCACCCCCACCCCCGCCCCTGCCCCAGACTGTGGTTTGAGCGCAACCACTGCTTCTGCCCAAGGTAATGGAAGGTGAATATCCCCCCAGGCAGCTGAAGGTTGATTTCCTTGGTGCTTTTCATTTGTTTCATTGTCCCAAAATGAAGGTCTGCAAGGTTTCTGAAGAAGTCTGATTCTCTCCAGAGATCGGATGTTTCCCCAGCAATGGAGAATAGAGCTGGTGGGAAGCCAAGGAGGCCAGGCTGGACAAGTGAGAGCGGCCGCTGTACGGGTGTGGCACCTGCCTATGGAGTCACATCTCGGAACAGAGAGGACAAGGGAGGCACCGGGGAGATGAGCTCAGAGCAGAGCAGCAATTACCCACCTTCCTCCCTCCCATCGCATCTTCTTCTTCATAGCACTGTCCTCATGACCTCCACCTTCTTCTCTCTGTCCTTCCCCCAGCCCCCAACCTCCCTACAGCCACTCATCTCTTGTCAAGCTATCAAGAATATACTCTAACTGGAAATGCACAGTACTTCACGGTTGGGTGAGTTGTTGTGTGTTTATTGTTTTTCTGTTTTGGGGGTCATACCCAGTGATGCACAGGGTTTACTCCTGCCTCATGCACTCAGGAATTACTCCTGGTGGTTCTCAGGGGACCATATGGGATGCTGAAAATCGAACCCGGGTCGGCTGTGTGCAAGGCAAATGCCCTACCCACTGTGATATCTCTCCAGCCCCATTGCTGTGTGTTTAAACACTGATCAGATGACAGACATTGGGTTGTTCTCCATCTGTGTGGATAAATGTGCAGGCTTGGGTGTGGGCACTGTTTTTCATTTTGGTGTGGGCGGCTATCTTACTGCAGTGTAACGGGTGCTTCCCTAATGGCTAATGATGTTGGATCTCTCGTATGTAGCTGTTTGATAAATGTCCAGTGGAGGAGGAATAAATTGTCCTGCTAGGCTGGGCCTGGGATAAATGTGACTTCCCAAACCTTGCAAGGTTCCTGAGCCTTGGACTGATGGCAGGACTGGAGCAAAAAGGAAGCAGAAACAGCAGGCCCCAAAGCAGAGGTCCAACCATTTATTTCCCATAATCATTAGCACCCTTAAAAAATGTGTCACTCCATAAATGACAAGCACCTAAATGATTGATTGCAACCTGATTGATTGGTTGATTATGATTCTTCACGGGTGCCAGAGAAGAGGTATAATTTTAGGTTTCAGAACATTTGAATTTACATATTCAAAAGGATAGTGTTCATTTTCTTGTATTTTTAGAGTTTTAGTTATATAAACAAGTAAGTGCTGAATGCTACATTATCAGGAGAAGAAAGAAGGAAAAAAACCTTGAGATAAGAAACAGCAAAAAATTGACTCTCTGAGTAATTGGAAAGAATACAAACTACCTAGGGTTATCCGATGGCCTCAAACATTATGGTATTTGGGGGCCAGAGAGATAGTACAGCAGGTAGGGTTCTTACTTTGTATGCAGCCAACCTAGGGTTCAATCCCCTGCATCCCATATGGTTCCCCAATCTTCACCAGAAGTGATTCCTGGGTGCAGAGCC
This sequence comes from Sorex fumeus, assembly GCF_029834395.1. Classification (NCBI taxonomy): domain Eukaryota; kingdom Metazoa; phylum Chordata; class Mammalia; order Eulipotyphla; family Soricidae; genus Sorex; species Sorex fumeus. The sequence continues at coordinate 57,228,025 of NW_026606059.1, forward strand.
AGAAATAAGTACTGAACACGACTGGATTTGAACCCACCACCCCCCAAAAGAAAAGAAAACAAAAGTGACTTCCCATTGGTGCTTGGAAGTGCTTTGGGATCAACAGGGCCATCCCAGTGGTGTTTGTAGGGGGAGGGGGACATGTGGTGCTGGGGATCTAACTCAGGGTCTTGTACATGAACTATGACCCTGACCCTTTTTTTTTTTTCATTTTCCCAAGATAAAACCTGAACAGTTCACGTTCCCAGGGAATGTTAGTTTTCAGCAAATCGTATCTTCCTGGGATCTGTCAACCTGAACAGAATAGCCCCCTCCAAGAGATGGTGCCAAGCAAGGCAATGAGGAAGACTGTCCAGGAATAAACAGAACTGACCAAAGATCCCTGGATATCAATCCACTCAAGTAGGAAATGAAATGTCCACCATACCATGGTAGGAAAAAAAAGTAACTAAAATTTTCTCTTGTAAAGGGAAAATTAGGAGTTGAGAATGTAGCTTGGTGGTAGAGTATCTCTTGTATGTGTGACATGGGTTATATCCTCAGCACAGAAGGAAGGGAAGGAGGGAATGAGGGAAGAAGGGAAAAAGAAAGGAGGGATAAAGGGAGGAAGACAAAAGTGAGACTTAAGCTTAATAATTGCAGCATTATTTACAATAATCAAATGCTATGAACAACCTAAATAGCCATCAATGTATAAAATCCAAACAAAATGTAATCTATGATCAATAGAATATTATTTAATCTTGAACAGGAATGAAGTCCTAGTGAAGCACCAAAGGAGAGGAAATTAGAAGTGATCGATTACTGGTTATCAGGTCTCATTTGGGGGGTCATAAGAATGTTCTGAAACTAGATATATGTGTTTATTGCATAATGTTGTGAATACTTTCAATACTACCAAACTATATACCTCAAAATGATTAATTTTGTGTCATGTGAATTTCACCTGGATGATGAAAGCAGGCTTCTTTAAGCTTACAAAAAATTCACTAATGTGACGTATTCAATATGCCAAAAACAATATCAACAAGTCTCACAATTTTTTAAAAAAATTTTTATTAGTGAAACACCATGAGGTACAGTTGTAGACTTACAAATCTTTGTGCTTGGGTTTCAGTTATACAATGATCCCTCCACCAGTGCCCATCCTCCACCACCACGGGTCCAGTATCCCTCCCATGCCCCATTTCCCCCATCCCACCCTGCCTCTGTGGCAGGGCATTCCCTTTTGTTCTCTCTGTCCTTTTGGGTGTTGTGGTCTGCAAAAGAGGCATTGAGTGGCAATCATGTTTGGTCTATAGTCTACTTTCAGCATGCTTCTCCCATCCTGGGAGGATCCTTCCAACAGCCTTTAATTGGTGCTCCCTTCTCTATCTGAGCTCCCTTTCTCCTAGCATGTGAACAAGTCTCACAATTTGTTGTGAGACGTTACTGGTGCCCACTCAAGCAAATCAATAAACAACAGGAGGACAGAGCTACAGTGCTACAGTTTGATATAAAGAGGAAATAGAAAACTCCATGATAACAAAAGCACTCCACTATTGAGAAAATCTTCTTTTTAGAATTTCACACAACAGATCTGGGTCGTTTCTTCTTCCCCCATTACCAAAAGTGTTTATGAAATAGTGTTATGTTCCCTCTCAATTCAAATTTTATAACTCAAACTCATTATGTAACATTATGTGAACATAGGATATTCAGGGGAGAAAAGATTAGATTTTTTAAAAAAGAGAATAGCCTCTCTCTCTGTCTCTGTCTTTCTTTGTCTCTGTCTCTCCCCCTCCCTCTCTTTCTCCCTCTCCCTCTCTCCCTCCCTCTTTCTTTCTCTCTCCCTCTCTCTCTCTCTCTCTCTTTCTCTCTCTCTCTCTCCCTCCCTCATGAAAGGAAAAACCTGTGAGGAGACAGCAAGAGGACAGTCACCTGCAAATGCAAACCAGGGAGAGAGCTCTAGTTTGTTGTTATCTTGATCTAAATTACAGGACTGTGAGAAAAACGTCTGTGGTTTAAGCCCCATATTTTTTTTTAACCACACCTTTAGAACATGAATACAGAGAGTTCTGCCCATTTTCTTCCCAAAGCGTCTTCTAATTCTTTAATAGTCAAATCATCTGCTTTTGACATGTGTATAATCTTATCATTTTTTAATGTTTTCTGATTTTTGGACCACACCCCCTGGTGCTTGGGAGCTACCAATTTTTGCTAGGTGGTTGTTCCTGGTGGTGCTGGGTGAAGGAACAGTGGGGGACCATGCTGTGCTGGAACTTGAACCCAGGTGTCCCACATACACAGCGTGTGCTGAGCCCACTGTACTATCTCTATAGACCTTTTCTCCTGTTCTTTGATGAATGTCCCATTTGTCAGTGGTTTTGTGTGTTCCCAAGCAGGCCTCTATTAGTACCCTACATCAGCTTCTGAGACTGTCCACCCACCCATCCAGTCAGAGGGCTCACTGCCCGAAGGCATCATCTGTACTTTCTTCCAGGCGCTTTGCATCAAATGCATATAGCATTGGTGGACAGTTTTTCACATCTTCAAATGCAGTACTGCAGCCCAAACATCACCATCTGCTTTCTCAAGCATTCTGTGCCTTTGCTCATTTTGAAGCTGCTCGTTTGCCCTTCCGTCTCCTTGAACCATCCCTCGCATTCTTTCCTCCATCCCAGCCTTCTCTACCGACCTAAGACCCCACACATTTCAGTAATATCCACATGCCCTGTTCAGACTCAAGACTCTCAGACCCTCGGGGCTGGAGCAATAGCATAGCGGATAGGGCATTTGCCTTGCACACAGCCAACATGGCCGACACAGGTTCGATTCCCAGCGTCCCATATGGTCCCCTGAGTACTGCCAGGAGCAATTCCTGAGTGCATGAGCCAGGAGTAACCCCTGAGCATCGCTGGGTGTGACCCAAAAAGAAAAAGAAAGACTTTCAGATCCTTAACTTTAACAAAAAATTTAGTATAATCTTTGAATACATGGGCATGACACACTTATACTTTGAAACCTCCTACAGTGAGTGTGAAGAAAAACACATTTACAAACTTAAATGTGCAAATTCTATGAAACCAAATAAGATCCAGCTAGGAATAAAAGTGTGGGAGAAAAACTTTCTTACTCAGAAGGATTTTTCTTCTCCTATGGATATTAATCTCATACTATATTTTTTATATCCCATGAATGAATGCAGTCATTCTATATCTGTCCCTCTCCTTCTGATTCATTTCACTCAGCATGATACTCTCCATGTCCATCCATTTATAGGCAAACCTCATGACTTCATTTTTTCTAACAGCTGCATAATATTCTACTGTGTAGTTCACCATAGTTTATTTATCCACCCATCTGTTTCTCGGGCACTCGGGTTGTTTCCAGAACCTGGCTATTGTGAATAGTGCTGCAATGAACATAGAAGTGCAGATGGTATTTTTGCTGTGTGTTTTTGCTCACTAAACAAGAACTGAGTGTTGAAAGTAGGTAAAGGAATACACATAATAACCTTTCAATATCTGTATTGCAAACATTAATGCCCAAAAGCAGGGGGAGAGAGAGAGAAAAAGAGAGAGAACAGGAGAGAGAGCATGAGGAGAGCATGAGTGAGAGAGAGAAAGAGAGAGCGAGACAGAGAGAGAGAGAGAGAGAGAGAGAGAGAGAGAGAAAAGAAAAGTGCCTGCTATAGAAGCAAGCTGGGAGCTGGAGGTGGAGTGGGAGGAAAATTGGGGAAACTGGTGCTGGGAAATGTACACTGGTGGAGGGATGGGTGTTGGAATACTGTATGACTGAAACCCAATCATGAACAGTTCTGTAGCTGTGTACCTCACAGTGAAAGAAAAAGAATCATTACACAACCAAACAACCAAAGCCAGTGATAAAAGAAAAAGCCATGGGCTGGGAAAGTGGTGAAGCCCAGGTGAGGAGCATCTTGAGGACAAAGGACACTTCTCAGCCACCTACAAATCCACATAGGCAGGTTCAAAGGCCCAGAAACCAGAGGTCAAGGCCCCTCAGCACATGTTCTGAAGAATTGCCAAATGCTCTGACTGCCCTTAGAAAAGTGAGGACTTCTACACTGGGGGAAGACATTTGGATGAAAAGAAGAAGGAGGGACAAGAGGGAAAGGAACAAAAGAAGGTGCATTGAGAGTATTCCCTTGCCCTACAGGGCATCGTACCAAAGCTGGGGCCCAGAGATGTGGAGCATGGTGACAGACACTGGTGCAGAGAAGACCCGACCTTGCAAAGTGGCCCAGAAACAAAACCTCATGAGTGGGAGTATCTGGGCAAAGTTGGCAGGAACAAGGTGTCAGCCAGCACCAGGTGTTTGGCCTTGAGTGTCTGTCACTCGACGTCCTGGTCACATGAGCCCAAGTGCAGAAACTGTCACGTATGCCTAGCAAGTCATCCTAACTGCAGCATCTAGTTGACTGGGACTGGCCCTGGGGCAAAGCAGAGTTGGAGAGGTGATAGGCCAATAATGCTATTTTTTTTTGTGATTGGACAATCCTTTTAAGCTGAGACCCCCCCCCCATAAAATATGTGTGTATTTGGCAATAAAGGGAACAGACATCAGCTGCTCCCAGAGGGTGTTTCTCTGCACACCCGTTATCCTTCACCCCACATCTGCCCAGACCCGGTGCACAACATGTCTGGGCACCATTGGGGGAAAACTGTTCCCCAACACAGAGAGGACAGGAAAACATGGACCCCATCAAGGTGCATGGTGGAAGGGGTGGACACTGTATCTTAGTCCAGCAACAGCGGCAGCACTGGTTCACAGAGCCACTTGTGGGACCAGCTAAGGGTCTCTGCCTAGTGTGGATACTTTTTCTAGACCAGAACATACCACTTAGGGGGATTAGCAAGGTTTCCTGACTTCTAGGCCTAGAAGCTTGGTTCCCCCCGCTCTCTTCTGGGGGATTCAATGAGCTTTGCACAGTAAACAAAGTCCCTGTGCTGTTTCATTTCCCCAAATTTGGTTTCTGCTCTTTAGAGATAAAGAAATCCAGGTGGACGCAGAGTTGCATCTCTAGGAAGTTTCCATGGCAACAGCTGCGAAACGGAAGGTGAGAGTGAGACACCCTAGCCATTGGAACACAGCATTGGCCTGGGCCAGGGGTTCAAAAACTGGATACTGGCAGGGCCATAATTTTGTGCCATAATTTTGCTCAAGGCTATACTCCTGGCTCTGTGCTCAGGGATCACTCCTGGTGGGACTCAGGAAAACATATGTGGCCCCAGGAATGGAAGCCTGGTGGGCAATGCAAAGCAAGTGATTTATCTCCAGCCCAGCAGGAAAACTTCCATATGTACTCCCACTGAACTCTAAGTGGGAACGGAAGCGGCGGTGGGGGGGGGGGGGGGGGGTGTCTGTGTACAGATAAATAGTAGTTCAAATTCTTCACCCCTGGTCCCCACCCTCCAGGAAATTCATCATCAATGTCCAGGGCACCTAATTTGGTCCTTTTTCCTACAAAACCAAGTGTGACTGTGCTGGAGGGAGGGAAGAGAATGAGTTCCTTGTTCTCTGGGGCTTAGAGAATTGACCACAGAAACAGCAAGGGTCTCGGGTGCTTACCATACCACAGCTAGGCTGGAGGCAGGTCAAAGTTCATGTGCCAGATTGCAAAGGAAAGGGGGAATAGCCAGGGTAGCCCTCCAGGTCAGCACTGCTTCCGGAGGGAACCACAACTTGAAGGAGCATCCTCACTCCTCCGTCCATGCCCTCCTCCTCTTGGTCAATAAACCATGTTTTGACCTAAAAGAAACAGAGAACAGAAAGGTTCTTTTCTTTGGGACCACTATGCCACACTGTATACAAATTAGCCTGACTAAATGACTTGCAAATTTGTTCTTAGACTGCTGTAAAAATCACTCAAATGTTTTCCAAACACGTATCACTTGAACTGTGGTTCTGAGACAGTCTGTCTCTTTTTTCCAAATCAAGTTCTACAGGCTATAGTTGTCTAAGTCTCTATAAATAATGTTTCCCCAAAGCCACCAAAGCATATTGAGTCACTTTCTGTTTGTTTTTTTTTTCTTTAAGAGAATTCATTACTTTGGATTTTCATATAGGTTTAAATGCTTACTCATAATGTATTTTTTTAATCTGTTTTATTCTTTTGATTTGGTGGGGGAGGAAAGAACATCTGAATTTGATCAACACAAACAAGCAAATGTGGGCTAGAGAGATGATAGTACAAAGGTTAAGGTGCTTGCATAGTGAGAATCCCAGCACCACCAGCTATGACCCGTGAGCACAGAGCCAGGTGTGAACCCTGAGCACTGAACCCTGTGTGATCTCTGTGTGAGCATCACAACCTCTGACCATCCCCCACCCTAAATTAATAAAGATAGAATCAAATACAGCTAAAGAAGTATAAGCAAGGATTTCAGGAATCAAGGAAATTAAGAATGCTTTCATAACACATAATCATAATTCATCTTTAAACAAAGATATCACCAGATTGCTCTGTGATCAGGGTCTTATAGGCACTGGGAGGGAGGGGGTGCCAAGTAATCTAATGAACATAGCAGGTAGTTGGGAACAGCAGTTCTCAACCATAAAGCTTGAGAACAAAGAGAATCCCTGGGGACAAAGAGACCCAGGGCTCTGGACCACAGAGGTGGCCACAGAGCCCCCTAGTGACCTGCATTAGGTGAGCACAATTCAGGCCTGGCAAGGATTTGCTGTACACAAATTTGCTGTACAGAGAGTTCACAGGAAACTCTCTGGCCCACTTTGACTTTTGTTTTCTTCCATAAGGATGTTGCCATCAAAATTTTGTCTAAGCAATGATAGTTGGAAATGATCACTCTTGACAAGCACTGAGTATTAGGAGGAAGTAAAGGGGATATACAGGTACCTTTTAGTACCTGTAATGCAAACTATAATGCCCAAAGGGGGGGGGGGAGAGACAGAGACAGAGACAGAGAGACAGAGACAGAGAGATAGACAGAGAAAGAGAGAGAAGAAGAAGAAGAAGAAGAAGAAGAAGAAGAAGAAGAAGAAGAAGAAGAAGAAGAAGAAGAAGAAGAAGAAGAAGAAGGAAACTGAGGATATTGGTAGTAGGAAATGAGCACTGGTAAAGGGAGGAGTGTTGGATCATTATTTGACTGAACCTCAATTACGAACAACTTTGTGACTATGTATGTCATGGTGATTCCTTTAAAAAGTTTTCTTTTTTCATAAGGAGTAGATTTCATAACCTATACAAGGGATGACAAATATGTTGCACTTATAAATAACTCCATTTGCGTGAATACTGGATGATTTCACTCCGCTGCAGTATTCAGAAAAAGGGAATGAGGGAACTGCAGTACAGAACGATGACAAACCCTGGGTCTCAGACAACAAAAGTGAGATGATTAAGCAGGGAGGGAAAAGATGGGGGAAATGAAGAAATAAACTCAAAGTGACCTACAGTTGGTAGAGTATCAGGGCATTTTGATGGTGGTGGGGTATGACAGGGTGTGCTAACAATACATCAAGAGCTTAACCATAACTGTAATGACAAATTGTAAATAAGAAGCTATATAATAAGAATTATGAAACTGAAATGTGAACTAAGAAAATGTAATGAGAACTGAGATACTGAAACTGACCCCAAGGTTAGCAAGAGAAGGGAAGGAAAGGTTTTCCTTTTTATGACCCCAGTCATCCGGGATAAGGGACCACCAGATGTATGGGAGTGACCAGGAGGCAACACATGAAGGCCACACCAAATGGGCAGGAGACACTGACACTGACTTGTTCTTTGGGGCACCTGAAGGCCATACCATGTGGGAAAGATGCTTGGTTGTTTTTCTTTTGCTCTGTATCCCCTGCTTCACTGATAAGCATGTACATAGGTTGTAGCCCACTAATACAGGATAAAAGAGAGACCATCTCAATGAGCCAGCCTCCAAGTGTCTTTCTCTTCTGACTTGGGGTCCTCAGCACTGAGCTTCTAATAAATGCACTATCTTATCCCGAGCTGTCTCTCTCTCCCTGTTCATTCTCAGCTTGAACCAGCACAATAAACACTACTGCAAACATATTAACTACAATAATACCAAAGTAATTTTTAAAACTTCCTACCAACAATAATAACAACAACAACACCCCATTGTCTGGAGCACTAGGTTAAGGTTTCTGATGACCACACAGCCAGACTCAAAGGAGAGTATGCTTATTCAGGGAGGGCTGGGGAGATGCCCTGCTGAGCCCGGAGAGCCTCTCTCTCCCTCCCTCCCTCCTTCTCTCACTCTCTCTTTCCCTGTCTCTTCTCTCTCCCCCTCTCTCTCTTCCTTTCCCTCTCTGCCTATTTCTCCTCCCGCTCCCCTCTCTCTTTTTCCCCCTCCCTCTCTCTTCCTTTGTCTCTCTCCCCCTCTCTAGCCCCCTTTCTCTCCCCCCCTCTCTCATACACACACACACACACACACACACACACACACACACAGGACCCATCAATTACAAGGCTTAGAGCCCACTGCAAAACTGGCATGCATCCCAGTACTTGTAAGACCCTGAATTCCCTGCCCAGCCCCACCAGAAACAGGAAGTTCCCTGGAAGTGACTATCTCAGGGTGCTGCAGAGCTTTGGGAGCTGGAGGGCAGGTCCAGCATGCACAGACACAGAAACCATAACCGTTATCAGTCCTGAGACACAACAGCTCTCTCCAGCACCCCTGCCTTTGCTCCTGTTTCCTCTCTCTGGCTGTGTTTGACTTCACTTTTCTTTCTCTGGGCCTTGAGCCCCTCCTTCTACATTTTGAGGGAGGGATCAAATAGAAGGTCCTTCCTCTGGCAGAATCCTGGGACACCCACAGGCACTCAGTGTCACCCCAGGTTATCTCCCCTCCAGCTGTCACTTACAGCCTCCCTGGATGGCCTGTGGGGTCTGTTGCTGTCATTCACTGATGAGACTGTTCTCAGGACAGTCAAGGGCAATAAGACTTGTTCCCAGAGATACTGCAGTAGAATTGCTCTCTCCCCTCGGCTGGGGCTAGTCCTAGCATGGCTGTCTTCCTTGCTCATTAGCATTGAGAAAAACAATTATGCTCTCAGGGGCTTCTGCTCGGGCCGTTTTCCTGATATCTGTCTACTTCTACAGAAACCAGTGAAGCAACTGGAATAGGGAAGCTGGTAGAACATGAAGCTGGGATCCAGGCATGCACCATCCAAGAACCAGCCTCTTCATTCCCCTCCTGGCTGAGGTTTGGAGGTAGAGACCATCAGGCACTGGCAACAATGACAGGAAGGGGTCAGCTAAGACTACAGTAAATGAAGTGGATCTCTTCTGAGAACCAAGCAATTCTTGATCTAATATGCAACTTTAGAATAAAAATTACCGTAGCTACAGTGAGAGAGAGAGAGAGTTTGACTCGTTAGTTTGCTTCCAGCAATTCCACAGAAAAATTAGTATTCTTATTTTTATAATAATCCTTGGCAGAAAAATAGTACAAGTGTTAAAGCCCTTGTTTTGCACACAACCAACCTCAAACACAGCCTGGTGTAGCCCCTGAGTACAAAGCCAGGAGTAGCACCTAGGAACCACCAATATGACCTAACTCCCACAACTCCTGCACCACCATGCACCCCACACCCTCGCCAAAGCTGGTACAGGAGATCAGGCACGTGCCTTGTCTTGCCCAAGACTTTGGCCTTTCCTGGTTTAGTTCCCAGAGTCATACATACCTGGTCCCCTGAGCACCACCAGGGGTCACTCCTGAGCACAGAGCCAGAAACAGCCCCTGAACTTCTACTAGAGTGTAACCCAACCCCTTCTCCCCACCTCCCCAAATAAATCTTATAAAGAGTTGGAGGAGAGGAAGAATTAAGCCCCACATGAAGAGCATTCATGAATTCTTTCACAAATGTCTTACATGTAGTTGGAGAGGTTGGAAAATCCCGGGATGAGCAAATGAGAGAAATCTGTTACCTCCTCCGAGTTTGCCCTGAGACCGGCCTGAGGGAGGGTGAGAGAAAACACGTCAGGAAGTGGGGGCTGTGACTCACACATTTCACACATAGGAGACCTGGGGTTCGATCCCTGGGACCGCAGAGAATAAAAATAAGCTGCACAAAATGAATTGATAAGGAAGGAAAGCAGATGCTTCAGGAGACGGTGGCGAGTGATGAGCAGTGCGGGGAAGACAGCAAGGGAAGGTATGGTGGACTGGTCTGGTGGCCCACAGGAACAAGCTCCACAGACCTCATGGCGGAACCCAGGTGGAACTGTGCCCCCCCACACTCTCGGCAGATGAGGCCAGGAGTCAGCTGCGCCTGCAGCCACAGAGCTGTGTGCGGAGGGCCTGGCCCTGGGACAAAGTAGGGAAGTGGGAGGCATTGATGCTGGCTTGGTCCTTGCACCAAGAACTGTCCAGTTGATGTAGGCAGGTAGATAGGGAACACCCCCTCCAAGGCAATGGCAAAAACCATCCTTGCAGAAAACAGGAAAAACTGGAACTAAGGCCTGAAAAGACAAACCCTCACCTGGCAACAGTGACAGAACCAAAGCTCCTGCAGGAACATAAGGTTAGGAAAGGAATTTCAAAGAAGACCATCACTGTTCCCAAGCCCCCTGGTAACCTCCTTAGCAACAGACTTTTACCCAGCTAGAAGCCCGCCTGGGGGCAGGTTGGAGAAACCCTATAAACGCCACCTGAACAAAGGAAGGACGCACATATGCTGCCTGAGCCCCCATGTGGCCAAGCACATGTGGTGCCCAAACACATGCGTAGCCCGCATCTCCCCTCTTGAGATGTGTACTTTCATGCTTTTGTGTCCAATGCTGGGATGTTTCTAGGGGTTCTCTCCGCCCTTGGAGAAGCCTGTGTTCTCCCTTGAGCGCCTTACTCTCTCTCACTCTCTCCCCCTCCACACCTTCAAAGACCCTCCAAATAAAATCTATTTACTTTGCTGCTTGTCCACTCCTGAAATTCCTTTCCTTCTGCCAGGCGAGACAAGAACCCCGTAACCCTGGGTCCCGGGTGGTGGAGGCGGATGGGGAGAAAGGGACGGTCCTTCTCCTCCCCCTTCACGTAAGTCACCCTTGGGGCCCACTGGACACCACAGTGGCTGAGGGAATGTCACCCACCGTCCTTGCCGCCAGTGTTCCTTGAGTTCCTTGTTCCAGTGTTCCTTGTCTGGAACATACTAAGGACCTTCGTGAAGTCCCTTATCTCAGCCCCTTTCCCCCCCCACAGACCCAGTCCTGATCTTCCTGACACAGGTTCCCCGCAGGGACTCCAGATGAAAGGCCCCCAGGGTGGGTGAAGGAAGGAAGAGGAAGGGAAGGAAAAGCCAGGAACTGTTTTCCCCTGGAGGGAGCCAACAGGCCGGCCTGATGTGCTGCCAGCTCAGAAAGATGCTGAAGGGCGACAGCGCCCCCCGCCGGCAGAGCGGGCGGACGCCGCTCCCCGCACGCACCCGCGGCGGCTCCGCGCGGCTCCTCAGGGGACCGTCCCGATGCCCCAGCGCAGGCGGCTCCTACCAGGCGCCCCCCTCTGGCCGCGCGAGCCCTGCCTGCGAGCGGCGGATCCTGCCCAGGCATTGCCGGCTCCGCCGGGGCTGCAGGAAGCTGCGCCGCGGGCGTCTCCCGGCCAACGAAGGGAACCCGCGGGAGGGAAGGAACGAAGGAAAAACTCGGGCAGCGCCGAGGGTCAGGGGAGGGCGGCGAGGGAGGGCTCAGGAGAAACGGCAGTCTGGACGTCTGGCGCTTCCGCCGCGCTCAGAGGCTGGCTGACTGGAAAAGGAAGGCTACTCAGTTTGGCTTTGGTGAATTTCTTCCCTACCCCCATTGGCAATGAAACAAATACTTTTTCCCTTTTTTTGAATTAATTTATTTTTATTTTTTGGTCACACCCGGCGATGCTCAGGGGTCACTCCTGGCTCTGTACTCAGGAATCACCCCTGGCGGGGCTCAAGGGACCATATGGGATTACTAGGAATCGAACCCGGGTTGCCCGCTTGCAAGGCAAATGCCCTACCCGCTGTGCTATCACTCCAGCCCCCCGGGAAACAAACACTTTGAAAGGAAATTTGACGTTGGAGGTTTCACATTTGACAGAGCTTTTTTTTTTCTCAGAGAGAGAGAGAGAGAGAGAGAGAGAGAGAGAGAGAGAGAGAGAGAAGCCCCACTTAGATTGTATTTGACCTCAGAATTGTTCTGTAAATTCATTTATTTAGGGCTACCGACAGGTTTACTCTCCTGCGGAGATTTTAGGATTGAGAAAATGAGACACTTAGTGAACTTAAACACACACACACACACACACACACACACACACACACACACACACGAAAACCCAAACTAGCACCAATTTCATTTTATTCCGTTGGTATTAGAAAACCACTACTTCAAGATTTTTTTTTTTGCGGGGGGGGGGTCACACCCCGTGATGCTCAGGGGCTACTCCTGACTCGGCACTCAGAAATTACTCCTGGTGGTGCTCAGGGGATCATCTGGGATGCTGGGAATCGAACGCCAGTGGGTCAAGTGCAAGGCAAACGTTCCAGCCAAGATATTTTTAAAAAAATTTCTTGAATAAGAGTTGTGGTATACCAAATGAGGACTTTTTCATGACATCAAAAGTAGATTTTTCAGAGTAGAGAGACAGAACAGAGATTAAGGCGCTTGCTTTGCGTATGTCTGGCCCTCATTCAAATCCCAGGCACCACTTGGTCCCCTCATCGTGGTCAGGAGAGATCCCTGAACAGAGCCAGGAAAAGTCCGTGCACACTACCAGGTGTGACATGGGCTCTCCCCTAGCCCAATAAAGTAGATTATCAGAAAGTATTTCACAGATGGAAAAAAAATCCTTCTGAGCCTTTGGTGTTAAATGGGAAAAAAGAGACCAGCTTAACTCACAGGATGCTTCTGAATTGTTTCCAGTGTTCAATTATGTCAATTTGAGTGTCTCTCTATGAAGGGTAAGTGAAAAAAAAATTTTAAAAGCACCTCGGAAATACACCCAAATGTGCTCAGCTCTTATCTCTGGAGTCAGACGCACTACCATTGCGCCACGAGGTCACTCAGCTCTTATCTCGGACCAGTAAAACTATGGGAAATCTTTTTTCCTCATTTTCCCCTGCACTTTCCAAGCTGTCAAATTGAATGTGAATTGCTCCCTAATCAGGCAAAATTGTAACTATAATGACTTTTGAAATAAGGAAGAAAAAATGAAGTGATTTTGTAAGCCTTGACTGATGGCTGAGAGCAAAATTTTAGTTTTGTACCTTCCTCGGTACTGTAACAAAAAAAATTTAGGCCAAAAGTTTTCAAACTGTTTGGCCTCAGGATTCAATTACAACCTTCAAAATGACAAAGGACTTTTTGTTTGAGTGGGTTCTATTTGTATTTATTGATACTTGCTGAAATTTAAAACTGAGAACAAATTGAATATTTATTAGTTAAAATTACAATAATAAATCCGTTACGTAAATATTTTCTGAAAAAGAACCATTTTTCAAAGCAAAAATAATTTAGTGAGAATAGCTTGGTTTTGCATCTTTGCAAATCTTTTTCAGGTTCGGCTTTCCAGAAGGCAGTGAGTGAATCGCATCTGTTTCAGCTTTCCATCTGTTGTGAGATGTTATTTTGGTTGAAGTAGATGAAGAATATTTGGCCTCCCCAAAACTGTGCATATGGAAAAGGAAACATTTTTTTAAGATTAAATAAAATTGTTTTAATTTATTACAGTTTGAGGTAGACAGCTGAGTGCCAAAGTGTATGATACTGATGTGCAAAGTTACTGCACCCCACCCACTTTGCCTGACACACCCCTCCCACTATGGCTATGCCACCTGGAGTCCAATTGTTGTTCCCTCCTCATCTCCCCCAAGTTTGGTAGTTAGCACTGAAATGCAAGGGCAAGGGTTCATCATTGTTCAGACTGTCTGTTCCCTTGTTCTGTCCTATTGTCCACCGATGCGTGAGATCATCCAGGATTTGTCCTTATCCCTCTGGTGAACTTTGCTTAGCATGATGCCCTCCAGGTCCTTCCACTTTGCTGCAAACTGCATGACTTCATCTCCTCTTAGAGGTGTCTCATTCCATCACGTATCCACACGACTTTATTCTTAATAATATATGTATTCCAATTCTCAGAAAAATTTTCTTCTCTAAACTCACAAGTAGCTTTCTACTTTGGAATTAATATCATAGATCGTACCTTGTTTTATAAGCCTCTATATAGTCAGATACCTTCATTTTTTAAAAAACAATTTTAATTGAATCAGTTGAAACAGACCCTTCCGATAAAGTTCATGATTGGGTTTTCAGTCAGTTTTCCAACATCCATCCCTCCACCAGTGTACATTTCCCAGCACCAGTGTCCCTAGTTTCCCTTTTAACACCCCCACACCACACCCCAGCCTGCCTCTATGACAGGTACTTCTCTCTCTCTCTCTTTCTCTCTCTGCGCCCCCCCCCCCCTTTTTTGGCACTGTCCACACAACTTCTTTATTCATTCATCTGTCATCAGCCGTTTAGGTCATTGGACATTACACTACAATGAACATAGGTATATACATCTTTACAAATTAATGTTTGGGAGTAGATGCCAAGAGTGGAATCACTGAATCATAGGGAAATTCTATTCTTTCCTTTATGAGAGCTCTCCATACTGCTTCCTAGCAAGCCTGAACCAGGTAACAGCCCTACCAATAGTGAATGAGGGTTCCTTTAGCAATGCATTCCCAACATCGGTTGTTTCTGGTTCTCTTAACATATAGCATTTTCACTGGTGTGAGATTGACACCTTACTGTTGTCTGCTTTTGCATTTCCCTGATAACGCTTGTCAATAAGCACTTTGAGATGAGTTGTTTAACCACTTTACATAATGGTGTGGGCTGGAGTGATGGCAGGGCTGGAGCGATGCACAGTGTGTAGGGCGTTTCCCTTGCACACGGCTGACATGGTTGGTCCAGGTTTGATTACTCTGCCCCTCTTGGAGAGCCCGGCAAAGCCTGGCAAGTTACCCATGACGTATTCGATATGCCAAACAAAGTAAGAAGTCTTACAATGGAGACGTTACTGGGCCCACTTGAACAAATCTATGAACAATGGGAGGACAGTACTACAGACAGTGCTACATAATTGTGTATGTTCCACTTTCCCTACATTTACGTGGGTTCAATACAACTGTCTATTACAGTTCATGGCGGGTGGTGGGGGTCAGGGAGAGATCTACTTATTGTTGTCATGGGGGACTAAGGCTGAGGGAGCCCCCACCACATTAAGTGTGGCTGGTACTCTCTCAGAAGGGGAAGACAAGTCCTAGATCTCGTACTGGCAATTAAGTCTTCTGCCCAGAATTTACATCATTCATTCCCACTCACCATAAGTCAGAGAACAATCTCTCTCTCTCTCCTCTCTCTCTCTCTCTCTCTCTCTCTCTCTCTCTCACACACACACACACACACATCATGAAACTGCATCTATAACCCACCCATGAGCCAGCCATTGTAGCAACTGAACAGTTGGTAACTAGCCCTGATAATTTACCCCAGCTACATGGTGAGTGAATTTTAGTAATAGTATATTATTATTATAACAACATGAGGGAATAAAACTTAAAACCATCTCCCAACCTCCCAGCTAAATCAAACACCCATTCCAGAGAAAATTCTTTAGAATTTTTCATTCCCTACCTCATACTTTCATCAAGTACGTAAAAGCCATTTTGTATTCTTCAGATGGATTCAACTGATAAAACTAAGAGGACTGTGGACTAGATAGTCCTGTGAGTAGGGCACTTACCTTAGCATCCAATATGGTCCCTGAGCACCACCAGGAATAATTACTGAGTGGAGTCAGGAGTAACCCCTGAGCATTGCCAGGTGTGACCCCAAAACAAAACAAAATAAAACAAAACCACAGTAAGAAGATTGCAACCCCAAACCAAAAGACATATAGATGGCAAACAGGTTGGATGGACAGATGACTTTGCAGAGCAGACAATGAAGAATTCAGCAGAGAAGAGAGCTGAGTGTAGAAAATGGAGGGCCCCAAATTCCATCTCTTCCTGCTCCGGCAAAGATACTAAGGAGAAATTGAACCAGGGTGAAATGGAATGAGGAGCAGGACCAGAGTCAGGTGGAGGCTTTGATGCTGCTACCTCCCTTCCCAACACCCAAAATTTGGCAGCTGAACTGATAAAGCCTGGTCAGAAAACTGGCAACACCTTCTCTGGAGCCTCTCTTTACAGCCGCACTCCCCCTTCCCGCTGTCACTGACACTGACCCACCGAGTTCAACACCTCCAGATCCAGATACTGAGGAGCTCTCCCTCCCTACCCCCTACTTCCCATCATACATATACTCAACATTTATCATCACTAGCCTCAAAAAAATCGGAAGCACAAACACAACAAATGAACTCAGAAAATAGAGACAACGTAGAAGAAAACATCAAAAGAAAATTGTAATTAGTACCTTCCAGGGGATATTAGAAAACTGTACCTATCAATAAAATTTAATGTAAAAAATTATCATTTAAAAGTACCTAACAGTCAAAAGGTGACTGCTTCCACTTTTGTATGTTTCACAGTGGCAGTAAGAAGCATTCCTTCTTTCTACTGACTTTTGGACTGCCCCCTCCTTTTCTCTTTTGGCTATTACAAATAAGTTATAAACAGTGCCGCTACTTGGCTCTTGAGGTTTTTTTGCAGGACGAATTCCTACATTTCAGGAAATGTAAATGCTCAACTTTTTAGAATTTCTTAAGAGCTTCTTTCCACCAGCAGCATACAAGAGGACCCACGGAGATGTGTGTCTATGTGGGCACATCTTAGGTCTCACAGTACACATTTTGAATAGTCACATGGTCTATCTTACCCTTGGGCGCAGGGTCTGTCTGTGAAAGGCATTGGATAGGTTTCATCTTCCTACTACATGCATAAACCGTTTTCAGCTGTTTTGCCTATTTGGAGATTTCACTCTTTCACTTTTTGGGGGGGCTGGGGGGTACACCCAGCAGTGCTCAGGGCTTACTCCTGGCTCTGCACTCAATAATTACTCCTGGAGGTGCTTGGGGGACCATATGGGATGTGGGGGAATCAAACCAGGTGGGCTACATGCAAGGAAAATGCCCTACCCACTGTACTACCCCCTTACCTGGAGATTTTAGACTTGCAGAAGAAGAACGCTTCTTCCAGGGAACACAGTGTCTGGTCATCTCGGAGTTCTCGTGTCATTCAAAGATCAGGCCAAGAAGGAGGTCCCCTGAACTCATCTCTGATTTCCCATTTCACTCTCTCAGCTGGGCAGTGTGCTCTCGGAATCTGAGCCCCAGCACCCAGAGGAAGCTCCGCATAGATCCTGAGGGGCAGCCTCTGTCCCTGCTATCCCTCCCACCTGTCTCTTTCCCTCCTCTCACTGGCACCCTCTCCCACCCCAGTTTTCAGCCAGGCCTCATTTAGTTTTGCCAACGGATTCACTTCTGCTCCTTATAACCCCCATGAGCAAAACTACCCCTGCTAGCTTATTTCACTTAGCACAGTCTTTCAAGTTCCATCTGGTTTTGTTCCAAAAGGCAAGCTTTCAATCTTCTCTGAATGGCATAGCAGCTTTCCACTGCATACATATACCACCACGTCTTTATCCACTCATGAGTGAATGGGCATTTAGGCTGGTTTCACGGTTTAGCTATTGTGAATGTTGCTGCTATGAGTGTGTGGGTGCACATATCAAGGAGTAAACACCCACTTTAAAATATATGGGCAGCAGATCTGAACACTTTATCAAAGAAAATACGGATAGCAAATAAGCACAGGAAAATGAATAATTCAACCACAATGAGATACCACTACACTGGGAACTGTTACTCAATGCTGATGGGAATCAAAGTGGCAGTTACTTTGAAAAAGAGTGGTCATTTCTCATTGCCAAAAGACAGATTTTATATCTATATGTATAAATATATTTATAAGACACAGAAATACTTCTTGGTATTTACTCAAACCAAACAGACTCTATTTATATTATAAACCTGTACATGAGTAGTAAATAAGATACAAACCTTGATACAGTCACATAACAAAGTTTTCAGGTGCAAAGCAATATAATCTATGGAATCATACATGAATTTAAAATGCACTTTGCTATGCTAAAGAAGCCACTCAAAAGGCCAGGAACTGCACAATTTTACTATTTATATGGTATTTAGGAAAAAAGTGAAAAAGCAAAATTAACAGGATGGCAAACAGGTGTTTATTGAAGTGGGTGCAAGGCTGAAGACAAAGAATTAGGAGTCATGATTTATGAACGATTCTCTATAGCACTGAATAGCAGATCCATGATTTTATATTTATCAAATCTCATACAGAGTAATTTTACGGTATGGAAAAAAAAATTAACTGGAATAGCAAGAGAAATTCCAGATGTAATGCAGAAACAAGTGAATCTGTCTTAAAAAGGCATAACATGATCTCAGTGGAGTGGGGAATAGATGTTGAACTATGTTACTTAGAAAGGGTATTTTAATGGAGAGTGTTAAGTCTAATGATAAAAAAAAATCAAAGAATTTAAACACTAGAAAATTAATCAATTTGTTTCTCACAGGAGTACTACTTATAAATATTCCGGTGTTAAAGAAATCCCTGAAAAAAAGGAACCAAATTGCTATAAATATGAAATTATTATAAAAAACCAAAAGGGCAATTTTTAAAAAAATACTAGAAAGCCATTGCACTGAAAACTTGAACTTAGAATTAAGGGACTTAGAGATGATTAGACACATATTAGCAGTATATTGATCAACAACACAGTTTATTGTAAACATAGTATATGTGTCAACAATCAAATTGACAACACTTTATACATATCATTGTATACTATTAACATCATACAGAAAACAACCCACTGTACTCGGTTACAGTTTTGATACGTTAAAATCTCTCAATACAAACTGTATTTTGAAACACTGAAAAGAGAAACATGAATATGTGGCAGAGAAAACTAAAAACATCAAATAAAAGAATCCACACCCACCCCCCAAAAACCCTCCAAATCATCTGATTACATATTTTAAAACAAAATCAGATGAGCATTATTCTTTAATGACTTAAACTTGCAGGTCTTTTGACCGCCTGAATGGTGAAACTGTACCATATTAAATTCTATGCCCTTTTTGATATCTTTTTTTCTCTTGGTTTCTAAAAAATATTTGCTGTGGTTTAAGCTACACTAGAGAATATCAGGTGGGGGTTGGGGGAGTGGAAAGGCAGCCCAAAGTATAATGAAAATACTTTAAACATTTGCACACACACAAAGAATTGATAACACATTTTCATACATCTTTGGTAAATAATAAAGACTGTATTTTAAATTTACCTTTTGTGAACTGGATCAACATTTAAGATTTAGGAGAGAGGGCCTAATGTGAGTTAACATCTGAATGAAACAGCCAAATTCACAGGCAAAGCACAAAAGCAGCTTTCATATCAGCTCGAAATAAAAAGCAGACTTTCTCTACTTAAGAGAGAGGCTTTTTAGCTAGGAATCAGTCTTTCCTTAGTCATTAGAGAAACCAGATATGACCTAATGTTTTTTCAGTAACTTTCCCCAAAATTCATGATCATTACTGGGTTTTATCTCTCTCTTCTTATCTCTGAAGAGAAAAAGAGCAGCAAATCACTCCCACATTTCACGCCCTAAATTCGCCACTGGGGTTCACTGCAAACGACTAAAAATATTCAATTCTTTATTAGTGTACATGTTATTACAGTATGTTTTCAACTACTAACAGAGGAATAATACAGTTAACTCAAACAAAGCAAATAAAGATGAGATTAAAGAGCCCTGATTGAATTAATGAAAGTTAAAAATTTTGGTTGAAAACTGTAGAAGCTACATACATACCTAATCAATTGCACTGGGAATGTACAATATCAATAATTGGAAAAATAAATGGGTGATTCACAGTCATAAGAAATTATTTTACTATTGGTATTTTTTTGTTTTACAGACAAACACATAATAAACACTTGGTATCTACTTCATATGAGCCAAAGTAGAAAACTTAAGTGTTACCGCATTTACCGCAAACACAGCACTGAACGTGCCACAAGTAACCTGTCCCCAAAATTTCAATTCTACAGGGAAGCCATGGTATTGAGTGCATGGTTCTTTTAACCGCTTTAAGAAAGGCATATATATTTCCAGAAGTATGCTAAGTACACAAACATTAGTTCTATAAAGAACAAAAGTTATCAGCAAAGATGTTTAGGTTAATTTAGTTCTAAAGTCTTAAATACATGTTTGACTGGATCATTTGGTTACAGTTTTAAACTAACAAACCATATTATCCTATGAGAAAAGCTAACACTGCACAAACTTCCCAAGGAAGGTAAATTGAAAAATCTAAAAAATGATTCCAATTATTCTAGTACTTGAGATACTAAAAGAATCAATGACTCAAGAAACATGTGAAAATAATATTTTATCATTTCCTCCCAAAACTATTCACATGAATTTAAAACCCATATTGAGTAATGAGGTCTTCAAAGAGGTTTATAATTAAGAGTTTTGATCAGAAGATACAGACTTAATGCCGCTAATATCTAATCATAACCTAAAAATCACAATCCTTGGTTTGAAAACATAAAATTCAATCTCTGAACAATTCACTGGTAAAGCTACAAAACAAAAAGTGAGTCTGGGTGAAATGCACAGCAGGCACAGTTATGAGTGGAAAATAAATTTTGTTTTTTTCCATAGAGACTCTGAAAATATAAAGCCCAAAGAGAATGGTAAAAGAAGTCCACATATAAACATTATTTAAAAAATAGAATGTTTTCCAAAGCTTTTCATGAGATGTCAATGTAGAATCATATTCTGAGTTAAGACCTTAAAATCAAGGCTAAACTATACACAGCTATGCTGATTTACATACCTCCAACAATGCTCAGCTGATATACATAATTTACAGACATCCAGAGAAATTCTTAATGCCCCACGGATCATCTCTCGATCCTGGATGTTCACTGTTAAAGAGTTTCACGTTACGTACCAAGAAACCTTTTCAGAGGAAGAGGTCCACCTCTCCCCCAGGATCCCCCCCAAAGAGTTAAGTAACAAAATATAAAATTAAACAAGATTTATGTTTGATAAACTAACATATAAAATTACCACTGCAATATTCAGAGTGACTGTTGATAAACTTAACAGTCATCATAAAGCCTATAAAGTATATTGTTAGTTTTAAAAAAGAAATGCAGATTGTCTCCAGGTAAAAAATACAGTGCAAGCTGCTGAGAAGCTCTGTTGCATTTGGAAGTGCAGGAACAGGGCGCGGTCAGAAGCACTTGCCCCCTCCCCCCAGCATGTCGCACCAGTCACGCAGGACCCACTTGGCAGCAGCAGGGCGCCTCTTGGTGGCTGCCACTATAAAGCTAATGTTAAAAGGAACAAAGGCATAAAGTGTGGGCAATGAATGGCGAAACCGAATTATTGCAAATGGAGATTAGCGACAAAAAGTGAGGAGGGTGACCGTCCACTCCATTCTGATAAGATGCCATCTTTAAATATCAAGTTCTTTGCAGGCAGAGGAACCCCCAGATCGGCAGAGGAGGACGACTGGGAAAGCAAACTTGAGAAGCTGGCCTCTGTGTGAAGATCCAATGGGGAAGCACCTTCCTGGAAGACGAAGAAACAAGAGGAAGATTCTCTAGTCAGCACTTCATCCAAACCACTAATTACAGCTGAGAGAAGTGTATGAAACGCAAGGTCCTGTGGGTGAAGCGAAGATCCTCTCCACGAACCCCAAGAACAATGATTTGGGATTAAGAGGTGTAAAAGTGATCACTAAGAGTCAGGCTGTGGTGGTTGAGCCGACACGAAGAGGCTCCGAGCTAAGGAAGAACAAAGAGTTCTTGGGCACCCCCTAAAAACCTCACAATCTACAAAAGCAAGAGCAACAACCGCCAGGGTTCCCAGGTTTCCAAGTTGACCACAGATTTCTCCCCAGTCTCCAACTCAAAACTTTCACCTTGGGGCTGGAGTGATAGCACAGTGGCTAGGGCATTTGCCTTGCACGCGGCCGACCCGGGTTCAATTCCCACCATCCCATATGGTCCCCTGAGCCCTGCCAGGAGTGATTCCTGAGTGCAAAGCCAGGAGTAACCCCTAAGCATCGTCAGGTGTGACCCAAAAAACAACAAAAACAAAAAAACCCCAAAAAACTTCCACCTTACCTGCCCTCTTCTCTTGGGGGTTTAAAAAAAATTGGGGGGTTCTAATATGCATATTTACTGGTATAACAGAACTTATGTGTCATAAACTTTTTCTAGTGATATGTGTAAATTTTATTATAATCTTTTACAAAAGATTATTATAGTCTTTTTGTGTGGCCTGGTGGTGCTGGGGAACGAGTTCTTTTTCCAGCCCCAGTTGTAATTTTTGTATTTTTATTCATTGTTATTTTATTAAGTTATTGATAATATCAAATAATTCATGGGCAGCTTGCCAGGCTTTGCCATGCAGGCGAGATACTCTCGGTAGCTTGCCCGGCTCTCTGAGAAGAGCGGAGAAATCGAACTTGGATAGGCCAGGTCAGCCGCGTGCAAGGCAAATGCTCTACCTACTGTGCTATCGCTCCAGCCCTATATATGTATATGTATATATATATATGTATATATATGTATATATTTTTATATATATGATATGCCAAACACAGTAACAACAAGTTTCACAATGGAGACGTTACTGGGCCCGTTCGAGTAAATCAATGAACAACGGGAGGACAGTGTTACAGTGCTACTGATAATAGAGCTTCAGGTATACAATGTTCCAACTGCAAACCCACCACCAGGGCTGGAGCAGGGTAGGGCGCTTGTCTTATAAGTGGCCAAACAATGTTGGACCCCTGGCACCACACAGGGTTCCCTGAGCATCACCAGGAGTACCTGAGCACCACTGGGATGGCCCCAAAACAAAATAAACCAAAATTTCACATCAGTGTCAGTATCCAACACCTAATGATCCAAGGTTCCCTCCCTGTCCCCACCCCAACCCTTCTTGGCACTCAATTTTTTTAAAATTTAAATTCTTATAGTTTGGATAACATGTTGACACCGGGCTGACTTCACCGACACCCTGACATCAGTACCAGTCTGACTCCTAAGTCTGCCCCCACCACCATAATTTTTTCTTTTTGCTTTTTGGGTCACACCCAGCAGCACACAGGAGCTACTCCTGGCTGTTGCACTCAGGAATTACTCCTGGAGGTGCTCGAGGGACAATATGGGATGCTGGGACTCGAACCCAGGTCAGCCGCGTGCAAGGCAAACGCCCTACCCGCTGTACTACCACTCCAGCCGTCGCCATCATTTTTAAGGAAGACAAATCCTCAACTAACTTCACTATTACAACAGTCTTAGAGCTGATGGTGTTTTTGTTTGTCCTCTTTTAATCTATCCCTTAATAATAAACTTTTAAAAATAATTCATCTAAGGCAATGCCATTCCACTGTCTAAAAGCTTACACTTTCAGACACAGTATAAGAGGTACTACTTAAAAATAGTACAAGGGATAAAAGTAGTACTTGCTTTATATGCATGTGACCTGAGTTCAAAGAGAAACTGTTTAAACCTTTTCTTTTTTTGCAAAGGAGATGGTGGTTTGGATAAGGGTTGCTCCTGAGCAGAGTCAGGAGTAGCCACTGAATAATCCTGGGAATGACCCAATCTCTCACCCCAAAGAAAAATAAAGACTTCCCTTGGTATACTCAATATAAGGTGAAAATTCTTTAATATCCTCTATAGAAGTGCCACCATCCCCTGCAGTTATGGCTCTTTCACAAGGCAGATTATGCCATAAGAGATGAGTCTCCCTGAACAGAGATCGTCCTGACACAGGGTCTTCGCATATCCTAAGCTCTGTCTGAAATCTTCTTCCCAACTTTTAGGTTCCCGTTTATGTAACATCCCTAAAATCAATTCTATCACTGTACTCATCTCCTCACACTAGAAGGAGTTTGTTTCAATCCCAGTGTCTACTTCCAGACTTCAAATTTCCCGACTATTATCTTGTATAACACTGGAAGCTCAACAGCGTAGGTCACGTTGTTTCTCTAGCACTCCAGAAAGGCTCTGGCAGAAATTCAAGTATTCACAGAAGACACCCATGAAGCAAAAGTTCCAAACTACTGACTTCATACTGCTGGATCAGATATTCTGAGAGAAAATTCTGTCAAAGTTTATCTACAAATCATACCTAAGGCGTTCTTTCCCTCCTAATAAGACAAAAGTCTAGAGCAAAGTACCTAAACTTACTTGGCATAAGTAAAAAAAAAATGGTAAAAAAAAAAAGACCCCATCTGCCTTCCTCCAGTGAATAAACAGAAAGCAACCCCAGTTCCACCTGAGGCTCCTATCACCCCCCTGAATCATGTCAGCAGCCCCCATGAGGACAATTATCATTTGGGGGAACAATGGTCTAAACCAATGTTTTTTACACAGACAACCCCATCTCAGCCACAAAAACACTAACTGCAGTAATTCAGGAGGGGGATTACAACTACAAACCAGTACCTTATAGGAGTGTGGCCCATAATAGGTGCTGAATACGTTTCTATTGAGCTAGTGGCATAGAACCAAGAGTTCACCAAAGGCTCCCAAACTTCTTTTGGCCTACCACCCCTTTTCAGAAAAAATAAGAACAAAAATCTCTCAGTGGCTCCTAGAAATCTACCTCCTTTGAGCAAAAAGAGAGAGAGCACGACTCCTCCCCGAAACTAAGCCCCAGGCTACTACCATACTACAGCTCACCTAGCATTCCAGCCCACCCTTGAAGGGCAGGGCGGAGGGCATATTGCCCACTTTGTGTAACACTGCTTTCAACTCAAGGCCAGACAATGAAATCAGAGGTAAACCGTTATTTCCTGAATCTAAGTATGTTCATTTATCAATTAAAATGAATGCTTAAGGGTGCGGGAGCAACAGTAGCGCATTTGCTGTGAACAAGGCCAACCCAAGTTCAAGCCCAACATGACATACAGTCCCCTAAGCCCTGCCAGGTGTGAGCACAGGACCAGGAGAAAGTCCTGAGTACAGCTGAATGTGTTTAAAAACCAGTAATCATAATAGTCAGTGCTTATTTCACATCTTGCAAGTGTACCAAAGAGATTAAGACGTCTTCTGCATTCTTTATAGCTCTACATAAAATAATTTATATTTATTAGGTTTTGTTACCTGGAATGAGTGAACAAAGTTAAGGACTTGTAGGGAGAGTTTTCTACTGGAATGTAAAAGGTCTTGAAGGCTAGAAAAAAGGGAGGAGGAAATTTTTTAATTTAATAACAAAATCAAGTATCTCACAGAGTTTAATTTTAGCAAATGAAATATGTATATATTTGTATGTATATCCTTACTAATCACATAAAATTTTAAGAAACCTAAATGCAATGCTTGTGAATGCAATTCCTACCTGTTTTAACATGGAGTAATTATTAAAAATTTTGTTTTTAATTTAAACATATACAACAATATGAAATATTCCTGCCAATAAAATAAATTTAAAGCCATCAATAAACAGAATGTTATAAACAAAATCTTTAAAACAAATGTAAGAACTCTGAGGGATGATAAATATGACACAAACATCAAACATACAAGTTAGTTTTAAAAACCATCATGAGAAAAAGGCTAACAGATATAACATACATCAATTCATCTATAATAAATTAGTATTTGTCAAATATGTAAGTAGGTGACAATTTAAGCAGCTTCATTTAAAGTTATGCATTTCTACTTTTGATTTATAACTATTTTTTATTTTCAAAGCACAGTTGAAGTTATTTGCAAATTGAGTAAATTTCGGATAGAACCTACATGAAGCCAGTTTAGTAATGTAAATAATTTACTATGTTATAAAGTTTGTTTTCCTAAATAAAGAAGTTCCTGTGCTCTGTACTATCACCTCTCCATGTACCTGACCATGACATTCTCTCTTGCTAATCATCCCCAAGGGACCAGAGAGGACATATGGGGGCCACCTGCATGACATCTGATAACTAATTCAAGCTCACTTTAAAAACCATATGACAGGAAGGAAATTCAGATACTCATCTACATCGCCACAAAAAAAAATATAATGACTGCAAATAAAACTTGAGTCTGTGTATGTTATTTACTTAAAAAAGCAAAAAGGGGGGCTGGAGCGATAGCACAGCGGGTAGGGCGTTTGCCTTGCACGCAGCCAAAATGGCCGACACAGGTTCGATTCCCAGCATCCCATATGGTCCCCTGAGCACTGCTGGGAGCGATTCCTGAGTGCATGAGTCAGGAGTAACCCCTGAGCATCGCCGGGTGTGACCCAAAAAGCAAAAAAAAAAAAAAAAAAAAAGCAAAAGTTCCTAATCACCTATAAGCATGTCATTTCACCACAATCTCAGCAAACCATAACATAACAAAAGCACGCTAATTAACATGCTAATGTAATTAAAATACATGTTGGCATATGCCAAATATACAAGCTGCTGAAACTTAGTCAATATATATATATATATATATATATACAAGCAATTCCTGCGGTCATGTGTGGAAAAAAATTAAAATTAAGCTGTATCAACTACTGAGGGCTCCAAATCCTAGTAGATGAAAAGATGACGATGAATATAAACACTCACCTCTCTTTTCTGCAAAGGCCATGTGTAGCAATTTTTCTACACACTTTTCGGTTTAAGTCAGAGCTGAACAGTGGAATTCCAAAGCACAGCTCCAGAGGAACCCAATCGGCTTCTGTTGTAGCAACTACAAAAGGACACACGAACTCATTAACCATACAGATACTCACTTTGATTGTGACTGATGAGGGCTCCTTAACTGAACGACTGGTTCTACCCAAGAGATAGCCACTAACAGCCTACACAGGCAGGGACGGAGTAAGTACATCTCCAACTCTGGAAATGTTTCTGGCACAAAGCTTTTATCAGATGCTGAAAATACTATCTGATTAAAAAAGATGAAAAACTAAATAAAAATATTTAACACAGGAAGAATAAAACTGTACTTATTATTCTTGGGTCACAGTTCTGGGATTTAATCAGTATTCCCAGAAAATACATAATTGAAAAGTTTCATTAGCATAGTAAGAGAAAACAAATGACATTAAAAAAAACTCAAAAATCAAAGACTGCATAATTTTTAAAACCTTACCCGAATTTTGCTTTGCGGTTGAATCTACAGTTACTTCCTCAATGACCATTTCAAATGACTCTGTACTGCCATTTACATCTGAGCCAGAAGCCAAATCATGTTCTCCTTTTAATTAAAGAACATACTCTTTATTAGTACTCTGGTAGTTAGCATAAGTCATAAATAAATCCTACATGAAAGGCTATTGTGCTCTCTGAGGTTGCTACATATCCTACAAGACACAGGATTGCTTTTGTAACTTCGCCAACTCAAAATCCAAACTGCTGAAGTTGTGAAACCTAGACATACTGAAATAAGATTCCAAGGGCAGAACATGAGTTTAGGCTTTCACTTACATCAGAAAATCACTTCCTTTCCTGTGGAAATATGCAATTTGATTATGTTCTTCCTCTTCAAAGTTCTCTAACTCTCTTCCTTTACTCTCATCTACTGTTTGATAAATCCTTTCTTTTGGCCAATCCTGTCATTCGGCCAACTCATTTTCCTGAAGGGCTGCTATTTTCTCAAGATCTATCAACTTCTGTCATTTTTCCAAACCTCATTTCCAGTTCTATGTTCTCTAAGAGGCCCTCTCTGATAGTTTCATGGGACCGAGAAGTGCCTCCGCTGTGCTTCTGTACAGCACTTTAAGTCACAGTACACTTCCCTGGCAGTCTTATCTTGAGGCCCCACCTGGGCGATGGGGTTACTCCAGGTTCTGCATTCAGAAATTACTCCTGGTGCTGCTCAGGAGATCATATGGGATGCCAGGGAGTGAACCTGGCAAGGCAAACGCCACTCTGCCTGCTGTACTATCTCTCCAGTCCCCCATAGCAGTCATTCAACACTGCACACCAACAGTTGATTTGCTTGCCTGTTTCCCCAGCTATTGTTTTATTCATTGAAATAAAATGAGTATCTACCGATTTGAGTATCTCTAGCACTGAAGCAAGTATTTTTTGTAGAAAACTAAAATTAAAAAAAAAAACGGCTATAGTAAACACACTTAGAAATGACTGCCAAACCTAAAGGCGACTTCTCTGAAAAATGCCACTGCCATAACTGGTAGTTTATTGTTGAAAGGCACACAAGTGCTCTGGCCATAGGAAATAGGCGAGGAAAAGATACCCCATCCAAAGAAAACCAAGACAACCAATC
Source organism: Sorex fumeus (assembly GCF_029834395.1). NCBI lineage: Eukaryota > Metazoa > Chordata > Mammalia > Eulipotyphla > Soricidae > Sorex > Sorex fumeus. The sequence continues at coordinate 57,256,297 of NW_026606059.1, forward strand.
CGCTGGAGGACTAGCAATAATCACTTTCCCTCAAAATTTCAAACCAAGAAACTCAGACCAGTCAATGACACACAATCCAAGAGAAATGTTTCCTTAGTGAATAATCCATATGAACAGGTATAAGTCCAAAGGATGTCACAGTATTTCCTACCCTCACAGAAGAAATTTAAAAAATTAAAAATCCCCAAGGATCACCCTGCTTTTTAAGCATTAAGAATGTATTACTCTTAATTTAAACTCAATTGTAGGCCAACCTCTCTCATCAGAAGCATCGCTGAGTTTTCTGTTCGCAAGCTGGCTAGAAGCATTCAACATGGTCACATATCCACAAAAGTGCTGTAAGTCCACTTTGCTCCGTAATAATTGCAATGCCTTGTGGACACCCATATTGACACGAGTAAACTCTAAAATAAAGAGTTGACATCACATTTTAAGAGATTTTATAACATAATACCAAAAGTTAAGTATACTTCCATTTTATCAAATAATTCTTAGTATGACACTGATATCTAATGTATTAAAATCGAGTCTAATGAAGTAATATCCATGAAAGCAAAAGGATACTGCACATACAAGACATATTTATAACCTTCAAGAGGGAAGTATTTGATGTATTGCAACTAATTATTTGCTAAATAAGCAATTGGGCCAGTCAGTGGCAAATTTTTATGCTTATCTTTGTAGTTCTGTCTCAGATCTTTACTTGGTAAAATATTCTACTGGGACATGTATTAAATATACATATTGACAAATATTTAAGGAAATTCAAACTATTCTTAAAATGAAATTACTTGCTTTAACAACTATCAATTTACTTGAAATCATCTCAATAATTATTTAAACATTAGGCCATGTTCTCATAAATATTTGAAACAGAAAGATGCTCAATACCAAAATATGAAAATTCCTCTTTTTTAAAAAAAATTCACAAAGTAATTCCAAGGTTAAAGAGAACCATCACTCAATTTTCATTAACTTAAGATTATGTATCTTATGTGAACAACTGTTTTGTACATAGAATTTATATGGTATCAAAGGATGAAATAGCAAAGTATAGCTCCAAAGAAATGCTAATTTTTAAATAGGGGCTTTTATTTCCAAAAAAAAGAAATCTATCTTTTTCAAATGTTGAGTACATTTATTCATGAGAGCCGAAAAGAGCACCTTAAATTCAAAAAAGCCGTTCTGAAGTTCAACCATATGAAAAGGAAAGAGATATTTACAAAAATCCATTTCCTTTTCTCTTCACAGAAAAGGGGTACAATGGTGACTAAAGTCATTTTGGAAGAACCCTAAGTTGTTTTATGAATTGATGACTTAAGTGACTTGAGCCATTTATTCTCTAAAATCCCATGTAATATAGTTCTAAGACCAGAAAAAGAGGTAATACAAAGAAAAACTGCTTTACAGAAGCAGAAAACACTGTGTTATATGCATACATTATTTTTAATAAGAAAATTTTCTTTTAAATATGATTTAGTAATTAACAGTAAAGGTATCTTCTACACTAGACAAAGGGTAGAAAGAGTTTGCTTAAAAAGAAATTCTGCATATTCTCCAAGTGTACTTAGACAAACTTTGTAGGAAAAGTGGCCTAAAAGAAATACATTGTGTCTCTTTTTCAATTGATATTGACTTTACAGTTTAAAATTAAAATCTAGATTAAAAAATTAAAAAAAAAATATTCTGAGCACCTTTCACCAAACATACTCTAGTTCACATTCACCTTTAGCTTTCCCTTCTTGATTCTAAGTAGGTGAATTTCTCTCAAATATTACATCCACTCAAATCCTAACTAAAAAAAAAAAAAACCCACAATTTATCAGTGAGAATGTTATGAAATCGCGCAAAAATGTTCACTAGCCTCGATTTCTAAAAATGTCTTCTTAAAAGGCCGTGAAAAAGAACACTACATCTTAGCCAAAAAAAAAAAAAAGTGACTTTCTGAGGACAAAATCCTTTATGTGACTCCTCCTATTCCCTAATCTTAAACAGAGCGGAAACTTACTCATTCACCTAGACAGGTATTTGCTTATTCTCTTTATCTCTAAGGCAGACTCATATTCCAACAAAGGTCCTCAACAATTTGTTCTTTCTAGGAAAAATAGGAAGAAACCTAAGAGGTCCTCAATTGGCTCTTGATAAGAAAAGGCATATGATGGGAAAACTAACCCATACTGACTTTCTTTAAAAACAGAATGGTAGTTACTATACTAGAACTGAAAATTTAAAACTTTATAAAAAGAATTTTTTTTGGTGTTTGGTCGACATCTAAAATACCTACAATGATCAGGGCTTACTCCTGGCTTTTTGCACAGGGGTTAGTCCTGGTGGGCTTCAGGGACCATGCAGGATGCCATGGGTCAAACCCGGGCTGATCACATGCAAGCAAGTGACCTACTCATTTTACTATCACTCCAGCCCCTAAGACTTCATTTCCTACTATTTTCCACCAAGTTGTTGACAAAGATGACTGATACATAAGTCAACCGATTACAATTCAAAAGTAAGGTACCTCCTTGTAGTTCTGTTTCATCAAATGGAAACGGTATGTGGACAGTTTCTCCTATCCCATGCAAACCATGTCCCTAAACGTGATGAAACACAAGGTGAAAAGGATATGAAAACCCTGCATTTCCGGTAACAGACTTTCAAACAGTAAGATCATATCATGTGATGATGCATTCACATTAACTCATTTAAAAAATGTCAACAAATTTCAACATTGTCCAACAACAAGACAATCTTATCCGATTAAAAAACCTATGAGGCAATATGCCTCAAGTTGAGTTTATGGGCTAAAGGAGGCTGATTTAACAGGAAAATAAGATGTTAGTTCAGTGAAGACTCGGAGGAGATTCAGTACACTCACACAAGGTTTGGCTACAGTTCTGAAAAAGTTAAGGAAGAATTCTCATATAATCACCTGGCATATCATGTACTAAGAATACGAAACTCAAGAATTTGCCTTGAAAAAATACATAACCTTTTATTTACTTCATCATTCCAATTACATATCTTGTAACTGGAAACAACCAAAATGCCCATAATAGAAGACAGACTGGCTAAGTAAGTAATATTTTCATTGCAGCTGCAAAAGAGAACGGGAAGCAATTTACACACTCTCCAACTGCTAAGTTGGAAGAAGGGGCACCTCATGTGAACTGCTCACAAACAAACTTTAGAGGGGCAAGGAAGAAACTAATGCTGTGGTTATCTCATTTGGAGGAGAGAGGGGGAGAAAGAAGTGGGTCAACTACGTTAGAAGGGCAGTGATCCTTTTCTCTATATCTTTGAACAATTTATTTTTGAGTCATGTAAGTATGCTATATATTTAAGAATTAAATTTTTTTTGTCTTTGAATCTTACCAGCCCACTCCCATAGTAAAAATAATTGCTTCACCTTATCACTTTCAATGTATGTTAAAGTTTTAATTTCAAAGTTTGTTTTTGATTTTATAATTTGTAAAATAAAGAATTTAACTATGCACACTGAGTATCATAAAATAAAATGTAACACTGGAGAATCATTGAGATTCTCTTCAATGCTTGAACCATCATCGCTGTCCGTTCAGCACCCAACACCACCACCACACTGCCTACAGCTCCTCCCACCAGACCTAAGTCTCATGGGGACAGACCATGTCTTAACTGCACATCTTCATCAATAAGCACAGAGATGGCACATACAATCATAGATGAACTAATGAACTCTTCACCGAAAGCCAATTATGTACCAGAAGGTGTGCTGTGTATTTCACACATACAGCCTCATCTCAACCAGCAATCCTCTCACTACATACTGCTCATCTCACACCATGAGCTCACCACTACTCTGATATTATGTACTTGGTATCTTCATCTCCATTTTATATATGGGAAACTAAGTAAAAGAGGAATATCTATAACATGGCACACAGCACAAACATCTCAGGGAAAAAGTTTTAACAACATCAGGAAAATAAAACATCAAAAGCACAGTAACACTTCAACCGACATCAAATTGGTTGTAATAAAAATCTAAGGTAATTTCAAGTGGTGGTACGAATATAAAATGGTGTAGCCACTTTAAAAAATAGCCAAACCTAGATCATTAAACACGGAAAAGTTACCTCAGGTCCTTGACAAGAGTCCCAAGAGAAATTAAAATAAGCCCCTACAAAAACCCTGAACATAATGTTTATAGAGTGTCTATTATTCATGATGGTCAATAGGTAGGAGAAACCCAAAAATCAATCAACTGATGAGTGAATAAACAGAGGATGCTTTACTGATACTGGAAATATTATTTGGTCATTAACAAGAATATAGTAATGATACAAGGCACATGGTAAAACCCTAAAAATACTCTATAAAGTGAAAAGAAGCCAGTCACAAAACACTAGATAGATATGATTTCAAGTACATTAAATGCCCAAAACAAATATTACAAAGACACAAAATTACAGTTCTTTGGGGCTGGAAGACTGGGAATACAGAAGAGGCAGATGAGGAATAGAGAACTAAGAACTAAAGTTACAGGGTTTCTTTTTGAAAGAACTAAAATGTTGAACATGATGACAGCTGTAGATACTTAGTACACTAAAATCAACCGCTGAATTGTATTAATTTCAACTGGTTAATAGTATGTGAATTATATCTCAATGGAGGTTTGTTTTTTAACTCTTTTAAACACATTAAACCCAGGTCCTAACTTGAACATCCACATGGCTACCGTCCCTACACAATCAATGGCCAGGACTGAAAACTCAGCTACCATCCCTCACGTTCAACTTCAGAAGTTACAAAGTATTGATATTCAACTGCAACTGAGCACAAGCCAGATTATGGTTGTTAATATAATAACCCAAAAGTGATTGTTTCAAACACAGTTACTATACCTGAATCAAAACTGCAGAGTGTGTTAAAGCATCGTTCAACATTGTGAGTACATTTGATGTGGGAACTACCCCAGGATCATGGCCCCAAGATGTTATTAGTAAGCGGTCATAACCCTATGGAAAAGAAAATTTAGAAATAAGGGGGGAAGAGTTAAATTTTTCTGTAATTCTGCTTAACAACTATGAGCTCCCTCAAAACTAAAATTTAAAGAATAATAAATACTTCCTATGACATACCTGAAATATATCTGGCAGTTTTCGGAGTCTTGTACCTTTGGACAGCAAAAGAGATGGTGGTCCTTGCCCAGTAATATGGTAAATATACAGTTTAAACCAGACAGAACTGACTTCTGGGATAGCTGGTCCAATATGCTATAATTACAAAATACATAAGATAAAATTTTAATACTTATCAAAAAAAACCCCCACAAATTCACAATCAACCAAGTGTAGTCTTACAACAACTACTCTAAGTAAAAGTTGTATATAAAAATAAATTTTAAGGTCAAGTTACTAAGCTGCCAATTGTCCCAGGTTGATCAATCTTCAGACTGAAAACTCTGTGGCCTTCTCAAAACGGGGGTGGGCAGATCCCCTTCCCTTCTGGATAGGCCCAGCAGCCCCCATACCTAACATCCTCCAACACATAAACTGCCTGGTTCCACAGCTCCTGGGGTGCAGTCAAATATGCAGCCACAAAATACCCCCCAAATTTCACAGTGCTTAAAGCCCAGTAGAGGAAGCACAGCAAATGTGATAGGAAAATTGTATCAAAGCCCATCAAACTCCATGAGCAAAAACAATGACACAGAAGGCTCAACCAACAACAAACAGCTCAGTAAATGTGCGATGACTTTAGTAATGCCATTTTAGATATAATAATTATGACAAATTCATTTTTAGTGAACTATTTTCTGAAATTCCACTTCTTGCCATTTGGCAATGGGAAGTAAATTTGTTAGTGCTGGATAAAAGGGCAGGCTTGGGAAGGTGGGTGGGAAGCCGAGGACATCGGTGGAAGGAAGGTCATACTGGTGATGGGTCAACTGTGTATGAACAAGTTTGTAAATCAAGGAGCTTAAATTTAAAAAAAAAATTAAGAAATTTTAAATGCTCCGTTCAAAGTGCTTCTTCTGTTTTATGTTGGAATGAGAAAGCACACATTACGCCACAATTAAAAGAACTGAGGGAGACCACTATTCAAGGTTTATCTTTGGCTACATCCCCTCCAATCATGTCTTAAGAGGGTACCTAAGCACTCTATGGCTCAGTTATTTTCATCAGTAAAAAGACAATAAAATATTTAACACATAAGGATTTTAAGGTTACTCAAAAAAAATTTTTAAAAAGCTACCTGACATCTAATAAAGCTCTATATATCAAAGTGTCAACTACTATTATCATTAGTCACATGCAATTATTCACAAGGAGAACGTCCAACTCTCCTTCTAACTTATCATTCATACCATGCTGTGATTCTTCCTACATCTACAGGCTGTCGTAAAGAATAGGAGAAAGAATGTACAGGGATTGGGTGAGGGGAGACACACAATAAAAAAATCATAAAACGTGGGACTAGAGGGATAGCACAAGGGTTATTAAAGTGTTTGCTGTGCAAACAGCCAACCCAGATTCAACACAAATGTGGCTCTGTAAGCACTGCCAAGAATAATCCCTGAAAAACCTCACAGTAATCTCCAAGTACCACCAGGTATGGCCCCATTCCTGCATGCCCCCAATACCAAAAACTTATCTCAGAATAAAACTGGGAGGGGAGGGTTAGGCCACCGAGGCAGATAAAAGAGCAAAGACAACAAAATCAATCTTGCACAACAATCTCATCTTTTCCTGTACAGCAATAATCCATGCAAGTCAGGAAGTAGGCAGGAGGCTGCACTAGAAATAGCAACAAAATCCCAACTCTTCCACTCTTCAGAAATGCTGCAGGCCACATTATCCTGGCTAAATACAAAAATTCAACTTTAAAAGAAAATTATAGGGACCACACCCAGTAAAGCTGGAGAAAGGGTAAGAGTCTAAGATGCTTTCCTCAGTGATACCCACCCAGAACTCAGGTTAAGAGTTCTGTACTTGAGTCAGTGGTGCTTAGGCACCACCAAGATCACACCTGGCTTAGGCTGTCAACAGCAGAGAGGAGGGCTTCCTTAGGGGGCCACATGGTACTGGAGATTAGACCTAGGGCCTTGCACACGTGAGCCATACATTGCACCACTTTGAGCCATATTCACAGCCCGTGTTCTGTTTGCATTCATATTCAGCATCAGCATTCTCAAAAGGAAAATTTAAAGATCAAGCTCTAGCTTGCAAGCACAATCTTTTCTGTTCAGCTTACTGAGTATCCTAACCCCACTCCCCAAACACCCTGTTTTGCTATTATTCACCCCTCATGGCAATCCAGGTTAGAGCAGCCAAAAGCATTCTCTTCGAATGGCTGCACGCATGAAGAAAATTTTAATGATCCACAAGCCACCAAATGATACATAAATAAAATCTATCAATTACATCTCACAAAATACAGCATAAAAGAGAAAACAAGTTTCTGAGTCAGTGACTTTACTAGCAGGTATTGGCAAACTGAGAATAATGAAACGGTTAAACCTCTGCTTTAGTCACTGCAAAGGAGAATGAAATGACCACACCAGCAAGCTTCCAACCCGGGCTTTACCTGAGGGGTGCAGCTGCTGACGGGCCGGATTTCATTGGTAAGAGGAGCCATGGAAACAAGCAGTGTGTAGTTTTTGTTCAGAACTCGACTACAAGTTGCAGGGTCCAAACCCAAAAGGCTTTCACATCGTAAAAGATCCAGAGGAAAACCTGAATATAACCAACCATATACAAAGAATGAAAGACTGACAATAGGTAAACAAAAAGTCTGAGACAAAATATTAATAACTGTCTTGATATTAAAAAAAAGTAGGGGCTGGAGCGATAGTACAGCAGGTAGGGCATTTGCCTTGCATGCAGCCAACCCGGGTTCAATCCCCAGTATCCCATATGGTCCCCAAAGCACCACCAGGACTAATTCCTGAGTGCAGAGCCAGGATTAACCCCCGAAAATTGCTGGGTGTGACCCAAAAAGAAAAAAAGAAAGTATGAAGTAAAATAGCTCTGTGGAAAAGTAACAAATTTCCTAGATCACTCACTTAAAGATTTAAATAAAAATGAAATTTAAATGTACATAAAAATGAATTTATTTATTCTCAGATTTAAAGAGAAAATTTGTTTACTGGTGTTCCTTTGGGCTGTCTTTCACTTTTATTATTATTTTTTTAAAACAGATGAGGGTCTGATTTACCTTGCTCATATTCCTGCTGTCCCCTCCACCTAATGGCAGTGGCAGATGATGAAAATCTCCATGCCCTTAGGAAACTGTCTCCCTCCCTCCCCCAACTTGAGTCTCTCTGAAGAACTTCATAGACAAGTTCTCAATATAGCATACAGGCACAGATTGGTCATTCACAAAGCATGATGTTCTCAATCTTCAAAAGTTTTTAGGTGCTGCCAATCTTAAACCTTTTGAAACTATGAATCTCACTATCTGAAACTATCAACCATACTGCTCTTTAAAAAGATATATATAAGGTTGAGAAAATTCCTAAACTCTGATCAACTTAGCCCAACTTCCTCTCAAGCAAGAATGGACAAAGGGTCAGAGCAATTGGGTAGCAATCACGGCTCTTGACTTGCACCTGGCCAACTCAGGTTTCATCCCTGGCATCACACAAGGTTCTGTGAGCACTGTCAGGAGTAATTCCTGAGTACAGAGCCAAGAGCCCAAGCACTGTCAGGTGTGCACCCTGCTTTTTCCCAAACAACTATTTTATACAGCTGATGAAAGAATCTAGAGCAATAAGCACAATCAGTACCAGGTAGCACTGTGGCACTGTCCTCCCGTTGTTCATCGATTTGCTCAAGTGGGAATCAGTAATGTCTCCATTGTGAGACTTGTTGTTACTCTTTTTGGCATATTGAATACATCATGGGGAGTTTACCAGGCTTTGCCTTGGAATACTCTTGGTAGCTTGCCGGGCTCTCTGAAAGGGGCGGAGGAACCGAACCCGGCTTGGCCACGTGCAAGACAAATGTCCTTCCCACTATGATATTGCTCCGGCCCCAGCACCAGGTAGTTTTTATTACACAGTTTTTATTTTTTAATCCCAACAATAAAAGAACTGATTCCAGATATGCAACAGAAGAATAAGATCATTTTGGAGAAAATAAAAAATTATCTGCCCCACCCCCACCCTCCACCACAAAAGAAAATGCTTTAAAAGGTGGAGGTACAATAAAATGGAGAGAGAAGCCACTTTTAAGGAAATCCACTGGCAAAATCTGTGAAAATTGTAGCACAAAAAAAGAGGAAACAACAGCTAACTATAATTTATTGGGAAAAAAATGAATTGATAAAAACAGAAAGAGAATACAAGCGAATGCCTAGTTGCAACAACACAATAATGAAGCGCTGAAGCAGGGGAAATTAATTTACAATAATCACAGTAAAAAATAGCCCAAGCACTAATCATCAATGAATGTTAAAGGAGATATTGATGAATAAGGTATTTCCATGGTGATCAAGTATCTCCCCAGTATTACTTGCTATCTCTCGGGAAAATTGTTAACTATATAGGGGAGATATCAGATAACATATTAACTGGGTGATTAAAACTAAGATTCCCTTTGGGAGACAGGTGGAAACCACATGATATTCTGGGAAGGACACAACATAATTTAGATTGTATTCTGGATAATAAACATATAGACTGAATCTAATCACAAGGAAACATCCTACTAAGATGAGAAACTTTTTACCAAAACACAAAAGAGTCAGTATGTTTAAAAAAAAAAAAAGAGTAAGTGTCAAGAAAGATGAACAGGGACTGGAGCTATAGCACAGCAGGTAGGGCATTTGCCTTGCATGTGGCCGACCCAGGTTCAACACCCAGCATCCCATATGGTCCCCCAAGCACCGCCAGGAGTAATTCCTGAGGGTAGAGCCAGGAGTAACCCCTGAGCATCGCCAGTGTGAACCAAAAAGAAAAAAAAAGATAATTAGGTTGGACTAGGGAGCTGTCTGGACAAATGCTTTTGCTCCTCATGGTCCCCAGAACTCCACTAGGCAAGACATCCCCCTACCAAAACAGATGGAATAGCCCGGGTAACACCAGGTTTGGTCCCCAAACAAAACAAGATTAAAGGGTTACAGATTTTGTTTCAAAATAAATATCAGATGATTAAAGGCAACTAAAAGCACATTGTCTTAAGTTAAATTCTATATTTGAGAGGTGCAAGATACTAAGTACTAAGCACATTTTTGGGGTCTCTGATAACTGGAACACAAATGGTAGATTGTTGTATCAATTTGTTTTGTTTTCAGGGCCACACCCAATGGTGCTCAGGGCTTATTCCTGGCTCTGAGCTCAGGGATCACTTCTCATAGGACTCAGGGGACCATATAACATGCCAGGTATCAAATGCGGGTCAGATTCCCTGTCCACTGCACTATTGTTCTGGCCCTATTCTATCAATATTAAATCGTCTGCAGCTGACGTAAGAGAAATACCCTTTCCTTACAAAATACAGCTCAAGAATATAACCGTAAGAGTAATAATTATAAAGGAGAATGCTATGACTTGCAACTTACTCTCAATTCTAGGTTGAAAATAACCTATTTCTTCTTACAATTTTTTTCTGTAAATTTCAAGTTTTTCCAAATTAAATGCCAAAAATAGCATTTAATGTGTGCTTTAATGGTGTGAGTCATTAAAAGAGCACCTGGACAAATAGAAAGATAGAAGTACAAGAGCAAGGAAAGGGGACAATATGGAAAAATCCGGAAAAGTCAGCAGGAAAAAGAGAAAAAAGAACAATTTCTTTAAAGACTGAGAAAATATGTCTGGTTAAGTACAAACAAATTTACTCTCAGAATCAAACTGAGAAATGACAAAATCATGAGTAAAATAGTGTCATAAAAAAAAAAAATCCTGAGCAAGGACAAAGAATTCTATCATTTTCTGGGGGTTTAAGGAGACTGTTACAATGGGGAGGGAAAACACCAAGCTAAAAAGGCCTTTGAAGTTAGGCAAGAAAAGAGCATCCCTTTATAGAGAGGTATGGAACAAAGCTAGGGAGAATCAGGTGCAGGGCCTTGAAAGACAGGGCAGCCTCTTCCTTCTCCAGGAAAAAGAAGAGCAGCCTGCTAGCAGCCTGCCATTGCAAGGGGGACTCACAGTTAAGGAGTACGAAAGAGCGAGCCTAAACCAAAATTTGGTCAATGAGCATTTGGTTCTTCTTCATCAGAGGCAATATGGAGTTCAGCTATGAAGCAAAAAGAATTTGGAGGGTCTGCATCTGTGAGTTTCTCTACTAACATGGTTTAATCTCTAATCGGTTCCACAGAATGAGACTGCCAAATTATCAATGGCTTTTATGCCGACCTGCTCTAAACCTACTAAAAAGATGTTTTATTGAAAGATATCTGAAAACAATTATAAAATGAAGAACAATTAGAATGCAATCTTTTTTAAAAAAAGCTGAGCCTCATGCTATACTAAACCAAGAAATTAAAATTTGTCCTTTTCATATATACCAGTCATCTCCTACTATAATTTAACAAAGCTATTTCCTTTATAGTGAACATCAAGTACAAGATAACTGCAACTTATCAGTAACAGAAAAAATTACTTCTACTCAAAAAGATGCTTAAAACTAAACCAACACCACAGGTTTTTAACTTTGTAAGAATAATACTAAGCTATCAGATCTAGTACCAACAGAAGGCAATCTCCCTCAATTAGGAGATAAAGCATTAAGTCCCATTGCCATTAGCTATTCTCTGTATGGAATAAATGACCTTTTAGGATGTTACTAATTATGTGTAAACTGAGAAATAGTCACTCAAATGATGTTCAAGACTGTGATTTCACTGCAAAGTCCTAATTAAGAAACATAAAACTTGGTTGAAATAATACAACTTCATAAAAAATTAAACTTGGATGGAATAAGAAAACTTTATAAATAGTTGTAAATTTGGACTTACGTGAAGGAATTAAATGATAATTTAAATAATTTAACCTCGGAGTCACATTATTCTAAGTTTTAAATCTCCAACTGGTGCTACAATCAGTTCACTATTAATATATCTTAACATTTAGAATTATATTTTAACTACTATCATACAGAAAAGGTTTACTTGATGGTACACAGACTATTCACCAGGAAAACCAAAGGTTAATCCAGACCACTAATAGATATTTATAGATATTTATATTTATTTAAATAAAAATCTTTATGTTCCAAGAGAAAATAACATAAGGGAGAGAGAAAAACTTCCAAAACATATGGATTCATGTCCCAGCTCTTTCACTCATGGACTTTAAGGAATAAATGGGCAGGAGATTCAGTCAAGAAAAGGTTCAGTTTATTTCTTTTCTAATATTCTATAACTTCATGAACAGGAAAGATGGCTGTAACAGAACACTTCAAATAATCTAATTCCATTATTTCAATAAGTCACGAAGAAAATCCCAGAAATTCCAAGGTGGTTCACATCCAAAGACATCTCCCAGACTGTGTCTTAGATCAAGTCATCAACTTGATATCCCCCTGAAATGGAAGACTATCAACAGATGCTTCTTAGACTTCGTGGCATTTAGTGATTTTGTTATTGTCAGAGTGTCCAGCACAGCATCACTTGCAATTCTGCTAAGGTCTACCCTGAACCAGAGTCAGGCTGAAAAGTGAGTCACCAGGTACTGATAGTGTCTAAACTTACTCTGTGGTACATAAAGAAGTAAAATGCACAATAAAGGAACGATGGACAAGTGAAGGAATTTACAAAACAAGCCTTTAGTGATAAATTCAATCTGCTCCCTGTACAATATGCATTAAATGAGTAATGATTCCGTATGTGAGCATGCTAATTTTCTGACATTCCACAGGATATTTTCAAATCAAGTATATTTATCATACCATAATTAGGTTGGTCTGGCTGTGCAGTTTGTGCAACTAGATCTTTATTATGACGCAGAAACAGTATTGTGTTTCTCAAAGTAAGGGCATGATCGAAATATCTCTGGGCTTCTCCTTCTCCAGTACTCTGAACCTAAACCAAGAAAAAAATAATTTTACAACAAATGCCACTTTTGAGTCATATTAAGACATTAAAAAGACATACTATTGAGACATACTAATACGAATATTAACCTCACTGTTCCCATTTTATATCTTTGAAAATAAAATTACTGAAACAACTGAAACTATCATTTTTAGCAGCCCAATAATGCTAAATTATATCATTATATAAACTGTATGATCAGGTGCAGAACTTAATAACTCTAAGACCTGCATTTTGCTTGATCCAGAAAAGTACTCCAATCCAATTATGATGTTTGATTAAAAAATTTTTAGTAACACTTTTAAGGGATACTGGAAAATGATTCTATGTAGCTATTAGCCACTGATGAACATACAGTTTACATTCAATAAAAATTCACTAATCCCATGTGATCTAAGAGATAAGAGTAGAATAGTAGATAAAATCTATCTTTCACAGGCTCTTAAAATAATACATATTCTTTCAATCAAAAATACCTGTTACCTTGATAGCCACTCAATGCCTCTTTTGCAAACCACAGCACCCAAAAGGAGAGAGAGAACAAAAGGGAATGTCCTGCCACAGAGGCAGGGTGGGTAGGAGGGGTGGGGGGTGGGTGGGATACTGGGATCAGTGGTGGTGGAAAATGGGCACTGGTGGAGGGAGGGGTACTTGATCATTGTATAATTAAAACCCAAGCACAAAAATTTGTAAATCTACAACTGTACCTCATGGTGTTTCACTAATGAAAATTAAAAATAAAATAAAATAAAATAAAATATCCTATAAGAAAAAAAAAAACCTGTTACCTATTTAATAATTACAAACATATACATCATCCCACAGACAATATGAAAAATAAAAGAACTGGTCTACAGGAAGAACTAAATAACAAAATTTGCACTAAAAAGATCAATCAATTAAGTTTAATCAAGGCTAGGCTTCATAAGTCCAAGAACTATTTTTTTCCCGCGCTTTTTTTTTGGGGGGGGGGGGGATCACACCCGGCGATGTACAGGGGTTACTCCCAGCTCATGCACTCAAGAATTACTCCTGGCGGTGCTCAGGGGACCATATGGGATGCTGGGAATCGAACCCGGGTAGACCGAATGCAAGGCAAACGCCCTATCCGCTGTGCTATCACTCCAGCCCAAGTCAAACAACTTTTAAAAATCAACTCCAGGAGCTGGAGAACTAGAACAGTGAATATGGCACCTGCCTTGCACATGACCAAACTGGGTTCAATCCCCAGAACCTCATATAGTTCCCTGAGTCCACCTGAGTTCAGAGCCAAAAGCAAGCCCTGAGCACTGCCGGTGTGGCCCACAAACAAAACATAAAAATTAGACTTCAAGTTAAAAGTCTTTTCCAAGATTTGAAAGATAGGAGAGCAGTAAGGCAATTGCCTTGCTCAAGCCAACATGAGTTTGATTCCAGACATCACATATGGTTCCCCGAGACCAACCTGGAGTGACCCCTGAGCACAAAGCTAGGGGTAAAGCCCAGAGCACTGCCCTGTGTGGCGCCCAAACAAAAGGAAAAATGAAAATAAAAAAGAATTTACTGTGATTTAAACAACAACAACAAAAAGAATTACAGTGGGGGCAGAGCAATAGTACAAAGGTAGGGCATTTGCCTTGCATGCAGCTACCCAGGCATCCCATATGTGCACTGTCAAGAGTGATTCATGAGTGCAGAGTCAGGAGTAACCCTTGAGCATCGCTGGGTGTGGCACAAAAGCAAAGAAAAAAGCAAACAACAACAAAAAAAGAATTATGGCATAAAAAATTAGGGGGAAAAATGTAGCTAATATGCTAACTGGCTACCCTTGATTTTAAATTTCTAATTAGGATGAAAATAAAAGGATAGCACTGTAGCACTGTCCTCCCGTTGTTCATCGATTTGCTCGAGCGGGCACAAGTCTCACAATTTGTTGTGAGATGTTGCTGGAAAAAAAAAGATAACAATTTAAAATATGCTAAATATTTAAAAATGTACTGGCAAAAAGGATACACAAAAATATGGTCTTTAAAATGGGTCTTTAGAATCTTGTCATCGGCAACCATCCAGAGTCTCGTGTCCTTCTCTCCCAGAAGGGAGCATAACATGACACTCACCATAACCATGCCGCCAGACCCAGCACCAAGCTGCTTCATTCAGAGTGCCTTGAAAGAGGGCAGGTGAAACCCCTCCCCACCCCAAAGGACCCAGTACCAGAAACTTAAACCTTCAGAACTCAACCGCTGCCATGCTCACAGCCGCTCTCCACACGCTCGGGCTGAGCCTCATCCATGAGTGAATCTATTCCTGGACGAGCGGTCACATTTGCGGCTGTGCGACACCTCATACCATACACCCTACCCATACTCCAAGAGTAGTGCACCACATTTGATGGGGTTCCAAGTAGGAGGCAACCAATCTTAGAGGGAAATTTTAAGACACATACATACATATACACATACACACACATACACACACACACACACACACACACAAAATTCAACCTTTAAAATGCTAGTGTAGTGATCTCCTATAGAAGGAATTTATGGTCCCCTCGGTGAAATACAATTTTCACACTCTTTCCTCTAAGGAAATTTTTTTGTGGTTTTTCATAACAAACAATACAAAATATATTATTTCGGTTTTGCTTTGGGGCAGAGGTTGGGGTTCGGGATGGAAACATCAGAAATACGGTGGTGGGAAGGTGTAATGATGGTGGGATTGGTGGTTGAATATTAATTGTAATAAAATATTGTGAACTACTTTATGAAATAAAAAATTAAAAATAGATAAAAAGGGTCTTTAAGGTACTTAAAATGATATAACATGATCGAGTAGGATTCATCCTGGAGATGCAAGGATGGTATGATATACACAAGTAAATCAACATAATACCACCATATCAACTCAGGATAAAATAAAAATTGTACGATTTTATCAACATGTGTGAAGAAAACATTTAGCAAGATCCAATACCCATTCATGATAAAAATTCTCAATAAATAGGGAGGTGAAGGTACTTTCCTCACGTACGTACTTAAAGCCACTTACCACAAGACCACAGGAAACTTACTCAACGGTAAAAGCCTGAAAGCCTTTCCTCTGAGGCACAAGACAAGGTTACCTACTCTCACCACTACTATCAATACAGTATTGGAAGTTCTTGTCATAGCAATTAGACAAGAAAGAGATATTAAGAGGACCCAGACTGGAACAATCAGGCTCTCACAGATGCTATGAGGCTACACTTAGAAAACCTGGGGCTGGAGAGATAATACCGCAAGTAAGGGCACTTGCCTTTAAGAGCTGACCTGGGTTTAATACCTTGCACCCCATATGGTCCCCAAGCCCCATCAGGAGTGATCCCTGAGCACAGAGACAAAAGTAAACCCTGAGCACAGCCCTGGTGTGGCCCTAAAAAAAATTCTAGGAATACGCGTGTAAAGTGGCAGGTAGAAATTCACAGCTAGATTTTTTTTTCTTTTAATCCCATTCACAATTGTGCTTCAGATAAATCAAGTAACTGGGAATCAGTTTAACAAAAGAGATGAAAGATATAAAGAAAACTATAAATCGCTATTAAAATAAAAGGCATGAGGAAATGGAAATTATGTTTTTTACTCATGAATTGAAAGGATTAATATTACCAAAATGACAATCCTGCCCAAAGCATTATACAGATTCAACACATTCCCTATGAAAATACCATGATATTTTTAAAGACATAGATAAAATAAAACCATTCATTAAAGTCAAATCAAAATGGATTATAGAATTTGATATCAGAACTGAATCCATAAATCATACTGAGGGAGACAGAGGAAGAACACTTCATTAACATTGTTGTTAGAGGTACCTTCCGTGCCCCAATGTCACTGGTTACAGGGAAGCAAAAATAAATGAAACTATGAACCAAGAAGTTTCTGCACAAAAGAAATTATAACAACGTAAAGACACACTCCTTCCATACATATCAGTTGGGAGAAAACAAGGCCTCTTACCTATCAAAGGATTATTATCCGAAAAATATGTAAAGCATTGGCATAAACAATTAAAAAAAAACACACAATCCATCCAAAGATGAGGGGAAGAAATGAACAGAAACATCTTCAAAAAAGATAAATGACAAAAAGCATATGAAAAATTGCCCCGCACATTACTTATCATCAGGGAAATACAAGTCAAAACAATGAGATACCATCTCATACCAGTGACAAAGGAACATACCACATACCACAAAACAAAAACAAACCATGATGGCATGAATATAGGGGAAAGGGGACCTTCTTTCACTGCTGATTGAAATGTCAACGAGTCCATACTTTCTTGGAAAAAAGTACAGACATGTCTCAAAAACTAGCAACTGAGTTTCCATACGATCTAGCAATTATACTTCTTGATACCTACCTTAAGGACCTGAAATTGCATGCCTATATTCACTGAGCATTATTCTTAATAGCCAAAATCTGGAATAGCCACATGTCCAGATGACTGAATAAAGAAAACTACAGTACAATAGAGTACAGTACAGTAAAGTACTTGGACTACTACTTGGCTATAAGATGAAATGCAATCTGCTGCTGAATGGATGGATCAAGACTGTATCATGCTAAGTCAGAGAAGAGGTATACAGCATGGTCTCCCTCACAGAAAGGATATAAAAAAAAATAGTAAGGAACTCATAAATGCCCAAGGAAGCAGATGCTATAGGGTTAAAGGCAGGGTTTCATGTAAATCAGGGTACCTAAAATAAAATTTTTAAAAAGGTGCTAAAAAAGGATGGTGAGAGCATAAATATGATACCCAGGGGCAATGTTCCAGATTTAAGATGAAAGAACAAAAGTCTCCCAAATGAAACCAGCTTGCAGGATGTTACACTCATACCAGGAAAACAAGAGGTCATTTTAGAAAAAGATAACTTTTTAAAAAATTCAGATTAAGGCTTCTATATTCAATTTCTTCACTATCTCAAATTATGCTAAGAGTTAGATGAGACAAATTACTTTACAACTCACATTAATTTGTTCACTCAATACACAGAAGTCTAAATGACTGCCACAATAACTGAGGTAAGTTTCCGAATACCCTGACATCCCATAATGGGCAGGCTGGACTCACCTTTTCCAGTTCTACAAGAAAGCTATCCAAAGACTCGTCTGAGAGTTTGCCAACTTCGAACATCGTGACCGCATGACTTTTCAAGTTCTATAATAAATAAAAACAAAAACCTAAATTGTACCATAGGGGTTTTAACAGGTCTATTATTTAAACTAAGGTGAGGTGCTAATTTTTCTAATTACACAAGCAGCCCTCACTGAAAACTTATCCCATTCCTCTAAAACACTATGAACCAGGAAATTGTAAGGAGGCCACAGGTAAACCGTGTCTATAGAGGGCTCACAGCATGAAACTATGGGAACAAGCGGCAGGACAGGGGCCCTCAGGAAGGAACCATGACCAGAAGAGGTCAGTAAGTCAAAGTGCTGAAAAACACTAATCTAAAAGATGCAAAGCAGTCAAGCTTGTTTTCAAGAATAAAAACAGTACATGAGATTTAAAAAAAAAAAAAGCACTGCATCATTTTTTATCTTTAAGACATTATCGTATTAAAGCATTTTCATAAAAGATTTCATAATTCAAACATTCTCACATTTCACACTGTGACTTACTGGTGAAAGGTTTCCCATCATTAAAAAGGCAGTAAGAGTTGAATCAAATAGAAATGCAATACGCTTTGTATAGCCCGTAGACAAACTCAAACTGCTTATACTGGCTGTGTCAGCTGAAAAAAGAAAATCATAATTATAATCACTTAAGTAAAAAGTATTATTATTTGAGATGATAAAGTAGTTTTAACTTAATAAACTAAAAACATGTAAGTCATAAAAGATCATAACAAACTTATTAGCTGGCTAATATATACTATAGGAGAAATTTTTTAAAGTAGACTTTCACTTCTGGAATAAACTGCTTGAAAACTAGTAATTAATCAGGGATCTAAGAAGTGTCAGATAAATCAGACTAACTAGTATAACCTCTTTAGAGCAATGTGGGCGAACACTGTGTTCCTCTCGGGCGCCAGGACAAAGTCTTACACAGTGCCGGGGTCCACCAAGTCAGCCTCACTCTGCCTTTCTCTCTGATCTTGTTTTCCCTCACTCATTAGCTGGGAAGCTCTAACTCCTCCTTAGCCCAGTCTTCCACAATGCCACCCAAACCTCTCCAGGCATAAGGGGACGCCTTCCTCTTTGCTCCCCACAAGAACCAAAAACACTTCCCTCACTGTTGTGGTTTGTGATTGTAAAGTCTTCTCTCTCCCTAGTCAGAATTCTCAGAAGGAACTAGATTCCTGACAACTCTATATCCCTTAAGACCTAGCGACTATAGTACTTAACATCTGAGGGGTTACTTAAGGACTACATGCCAAAAGAACTCAAGAACTGTCAGTAACTATGTGTGAGCATTCACTGCATGCACGTACGTGCAGACATTTAGTTTCTCTATTGACAGAGTCCAGTGAAAGCGACTTCATGCTCACCTGGATCTTCCTGACTATTTGTATCAGTGTCAGTAGCTGATGAAACTTCTTGTACAGGGCTTCTACTCTCCCCGCCATCCCACGAGAGCAACATCTTCTGTGGGTCCAAAGTACTTCTAATAAGTAAGAAAAGTCACTTTAAGATAATCATGCCAACAACTTATAAAATTAGCTAAATATGAACCACATAAATCCAGGCTTATATCTACATAAAATCAAACTTAGCCCCAAAATGCTTTGCCCACATATACCAACGGTTCTGAGTCAAGACCCAAACACAGATTTTAAGGAATTCAAAAACTTTTAAAATTATAACACGGAGAAATGAACAAGAACAATCAGTGCTGGCACAAGCACAGGGAGAAAGGGACCCTCATTCATTGCTGGTGGGAATGCTGACTGGTCAATCATTTATGGAAAAAAATATGGACATTCCTCAAAAAACAAGAAATTGAGTTCCCATATGACTCAGCAATACCACTTCTGGGAATATACCCTGGGGGTCCAAAAACACACAGCAGAAACACCATCTGCACTTCTATGTTCATTGCAGCACTAATCACCATAGCCAGAATCTGGAAACAACCTGAGTGCCTGAGAACAGACATATAGATAAAGAAACTATGGTACATCTATACAATGGAATACTACACAGCAATTAGGAAAAATGAGATCATGAAATCTGTCTATGAATAGATAGACTTGGAGAGTATCATGCTGAGTAAAATGAATGAGAGGAACAGATATAGAATGACATTCATTTTTTCATTAAAAAAAAAGTATGAAACTAATATCTAAGGCCAGGGAAAACAGGCCAGGAGGACTGGTGAATATTCAGTAGGTCAATGGTGTGGGAGATGGAGGGTAGTAAAGATACAGGAGGATCCATTATGACAGAATTAGTTAGGGCTGGAGTGATAGCACAGCGGTAGGGCGTTTGCCTTGCACGCAGCCAACATGGCCGACCCGAGTTCGATTCCTCCGCCCCTCTCGGAGAGCCCAGCAAGCTACCGAGAGTATCTCGCCCACACGGCAGAGCCTGGCAAGCCACCCGTGATGTATTCGATATGCCAAACACAGTAACAACAAAAATCTCCAATGGAGACGTTACTGGGCCTGCTCGAGCAAATCGATGAACAACGGGAGGGCCTTTACCTTTACCATCACTCTGGATAAGAACTGAGCATTAAAAGCAAGTAAAGGAATATACATGATAATCTTTCAGCATCTGTATCACAAACCATAATGCTTAAAATGATAGAGAGAAAGAGAAAGGGAGAGACAGCAAGAAGACAGGCACCTGCCAGAGAGGCAGGCTGGAGTGAGGGGCTTGAAGGGGTGGGGACATTGGTACTTGGAAATTATACACTGATCATGGTCATGGTCATGGTCCTCCCATTGTTCATCGATTTGCTCGAGTGGGCCCAGTAACGTCTCCATCATGAGACTTGTTACTGTGTTTGGCATATCAAATACGTCACGGGTAGCTTGCCAGGCTCTGCCATGCGGGCGAGATACTCTCAGTACCTTGCCGGGCTCTCCAAGAGGGGTGGAGGAATCGAACTCAAGTCAGCCATGTTGGCTGAATGCAAGGAAAACGCCCTACTGCTGTGCTATCGCTCCAGCCCAATTACACTGGTAGAGGTGGAAAATTGTATGACTGAAATGCAATTATGAACAATTTTGTAATGCTCTATCTCACAGTGATTAAATTAAAAAAATAAATATGTGCCAAATATTATATGGCCTTTTTTCTTGGGAGAGTTTTCATACTCTTGAAAGAACTATTATCAGAGAAAATCAAAAACCACTAATACAGAATTCACTTCAACTGAAAGACTACGTAAAATTTCTATATGAAAAAACAAATACGTTGTTCAACAGGAAACACTAAGATCTCAAGCTGAATAAATGAATTACTTTAATCTGTTTACAGATGGAACATTCCTCCACGATGAATGAAGTTGGTCCACATTTATTACTTGTCCCTTCTTATGGGCAAAGCCCAGTCGGCAATACATTGAAACAGCGTTCTAAACGGAATATACAGGAAACAGCACTTAAGATACACTCGATTCAATCTACAGAAACAAGAGTTACAGACTACACTTTTAAGTGATACTGAAAACATTTTTACCCCAGAACTAGGAAAAAAACTTTCTGAACGCCTACTCTTCAAATATGTGGGGGACAAAGTACTCTCTGGCATGGCTTCCCTCTGCTCTACACCCTGGGTAAGAGTGAATCCTTTAACTGACCTGGTCACTCTGCTTTCTGCTCCACACTACCTGAGTCCTCATGCTGACTCCCAGGGACAGCTTAGGAGGCCCTTCACTTGCTCGCCTCTGTGCAGGGTCCCTGTCCTGTGCATCACCCTGACAGCAATCTCCCGGTTTCCCTTTCTTAGTCCCCGTTGCTAGGAAAATCTACAGTAGGATTCACTTAGTAAAAAGTATAAAATGACATACCTTAACCAGCGATAAGTCTATTTCAAGGACATTGGCAAGCTGAAAAATAAAATCTCAAATCATTTTACTTTCTTAAATCTATCTGCACAAAACACAGTTGTAGTAAACATGTAAACCATCATCAGCTTATTTTAAAATTATGAATAATTGAAACAATGAATAAATTTGGAACAAAAATTTCCAAGTCTCTAAGATAAATATAGTAGTATGAACCTAAGTGGTGATCATAATTTAAGATTCCTTATACTTTTACATTGTTTCATTTCAAAATAAAATTCATGGGCACTCAGAGGTAGTAAGGGGGCAATGCCTTGCACATGGCTGACCATGTATTTGATCCCCAACATAGCCAGGAGTGACTCCTGAGCACAGGGCTAGAGGTAGGCCCTGAGCACTGCAAAAGTGTGACCCAAAATCAAAAAATACAAATAAGAAAATTCCTAGATTGTTAATCTATAATCTTATAAATTACTATAAAGTAATTTAAGATTGAGCACATACCATTTCTCAAATTATAAGATATTTAGAAAGTATGCATATACAAAAAGAAACTTTACATATATTGTCTATAAGCAGCCAAGGTATACACTTGAAACATTTACCATCACTAAATAATTTTTACCTATTTTATATAAATTTATAATCTTGAGATTAAATTCTTCCACAGACAAGATCATACTTACCTCTGCCACATTAGTGTGTTCATCTATTGAAACAAAGATCTTATAGAGGAGAGTTTCAAAATAATCACCTTGCACTCGATTCATTACAAAGCCTTCGAGAGGAGGAACTGAAATAAAATAAACTTTTCTCAGTGATAGGAAAAAAAAGTAAAATTCAAGTAGCCATATCAAAAGAGAAAATTCTAACTTAGAGAATTCAGATTTTTATTTTCTTTATTTCACATTTACTGAAACTTTCAAAGTAAGGCCCTATACAATCATGTCTGCACAGGAAATACTGACATTACAGCACAAATCTTACCAAGAGTATTTTAAGCCACGGATTTCTTAAGCATTACAAAGTGCTGGAAGACATGAACTAGGTACAAAGTCGAGGGACCCGGAACTGCTTCAGAATGGGAAATTGTGCAAAGACAATTTTTAATGCCTCCCACTGGCAGCAGGGTTGACTGCACTAAGCAGAAAAGCAAAAGACTAAAACTGAGTCATGATGCCAGATAAAACCAATAGCTCTCCGCCTTTCTCCAATCTTCCCAATCCATCCTGGGAAGAGGGAAATCCTCCATTTGTGTGACTACCTCTTTTCTTATCGATCACTAAGAAAATCTGCCCATTGGGACTCTCTCCTTCTCAAGTAAGGTTAAGACCATCTCAGTTAAGGAGGCAGCCCCATCACTGTTTCTACCAAAAGGCTGATCCATACTCACTTCTCCAATCAATACACTGAGTTTACTAGAGCACCCTGCCGAGCTGATATCAAAGGGACACTAATGCTTTCCCCTTTGACATTCTCCTTGTGTACATGTCCTTTGAAATTATTCTGGGAGAAGTGCCTAAGTAAGATACAGCACAACTTGAGAACCTCTATGTTCTCTAGCCCTAATTTCCATCTAATTATATGTAAAACTTAAATTGCTCCCCAACAAAACTTAAGTCATCAAAATAAAGCAGACCAGAAAGATAGCACAGAGGTTAATGTGTTTGCCTTGAACTGGACAACCTGAGTTTTAAGCCCCAGCATAGCACAGGTCCCCCAAGCCTGCCAGGAGTGATCCCTGAGCAGTGAAGAGTAAGCTCTGAGCACTGCTGGATTCAGACCGCCTCAAAAATAAAAGCAGTGTATAAAATCTACAATGTACATTTACCACAGGTTATTCAGTTTACAGATCTAAATATGTATTTTTTAATTTAATACCAACTATATTTCTGGTTATCCAATTTGTTTTTTATGAATCAGAGGCTTTCTGGGGATATTTTGTTTTGGGGATCACACCTGGCAATATTCAGGGGTTATTCCTGACTGTGCACTCAGGAATCACTCCTAGCGATGCTCCAGGAACCATATGGGATGCTGAGGAATGAACCCACATCAGTCATATGCAAGGCAAATGCCCTATCTGCTGTACAATCACTTCAGTCCCCAGATGCTTTTTTTAAAAAATATTTTGATATGGGTAGATGGCTCAAAGGACTAGAACACAGGCTCTGCTTGCAAAGTCCCAGGTTCAATCCCACATACCATGTGGTCCAAATATGGCCCAAAGCTAAAATAGTTTTTGAAACAAAAATTCTGATACCATTCATTCTTATTGGCACTCTAAGCTGTGTGAATACTAGAAAACCTTTACTGAACACTAAGGTCGGATAACACCATGTGATTTACATCTACAATTGCATTTAGTCCTCCCACCTTGTGACTTGTTCAGAACTGCATTCCCATTACAGCAATTAAGAAACTGAAACACTAAAAAGCTAGAAATATATCACTTACATCTAGCAAAAACAATGAGCAAACTCTACAGAAAGAAAATATGGAATTGTCTACGAAATATTAAGTCAAAAAAAATAAAAGGTGGGTAGAGTACACCACCTGTGTAAAAATATACACGTAAGAATGTGCTTGTATGTACAGTAAATGTCTGGAAAGAAACAACTACACACAGTAGTTGCTGAGAAAAATATGGAAGCTAAGAACAGGGGTAACAAATATGCAGTTTTATATTATATCTCTATAAATTTAGAGATTTTAATTACGTTCACAAAAAAATTTTTTTAAATAGCTAAGAAATAAATATTTTAAAAGATCCTGAAATAGCTAAGAAAATGCCAAAAAAGTCACAGGGACTATCTCGTCATATTAAAGGTTATTCTGCCACTATGATCGAAACAATGTGGTCTAAGAATAAAATCGAATATGGGAAGCAGATTTGCTCAAGCGGGCCCAGTAACGTCTCCATTGGAGACTTTGTTGTTACTGTGTTTGGCATATTGAATATGTCACGGGGAGCTTGCCAGGCTCTGCCGTGCGGGCGAGATACTCTCGGTAGCTTGCCGGGCTCTCCGAGAGGGGCGGAGGAATCGAACTTGGGTCGGCCATGTTGGCTGCGTGCAAGGCAAACGCCCTACCGCTGTGCTAAAGCGATAGCACAGTGGGTAGGGCGTTCACCTTACAAGCGGCCAACATGGCCGACCCGAGTTCGATTCCTCCACCCCTCTCGGAGAGCCCGGCAAGCTACCGAGAGTATTCGATATGCCAAACACAGTAACAACAAAGTCTCCAATGGAGACGTTACTGGGCCCGCTCGAGCAAATCAACGATCAACGGGAGGGCCTTTACCTTTACCTTTACCTTATGGGAAGCAGAAGACTATCAGCATTAGAACCAATATAAAGGGCTTTAGTGCTTGATGTAAGTACTTCCATTCAGCAGCAGAGTGTTATGAAGAAAACATAAAACATTGCTAGAGGGCTAGAGGCGGTGAGAGACAGCACGGATAGGTAAGGAGCTTGTCTTGCACACAGCCCGCCCAGGTTCAATCCCCAGCATCCCGTATCGTTCCCTGATTCCACCAGGAGTGATTCCTAAGTGCAGAGCAAGTTAACCCTAAGCACCACTGGGTGTATGTCCCCTCCAACCCCGGCCCAAAACATAGCTAGCATTTACTGAAGTACTTTTGGTTATACAAATACGGGGCGAGGGTGGCAGTGGGGAGAAGGGGAGAATCTTTTGCTTCAAATATAACAGTAAGTTCCAAATAAGTTTCTGAATATAAGCACTGAGTATACACACTAAAAATCTTAAAAGACTGGGGCTGGAGCAAAACCACAGCAGGTAGGGTGTTTGCCTTGCACGCGGCCAATCCAGGTTCAATACCCAGCATCCCATATGGTCCCTCAAACATGGCCAGGGGTAACTCCTGGGTGGAGAGCCAGGAGTAACCCCTGTGCACTGCCAGGTGTGACTCAAAAAGAAAAAAAAATCTTAAAGATTTCCTGGATTATCAATATTATTCAAGAAGTATTACTCTATTTAAGCATAATAGAAATCTAGAAGCTCTGAGGGTAGACATAAAATGTGCACCTAAAGTTTGATGATGGAATACTTTTTATTTAACAACAAATTCTCTCATAACTATCCACCCTCAACACTCACACCCACTGTTTCACAACCTAAAGGGCTTGTTTTTTGTTGAAACACATCTGAATCAGTGTCACAGATTTCTGCTGAATTTAGTGGCTTCCCCATTGTCAAACTGCTTTCATTTCATGGTTCCTGCAAGTCGAGGAACAGCCAAAGAGAGGTAGTAACACCGGAAGCCTCTGAACCCCCAATCACTGCCAGGCATGAAGGGCAGCAGGGCACAAGAGATCACTGAACAGGAAGACATCCACCTGACCATTCTCTGGCTACTTCTTTCAAATAAACTTAGTGCTAATGAGTCAGTCTTCAATCAATCAAATGGACTGAAGTCCACTCAACACTACTACTCCTTTTGGTGCATCTCAAATTAGTCAACTCCATTTCTTTCAAATGAGAGGAGGAATTTAAGTGATGAGTTATGCTTTCATGTTTCCAACCTGACAGAAAATCTGTCTCCCAGAAATAATTTCCTTGTCAAATCTCTCAAATATAACTACAAGTAACTTCCTATAATACTACTATATAAACCTAGGATAAGTATCTATTTTATCTTCATTGTTTTTTGGTTTTGATTTCTTTTTTTTAAAGTTAAAGCAATGTGTGACTTGTGCATGGGTTCAAAATGCATTTTAAAGAATCACTACACTTTCTAAACACAAAGGTCAGGACACACTTGAACATGATAGCAGACAAGATTCAACAATTAGACAAGGGAACATTCTACAATGAGTCCTATCACTACTGAGCTATTCATAGTTAACTTTAGACATGTCACATTTAATTACACAAATATGGTATCTTTAGTATGGTAATGATGTCACAAACAAAAAAACAGTCAAAAGATATGCTGGGAAATATACTTGAAATACACAACCTAAACATAGTACATGCTTCTATAGTAGGCAAGAATTTGAAGGAAGCAAGCTCCAATCTGTGTTCATATGGCTAGCAAACTGCAGGGGGGCTGGAACAACAGTATAGCAAGCAAGACACCTGCCTTGCATGAGGCCTACTTGGGTTTTGGTAGGGCGTTTGCCTTGCACGCAGCCAACATGGCCGACTTGAGTTGGATTCCTTCGCCCCTCTCGGAGAGCCCGACAAGCTACCGAGAGTATCTCGCCCGCACGGCAGAGCCTGGCAAGCTACTCGTGACGTATTCGATATGCCAAACACAGTAACAACAAGTCTCATGATGGGGACATTACTGGGCCCGCTCAAGCAAATTGATGAACAATGGGAGGACCGTGACCGTGACCATACTTCCCCCAAGCACCACTAGAGGTGATCACTGGGCACAGAGCCAGGACTAAACCCTGAGCACAGTCATGTGTGGCCAAACAAAACAAAACAAAAACAAATCCTGGAAATAATCTATACAAACAGTGACAGAGATACAGTTTAACAAATCAATAAATCCAGTAAGGTAAAGAAGAAAAGACAAGTCTTAATCTTTAACTTAGAAAGGAAGGTAAAGGTGGTAGGGAGAATAAAAAATAAAAAAACATAGTAGTGACATGAGAAAAGACAGGCATGTTAAATGAAAATGAGCAACGTAAAACTATCATATTATCACATATATGTAACCACTGTTAAGCACTGAACAATAACAAAAAGGTGACATCAATTTATAAATTCATTCATCTATTGGATATTTGGGATTGAGAACTTTATATCAGCTCTCTATTATTTTATAGTGTAATGAAAAAGTTAAGTAAAAATGAAAATAGGAAACCACCAAAATGACCCTACTATTATAAAGAAGAAGTGCTTTTCTCATATGAAAAATCTTGGGAGTTGTCTGCTAATGCATTGGCAGTGCTTAGCAAGCAGCAGTCCCTTGGTACCTACTAAAAACTGTCAGCATATCCTCACCTGCAATACAGCTGTCATCGGATATGGGCACATCCAGGTAGATAAAGCCTTTGTTATACAAACCTATGAGCAAAAATATCTTGTTTTACTTATTATTAAACATTAGGAATCAAAAAGGTCACTACTGATTTTATGTAAAAATTCTTATAACAATGCTATGTGAACAGTAAAGCTGAAGACATCAATCAAGCTTTCAAATCTCAGTCTCCCTCACATAAATCAAATTCCACAATTATCCTTATGATTCATATGGATAAATTCTAACAATAGCATTACATAAGATTATTCTTACCTAATTGGTAAATAACTGCTAGTACCTGTGGATGTTCTAAAACAAATTTTTGACAAAAGACCTTTTCTACTAACCACTTACTATGTACTATATTGTAATCTAGTGATCCAGCGAGCTGGGGGCCAGAGTCGATGATCTTATCGATAGCACATTTCTCAGGCAAAGTACATATCTAAGGAAAGCAAAATATTCTAAATTAAGTTCTGTACAAACTAGTAAGTATTTTCAAATTTATTAATATTCACCAGTGATTATTTCAGGACTTGAACAGTCACCAATGTTCTTCACTGATCACTCTGTAACTTAAACCAAAAAACCCACATACATAATAATTAGGGTGCTCAAACATGCTACCAACAAAAAACTGAAACATAAATATCACAAATACCAAAACTTGCTGCTAAGTGGTTAAGTACTCACTAATAATACCATTTCCTCATTTCATTTGACTTGGAACCTAATCCACTTGTTGGTTCTAAATCACTCAATCAAAAGTTCACTCAAACTGCCATGATTATTGTCAGTGACAAAAATTTCTCTATTTTATGAGTTTGACAGGTCAGTGAGGAAACACTAATCTGAAGCAAAATTTCTCAGCCTTCCATTCACTAGGTTTATTCTGTCATCTGGAGTCCAATAACAAGCACTAGGGACATCCACAGGCTGACTGCTGCTCCTTCAGCCACCAGGAAGTGTGACCTGGCCTTTAGGGCATCAACTGCTACCGCACCCCTTCCCTCTAAACCCTCTAAACCAGGCACTGGAAAACTTTCAGGGGCGAGGGGCAGATGTATCATATCAGCCTTGGGAGCTTTTGGGGGTGCTTTCTGTTTGCTTAGAAGGGGTTTACAGAGTGTTTTCTTCTTCTGAAAAGGAGGCAGTAGGCCCAGTGCATTTGGGAACTTATGCTTTAAATCAAATCTCTTTTAAAGCACATCAAGCACGTATCAAATGTGGCTTCCCCACTGAGAATCTCCCGTCCCCCGAGGGAGACACTAACCTGCCATTGGGGCAAGATAGCACCTAGGTGTGCTGACTAGGAACAAATGGCCTCCACTTCTACCAAAAGAACCAGTGCCCCTTTTCCCCTGGGGCTCACTTCCCTCACATGGGAAATGGGGTACAAAGGACAAATAACTGTGGAGTTGCTGTGAGAATCAGATGATCAAAAATACTTGGAAGAATGGTGCCTGCCACATCTGACACACAGCACATGCTCAGAAACTGTCAGCCAGGGCTGGCAAGACAGTTGGGCACTTGTCTTGCACATGGTCCACCCAATTCAATCCTGGCACCCCGTAAGGTACCTGGAGCCCTGCCATGAATGATTCCCTGAGTGCAGAGCCAGGAAAAAGTCCTGAGCACGGCCAAGTATGGTCAAACAAAGCATCAGTCAATATTCTCAATATTGTTGAAGGACAAGACACTAGATCCCTTTATGTGAAACTTAACCTAATCAAAATGCCCAGACATGAAGCACATTTCCCCTATTATAACAAGGACCTTGAAAACCCATCAATATTCTAGCCTACTAAGATCATTTAAACTTTTATTTTCAAGAAAAATGAAGTGTTAAAAACAAAACTGTAGAATTATAACAATTATTGGACAACTTTTTAAAATTCTATAAAAATTTAATGTTTAAAGACAATTACCTTTATATCATCTTCTGTGATATATCCAGACTGTACCACCCACCATGCCTCTATGGCAATTTCCACTGGTTTTACTGGAAGAAGATCCCGGGCTGTTTTCCTTCTGAAAAATTTCTGCAATGGAACAAATATTTGAGAATTTGCAATCAATCCCAAATTACAACTTAATTTTTTAATCTATTATAGCAAGACTCTTCACACTGGGTTAAATATGACCCTTTTTATACCCTTAAATTTTAAAACCTGAAGTATTCTACTTGTATTGAATACAAAAAAAAGACTCAAATTACTTTGAAATAAATTGCTTATTTAATAACTAATTGACCATTATAAATAAGCTGTGGTATATACAATTAATGGAATACTACCCTGACAATAAGAGAGGATGAATGAAATTGTACCACTTGAGAAACAAATGGATGACACTTAAGGTGACTATGGTAAATGAAATAAGGAAGTGAAAGACATCAGATGGTTTCACTGGTATGTCAAATAATAACTAAAGCAAACAGACTGGCAAAAGTCAACAAACTGACTCCAAGATTGGGTGAAAACTATGGTGGTTACTGAAAAGAAAGATAAGCAGAAAGTATGAGCAAGGGGTGGACTCTGAAACTTAGTGGATGTAATAAATCCTACACACATACAGAAGTAGTAAGTGTACCCCTAAAATTGTATAATATTGTAAGTTAACAACAAAGCAACAAAAAGGGAGGAAGTACTAATCATTATATCTGGACTGAAATTCATAACCTAAAATAAAACCTGAAGGGTGAAATACATTTGGATTATATTCACTAATTTCACCCATTTAGTAAACCCTGAGAAAGAAAGGAGGAAATAAAAAGATCAGCAGACAAAATTAATTTTAAAAATAAACTGAATGTCTTGGGGCTGGGAGATAGTACCACAGTTTGATTCCCAGCACCAGTAGGTTCAGCAAGCACCACCAGAAATAACCTCGAGTCTTTATTCAAACCCAGGACGTCACTCTCACTGCGTATGCACCCTAGGCGTCCTCTAGGACCCTGGGCCTTCCACCATCCCTGAGCCTCTTCCTGTTCGTCTCCAACGCTGTGCCTGATGTCTCCATCCCTCAGGTTGTACCCCACACACACCAGGCACCCACAGGAGGTGTGGCCTCTGCAGAAGAGGCCTAATTTTGGATCGACCAATGCTCACACGGCCGCAGGTAATTAATCACAGGTACTCTATCACTGTATAACTGAAACGCAAGCACAAAAACTTCTAAGTCTACAACTATACCTCATGGTGTTTCACTAATAAAAATCTAAAAATCTAAAAAAAAACCCAAACAAACAAAAAAACCGAACCTCAAAGGCACAAGGCATGTTGGGTATGGCCTAGAGGCTCTGAGCATCTCCAGGGCGAGCCTGTAATGGCCCACAGCACAAGGCTCAAGTAGGACCACCTCCACAAGCCCTTTCACTGAATCACCGGTAGACTATTGGTGGCCCCCAAATAAGTCAACTCAATGTCTTGTGAATTAATGTTTCATTGATTAATCACTTGAGGTACAACAAAGAATATTCTGAGTTTTGCACTGTTTCTGTATTAAGCATACTTTTATCTGATCCAAGAAATGATAATTCACAGAAATTCCACTACTTGTGAAAATGGGAGAGTAATAAGGAAAACAACAAATGAGAAAGGGAACAATCCTAACTTACTTTAGATGATCTACACTGATTCATCAGATCAATGTACTGATTTCTTCCTATGCCAAGAAGCCTCAGACCTGAAAAAAAAAAAACACCTTCCCTTTAAAGAAAATCTAATACATATTGAAATGTCAGGTCACTTCAGGTCACTTCAAATGTCTCAGGGGGAAAACTCTTGACATTTGATGATCAATACCAAACTAAAAAGATTTCTTCAAAAAAAGAAAAGAGAAAACCAAAATGGAAGCAATGTATTTTTTTGAAAAATGCTAAATGTTTTACAAATGCAATCCTGGGCTGATAGTTCAACTGGCTGGAGCACATACCTAATATTGCAGGGGCCGGGTGGGATTCCCAGCACATCAGGAGCAGCCCCTGAGCACCAAGTCAGGGGCAGCTCCTGAGTACTCCCACGTGTCACCCAATAAAACAAACAAGAATCAAAAAAAGTCCTGCCAAGTTTCTTCTTATGCTAAAGAACTACGTTACTATTATTATACACTTCATTAAATTAAGCATAATAAAACTCCATAACTTAGTTACTAAGAATCATATTTCCCACTATAAAAATACTGTGTACAAGTTTCTTTCCCTCATTTGGTACATACAATATGGACCAAGTACTAGAAAGAACTTTGTTCTGCAGAAATGTACACTATTTTCTCATTCTACAACCCCAAAACATCCCTCAAGCATTTAGACTAAATCTTAACTTATATCACCTTATGCTACAAGTCCCATCTATTATGTCGCTTGCTGTTCTCAGCTTATAAGTGTTTCCAATTAAAAGCAGGCATTATTATATAGGCAATGGCATGCAGACACACAAAGACATACTCTAAACATTAACTTCTCCAAATACTTACAGTCAGCTGCAGTAAAATTGGGCAATGAATCATAACTTTTCTCACTGTTCATAATGTCCTTTTAAAAAGAAAATAGAATTTCAAGTGCAAAATTAGTAAAAGTGCACATGAAATAAAAACAATTACAGTTAAACAGTAACAAGTCATTACATGAAACACTGAGATATGAGTTTGATGACCTAAATTAAGCATGCCACCCTGTAGCACTTATCAGAAAGGATCCCTACCGTGTTACCAAAGCGAAGAGAGAGGTGTGGGATTCCTAGAGCACTCTCTATGAACCCCAGGCAGCTGCTCTGTAATTCTGCCCTGTGGAAGTTATGCAAGGAGCACCTCCAGTAGAGCTCACACTTCATATCTGATCCTAGATTCCCACCCTGAGGGAACATCATTAAATGTCATAGTTCCATCCATCTGCTTCCCATTCCTGCAGCTCAACTAAGGTTTCAGCTATGTGTGCCATCTAATCCAATTAGCAAGAGTCACACTTAGAATTCAGCTTCTTCCAAGCCCATCTATCAGTCCAATCATAAATCAACTGCCTACTTTGGAGATAAGGTCCACTTTTTTTTTAATTATTGATTCACCATGAGACAGAGTTACAGAACTCATGTTTGAGTTTCAGTCATACAATAATCAAACACTCATCCCTCCACCAGTGCACATTCTCCACCACCAATGTCCCCAATATACACACCCCGTCATTCCACCCCTCTTCCTGCCTCTATGGCAGCCCATAGTTCCCCATACTCTCTCCCTACTTTTGGGTATTATGGTTTGCAATATGGATATGAGAGGCTATCATGTTTGGTCCTTTATCTACTTCAGCACATATCTCCCATCCCGAATGATTCCTCCAACCATCCTTGACTTAGTGATACCCTCTTGATTCCAGCTGCCTTCTCCCCCAGCTCATGAGACAGACTTCCAATAATGGAGCAATATTCCTGGTGAGGCCCACTTTCAATTCTGGTGCTATAACTAACAGCATACCTGGATATAACTGAAAGCTAGAAATGGAACAAAACTGACTCTATTATCTCCCCTAAATCTATGGGCAACACTAGATTAGATACCACCTTCGTTATGCTGAGTCTAGAGAAAAAGAAGCAAAAGAAACCTGAGCTTTTCCCGGGTGCAGCATCCCAACATAAGGGAAAAGGAGGAACAGGATGGGAGAAGTAACCTTAAAGAGACTGAAGGAGAAAAACAAAGGGAGCTCTTCTAAAAGATGCCCCATATCGGAACAGGACCTAACCTCTCTGACACTGGAGCTTCCCAATTCGACTCTTAAAGAGAAGAGTTAATACAACACAGCAGAATTCAAATAAAATTAACAAATGAATACTAATAAATATTGCTGATCTTAACACAAAGTATATAACTCATACTGCTTATATACTTATATGCTTATATACTTGGGCTGGAGTGATAGCGCAGCGGTAGGGCGTTTGCCTTGCACGCAGCCAGCCTGGCCAAGCCGGGTTCGATTCCTCCGCCCCTCTCGGAGAGCCCAGCAAGCTACTGAGAGTATCTCGCCCACACGGCAAAGCCTGGCAAGCTACCCATGATGTATTCAATATGCCAAATACAGTAACAACAAGTCTCAAAATGGAGACATTACTGGGCCCTCTTGAGCAAATCGATGAACAACGGGAGGACAGTGCTACAGTGATGCTTATATACTTATACATACTTATATACTAACAGTGTATAACTCGCACTGCAAGTCCAACACAGACCTAAAAATTACTTTTGGAAAAAGTCTAAATACCTAAAAGTTAATAATTATAGAAAAAGATTAACAGTTAGGGCTATTAACATTTTTTCCTGGCACATTATATAATGCTGAGTTTACGGTATCATTTATTCTTCAGCAGTTAGTCAATAGTTGAATGCACTGTTTCTGTAAGTTTAATGTCCAAGACACATTTTCAACTTTAATCATGCAGCAAGAGCAATAAATTTTATACTCTGCTGAAATAAATGACTGAGTAATGCTAAAACAGCAGAATCAACAATGCTTTCAAGAACATAGAATAGACAGGTATATTCCACTGAGAAAAAAGATGACAGTCACGATAAAGTGTGACTAAAACAGGTTGCAACCAACAGTCCTTTTCATATCATACATGCAGAAACAATGTGCCCTGTGTCTAAGAGATACAGAGTTGTTCATCATGGGAAAAGTGTCCCTGATGCTGTCATCACCCATTTCTAGTGGTTTACATGTACTGCAAACTCACCTCCATAATCCCAGTATAATAAGAAAATGGTGTTATCCTCAGGCCCTTTACCATAATGTCTGATAAATGATATGGGTACAGCATGAGATGATCTCGACTATACTTTAGTAATTCCTCATAGTATTTGCGTTCATCTTTCTTGACATGTTTAACTAGAAGAAAGGAAAATTTTCACGTAAGTTACACATAAATGTAATAAGCAAAATTTGTAAGTCATTGTTACTTTAAAAGTACATGTGGAATAATTATACCACAAGAAGAAGGTTTCATATAGTGTATAATTAACAGATATAAAATGACAGACCAAAAAAGAAGTAATTTTTAAGAAATCAGAAAGCAAAAAAAGCATAAAATGTCCACCAAAATGGTAAGCTACAATTCATCAAATCCCTGATTTCATTTTTGTTTTTTAAACATATAAGAACTTGATTTCCATTGAGTGCCTTTAAACAGAAAAACCATCTCTGAACTACTCTGTTTAAAATAAGAGTAACACAATAGTTAATAGGGCAATGGATAATTTAATTTGAGAAATAAAAAGCAAACACTGAATAAAGAGGTGAGAAGAGCCAGGAACATGGCTCAAAGGAGTGGAAATGCAAGGACTATGCTTGATGCGGCACTGATTTCCCTGCTCTCTAGTACTGCCAGGTGTGGCCTTAGTGACCGCCAGCATCACTAGGACAAGCACAGCAGTGCCATCCAAACACTGAACTGGCAGGACCACACTTCTGACTGAGCATTGATAGGAACAGCCCCTAATTCCCTAAGTGCCTCTGACCCCTATTTTAAAAACGGGGGTGGGGGATAAAAGAAAAAATTAAATCCTGGAACCAAATATATTTTTTATTATAGAAATAGTATACAACTGGAGAAGGGACTGGTATTGGAACATTGTATGACAGTTCCAATCATGAACAACTTTGTCTCACATTGACTCAATTTTTAAAAAATTAAAATAGTTTTCATTCAAGTTACATTATTTGGAAAAGTGATGGGAACAAGATCAAAGTAAATTGATAATTAATGAAGTATGGGAGCTGGGGATTATTCTGTGACAAAAGGGTCTGCCACCCAAGTGTGAGGTGCTGAGTTTGATCCCTGGGGACATCTACAGTCCTGGTAGCTCTGCTGCTTGAGACCCCCAGCGCCAGAGAGCATATGCAATCTTCAGCACATGGCTGGAGTGATGTGCAATCTCAGGAGCACTCCATCCAGAGTGTACAGAGATCCAAATTCAAGAACGAGACTCCTAACAAGCACAACTGCAAACATTACAACTAGATATGTGAGCACCCAGTGACCCAGTGATCACAACCACAAAACAAAGGAAAAAGAAGATTTAAAAAAAAAAAACCCCTCAATGCACTTTTCTGGCATATTCTCCTACTTAAAAACTTAAAACAAAAAGGATTGCCCCCCCCCTTCATCATTTTTATTAAGGCATCGTGATTTACAATATTTTTAATCACTTTCCATCATACCCATCCCCAGAGACACTGGAAGTCCCGCCCTCTCCGCTCCCAAGAAAGTTAAGTTCTAGAGATAAAATCTTCAGTTTCAATGCTTTTGGTCACTTGTTCCCATACTATGTTAAAGAGGATATTTAAAACAAAATTAAAGCTCTAAAAATAAAACAAAACTGTAAGGAACCCCCTCGCTGGAGCGATAGCACAGCGGGTAGGGCATTTGCCTTGCATGCGGCCAACATGGCCGACCCGAGTTCGATTCCTCCGCCCCTCTCGGAGAGCCCGGTAAGCTACCGAGAGTATTCGATATGCCAGACACAGTAACAACAAAGTCTCCAATGGAGACGTTACTGGGCCCGCTCGAGCAAATCGATGATCAACGGGAGGGCCTTTACCTTACCTTTACCTTAAGGAACTCCCTAAAAGTAATTTTCAATCAGAAATAAACCTGTTAGTCAAAGTAAAAATTTTCTAGGTGGATGGTCAGCACCATTTCTAAAATGCCATCCATGGGATAAATATGAAACTTGTATTGAAAAAACAGGATGGGCTTATGAATAAATCAGCAATGGTTATTTCCATATCAATGCAAAATGTTTCTACTTACCTAAGTTATTCCTATATCGTAATTGATTGCGGATACTATACAGGACAACCTGCTTTTCATATTCTCTCTGTGAATTTCCAAGACTCTAAAGGAAAAAAAAAATTAAAATTGCTTCTAAATTCAACAGTAGTTATTCTAACCCATAAAAATTCATAACTATGGGACTGGAGCGACAGCTACACACTGAGTGCAGGCTCTATATGCTGGGAAGTCCCAGTCCGATCCTTGGTACTTCATGGACCTCAAAGCTCTGCAGGGAGCATCCATGAGCACAAAGTAGGGAGTAACCCTATGCACAACTAGATGTGGCCCACAAACAAAAGTAAAAATCAAACCGCTTATACAAAATATTGGGTTCCTCATTCATAAGCAAATTTAAGACTACAATAACCAAACATCTAAGCACTTGGTAGGCATTAGTAACTGAATCTGTTGAAAGCAGGTAAAAGATATACCTGATAACCTTCCATTATCTGTGTTGCAAACCAATAAGGCACAAAGGAGAGAACACGAGCAAGAGAGCGAGAGCGAGAGCGAGAGACAGAGAGACAGAGAGACAGAGAGGTAGGGAGAGAGAGAGAGAGAGAGAGAGAGAGAGAGAGAGAGAGAGAGAGAAGTGCCTGCCATAAAGGCAGGGGGATGGGAGTACTAGGACCATTGGTAGAAATGTACACTGATGAAGAGATGTATTGGAACATTACATGACGAAACCCAATTATGAATAACTTTGTAACTGCAATTTAATTTTAAAAAATTAATAACTGGATCTAATCAATCAATATATGGTACATATATAAGTGTATATATATATACACATTAGAGATTCATTTTATTCTTACTACTTACATATTTAATAAAGTATCACTGACTATGTTCACAAAGATTCCTTCTCCCACGCCTATCCCAAAGTCCTCTCACCAATGCCATTTTCACACAGAAGGCCACTGAAGAGCTCAATTTGCTGAGGCAGGGCGGACAAATGAAGACAAGTTTCAAACAGAACAGTAACTGATAAAGTATTACGAACAAGTGGAGGAAAAATAGCCACTGCACATCAGACTATACTGAAAGCACAAAGAAGTTTTTTTCTGAAGTCACTGCTTCTTTAAACCCGAAATACGGGGCTGGAGCGATAGTACAGCGGGTAGGGTGTTTGCCTTGCTCGCAGCCAACATGGCTGACCCAGGTTCGATTCCCAGCATCCCATATGGTCCCCCGAGCACTGCCAGGAGTAATTCCTGAGTGTATGAGCCAGGAGTAACTCCTGAGCATCTCCGGGTGTGACCCAAAAAGCAAATAAATAAATAAATAAGTCCAAATACAACATGCATTCCTGTACCCTAATACACACGTTTTTAATTATCTGGATCATATTCATCATAAAACCTAAAATAACGTATGACTGGTTTTAATAAAGGGAAGTGATCAACAACTTCAAAAATATCTTGAAATAATGGCTCTATCCATAACTGTTTTTCCTCCCTGGGGAGGGGAGGAGGAAGGATCTCCCAAGCAGTGCTCATAGGGTCACTATGCGGCCACTCCCAGCATTATTAAGCCATCAGGCCAGAAAGTTCAAGCATAGGGTCATACAAGGCAAAAATGCTCAGGCACTTGGGTACCAGGGATCACTAGGAATCATCCCCCCAGCAGAGCTGGGTGAGAGTGCCCATCCATAATCTCTAAATTTATTTTGTCAACATAACCTGTATCACACAAAAACCATTTAACCTCATCAGGCCAGTATCAAAATTACTGGCATGAATTTTTTTTCAACTGGAGTCACCATCCCCTAGCTCTCAGAATTGAAAAAAAATGGCAGGTTTTGAGATTTTCAAATTAAACTCATCATCAAAACTTACTGGAAAATCTATCTCAGTCCTAGTAGCTATAGTGAATAAAGACAAATCCCTTCCATACAAGGAATATTTCCCGCACTGAAACTGAATTTCAGCTGACCTGGGGAAAAAATTCAGGCTGGCATGATCATTCATTCACTTCAAAATGGACCACTAAAGACTATGGGTCAGGAACTCAAGATACAAAAGCAAAGCAAAGTAACGCAACCAGAAAATGTACCAAAACACAGTGAGGTCGGTGCCATGAGGAGAACACACAATGACAACCCAGCCCAAGGTCAAGTGCTCCAGATTTAGATTGAGAGCAAAGAAACCCTTCCTGGAGGAGTTCCTGAGATACAAAAAAGAAAGGTACAAGTACTCTGTAAGTGGTAGTGACAGGATTGAGCATGCATTTTAGAACCCTTATCCTAGTGTGAAAAATGGATGAGCGCTAGTGCTGGGGGTAAAAGCACTTGCCTTGCATGCTGGCAAGCTCTATTTAACTCCTGGCACCAGATATGATCCATTTAGGACCGCCGAGAGTGATTCCTAGGGCAAGGAGTAAGCCCCAAACACACCACTAAATGTGGTCCAAAAGTGAGAGAGAATAAAAAAAAAAAGGTAAAAAAAAAAAGAGGGCTTTACCCTGAGGAATGAGATCAGAGAAAACTGACGCAGTAACCAATAAGGAGCTTGATTTACTAAATTCAAGCGGCAAGACCAGACCAAGTCCACAACAGTAACTTGTAAAAGGGGGTTTGCAATACCTTCTCAGCATAAGAGTTTATCCCAAGCCATTCTTTTAAATCTAACCCCACAAAATAAGAACTGTCACTGTCATATTTGCATTGATAATAAATCAGTAACACTGACTTGTGGTCATAGATCACAGTCATAGGCTTGAAAAACTTCTGCAAAAAGTAAGCCCAACTATTTATGCCAGCGCCAGAGAATCCTCCATCTGTCTCCCAATATGGCACACCCCTTTCATGAAAAGAAGAGTAGGGAACAAACCTTTGCAAAGAATACACCTGGTAGCTGCTCCAAGGGTTTTAGGACAAGTGACGAAAGGACAGAAGTGTCTGCCCAAGTCCTCATTCAACAAGGGAAACTCTCTCTCTTACCAGTTTAAAGAGCTTAATGTTTTCTCGGGCCAAGGTAAATGTCCGAAAGCCACTGACATCCAAGAATTCTACGTTTCTTAAGTTTCCTTCGACTCTCTTGGCTTGGTAATTACAGACCCACAACTGTACATCTTCTCTGCCACGACACGCGATGTCTTTACCAGAACATCAAATTATCCATGTCCTAGAAGGAAGCCCCCAAACTGGGTAAAGGAGGTGGAAGTCATTCAACACACCCACCGGCGCACACTTTTCCAAACACTTCTTGGAAAGCAGCTTCCCGGTCACCCTCGGGAGAAAGGGAGGAACAGGAACGCCTCTCGCCTCCACCGGGACGCGGGGGCGTCCCCAGGCCTCTCGCCTGCAAAGGAGGTCTGTCCACTGCAACGTGCGCGCGCCCCCGTCCGGGTCTTCACCGCCTCGGACCACCCAACCCTCCCTAAGGATGCGGAAACAGGACCCTCGAGCATCCGCGGATGGAAACTGGCAAGCCGTCCCGGCACACTCTCCCGTTCCCAAACCTCTCTCTTTGAAACAATCACTGCATCTCAGTGGCGGGACAAAGTTCAGGACGAGGGAAAAAAAAAAAGTTGGCTCAGCACCTTCAGAGAGGCCCGAGCCGGGCGGTGGCCTCCGCGGGGCTCCCCTCCGCAGGCAGCCCCCCTCCTGCCCACGCTCTGGGGAGGGCAAGGCTCCGAAGCCTGGCTCCCCCGCGCCCGAGCGCCCCC
The DNA here is from genome assembly GCF_029834395.1 of Sorex fumeus. Lineage (NCBI taxonomy): Eukaryota > Metazoa > Chordata > Mammalia > Eulipotyphla > Soricidae > Sorex > Sorex fumeus. The sequence continues at coordinate 57,296,782 of NW_026606059.1, forward strand.
GAGATGCTCCTTCTCCCCGTCGCCCCGCAGCATCCCTCTTCCCTGCCTGCCCTCCGCCGGCCTCCGCGTCCCCGAGGCTCTCGCCGGGCTCGGACCGGGGCGCGCCCCGGGGAGGCGTGCGTGGGAGCTGGCGGGGTCGGCCGCGGCGCCCGTCACTCCCCCGCGGAGCGGGGCAGGCGACCCCGGGCCCCCCGTACCTGCCGCACGTTGGCCGGCAACTTGCTCCACGGGTAGTTGTGGCGGATGTGGAACTCCACGTCTATGTTCATGATGCCGAGGGCCGGGGCCCGCGGCGGCGGCGGCGGCGGCGGCGGCGGCGTCCGGCCCCGACACCCCCCGCCGGCCCCCGGGGAGGCCCCGCAAGCCTCACGCGGAGGAAACCCCGGCCCGCCCCATGGCCACGGCTCCCGGCAGCTCGGCGCGGCCCCGGGGCCACGGGGCACTCGGGCAGCGGCGACGGGCAAGCCAGGGGCGCCTGGGCAGCTCCCAAGTTTCTTCCTAGTTTCGACCCGCCGGAAATGGCTTTGGGCGCGCGTCACTTCCGCCCGCTGGCGCCGCCGGACCGGAGGGGCGGGGCCCCGATGGGCTCTGGCCCCGCCCACACGCTCGGGGGCGTGGCCACGTGGGGTTTCCCCCCCCCCCCCCCCAGGGCCGATCGGCCGGTTCCAGCTGGTGCCCCTTGCCTTCTCGCTCTGGCAGGGTTATCGGAGGCCTCCTGGGTCCGCCCTGCCATTGATAAATGACCCGCTTTCCCCGAAAAGGGAACCCAGGTGGCCAGAGCTGGAGGATGCAAATGTTGGGGTGGGTTCTCTGTAGCAGGCTTCCAAGGGTGGAAGAGAAGAGTGCTCCTAAGGGGGTCCTTCTTAGTCAACTGTGAACCCCGGTCAGGTGGATGGGATCCAGGTTCGTGAGAATGTATAAGTCTGAGTTTCTCACACACACACACACACACACACACACACACAAACAAACACATACACACGCGCGCGTGCGTGCACACACACACACGGAGCAGAGAAGCCGCAAGGCAGCAGTAGAGCAAAAGTCTGGTGATCCTTTCAAATTCTGCGTTCTTCCAAGTTCGTTTCTTGCAGCTTGTGGAAGGAAGGTGTTGGACTCACCTTCGCAGATCCAGATTTTTTAAATGTAGGGATTGACCAGAGCTGAGTTCTTACAAAAACCGTTGCTAACAAGTGGGGGAGACTCCAAGTGAGGGGAGGAGCTGAGAAGCTAAGACCTTGGTAACCTTTGCCTTAGACCCTCTGGGAGACTGCTCTTCTCTGCTCCATGCAAATGCCTCTAGAGTTCCTTTTCTTTGTAGAACTCTGTTCTATCTTCAGTTCAGTACTAGTTAGAGATCCTTGGTAACTGGCCTAGCAAATCCATGATCAGTTATTTGGCCCAACCGGAGATACATTAATTGGTTTTTGCAATTAATTTTTTAGCTTTAAACAAGATTCTAAGTGGTTTCCTTAGAAAATGATAGATGTACACTCAGCTTGGTGGTGGGGGCCAGGTGGAGGGCAACCCTGGCAGTGCTCGGAGGACCACATGCATTCCTGGGGATTTAACCCAGATCTATGCTGAGCAAGACCAGTGCCTTATCCCTATACTGACTCTCCCACCCTCCTCAGAACTTTTTGTAAGCTGCTGGATGCATACCTCACAAGAACTTGCCAGCTTAAAGGGAAGGAATGCATTGATTAAAGGAGACAGATGGAATGCCTGATGAATTGAAACAAAAACTGACCCAAGCTTCTCTGGTTAGGTTTATTTGTCTCATATTATCCAACTATAAGAAGAGCCCGTAACTGTTGTGAATGCTTTGTTTACCGACCTTGTCATTATACCTATAAAGTTAACATAACTCTGGCCAGAACATTCATTCGACAAATACTGATTGCCTGTCTGCCATGTAATGCTGAAAACAGATAAGAGTTCATGGGGAGAGCAGTAGGGAGATAGCTCAAAGGGCTGGAGCATGTGCCTTATATCCTCTGGGCTAAGCACCTCTGCCCATTGCTTATTCCCCATCCTAAGTCCATATTTCTCCTTTCCCTCAGCACTTTTGGACCAGAGCAGAGCCACATAATCATCCAAGCTCTGAAAAACCAGGCCCACACCACAAGGTGGAATATTGACCCTAGAAATCTTACACAATGCTGTGGTAGTTGGAAAAAATAATAGAATGGAGGTATTCTATTCCAAAATACCTCCCTATGTGGAGGTATTCTTCCAGCTATACCCAACCTTAAGACCTACAAAAGAGCAGTTTCAGCCTCTACCAGGGCTGTAATATTAAACCAATAAGTCTTGAATTCTCCTCTTTGCACCTGTGAGCAAGTCTCACACACCCTCCCCCTAAGGCAGGTGGTTTTTCCAAAAATAATCTTTGGCTAAGAATTTGGTCCCACCCTCCTTCAGTCCGTGTAAGTCTTCTGCTTTGCATTTCTCCTTGTAGTCCCTTCTACTTACCATGATCTGTGATTCATGCATTAGCTCTCTAAAGCTGGGGCATCTATTTTTAAGACAGGATTAAACCCCTGTTTTTGCCATAGATTGTTTTCCCTCATAATTAAGAGAAAGAATACCACTATCTCCAGTCTGCTTTAATAGAGGAAGAAACTTTGGCTTCACGAGCTGCCTGGTTGCCCAAAAGATGGCAAAGGTTTTAGTGCCAGCACCAAACTAGAGTCCCAGGTAGTTCCCCTGCCCCAGATATAGCCATTCTTTCAATTCCTTGACTTAAACTGTCACTACCAGTTCTTCCTCCTGTTCCTATTCAGCTCATTTAAAAATCAACAGTCCAATTTCTGAGATAATTACAATCTTAAATATAGAAGAATACATATTCTTCACAATTCTAAGATACAATGCAACATAAATAATGATGATAAGTAACATAGTTTTTAAATCCCTGTAAACCATTAGTTTAGTCAGTTATAGTGATTAAACAGAAGAGTGCCTGGAAAATTCATCTTTTGTTTTGTTTTTATCAGTTGGACACATCAAAAACTACAGAAGCAGGTACTGAGAGATTGTACAGGGATTAAGGCACTTAACTAGCATATGGCTTATCCAGTTCAGTTCCCACCGCCCATATATGATCTTCTGAACACCACCAGGAGTGCTCCTGGCACAGATCCTGGAGTAAGTCCTGAGTGCTGCCTTTGTGGTCCAAAAACTCAAAAACAATGACAACAAGAGGAAAAAAACTGTAATAGCTAAGATAGGGAACCAACCTAGGTGATCAATGATAGATGAATGGGTTATGAAGATGTGGTATATATATAAAATGGAATATTATGCAGCTACAAGGAAAGATGAAATCATAGTTTGTTGCAATGTGGTTGGAACTGGAAGATACCATACTGAGTGTAGTAAGCCAAAAGAAGAAAGACAAATAGGATGATCTCACTTATCTGTAGTATATAGAATACTGGATCAGGAAATGTACTGTAGTAAAAGGAGGATACCTCGATCACTCTTGACCCCAGTGTTCAGATAGGAGAAGGACAAAGAAGGAAAAGAAATCAAAGGGGGAAGAAGAGAATGGGAAGTAATGGGTGAATAGGCATCAGGGCTTCAGTTACACTGATGATATGGGAGAGTGGTATGGCCATATACCCAAAACACAGACTCAACATAAGTGAAAACATGAGATCTAACCTGCAACCACTGAAACTTTATAATGTGCCAGCCACATTGACAGTGGGAATTGGGTAGGGGTTGGGGTAGGGAGGGAATATGGGAACACTGGTGGAGGGAAATTGACACTGGGGGTGGGAAGCCCTCAAAGAGAGAAGAGCAGCAGTGCTGGCAGATGCGGTAGAAGCCGGGAAAAGCATTCGCAATGCCCACCTGTCCTTTGCCAACTACAAGACCAAGATGACTGTCCTCCGACATCCTGATGGATCTATCACATCTTCCAGAAGGGCAATGGAGAAGATTATCCATGACTTCTACTCGAATCTCTTCTATAGCCACGTCCACCCGCCCACATACCAAAATCCGCAGGATTGATATGTTGTTCCCAACGTTCTTCCTTCCGAAATTCGACATGCCATCTCATCAGTGAAGAAATGAACAGCACCCAGCCCAGACAAGGTTAGATTCTAACACCTGAAGAACCTGCCATCAGTACTCATCAATACACTGGCTTGGCTCTTCACATGCTACCTGTCTGAATGCAAGGTTCTGTCCCAGTGGAAAAACAGCAGGACTGTACTACTGTACAAGAAAGGAGACATCCATGACATTGGCAACTATCACCCTATCTGCCTGCTGTCTGTCATCTACAAGCTGTTCACTTGAGTCATCCTGAATAGGATTTGCAGAGCACTAGATGAAGGACAACCATGCGAGCAAGCTGGGTTCCAAAAAGGATTCAGCAGGATCAACCATATCCACATGGTAACCAAGCTCATTGAGGTTTCTCGGGAGTTCAAGATGCCGCTCTGTCTAACGTTCATTGATTTAAAGAAGGCCTTTGATTCTGTTGAGACTGAAGTGGTCATCGAAGCCCTAGCCAAACAGGGCATTCAAACTCAATACATCAGGATTCTCCGTGAGCTGTATTACAAATTCACTACCAGGATCTCACCATTCTACAAGGAAGTGATCATTCATGTCAAAAGAGGAGTTAGGCAGGGTGATACCATTTCACTGAAACCCTTCAGTGCCACCCTCGAGAACGTCATGCAATGACTGGAATGGGAAGGAATGGGAGTGAAGATAGATGGTTGGCAACCATGCCACCTCCGCTTCACTGATGACATCATTCTAATAACACCAAACATTAGCCAAGTGGCACAAATGTTGGCCGACTTCGACCATGAGTGTGGAAAGGTCGGACTACAGCTGAATCTCACGAAGACAATGTTTATGTGAAACGGATTCATTCCTGATGTTCCATTCACTCTCAACGGAACGAACATCTCCAATCGCAACAGTTATGTGTACCTAGGTCGAGAAGTCAACATGATGAATGACCTGGCACCTGAGTTGTGCAGGAGGAAGAAAGTGACATGGAATGCCTTCAAGAGCGTCAAAGAAATAACTAAGAGGACAAAGAACCTCCAGCTCCAGGCACATCTCCTCGATTCCACTGTTCTTCCTGCATTAACATATGCCTCAGAGATCTTGGCCCTACAAAAACAGGATGAGGATGTCATTCGGGTCTCCCAAAGAGTAATCAAAAGAGCTATGCTTGGAGCATCATGCTTCACTCAAGTGAAAGAAAGAATCTGGAGTTCCGACCTCTGTCCACAATCAAGAATCAGGGATGCTGTCTCATTTGCCAAGGTGTTGAAAATCAGATGGGCTGGACACATAATTTGTCCACGTAATTTGGAGACGACCACTGAACTAGAGCCATTGCCAACTGGATTCCACGAGATGTCAAAAGCTTGTGTGGCCGCCCACCTACGAGATGGTCAGACTTCTTCATCAAGACACTGAACGAACGGTTTAAGGTTCTTTGTGTTCCTGGAGCAAGTAGACGCCATTGGGCTACACTAGCATGCGACAGGGATGAATGGAGACGTTACTGGCACCCGATCGAGCAAATCAACGAGTAACAGGATGTCAAGTGATCAAGTGAAGTGAAAAAAATACTACAAAAGAAAAGCAGGCATAGTGGGAATGAATCTGCGCCTGCTGAGTCAGTAAAATGCCAATCTTTGAAAATGTCCAGAGTTTGAATATAAAAGATTCTAACTCAGCATGTAGCTGAGAAAAGAGGAAATTTGATGGAGGAAATGGCACTGGGTCAAATGTATGGGAAGTAGAATCCAAATAACTAGCCTTTAGAGTAGGAACTGGTAGTTGAGTTTGGCTTATTAATAACTGGGTGCTAATGAAAATACCAGTCCACCTCATTGTCCCAAGTTGACCCATCAGAGACTGGAAATAAAGCACTTCAGAGACCCGAGGTGAACCCCTGGGGGTGTGTCCCCCTCTGCAGGGAAGTACAGAATCAGGTCTTTGCTGAAAGATGAGGAAGAGAAGAATTCTTTTTTTTTCTTTTTGGGTCACACCCAGCTATGCTCAGGGGTTACTCCTGGCTCTGTACTCAGAATTACTCCTGGCCGTGCTTGGGGGATCCTATGGGATGCTGGAAATTGAACCCAGGTCAGGCGCGTGCAAGGCAAACACCCTACCCTCTGTGCTATTGCTCCAGGCTGAGAAGAATTCTTATTGGGCCCCCCAAACAGCGCTCATTACATGATAAGCTTTTCAGTAAAAATTAAAAAAAAAAAAACCTATCCTTTCAGATCTTTAATTCAGGCTCCTGTTTCTGTTTCAGTAGATGTTTGTTTTTCAAATTCCAGAGAGGTCAGAAACTGCAGAGCTTTAGAAGTCCCAGCCCAGAAGCTTCCATCTCAAATAGCCTTGTGGGCAAACAACGCATTCAAAACTACCAGTGCAGTGAGATATCATCTTATCTAACTTTACCAACTGAGACTTAGGAAAATTACCCATTGGTTTGGGCAAAATGCCCTTCACAAAGATCAGCTATTTCATTCCTAAAATTCCAACAAAATGAACAGAAGCAACTTAAAAATAAGAAGACTCTTGGGTGATCTAATTTCATACCTACCCCCATAGGGTGTTAATATATACCTCCTGGTGGTCGTTAGAATAGTGGCCCCCCAAGATGTCTGTGTACTTCTCCCTGGAACAGGAGAATATGTTATCTCACATGGCAATAGGGACCTTGCATATGTGATTACCGTAAGGATCTTGAGACTGAGAGATGATCCTAGATTATCAGAGTCAGCTGGTGTAATCACAGGATTCTTATAAAAGGGAGGGAGAAAGCTTCGGGATGGAGGTGGCAATTGACACAGAGCCACAGGGCAGAAAATGTGGGCAGCTTCTTGGAGCTGAAAAAGAAACCAGAGGAACCGAATTCTCCCCCAGAGCTGCCAAACCATCCAAGTGCTGCTGACTCATTTTGGACATGCAGTTTCCAGCCCTCTAAGACCATAACTTTGTGTTGTTTTTAAGCCACAAAGTTTGCAGTAATTTGTTATAGAAATCCTCAGAAATTAATATACTTCCTCAACCATAAACTGCTCTAATACCCAAACAGCTGATGCATCAACTTTCATAATTAAATCATTATTCTTGGAATGTAAATACCCATAAGAGGAATCATCACCTTATCATTTTTCAGCATACACAGCTAAGTGCCCTTTCCTGAGAGTGAGAAAGACAAAGAGTGTGGGGTCAAGTGAGGCCAGAGAAGCACCTAGAGACAGGGAAATAATGTCTAGGACAGACACCAGCAGGAAAAGTCACTGTGAACATTTCTTATTTCACAGTTTCACAGGAGCCTGCTCCAGGCTGTGGGTTTTCATACCATATGTGTTTGCTTTGCTCCACAGACCCGACACTGGACACTGTGACCAAGCTTTATTCGTCTTGCCAGCTTGTGCCCTTGCTATGTTCTTGGCCTTGAATGCCTTTTCCCAGAACTTAGCACAGTAGACTTTGCTCATTCCACCCTTGTCTCTTAGTTGGCCTCTTCCAGCTGCTCTATCCCACAGAGCCACTTCTCTGTCCTCTGATGTATCTTAGCTTATTTCTTTTGTTGTAAGGACTCAGTCTCTCTTTCTCTCTCTCTCTCTCTCTCTCTCTCTCTCTCTCTCTCTCTCTCTCTCGTGCTCTCTTGCTCTCTCATGCTCTCGCATTCACTCTCTTGCTCTCTCTAACTCTCGCCCTGTCCTATTTGGTTTCTGGCATATTGTCTGGCTTATTCCAGCAAGAAAATATTCTCTGGGGCCAAAAGATGGCTTCCTGGCTTAAGTGCCTGCCTACAAATGTGAGGCCACGACTTTGACCTCCAATGACACTCACGTATGCTGGCAGAGATTCTGGTAGCTCTACTGTTTATGCCTGGCAGCTCTGCTCTCTGTGACTCCAGCATTGAGAGCCATTTCTAACTTTACTCTAGCCTGGTATGTGCTAGTGATGCTACGATAAAAGGATGTAACCACTGGTGAGCACCAGAAAGCACAACGAAATCTGCATGCATGTGTGTGAGTGTGTGTGTGTGTGTAAATGTGTGTGTATATATGTGTGTGTGTGAGTGTGTGTGAGTGTGTATGTGTGTGTGTGTGAACCCAGGCCATTGTAAGATGCATCAAGAGTACAAAGGAAAGGGGAAGGGAGATCATACAAAAACTAAAAGAAAAATATAACCTCTGCTGAAGAAAGATCCGTATCCATCCCTAGTAGTGTTCAATCAACATCACTATATCAATAAGCACACCAGTCACAAGACATCTTGAGCTCTCAGGCCCTACTCTGTGGCCCTCCTCCAGCCACCTTCCTCAACACTGTAGCACCCCTCCACCCATCCTCATTTTCCTCCCCTAAGTTATTCTCCATAGCACTTACTACCATCAAATAATCTGTTCTTCATTCTGTTTCCTTGCCCTTCCCATTGTTGATGTTGTTGCAATTACCCAGAGGTCACACCTCTAAGTTGTGGAATGCCAGAGATGACAGTGGTGTGGCACAAGGGCACCCAAAGAACAGGGCCACCAGGATAGGACTTAGCATGCAGGCAAGTGTTAGGATCAAACTCAGGGCCTTTGGATACAAAGTACACGCTCTATTACAGAACTTTCACCGGACTCCCCCATCTAATATTTTTCATTTCATTTAAAATTTGGTTTTAAACAGAACCCAAGAGAAGAGAGAGAGAACAAGGGGAAATGCCCTGCCACAGAGGCAGGGTGGGATGTGGGATGGGATGGGGGTGGGAGGGATGCTGGGACCCGTGGTGGTAGAGGACGGGTGCTGGTGGAGGGATGGGTACTTGATCATTGTATAACTGAAACCCAAGCACAAAAATTTGTAAGTCTATAACTGTACCTCATGGTGTTTCACTAATAAAAAAATAAATTTAAAAAATGAAAAAAAATTCTATCAAAAAAAATTTGGTTTTAAAATTATTTTTCTCCCCATTAAAGTGGAATCACTCCCCCACAAATTGTCCCCTTTTGTTCTTTTCCATAAGCCCAGGCTTAATACCATGAAGAGTAGCCAGTAATGAATGAATAAATAATGTTACAGAGAGGGCAGAATCCTAAAAGTCCAGATGTGGAGATTTGCCTGAAAATGTGAAAAGTCCTCCACCAGGTCAGGACAGATTTCCTGGCTAAGACAGAAGCTAGACTTTCCCTTCATCCACACCCTGGCTATGTCCCAGGGCCCCTGTATGGAGGCTGTCAGCCCATTTGCACTCTGTTTATTTTGGAATGGAGAAATACTCCTTGTCTCTGCAGCAAGTTAAGGAAATGAGTTAGACTGAAAGAACCAGTTGTCCAATCTCTTTTACTTTTTCTTTTTTTTTTCACTTCAGAAACACTAATCCATTTGTAATTCCCTAAACATGCACTCTTGGATTCTTTTGGTGCTTTGCATATAGATTCCCTCTCTTAGGAATGTTTTTCCCTTCTGTTCCTGGAACTGCAAATGGAACTGAGAAAAGGCATAAAATGAAGCGATGGAAAAGGAGCAAGATACCAAGAATTCATTTTTCTCTACAGAGGGTTTTCTGGAATTTTCTTCTGTATATGATGGGAAACTGTAGAAGAATCTCTTTACTAATTCTGTCTTTTACAAACAGGAAGACCAATCTTCTGCGACAGGGTCATGAAAGTCACACTGTATAGTTAGATGTGGTGGAGAGAACAACGTATTTCTGCCATCTGAAATGAGTCTCTGTTTAAAATTTCTGTGACCTCTTTTTTTTCTTTAAATTTTTTTTATTTTATAAGGTAGTTCACAGTATTTGATCAAATTTAATATTCAAGCACCACCATTACACCTTCCCACCACCATACTTGGGATGTTTCCATCCCAAACCCTGCCCAAAATCAGAACCGAATTAACATATTTTGTATTGTTTGCTATGAAAAACCGCTGAAAATGCTACAAAAAAGTATCCATAGAGGAAAGAGTGTCAAGATTGTTCTATTTTGACAGGGGCCATTAAGACCTTCTCTATCACTAATATGTTGCTAAAGGTTGAGCCCTGTAAACTTTCGTATATATATCTGTAAATATATATGTATGTGTGTGTATACACATACATATACATATGTATATGTACGTATACACACACATTTCCCCCTATGATTGGTTACCTACTATTTGGATCCCATCAAATGCCGTGTGGTACTCTTAGAGTATGGGTGGTGTGTGTCTTATGATGTGTCTCGAGATCTAGGAATAACATCAGTTGTGCTTGAGGCTCGACCTGAGTGTGTGGGGAGTGGCCTTGAGCAAGGAGGTGTTGGGTTCTGGAGGTTTTTGGCTGCCAGGGCTGGGCCCCTTGGGGTGGGGAGGGTTCTCACCCTCCCCCGTCTGGGGTGCCCAGAGTGAAATGATGCAGGGTCCAGTGGCTTGGCTATGATGAGTGCATCACGTTATGCTCCCTTTTGGGAGAGCAGGACGTGGGATCTCTGTGGCCTCTTGAGGAAATGAATGAACTCTACTACCAAGCTCAACCACTCAAAGGTGAGCGACTGTAATAGTCAAGACATCCACTAGGGGCCGACCTGGCCCAACATTTCTAGAACTAAACCAGCAAATTCTTTACTTCTTCATTTCTATGAAGAAATCCATACAAAAAATCATTTTTTTCTGACCTTAAAGTCCTTAAAATGCTCTCTCTAATTTGTGTCCAGTTCATGATAACACCGTATACCAGCAGTTAGTTCTTGGAGATCGTTCCATTGGAGCTGGGGATGCCATTGGGAATAATACAATCTCAGTCACTGTTGAACCCTCTTTTGTCCCCTTCAGTGAGCTGCTGGGTAACCAGTGAGCTGTAAAGCTTGATTTGACCCTAACAAATTATTTTCACAGTATAAATAAATTTTATGTTTAGTGGCTGAGATCTGTGAATTTCATAACTAGTATTCAATTCTATTTTTTAAGAGATTGGGTGGGCCCCCCAAATTGAGAGATAAGAATAAATACCTCATCAAAAGAGTTATGTCAGTGAATAAGATAAAGAATTTTTAAAAATTAGTCCCAGGATTTTTTTTATTTTTAAGTAGGAGATGGGACAAGAGAGACAGTACAAGTAGGACACTTGCCTTGCATGCAGTTGAACCAAGTTCAATCTCTAGCACCGCATATAGTACTCTGAGACCTCCTTGGATGAACATAGAGACTGGAATAAGCCTTGAAAAACTTAAGCTGTAGCCGCCAAACCAAATAAAGTAAAATATCCCTAAATGATTCAATATACAGCAGGGGTTGACAGTTATTGAGGCCTCTGGGCCTCAGGTAGATTTTTGTATTTACATGTTGTTTTGATATTTCCTGTAACAAAAATATTCTATATTCACTTACACTGTATTTTGTTGAAAATCTGAGCATTAATAACAGTCATGTCTTTTATTTGCACTGTAGCACTGTCCTCCCATTGTTCATCGATTTTGCTTGAGCGGGCACCAGTAATGTCTCCATTGTGAGACTTGTTACTGTTTTTGACATATTGAATACGCCACGGGGAGCTTGCCAGGCTCTGCTGTGTGGGTGGGATACTCTCGGTAGCTTGCTGGGTCTCCAAGAGGGGCGGAGGAATCAAACCCGAGTCGGCCGTGTGCAAGGCAAACACCCTACCTGCTGTGCTATCGCTCCAGTCTTTTATTTGAATACTTTAATATTTTGGTCCCGCTAAATGCATGAATTCTTGGGGCCAGAGAGGTAATACAGTGGGTAAATTGCTTGTCTTGCACTCTGCCAAATCAGGTTTGATCTCTGGCACCACCCATAGTTCCCTGAGCCCTGCCACCTGCTTACCAAGTGAGACATAAGCCCTAAACGCAGTCAAGTGTGCCCCACACAAATGCATTATTTCTTATATTTCCCCCAATAAACTTGTAATCTTTCTGTGATTTTTAAAAAGTTCAATTTCCAGGCTGCTGCTGAGTTGTTTTCTGCAAAGGGGGGAATTGGGCCAACCCAGTTTGGGAACCCTCTGAATTGTTAGATTAAGGAAATAATTTACTCAATCCTGATGTAAATTGGGAGAGTCATGAAATAAATAAAGGATTACACACTACTGGACTAATATGGGAATGATTTGAGTTTATGTTACACCTCTGGCACAGGGCCATCTCAGACCTCTAGCTCATTCGAGCTTACTGTCACAATGACTTAGAATTTGGCTGAAATGAAATATTTTTTGTTTCCTTCTACACTATGTTATTCAAACTTTACATCTATCGCACCACATAATTTCCTTCACTGTCTAACAAGAAATACAAGTTTGTCTACTAGTGTACTGTGGTCAGGGAGGAAACTCAAGTATAGAAGGACTATTTTGTGACTTCTAGAATGAGATCAGAGTGAGAGATAGAATACTTTCTTGGCTACAATTAAAGTTAACCCCAGGAAAATGTCAACTGGTTCTTTTTTGGCCCAAATGGATGTAAGAATTTGTTCTTGCACTTTAGAGAAATTTGAAATTCTCTTTCTTGGGGTGGGAATTGTGGGAGATGGTCTCCCAGTGTTCAGGGAACCCGGAAGTCACAGTAAACCTTGGCCACCAGGACTGGGTTTTTCAATGCCAGGGCCAGAGAATGTGGAGCTGCTCTGGGCCCAAGATGCTGGGGACCACCAGGTCCACACTTGGTGGTGCTCAGGGCCTCCAGGGCTACATGTATAGGAGAACAAGGAAGTTCTGCACCTTTTTTTTTCTTTTTGGGTCATACCCAGTGATGCACAGGGGCTACTCCTGGTTCTGCACTCAGGAATTACTCCTGTTGGTGCTTGGGGGACCATATGGGATGCTGGGAATCGAACTCTGGTCGGCTGCAAGCAAGACAAATGTCCTACCCGCTGTGCTATTGCTCCAGCACCAAGTTCTGCACTTTAAATTAGTTTGGCACACAGCTATTAAGTTATCTCTTCAGCTCAGAAATCTTCTTCTTTTTTTCATTTTTTAGAATTTATGAAGATTTAGTTCAATATTGTTGGTGAGTATATATTTTTATAATTTGTATAATATTTATAAGTCGATGAAATCTAATTCTTTATTTCTCCTTTCCTTATTTTTTAATGGGGTGTTGGAGGATGTGGTTAGGGCACACCCAGTATTGTCCAGGGCTTATTCCTACCTCTGCACTCAGGGATCACTCCTGGTAGTACCTAGGGGACTATATGGAGTGCTGGGGATCGAATCTGAGTTGGTCATATGCAAGGCAAGTGCGCTACCCTTAATACCCTGTTATATCTCTCCATCCCGTTTTTTTTTCCTCTTTTTTTACTCTTTCTGTTTTGTAAAGACAGAGTAAATTAATGGAATTGTGTAGCCAACTGAAGTGTATTCTGGGGTAAAAGATAAGTTCAAGGAAGTGAAAGTCAAAAAAAGAATCATAAAAGAGTATCATTCATTTTCCTGTTAAGAAGATAAAGATTATTATGAAGAATAGAAAAAGGAAGTCAAAGTTGACTTTTTGAAATTAAAAAAAAAAATTTAGTATGAGCAAGACAGTCATCTCAAAGCCAGGCTTTGTGAGAATGTTTTCTCTTGATAATCATTGGCACATCTTCTTTTTTTTTCCTTTTTTGGTCACACTCGGTGATGCTCAGGGATTATTCCTGGCTCTGCATTCAGGAATTTCTCCTGGCATGCTCAGGGAACCATATGGGATGCTGGAATTCGAACCTGGGTCAGCCTTATGCAAGGCAAATGCCCTACCCTCTGCTATCGCTCCAGCCCCTCATTGGCACATCTTGAGGAAAAAAATAGGCAGAATAAGGTGAATCCTTTGCTAAATAAAAACCATGGGCCCCTGTGGGGTGAATATATTTATTTAGAAAAGAAACTGGAGCAATAAGGCATATTCTATGTAGCACAAATTAGTATGCTAAGTCGTGGGGCCTCCAGAGATAAAGTGTAAGTTTCCAAAGAGAAGCAGTGCATGGGCCCATGGGAAACTCGAACACTTGGTGTCTGAGAGCTGCCTCCCCAGGCTGATCCACAGTGGCAGAATGGAGGAACAGGAACTGGGCCCTGGGCTGGTTGGTAGTTGGTTTCTTCTTCCTCTCCTCCCCAGAGTAGTCCAATCTCTCTCTTATGGCACAGTTGTAGTCGTAGTTTTGATCGTAGTCGCAGTCATCAGAGTTCCATCATCCTAGTCTCCTCAAAGCCCTCTCTTTTGTTATATCCTCTTCCTCATCTTGACAAAGTCTCATAGTCCTCTACTTCCAATCATCATTGTCATCTGGTTCTCCTTCTAGTCCCAAAGTCTCCAAAGTCTCAGTTCATCTCCTCATCTTCAACATCTCATCAGTCGACAGTCGATTTACTCGTCTCGTTCTCAGCATCTCATTTTTCATCTCCTCCCCTTTTACCCCTTATAGCATAGTTACATAGAGATCATGAAGGGTTGGGATATAAAGGTGGGGTTGAACATTATCATAACAACAAAGAGGTGTAAAACCGCTCCCTCAAGAGATTAACTCCAGGACAAAATCTCATCTGAGGATTCAGCACTTGGATTACAAGATCTGCTCAAGGGCAGGATTTCATCCAAGGTGTATTGCTTTCTCCTTTCCTCAGCTAGTAATCCATTTAAACAGTCAGAGTAAATTTACTTCTTATAGTATTTCTGGCAATGTCATTTTGTATGAACACAGTAAGTGATATATTAAGTTTAAAGGTTGGCTCTTCCTGGGAACATCTCACTATATATTCCAGATCATAGTCCTCAGGCCAGGTTAGTCTTTCCTAATCCCAGCAGGGTCCTTATTAAGTTACATCTTTCTGGGTCATGACAGAGTTTGTCCATGACCATGACCAAGTATTATGGTGCTTGGCCTGCCCTTTTTGATGCGAGGGTAGCTCACAGCTTGTCCTGGCTCCATCCAGTCCCTCGTCGGAACCCTGCTTTCAGAGTGCTAGGAACTAAAGGCAACTGAGGCTTATGTCAAGTAAATATGGATACCCAGGAGTAAATATTATTTTGGAGTCAATTAACTTGTTACAGAGCATAACATCAATTGTCTTCTTCTATCTATACAAAAAGAACAGTACTAAATAAACCATGCAAAAGACATAAAGGGAAGAGAAAAGCAATATAGGATTATTAGTGTCTGATGGAATTGGGTGTGCCGCAGTTGCACTGTTGTGGGAGTGGCTCAATAAAACTTAAGTTCCCTGGGGGAGGAGTAAGGACAACCCAATGTTATCCAACAATAAATCATGATTCTTTTCATTAAATCATTTATGGTCTAGCAATAGAAACAAGATCTCAGGTGCTTCATCCAGTAGAATATAAAGTAGAATATGGTAGACTAATAGGCATGAGATGATCATGGTCTAGAGCAGAAGTTCTCAACCTTTTCTGGCTTACCCACTTTTCAGGAAAAAATTACTTAGCAAACACGAATAAGCAGAAAGCACACCTCAACTTCATCCAAGCCTACTACCCCCCATTGTTCCATAACCCCTTTGGGGGGGGCGTGACTTTGCACACTTTGGGAAGCACTGATTTGGAGCAGGCCTTCTAAAACTTCTCCCACTTGGCATCCATGATATTTTATGTGATTCCAGGCATATAGAGATATAAAGTATTTGGAATAGTAATAAAGTACTGGTAATTATAATGAAATGCATTTTAAAACACTCACAGTATAAGGAAGTAGGGTCTAGAGGAAGGAAGTAGTTCTTCTAATTAATAATTCTGGAAACATTCAAAAAGGAGATTTCTTCTTCTTCTCCTTCTCCTTCTCCTTTTTCTCCTTCTTCTTCTCTTTTTGGATCATACCTGGCCATGTTCAGGGTTTGATTCTTGTTCTGCACTCAGGAATCAATCCTAATGGTGCTCAGGGGACCATATGAAATGCAGGGATTGAATCTGGGTTAGCCATGTACAAGGCCTTACCCACTGTGCTATAACTCCAGCCCTACCAAAGTAGATGTCCTCTTGGCTTGATTTTACCACCTTAACAGATCTGAAGGATTGGATAAGACCTAGGAGATGCCATAGAGATCAGGACATACTGAAATAAAAGGGATGGACTGAAGTCTCTTTCTAGACTCTGGGGTAATGACCAGAAAGCCCCATAGTGTTTTCTTTTAACTCTCTAATATATACATATGTATATTATATATATATGTGTGTGTGTATGTATTTATATATAAGTATATATATGCATGATCACAAGATAGCCTTTTACATTTAAAACCCTAGAGGGTCAGAGAGATTATATAGGGATTAAGGCACTTGGCTTGCACACGTCTTACCGTAGTTCAAATCCTGGCATTGCCAGGAGTGATTTCTGAGTACAGAGCTGGAAGTAAGCCCTGAGCACTGCCCCAAGTTTCTGAAGTAACACTCAGATGTATAAAAATGGATCTAAGTGATAACCCATCCAATTTTTACAATAAAATGCCCACCCCTCCCAAATTCTTTTTTGTTTGGTTTTGCTTTTGTTTGGGGGCAAAACCCAGTGATGCTCAGGGGTTACTCCTGTCTCTGCACTAAGGAATTACTTTTTGCAGTATTTGAACCCAGGTCAGCTGTGTGCAAGGCAAGCGCTCTGCCCACTGTACTATCTCTCCAGCCCCAACTCACCAAATTCTTAGTATAATAGAAACAGTTATGGAAAAAAATGTGCACTGACTTAACCATTGAAAGAGCCAGGGCTCACAGGTAGTTTCTTGTCAAGCCACTGGAATCTAGAAACTTGAGATACTGGTTGTTCATTTTATAAGTCAACTACAGAGTTAAAGATTCACCACACATAGTGCATTAAAAACTGATAACTGGTACAGGCTGGCACCGTATATTTATTTCTGATATGAGAAATCAGACACACCTGCTATTAACAAATAATGAAATGCTAAGGTGACATAATATCCAGGAGAACATACTGGAGCTGCTAAGTCAGATCATTTCAATGTGCTGGGAATTTCTTCTGAGCTCCTCCAGCAGTCACTTCGGTACTCTCTAGCAGCAGTGCTTGGTGATGACTGAAGACATCTTTGATCGCCCTAAGTGGGTAAGAGGTGACAGGCATCTAGAGGAGAGAAGAATTGCTGTCCTCAAACCACAAAGACTCATCATCCAAACATGTCCATAGTACAGAGACTGGGAAATCCTTAGACTACAAACAACCAGGCATGATAACAAGCACTCTAAAAGAACTCAGCCCCCTCAACCCTGGCGATGCCTGCCTCCCAATCACAAATACATTCTGAAGCTTTTCTGTGTAATTTTCGTATAGGAACCCACACCCACCCCAATAAATTATGTAGCAGGGAGGGAGTGGCTTGACTCAGAACCCCAATTAACTAATTACAGAGAGATCTCTGTTCCTTTAGCCAGTCTGGGTCTTGGGGGCTCCATCTGCTACATGAAGGAAGTCATTGCAACTATCTCCTAAAATTACAAAATTGATATGGGCTTAGGTAAACAAGCAAATGTAAATTTAGGTCTGACCCATAGCACTCAATATCTATAAGCTGTTATTGTTGGCATTCATATTTAAAACAAAGAAAAATATAAACACTAGTATTTATTTAGATAAAGTCACTAAAGTCCAACCATTTTAGTATTTATTCAGAGTTCTCAAGAGTCATCTACTCTACCAGTCACTTAATTTTTTAACTTAAATTGTCACATTTCACGGTCCTTTCTGTCTCTACCCCCACGTGCTAAGAATTGAACCTAGGGCCTCACACAGGTGAGACAGGCACTCTACCACTGAGCTACATCTCCAGCCCTACACTGGCCCCTCTTTATAAATATTTTATGCCATCACAGGTTTGATATCTTTCCCTATACCACATAAAATAATTCAAAGCTCTGGAAGCAAAATGTTGCATGTTCCAAACAAAATCAGCTCATCTGCTACATGGGAAATAGGCCAAAATATAACCAACCCCTGTCTAGGGATTTCTGTCATTTCACATGATTGTGAAACATCAAAACATCTCATGACTCTTGCTCAGAGACAGTGTCCACCTCCCACCGAAGAAGCCATAAATGCCAAGAATTCTCTTTCACAGCTACCTTTGCAGATACAGGCTGAACATGTGCTTCTCCAATCAGACACACTGGCAACTGCATCTGAATTGGAGCTGAGACCCAAAGAAGATGTCCAGAGCCAGGAAAATAGCTCAAGGGCTAGAGCACATGACTCACACATGCAAGGTCCGGGTTCATTCCAGATGACTTCATGCCCTCACCACCAGACAGGCCACTACTAGGCGTGGCCCTGGTAGCACCATCAGACCTAAGCACTGAACCTCTAGGCCTGTACCACCAGGTGTGGCCCTGGGCCTTCCAAGTGCTACTGCATATGGTCCATAGTTAAAAGAAAGTAAAAGCAAATTCAACCACAATCTGCCCAGTTTCAATAAGATGAGCTCCCAAATCTGCAGTGGTAGAGACTTCCCACTGCTCCCAAGTTACCTCGGTATTTTATGAACTCCCACAACTGCAAGTCAAGGCCAGAGCAGTGGTTTCCAACTGACAGTCTGCAGATTGGTTTCAGTCCCCAAAAAGTTTCTTGTCAGGCTAGTAAAAAGAAAATGATTGCCATGTTATACACAGCATGCCTGGGTTGTGTATTGGTATATCACTGTCACTGTCCTCCTGTTGTTCATCAATTTGCTTGAGCGGGCCCCATAACGTCCCCTTCGGGAGACTTGTTGTTACTGTGTTTGGCATATTGAATACGTCATGGGTAGCTTGCCAGGCCCTGCCGAGCGGGCAAGATACTCTCGGTAGCTTACCGGGCTCTCCGAGAGGGGCGGAGGAATCGAACTCAGGTCGGCCATATTGGCTGCATGCAAGGCAAATGCCCTACCCACTGTACTATTGCTCCAGTCCGTATTGGTATATCACTATCCACTGTCCTCCCATTGTTGATTGATTTGCTCGAGCGGGCCCAGTAACGTCTCCATTGGAGACTTTGTTGTTACTGTGTCTGGCATATCGAATACATCACGGGTAGCTTGCCAGGCTCTGCCGTGCGGGCGAGATACTCTCAGTAGCTAGCCGGGCTCTCTGAGAGGGGCGGAGGAATCAAACTCGAGTCGGCCATATTGGATGCGTGCAAGGCAAATGCCCTACCATTGTGCTATTGCTCCAGCCCGTATTGGTATATAAGGTAAAGGTAAAGCCCCTCCAGTTGTTCACCTATTTGCTCTAGCGGGCCCAGTAACATCTCCATTGGAGATTTTGTTGTTACAGTGTTTGGCATATCGAATACATCACGGGTGGCTTGCCAGGCTCTGCCGTGCGGGCGAGATACTCTCGGTAGCTTGCTGGGCTCTCTGAGAGGGGCGGAGGAATTGACTCGGGTTGGCCATGTTGGCTGCGTGCAAGGCAAACGCTCTACCACTGTGCTATCGCTCCAGCCCATATTGGTATATAATCATAAACAAATAATCTTCTTATAAATAATGATTTACGTCTATTTAGTGATTCATGAAGTATTTCTTCCTTTTTGTTTTGTTTTGTTTGGGGGGGGTGGTCACACCCAACGGTGCTCAGGGCTTATTTCTAGCTCTGTGCTCAGGGTTCACTCCTAGGAGTGCTCAGAGGATCACATAAGCCGTGCCAGGGATTGAACTGGGTTGACCCCTCCCCCCTTATTTTCACTAGTTCATAGGGGTAAAAGAAAATTTAGCACTTCTAGGTTAAAGGACAAGACAAGTGACATAAAGGAGGACCAGAACCCAGGCCAAGGAGTGGGGACCACCTTATCATACCTTGCTTTTGGCCTGGACATCCTTTACTCCATTCTATCCATTCTTTGTGCTAAATTTTCAAAAGAAACAGAGTTTCTGAGTTTCATGTGAAACTGCTGGCAGCCAATTCAAACACACCAGCAAAATTCCACCATATGGGACTCCATTGATGGATGCGGGTCTGTGAGTAAGGCTCTAGTCTTGGCCTACCCAGATGCAAATAACAGGCTTTCCTAAGTCTTCTCCTCCTACTTCCTCCTCAGGGAGCCTGAATGGAAAGAGAAGCAGCCTTTCTAATCCTGTAATATTAGTAAGATTCCCAAATGAATACTAGCGAGTAATAGTTTTATTAGAATTAATGTTATGAATAAATAATATTATTATTTTGAAGTGCTATTAATAAATTGCGTTAATATTAACAATGATACTTGTCAAAACTAATAAATGATATTTTCACATATTAATATCATTAAACGATAATAACAATAAATAGCTATGATTAGTAAAACTTCCAGACATCTGCCTTTATATACCAGCCTTCCAGATAGAAGTTTTATTTCTTAAATACCACACAAGTCAAGTCTCTCTACTTTTTCATATGTTGCTTCATCTTCTGAAAGAAGATGAAGCAACATATGGCCCTACTTGGCCCTACTACCCCATTTTTCCTTCTAAATACCATTCCAGAGCCACCTCCTTCAGGAAGCCTTTCTTCATTTCTTCTCTCTTCTCCTCAGCAGTAGAGCAGTTGCCTTGTATGCGTTCAAACCCTGTAGCACAGTAGCACTGTCCACCCATTGTCCATCGATTTGCTCCAGTGGGCCCAGTAGCGTCTCCATTGTGAGACTTTTTGTTACTGTGTTTGGCATATGGAATAAGTCACTGCAAAAAAGAAAAAGAAAAAAGCCACACCCATTATCTTGGCCACAATTATCTAGGAAACGGAAGGATAAAGTTACAGGCTGACATTTTCCGTGAGGGCGCAATACTCGGGCAGCAGGCAAGCGAGGAGGATGCTGTGACAGGAAAGAGCAGAAAGCAAATATAAACCACTGTGCAAATAGATTCCTGAGCAGGGTGCAGCCTGCGGTTTCACCAGCTATCGAAGCTGCTCTCAGCCCAGCCAGGTTCACTTAGAAAAGGAACAATCAGGTCTGTTAGTCCAAAGCTCACCGGCTTCTTCCTTCACACTGATTCCGACCTTTCTCTTCATACCTCCCACTCTGGCCTCAGAGGCACTGAGGTTCTTCTCAGGAAAACAGAACAACCCTCCGTGGGTGGATAAACTTGTCTCGAATAACCTTTTTCTGCAGTGTATCTCACAGCAATCATTAGAACACCAGAAGGTTTTCCATGGTTGATGCTGAGTGGTGTTCACATGCCTAAGCTGTGCAGTGGGTTTCTTGATAAGGTGATTCTAGCCCATCTATTCAGCCCAATGAAAATGTCCCTTTTAATGGTCTTAATTGTCTTTGTTCACAACACTTGCTCCCATGTATCCCTTCACCCCCGCCCCTGAATGCCGCTGGTGACACTGAATCAATAATAAATGAATGTTTTTCTTTACAAGATAGTGTCCGTCCATATGGACTGAGTTTTGTATTTGCTGAGGGCGGGGCATGTGCCTTTCTCAATGCTTATCATTGTTTATTTTCTATACCTACTTTCAAATAATCATTCTTTGTTTGAGTGTTTGTTTTCTCAGCTGTCTACTACAGATCCTATGAGTGCATGGATCCAAATAAATTATTTCACTCACCCACCATTCAAAAGACTTCATAGCAAAGATGAAATTATGCAATTTGCCATTCCATGGATGGATCTAGAGCTGAGTGAAGTCAGTTAGTAGGAAAGGGACAGATACAGAATGATCTCTCTCATGTATGGGAATGAAAAAAAAAAACCATAGTAAAGGAGCAACAAATGGCCAAAGATAACAGAACCGAAGAGCTGGTCTACAAAACCAAACTTACCTAGGGGTGGGGTAAGTGGGGTCCTTGGGACATTGGTTAAAGAAATGAACACTCTGGTGGTAGGTGTGGTGTTGAAATGAAAAATCTTGAACTACCATGAACAGCATTGTAAATCATGTAAAGTAGCAAATAGGAATTAAAAAATTAAAAACGCTTTATGTTTTCTATCTACTTCCTCTGCATCACAAAATATAATACAAAATTTTCAACCTGCTCTTTTCAGGAAGCAGGTAAAGGTAAAGGTAAAGGCCCTCCCGTTGTTCATCGATTTGCTCAAGCAGGCCCAGTAACGTCTCCATTGGAGACTTTGTTGTTACTGTGTCTGGCATATCGAATATGTCACAGGGAGCTTGCCAGGCTCTGCCGTGCAGGCGAGATACTCTTGGTAGCTTGCCGGGCTCTCCGAGAGGGGAGGAGGAATCAAACTCGGGTCGGCCATGTTGGCTGCGTGCAAGGCAAACGCCCTACCGCTGTGCTATCGCTCCAGCCAGATAAATATAAAAATAAGTTGGGAGGAAGAACAGCTTAATTTTTTTTTCTCTGAGTAATACAAGTCCTTATGTTCTTGATTAATCCTCGTAATGCTTGATGTCATTTGCTACTTTAAGAATTCTATCTATAAAAGTAGGCTTGCCTGTACTTTCCATGCATGTGTGAAGGTCTGGATCAGATCCCTAATGCCACACATAGAAGCACACTTAACCGCCAAAAGCGGTTTTGCTGATCAGGAAAAGTTGGATAGCCTGAGGTGTCTGCTAACAGGAAAGGTGGGGCATTCAACACTTTACCCTTGGGCACACACATCCTCTTGTCATGTTGATCAGGAGGTGACTATTCTGTTAATAATCTATTATCACTATATGTGACCTTCATTTCTATTTTATACCGCCTTGAAAGATAAGTTATGGGGGTATGGTGCTGCCAGCAGGTCAACCTGTACCTGCAGGGGGAGTGCATCAGCAGCCTGATGGTGACTTTAGACTTCTTGATACCCCAAAATTGCCTCTGTACTTTTGGCCAGACCCCAACAATTTGGAGCCAAGTTTACCTAGAAATTAAACGGACAAAAGTTAGGTATGTGGGAGTCACACCCACACACCACTTCCAGCACAGCTATACAAACTCATTTATTGGCCTTATTTCGGAGACCCATAAATCTTGAAAGAGATCAAAAGCTGCAGTTAGGGCTTATAGCACAGCGCCCTGTGGACAAGAGGGTGGGCACGCCCTGCAGGGCATATGCCAATAGATTATTTCTCTGGAAAAGATGGAAACAAGGGCCATGATCCAGAGACACACAAAAGAATCTCTGAACGAAGCAGCTCGTGGCAGAGACGCCTCCAGACTTTAAGCCAATCCAATTTCACTGGGGTGCCTCATACGGGGGCAGGAGTCATCCTTCCACCTGCCTGCTAAAAACCCCAGTGGCTGCCAACTTCCAGAACCCAGTGAGAAGTACAGGTACACGGGTTCAGTGATGGCAAACTCCAGGCCTCAAGGGATAGGGATGGGCCAGTCCCTCTCATTCCCCATCCCCATGGGACCGTGGAGGTCACGCACACAAACTGCCTCTAGCTGCTACTTAAGCTCTTTAATGGCCATGATCCAGAGACACACAAAAAAATCTCTGAATCAAGCAGCTCTAATTATCTAAAATTTTAGAATTCTAAGATTTGTTTTGTGAGTGTGGCTTCCACATACTAACTGTGTGGCAGTACAACATCTTATGTTATTCATAACAAACAAACAAAACAAAAGAGAGTATGGGGGTATTGGGGCTGGACTAAGCAGTCAGAATTCGCTCTATAGGCTGTACCACACGTGGGCAGGAACAAGGGCCCCATGAAAATGGGCAAGATCACGCTTGTGTGTGTGTCCAGATTGGTTTGGATGAGGCTGAACATCCCTTTCTCAGCCTGATCTTTGACATATAGATTCCAGGTGCTAGCCCCGCTTGTCTTTGGTATGCAAACACCAGGTACTTTCGGTTTTGTATTTCTTTTGAAACCCACACATTTGCACACACAAGGAAACAATGCATGCCTTGCTGCCTCAATGTTCTTCCTGTAACTTCTTTTGATGACATCACTATATTGAGCCCTTTAGAGGTATGTAGGGTAGGATGATAATAAAAGGAGATCTCAGGATGCTCTACCTTTTGTTACAGGATCTGAGCGAGTCCTGTGATGCTCCGTGAAAATAATTTCTCCCGCATTCCTTGTCTCAGCACCTCTGACTGAATGAATATTCACTCATCATGGGGGAGATTGTCTGCCACAGAGGCAGGGGGACGGATGGGATGGGGGAGATACTGGGGACCTTGGTGATGGAAGATGTGCACTGATGGAGGGTTGGGTGACCAATAATTGTATGACTGAAACTCAAACAGCAAAGCTTTGTAACTGTACCTCATGGTGATTAAAAAAAATTAAAAATAATAAAATAAAATTAACATTCTGAATAAAAAAAAGTAATGTGGAGTTCATATCCAATTCAATCAGCTTAATCAATGGCTGAATAAATAACAGTAAAAAAGATGAATTAAAGATTTTCAAGGATCTCAAGTGTGGAATAAAAAGACATGTTTCTAGAACTGCATTCTTTTTTCTTTCTCTTTCTTTCTTTCTTTTTAAATTTTTATTAGTGAATCATCATAAGGTACAGTTGTAGACTTACAAACTTTTGTGCTTGGGTGTCAATTATACAATGATCAAGTACCCATCCCTCCACCAGTGCCCATTTTCCACCACCACGGATCCCAGTAACCCTCCCCCCATCCCACCCTGCCTATGTGGTAGAGCATTCCCTTTTGTTCTCTCTCTCCTTTTGGGTGTTGTGGTTTTCAGAAGAGGTAATCATGTTTGTTCTATAGTCTACTTTCAGCATGCTTCTCCCATCCTGGGAGGATCCTCCCAACACCCTTTATTTGGTGCTCCCTTCTCTATCTGAGCTGCCTTTTCCCCTAGCATGTGTGGCTGGCCTCCAAGCCATGGAGTAAACCTCTGGGTACTTATCTCGGCTATTCTTGGGTGTTAGTCTCCTATTTTGTTTCTTTATAGAACTGCATTCTTTTTTCCTTTGACCACATGTGGCCCATCAAGCCATGCTCCCTTGGCCTCCCAGATGGAGCCAACACATGCCATGGTCTCAGGCAAGCACAGGGTCTTGGAACAAATTACTCTCAACGTCTACCTTCTTTAGATAAAGTTCATATTTAACGCTGGCCAGTAATAAAGAGTCAAAAGGTGAGGGAGATCAAAAGCCACGGGGCTCTTATCTTCAGCACCTTAAGTAGAGGCTGCTCTTATAAAACTTCATTAATCACAGACACAAAGCTTTAAAATGCCATAAAATAAACTGAAAATGGAGATCTTGAATCTACTGACACTATCTTACCTAGAATTGTGATGTGTAAAGTCAGAAATAGAAATATTCTCTTTTTTTTCTTTTTGGGTCACACCCCTCAATGCACAGGGGTTACTCCTGGCTCATGCACTCAGGAATTACTCCTGGTGGTGCTCGGGGGACTAGATGGGATGCTGGGAATTGAACCCGGGTCGGGCGCGTGCAAGGCAAACACCCTACCCTCTGTGCTATCGCTGCAGCCCCTAGAAATATTCTCTTACACATGAAAATGGGCAATGCAGAACTTAGCAAAGATTTGGAATAGCCACAGAATGTGTGCTTTTAATTGATGTTTATACATTCCAATAAAAAGGGGCTAGATAGTCCTGGTTGGAATCATAGAATCAAAGTACTGTTAAGCAGAAAGAAACTTAACCTGATTCCCTGGCTTATGAACTGAGAAATGCAAGTGCACGAGGTAGGGGCTTGCTCACTAGGTCACCTACCAAGGACAGAAAAATGATTGACAGGTCTTAGCACTGGCACCTCTGCCAGAAGACTTAGATGTCCCTGGTGTGACCCCATAAACAGCCAGCTGCTCTACCTCATCAAGTAGGATTAGGATTCTAGTCTGATTCTATTTCAATGGTTTTACACAACTTTGATGAAATTAACTGAAGTAGTTAAATAGATTGATCAAGAATGTATTGATAGTTAAGTTGAATAGTTAAACTATCCAAGAAGTGGTTACCTCTGTTCATGGAATACATACTGACCTGCAAGCCTGCCAGGTTGATATTTAGAAATGAAATATGTCTTATTTAAATTATTTATATTGCACTATAATATTAGGATGATTACTACATAGTGAAATGGAAGCTATCCTATGGTCCGTGGCTCCCTTCATATTCCTCAGGCTTGCTCAGCATAGCTCATACTTTCTTTCTCAGAACACTCTTTTCTTGGGCCTTCCTCAGACAACCACCTTCTTGGTTCCCTCTGCTTTCCCCCTGCCCTGCCTCTGCCTCTTGCTATTCTATGTCCAACAGGTAAGCTCTGACATACCTCGTGTTACCTCCTTTCACCCAGTCTCCTCAGCCATATCTTATCAGTGTCTGACTTGCCATGTGCTGATGAGCTGTCCCCAGGTCTCTTTCACATCCACTTGCATGTCTGACTTCTCTGCCATCTACCAAGAATCCTCATTACCAAGATCCAAGTCCATCAAATGCTCAGCACTACATCTATAGCACTGTAGCACTGTCCTCCCATTGTTCATCAATTTTGCTCGAGCGGGCACCAGAAATGTCTCCATTGTGAGATGTGTTGTTACTGTTTTTGGCATATCAAATACACCACGGGGAGCTTGCCAGGCTCTGCCATGCGGGCAGTATACTCTCGGTAGCTTGCCAGGCTCTCCAAGAGGGATGAAGGAATCGAACCTGGGTCGGCCGCATGCAAGGCAAATGCACTACCTACTGTGCTATTGCTCCAGCACTGTATCAGTCGCCTAAAATACTGGATCAGATCCTGATGCTCTCACAGAACATTCCATTTTTTTAAAAAAAAAATTGAATCACTGTTAGATAGAGTTACAAAGCTTTCATGATTGACTTTCAGTCATACAATGATGAAACACACATCCTTCCACCAGTGTACCTTTCCCACCAACAATCCCTCCTGCCACCCCACTTCACCCCACTGCCTCTATGGCAGGCACTTTCCTTCTTACTTTCTCTCTACTTTGGGGCATTACGGTTTGCAAGACAGATGCTGAGAGGTTATCATGTTTGGTCCTTTGTCTACTTTCCACACACATATCACTCCCGAGCAATCTCTCCAACCATCATTAACTTAGTGGTCACTTCTCTATACCAACTGCCTTCTCCTCCAGCACTAGAGGCAGGTTTCTAACCATGGACCAGTCCTACTCACCCTTGTCTCTACTGTCCTTGGGTGTTAGTCTCATAATATGTTATTTTATTTTACTTTTTCTGCTTTTTTTGGTCATACCCGACGATGCACAGGGGTGCCTCCTGGCTCATGCATTCAGGAATTACTCCTGGTGGTGGTCAGGGGACCAAATGAGATGCTGAGAATCGAACCCAGGTCAACCGCATGCAAGGCAAACACCCTACCCACTGTGCTATCGCTCCAGTCCCAATATATAATTTTATACTTCACAAATGAGTGCAGTCATTCTATGTCTGTCTCTTTCTGACTCACTTCACAGAACATACTTGAAGCTCAAGATCACTCACCATAACCCCCAAAGCCCCACTCATTTATTCCCGTCTTCTCTTCATGCCTACCCTCCACTCCTTCAGATGCCACACTATTATCTTTTTTGTTCTTCCAGGGTACTAAAGCCTTTATACCTCAGGCTTCTTTTTTCTAGCCTTAAGTCACCTCCCTGCTCTTTAAATAGCAGGTCTTGATCTCACCCTGTCCCTCCCACTCAACACACACACACACACACACACACACACACACACACATACACACACAAAATAAAGCCCTCCCCTTGGCTCACTTCCTATCAGCATGCTTACTTTCCTCACTTAGATTCACACATCATACTTGTAATCCAATGAACACATATTTTGAGACTTTTCCCAAAACAGTTTTTAAGTAGAAAACATACTGAAAACAAATGACACAGCACAATGGATCAGTTCTGAGAATCCCAGCAAATATTGAGACTATTTTGGGTTTTGTAGATGTTGTGTTAGTTTCCCATGGCTGCCAGTGAAAAGTATCAAAGACTAGGCAACCAAAAATAATAGGAATTTATGGTCTCATGGTTCCGGAAACTAAAAGTTCAAAATCAGGATGGTGGCAGGGATGTCCTCCCTTGGAAGTCTTAAAGGGAAGGTCCTCCCTTGACTCTCATCTGGTTTCTACTGGAGGTATCAGACCTGGGTAACACTTGACTTGAAGATAAATGGCTTTCCAGTCTACCTCTGTTATCATACAACCCTATCCTTTGTGTGTATCTTCAAATTTCCCTCCCCACATGAAGACACAAGTTATAGCATGCTCAGGTTCACCTTAAGGTTCTTATCATTACTTGGTTACGAAGACCCTATTCCAAAACAAAGTCATATTAACTGGTACTGAGAACTAGGATTAAAAAGTAGTGTGTATGTGTGTGTGTGTGTGTGTGTGTGTGTATGTGTGTATGTGTGTGTGTGTAAACAAAACTTATAATAAATGTGTTCTTTTTTGTTTTGGAGTCACACCTTGGCGGTGTTTCAGGTCTTCTCCCTACCTATTAGGGACCTCTCCAGGAAGTGCTCAGGGGACTATGTGGTGCCAGGGATCAAACTTAGCCTCCCATATGCAAATCATGTGCTTGGTCTTTTGAGGTATCTCTCCAATGCCAGAGTTATATTTTTTGAGGTGTCAAGTGTTTTGCTATGTTGAGTAGTACAAAATAAAAGGCTCTTTTATAAAACTCTTCATCAGGATTTATGACTTACTTGCTATTGAGACTCATAAGTTTGGAAGAAGATCTGAACTTTGGCTGGCACCATCACGTTCAGCACCACCAAAGTTCAAGAGGTGTAAATAAACTTGCTCAGACAGGTAGAGGAAGATATTATTAAGTACCTGCAACAATTTGGAGTCACTAAATATTTCTAAGTATACAAAACCAAAACCTCTTTTCTCTCATCTTGTGCCCTCTTCTCCTCCATTACATCTTATCTCTCCCCTTCCCACTGGTCTTCAACTCTGACTTCCTCTCAGAGTTGACCTGGTGTCATAAAACTCCCTTCCTTGAGATGCAAATCAAAACAACAATGAGATATCATCTCACACCACAGAGACTGGCACACATTCCAAAGAACAAAAGCAACCTGTGCTGGCATGGATGTGGGGAAAAAGGGCTACTCTTTCACTGTTGGTGGGAATGCCCACTAGTCCAGCCTTTCTGGAAAACAATATGGACAGTCCTTCAAGAGCTAGAAACTGAGCTTCCATATGACCCCACAATACCACTTCTGGGAATATATCCCGAGGATGCAAAAAAGCACAATAGAAATGACATCTGTACCTAAATGTTCATTGCAGCACTATTCACAATAGCCAAAATCTGGAAACAACCCAAGTGCCCCAGAACAGATGACTGGTTAAAGAAACTTTGGCACATCTACACAATGGAATACTATGCAGCTGTCAGGTTAGATAAAGTCATGAACTTTGCTTATAAATGGATAGACCTGGAGAATATCATGCTAAGTGAAATGAGTCATAAAGAGAGGGACAGACATAGAAGGAGTGCACTCATTTGTGGAGTATAAAGCAACATAACATGATACTGACACCTAAGGGTAGTAGATACACGGGACAGATAGATTGCTCCATAGCTGGAAGCCTGCCTCATGAGCAAAGGGAGAAGGCAGCTGGAATAGAGAAGGGATCACTAAGAAAAAGATGGCTGGAAGAATCAGTTGAGATAGGAGATGTGTGCAGAAAGTAGATAAAGGATCAAACATGATAACCTCTCAGGGTCTGTATTGCAAACCATAATGCCCAAAAGTTGAGAGAGATTATGGGGAATCATGTCTGCCATGGAGGCAGAGGGAGGGTGGAAAAGAGGGGGGTATACCGGGGATATTGGTGGTGGGGAATGTGCACTAGTGGAGGGATGGGTATTTGATCATTGTGTGATTGTAACCCAAACATGAAAGTTTGTAACTATCTCACAGTGATTCAATAAAACTAAAAAGCAAAACAAAACAAAAAAACAACTCCCTTCCTTGCCCTCTTTTATTGTTTTGAATTATACAGGCCACCTGTAACTGAAGAAGGTGAGGAAGAGAGGACACCAGGACTCATTCTGCTTTTAGCTAAACTTGATTATGTGAAAATTTTAAATAACTAGCTAACAAAGATCATACAAAGGGGAGAGAGGAAAGACTCTCCAACAAATGACACTGGAAAAACTGAATGTTAATAAAAAAGGAAAAAAGAAAAGACTCTAGATACTAATATACAAAAATTAATTCCAAATGGACCTAAGACTAGTACATTAAGCTGGAAGCCATGAAGTCATAGAAGAAAGCAGGTGATCCACTTTAGTTTATCACTTTAAAAGATATAGTAGAAGACTTAGGTTCACATTAAAAGGTTTTGGCCAGAGATGTAGTACAGGGATTAAGGCACTTGTGTTGCATGCAGTTGACCCAGGTTTAATCCCCAAGACTGTTGAGGGAAAGAGACACCTGTTCATATTTCAAACACACTAACTTCAGTCTGGCTAACAGCAGAGATCAGGACCTGTCAAGGGGCAGATGAGTCTGGGAGACATAACATAGGCATGGAGTGCATTCGGGATGTCCTTGAGATGGTCAGAGTCTCACTTGGTAACCTGGGTAACCTGGGTATGTATCCTAAATGTGTTCATATCATTGAAGTGGTCCAGACCCTGCTTTGCAAAATAACATGTTTTGGAGTTCCTGATTCTGTACTCTCCTACTAGCTGCCAGAAAATGCCCCAACCCTCATCAGATATTTTATAAAACAGAGATTTTGTCTTTTATCTGAACCCAGGTCTGGAACTTGACTGGGTCGACCAGTGTAATGTAACAGATTTTTTCCCACTTCTCAATGCATGAGTTTTGGCTTTTAGCTGGCTTTGGTAGCACTTTACACAACAGGACCACATATGGTCACCCAAGCACTGCAAGGAATGATCCCACAGTAGAGTCAGGAGTAAGCTCTGAGCACTGCTGAGTGTGACCCTAAATCAAAAAAGCCAAACTTAAAAAGGCTTTTGTAAAAAGGCTTTATGCAGCAAAAGAAAGAAAAAAACAGCCATTAAAAACAAAAAGAGAGGGGGCTGGAGCCATAGCACAGAGTGTAGGGCTTTTGCCTTGGATGCGGCCAACACAGGTTCGATTCCCAGCATTCCATATGGTCTCCAGAGCACTGCCAGGAGTAATTCCTGAGTGCAGACCCAGGAGTAACCCCTGTATATTGCCGGTGTGACCCAAAAAGCAAAAAAAAAAAAGACAATAGAAAAACTAGGAAAAGATATTTGCACATAATTTATAACATATTAATAGCTGGTTATTATCCTATAAAGAGAAATTACACAACTCCAAAACAACAAAAGTAAAATCCAATCAGAAAATGCACCAGATACCTACATAGACGCTTCTCAAAAATTGACATACAAATAATTTGTTCAATATAAATTGTTATTAGTGAAGTGAAAATCAAGACCACAATATCACCTCACAGCTGTAAGAAAGGCTATATAAAAAAAAGATTTGAAACACTTCTTGTTTCTAAATTTTAGAATTGTAGGAAAAGTAAATTTATGTAGTCTCTATGGAAAAATCATGGAGATTTTATTTAAAAAATAAAAACGATGAGATGTGCCATAAGATGTGTCAATGCCATCTGTAGACATTTATCCAAGTAAAATTAAGACACTAGAGAAGATATTTACAACCTGATGTTCATAGCAGCACTAGTCACAGTAGTCAATGAAAATGACCATCAATAGATATTGGATAAAGAAGGAGTGGTGTATATTCAATTGAAAATTCTCTGATTGTTGAGGGGCGGGGGAATTCCAAAAAATAATGGTGCATCTTTTGTCGAAATAATGAATGTAATCAAAGTAGAGAGAGAGTTAAGTAGAAATCATCTGCCTCACAGGCATTGGGAGCAGAGGGAGGGGGGTATATTGGGGTTCTTGGTAGAGAAAAATAATTACTGGTGAAGAGATGGGTGTTTGATCATTGTATGACCGAGACTTAAACCTGAAAGCTTTGCAACTTTTCTCACGGTGATTCAATAAATAAATTTAACAAGAAAGAAAGAAAGAAAGAAAAAAAGAAAGAAAGAAAGAAAGAAAGAAAGAAAACTCCGCTGTAGTTTAAAAACTTCGCAGAAGTTAAAAAAAAAAAAGAAACCTTTGAAACCTTATGGTTAGATCATGAGGAGGTTATGCTAGGTGAATGGTCAAAGAATTTCAGCAGATGATCTTATTCAAGTGTGGAATATGCATTATTAAAGTTAAAAAACCAACAAGATTCACTCCAAGTCTCAGTGAAACTACTGTGGTCATGGAGTTAAAGGCATGAGAAGGGTAGGACAGAGGGGATGGCCCTGAAACTTTGGTGAGGGAGGGGTGTGGTAAGCCACAGATACATAGAGAGATATCAAGCTATATTACAATA
Source organism: Sorex fumeus (assembly GCF_029834395.1). NCBI lineage: Eukaryota > Metazoa > Chordata > Mammalia > Eulipotyphla > Soricidae > Sorex > Sorex fumeus. The sequence goes on from NW_026606059.1 coordinate 57,329,037, forward strand.
TCGTAAATCAATGATAACTGACTGAAAAAAAAAAAAGTCCCAGAGGTGAGTATCATGGTGACAATCCAGAAAAAAATTTTAAAGGCGTCAACCTCTTAGTCAACCTCTAAGCTTCCACTGGTTGGCCTCCCCGAAGCCATAAATGATATCTCTCCTTGAGCTATTCATTTCCTGCGCCCTGAAACTCAAAGGCACCCTCAACAGAGCTTATCTCCACAGCAAGTGTTGTACACCAAATTACCCATTCCTTCTGAACTTTGATCTTCCAATAATATGGGGGGGGGCAGGAAGTGGGGGCAGCAGTGAGGGAGATAAAACTTATTAGGTGGGTGTAAGAGAGGGTAGTGATGCAGAGGGGTTTCTAACGTCAGTGCAGAGGTGGGACAGGGGTGAGTCAACCCTGAGAAGATGCCAGGAATGGGGTGGGGGGGATGAGAGGAGAGGCCTGCAAGACACAGTAGCACATCTCAGTTTTCCTCAGTTAACTTCCATCTATCTGTCTTCTCCCCAGTTCCACTGTCAATTCCCAGAGAATTTTATCTCAACAGCACAGTACCACCAACACTCAGCATTTGTCTGGTGTGCATTAGACACCAGTCTTTAACACCTTTTGTTTCCTCTAATTTGTACATTTCTCATATTTCTGAGCCTTAGCACAAACTAAAAACTTCTTATCTGCAGCCCTTTCTCTTTTGAAACAATGGGCTCCTTTTCATCCTTTGGTACTTAAATTTACTCCTTGAAGAATCTTGTTTCTACTTAAAATAAGTCACAATCACACATATACACCTATATGTTGCTTCTCATTTCAGAATCTTGCTTATTTTCTTCAAAACCTATACAATTATTTGCATTTGTCTTTCTTATATAGTTCATATTTGATGATAATGTCTAAGAAGAGTAATTTATATTCATCTTGTTCACTTTGGTAGTCCAAACATACAGACAGCATAGGCAAGATAAAGATTAAATTTATACAATAAAGGTATAAAGAACAAAAGAATAACCATATGTAATCAAAATTTTAAGACAATGCTATATAGGAATTTATCTATCTTAGACCAAATAAGAATACCATCTTAGACTTAACAAAAATGCCATATAGACCAAAAGAGAAAAACTGAATAATTTAATAACAATCCAAGATCAGTTAGTCATAACTAAAGCTGAATTAATTATTTCCTTCTTCCAAACCAAAGTTCATTCAAATGTATCAGAGAAAAGCAATTTTTAGAGTTAAGCTGTTAAAAGAACCCAATGAAACAAACTGTCAAACACTGTCCTCCCGTTGTTCATTGATTTTGCTTGAGCGGGCCCAGTAACGTCTCCATTTTGAGACTTGTTGTTACTATGTTTGGCATATTGAATATATATTTGCCGCATAAGTGAGATAGTCTTGGTAGCTTGCCGGGCTCTCTGAGAGTGGGGAGGAATCAAACCCGGGTTGGCCGGGCTGGCTGCATGCAAGGCAAACACCCTACCTCTGTGCTATCGCTCCAGCCCACCCAATGAAAATGTACATAAACTGTCAGTCATGTTAATACAGAGACATTTCCCTAAGCAATGTCAACAGTGGTATATTTCAGTGCATAAAACTAATACTTTCTTCACATACATATTCAAAACATAAGTATAGACAAAACAGAAACAAAATTCAAAGGTAATTAATTATTACTGACAAAATCCAAGATTAGATGAGAGTTTGTTTTGTTACAAATCAATAGTATTAAAATTTTTAAAAAGAATAAAACAAGCAGACTACAGGGAAAAAATCACACAAATGTCTTGAAAGGAATGGAATATTTAATTCTAAGAATATCCAAACAAAGGAATGAAATTAAACAATAAGATAGCCCCTTTTATATTTTTTTAATCCAATATTTTTTATTATTTTTTTATTAGTGAAATACCATGAGGTACAGTTGTAGACTTACAGATTTTTGTGCTTGGGTTTCAGTTTTACAATGATTGAGTACCCATCCCTCCACCAGTGCCCATTCCCCACCTCCAATGTTCCCAGGATCCCTCCCACCCCCCCACATCCCACCCCACCCCTGTGGCAGGGCATTCCCTTTTGTTTTCTCTCTCCTTTTGGGTGCTATGGTTTGCAAAAGAGGCATTGAGTAGATAGCCCCTTTTTTAATCTTTGAAACTAGTAGAAGTGGCAACGTCTAAGAGTGTTTTGTTTAGGCTAGTCAAGGGGGAAATAAGCACCGGGTGTTATTGTTGCAGGTTGTATATTTTATCTTTTGATAGTAAACATCACAGTTCTGGTGGTCTTTCAGAGTGGTTTGGGCTGGAGTGATAGCACAGCGGTAGGGCATTTGCTTTGCACGCAGCCAACATGGCCGATCCGAGTTTGATTCCTCCGCCCTTCTCGGAGAGCCTGGCAAGCTACCGAGAATATTCGATATGCCAGACACAGTAACAACAAAGTCTCCAATGGAGACGTTACTGGGCCCGCTCGAGCAAATCGATGATCAACGGGAGGGCCTTACTTTAATTTTGGTAATTTTACAACTTAGAGATATCCTTTGGAATTTCAAAAACATGTACTGTTTGACCAGAAAGATTTTTGGTCAAATTATAAGATTTTATTCTACAGATCAACATGCATATATACATAGAGGTAGAAATTAAGATGCACTCATGTAAAAAATTATTATAACCTAAATTAGTTTGAATAGTAGACTGATGGAATAAGGTTTGGGTTTTATCCAGAACTATCTACTATGAAGCCATCAAAGAAGAAATCTACCAATATCATGTAAATCTTTAGCATTTGAAGCAGACAGGCATGGGACAGAATGCAAAACACATATTCATTTGTTGAGAGAAAAATAAGCCATTGCTCAGAGAGATAGAGAGAGAGGGAGAGAGAGAAGGGGAGAGATAGAGAGAAAAGGGGAGAGATAGAGAGAGAAGGGGAGTGAGAGAGAGAGAGAAAGAGAGAGAGAGAGAGAGAGAGACAGATATGTTGTGTACAGGTACCACAGCACCTTCCATTTCAGTAAGAACTAACAAGAAACATATTGCATAAGGAACTAGAGGTCAATGGATTGACTTTTCATGGTGTATTTTTTTCATGCTATTAGGGAAAATATACCATCTGCATATAATACTTTTTAAATTTTAAAAACTAGTTAAATTAGAAAAACTGTGTTAACTCAAAGGAGCATTCAGAAAGATTCTCTGGTGGATGGGGATGTGGTTCAAGTGGTTGAGCACATGCCTTGCATGTGTGAGGCACAGAGGTGGATCCTGGGCGTGCATGGGCCCGGAGTACCATCATCACCACAACAAGATTCCTTATATTGGTGATATTCATAAAACAGTATTTTTTTCACTGCTGTTTATGTAATGTGTTTATTATAAGGTATAATATTTCACTATTACTTTTGGTTTATAGGGCCACACCCAGCAGTGCTCAGGGTTTTCTCCTGCTCTGCGCCCAGGGATCACATCTGGCAGGGACCAGAGGACCATATGGAGTAGCAGGGATCAAAACTAGGTCAACTGGGGCTGGAGCGATAGTACAGCAAGTAAGGCGTTTACCTTGCAGGTGGACGACTCAGGTTCAATTCCCAGCATTCCATATGGTCCCCTGAGCACTGCTAAGAGTAATTCCTGAGTACAGAGCCAGGAGTAACCCCTGTGCATCGCTAGGTGTGATCCAAAAAGAAAAAAAAAACCAAAAAACAAAACTAGGTCAACTGTATGCAAGGTAAAGCAACCTACCTGCTGTATTATCACTCTACCAAGAGTAAGATGTTTTAAATAAATACCCAAGTTAAAGGAAAACTCAATAATTCAGAAATAATACAAGTTAGCTTTTTAGTTGTGAATTAGTAATTAAACTTAGAAAGCCTATATTTGATTTGTTAATAAATATATTATTTTGAAAAGATGGACTATCAAGACAGTTTGGTTAGTTTAAGCTAATTTGTAACTATTGCCACTCCCTAGTTATCCCATCAATATATTCAAATTTAATGTCCAAGTTACTTATTAAGCTCAAGAGATATAATACCCTGGGAAAATCATTGTAAAGTTGTTCTGTTGAACTGTTCTCTTAATAAAATACAGAGGAACTATCTCAGAAAACCGAAAATGGGCAATCATCATGTGAGTATTTATTTATTGCCTTGGGGTATCAAGAAAAATGTTAATATTTTTTAGAATATAGCAAAGTTATGACCAACATGCTTATAGTTAATTATTGGGATTGCTCTATTTTGTTGTCTTTCACAATATGCAAGTCTTTTTAAAAAGGTATCTAAAATACTTTTTTTCTTCTTTTGTAAAACAAATGTCATAGGAGGAGTTGAAGAGGTGTGTTTGAAACAAAGTCTTTAAGTGGGTCTAGCAGAGAGCAAATGGTTCATATGCATTTATGGAATGTATGACTGTAGTTAATAATTTGTTGCAAGTGACATAAAACCCAAATGTCTACAACGACCAGAGTTTTGCAAAGAAGGCAGGTGCATGCTGCATTTGGTAGAGCAAAGGAAAATGTTTCTTCAGCCCTTAGTACTTAGATTTAAGGAGGAAAATATTCATGTTATTTCTAAACTGTACCAAATAATCGGATATTTGAATATAAGCATCAGATGGACTTAATTTTGACTTTCCTCTAAAATGGGTAGACTATCATGTCTAGAAATGATTAATGACTAAAATCTGATTGAAACCCAACTGTTTGGAAGTAAGGAAGTAAAAGGCAGGTCAAAGTTCTATCTTAATTATTTTTCCATTGAAAAACATATGTCGAAAGCTGTTGCAATAATTATTTATAATCAGGTTTTACTGCCCCTACGGTTGTTTCCCATGGAGAGAATAATTTATTGTATGTGGACACTAGGAACAAAGAGAACACAACTCTATTTTTTTTCTGTAAACAATGATTTTGTTTATCAGAGTTTTTCTTTTGCTAGAAATTAAACTCACACTCAGATGGTTTCAGATTTATAAGTGTCTTGAAAAGGCCTTCTTGGAAAACACCATCTGTAATAACCAAGACTCTCAAGCTTTTTCTTAACATATCTTTCTGAGAAGCAGAACCCCACTTTGGGCTGGGGCAGGGAAAGGGGTTCAACCATACCTGGCTATGCTCAGGGCTTACTCTTGGCTCTGCTCAGGAATCACTCCAGTGGTCCTTCAGGGGGACCATATGAGGTGCCCAGGGTTGATCTGAGGTCAGCTGAATGCTAGGGAAGCACCTTGATTCCTGTGCTATCTCTCCCGGCCCAGAAACCCACTTTAAAAATATTTCAGATAGATGCAAAGGATCCCCCAAATCATCACTGATACATACATTAGCAATTTAAGAAGATATTTTAAAATCAATTCCACTGGAGCACCAGGCTATTGTGAGTGGTCTAGCATTTTTCTGTATTTCTTTTTCGAATCCTCAGAGCCAGTCTTACACCTTCTCTGAAGGCAGTCAGCAGCTGCCCAAAGGGGACACCCAACCCTCAGCAGTCGTGCAGCCACACAGCCACCTGGCAGGTAGAGGAGAGCCAAAGACCCAGCAGCCTGTAAGCATTGCTTTTCTCCTCCAACTTCCAGGTATCACCAGGAGCTCTCACCGGTCCTGCAAATCACCAATCACTTGTCATTTCAGACCCATGACAACCTGCAGCCTGAAAATGTCATTCTCAGGCATTACTACTAAGCAGGAAAATCTACACACACACACACACACACACACACACACACACACACACACACACACATCACTCCTTCCCCCGGAATATGTTAGTTATACTGCTTACAACTGGTATTGAAGCCCAAAACTACTGCTCATTCCCACCACCACAGAGTAATGACATCCCTGTCTCACCTCCCTATCACCTGCAGTCCAGTGTTCCATCCCTCCCCATTATTTGTTAATCAACAATTGTGGTTTTGGTACATACTGTTACTGCCTATAGTGTCACTAGGGGGCCCTTCCCTTAGTGTTCCAGAACATCCACTTACACTCATGTGTTACTATCTGGCAGCCTATTCATTTTCCTCCCTCTTGCCAACCTCGCACTCTCAGGTCTGCATTCTAGTATCCGAGGTTGGTTATCAATTGATATTTTCCATGCTTTGATTTGCTTCTCTATGCACTACAGATGAATGACATCATCCTGTCTTTGCCCTATTTTTCTCAGCATGACACTCTCTACTTCCATCTAAATTGCTGCAAACAGCATGACTTAATTTTTCATTTGCGTTGAACTCTTGGGTTACTTCCATAGTTTGGCTATTGTACTAAGAGCTGCCATGAACTGTACAACCCAAACATGTTTATAAATGAAATAAACATAATAACAGACAAGTCAGTGATGTACCAATGTATGTTTTTTATTTAGTGTTGCAGATCATTGGTGTTTGATCTTTCTTACACCTGCAGATCAGCACTGGCATTTGAAAACCACTGCCCTAAACAATGCTGTCTTGATTAAATGGCTGTATTCAATGTAGAAATTGTTCTGATTGCTGTAATGTGGTTTCTTTTGAGTTGCATCACATTTAAGTTATGATGTGGACGGTGACTTGTTCTAATTATCTCTATTCAACCTTCTGAGACACCTCTGCTTGTAAGGCCCATTGTGATATGGTTGGATATTCTATTGGCTCAAAGCCATACTTTTCTTAGCTATGGGGAAAGTGCATACCCACCAGTGCTCGGGGCATTAGCCAGTTCAGTGCTAGCAGGTCACTCCTGGTATGCTTGACAGACTATACAGTGCTGGGGATCAACCTCAGGGTCCCACACACAAAACATTCATTCTAGCCCTTTGTACTATATTTCCAGCTGCAGGCATGATTTTTGTATTAAACTTTCCTCTGTTCTAGCCCGCAACAAATAAAGTATGGTGGTGTAATATCTATGTGATCGTAAACAGAAACACAAATAAAGGCATATGCTAGCACTTGGTCATTCTGATGATCCACTGTGTCTTGTACTAATCAATTATGCTATTTTAAAAGTCTTCTAGGAAATTTGTGAATTCCCAAGAACATGTCCACAGACCAGGATCCACAGATCAACATTTTCCAACCTTACTTTAGTCAATTGAATATTGATAAGGAAGTTAAATTTTTCAAGGTACTAAGTTAGATTCTTGGCCAATTCTGAAAACTAGAAATTATATGTGTTGTGTGTATGTGTGTGTGTGTGTGTGTGTGTGTGTGTGAGAGAGAGAGAGAGAGAGAGAGAGAGAGAGAGAGAGAGAGAGAGAGCATGTACTTTCCCCAATTCTTTTACTCTCATTGATGACTTCTTTGACCTGAAGATCTAGTGTCTGTGAGTAATCTATTTGGAGCAGTACTATCTGAGCTGGTGTGTTATGATCATTTGCTCAATCAAACAACTTTCAACAAGTTTGCTTAGCCTGAAGAGGCTTGCACACATTGAGCTCTATGCATAAACATAGGATTCTGCTTAGGTTTAGCTTAGTGAATCCTCTGTTCTCTTTCAACATGAGGGTTGTTTCATCAAGATAATCACTGGAAAATAGAGATAAACACTGAGATGGTTTTGGTCTGAGTGTGGCTCTATGGTTCCAAGCCCAGCATTGTGGCAAGAACAAGGTTGAGGAGAGCCACATCTCAATGTGGAAATAATCACCAACTCAAGAAGTCTAATAATCACCAGTTCAAGAAGTTCTTGCTTTCTGGAAATTTATTTTCAAGGCTGCTGAACTAGTAGGAGTTTCAACAACTCTTTAGGAGTTTTTCTAAAGATGTTGTTTCCAACGCTTGGCCCAGTGGTGCTGGTTCACAGGTGCAGTAAGGTTGTAAATCTGTGATCTGCATGGTGGCTGTAAGAACTGTCCTGTGGACAGGTATGTGAACAAGCTCCAAGCCACATACATAAAATTGAAAAGCACTTGTTTTAAGTACTGCCATATTACAGCCTAAAATGGTGTCCCTGGACAAGAACCTGCATTTCTGTTCCCTGCAGACATATGCAAAATGTCAGTTGGGCCCACCCAGACCTAATGAATTAGAATCTGCATTTTACTTATTTATTGTAGATGAAGGGGTGAAAGTCAGTGGGCGTGGTCCTAGGAATTCTCTGCCAGGTTGCAGCTCAATGCAACGGCCCAATAATGTGGTGCTGCTTGGGTTCTACCCACATCTTGGAGAAGACCCAAGCCATCCCAGCATTGCTGAGGGACTTCTAGGTCCTCAGGGGACCATGTGATACTGGGGATTGACCCCAGGTTGGCTGCATGCAAGGCATGTGCTTTAATTTATAATATCTCTCTAGCCACAAAATCTGCATTCTGACAAGAGTCTAACCATTCTTTGGTTAAAGTCTGTCATTGCATTTATTTATTTCATTTATAAATCTGGGTTGTACAGTTCACCCAAGAAAACATGTGTAATCTCAATAATATGGTTATATGAGTTAAATTAAATTAGATACATGAATCAAACATTTGCTGATGATGAATCATAACAATTTATTTTAGAATAGATTTGGGGGGTAAAATCATGATGGACTGTTTCAGATGTCAGGATAGAGCATGCAGCCCTACCTCTGTTATCAGTAAAACTTTTGTCCCAGAAAGAGGATCCTCTGGAACCTGGCTGAGAGCAGAAGAGGAGACAAAGAGGCATTTCCTGTTCAGACCTGACCCATGTCAAGACAAGCCTACTTATTTAAAGCTCCCATGCAAGGCAACAGTTTTAACACTGTCACCCAATCTGAACTTCAGGGGTATCTTATCTCAAGTAGATAAAAAGCTGAGCTTTTCTAAGAGGTAGAAAATAGCTATCACGGTCAAGTACATTGTCAGAAGAAGAGCCGTGTGTGACTGGGAAAATGCCACAAGCACTCTGAAGACAAAAAAAAAAAAAAAACCCAGATCACTCAGTGGAGGGGTACAATGAGGGAGTGGCCCGACAAGGGCGACCTGGCTCCTGCTGGCTGGTCTGCCCTGTTTCCTCTGGCCATGATGGCATAACTAGACTAACTAACTAGACAACAAATTGATGCCACACATACAATTAGTGTTAATAAAACCACATTCAAGTGTGAGCCATCAGTGGCACAAGCTGGTGTCAACTTGTTAAGGCCTTTGGCGATGACGCAAATGATGGACATTTATTAATTGTATATTACACTGTACATTATCTTGAGGAAATGAGGAGTGGCCCACGAGATTTGAACCTTTACTCTTCCAAGCATGCCACATGATGTGCCACTTTGATACCTGGAAGACCCTATTTTCAAATAAGTTCAGATTCTGGGGATCTGAATACAGATGTGAATTGTTGGAAATGATCTTCAACCCACTACACCAAGGAAATTGTGCTTGATGACCTTAGGCTTGCAGTGGATTTAAGACATTGCACATCAGGTTTCACCTAATCCAAAGGGTTGGGACACTCCAAAGGGTTTGAATAAAGCTGGGCCCCACCCACAGTGTTTCATTCAGCAGACACTCACACAGAGAACCAAGAAGCTGCAGTTTTGACAAGTTTTCCAGGAATATTGATGCTGCTGGTCCAGGGACCACACTTTGAACATTGTTTCCTTAGCACAGTTGGAAAGACTTAATGGATCTCAGAGAAGGGATTGAGAAAGTCAAGGTTGAGCTTTGGATGAACTGTGCTGACAACTAATGGAGAAGATTTTGAGAGAAATGATAATAAAGGCAAGTAAAGCACTGGTTCATAACATCCCTGGAGAGAGATGATGAGCTTGTGACTCCAAACAGTGACAATGGAACTAGTCAGAGAGGCGATTGGAGGGTCCAATGGACCCGAATTCTTGCATGAGGGATATAGGAAAACAAGGACAGGGACCAACTGATTTCCAGGCACCCATTTTTGTGTTCATGTGGATAGTAATACATCGTGGGGCAAACGCAGATGAAAGTGTACAAGGTGAGAGAATGAGTTTGGTTCTGAGTTTTGGAGATCTCTGATACCCTTGCGTCAATGCTAAGCAGGGAACAGGATCTGAAACTCAAGAAAGAATTTTAGACAACTTGGGCTTAAAATAACTTGGAGATATTAGCACAGCGGTAGGGCGTTTGCCTTGCACGCAGCCAACATGGCCGGCCCGAGTTCGATTCCTCCGCCCCTCTCGGAGAGCCCGGCAAGCTACCGAGAGTATCTCACCCACACGGCAGAGCCTGGCAAGCCACCCGTGATGTATTCGATGTGCCAAACACAGTAACAGCAAAATCTCCAATGGAGACGTTACTGGGCCCGCTCGAGCAAATCGATGAACAACGGGAGGGCCTTTATTTATTTTACTAATTTTCAATTGTTACTGTTTGCTTTGGTTTTAAGTTTGTATGTATTTACTTGCAAGTAGCAGATGTTCTAAGAACAGTAATTAAAATAAGATACATGGAGGGGGGTGATGGTAGGAGGGGTAATTTGGGCCACATCCAGCAGTACTCAGGGCTTACTTGTGACTCTGAGTTCAGGCTTCACTCCTGGAGGTGCTCAGGGAGTCTGGTGCCAGGGATTGAACCTAGCTTAGCAATGTGATAGACAAGCACCTTACCTACTGCACTCTCCCTCCTGTCAGACATTTCATTATTAATCCTGATAGGAAGTTAGAAAGGAGGGGATTTCACTGCCAGTTTAGCGGCTCAGTCATATCATTAAGGACCCTTTGTCTGATCATTCCACTTATCTACCTTCAGTATCCGGGCAGTTTCCCCTCGCTTGGGTGCAAGATAACTGTCATGCGCAAATCTTACACATCTCCCACAATAGTACATACATGCAAGAAGGAAATGGGGGGGTTGGGGGGTTGTGATAGCAATTAAGAGGAAGTTTTAAATGCATGCATGATTTTAAGAAAAGAATGAAGAAACTTGGATTCAATGCATATTTAAATTCTTTTCCTACCGAAAAGAATATCATTCATTGTTTTGTTCTGATTGAGACATAAATTTGCTCAAAGCAAATCTGTTTCATATTGTTTCCTTTCTAGCATATCAGAACTTGTTCACATACTGCTGGTTCTTCCCTCCTGCTCGGTCCCCTGCCATGTTCTAATAGCCTGGTCCAGTCTCCAGTGTTGTCTTCCCAATTCCATCTGCCTACTCATCACTGATTCTTGAGGGTCTCAGAGCACACTCACCTTTTGTTGGTTTATTGGCCTGCATTCAATGAATCCCAAGTCATAGTTTCATTGAATGTGGGAGGAAAGTACAAAAACAGCCTTTGGCAATAGATGAAGGAAATAGATCATTCTTTTCAAATGAGAAAAGTGCTTTATCTTTCACAATTCTTTAAGGCATGGTTCTTTTTTTTTTGTTCAACACTGTTTTATTGTAATATTGATGAAATAAAGTAATAAGAATGAGGAAAAACAGTGGCATTCATGAACCGTATTTTGTTATACATTGTTTTTCATAAAATATAAGCTTCCAAGAATCTTTTAAAGATATTAAATAAAGAATTACTTATGTGCTATGGTTAGAAGAGACACAATTCTAAACTGTGATAATCATGGTTATGAGGATGATGACTTTATGATCACCCATAACCATACTCAGTCCACACTCATTTAAATTTAGTTCTAACTGAAAGCAGACATACTTTACATAAGTGGGGAAATAAAACATCAATAATGGGCTGGAGTGATAGCACAGCGGGTAGGGCGTCTGCCTTGCATGCAGCCAACATGGCCGACCTGAGTTCGATTCCTCCGCCCCTCTCGGAGAGCCCGGCAAGCTACCGAGAGTATTCGATATGCCAGACACAGTAACAACAAAAGTCTTCAATGGAGACGTTACTGGGCCCGCTCAAGCAATGGCATATATAAAATTATCCCACTTAAATATTTCTGTTTGTAAAATGATCCTAAGATTGGCTCCAGAATTATCTTCAGCCTATCAGATTTGGCATTTGAATGAGCATAAGTGGCTAGTTGTACTCTAAACTTTACATCCACAACTGATAATGTGCAAAATTATGAAAGGAAAACAAATATACCTTTTAAAGTCCCTTATTACGAATAAAGAAAAATTCCCAAAAGTCCTCAGAGGACTTTTATCCATATCAAACTGACCCATATCCATTAGTGAGTCATTCTTAGGTGGCAGTTTGGGTGAACATTGTTATAAGTGTTATAAGTGACTTATTAATAAGGACGCATGTTTGTGTGTGATTGGATATTGTCTCTGTGCACACTCTTTTTACATGGTAAGGCTGAGGAGTAATCCAGATTCCTTTAAACTAAAAGAATGAACAATGATCCTACCATGCTTAGAGTCCCATTAGCAAAAAAAAGGGAAAAACTAAGTAGCTATTACTAGCCCTATTTTACAGATGAAGAGAAGTTCAGCATATCTGTTAACTGCATAAGTCAGGGTAGATTAATGACTGTCACAAAAGACAACGATATAGTAAGTGTTCTAATAAATCATTTTATTTCTCACTCATGTCATCCAATGATGAATAAGTGAAGGAAAAAAGAATGATGTTTACAAAGTCAGGAATCCACCCTTTACATCCTTGGAGCCTTCCTAGTCAGCTAGGTGAAAGAAATAGCAGAAGAACATCCACAGAAAATTATTAAGAACTATGCATGAAAGTGGAGCACATCACTCAGCTCACCCTCCATTGACTATAACTCAGTCACTGACTGCGCTCAACTGCAAGGGATGCTGGGAGGTTCAGGCTATGCTGAATTGCAAAGAGCAGCTGACTCTCACGATCCCATGCAGGTGGCCTAGTTTACATGCTATGCCAAAGGGTCCTATATATCTTTGATTTCAGTTTTCTCTTCTTAACTCTAAAAACTAGATTTTGGTTTAGTCATACTGACATTTTAAAAATATATATATTTTTCCAAAGGCATGGTTCTTTTCAGTCACTGTCACTGTCCTCCTGTTGTTCATCGATTTGTTTGAGCGGGCCCAGTAACGTCTGCATTGTGAAACTTTTTGTTGTTACTGTGTTTAGTATATCGAATACATCACGGGTAGCTTGCCAGGCTTTGCTATGAGGGTGAGATACTCTCGGTAGCTTGCCGGGCTCTCCGAGAGGGGCGGAGGAATCGAACTCGCTTCGGCCATGTTTGCTTTGTGCAAGGAAAACGCCCTATGTGCTGTGCTATTGCTCCAGCCCATGGTTCTTTTCACAGTTAAGAAATAGTAGCCATCGCCTCATACCCACCAATCCTCCATGTTCACTTTCATTGCTCCAATACAGCACTTAAGTGGATATCTGAAGTTTAACACTCTTGAGAGGTCTCTAGCTTCCTAAACAATCTGTAGAAAAATCTCAAAGTTGATGGTTCTTGTTTCCAAGACATGCAATCTTGTTTCCAGCCAATACTTGTTATTCTGTCCCCTAGCAGAGGCTCTCAGATCTCTCTGCCTAACTGGTTCCCAAATGGAATCAACTGATGCTGCTGGCTGAGGTTGTGAACTCTACAATAATGAAGATTCAGAGAAACAATGCAATGATGTGAGCCTTCTCACATCAGGCAGATTCAAACTCTTCCTCCTGGTTACTTAGTCCTATACATGACTTTTAAATAGATTGTCTGAGTTACTCTGCACACACACAAAACACAACATATTACAGAAATACAACATACCTTATTTCTAATCATTTCTTTGTTGTAACCACAGCAAGTTGCAACTTGCAACACAGGATCTTGCTTTAAGCAGGACCTTTGTGCTATTTGCCATCCAAAGCTTAAGCTTCTCAAGCCCTTTGTAAACACACTTTGACAGGATGATTCTAACAATTAGACCAAGTGTGCAGACACAATACACCTTAAATCTTGGCATTACCAATATTTCAGGTCATTTTTGCTGAGAGAAGCTTTTCTGTACTATGTAGTATATTTAGCACCCCCCCCAGCTCCTATGATTAAATGTCAATAGCACACCCCTATTTTTTTGTTTCATAATATTTTATTTTCTTTTTTTCTTTTTTTTTATTTTTATTAGTGAGACACTATGAGGTACAGTTGTAGACTTACAAATTTTGTGCTTGGGTTTCAATTATACAATGATCAAATACCCATCCCTCCACCAGTGCCCATTTCCCACCACCACGAATCCCAATATCCCTCCCACCCCCATCTCCCCTATCCCACCCTGTGGCACGGCATTCCCCTTTGTTCTCTCTCTCCTTTTGGGTGTTGTGGTTTGCAAAAGAGGCATTGAGTGGCAATCATGTTTGGTCTATAGTTTACTTTCAGCATGCTTCTCCTATCCTGGGAGGATCCTCCCAACACCCTTTATTTGGTGCTCCCTTCTCTATCTGAGCTGCCTTTTCCCCTAGCATGGCACACCACTATTTTTGACTCCTGAAAAATATCTCTAGTCATGGCCAAATGTCCCCACTGAGGGAAATCCTGGTTGGCTAAGAACCTCTTGCTTCTATCAGCCACAGATCTTGGCTGGAAAGGAGATGGGAAAATAAGGGAGGTCACCATGATGTGCTCATCTGGCTGCATTTCCATCAGCTACCCTGCAGATGGCCTTCAGGCTTGGTCTTCAGGCCTCCACATTCTCTCATACTAATTCCCTCTCTCATCACAGTAGAAGAGCCAACTATTAGGAAGATTGACCCTTGTTTTTCTGTTGATGAAACAGCTGCCCAGACATAGCTATTTCCCCACAAAAGATGGTGAACCTTGGGGTAATAGATAAGGTTCGGCAGCAGAGTGCATGTTTGCACATGAGGCTCTGGGTTTGATCCCTCGCACTGAAAAAGACTTTTTAGTCTTCTGTAGGCAGACGGGAAGGACTCCTCTGGAATCCAGCAACAAGAGTATTGAGCTACTGGTTTCTCCACCTTGATAAACTGCACTAGCTGCAAGGACATTGCCTAAAACTATCCCGAATCAATCTGTTTAGCTCTTCTCTAATTCATAGATATTCTCAGTACCTTTTTGAGTTATCTTTCTGATTTGTCAGAATATCAATGGGGAAGTTTATCATTCAAACAATGGTCTGCACTTCTGGACGCACGTCACAATTACCTTGAGAATTTTAAATATTTGTATCAGGCTGGAGGATAGCACAGGGGTAAGTGCTTGCCTTGCATGCAACTTCCCTTGGTTTGATCCCCAGAACTACATGGTCCCCTGACCACTTCTAGTACAGATCTAGGAGTAGCCCTGGAACACCACTTGCTGTGACCCCAACCCCTCCCCCACCAAATAAATTTAATAATTGCATTGAGGAAATACCTCTGTATGATTGATTCTGATTTAATGAGACTTGGTCATTTGTATATTTCTGGATGATTCTGATATGCAAGGAGGATTGAGAAGCTCTGAATCTCTGATTACTGCAGGCCATTTTCTCCCAAGCCCATTATTTCTATCTTAAGCCACAATTCCAAGAAACCAAACTTTATTAAGTTCCTACTTGCTCCCTCACTCCTCCTTTCCAAGACTTAGGTCTCCCTTGTCATTTGCATTTCCTGTTGTCCCTCCAGGGGCGGTCTGGATGACATCACCCAGACACCCTTGTTAAGTATTCTGTCCCTCTACTCTCTCTGCTTCAACACTCTATCTAGAAGGTTTCGTGTCACTCTCAGCTCAATACCCTGAACTAAATATGTGTTTTTCCTCCTCCTCTGCCCCCACTATTGCCAATGACCCCTGACATGAATATAAAGCCCTTAGAGTAAGGGCTGGATACAAAGAGGAAGGGGTGGGTGCTATATATTCTGGAATATACAAAGAGAGATTATCTGCCCTGGATAGAAAGGCTACAGATCTGTGGGGGGAAGTTACTTCACCATTTCAAATAAGCTTCCTCATGTAAACTTTTTTCAAGAATTTTAAATATTTATGCCATAGAGGCACACTGCCGGATCCCACATCAGCTCTGGTAAGAGGGACGAAGCATTCGAGGTTATCACAGTTATAACATTAGAAGCTCCACCTGCCAGGATATCTGAGTCTGGACCCATTGGGAAATTTTTGCATTAGCTTCAGTGCACCGCTAATAGAAGGTTCTTGGCTCCTTCTGAGACAGTCCAAATGCTTTCAGAGGGAAGATGAGGCTTCAGCAGATTCCCTTAACTAGACAAGTTCCCCACCATGACCAAAGGATCCAAAGGTCAGTAGCTTGTGTTTAACATGCAGAGGGGCATGAGAATCCCTGAGGTCTATTCCCAAGCTTCTTGGGTCCTTTGAGCATTGGGAAGGCCACAGAGAGGGAGTCGCTTGTGTCCCTCTTCCTCTTCCCCTGCCTCACACCGATGCCCCCCCTCCCCCCCCCCCCCCCGCCCGCAGATAATCAGCTATTTGTGTGAATCACCTATGTTTGATAGGTTCCATCTGGAGAAGTGACATTTTACCTATGGAAATGTTTGAGACTGGGGATGTGACTTGGGGATGGAGTACTTTTTCTTGTGTGTGTGTGTGTGTGTGTGTGTGTGTGTGTGTGTGTGGCCCTGGCTTTCATCCCCAGCAGCACAAAACAAAACTGACAGTTTCTCAGGTGGAAAAAGTTGCCTCAAGAACTAAATACAATGGAAATGTTGGCCAACTTCCTGGGTGCATGACTCTCTCACCTTCAGAAAACAAGTGTGAAAATTTAAGCCCCTGGCACACCATGATCCTTTTGTCAAAGATTTTTCAGTTCTCCAAGGACATGAAGCTTTAGGAAAGGGGAATGGGAAGACGGGTGTGGGGGAGGTACAGAAAGAAGAGGAGGAGGAGAAGGAAATTGAAGAGGAAGAGAAGTAGAAAGGAGAGGAGGAGGAGAAAGAGGAGTTGTCCTTAAAGTCTGTTGGAGGACAGGAAAGTCCATTTCTTCCTAGTCAGATCTGGATCATTATAATGAAACCTCCCTGCCCACAGCTCTCACATTGCCCCTTACTCCAGATTTATTCAGCTATAATTTACATAGAACATTGTGCAAATTTAAGATGTTCAAGTGTTGACTTAAAACACACATCTTATAAAATAATTCTCACCGCAGGATTAGCTGACACCTGCATGCAATTACTATTTCTTCTGTTTTTTATTTTTTGTTTTATGATGAAGACATCTAAGATTTGCTTTCTTAGGAACTGTTCAGGGTATAACTCTGTATTTGTTTGGGGGCCATATCCAGCAATGCTCAGAGCTTACTCCTGGCTCTGCATCCAGTAATTCCTCCTGGCAGTACTCAGGGGACCATATGGGATGCAGGGGATCAAACCTGGGTGGTCGCAAGCAAAGTAAATGCCCTACTCATTGTACTATCACTCCATCCCCCTGACCTATTAATAATTGCTATGCTGTACATTCGATGCCCAGAACTTACTTTTTTCATGACTGAAAGTTTATGCACTTTGATCAACATCTCTCACTTTCTCCCAAACCCCCTAACCCCTAGTAAGCACCATTCTACCTCTGCTTCTATGAGTTCAGCTTATTCTTTAAATTCCCTGTCAGTTGACTCTGTTATTGTTGCTATCACTACAGTGACTACAATAACACACACACAAACACACACACACACACACACACACACACACACACACACCCTTGTGCTACTCACCAGTGGTCACACTTGGATTTTTTTTAATTGTTGGGGGCCACACATTTTAGTTTGGGCTCCCACGTATATCTGGCTATAAGTTTTGAGATCAGACCCTCTGCTTGGTCCCAGAGATTCCAGACAGTGAGCTCAGCACATGTGGGCAGCTCCAGGGTATGGAATACAAGGCAGGTACTTTTGCCACTGAGCCATCCTTGGTCCCCTGCGTTCTACTTTTTTAGATATCACATAGGAGTAAGATCATATAGCATCTTTTTCTGACTTGTTTTACTAAGCTAAAGCCTTCAAGGTCCATCAATGTTGTTGGAAATAACAGGATTTCCCTTTTCTCTCAATGCTGAATAAGAATCCATTGTACTGTTCTTAATTCACTTATCTGTGACACTTAGGTTGTTGGCCAAGCAATATATCTTGGTTACTGCCAACAGCATTGCAATGAAGCACATTGTCTTATTTCATCGTATGTATGTCCAGTTGGCACTCTTCCCAGTTGACAAAAGAGAAGCAGAAACCATGATTCCATTTGACTGTATTGGAAGTAGAGTTTGGCAATAAAACTCCTGCTATGCATTTTGCCCACCGGGAGATGGCTGCCATTTCCTCGGCGACTGGTCTTGATTTTCATTCTACTTTCTATTGTCCCATGAACATTTATGATCTGATAACTCTCTGAAAATTCCCTGAGTCCTCAGTTATGAATAAGTTACAGACTTCAGCTGATGTTTCTGTGAAAGACCAACATTCTAAGCATTGTAGTAAGTTTTTCTGTCAATTATTTTTTGTGTTTTTGGGGGGGGTTGTTTTTTTTTTAGTTGGTTGTGTTTTATTTGGGGGTCATACTCAACATACTCAGCAGTGTTACTGAGCTTACTCCTATCTCTGTGCTTAAGAATAACTCCTGGAGGCAGTTGGGGGAAAATATGTGGTCCCAGGGATAAAATCAGAGTCAGCATATGCAAGGCCTTAAGCACAGTAGTATCTCTTTGATGCCTACTATTAAAATTTTTTTTCAAATTAGATGAGTCAATGAAAAACATTTATTCTTACAGGTACAAAAATAATCACTTCACAAGACTTCAATAACAGAATTTCTGGATCCAAATGGTATCAGTTTGGATTTCATTACTTACCAGTTGAGGACTCTTGGGTTCTCAAAACAAGCCTTTCTTGTCTTGGTTTGTTCATCTGCCAAACGGGAGGTAATAATACCTATGTCACAGGCTATATGAGGATTAAATGAGTTATTATATTAAATAGTTTTGACAAGTGTCTGGCATATGCTAAGGGCTTTATCATTTTCTATTCTCAATTTTAAATATTTCTCCCATAAACTCCTCTTAAACACTTAGCCTCTGCCACTACCAATGTAGACATACAAATGGCATCTGATTTCTAACAAATTGTGCAATCCATTATTTACAAGGTACCATGTCAGGGGTTCACTTTGTATTCGATAGATTGAGCTCAGTTGGAAGAAAGTAGCAATAACACTGAGGCACTGAGCGCTTGCCACATGCCAAGCATCCTGCCCCAACCATTTGATACATATTCTTATAGAATTCCACAAGGCGTGGGACTGTTTTAATCATCTTCAGATAGGTAAAAAGAGACTTAGAAAGATGAGTACATCCTACCAGATTCCAGAGTAGATATTGAAGGGATAGAGGGACTTTATGATCAACCAAAAAAATCTCCTAACCTAATTGGACATGGTTTCCCCTACTATAATGGTTACAACATCTATACAAGATCATTTGAACCCAAATCACTAAGCCTGGCTGGAAGCACTATCAACTAGCGGCACCTATGGCATAGCTTCTAGCAAGGTGGATACAGGCTTGTCTGAGGTTCTCTCTGGCACTGCCTCCTCCCTGCCTGTGTGGGGCTTTTACACAGAGAGCCCAACCTCAAATGCCTGGTTCTATTCCTGACCCTCCTTTGTAATCTCCTCAGTCATCTGATTTCATGCCAGCTCAAACATCAGCTCTCTTTACATCAGCAGACAAGCCCCTGCCCTCTGTCCTCAGTACTTCCCCAGAGGTCTCCTAACTCTGACCCTCAATATTAGTCACTTTTTCAAATATTTACTGAGCTGACTGCCGCATATCAGGACTTCCAAGGAACTACACAGCGAAGAGCAAACAATCATAATGTCACTCCCTTTACACTTTGATGTTTCAGAGCTCACAAATGCCCCTTTCATCCCCAGGACACTGAATATCCTACCTCCTATGTGCATTTGTCCCAGGGCATACCAGCAGCTGCTCTGTGCTCCTGAGTCCCCGACACCCTTAATACCCTCCAGTACAGAGGCTGCTCCATCTTTAAGAAGAAATCTGCTCTGGGGGTCCTGCAACCAGCATGAGACCTGGTGTAGCTGAGCACTGTGTAGCTGAAACCCAGTCGATATTCTTGTTTCTGTGTCATGCTCAGATCAATCAAATTTGTTTGACAATAGCACCCTGGCAGGTTGAAGGAAGCCTGCATGAACACAGACTCTGAAAGCACTCTGCTCCCCTCTCCCCACACTGCCCTTCCCACCTCCACCCTTCTGATTCCTCTTTCATATTTTTGCTTGCCTAATTTCCCTTCCTATTTTGGAGGGGTGGGTGCTGTAACTACACCTGGAAGAGATACTCCTGGCTATGTATTTGGGGGTCACTCTTGGCAGTCATTCTCAGGGAACCATATGTGATGCCAAGAATCAAATCAGGGTTACCTACATGCAAGGCAATAACCCCTAATGCCTGTACTATCTCTCTGCCCAATTCATATTTCAATAACTAGCACAAGTTTCAACTCATCTATATAAAAATTCCTTCTTTTCATTTAATGATTTGTGTCCGAGCGATAGCACAGCGGTAGGGCGTTTGCCTTGCACGCAGCCAACATGGCCGACCCGAGTTCGATTCCTCCGCCCCTCTCAGAGAGCCTGGCAAGCTACCGAGAGTATCTCGCCCGCAGGGCAGAGCCTGGCAAGCTACCCGTGATGTATTCGATATGCCAAACACAGTAACAACAAAGTCTCCAATGGAGACGTTACTGGGACCACTCGAGCAAATCGATGAACAATGGGAGGACAGTGACAGTGACAGTGCTTATAACACAATATCATAAAGCAATTATGAATTTTATGTGTGTAGTATTTACATTTTTTACATGATGCTATATATTTTCTTTTTCTTTTTCTTTTTTTGGCTTTTTGGGTCACACCTGGCAATGCACAGGGGTTACTTACAGGGCTCTGCACTCAGGAATTACTCCTGGCGGTGCTCAGAGGACCATATGGGATGCTGGGAATAGAGCCCAGGTCGGCTGCATGCAAGGTAAACACCCTACCTGCTGTGCTATCACTCCAGCTCCCAGGGCTATATATTTTCTATGTATCTACTTAATGCGAATTTGATCTGGAATCCATATATCTGGAATCTTTATATCACAATGACTCAATAAGATCATATTTGTTTTATTTTAAATTGAATCATCGTGAGCTACAGTTACAAAACTTTCATGTTTGAGTTTCATAACTGATCAAACACCCATCCTTCCACCTGTGTACATTTTCCACCACCAATTGTCCTCAGTATCCCTCCTCCTCCCCTCCTCCTCATTTTACGCTCTCCTTGCTTCTATGGCAGACAATTTCCCTCTTACTCTCTCTCTCTCTACTTATGGGTATTATGGTTTGCAATACCGATAACGAGAGGCCATCATGTTTGGTCCTTTATCTACTTTCAGCAGACAATATAAGATCATATTTTCTATAGACAAAACAGCATAATGCTACCATATCATGGTGAAATTATGGCTTTTGTCTTGTGACATTTATATTTTTTAATTCTCCATATTTACGTTAGACAATCATTCCTACTTTGGACAAACTGGCAGGCTACCGAATGTAGCCTGCCCACACGGCAGAGTCTGGCAAACTCCCCGTGGCGTACCCAATATGCCAAATACCAGTAACAATGATGGGTCTCATTCTCCTAAAGAGCCTTGAATATAATCTCAGGGCTAGGATGAAGGAGACATTACTGGGGCCTGCTCGAGGCAATCAACGATTAACAGGATGATTTGATTTGTGATTGTGTGACATTAGACAACATTGGAACATACTATGGAATATATAAATAATTTGAAACTATATATATGTATCTATAAAGCCTCAAAGAACATCATGTGTGTAATAGTCAAAAATAATGCTACCATATTATAATACAATTGTACTGATGGGTTTTCATGCTAAGTTCTTCCATGACAAGTACTGTATTTCAATGATCATTGAGTCCCCTTTCCTGGGGTAGAACTTTCCATGCAAGATTTGTAATGCCTGTCTGTTGAAGGAAGGGAGAGGGTTAAAAAAGGAAAGAGAAGATAGATGAAGGAAGAAGGGGAAAAAAAGAAAGGAGATGGGGGAGCAAGAAAACATTCAGACGTGACTCTTACTGCCTGTTGCCTTTTAATTAACCTGCATGACTGTCTGGAGACAGTGTATTTTCCCCCACTCGTGAAGCTACCCAAACAGAAAATCAAGTTACCAAGACTAACAAGTATGTATGTACTCAATGTGAGTGTACTTAAGGTTGGGTCCTGGAAAGTCCTGGTTACTATATAACATATGAAACTACCAATATGCAAACTACATCCCTCAGCTCACTTTTCCACATACTTCTCCTGAAGAGCCCTTTTCATCATAAAAGTCAAGAACTCCTTACTGAAACAGAAGCCTTTGGCCAGATGGTCTCGTGTGTGTGTGTGTGTGTGTGTGTGTGTGTGTGTGTGTGTGTGTGTGTGTATTGCTGTGGAGAGAAGGGTATCAGTGCTAGAAGAAGAAGCTTTCTCCCTGCTACAGGATAACTTGTCTTATCCCTGAGTCATTTTATCAAGTAATTATTTTGAGCTTGCTTTCGCCCAGGAGACACTGCTTCCTTTTTTTTTTTTTTCTTTTCTTTTTTAAAAAATTTTATTTTTTAATGAATCACTGTGAGGTACAGTTACAGACTTACAAATTTTCATGCTTACGTTTCAGTCATATAATGATCAAGTGCCCATGCCTCCACCAGTGCCCATTCTCCACCACCAATGTTCCCAGTATATCCATACACTTTATATAAATACCTTGTGGTTTACAAAGTTGTTCATGATGATTTGTTACAGGCACTCAGTATTCCAACACCAATCCCACTACCATTACACCTTCCTTCCACCATTGTCTCCAATTTTCCCAACCACCCCTTAAGCCTGCCCTCATAGAAGCCCTCAGTAATTTATTTTATATTGCTTGTTATCAATAATTTCCTAACATAATGATAAAAAATGTTTCCTTAGAAGAAAGTTAGTGAGGATTTTTTCTATCTCACCATGGAGCCAGGTCCTTGTGGAAGAGATTATTAAGATGTTGTTACAGGTTGAGCCTTCTGTTAATCAAGATTGGTTGCCTCTACATTACATCCCATCCAATCTGGTATGCTACTCCTGGTTTATCATTGTTGTAGAGTTTAAGATGTAGCTCCAAGAAGTCCAAAATTTTTGACAGAGTGATACAGCTGGAGTTAAATGTTTAACTGGGTGTCAGCTTTGGAGAATGTGTGTAACTACTGGAGCTTCTAGAAGTACAGGGAGATGGGGGAAGTAGTCCATCCCCAATTCTGTGAAACCTAGAGATTTCTGTCACAAAACCCACATACCTGGGATTTTTAGTGCATTTATTGAGGCTCGTCCAGAGCAGTGAAGTCTGGTCGGGAGCATGGCAGAAAAAGGGGCTGGAGTGAGGACCCGATTAGAACCTGAGGAAGTGTAGCACTGTAGCACTGTCCTCCCGTTGTTTATTTATTTATTTTTTTAATTTATTTATTGAATCACTGTGGGAAAGGTTACAAAGCTTTCAGGTTTATGTCTCAGTCATGCAAATATCAAACACATTTCCCTTTACCAATACTTATTTTTTACCATGAAGAACCCCAATAAAACCCCACCCCCCACCCCTCCCCGTCCCTGTGAAGCAGATGAATTCTAGTTAACACTCTATCTGCTTTGATTAGATTCATTGTTTCAATAAAAGATCCACCACTATTATTTAGAGTTTACCCCCCCCCCCCCCAATCAGACATGCTGAAAAAGCATTGTGAAGTGATTTGCTTTCTACGGCTGGGTTCAAGAATTAAATGTTGGTTTTGGATTTCTCTCTTTTACCTATTGACCCTGGAAGTATTTCTACTGAAAGTCAGATAGTTAAGAAATTGGTTTCTGTGTTCTGGAGTCCTGGCCGTGCTGGAGAGCCGCTCGCGGGGGGCAACCGGTGGCCTCGGTAGGGCGTGAAGGGCGGACCGAAACGCCCCCCTTCCCATGAGGTTTTAGTCGCCCCCACACTCCCGGCTCATACCTGCTGTCCACAAGGCTCCCATGTGGCCGCCATCTTTCTTTCCAAAGAGGAGAGGGCGAATGGGGCAACACCCTTTCCCCTCCGGCAGACTTGATGGCCTGGATCAATGCAGAGTCCGTTCACTTTTCTGCTCCAAGCTGCTGGGTTCTGCATTAAGTCCTTGTGCTTCTGGGGCCGTGGCTGTGCTGGAGAGCCGCTCGTGGGGGGCAACTGGTGACCTCGGTAGGGCGTGAAGGACGGACCAGAACGCCCCCCTTCCCATGAGGTTTTAGTCGCCCCCACACCCCCGGCTCATATCTGCTGTCCACAAGGCCCCCATGTGGCCGCCACCTTTCTTTCCAGAGGGAGGAGGGCGGAAGGGAGGACACTGCTTCCTTTTCTGTGCCTCTTCAGCAAAATGTATTATTCCCCCTTTCTTTATTTTAGATGTAGCAATATAAAGGTATGGTGCCATGTAGACGAGCTAGAAAGAATTAAGAATCAGGAATGGCACATTGCCAGATTATTCATGCATCAGGCAGTGCCTCTTAGAGAGTGAATAGTATTTGTTTCCATTCTGAGACTGACGGCGGGGGGTGGGGGGTGGGGGTGGTTGGGGGGGAGCAATAGCACAGCAGTAGGGCATTTGCCTTGCACACAGCCATCCTAGCCAGGTTTGATTCCTCTGCCCCTCTCGGAGAGCCTGGCAAGCTACTGAGAGTATCTCGCCCGCACGGCAAAGCCTGGCAAGCTACCCATCGCATATTCGATATGCCAAACACAGTAACAACAAGTCACACAGAAGAGACGTTACTGGGCCTGCTCAAGCAACTCGATGAACAACGGGAGGACAGTGCTACAGTGCTACAGTGCTGAGACTGACCTATTAGCACTATTACAAGTCCTTCCTCAAGGCTGGTAATGGCAGTGTGAACCTCATGGGCTCAAGGTGTAAAATCATCACACTTGTCAAATTACCACACTTATAGTTGACAAAATGTGATGTGACCTGGGGTGGCACCCTAAGTTACCAACCTCCTCAACCTGAATTTTTTTTTTATTGAATCAACATGAGATACACAGTTGTAAAGTTGTTGTTGAGTCTCAGTTATAAAATGTTCCAAAACCTATCCCCTCACAAGTGCTCATTTTCTACCACCAATGTCCCCAGTTTCCATCCTGCCCACCTCCCTCGTCCTACCCATGCAGCCTGTCTTTATAGCAGACACTTTTCTTCTCTCTCTCTCAACCTGAATTTTTTTTTTTGTTTATTAGTGAAACACCATGAGGTACAGTTGTAGACTGACAAGTTGTTGTGCTTGGGTTTCAGTTACACAATGATCGAGTACCCATCCCACCACCAGTGCCCATTCTCCACCCCCACCAATCCCAGGATCCCTCCCACCCCCCCCCATCCCCCATCCCACCCTGCCTCTGTGGCAGGGCACTCCTTTTCGCTCTATCTCTCCTTTTGGGTGCTGTGGTCTGCAGAAGAGACATTGGGTGGCAATCATGTTCGGTCCATAGACTACTTTCAGCAGGCATCTCCCATCCTGGGCAGATCTTCCCAGCACCCTTTATTTGGTGTTCCCTTCTGTATCTGAGCCGCCTTTACCCCTAGAGTGTGCGGCTGGCCTCTAAGCCATGGAGTGAACAACCTGGTATTTACCACAGCTGTTCTTGGGTGATTGTCTCTTATTTTGTTACTTTATGTTACCCAGATGAATGCAATCTTTCTATGTCTGTCCCTCTCCTTGTGACTCATTTCACTTAGCATAATATTTTCCATGTAGTACCACTTGTGTGTAAATTTCATGACTTCATTTTTTCTAACTTCTACATAGTACTCCATTGTGTAGATGTACCAAAGTTTCTTTAACCAGTCATCTGTTCTCGGGCACTCATAAACCTGACTTTTTAAGCCACTTTCCTGCCCTATTTGAAATTCATGCCCAGAACTCCAGATCAGAATCATGAGTGATTAATAAAAACCTTCAAAGTGAGATCCCCTAAAGCAGGAAAGTGTTGAAATTTTCTGGTGAATGAATTGTTAACCTGTCCTCGACAAATATTAGATTCCCTTTTAGGTGCTTTATCTGAATTATTTCATTAAAATTCTCACAAGAGACGTACAGATAAGAACTGTGGTTATTACCACTTTACTGAGAGGGAATTCCAGCAGAGAGGTTGCAAAGTTTGCCCAAGGTTACACAGTTAAACTGGTAATTAGATCTACTCAGACAATAAAGCCAAAGTCTCAAACCTGACAATCTAGCTTCACTTCACACCCATGAGAAACATGGTGCTGTTTGAAACATAGTATATACATATCAGTATTGCTTAGCAATATATAAGCAATGTTTCATATGTCACTTTATACATAATATAAAATATTCTATAAATACATATAAGTAAACTAATATATTATACCATGAAATTTTATATTATGTGATACAAATATAAATTATATAATTATGCATATAACTTGAATTTCAAATCAAATATATATTTCTCAAGAGTAGAAGGCAGAGATATCTTCCAGACTTGACAAATCCAAATATAAACAATTAAAAAAACTCAATATTTATCAGACAAACAGACAAGAGATGCTTCATACATTCATGGAAAGGATAAGAATTCTGTGGTTCCTCTCTGTTGCAGGTGACTTAGATGGTGTGGTGAGAGGAGAAGCAGCAGCCTTGAGAAGGGAGCCTACATGTTCTTCTCTTTAACCACCGGGTGAAAGTTTACAGACCTCATGTCTCACCCACCCAACGAGGCAGCTGTCAAAACCACACCGGGGGGCTGGAGCAATAGCACAGTGGGTAGGGCGTTTACCTTGCACCCGGACCACCCGGGTTTGATTCCCAGCATCCCAATATGATCCCCTGAGTACCACCAAGAGTAATTCCTGAGTGCAAAGCCAGGAGTAATCCCTGAGCATCGCCAGGTGTGACCCAAAAAGAAAAAAAAACCCACCTGGGTTTCATTTGCTCTATCCAGCCTGGGAAATGATCCCTGCCACCCTATTTCTTGGGCAGCCATGGCTCCACACTGGAGTTAGAACTTTGCAGGAAAGAAAAGTCAGCCCTAAATTCTCCCCAAGTTTTCCAAGATTAATTCCTTACCTCACAGAAAAGGATTCCAGGAGAAAATGCATAGTGAAGTAAAACAGTATAATTTAAAGATTATTAGGAAGGAAAAGGAGAGAATAAGCTCCAAGAGAGGACACAGGCTGCTCCAGAGGGGAGAGATCAGAGTCCATCTCTCTGGTGGAAATGCCAGCCACTCCCCAGAATGAGGATGCATCCCTCTGGCCTTTGCAGAGTTGGTTTCATAGATTTTTCTGCCAAACTAACCTGTGGTGGGGCTTCCCACTTAGATAACAGTCCACAGTTGTGGCATTGTCAAGGGAAAGAGCTTAGAACTTTTGGTGGGACATCTTTGTGTCCTTATCATAACCCGGTTGGAGCTTCTGGAGGTGAAGTTCTGGAGCTTTGGAATTAGGTTGGGGGTCCAGCCTTGGTCTGGACCTGTGCCTGGCACCAATTTGATTCTCATCAGACCTCAGTACCTGTGTCCACAAAGTGGGTTCGTCCATAATGCTTTTTGCTACTTTAAGGCTAGTGACAGAGTAGCTTCTTCAAATCCCATCTTGGTTTTATTACTTTCCAAGAATTCATTACCAGACCGTCTCTTCAAGCCCATCTACCTGCCAATTTCACTGTCCATATCTGGCACTTAAAAATTATATCTCACAGAGCCTCAGCCCCTGCCAGACAGACATTGTCTCATTTCACATACGGCAAGTATGGTTTAGAGGTTCATCAACAATTGCACATGACTGAAAAGGGACAGAACTATATCAAACTCAAATCCTTATGACTTTAAGGTACACCTGCCTAATTATTTTCTACTAGCATATAATGTCCTTGTGTTGTTTTGTTTTTTGGGGGGGCAGACCTGAAAGTGCTCAGGGGCTATTCTCAGCTCTGTACTTGGGGGTTATTTCTGGTGGTGTTTGGGGGAGCAACTCACTGCCGTAGGCTTCCCAGAGGCAGGTATGTGCTACAGTCCTTTAAACTATCTGCCCAGCCCATCTTGTCTTTTTCAAATGTCTGAATGTCTGTGCAAATGCTGTTTAAAAACACACAAGTCAATATTGCTTTAAGGTCAAAAGCAAATAAGAAAACCTATGTGTTCACGTACAACCTCACAAACATGTCACCGAAGCTGTGTTCCCCGGCAACACACATTTAATGTCTGACCCATATTCCTGCAGACCCACTTTATGTGAGGTTATGCTCAGGGGTCTCAGTTTGCAAAAGATAAATTTCCTGATTGGCAAACAGGCCTGGGGCCGAGGGTCCCAAGTCACCTGGCTACAGATTTGGGTGGGGGGAAAAGGGGAGACTCTAATAAAACAATGAACAAAGAACAGAGAAGGGCTCCTCCAATTTCCTGGAGATGTTCTCTCTCCACTCCTCCACTGCTCAGACAGATAAGCCAAGGATACCCCTGCAAGGAGAAAATTCCAAATGAAATATTTTCTTATTCTCTAAATAAAATAAAATCAGACAATTTCTCCAGCATCCAATACCCTGCCCTTCGAAGGAACAAGACTAAAATCTCTGGAGAAAAGTGGGAAAGATATGGAGCATGACTCAAGATGTCATCCTGCCCTTCGGTGGTCATGCATCTGATACAGACCCTTAATCTGCATTATCCATGAAGGGAAGAAGAAACACTTCAGCCTCCTAATCATCGTCTTTTGCTTTGGTTTGGTTTGTGGGGTGGGGGGGAGGTGTTCTCAGTGCTCAGGGATCACTCCTGGTGGGGCTCAGGAGAGCAATAGCCGTACCAGGGATGGAGCTGGAGTAGTTGGGCTCGTGAGAGACAAGCCCCTTTTACCCCTGTTCTTATCTTTCCAACTCTCCCATCTTTATTCTTCACATGTGGTTCAACTACACACGTTGCGGGCTCCCACTACAGCCCCTCTGAGCCTGTTGCAAATATCACTATTATTTTGGACTACGAGACACTTACTTGCTCACTTTTCAGCTTTGGGAATGTGGCCATAGGATTCTGCTCCCTGGACTCTCTGGAATTGCATTGTGGAGCACTTCACTTGTTGGGGTGCAGAGAGAGGCAGGGCTGGCATTTCAAAGCCCACAATCAGTCCCGGGTACATCCCTGGCACAACTCAGCACTTGTCTGGTTGGGTGGTTGAACAAGATGCCACAGGGACACTGGCAATCCTGAACGTATCTCAGCACAACCGAGGGGAAAGGGGCTCATCTGCAAGGGAAACCACACTGGTGGCACGGGGAAGGTTAGAGTCACCTCCACAGGATGCCAGCCCCCTCCCCTGTCTCCCAGTGGGGCCCAAAGGCAGCAGAGTCCACAGCCTCAACAGAGCTCCGTGTCTGCATCAGTGCGTTATGTTATGTAGGAGAGACAGTAAGTGTCCCCATCCCACAACCAATTCACAGCATTGATGAAGGGACAATGACAGCAGCTGAGGATCAGCTTGTTAACCAAGATTTCTGCGAGTCATTTCAGTCGTGCTTCCTGAGCCTACTATAGTATTTGCGGGGGGCTGGAGGGAACCCACAAACAACTGTGTTCAGGGGACATTCCTGGCGATGTGCTCAGGGATCCCACTGGGAGCGCTGCGGGGACCTTATGTGGTGCCAAGGATCAAAGCGGGGTCACCCATGTGTGAGGTGAGTGCCTTACCCCCAAATTATCTCCCAGCTCCCGCCATAATACTTCTGATGAAAAGCAGAGATTTTTTGATTGATCCTTGAAGATTGTTCTTTCCACACTCCCACACCCAGTTCAGAATCCAGTCAAAAAGCAGCGCAGGGGCCAGGTAAGAGTACAGGGGTAAGGTGTGTGCTTTCGATGTGGTCAGTTCGAGCTCAATCTCTGCCTGGCACCAGGTGGCCCCCCAGGCACTACCAGGTCCATCCTTGGAGACCCCCAAACACTACTGGGTATAGCTCTAGAGGTCCCCGAGCCCTGCCTGACAGGCATAGGTGATTCCTAGCAGCACGGGACCAAACAGTGCCACATTCTCAGGCACCACGTTGAGGTGCCAGTATGGTTGGCTGAGAATCACCGGGAGGGTCCCCCATACCTCTGGTTCCCTGCATGGGTTGTTCCTCCCATGAGAGTTCAATTCCTGGCAAGCACCCCACACACTTGCTCTGACACGATCTTGGCAGCAGAGCTCTTTGGGGTCCCTGATGCCACAACATAAGTACCTCCAGGGCAGTGTACCACATCTGTACCAACACTACCATGAACTGCCATGGCCAAATTCGTGTGACCTCTGGTCAAAGCAGAAAAAAAAATGTGGGAGCTGCAGGAAGGAAAGGGGACAATTTAAGGGGGGAAAAATCAGGTTGGGGTGGATAAGCACCAGCATAGGTCCCATAATCAGAAAGACCCTGGTTTTGCTTAAACACTCTAAAGTCACCAGCTTGAATTCCTTGTTGTTTGGGGGTTTGGTTTGGAGTTTTAGGACACATCTTGTGGTGCTCAGAGACTACCTTGGCTCTGTGTTGATAGATAACTCCTGGGGGGACTTAGGGAACCATATATGGTGCTGGGGATCAAATTAGGATGAGCATGTGCAAGGCAGTTGCCTTATCCCTTGTCTTACATTTAGATATTTTGTGCCAAAGTCTTCAAACGCTGTTGCCAGTCCAGAAAGCAAGTCTTTGGAAGTAACAGTTTTCCCAGTCTCCCCCACCCCCACCCCGCCAAGATTTGTAAAGGAAAACGGGCCCTGCCATGTCCCTGCAAGACTCAAAGACCCCCTCATTCCTGAGAAGAGCAGAGATGGAGCCCTCAGACAATTGCTGTGACCTGTCCACACAGTTTCCTTCCCCATCAAGCAGACTGTGAAGACCCACTCTTCACTTTAAATCATAAAGAATGAACTGTATTGCAAACCATAATGCCCAAATCGGGGGGGTGGGGGGAAGAGAGAGAGAGAGAGAGAGAGTACTTGCCATAGAGGCAGGCTGGGGAGGGTGGCAAGAGGAAAACTGGGCAGGGACATTGGTGGTGGGAAATGTACACTGGTAAAGGGTTGGGTGTTGGAACATTGTAAGACAAGACTAAAACCAATCATGAACAACTTTGCAACTCTATCTCAGGGTGATTCAATTTTTAAAATTGAAGAAGATAACACCCAAAAGGACAGAGAGAGAAAGAGGGAATGTGCCTTTCACAGAGGCAGGGGGTGGGAAGGGGTGGGAGTGGGGGGAAGGATACTGGGAACATTGGTATTGGAGAATGGGCACTGGTGGAGAGATGGGTACTCGAACATTGTTTGAATGAAATGCAATCATGAAAGTTTGTAAGTCTGTAACTGTATCACACTGTGATTCATTAAAATAAATTTTTTAAAAATTTTTAAAAATTAAAAAGTAAAGAAAAAGAATAAACTGTAGAGGAAGGTGTTATGTATAAGCACAAATGCTCTGCTGGTAGATGCCGCCTCTATTTGTTTCAGAAATAGATGCTTCCCCATCAAGCACAATGGCTGGGAGGTGGTCCTGAGAGACTTGAACTATGTGATGTCATAAATATCCTTTAGCTGTGGCTTAGCAGACATCCTCATCTCCAGGCCTCCCATATTAGTCAGGATGCTTTGGGTCACCCCATTACAAATCCAACTCATATAAATACTTTTGGGGAAAGTGGTTACTTGTTGGTCAATAAAATTGCGAAGTGTGAAGATAAAGGCACAGATCAATCTCTCTCTCTCTCTCTCTCTCTAATACACACACACTCTCTCGCTCTCATTCTTTTATCTCTGTTTCATTCTGAACTCACATTCCCTTTGGGTAGTGGGTAAGATGGTCTCTAATAGCCCTCCTGAGTCTCTGCCTAGAAATCCAAACCCACCCACTATATCTCCTAACCATTAAGAGAAAGACTCATTCACTCACAACCCAGTTACAATTGCCAATGTGATGGGAGAAGGTGCCCATTAGAGGCAGAATGACAGAGCGCAAGCCTCATGGCTGAGATCCAGAGAGACCACATGAAACGAGGGATGCAAAGTTCTCCAAAGGAAATAGGACACTTGGTGTGGAGGCAGCACACTGAGCATGCTTGGGTGGCTGACTGTTCACCATCAATGCCAATAGAAAGAAGAGGAGAAGGCAACTAGGATGTGGAGACAGTAGTTCTTAAGCAACCTTCATTGAAGGATGGGAAATATGTGAAGTGTGTCACCAAAGAGAATTTTTCAAAGAAAAAGCAAAGATCTGAGAAGCAGTAGGAGTATTCTAGGGAGAATGACAGAGCAGACCTGGAGGGAATGTCTCTAAGTTGTTTGTCATGATGGAGTTGTTTTTGTTTTTGTTTTTGTTTTTTACTTTTTTGGTTGTGCTAGTGATTGTCCTTGGGACCAGTGGTCTTGGATGACCACATTAATGAACCCCTCTGTTCTGAAGGACAATTGGTCTGGTCAACTTTAGAAGCAAGTTTTCCATCATTTCACAGCACAGAGGAAATATTCCATCTATAGTCCTAATAGAAAGCTTCCTTTTCAAAATAACTTTAAGTGAAAATAAAGTAGAGAGTCTGGAGAGACAGTACGGGGAGTACGGGGGTTAAGGTACTTGTTTTGCATGGGTTGACCCGGATATGATTCCCAGAATCTCAGGGTCCTCCAAACGCCTCTGGAAGTCACCCTTGAGCACAGAGCTTGTAATAGGCCCATGCACTGCCAATTATGGCTCACCCAACCACCCAATAAATAAAAAGCAAAGTAGATCTGTGGGAAATAAAAAGTAGAAGAAAATAGTTGCTGTGAACAAATAAATATGTGTAATTATGCTAGTCATTAATCATAATTATGGGAAATGTGGGATTAGCATATAAACCACCACTCTTTCCTAGCAGTAAAACCCACTCACTATAGTCTTGTGATTCTATATTGTTAACTCTGATGAATCATATCTCTCACTGGTAGACCCATTCCTCAACCTTTTACTGACAGTGGCCTTGTTTCCTTCATGTGGCCCATGTCCTATCAGTTAGTCCCCTAGTTTCATGCCATGGTGCCCCATTTACATGATTTTCACCTTCAACCCCCTTGGGATATCCTAGAACATAGTTGAGAAACGCTGGAATGGGTGGCAAGTTTTAGCTCAGTCTGTCACATCAATCTATAATAAGACTCCAGGTCTCTGAGCTTCTGGCTGGCAATACTATTCCCTAAACACACTCATATCCCATGGCTAAAGGGGAGAACTATTGCTCCAGAACATTGGCCCACTGTATTACTCTCTGTTTCAGAGACAGACGCACAAAGGTAGGGTTGATCCTAGAGCTGACCAGGCTGATTGTCCTTGAGAACAGAGAGGTCCATTCTCCATGGTCACCCAAGGCCAGCTGCCCTGAGAAGTACCAGCCATCTCTTTGGGACAGAACTTTCCCAGCTGATTTCCACATGTGTCACGTGTACAGTGGCAGCTGGCCCCTCATTTAGCTGACTGCTTCCATTCATTCAGAGATCATTTAATAATGCCTATATTGTCCACTCACCTTTTCATTTATTTTCTCCAGGCCAAAGATTCAAGTCATCAGCATTTTGATGTGAAACGGGATGTCAAAACCCTGTACAAAGCCTGCAAAGGAATGGGTATGAAAGATATTGTGTTTTGTTATTTACTTTTGAAATTGATGAAACTTGAGTTTATGTCCAACTTTCCCATGCTCTTAGAAAGATGATTTGGTGTATTCCAAGAAAAGTCACTTACTTCCTAGGCTCTCTTTATAAAACATTTCAACGTTATAATCAGATTTTCTTACTCTTCACAATTCAATATAATCACTAGAAACAGGATAGCATGACAGTGAATTTGACCTTGAGGTGAACTCCATGAGATGTGTAAGTCCACACAATCACAATGTCATAGAAAGCCCTTATATGCTTTTCATGGGAGGTTGTGGGGAAGCAAATGAGAGAAGGGTTGGCTCTGGGATCTGGGAGTGACATCCAGATGTAAATGAAGTGAAGTTAAACCACGGCCCAGGTCATAGATCATGGGTCCAAACAGAAGAAAGACATCCAGGCCTACAGGTAAGAGCCTGCTAAGATTGAGAGACTAAGGTCAACAGTACAATACACCCAGTGAGAAGGAGAGAGAGAGAGAGAGAGAGAGAGAGAGAGAGAGAGAGAGAGAGAGAGAGAGAGTCAGTCTAAGACTAAGGCCCAGCAGAGGGGCTCTGGGATTTAAGAAGTCTCTGATGAAGCAAGATTCAGGTCCCTGAAGCCTGGAGGAGGATAGAAACCCAAACATAGACAGATCACCTTGTCTCCCATTCTCTGAGCACAGCTGGATTTCCAGGTGTGAGCTTTCTTCTACCACAACACCCATGAATGTACCTATTCCTGTTACCAACCTCTCCACGATTCCTCCCTCTCACTCCCACTCACTCCACATGCCACCAGCTTAAAGCCCTTGTAGCCAGCCCACCTCAGCCTCCAGCTGCTGTCTGTGATAGGTTAGGATTGAGAAGACCTGGCTCGTGCTATTAATAGCAGTTGGAGCCATGTGCACCCACGGATGTTTCACTTAATTCTTTTTTATTGTGATTTTTATCATTCACATAACATAAAACATTCTTTTGCAAAGCACAATACTGGGTTTTAGGATCTTCACAGCACTGTGCTACCATCACCTGTGATTTCAGAATATTCTCATCATCCAAAAGATGCTACTTCCCAACTTTATTCACATTACCACCCATTAGTTCCAGGCAATCATTAATCTACAGTCTGTCTCTAAGGATTTGTATATTCTGGACATTTCATATCAATATAAACCATGAAACATGTACCATTTGGTGTCTGAAGTTTTTCCGTTTGGCACGTATTAGCAAAATAACACTTACAACAACAAACACTAGACCTTTTACGTAGAAGTAAATTTGTGGGAATGTACTTTCCTAGGAATGAGTAGTATGGTTGTGCCAAAATGGCTATAAATTCTCTGTAACTCCAGAGGAAAGGGCTGAGATTCATGGTAGAAGTTCTAAGATGGAATTTACTTAATATAATAAATCCACTCAAGTGTAGCATACTTTTCCTGGTCTAGAAATGTTGGGGGGAGTCCTAAAGAATCTGGTGTTGGAGATCTGGTAGGAAAAGAGTCAAAAGTATTTCATCACAGTATATCTTGTGGGAAAAAAATGGGAGAGAACAGGAGAGAGAATGAGAGAAAGAGGAGAAGTAGACGGAAATGAATGATGACAACTAGGTTTCTTGGTTCTTTTGGTAGGGGGATCAGAGAAAAGGCTCGAGGGTTCTGATGATAGAGCTCCTTTCTCATCTTCTGATCTGGCCAACTTTGTATTTGGGCCACATAAAGCTGTAAGATGCCATGTTTACCTGGAAGCAGCAGGATGTTTATAGTTGAGTGGACCGAGTGGCTGGGTGAGTCTCCCAGGAGTTTCCCTGCTGTCCCTCAATGAGATCTTGACACCTGGAGGTGAGCTGGAGACAGGAGCTGAAGTGGGCATGGAATTTAGCTTCCAGTTAATGTACTTAACTTAACAGTTAATATATATTAACTGTTCTTGGCTCTATTAAGTTCAATTCAGCAAACACCGATGGAGGACCTACCACATGCCAAAGTGACACAATTCTCTTCCTTCTTTTGGGTTTGACCACAAAAAGCAAAGTGAACACTGGTTGCTGTTAAGATTACCCCTTTTGCAAGAACTGAGCCGGGTGCTACCCTCACACTATCTTGTTAAATACTTCCAACAATCCTTTAAAGCTGGATTATTATAATGACTTAACAGTTGTCAATGCTGAGGATTGGAAGTTAAACGTTTCGATTAAAGTCAAAGTTATGAAGGGAGGGTGGAGTTATTGGAAACTAAGGCCTATTGAAGAGCTATGGGAGTTTAGAATTCCAATTTCTATTAGAAAGAAATATTTCCTATTTCTATTAGAAAGTACGAGTCAGAGTAAAATAGTATCATTGGTCACACTTGTTTGCAAAATCCTGCAGCCATTCCACTGATCTATTCACTCTGTCAGGGCTGAAGTTAAGTATCTAAGGTCTCGTTCAATTGTCACTAGGGTGAGCCCAATAGGGAAATAAACACTTTTGAGAAGCCAACATTTATAAAGAGCAATAAAAGCAGGTATATTTACCTAATCATATGCTTTATTACCAGTATTAGTATCAAAGCTATCATTTAATTTAATTTATTTTTTTAATGTAGGAGTACTGCTATTTATTCAGCCACTGATTAGCTGATTGAATTGCGCATGAACTCCACCTTCCTTTTTTTTCATAGTTTTATTTACTTATTTATTTATTTTTCTTCTTATATTTATTTATTGAATCACTCTGGGAAAAGCCACTAAGCTTTCAGGTTTAAGTCTCGGTCATACAATGATCAAACACCTCTCCCTTCACCAGTACTCATTTTTCACCACCAAGAACCCCAATAAACCCCTTCCCAACCCTCCCAATGCCTGTGAGGAAGATGATTTCCACTTAACTCTTCTCTACATTGATTACATTCATTATTTCGACAAAAGATGCACCATTATTGTTTAGAATTCCCCCCCCCAACAATCAGAAATGCTAAAAAGGCATTGTGAAATATTTTGTTTTCTATAGCTGGTTATGAGAATCATGTAATGTTGCACGGCCGGTATTGTGGCCATGCAATTTTTGGATTTCTGCAAAGAGCCAGATAATTACAAGATTGGTTTCTGTGTGTCTGGTGTTATGGCTGTGCTGTAGAGCCACTCGTGGGGGGCAACTCATGACCTTGGTAGGGGGTGAAGGACGAGTTGGTACTGCTCCCCTTCCCATGAGACTGCAGTTGCCCCGTCACTGCCAGCTCATACCTGGCTTTCCTATAAGCTCTGAGGCAGCGGCCACCCTGCTGCTGGGGGAGGGGGAAGGTGGAAGGGAGCAACACCCTTTTTCTCCCAGGAAGGCATGGCATTGTAGTTTAATGCATGGTCCATTCACTTTTCTGCCGCAAAAGCTATCATTTTAATTGGCAACCTCCAGAAAAAATTATTGAGCTATTTTACATTCTCTTTTCTTAAACACTAAGTTTTCAAAATCAGGAGCTAGAGAGCTAGTACACTAGGGTGCTTCCTTGCATGAGGCAGATCCAGGTTTAATCCCCGGTATTCCATATGGGCCTCCTGAGTACCACCAAGAATGATTCCTAAGTGCAGAGCCAGGAGTAATCCCTGAGCATCACTGCATGCGAATCTCAAACCAAAACCACGGCAAACACAGTCTGATGAGAATGCTACACTTAAAGTACACTTAGACTTGGAGCAACCACACTTCAAATTCTTAGAAGCCACTCATGTGTGATGAGGGCTACCGTCTTGGAGCTAGAGTCCCCTTGCCTCCAGCAGTTTATGTATACTCCCCTCCCACCTCTGCAACACATCCTCATTACAATCAAACATAATTCCATACCATAGGGACAGAGAGATATTATAGCGGGTGCAACCAACACCAGGTCAATCCCTGGAACCAAGTGCTGTCTCCCAAGCACTGCTGGAAGCAACCCACTGTGCACAGAGTTGGGAATATCTTCCAGTATCACCAGGTGTGGCCCATTCTCCCCAAATAAATTTTTTTCTTAAAAAAAGAAAGGCAGACGGGGTTGGAGAGATAGCATAGCAGGTAGGGCGTTTGCCTTGCACGCGGCCAACCCGGGTTCGATTCCCAGCATCCCATATGGTCCCCTGAGCACCGCCAGGAGTGACTCCTGAGTGCAGAGCCAGGAGTAACCCCTGTGCATCGCCAGGTGTGACCCAAAAAGAAAAAAAAGGCAGAAGAGAAGATGTCCAGAGAGAAGCCATGTGAAGAGGCAGACACTGGGATACTGCTACCACTAGCCCCAAAATAGTAAGGGTTTCCAGGAGACACTAGAAGATGGGAAAGGCAAGAAGTAAACAACCCTCACCCCATCTCCACCCACTCTTGGCAGTGTGGACCCCAGGATGCTAGACTTCTTAGGGCCAGAATTGGGAGGAATAAACGCTGCTTTTTGAAATTACCTGTTTGTGAAATTACCTGTGGCCAAGGGATAGGACATGACCCGCCACACACACACACACACACACATGCGCACACACACACACACACACACACACACACACACACACACACACCAAATAGGCAGGATTCAACCCATTTGTTACTTCATCTATCTTCCCTTCATCCCCATTTCAGTTTGGGTGCTGCAAGGTGGGTCACTCCTTGCTCTGGGGGTCTCAAGGATCACTCCCAGAGTTGCTTCAGAGTCAGCTATGTGTGAGGCAAGCACGTGCCCTGTACTAGACACAGTCCCCTCCAGTCCCCCTTTCTCTAAGAGAAAGGGAGGTGCCAGGAAGCTTTGTGGTGTTAGCAGAGACTGGCTGTGGGCATCAAGACAGAGGCAGTTTCTGGCATTTGGAAGCTGCAGGAGACTTGGAGGAGGCCAAACTTAATACTTAATTTCTGTCTACATTCTTCTGTAGAAACACCCCCCCCCCCCACACACACACCCAATGGGAAGCAGCAGATACTTGAAACCCAACACACCCATCTTGCTGTAACCTGGTCTCTTAGGAAGTGGCTGGGAATGAAAGAGCTGGGATGCATTCACCCCGGCCTCCTCCCCGCCCCACCACAGTCATTCTGGAAGCTGACTCTCACCCACGCCTCATCCCTGCAACCCTCAGTGGCTGAGGCTCAGACACCACGAGGTTCTCCCTTTTCTGTTTTTAAAGTCTTCCTCAGAACCTCTGGGGACTGGCCTCTAGGGCTATCTTGTAAATGTTTATAGGAAACCTCTCAGCAGCACAGCCTGTTTCGTTGACACACATACTGTGATATGTGAAATGAAGTCAGTGCTCAGCCAGTCGCTTCCTGGTTTGGCAGTGGACGAGCTCCTGAGAAAGACCTGAGACATAAAGGGTTTTCCGACAACCTGGTCACTCCTGCTCTCTTCCTCACTTTCTGATGACCGCTGAGTCATCCTGGAACTGCTCTGCTCTCTTTCTAGATATATGTGCATATGCATGCATGCATATATATACATAATTTTATTGATATACACATATAAATAATTTTAAAAATTGAACATAAAAATTTTGAAATTCTGTGATGTACAATACTGTTAATGATGGTTTCCCATGCACATAAGTCCAACACCACATCTCTCACCAGTACAGCCACTTCCCAATGTCCCTCCCTCCTTCAAGCCCTCTCCCCTTACACACACACACACACACACACACACACACACATATATACACACACAGAGTTTTGTGATCAGTTCACCTGTTGTGTTGCCTTTGGCCTTTTGTTCCTACCTTACTGTGTATCTTAGGTTTCACAACTGAGAGAGACTGAGAGATTATTCTGTATCTATTCCTTTGCTTCTGACTAACTTCATTCAGCACTATATCTTCTAGTTCCATCCATGTTGTGGCAAATTGCATGATTTGGTTCTTTCTTGGAGTTGCATAGTATTCTGTTGTATATATACATATATACTTCTTATGTTCAATTTTCACTGCAGTTTCTGCAACATGTCTATAATGTCAATTGATGACTTTGATGTACACAGTGATTGCACCCACCACCCCCAGCCACTGCCCTTACGTCAGTTCTAGCCTGTCTTCTCCTCCTCTCCCAGCCAAGTCTTCCCAACTGCTTTCTAACCTCAGTTTTCACAAAATTATTTAGTTTTTTTTTCTTTTTGGGTCACAGCTGGCCATGCACAGGGGTTACTCCTGGCTCTGCACTCAGGAATTGCCCCTGGTGGTGCCATATGGGATGCTGGGAATTGAACCTGGATCGGTCACGTGCAAGGCAAAGGCCCTTCCCACTGCTATTGCTCCAGCCCTAGTTTTGGTTTTGGGGGGCTACAATGTCTATGACCAGGGCTTACACTTGGTTCTTTGCTCAGGAATCACTCTTGGTTTTGCTATTTCTCAAGCCCAATATTATATTTTATAAAAGCATTGCACAGGAAGAAAAGTTTGAAACACATTATTTTAAGCTTTTTTAACTTGATCTTCCTGAACAACCTAGTTATGAGGTGACAACTTTGGTGCCAGAGTAGTGGATTTTCGTTCCATCCTTCCTTGTAATGAAACCAGTGAGTAATGCATGCAGTCTGTACAAAAGTTAAGACAGACTCTGGCACATACTGTGCCAACTTCACCAAGCATTCATTTATTCACGTGTGCATGCATGGGTGGAAACATGCCGCCACAGAGTGAGTCTGATAACTGTTGAGAGTTTTCTCCATGCATACACCAGCGAGTCAAACTCCATGGTTTCTGAAACTTGCAGTGTGTCAGAGCAGAGACAGGCCAGAGAAGGCAAAAAGGCAGTGTGGGGACTCAGTAACAGAGGAGTATCTCCTCTGTTCTAGAAATGTCTGGAGAGTTGAGGATCAAGGATCAAGGTGCTCCAAATAGAAGATAATGATGGTTCAAAGACCCAGAGACAAGAAGGAAAGCGTTGCTTGTTCTCATAGCTATGAGGCATTTTTGGAGTGGATAGGAGGAAGGCCTGGGGGGGAGGCAGGGCTGGGAGGGGTAAGACTTGGCCAGGCAGGTAGGTCACTGTCACTATCAGTGACTTCCCAGTTTTTCATCGATTTGCTTGAGCGGTCCAGTAACATCACCATTGTGAGACTTGTTACTGTGTTTGGCATATCGAATACATCACGGGTAGCTTCCCCTGTGGGCAAGATACTCTCGGTAGCTTTCCTGGCTCTTCAAGAGGGGTGGAAGAATCAAACCCGGGTTGACCGTGT
This sequence comes from Sorex fumeus, assembly GCF_029834395.1. Classification (NCBI taxonomy): domain Eukaryota; kingdom Metazoa; phylum Chordata; class Mammalia; order Eulipotyphla; family Soricidae; genus Sorex; species Sorex fumeus. The sequence continues at coordinate 57,369,735 of NW_026606059.1, forward strand.
GCAAGGCAAATGCCCTACCACTGTGCTAACGCTCCAGCCCGACTGCAAAAGGTTTCACTGTTTCACCGAAGCATCAAGGCTTCACTCTGGAGTTGAAGGACCCTTTACTGAAAGTATTTGATGCGTGATCAGGCTGATCTGCACATGAAGGGTTGTGCTAGGAAGGTAGGAGCCCTGTGTGGGATCTCCGGAGTTCTGCTGAGCAGGGTGGCAGAGGGGAGGATGGGGGAAGTGGTTCTAAAAGACATAAAGCAGGAGGAAGAGAGAGGCGTTCATGCCCCCTCCCCAATTGGGTGTGGGGTGAGATAAAAGAAGGGCACAAACTGACTATGGGTCACCTGGGAGACCAGAGCCTTCTTCCCATGACAACCCTGAAGACTGAGGCATAAGATGGGGGTCGGATTCTAGACCTGGACAAGAAGAGCCCACATGCAAAGTGTGGGAGAAGGACTTGAGTTTTTACAAGGAAAAGAAATCTCTCTTGACATAAAATTTCTGGCATTCCGAAGTTTGTTTTTTCAGAAAGTCGTGTCACAGAGGAAGTAACTGGAGCCACATGACATAGGTGAAACTGCAGGAGAAAAGGAAGCAGAACAACGTAAATAACAGTGCAGGGATGGAACAGAATGAGGCTGGCAATTAATTCCTATTTTTGCAAGTGAGCTCATCCTCGTCTTCCTGTTCTTCCCATTGGAAGCAAACAGCTAGATTCCCTCCAGAATTATAAGGGCTAAAATAGCTAAGTGAACAGTCCAAGGACATAAAGCTGACAGTTGAGCTGAGACAGGAACACAGCTCTCTCACCTCTAGAATGGGGCTGTCTTATATGACGATGCCAGAGTCACAGCAAGGAAGAAAACCTCAGGCATTTGCTAGAACTTCTTGTTTTTCACATTCCTTCTCCGTCTCCAGTCGGGGCTTACTTCGTCCCTTGCATACCCATGACCCAGATATTTCCGGCTACCAGCCTTTCTATCAGAATGCCCCAACATACATCTGCACCTTTCTTTGTTCATTCAGGATCCTGACCTTTCGGCTGAGTAGGCGTGCTTGTATACATCCAATTAATTTAATTCCATTTAAAAATTATTGTACACGTGCTTTGCAAAATAAAGTAAGTAACAGACACAGGGAGCAGAACAGGAACAGACCATGCAGGAATGGCCAGATTTGGGCTGCAAAGAGGAAATTTTTGTGGTTCTTTTCTTAAAATTTGGAGCTATTGCTGAGGATAGTGGGTGTTTCATTTCCTCAAGCAGCTATACCAAAGTGCCACAAACTGGAGGCAAACCACAGAAATGTCTATGTCACAAACTAGAGTCCAGAAGTCTAAAATCAAGGAGTGAACCAGTGAAGCTCTCTCTAAAAGTGCGAGGGGAGATTTGGTCTTTTTTTTTTCTTGATTTTTTGTAGCCTCAAAGCCAGCTTCCATAGATATTCTTTGATTTCTATGAGCATTTCTCCAATCACTTATCCTCCTTGGCATTCTCCTTCTGTATCTTCACAACAACTTATCTCTGAGCAAGTATGTCTCTTTGTCCAAATTTCCTTTTATTTTTTTTCATACGGACACTAGTCTTAGTGGAGCATGTCCCATTTCATGATTACATTTTAACTTGATGAATTCTACAAAGACCCTCTTTCCAAGTAAGTCACAGATACTTCAAATACTAGTTAGAATTTTATTTTATTTTATTTTATATTTCTTCTATGTACTAGTTAGAATTTTAAACTGTCATTTTATGGGGACACAATTCACCCATAACAGTAGGCAACTCCAAGAATCACAGGACAGGAAAAAGAGTCAGATGGGAGTTTCTGCTAATGCACCTCTTGTAGAAATGTACATACTGTTGTGGGCAAGGATGAGCAAAGTGCTCGTATTTGAACATAAAATTTTATTTTCAGCCTCTCATCTCATACTCTCATAACTCTAGGGATCAAATGACTCAATCATTATCTTCAAAGATGAATAATGGAAGTGAGAGTCAAAGCAGCACTGCCCAGCAGAAATATAAGGCAGACCACAAATGGAATTTAGGCTTTCCTAAAAGCCCTATCTAGGGACAGGGCATTTGGGCCACATCTGAATGTGCTCAGGGCTTCTCTTGGGTCCTGACAGGGAACTGCATGTGGTGCTAAGGATTGAACCTAGATCAGCCAGAGCAAGGTATCACCTCTCAGGGCCCGAAGCCCCATTTTTCGAAAAAAAAAAAAAAAAGTAAAAACAAACTGATAGGAGCCTGAGAGGAAGTATAGCAGATAAGGTCCATGACTTGCTCACAGCTGACTCTGGTTTGGTCCCCAGCAACGAACAGGTCCCTGAGCACTGCCAGGAGTGATCCCTAAGCACAGAAATGGAAATAAGCACTGAGGACATCTAGGTGTGGCCCCCCAAACCAAAATGAACAAATTGATCAAATAAATTCTAACAATATCTTTTAATTTAACCCAAGAATAAACATTTCAACAAATTATCAGTATATAAATTATTGAGATGTTTGACACTTTTCTTTTAGGCAAGTTTTTGAGATCCAATATACCTATCACACTGGGAGCACATTTCACTTCAATCCAGCACCACTTAAATGCTTGCAAGTCATATCTGCTGCAGTGTTGGACAAGTGTGCCCCAACCATCCTAGCTCTGTCTACCTCCAAGGGTTATGTTTCTCTTTCCACACCATCTGCTTCAAGTACCTGAGGGCTGCTAGGGAAGGGGTGATCTCCATGAACTTTTCCCTACTTCATATGTTACTCTGTATGGCATTAATTCAGAGTAGTGCCTTTTAGAAAAAAATAGCTTTATTTAAGGAATTCCAATGGTGGGGATCCCAGGTCCTATGGCAGATGTCAAAAAAGAAGATAGTTAGAAATTATGAGGTGCAACAATTCCTCTGAGATCTCAATTTGCAAACAGCTGGTTGTTTGCAATGAACTCTAATTTCAACAGGAAGAGATCTAACCAATATTTTAGATCAGGGCAAGGGAACTGCCTTGAACTGATGTGGGGTGTGTGTGTGTATGTATGTGTGTGTGTATGCACACATGCATGTGTGTATATGCATGTATTTATATATATGATATTGCAATATATACATATATATTTATGAATTAATGTATATGCCAGAAAAAAATGTGTTCTACCCAAATGCAGCCTCTTAGTATCTTCCCTCGTCTCTCAATAACCCTGGACTAATTTCTGGGTAACCCTTGGTGGAATGTCACAGAAGCAAACTATTGTTGATAGTGCATACTACCACATAGCATCAATGCCCTGTGGCCTAGACACCAGGTTCAGAATGTCAGTTATGCATGTTCGCAGTTATGCAGTTCAGAATGTCGAATTTGCAATCTCATATCATTACTGCCTCAGTCCTAGAGATGGAAAATCAATGTTCCACGGACAAACTGAGGAAGCAAAAACTCAGTGCTTCGGCAGTCATAAAAGGCTCTGGCCTCCTGACAAAAGAATGTGGAGTGGTTCTGCACAGAGATGGGGGCAGAAAAGAAGTTTGAGATCAAATTACAGGAAATCTTAATGCCACAGGAGGAAATTCTAATTTGGGAATCATGGAGAATAAGTAAAGGTATTTTAATTAGGGGGTGAAATGTGCATACCTGTGTTTCTGAAAGCTGACTTGGACCCAATATGGAGGATAAACTGCAGGGTGGGACTTGGTACGGTAGGGCCCACGAGACCAGGGCAGCAGGAAGAAAGGGTCAGAGTCCTGTAGGTGTGAGAGATGGGACTTGACATATTGGAAAGCCAAGGAGATGGAAGATGGGCCTCCCAAAGCGACTCTGGAATTTCTAACTCAGGTCATATCATACACGGGGATAAGGTAACAAGGTAAGGCCGGGTTTGAGGACAGACAAAATGAGCTCAGTCTTAGCTTCATGGAATGCCTTGGGAATTTGGCCACAGGCATCTGGAAATAAGGACTGAACTCAGAGAGAAGGACTGAACTGTGGACAGGAACAGGAACCTTGATTATCAAGGCAAACTATAAGCTGAGTTAAAGAGGTGAGAGATGGGTGTGGTTTATGGAGGATGCAGGGAGGGAGCTGGAGGAGAGGTGGACAGGGGAAACCAGAGAGATGCAAAGCAGTTAAGCAGGGAATAGCCAACAAATTCAAATACTGTCAAACTATCAGGTATACTCAGGAACTAAGCAGAAGTGTCATGCTTCAGCTTCCTTGCCAATGAGTGAACCAGCTGGCCTCTTATGCTCCTCCAGGCTATTATAATTTTCTCTTATGTTCCTCAAGTTCTCAGTCGCTGGGACAAGCAACCCCAGGAGAATGGCACACTCAGGGACACCATGGTCACCTGCAAGGATTCTCTCATTTCCTTCCCACAACAGCTTCTTATAGTTTCACTGTAATTCTAGGTGAGGACACTAAATCCTGACAAGGCACTAAGGATGGAGTTATGTTTTGGATCTCATCTGAAGAAATCAAATCTAGGATTTGCTGGTTAAATTGACTTTCTCATGCCCTCACCAGCAATACCTGCTAATTTTTTTTTAATTTTTTTTATCCTGTCTCCATCTTCCAAAAAGGAAACTTTCCCTCATTCTTTTTCATGACAATTTAGGGTACTGATCAAATGACCTCCAGCAACCTGTTACATCATGGGAAGAACACATGCACAAAAGAGGGTTATTAAATGTGCTACAGGAGTACAAATAGAAGCCACCATGCAGGTACCTAATGAGGACTTGTCTTCTGAGGTGAACCCATTCATGGCTGACTTGATATTGTCGCAAATGGTGCTGATACCTTCATTGTGTTATTTCAGCTTTAAGTATTTGGAAACTAAGGAACAAAGGATTCTTTTATATTTAGTTTTTTTTAATACTCTCACTGAGGTATATAAAATAACTGGATAGGGCAGTGGTGGTTAGATAACCTTTTATTTCAGAGTTTCAGGCAGAAGTGCCGTGCCTCAGTTTCCTTGTTGATGAGTGTGTTTGAACTAGCTGGTTGAATCAAGAGGGGGAAGGAAGAAGATGAGAAATGGAAATAATGGGGAACCATGAAGGGAAATAATGGGGAGCTAATCACCATCAGTTATATTGGTGGTGCGGGAGAGTGGCATAGCTATACATCCAAAGCATTGGCTGACCAATACTAAAAACATGAAATTTAAGCTGCAACCACCAAACTTTGTAATGTGCCTGTCAAGGTGCCAGGTAGGGTGGACAGAGGGTGTGGGGGGGGGAAGGGAGATGTAGGGGAGATAGATGGCTTATAGAACACTGGTAGATGGAAGCTGACACTGATGGTGGGATGGTGTTGAAATAGTGTATGCCTTAAACTCAACTGTCAATAATTTTGTAAATCATGGTGCTTTAAACAAAAAAGAACAACAACAACAACAAACTAGTCTAACTGAAATATAATTTACATGCCATACAATTCACTAACTTGAAGTGAACAATTTAATGGTTTTAATGTATTCATAGATGTGTCAATTCATCATCACTGTTAACTGAGAATGTTCTCACCACCTCCAAAAGAATCTTCCTGCACTTTAACTATCATCTGCTATTCTCTCCCCAGCTCCATCTCCAGCCACTAATCTCTTCTGCATCTCTGCAGATTTCCCTAATCTGAGTTTTAATATAGTGAATCATATAGAATTATGCACTACTTAAGGGTTAATGTGTTTGAAGAAATATGTTGTGAGGTGATTTTCTTCTTGTACGAACGTCATAAAGTTTATTGCACAAGCCAGGTGCACATAGTCTATGATATAACCTATGAAGACCCAAGCCATAAAATTGGTTCCTATTTGATCGAATATTCATTACATGACACACCTCACTTCTTTTTCTGGTCAAATCATATTCCATATATCACATATTGTAGATCCGCTTGTGCCAATATGGACACTCGGGCTGTTTTTTTCTTTGGGCTCTTCCAAATGATGCTACAAACATTTACAAGCTATATGAGAACATACATTTTCATTTCTCTTGAATATATATCTAAGAGAGACATTAAGAAACAGGTTGAGCTCCTTCCTCTTCCCATCACATGCCCGGTACTGTCTTCTTTCCATGTGAGGTCTCGGTAAGCATTTGTGGAGTCAGGGTAAAGAGAAAGTTGTCATCAGATTAAAGCTAATCTCCCATACGTGTTTCACCCCAGTTTCTGATCATCACCCCGGAGTCTCCACCTTTGTTGGAAAGCAACCTCCATCTTGTCTTTTCTCACTGTTACCTTGTTTGCTTCTCCTTCCTTTAGGAACTGACGAAGCAGCCATCATTGAGATCTTATCAAGCAGGACATCGAATGAGAGGCAACAAATAAAGCAACGGTACAAGGCAACATATGGCAAGGTGAGTCGGGAGGTCATAAGAAAGAGCATTGACAGTGCCCTTGATCGGGACTATTTCAGCATCCTCTATTTTACGAGAGCAGCAGGAAATGTCTTCAAAACCTGAGTTAATTCAAGAGGAAAAAAATTAAACTACTTAAAACTTAAATTGAATTCAGAAAAACTAAAATTGCTTTAACTTAGTAACCTAGAAAATCAAAATTCTATAACTCATTTTTCAAAAATAGACTTCATCTTTCTATGTTTTTTCCACTCATCTAAACTCATTACAATTATTAACTTACAAATAGTGATTTAAAGATCAATTTTAAGAGGACAGTCTTTATTTACAAATGCTTCACTTATTCAGCCACCTTCAAGAATTACCTAGTCTTCAAAAGTGATTGTTTCAGAAAACCAGAACATACCCTCCTCCATTTCATTAAGTGACAGCATCTTTTTTTTTCTTTTTTCACATCTCTTTTCTTCCCTTCCTTCTGTTGCTGTTCTATATACAGCACTAGGGCCCTGTTATCTTTAACAACACACAATGAACACAATTCAACTTTCTCTTAGTGCCATTGGAATCCTCATTATGCAAAACAAATATCAATTATTATCGCTTATTCAAACCCATATTTCTAAAACCTTTATAGTTACGATTACTCTGTGTATGTGTATAAACAGATATAGAGATAAATTTTTGTATTTGACATAGGGCAGGCAACCACCTCTTTACATTTGGGTCCCCTTACAAAGAGAACAATACTGATGAAAGCTTCATTTCTTGGGAGGCGGGTGCAGGTGGGAGAACCAAGGAGGATAACGGTGTACCAATTCAGTAAAGGAATGCCATGTTGGGTCTGATGGTTTCCACTTTGCAGAAAGGAAAGGTGAAGCTCATCTGCTGCAGTAACTTAGGTACAATCACATTCTGAAGAAGTGGGAGAACCAGGGCTCCATTCCCGGTCCTCTGGCTCCAGGGTCTGTGGGCTCCCGGAGAGTACAACACCGGGCTCCGACTGGTTTGCTGATACTCTGAAGGCCCAGCCAGACAACCAACCTTGCAGAGCTTTTGTTTCTCTCTTTGAAATCTAACTTGTCAATGACACACACTGATGACAGTGATGAAAATAAGCCACTCTAGTTCAGTTGTATCTAACTAGTTGTTGATCCCTGTCAAAGTGCCTAATGGTAGTAGCTCCACAAATCCTCTGACTCAAGAGAGAAAATCCTCCTCTCAAGAGAGAAAATGAACGCCAGACTTCTTAAATGTTACTGTGAAATAAGAGCCTTGGCTTTGAAGTGAGGACCTTTGCAAAAAAGTAGAGTGTAACTCAGCACAGAACTTTGTCAACCATTGGCTTAGTTTCCTATTCTCAGTTGTGTTTCAGAAAGCTGAGGTCACCAAAAGGGTGATCAAGAAGGGCCATCACAAAGTAAGATGTAAGAAATGACCAGATTAATGTTCCCTTATCAACTGGACTTCAAAGAGAACAGCCATTCCAGGGGATGCAGCTTGTTAGCAAGCAAACAGGGCTAGAGCTGCAGTATTCTAAGGGCCGCTGTGTCTGAAACTCAGTGTAAACACACAAAGATTTGTTTCCATACTTGTGGCTTGTAAGAGGAGGCAGCTGGAGTTTCTTTTCTCCTCTGTCCAATATAATACCCATCTGGCTTGAAAGAAGGACTTCCATTCTTTGGTTGGACCCATATCCCAGAGGCTTGACACAAGGATTTCGTGAGATATAGGCTGAAAAGGAGCAGAAGTATGGGATTGGGTGAGTGGGGGTGGGGGGGGGTGGGAGTAACACCGAAGACTCCTTTAAGATTTCAGATTCTAGAGTCTGTGCCAAACTTCTGGATTTTTCTCTCACGTCCAGAGGCTACAGCTTTACTTAAGAAATAGTTGATTTGGGCAGAATGGGGGTGGGGAAATATATAGTAGTTAAGGTGCATGTCTTGCACGCAGCTTACCTTTGTTTGAAACTCAGCACCATATTTGGTCCCCTGAGCACTGCCAGGAGTGCTCCCTAAATATAGAGCTAGGAACAAGCTCCGAGTATAGTTAAGTATGCACCCCACAAAGAAAAAAGAAAAAGAAAGACAGAAAGAAAGAGAGAGAGAAGGAAGGAAAGAAGGAAGGAAGGAAAGAAGGAAGGAAAGAAGGAAGGAAGGAAGGAAGGAAGGAAGGAAGGAAGGAAGGAAGGAAGGAGAGAAGAAAGAACACTGATTTGAGCAGGAGGCATAGCACAGGCAAAGAGCATTTGCAGATTAAGAAATAGGTCATTTAGGGAGCCAGGGATTCAGTTCAGTGAAAGAGCATTACCTTATTCAAACCCAAGTTTCAGTACCCAGAATCATGCAAAAAAGGGGAATTTTTCCTTTCTTCTGAAAGTTCCTTTTAGCATGGAATTGTTGTCATTATCATCATGTGCGGCTGGGCACCTGCAGTCCTTGACCAGCCATGTGCACTGCCTGGGGCCATGCAAACTCTGTGAGCTTCTTTACCATGATTGATATTCCCCCACCCCCACATGTCCCTCTCAGGATCCAAGAGGATTCCCAATGTTACAGGATTGCACAGAATAGTCCCTTTTATCCCTGCTGCTCCCCTGCAACTTGTTCCTCAAATATCCCACTGGGGAGATCATTGCTATCATATCCCCATAGCTCGAAAACCTCTATTCAGTCTTTTCTAGATGAATTTTGTAGGGGTGAGATTCAATAATTGAAGTAATGCCAATACTTCTACTGACTGAGTCATTTTGAGGATCAATGAAAAAGTTCTCGGAGCCCTAAAATGTCTGACAAACTCTGGATGCTCATACTCTGGTTGGTTCTTCTTGGGACTCTCCAGCCCTGAGATTCTCTCTGCCCTTCAACCAGCCTTGGGGGAAGATGAAGGTGAACCTGGGTGACCACTGCTTTCCAGAGTTGGATGCCTGTGTCTATAGAGCCTCTCCATGTCTCCAGAAAGTTTCTGCATGTCCCCGAGGCCCCGTGGTATTGATAGCAGACTTCCCCCACATGCCTTTGCCAATAAGGGTTCTCTCTCTCTCTCTTTTTTTTTTATTAGTGAGACACCATAAGGTATGGTTGTAGACTTATAAATTTTGTGCTTGGGTTTCAATTATACAATGATCAAATACCCATCCCTTCACCAGTGCCAATTTCCCACCACCACGGATCCCAGTATCCCTCCCACCCCCCATCTCCCCCATCCCACCATACTTCTGTGGCAGGGCATTCAATAAGGGCTCTCTTACTGTCTTCCTGAAGGACCTGGAGGAGGTGCTCAAGAGTGAGCTGAGTGGAAACTTCGAGAAAACAGCCTTGGCACTTCTGGACCAGCCCAGGGAATACGATGCTCGGCAGTTGCACAAGGCCATGAAGGGTCTAGGCACAGATGAGTCGGTGCTCATTGAGATCCTTTGCACAAGAACCAACCAGGTTAGTCCCTTCCAAATCCTCAGCCCTAGGCTGGAGTGTGTCTTTACCCTCATCACAGATGATGGCAACAGCCAAAAGAGAAACTACTCCCCACATTGTGCCCTATGGGTGAGCCCAGTTTGTGAGCAGAGTTGTTCCCGCTCTTTCAGTATTGCAGAGTTGATTGTGGTAGTATGACCAAACAGATCCTTGTATTGACTGAACAGATCCTTCCAGAATGATAGTTGATTGGCTTCTGTGTTTTTCTAGTGAGATGCATAGATTTATAAACAGGAGGCAAGAGTCCACATTCCCCTTTGCAGGGTTTCTGGGTGAGGCAACAGGCAGACCAAAGCAGCATGTGTGAGTAGCTGCCAGGTTGAGATCCAGGTTGAGCCTAAAGTCCAAAGTGGACTGCAGGAAATATTTTATTTCCTTGACCTTCAGTGCACTATGCTCCTGATTGTGGTGCACTGGAGATGACACACTTTGTGGTGGTCCCAGGGAACACAAACAGTGGTGCCACCAGAATTTGGTGCATGTGGAGAGGGCCTGGGGACTGAGCCTGTGACCTCACACTTTGCAAAGCAGTCCTTGGATCCCCAAGATATTGTGTTTTTTTATGAACAGAAAACTGAGGCAGTCCTCTGTTGATCAAGCCAGCCATTATTACATTATTATATCATTTTCCCAACTGCTCAGAAGATAGCATTTATCAGCAGAAAAAAAAAGTGTGTGTGTGTGTGTGTATGTGTGTGTGTGTGTGTGTGTGTGTGTGTGTGTGTGGCAGGGGAGAAAAAGTGGGGGAGCAGGGTGCAGTTTGGGTCACATCTTGCTGTTCCCAGGGGATCTTCCTGGCTCTATGCCCAGGAGTAACCCCTAGTGTTGTTCAGAAAACCATATGTGGTGGCAGAGATTGAAGCTGGGTAAGTTGCCTGGAAGGCCTTAACTCTCTTGGGCCCTAACAAAATAGTCTTAGTAAAAGATGTACATTGTTGTGCTAGACATAAAGCTACTGCAGATATTATTGACTGTAGTAACTGGGAAACCCAAACATTGGTTGAACTCTCTTCATTGTTGGGACTGCTTTATTGGGGTAGTCTGCAACAAAGCCCACAATGTCTCCGAGGTATGTTTGTATAAAGAGGCAGGGAGGGTGGTGGCGCTAAGAGGCCCTCACTAAATGACCCATGGATCCATGCCCCTCTCCAAGTCTTGTGTCCTCGCATCAGCTTTCTTGGCCCTTGGACACATGCCACCATCTCTGGGGCTGGGAAGAACATCTGCTCAGACCCTCGTGGAAGCCAATTTGTCTCTGGTTCTAGACCCCAGAGGAGCAGGAAACTCCTGAGGAAGAAGAGGGCCCACCGATCTCTATTTGAAGACTCCAGCTATATTTCCTACAAACCTTACCGAGAATGGGGCGGGCCAGCAAGGAATTGATCAGAAAACCCCAGAAGCCATTATAGGAAACATGGGTAGGAAAGTAAGCAGTGATTAGAACAATCATTCAGAACAAAATGATAATATCACTTGGATATGAAAGAGCCAATTCAGATCCGGAGGGCTGAGATCCTGTGCAGTCGCATCCACCATCCTGTACTGGGCAATCCGGTCCTCAGAGCCACTATGACAGCAGCTCCAATGGCCAATGCCTTCCTGAGCTTCCCGGGCTTCCCCTACAAGATCTTTTTTTTTTTTTATAATGTAGGAGCACTGCTATTTATTCAGCCATTGATTAAGCTGATTGAATTGGGCATGTGCTCCTTTTAAAATTTTTTTTTAAATTTTTTAAAGTTAGTTCACAATGTTTGATTACATTCAATATTCAAATACCAATCCCATCATCGTTACACCTTCCCACTACCAAATTCGAGATGTTTCGATCCCAAACCCCAATCCCTGTCCCAAAACATAATCGAAACAATATATTTCATATTGTCTGTTATGAAGAAATGCTGAATATTCTTAGAAAAAAGTGTTCATATAGGAAACAGTGTGAAGATTGTTCTATTTTGGCAGGAGCCATTAAGACATTCTACAGGATATCATTAACATGTTGTTAAAGTTTGGGCAATGTGAGCTTTGGTATACATATCTGAATATATTTCATTTCATTTCATTTCATTTCATCATCCTGTTATTCGTCGATTGCCTCGAGCAGGCCCCAGTAACGTCTCTTTCATCCTAGCCCTGAGATTATATTCAAGGCTCTTTAGGAGAATGAGACCCATCATTGTTACTGGTATTTGGCATTTTGGTACGCCACGGGGAGTTTGCCAGACTCTGCCCTGTGGGCAGGCAACATTCGATAGCCTGCAAGTTTGTCCAAAGTAGGAATGAGACAATAAGATGTCATAAAAAAAAAGTTCTGATAAGGTGTCGCGCGGCCGCATTTGCGGCTGCGCGGTTCCGGAGTCTGGATTTTATAGTCTCTGAGTCTTGGCCGCTGATGGGATTACACGGCGCCAGGGGGCCAGGTGGTGGGTGTGACCTCCGCCAACTGGAATTTGGAGGATCTGGGTGGAAGATGCTCGACTCCGATCCGAGTAGGCTTGGAGGTCTCGGCCCCGAAACCCGCGTGGCTTTGTCCCTCTGCCAGTACCTTCATGTGTGCGGAGAGTGGTCTCAGCATGGTGGTGGCTCGTCCTGGAGGTCTTCAGCTGCCGGAGCCATGGTCGGGGCGGGGAGGAAAGCTCAACCCGCTCCCCTCCAAGGGGCCCCGGGAAGGAACACCCAGGCGCGGGGGGCAGAAGACTGAATATATATATGGACATATATATACATATATATATATACATGTATATATATATTCCCCCTATGACCATGAGATCTTGAAAACTTTTTCTCCAAGGAGTTTCAGCTCCTTGACAGAGGGTGAGATTGTGGATTGTGCCCATCCTTTCCAGATTCATGACAGTCCAGTCAGGGAGACCTGGGGTGGGGGTGGGGAGTATATGCAGCAAAGTGGCGGGGGTCAGGGCCAGCCCACCTTGGCAAACTTCAGTTCATCATTATTTTTCTAATCATCTTTGACCAAACACTGTTAACCCCCCAGTCTCATTTATTTTCAGTTTCAGTTTCTAACAGCCAAAGAAGGCTCCCCTTTCTTTCTTGTCAAATAGATCTGACAGGAACTAGAAGCAAGCCCGCGGCGCGTGGGGGGAGGGGGGGATGCAGGCCCTAGGTTCAGGCAGATCGTGGTAGTGGGTTGAAAGAAGACCAGTGGGGGCAGGGATGGGTTCTACAGCACAAGTTAGTGGTCAGCCCCTACCAGCCTCCACCCACCCTCTCTCTGTCGGTCGCTGCCTTCTGCCTGAAACAACTCACAAGGGAAGCTGTGGGTTGCATCTGTTCTGACACACTGCTGGTTCAGGTGTGAGTAAGGCAACACTGAGGAGAAAATCATTCCTGTCAGGTATCCCCTAGAGATAAATGTGCAGCAGGCAAACAGCTAATGTTTGGCTAAAGGGAGACGGTGTTTGAAAGAGAATAACTGAAAAACCTAAAAGCCCATCAAGATGAGACTGGCTAAAAAAAAAAAAGTGGTAGACTGGAACATTTCGTGTCCATGCACTTGGTAGGGGAGGGAAATGACACGTGTGGAAACATACCTCCCCTAGGCTATGTATGGTCCATATGTATGTATGTATGTGATCACTGGCACACTGGCCCAGCAAACACTACTAGGTTGTGACTTTGGTGGATTTGAGCAGTGCGGGGTAAAAGTAAATACTGAAGACACAAGGTAGCTGTCTACGTATATGCACAGTTGGATCATTTACACTGAGTGAAAAAGTCAGAGAATGATTTGTCCAAATCCTGGATGGTCTCATTCAGCGGTGGGATGAAGACATAGTAGAGATTAAGGCACTTTGCTAGCGTGTGGTTGATCCTGGTTACACCCTCCACACCACAGATAGTCCCTCTAGAATTCCCAGGTGTGATCCTTGAGCACAGAGCCAGAAGAAAGCTTGAGTACCAACCCCACAGTTGCAGAACCATGGCACACGCCTGAGGCTTATCCACTGGGATGACTTCTTCAGAGGACATGGAGTGTCCAGAGATGGGTTCCCACCTCTTCCTTTTTGGCCTTTCTGCATCCCATTAACTAACCCCACCCTGGAGCATTAATTTCTCTTTCTTTTTTTTTTATTAACTCTCCTTTTTTTATTAACTCTCCTAGGAAATCACCGCCATTAAAGAGGCCTACCAAAGGCGTAAGTAACCTTTTGTTCTGACTTTGGATAAGGAATGTTCCTTTTCAAAACATCTCTGCAAAAATAAATGGGAAGTAAATCATGTACTTTCTCTCCTCCCTTTTTCTCCCTCCAAAGTCTTTAACAATAGCCTGGAATCAGACGTCAAAGGTGATACAAGTGGAAACCTAAAAAAAATCCTGGTGTCCCTGCTCCAGGTAAGAGCAAAGAGGTTTCACGGGCTTAATGATCTTGGGAAACGGTCCTCAACCACAAGGTACCACTGTGGAGGGAAGGGCACTGTAAATCAGCATTTTCCTTCTTTTATGAAAAATGTTGAGATCATCAACCCAGCCTCTGGGAATTATCCAATTGGCACTTTCCCCAACATAATGATTTGCTAATCCTTTGCGATTTGTAATCCTTCTGCTAATTATCTTTTTTAAGCATCACCACCTCAATTTGCTCCCAGAGAGAATGGGTAACCTGCCCATGCTTACATACCCAGGAAGGAGCAATAACAGAGACACAAGAACACAAGAACTATGATCTTCAAGGGGTCTTTTGCATAGCACAAGTCTACATTCCCTTCTGATATTCACCCAGGTCTAGCTAGACCTGTAACAGCTGCAAAGAGTCGGTTGAGAAAGTAGGACTTTCAGAACTGGCCTCGTTAGGATTCAAACCCAGAATTCCAGGCAGTCTATCCTCCTTTTACTCCCCCCATCTTTATGAGTTTTGCACTTTTCTTCTGGTTCATCTTTTTCCCCATGAACAGAGACTAACAGCAGAGCAGCAAACAGGAGCTATAAGTTTTCCATTGCTATAGTAACAAGTTGCCTCAAACTTATTCTGATCTACGAACTTAGAGTGGGTGAGGAATCCAAGTACTCACTAGTCAAATTCTTCCCTGGGGGGTCTCACCCTGCTAGAATCAAGGAGTTTCTCAAGCCTGTGTTCTCCTCTGAGATCTGAGGCTCTCATTCAAGTACAAATCTGGTTGTGCACAGAATTAAGCTCCTTGTAGCTAGATGATAACTGACATCTGGTTTCCTTGTTAGCTGCCAGCCTTAGACCGTGCTCATCTCTGAGGGGCCACCTGCAGTTCCCTGCCAGGTGCCTTCCAGACACTTCATAACAAGGAGCCAGGCCAGCAAAGGTCATTTCTTTGACTTCTGGCATCTCTGCTCAGCTAATTGGATCAGACCCATTCAGCACATCCCTTTATATTAACTCATCTGATTAGGGATCTTAATTACCTCTATAAATATCATCCCATGGCTCTATTAAAGCAAGATCCTTATGGGAGTGAGAGCTCATCAGAGTCACAGCCTCGCTCGCACTCATGGGAGCTGGATTACAGAAGAGTATTGGTCCTTACAGTCAGCTTTGATTTCTGACTGCCATAAAGGTTGGATTCCAGGACCTTCCTTGACCAACTCTCAGGGTTCATGAAAATGAAAACCCGGAGAGGGGACATTTGATATTTTGGAAGGAAGACAACTCGTTCCCACTGGATTCACTCTACCAAGTCTCATCAGGTGGCTTTCTGCCTGCTTTGCAGAGCTCAGAGGAGTTTTGGGGAGTCCCTGATTTCTAGAAGAAAGGGAAAAGTGTTGCTTGGGAAATGAATTGGCTGTGCCCAAAAGATGGCAGCAAAGAGCAGCACTGGCAGACGTAACCTTTCCCAAGGCAGCCGGACTGAGTGCAGGACTTTCCCTTTCTCTGTGGCCAAGCAGGAACATAACAAGATGTTGATTTTTCTAGGCTAATCGCGATAAAGAAGATGATGTGGACAAAGATTTAGCTGGCCAGGACGCCAAAGATCTGTATGATGTAAGTGTGCCCAGATGTGCCCGGTTTCAGCAAATTCTTCTGTTTTAACTCCTTGGCATTGTTTTCAACAAACATCTCTTTATTTCACGTGACTGGGAATTACTCAGAAAAAAGATATGATCTCTGGCCCATAAATATTCATATTTCCACTAAAATATAAAATAATGTGCTTGGTTACTCAATCTGGCCTCTTTTCAGGGCTTGTTTTCTAGTTTCCTATATGTTAGGCCTGCTCACAGTCCTGTAGACTTAGGTTGTTTTTTTTTTTTTCTTCACAAAAAGACTTTTGAAATGTCTGCATTTGCTCCCCCAGGCAGGGGAAGGCCGTTGGGGCACAGATGAGCTTGCTTTCAATGAAGTCCTGGCCAAGAGGAGCTACAAGCAGCTACGAGCCACCTTCCAAGCCTATCAAATTGTAAGTAATCAAGTTCTAGAGCATCCAACTTCATGCTAAAACATAATCTTAAGTTGCTTCTAAAAGAAGCCAAGAATGGGCAAATGTTGCTGGAGGGATCCTTGACAATATCAGTTCTCAACTAAGGAGTGACTTTTGTCTTCTGCACCCTTAAAACACTTAGAGTTGTCATATTGAGTGGGGTTGGAGAAGGCAGTGCTTGTGGCATCTAGTGGGTGAGGGTGGCCACGAAAGCTATTCAATACCTACAATATGTCAGCGAAGCTTCACGAACAAAGAATCATCAGGCCCCAAAGGCAGCATCAGTGTAGCAAAAGGCCTAGACTCAATGGTCGGGGGGTCAAATTCTGGTTCTGGCAAATGAACTAAGATCTCTTTCCTCATCTGTGAATCCTGGGCCATGTGAAAGAAGACTTTTTTCACCACCACACTCAATGGAATTATTCTAAGAACTGAATCAGATAGTAACCGGGAGATGGTTCAAAGGGCTGGGGCACATGCCGGACACACACTAGGCCTGCCTGCTCCCAGGTACCACTTATGTAGCCCTGGGGGGGAGGGGGGAGCACACATCCAAGTATCACCGGAAATGGCCCTGACCTTCAAAACCCTACCTGGTAGCCTCCTCACCACACACAGAGTTAAATAAACTAGTGGCAGTACAGAGGTTAAGGCACTTGCCTGGCACATATAGCACTGCCAGGAGTGATCCCTAAACAGAGAGCCAGGAGTAAGCCCAGAGCACTGCTGGATATAACTCTGAAACCAATAAATAAACTCAGAACTGGGGTCAGAGAGATAATACAGAGGTTAAGGTCCTTGCTTTGCACACGATACAACCTCATTTGATGCCTGGCACAACCTACGGTCCCCCAGCACTGCTTGGAGTGATCCCTGAACACAAAGCCACAAGTAAGCCTTGAGCACCACAGGGTACAGATTACCCCAAAAAGGAAAGAAAGAAAACCAAAACTCAGAATGGTATTTAGCATATGGAAAGCATATAGATACTCACTCTTATTATTCCAGTTTACAAGTGGGCTAGTACTGCCCATTTCTCCAAAGTCAAATGGAGTACACCTCAGATACACTCCCGAAAAGTTGGGTCTTGAAATTGTTTTCAGACAATTTAATTTTATCTAAATTTAATTTTTAATCCAACAAGATGAGTGAATTTTTTCAAGACACTAAATAGTGAGTCCTTTCCTGAAATCAGTCTTTAACAACAAGAAATATTTTGTTGCTTTTATCAGAATATTTTTCTTGATCAGAATTATCAGAATATATATTTATGTTTTTAGTCTCCTATTTTATATTTGTAAATAGTTTTTTTTACCCAGTTCAATCACTTTTGTGCCTGTACCTCATTCCAACTTCCCAACAATACGGTAACTGTGAGGTAGGCTAAACAGTCATTGTTAGATGCCAGACAAGGAACGCCTGCCCAAGATGGGAACCATCTGTAACTTATCAGGACCACACAGCAAGCCAGTAGCTCAAAGTGGACAAGAACTCCAAGATTCTCCAGTCCACACTCCAGCCCCGGCTGGAGCTGGCCGCAGCTCATTCGAAATACTGTTTCCTATGGTTGCCAGTAGATGGGAAGACAATAAAGCTTCGGAATTTTATCATCACCGTCTATGAGCCTGAAGGGCCATCTGCTTTCAGATCCTGCCCAGTGTCCTGATCAAAGGCAGCTGGCCCCCGTCCCAGGGTCTCCGGTGCCTGGAGCGCTGTGGACTCTGAGCCTGAGGTTTTCTCTCTCACTTAGACCCTCTTCCCACATAAATTCAGCCATGGATGGAGTTTCTAAGAACTGCCTGCCACAGATGCAGACTACAGAAACACACATAACGTGTATGTGTGTGCTGTACATACAGAAACTAACCAATACCAGAGGATAGTTTCTAGGAGAATAATTCTCAAAATTGATGCCCACATACCGTCCTTGGTGTTGCATGAGAAAATGTTCAAATTGAGAATCTTTAGTTTCCTCCCTTTGCCTTCTTCTGCCTCAAAGTTCAGCAGGAAGGAGAGACATACTTACAAGGTCAAAATATGTATCACAGGTACACATACCCACAGTCCGACTGACTGCCTCCCCCATCACACCCTCTAACACATCCCCTCCCCTCTTTAAGCATCTTTAAGCCCATGTTTGAGAGTTTAGTCATTTCACAGCTGCAGTCAAAGCCAGATGGCAGAGGCTAGGCATATGTCAGCTTGAAAAGCCTGATTTTAAGAGAAAAACATCTCTTTCCCTATCCTTCAGTTTCCCTGCAGGTAATGGTACCCGATTAGGAAAAAACCTTCATAGCTCATTTGGAATCTGCCTTGTTAGAGTGTTTTTGTACCAAGATTAGAAAGCCTGGGCTCCAAAGAGCCCCCTAAGCATTTAAGATTCCTGGTAACTGCAGAGAAAATTCTCTAACTTTGTGAAGAAGAGTGGAAATAGCTAGGGCCATTCATTCCCATGGAGCACTGCGCAGAGCCCCTGGAGGCACCTTTGTAGCTACAAAGAGCAGGCGGGGGCGGCGGCAGAAATAGAGAAGGGAGGCAATACTGTCTCATAATGGGCAAATAGTGCCCCCTAAGATATGCAATGAAGAGCCCCTGAGTGAGCAGAAGCCTGAGCTGTGCTGGGCGAAGAAACCCACGTCCCATCTCCCCCAAACAACTGGTCTTCTGCCTTGGATGCTAAAAATTCTACAGAAATGTGAAGAACCCAGTTCCAGGCCATCCTGAACCATAGAAACAGAAAGTGGATGCCTGGGACGACTTTGTGTTTAAGCAAATGCAAATCTGTGTGAAAGCAATATCCTCAGGAAACACAATCTCAGTCTAGGGAGCAAGAACCCTGTTTGGAGGAAAGTGAGAGCATTTCTTTCCAAAAGAGCAGCCCCCACGTTAAACTCAAGATTGAGAGCAGCTCAAGGACAGGGCTGAATGCGGTCAAGCCCTCCTGATCTAGCCTCCCACCCCCCCCCCACCATCCCCCCCTCCCCACACACACAGATACACACAGCCGCGCGCGTGCGCGTGCGCACACACACGCTCAAACGTCAAGTCTCGAGACTTGCAAATCATGCCAAGGAGGTGAAGGAGCCCTGCTTTGCTTTGCTTTGCTTTGCTTTGTTCCGTCTGCACCTCCTCCCCCACATCTTTTGTGCTTTGAATCCCCAAAAGAGTATTTTGTTTACATACTTTTAAAACAAACTCTTCTGGTGTGTCCAAAAGGCCTCAACTATGTAGAGACTCCCAAATTGTGTCAGAGCTTCCAAAGATCGCTTCTAAGAAAAAGTCTCAGTATTTTTAATCTTTGCCTGCCTTCTCTAAACCCAACACAGAGCTCTCCTTTCTTGCTATTTGCCTGCCCTGGGCTTGGCCCGGGTGGTACTTGTGTTAAGCATAGTCACAATTTACTCTGAACTTCAGCTTCTATAAATATTTGGAAAGAGTCCTAATGTGCACTGCTGTGAGCGAATATAGGATCATTTGGAATCAGCCCAGTGTGAAGAAGAGGGGTGCTTGGACGTGGTTGAGCTCCCACTTCCAGCTGGCGCAACCCAACTCTCTCTGAACCATCAGACCAAGTCTCCACCAGGAACATCACAGCCCCCACTCATCTATCCTAAACTGTAGGTACCTGAGCACTGCTTCTCAGGTGACAGGAGACCACAAAAGTGTCGGGAAGATAGTTAGAAACACAGCCTTCTAGAAAACTGGAAATGGAAAGAAATTTTGAAATAAATTTTGCAAATAAAAACCAAAGAATAAAAACCAAGTGTGATAGTACTCATTGTTTTGATTTTTCAGAGGAGGAAACTGAGGCTAAGTGGGATCAGATCTAAACTAACTCAGCCAGGGGATCCCCACTCAAATAACTGGAGACAATCACTCACAGCTCTGCAAGGCACAGAGCTGGGCAGGAGACCCTTAAGGTCACATGACCTGATCTGGAAAAATTTAAGGCTTTTATTTTCTTTTACAAAGTCACCTTATTTTTTTCATTCCCCTCAAATTGTTTTTCTCTCCATGCCTCCTTTCCCTCAGGTGACCTTTGTTCTGTTGTCAATGCCAACATATTTGTCTCTGTTTTGTCTGCTCATCAATTTGATTTTTTAATATTCACACATGGGTACTGCCATCCAATACTTGTCTCTCTTACTTCTCTCTTTCCTCCAGCTTCTTCCATTGTGCTGCAAATAACAAGTCATCATCTTTTTCATAGCTGAATAATATTCCATGATAAGCCCCAGACTCATCTGGTCTACTGCCCCTTTTCAGAAAAAAAATTATCATTTGGGTTTTTCCACTGGGTTATTGGGAATATCCACTTGGGTTATTCCATTCCCCTCAGGGGTGCAGTGTCACCTTCTCTGGAAAACACTGGTATAAATTTACCCCATCTCTTCTAACCAATGTCTCTCAGTGGCACTTGGGCTACTTTCCTATTTAACTCTTATAAACAATGCTGCAATAGAGCATAGTGTTTTCAGAAGAAGAAGGACCTCCAAATGCACCAATGTCAAAAGCAAAACCTAAAATAATGTCTGGATTTTCTCTTTCTAGCTCATCGGCAAAGATATCGAGGAATCCATCAAAGAAGAAACCTCGGGAAATCTTCAAAAGGCCTACTTAACTCTGGGTAAAAAGCTAAGAGAACCCCTGTCTTAGGATCTCCCTGTCTTTGGTCAGGCCTCCTGGAAGCAGAGGCAGAGACAGATGTGTGCATACAGGAGACTGCATAGGGAAATTATTTGGGGGAACATCTCACACATCACAGTATTGGTCAAGGGAAAGAGTGAACTTGATATAGGTATAACAGGGCCGGGGAGCCAGATGACCACAGTGCAAGAAAGGGGCCAGTTCGTTGCAACCCAGGTTGGCATATGGGCAAGAAAGATCTCCCATGGAGGCCATTCCTGGGGATAGACTCAGCAGTGAGCAGTGAACAGACCTGCGTGGTTCCTAAATAGGGAATCTGGCACCCCATAAGACAGTGGGTCCTCCAACAAGCATCTATCAACTGCATGGGGCCACAGCCTCGGCTCCAGGGAAGTATGCAATGCCTATGATACACAATCAAAAGGCGCCCCCCCCCCCCCCATCCAATCCATGAATAAGTGTTTGCATATGCCTGGTGGCTTGAGGGTATCTTTACCCACTTGGTACCCTTCAACATTTGGAATGAATGAGGTCTGTTTAGAAAGAAAAAGAGGAAGACCAGCTCTTGACTCTGCCAAGCAAACCCCAGAACCTTCTCTCCAGGTGTTGCCCAGAGGCAGGAAATAGCAGAGCAATAGGCATGGGGCTCTGTCTGGCAGGCTTCTTTCTCCTTTCTGAAAGGCCTGGAATGAAGGCATTGTCCATTGTCCACACTCCCGCCCATGGTGAGGAGTCCAGGGCACCATCCCAAATGGCACAAGAAACGGGGAGACTGATCCACAGAAGAGCAGGAAGAACTGAAAGGCAGCCCTGGTAGTTAAAAAATGTGCTCACACTGCCAGACTTTTTGTTTTATTTTGCTTTTTGAGGTTTGTTTCCCCCCCCCTTTGGGGGAAACAATGTCAGCAATTGATATTTTTTCCATCCATCCTCCTCATTTTGCACTCAAAATAGAAGATTTCGATTGTGATGTACAGAAACCTAAGCATCCAGAATGTCACTCTGACTCACACTGGGTCCATGTGGGTCCTTAGGCCCTCTAGGAAGACTCCCTGGTGTCAGTCTCAAAGGTCTACAACCTCTTTCATGCTTGCAGTGCAGAGAATCAGGGAAATATCAGAATTCAGTTAAACAATATTAATTATTAATGGTAATAAAACCATTAACTTCTTTGGCCTTAACTTAGCATCTGCTTGCACCAAGGTAGTAAGTACATTAGGAGTGAAGATAAGTAAATAAAGTGCAGTTCCTGTTCGGAAGATGTTTAAAGTCAGGGGCAGGGAGTCATCTCAAAGGGATGGAGGGCATGATTTGCATGCGTCAGTTTTGATCCCAGAACCACATGTAACCCCCGAGCACCATCAGGGTTGCCTTGGTGGCCCCTAATGCTTGTAGCACTGTACGACAGGGCCCAAGGACTAATCATCTGGCCCAGTTGGCATCTAGAATGCTCTGGGATCCCCTGAATACTGCTCAGGAGACATCCCCCACACCCCCAAAAAAGAAGCTTAAAATTCATGGTGGTGGAAGCTTAAAGTTGAAGCATAAATCCACAGTTATAGATATGGTAAGGAGGAAAACAAACCTCACCAGAGCATAAAGGGTCCAGAGGAAGGAAAAGTGCAGTTCCCAGAGATAGGAACCATGAAATACAGGAGTTAGATATACCCCCAGAGGCTGCTAATATAGATGTGACCTAGAAATAACCTGGAAGAAATGATACAAACAGTAGAATCTGTCTCTGTGACTACATTGTACAGATCATCTCACCCTTCTCCCACTGAACTCATAAGGACCCCAGATTTTAGATAAATCAAGGAGGAGGGGCTAGGAGACCTAATGATTAGAAGATCACTTATCACAGTAGGAGCCCATGGACCACCTGCATCAGAATCACCCAGAGGAGGCATGAAAAGACACAATCTCCTGGGCTCCACCTCAGGTTCAGCATTTGGAACCTTCAAATATAATGACCAGACTTCACGCTTTTAGGAGCTCCCCAGGGGAAATCTGATCATGGGAATGACACTGGAACTTTGGTGGTTCGTGCAGTAAGGCTTATACACAATACAGGTGTATTAAACTGATCACTGACCATTTATATTATATAAACTAAAGGCAAATCAAAAAAATTTTAGTTTAAAATTTTTTAATAAAACACACACCAAACTTTCCGAGGGGTTAGCTAATGTTCACTGGAGCTGGAGGAGCAGAAGATAGTATAAAGGCTGGCTTCCCTCCTTTCTACCTGGCATGGCCCATCCAAACATTTAAGAGAAATTATATATTCTAGGAAGAAGGTAACAACTCAAAGAGTACATAGCTGGGGCTGAAGAGGATAGTGCAAAGGTTAGGGCCTTTGCCTGCCTCTGGCCACCCATGACTTGATCCCCAGCACAAGGCACCCAGCAGAGCATCCTACCCAGGGACAGAGCCCCAGGACTCAGAGATTGTCTTGCAATAAAATGGAGGTCAATCTGTGTTTCCCCTCCAGAACCTCATTCCAGAATCTTGCATCAGAAAAAAAAAATGTTTCTGCTGGTGAGAATCTTGAGCTCTGCAGGGAGAATCTGTGGATGTCTTTGGATACCTCCTTCTTCTCCTTCTCCTTCTCCCTCTTTCTTCCCCTTCTCCTCCTCCTTCTCCTTCCCCTTTATCTTCCCCTTCCTCTTTTTCAGCCCTTGCACTCCTCTTCCTCTTCCTTCTCCTTCTTCCTTTCTTTTTCTTTTCCTCCTCCTCCTCCTCCTCCTCCTCCTCCTCCTCAGGTCTCCTGAGTTCTGGCAAGAGTGATCCCTGAGCACAGACCTGGGAGTAATCCCTAAGGAGCAAACCCTGAGGGAGTAAACCCTAAACAGAGTGGGGCCCAAACTCCCCCTGCGCTTTCAAAAAAAGGATGAGAAAGAGTAGATGGCTCATTCCATCAAAGTGTTAATCTTGGTGAACCCACATAATCCTGGGAGCAAGGGGAGAAAAAGAATGACCTGTTCCCTGGAGTAGAGACACCGCATCATTTGGCTGGTGAACTGAAACTGTGCTTCACTAGTTTGTGACTCAGAAGAAAGATGGTGAGCAAGGACAGGACCAAAAAAGAGCAACTGGCAGCTTCCTCGGAAGGTGGCCCGCAATCCAGACATCTTACCCAGCCACACCCTAGACCCCCACCTACAAAGGTGGTAGGGAAATTAAGAAACCTCAAGTTGAGGTTCATACAGTAAACACCTGAGAAAAACAAGGCACCCAGCAGAGCATCCTACCCAGGGACAGAGCCCCAGGACTCAGAGATTGTCTTGCAATAAAATGGAGGTCAATCTGTGTTTCCCCTCCAGAACCTCATTCCAGAATCTTGCATCAGAAAAAAAAATGTTTCTGCTGGTGAGAATCTTGAGCTCTGCAGGGAGAATCTGTGGATGTCTTTGGATACCTCCTTCTTCTCCTTCTCCTTCTTCTCCCTCTTTCTTCCCCTTCTCCTCCTCCTTCTCCTTCCCCTTTATCTTCCCCTTCCTCTTTTTCAGCCCTTGCACTCCTCTTCCTCTTCCTTCTCCTTCTTCCTTTCTTTTTCTTTTCCTCCTCCTCCTCCTCCTCCTCTTCCTCCTCCTCCTCCTCTTCCTCCTCCTCCTCCTCCCTTATAGTTCTTATTTGTCTGAAGGGGTTTGTTTGACTTGATTTTGGTTTAACACTCCAGGCACCATGGCCTGGGGTGAATCTTCTAGAATCTTTACCAGAACAGTATAAAGTTGACTTCTTTAAGACATCTCCCTTCTGATTCAGTCAGAGCCAAGGGCAGCCAGGTACCATGTGAGGCCAGCCCAGTTCTCTCGATGGGTGGAGGGTAGGGATCTTCATGTGAATCCACAAAGCCTGAATACTTTGCATTGTCTTTCCCCTCACCCCGTACCCCCACAGTAAGGAGTGCCCAGGACCGTGCGGAATATTTTGCAGACTGCTTGTATGAGGCCATGAAGGGGGCAGGGACTGATGAGAAGACGCTCATTCACATCATTGTGACCCGAGCCGAGGTAAGACCCCCATCAGCGCTCCCTTCACTCTGATACCCAGACATCATAAACAAACTGCCCTTTGTCAGGAACCTATGGACAGCCAAAAAATACTAGAGACAATCTTGACCTTCCCAGATGTTTTGCGGGAAAGGGTGGGGTGGGGTGGGGGGGGTGTTGGTATGGGTGGAACTGTACTTCAGTCTCTTTAAGAAAAAGACAATAATGATAATTGCTTCCATTTTTGTCACCGGTGACTCCAGAACATTAGGAGGCAACCTGGACAGATAGAGGCTCTGGGCTCCAGCAATCCCCACTGAATCCATATTGAGGGTGACCAAGCAGAGGCCCTGGGAGGGCAGCCACAGACAGAGTCACCTCAAGGCAGAAAGAGCAAGCAGATGAATGCCTCGCCCCTAAGCTAGGCCCTTCATTGACTTGAATATCTCAACAGTACAATTTTGAACAAGAAACATCGGTAGAAGACAGTGTGTCTCATTCATCTCTTTGTTACAAACCCAGCATGCTGCAGAAGAGCCTTCTTACATTCAGTGCTTCCTTAATCACAGTTTTCTTCCCAAAAATGCTCATGCCACATAGCTATTGCATATCAGTTTATACTCCATAACAAAAAAAATTTTTTTACTTTTTTACTTTGTTCACTCTCTGAGAACCAATGTTTGCCTCATGAGGAACCATATTGCCTCCCCAAGGGCTTAGGAGCCATTGTCATAATTAACAGTGAAGAATCTGGAATAGAGGCCACTGAGAGAAGAAACTACAAATAAAGGGGGAAGGGCATCAAGTCTACAGTAAGAGAAACCATGAGGCACAAAGTAGAACCAAACACTTAAAACCCACAGACCTTGTCACTCAAAAAATGATTAAATAAAAGGCAGGGGAACGCTCCCCACCCAAATTCTGGTCACAGCTTTTTGACAAGTAATACTTAACACGTGACATTGTTTTTAATAGAATTTAGCAACAAGATCATTCTTTCGTTTTGATTTCTATTCCTGGAATTTCTCTCCTCTTCCTCCTCCTCCTCCTCCTCCTTCTCCTCCTCCTCCTTCTCCTCCTCCTCCTCCTCCTCCTCCTCCTCCTCCTCCTCCTCCTCCTCACACTTTTCTTTCTCTCTTGAAGTTCATTTCTACTTCTCCTCCTCCTTTCGGTCAGCCTCAGTTCCTTTCATTCACTCTCCTACCTGACTCCGAATCTCTCTTGCCCTTTGCTCTCTAGTCTCTAACTTCTCTCTTGCTCTGTTTTTGCAAATCAATCATCAGCTGAAGTCTTAAGAACCACTAAGAGATCCAAAGAAGCAGGTTGGTTACAAAGCAGGGAAAACAAAACAAAACCCAAAGGGAATTGGATGGGTCGGAGCATTTCAGGGTTCCATGTTTCCATGTTCCTCCCCTACAGGCCAGAGATGTTTGTTCCAAGATATTCAAGCCCATCTCATCAGTACTGACCACGTGTCCTGGGTCATTTCTATGCATGAGCCATTTTTTTCAAAATGCTTCAGGCCAAGTTAAATAGAACTGGTGAATCTTCCGAACAGCCAAAATCATGGGGAACAAAACAGAGCCTCCAGTGTTCCCTACCCTATCCCTGCACTCACCCATCCAGGAAGTACACTATCAGGGCGACACCCTCCACCTGACACTACTCTCCTGTTCTGCACCCACTTGGAACAGCTTCTCTGTCTCCCATCTTCTCCTCTCATCTTTCTCCTATTCTGCCTCTAACGGGGGCTAAATAAAAAGAACCAGAAACCTGAGCCACGGCTTGTGAGTCTAGAATACAAGATAGAGTCTAAATCATAAAACAGAAGAAGAACAAAGGCTTCCTGGTTAAAGAAAGCTCTGTGCTTCTTATGAGACTCACTGTTCTGCCTGAAATTATACACTTTCTGGTGCCAATGCTATCTCCCTTGCAATAGGTTGTTAAGAGTCTTTAGAGAAGAATAATCTTTTCATATGTTTTCTTCTGAGTCCTTACCTCACCTCCAAGGCCTGGCTCTATCATGGTTTTAATGAATTAGATTGGTCACAGATCCCACAAAATGGCATTGTGATGAATTTTGTTGATTGGCAATAATATCTTTGTGGATTGGGGTACAGAGGGAAAAAGAGACTTAATTTTAAATCTCAGTGCTAACAACTCTCTTAATTCAATACTGAAATTAGTAAACTGAAGCCCAAATCAGATCTATTCCTTTGGTCTTTGTAAAGTCATTAACTTTAAAATGACTTTTTTTGAATTTCAAAAGTATCATTTGGTCCACATCAAAATCAGAGGAAGTGTAAATTTTCTGTGTCCTAAATAAATTCAGACTAAAATACAGACATCTCTGTAGTGTCGGGCAGCTGAACTCAGCCTCCCTTTTCTGATTCATCCAATAGGAATAATAACAGTCCTCTCTCAATGGGTTGTTTCACGACTCAAAATGAACAAATGAGAATCACTCACAAGTTAGAACAATGCCTCCCTTTGTTTATGGTGAACATGTTCCAGATGTTCTTGTCCCCATGGCTATTGTCATCTCTCCTCCAGGTGGACCTTCCGGAGATAAAAACCAAGTTCCAAACGAAGTATCAGAAGTCTCTCGCTGACATGGTTGATTCTGATACCTCTGGCGACTTCCGGAAATTGCTCTTGGCCCTCTTGCGTTGATCCAGGCCAGGCCAGTAGGAACACAGGGAAGAACCATCTTTGTCAAGAGCCCATTCCAAAGCATTTGTGCAATGCAAGTCCAAAACAAATCTCTCAAGTCCTGATTTATTTTCTTGGCAGTTTGAACATTATGGCGAAGTCAAGCTGTTTAAGTTAAGGGCAGCAGCCACAGGATTGGGCAGGTCTCCCTGAATGTGGGTTTGGCAGGTATCTGGGCTGTCTCTTAACCTTCCTTTATGATGATAACCGGGGGCTTCCGAAGCATAAATGAAATCAGCATATTATGCATCTGTAGTAAAACATTTTTAAGACTCTGTAAAAGCACAAGGATGTGCATATTCTGGGCAAAGACCGAATTATTACATATGAGGAATACAAAATCAACCAATTAACTTTCCTTCTGTGTAGTCAACGCTAATTAAAGTTAAGGATTATGCCTCCACCAGCTTCTTTTTGAAAGACTGGATTGATTTATTTTTGTTCTTGTCTTAGAAATGTATGACTTGTGGGGCCAAATAGATAGTACAATGGGTAGGCATTTGCCTTCCATGTAGCTGACATGGGCTTGATCCCCAACACAACATATGGCCCCCCGAGCCCACCAGGAGTGATCCCTGAGTACAGAGCCAGGAATAAGCCCCAAGAATGCTGGGTATAGCCCAAAACAAAAACAAAAAATGTATAACTTGTAAGATTCAAACAAAATATTGAAAATAATAAGTTACGTTTCTTAAAAATCCACCAACAAGACTAATAGCAAAGAAACTATTAGCTTGCCTATGTGAAATGTCACTAAGCCAAATTAACTGCTACCTGGTTGAAATGGTTTTTCTGAATTCCCTAGATATTGTGCCTATTTGGATCTTCTTGTCTGATCCTCAGATGATTAAATTGTGCACAGTGCCATTCAGATCCAGGTCAATATTCTGACTTTAAAGTGTATAGATCCCACACCAATAAAATCTATGTTCCAAGATGTTTGCAGACACAGAAGTCTGTCAAATAAGATGTATGCTTTCAATGAGGACAGTTAGCACTCACTGGATAATTTCATGTGCCTAGCATTGCCAATAAGCATCGTTTATCCTCCAAAGGCAGAAGAGTTCATTTCCCATACTAGTAATGTAGATACATACCTCCAATCATCTTCAGGATGTTGTGAGCTCCTTCATTAGGGCATAGGAAGCACTCTCCCCTGAGTAAAATGGGAGTGCATGGCTCTACCTATGGGGAGTAGGGAGTGAGCAAGTCACAGAGATGCGTTTGCACTGGGTTTTGCATTGAATCTATCCAGAAAAACAAAGAAAGTGGCATGGACAGAGGTTCAGAGGCTAGAGAGAAAGAAAGGGCAGGAGTTCTAGGTCAAACTCAGGAGCACCATCTTGGCTTCCCATGTCAGGACCAAACCCCACCTGCAAAGAAAGTGCCCCAGCTACACATTTCTTTGCCTCTGCATAACACATAACTGTAAACATACAAAGCCATCCTAACCACACAACACACAAGAAACAATCCCAAACTGTAAAGGTTACAGTAGTTCAGCAACAAAGAAACTCTACAGGATTAGTGAGTAAAGATTCTAGCCTGGATAACCCAGGTGAGTAAGACTGTGCTCTATAACCTCTCTGATCAGGAATTTAGAATAAAATTGTTGAGGATGCATAAGGAGTACAAAGAAACAATGGGATACACTGCCAATCAAACACACAATATGAGAGCAGAAATGAGGAACATAGAAAAGAAACTACAAACAGATATGGCAGATCTGAAAAACCGGGTAGGTGAAATGAAAAACTCACTTAAAGGCCTTAGTAGCAGAGCAACAGCTGCTACTGTTACAGAATCAGTGAGCTCCAAGATGAGGTGGAGAAAATCTACAGACTGCAGCAGAAGATGGAAAGGAGGCATGAAAGGGGGGGGGGTGCATTCTGGAAACAACAAAATCCATTCTCCTGGGGAAGGGATGTGATAAAAGGAAGATTATTGGAGAGGCAGTCAGGAGGCTGCAGAAGCGACTAAAGCACATTTGCAATGATTTTTGGATGCCAAGCACACACCTATTCTTCTGGGTCATGGAGGTTTCTGGAGATGAGAAACAATCAGATCCAGGCCTTGCCAAATCACTTTAGTGGTGGAATCAGCATATGTAAAGGGTCCAAACCTTCAGTATTAAGACATAGCTCAGTGTGTATCTTCCTAAGGACTCTAAGGGTGATGAATCAAAAAGTTCTGCTAACATATGGTTTATCTACCTAACAACTCTTGCTGTAGGAACTTTAACACGTAAGAATGGTTTTCAGTGACAAAGCATACTAGTGCTTACTAACCTGCTGTCTTTGCCTGTCTTTGGCTGGTCTTTGCCTTGAAGACAGAAACAAAAACAGCTAGTTCTTGGGATCTGAGCTCACTGGTAAGGAGAGAAAAACAAAAAGCTGAAAAGAGAGCTGTGAAAAAACAGTCAGTGTTTGAGATTGCTGAAGGCCATAATTCATGTCGAGGAGAGCAGGAGGTATTTCAAGGCAAGGGAGCAGGCTAAGAAAGATGGAAAAAACAAACATATTTGCTCACAGGCACACATAGGAAGGGTCGAAATTCAAAGCCCAGTCCTTCTGACTCTAATTAATACCTGTGATCTTGCCCACAAGTACTTTCTCTGAAACTTTGCTGAGTTGGGCCTCAGGCCCTTCTCTCTGTTGCTGCTAAATATTGATCCAAACATACTGAGTCTGTGACTGGGGGCGGGTGCCACCTTGCTTGAGAACTCTGATCAGATCTGTCCCAGGTACATTCTTCCTTCTGCCACAGCTAGATCTAGAAAGTCCTTTATTTATCTTCTATATACCTCTGCTCTGACCAGGGCAACCATTACCCCCCTGCCTTGCTTACCACTACCACCTCTGACCAAGCCCTGTCTCAGTGGGGAAGGGCCTGTCTCAGAGTAGGAGAAAGGAAAGGACAAAAGCAAAGAGAGACGAGAACAAAAAATGTCACCCACTATGGCACAGCCGTGCTCAACACACTGCTCCTTCCTCTAGGACCTCTGTGGGGGGCTCCAGCTCCCAGCACCCCTATGTGTGGAATGGGGGCTGCACCAGGAGGGCATGTGTCCAGTAGATGCACACAGCAGTTCACCATACAACTCGCCCAGGAATGGGTAACGTTCTAGGACTTTTGGGGGGTCCATAGTGCTGCTCCCTCATAGTGGGTCATACAGGCATGGTGAGTAATTTCAGGCCACTTTCTGGGGTTAAACCAATGACATTTCACCCGAGGAACAAAGAGAGTGACCAACTATGAGTGTCCCACCCCCTCCTAATCTGGGTTAGCAGCTCTAGGAGTCCCAAGTGATTTCCTTCACGCAGATCCACCCCAGTATTTGTGGGTTCCAGTCATCCTCCCCTTTTTCTGGCTCTATTCTGAATCCTGTGGGGGGAGGTCATGTGGACAGCTGAGTACACACAATCAAGTCCCTGAGCACTGACCACCCTGAAGGACCAGGGGCTGATGTTCCAACTCCCTGAGCAAGGTGTCACTACACACACTCTCTGAGATTTTTTTTATTTTAATGAATCACCGTGAGGTAGTGTTACAAACTTTGAAACTTGCGTGATAACATTTCAGTCATGCAATGTTCAAGTACCCATCCCTCCACTAGTGCCCATTCTCCAACACCAATGTTTCCAGTATCCCTCTCAGGGATTCCTTTTAACAAGGATTTCTGGTCTTCCTCATTTATTTATTCATATCAGTATATAGACTTGAGGATATTTTGTTCTTCAGGTTAAAGCCAATACTGTATTATTTACTTTTGTTGCTCAGATCATCCCAGCTTCCTCTATTGGGAGCTCTTCCTATTTGGTCCCATGTCTTTAGAATACCCCGGCCCTGTGATTTTTTGGGGGTATTTTTTTCCATTTCTGGAACTACACTGGGGTTCGACGCTCATCCTATATATTCCCTTCACCAGTCCTAGTAGTAGCCATTTCTCAAAGAAGAAATTCTAGTAGAATTCTCCCACAGAGGTGGAGAATGTGGGAGGATTCTCCCTTTTGTGGAAGAACGCTACCTGAAACCAAGATCTGGGTAACAACAGTGCTCAAAGCTCAGCCCACTCAGTAAATAGAGGTCAGAAAAACCCATATAAGTATACCTATCTATCATTATCAGCACACCTATATGCATAGACTATATAGGTATACATATAGATGTAAATATAGATGTAAACATACACATAGATTCACCTGTATTTATATTTAGTTATGTTTTCTACCTTCAACCACATGCCGCATGACAGTGACAAATCTTAATATCTAAAAACAGCAAGAGGAGACCAGATGGTGGGAGAGGAGCCCCCCAAGAAAGGATCCAGGAGAAGATTCAAAGTGAAGCACATGGAAACCTGCATGCACCACTGATTGTATTCCATTCTAAAGCAGAGTATGTGCCCCGGGACTGGGGAAAAGGGACAGCCATGAGCCTCCATTATCAAGTTCCCAAGGAGGTATCTTAGGTTTTGAAGAATGCGCCAAGGTTTCTTAATGACTAAACAAGAAGCACTGGTGTTTTGTGTTTTCCCAAGAAACTCTCAGCGAGCTCAAAATGTGTCTGGTGACCATCAAAACCATTCAAGAGAGAGAGGGGAAAAATCATTTTTGGTCATCAGAATTAGAAAATAGTAGGTCATTTTATGTTCTATTCTGGTCATTGATTTCTGGTTCCCAACAAACATCACTTCAGAATTGCTTAGAACAAGAAGACTTTTGAGATAGGTACAGGAGGTTTACTTGATGGCTTGGAGGCAGCTGCACACACTAGGGGAAAAGGCAGCTTAGATAGAGAAGGGAGCACCAAATAAAGGGTGTTGGGAGGATCCTCCCAGGATGGGAGATGCATGCTGAAAGTAGACTATAGACTGAACATGATTGCCACTCAATGCCTCTCTTGCAAACCACAGCACCCAAAAGGAGAAAGAAAACAAAAGGGAATGCCCTGCCACAGAGGCAGGGTGGGATGGGGGGGGGGGGGGGGTTGGGAGGGATACTGGGATCAGTGGTGGTGGAGGGATGGGTAGATGATCATTGTATAACTGAAACCCCAGCACAAAAATTATAAGTCTACAACTGTACCTCATGATGTTTCACTAATAAAAATTTAAAAGAAAAAAAAGGCGTAGGACAAAAGAAGCCTGACGCATTTTCAGACTCCTAGTCAGAAGGGGAAAAGCACTGGGTTGAAGTCATTCCTCACTTTGAATAATGTGGACCACGATACTATGACTCATGAATCTAAAGGCACATTGTAATTGGCTGAACTCTGAACCCAACCCAAGTCCTGAGGTAGGAGGCGGTCGTTTTGGATTGTGTCCCCCCCTCCCCCACTGCACTGAAAACAAAATCAAAGTTGTTTTTAAAATCCTACTGAAGCAGCTCAAATTAGAACCAGTCCTTAGAAAAAGTTGGAAAAGAAAAAAGGGAAAATCAGAAAAGCAAAATCATTTTCACACAAGTATTTCATTCACTCTAAGTGCCTGGCACTTAAAAACATACGCTGTCTGTGTGTTTCTATCCATAGGAACTCTTTTAATTGAATCTCACTTGTCCTACTTGCCAGTATTCCCATTCTCTCTACAGGGTTAACCTGGATATCTTTAATGTTCCAAAGGCTGCTTCATGGGTGGGGGACAGAGTTGGGCACCCTAGCTCCTCTAGGGGATTACATGCTTTGCAAGAGTGGGTTGTTTTTTTCCCAAATCTGTTGTAGTTTTCCCAAATCATACCTATTGTTCTGCTACTGTAGCAATTATATCATTTAATTAACAAATGTAATTAACAAAAAATCAGCTACAAACTCAAAAGTGGAATCAATTGCTTTGAAATTACTAGATAAAGGTGTATTGCCCTGATACTTTTCTTTTTTAAAAAATAAAGAATAAGCAATAATAACAAGTGTCCATCACTGGCTCACTCTCAAAGAAAAGTTCTCAGTAAATCAACATCCTTTTGAATGCTCCACATGAAGCATAAAATTGGGTTATGTATGTTTTATTGCAGTGATGCTCTGGTGTAATGATTGCACTTTTGGCTTAGGTATAAATGGCCCGTTGCCCTTCTTCAGTGTGCCAGAGAGGAGGATTTCCAGTGTAACATTTATTCTTCCTTCTGAAGCAATAATTTGCAATTTGTCTATGATAAACACACTCATTTCTATGATCAAAAGCCTCCCACACCCCCTGACACTCAACAACCCTCCATGCAGTGATGGGGAATCAGGGTTGAGAAGGACTGGGGTGTGACTTAACGCTCAAGTGTCTTGCACATGGTGAGGTCCTGGGTTTGATTTCCAGCACCACACAATTTTCTAAGCCCTTTCAGGAGTGTCCCCCTCCTTTTGCTGTTTTGGGTGTCCTCTACCTATTTCTTTTTATTGAATCACAGTGAAAGTTACAAAGTTATTCATGATTGAGCTCCAGATGTACAATGTTCCAACATCAATCCTTTCATGAGTGTCTACTTCCCTCCACCAATGTCCTCCCCAGTTTCTCTCCAGCCCCCAAGCCTTCCTCTATAACAGACACTTCCTTTTGCGTTTTGGGTCACACCCCGCGATGCACAGGGGTTACTCCTGGCTCTGCACTCAGAAATTACTCCTGGTGGTGCTTAGGGGACCATATGGGATGCTGGGAATCGAACCCAGATGGGCCGCGTGCAAGGCAAATGCCCTACCCGCTGTGTTCTCATTCCAGCCCCCAATATAACAGACACTTTTTTCCTTTTCTTTTCTCCTTTTAGGCACCGTAGTTTACAATGCTGTTACTGATAGGTTAGCAAGTATATCACTTTATCTCCTTTAAGCACCCAGTCCTCCAGAGTGACCCCTTCCCTCTATCTCTGTTGTGGTGGTCCCATCCCTCTTCACCCCACAGTGACAAGCTTCCTACTAAGGGCATGTTATCTTGCTCTTAGTTTCTATTTACTTTGGGCATTAGTTACTCCCCTACTATATTTCTTTGAATCTTGCATATAAAAGAGATGATTCTGTGTCTGTTCCTCTCCTTTGACTCATTTTACTGAGGATGATTCTCTCCAGATCTATCCATACATCAAAATTTGAACCCTGGCATTCCATACGTTCCCCTGAGCACCACCAGGAATAATTCCTAAGTGAAGAACCAGGAGTGACCTCTGAGCATCACTGGGTGTGACAAAAAGAAAAAAGAAAAATTGCGTGAGAAAATTCTCCTACTGATGACCAACTAAAAAAGTGTTTTCCTAGATGAGAACAATTAGATGTATGGATAGATATGGAGAGTATCATGCTGAGTGAAATTTTCCTAGATGAGATATTCAAAAATTGCATGCCTCATTTCTTTAGTATTCCATTGTGCACATGTTTCATAGTTTCTTTATCCAGTTATCTGCTCTTGGGCACTTAGGTAGTATCCATATTTTTGGCTATTGTGAATGGTGCTATAATGAACACAAAAGTGCAGATGTATTTTTTCCTTGTATTTTGGGGCCCTTGGAGTATAGGTATGTCCCCTCTTTTTTAGGAAAAGAAGAAAAGGGGCAGAGAAGAATGAAAAATCAGAGAGGCTCCTGGATGTTCCATTCAGGTTGGGTCACTTTGGAAAGTCATCTTGCTCTCCTGACACTCAGAAAAATTGAGTGAGAGGCCAAAGTGATAGTACAGTGGAATAGGGCATTTGCTTGCATGTGGCCAGGTTTGATCCCTTGCATTCTATAGGATTCCCCAAGCACCATCAGGAATAACTCTTGAGTGCAGATCCAGGAGTAACCCCTGAAGGGGTAACCCCTGGGTGTGACCAAAAAGAAAAAATGATTGGGTGAGAAAATTTCTCCTACTTGATAGCCAAGTACAAAAGTGTTTTCTTAGATGAGAACAGTAAGACCTGCAGGACCAACAAGATAATTCTGACAGTTGACAGAGGGTATCTTTATGGCACTTATGTCTACATGAAGGAACCATAGCTAGACCTTGTAGGGTTTGGGTACAGTTTATATGGGAACAGGTACTGGAATCCTTTAGCACAGAAATGGACCCTGTATGCTAGCTAGATAACCAGGTCAGGTAACCAAGTCGCTCCACCTGTGTTGAGGTACCCAACCCACAAGCAGAAGCACGAAGTAGTTTATTGCAGTAAAAGCAAATCTAAGGTGTAGGTGCAAGACAGGTGGTACAAATGCCCTTCTGCCCTTTATCACCTGTACTAACAAGACATACCAGCTGGTCTCCTGCCTCCATTGATGGTCCTCCTGCAGGCTATTTCCCATCCCACATCTGTTATTGACATCTCTAAACACACTCTCTCCCACACTCTCCCCAGGCACCTGGCCTCCAGATAAAGCTTGCTACTCTTACATCTCAAGTCTTTACAAGTAACTACTTTCTCTCTTCTGGGATATCCAATTGGTGACTCATACAGAAGGTCTGCACAGAAAGATTTCCGACTAACTCTATCCCTTTCTCCACTTTCCTTGTCCCAGGAGTCACCCTAATCACACAGCTGTTAAAACCAGTCATCTTTGATTCCATGCCTCCCTCAATTCTCAAGGACCATGTTTTAGAAGTTCTATCAGTCAGTTCTAGTCTTCAAAATCTCATATTTCCATGGTTTATCACTTAAAACTAGACCCTCCAGGTCAAGCGTCCAATCTGGGGTCTTACAATGGCTTCATGACCAGCTTTCCTGCTTCCTCAATTGCTTGGTACACAATACTTGGCACACAGCAGAAACTCAGTGAAATGCAGACTAGCAAAAGAACATCCAAAACCAATATGGACATTCCTCAAAAAACTAGAAATTGAGCTTCCATTCGACCCAGAAATAGCACTCCTGGCAATATACCCAAAAAACACAGCAGAAACACCATCTGCATTCCCATGTTCACTGAAGCACTATTCACAATAGCCAGAATCTAGAAACAACCTGAGTGCCCAAGAGCAGACGAATGGATAATGAAACTATGGTATATCTAAACAATGGAATATTATGCAGCTGTTAGAAGAATGAAGTCATGAACTTTGCCTATAAGTAGATGGACATGGAGAGTATCATGCTGAGTGAAATGAATCAGAAGGAAAGGGACAGATATATAGTGACTATATTCATTTGCAATATATAAAACTATACATAGTAGAAGTCTAATATCCATGGACAAGGAAAATGGGCTAGGAGGACTGGTCAATGGTTGGTATCAACCACAAGTGTGTGTGGAGTTGAGGGTAGGTAAGATAGAGAAGAGACCAGTATGACAATAATAGCTGGTAGTGATAACACTGGACAAGAACTAAGTGTTAAAAATAGGTAAAGGGATATTCTGGATAACCTTTCAGTATCAATATTACAAAACCACAATACCCAAATTTTGAGAGAGATACAGAGAGAGATACAGAGAGAGACAGAAACACAGTGGAAAAAAGTCTGCCATAGACCAGGCTTGGGGGGTAAGGGGGTTGGTGGTGATGGGAGGGAATCTGGGGACATTTGGTCTGGGAAATGTACGCTGGTGGAGGGATGGGTGTTTGAATACTGTATGACTGAAATCCAATCATTAACAGCTTTGTAAGGGTCTATCTCACAGAAATTCCATTAAAATCTTAAAACAAAAAAAGAGCACCCAAGACAATTACCATCTCTCTTTCTCTGCCCAACTTCATTCCTTTCTGTCCCTTTTCCTCTATAGTTTAAGCATCAGCATTTTGCCTTGCCTGAGCCCATCCCTGTATAGCTAATTACTCACTGCAAACAATTCCACTGGCACACTTAGCACAGTGTCCTTCATCTCTCTTTATTCATAGCCCAACTGGACCAAAAGCTCTAGGAGACTAGGGACAACCTCATACCCTTCCAGTTCCAAACACACACTAATTGTCTGCACCTCCTACAAATCACCTTTCCTTATCAGTAGCTATGAAATGGTCTTTTCCTCACCCCCTTCTCTATCACTAGCACTTTGGTCACATTTATCATCATGTCACATCTATTCATCTTAATCTGTTGGTGACCTCTTCTATTTTCTACCCCATCCCCAGATGTCCCTAGCATCTAGAATGGTGGCTGATACATATATGTACTCAATAAAAATCTGTGTACAAGTGAGGCATTCAATGAGTTGGTTACAGAAAGGAGTAATTAATCGGTCACTGCAAACATTATAAACCTCAGGACTCCAAAGAGGAACGTGATCCCTGATCTGATAGCAGCAGTTACTCATGGTTTCCAAAACAAGGCACTTGGACTGGAAGAGGGCAAGGAGAGATTTGGCTAATGAGTTAAATGGGTCTTGAGTTGCTCCAGGGCATCCACTGCTTGAGCTTCCACCAGCTTCTTTATTGGTTGGGGAGTGAGAATCCAGATGAGTCCAGTCAGTCTGTGCAGTGCTACTCATTCTACACCAATTAGTCCAATTAGAAACAGGTCTCCAGAAAATCGTCCAGATGTCCAATTTCATTGTAGGTCACATTGCATTTGCAGCCCAAGAAGTTGAACAGATACTAACAGGCAAAGGACATAGGGGGAGAAATGACACATGGTAGAACAGATCTCAAATGCAAATTCTCAAACTGTAAAGGAGCTTCATCAGTCCCATCTCAGAGGACACCTCAGGCCACCTGACTTCTGTGACCCCTTCCAGCTCATCTAGCGAGCGGGGGAGCAGGACATGAAATTTGCCAGGCACTTCAGCAGGGCACCTTTCAAGTGACCTAGAACCAGTATCAACCCCAGTATGTCACTCTAAGTCCATGCACTGCTAAAAAAGTGAGAGATTCAAGTAGAGTAAGGCAGCTATGCCAAGGGCAGAGTAAGTGGAGGCTGGGATGGGCTAATGGGGTGGATAGGACAAAAGCCAGCTCGGGACTGCCAGCCACCCAGTATCCCCAAATGATGGTTGATTGGGATGGCATACCAGTCTGGCTAACAGCCATTCACCTCTGTAGAAGGGAAAGTGTGGCCAATCAAGATAGCATGTCTAATCTAAATATGCACACCGGAATTCACCTTACCTTGGGGCAGAGCATCTTGGAGGATAATAAAAGGAACATTATTGGTTTCTACTTTCTTACTGAGAGTGAGATATG
This sequence comes from Sorex fumeus, assembly GCF_029834395.1. NCBI lineage: Eukaryota > Metazoa > Chordata > Mammalia > Eulipotyphla > Soricidae > Sorex > Sorex fumeus. The sequence goes on from NW_026606059.1 coordinate 57,408,380, forward strand.
CAGGTTAATCTTCCTTGGAGTCTGCGAAAAAAAAATGCTAATTGTGACTGGCCTGGTAGTCCTCTCTCTGGACCTCTCTCTGGGCCCAGTGGAATCACCATACCAAGACCCCTACCATGAATATTTAGATTCGATTGGATGGGGCACTGTCTGGAACTTGGGAATTTGATAAGAATCGCAGGTGAGAAGTTGTGGCCAGTCTTAGCGCCAAGTCAAAGATGCTCTGAAGAAACCTGGGCTCCATCTGTGATCGTGAAAATTCCCAGAAACTCTTATCACCTGCCAGGCTCTTTTAAGGAAATGACTTGAAAGATGGCTATTCAGATTTGTCTCCCCAAGGTGTCCTTCCAGGGATACAAGATATACTTCAATCTAGGTTTTCTTGAGGTGCTTATATTTTCAACAAAGCCCTAATTCTTTAGGCAGGCACCCTGAAGCACCACTCATACATTTGTTACAATTATTAAGATTCATCCCTCCTTAGTCTCACATTTGAATTCGCAGGGAACCAAAAGCCCTATACCATGATTTTGTTGTCTTCTCCATCAGGGCACAACTGGATTCCTATGGGATCCTAGGCCTTCTAGGAAGAACTTCAGTTTGCAGCTTCTTTAGTATCCCCAGTTGCTCATAGAACAGAGCTGGCTATTCATTCATCTCACCTGACCCAAGCATATAAGAGTAAACTAGATGGTCAAGGATGTGCTTCTTCTCAATGGCTTTGCAACATCTCATACTCTATGCACTAATAAACCAAGGTAGCACACTACATTTGATGGAGTGTAAAGTAGAAAGCAACCAATATTGAGCTATATATATATATGTAAATTGACGAACCACAAGATGACAGTGACAGTGACAGTATATATATATATACTGTCACTGTCACTGTCACTGATTATATATATATATAATGGGGCACTGTCTGGAACTTGGGAATTTGATAAGAATCGCAGGTGAGAAGTTGTGGCCAGTCTTAGCGCCAAGTCAAAGATGCCCCAAGTGAAAACAGCCTGGCACATAGCCCGGTGACATGGTTATGGGGGCCTCATTTTATACCCCCATCTGGGAGGGTTAGCCATGAGTTCTGGAGGGTGACCGATGAGGAGATTATCTGGTGCTGGCAGGGTGTGGCTTATGGGTCTGACCACTGGGTCACCAGAGACTGGGGGAAGCAGGCAGAGGATCTCTGCTCCCAGGTCCCATTAAGTTCACATTCCAAGGTCACAAAGTTCTGCATTACCTGAGTTCCATGGGACTTCTTTCATGTGTGAGGCTTGGTCCAAGCATCCAGAAAGTGGCCTGGAGCATGGAGGTGGTTGGGTAGTGGAGGTAGGCTGCCGGGGCTGGGTCCCTAGGGGAGGGGAGGGCTCTCACCTGCCCCACCCTGGGGCACCCCGAGTGAAACACTTGGCGCAAATACTTTCTACCCACTTATGCCTCTCGGAAAGCCCGGCAAGCTACCACGAGTATCCCACCCGCACGGGCAGAGCCTGGCAAGCTCCCTATGGCGTATTAGATATGCCAAAACCAGTAACGACAACAGGTCTCATTCCCCTGACCCTGGAAGAGCCTCCAATCACTGGGCAAAGACAAGTAAGAAGAGGCTGCTAAAATCTCAGGGCTGGGATGAATAGAGACGTTACTGATGTCCGCTTGAGTAAATCAATGAACAACAGGATGACAGTGACAGTGACAGTGATATATATGTATATACATGTATATATGTATATATATGTATATATATAAAATCACACAAAGCTCAACCTGTAACAACATGTTAGTAATCTCTTATACAAGGGCTTATGGTTCTGGCATGAGTTAAATAATCCTCACACACTTTCCTCTAAGGAAAATTTTTGATCATTGTTAGCATGTTATTCATAACAAGCAATACAAAATAAATTGTTTAGGATCTGCCTTTGGGGCAGGCTTTGGGTAGGGGTGGGAAATTTCAAAATAATGGTGGTGGGAAGGTGTAACGGTGGTAGGATTGGTGTTGAAATATTGAATGTAATAAATTATTGTGAATAACTTTATAAAAATAAAATTTAAAAAAAAGAAGTGTTCTTTTGAATGAAAGAAGCAACTGTCCTGGCCTCAAAACTGTACAGGCTTCCTGTTTTTCACTAGCATTATCTCCATTTAGCAGAGAAGAAAATCAAAGCACAGACAGCGTAGGTGACTTGTCCCAGATCACACACCTAGAAGGAACAAATTTCCTTGTACAGTGGAGATGGGAAATGACAGGAGCAAGAAGCTAACACCCATCGAGCACCCCAAGCCTCACAGAACCTCAAGCGCTCATGACCTCATCTGTGACTTAGGCTGCACTACAGGTCTCCAGGGTTAGCAAATAGGTATGCAGCTTGACAGTGGACCCCATACTCTGCAGATGTGAGTGCCATGAGCATTGCTGCACATGCCTCAGGAAATCCTGATGACACTGTCATTGGGACTCCCTGAAGCCACAAGTGTGGCATTTCCTGAATCCCCCACTACCAAGTGTTCAAGCATTGCATGCAAGTGTAGAACCCCTGACTTTTCCAACAACCATAAAAGGGAAAAGGAAAAACTACACAGGAGACACACTTAGCTTTGGACATGGGTTTTAAATCATGAATAGGTATATGATAGTGCAATATTTGGGGTTTATTTATACTGAAAGCCCAAACTTAATGAAATCACAATCTTGGGATTAATCTCTCCACCAGACAGAAAGTGCTTTTGAACCCCTGGGCAGTGCATGGAAGGGCTTGGCTAAAGAGACCACACCCCCTTTCTGCTCTCACAGTGGGGAATAGACAACTGGGGCTGCTTGAGCAGGTGTCATTCAGGTAAGAAAACAAAGGATGAATATTACTGACTCACAGTTTACTGAGCAAACATACCCAGTGACAGCAGATTCTCCAGGTTTAGGATGGTCTCTGCTCTCCCATTGTCCCCACCAACCCAGGAGACAAGGGGGAAAGGATGAAAACTAGAGCCCAATACTGTTGTGTCCAGCCAAGTTCCTCCTCAGAAATGATAACAGAAGGGATAACAGGATAGTGGGTTTAACAGGGACAATAAATTTGTGGAGCAAGAGGAGAAAACGAGATGAGAAGATCATGAGGACCAAAGTTGAAGGGAACAGGGCCCAGGGAGAGATCACTCAAAGCAAGATTGTGGGGAAATGGCTTGGAGGCCAGCTACACATGCTAGGGGAAAAGGGAGCTCAGATAGAGAAGGGAGCACCAAATAAAGGATGTTGGGAGGATCCTTCCACGATGAGAGATGCATGCTGAGAGTAGACTATAGACTGAACATGATTGCCACTCAATGCCTCTTTTGCAAACCACAGCACACAAAAGGAGAGAGAGAACACAAGGGTCTGCCCTGCCACAGAGGCAGGGTGGGATGGGGGAGATGGGGGGTGGGAGGGATACTGGGATCCGTAGTGGTGGGAAATGGGCACTGGTGAAGGGATGGGTATTTGATCATTGTATAAATGAAACATAAGCACAAAAATCTGTAAGTCTACAACTGTACCTCATGGTGTCTCACTAATACAAATTAAAAAAAAAAGATTGTGGGGAAATGTCAAGCGAGAAAGATCTGTTCTGCCCAAATTGGACCCTAGGGGTACCTGGCACGATGCACAAGGTACAGGGAAAAGTTCTCTGTGGTTCTCAGACAAGTCTGATAGAGCTGTAGGTAAACAAGTTAGTCTCTGACATCCTTTTTTTTCTGTCCTTCCAGGGGGACACCATGTCCCCATGTGACACCATGTCTACTCACCCTACTCATCTCAGAGATGTAAGAAAAACAACAGCCTGATACCAACCACCATCCTGTTTCCCTCCCTTAGGTGCTCCTTGGAAGACAAGCTAATGGCAATCTTTGGGGAGTGGAGTGCCTCCCAGCAGTGCTCAAGGGACCTGGGGCCACTCCCATCGATGTTCAGGCAACCAGCATGAATGGCTCCGTGCTAGAGACCAGCACTGTGGTGCTGATCTGGTTCCCGGTGCTGAAGGCCTCCAGGGCTACCCTGGGGGTCAAGCTGCGTGAGGGATCAAATTCAGGGAGCATGCAAGGAAATGCCCCCTAATACAGTGGTAGGGGTGGGGTGTATGTGATCTCATCTGACAAAGTAAACATAGCCCTGACATTCTTCCCAGAGATGATTCATATTTGGTAACACCTTCTGGAATAAACTTCCTTTCACTTTGTTTTCCTTGCCATGATGTTGTCTAACTCACTATCTGCTCTCATTGGAGTAGAGGAAGGTTTCTTCCAGGTAGAACAGAGGCCTAATGAAACGAGATTTGTGTGCATCTCTCCAAATCTGCTCCAGGAGCAGGGAATGTAACATAGAAGTGTGCCAAGTTTTTCTGCCAGCGAGTAAAACCTGGTGACACACCTATTTCAGAGAAACACCAGCATTATTATTATTTCTATGCAGTCATTCCTGGCGGAGCAGCCATTGAAAACTGAAATAAAAGACCCATGAAAAGAAGAGGTGGCTCATAGGGATGCTCAGGCCTGGCACCGCTGACCCATCGGTCCCCCACACCCGCCTCCTCTTCTTCCTCCGTGTCCCACTTTAGAGAGTCACAAACCGAGAAAGTTCCCCTCCTGGCACTGTGTTGAAGAAAACTCTGAAGATGACAATAAGAATAATGTGTACCTCTCCCAGATGGAATGGCAGATTTCTAATTGCTATTATTACCACCAAAAATTGTGTAATGCCTCTGGGCCACTCAACATACCTGAAGTGTTAGGAAGAATTTAAATGGCAGACTCCCCGACCTCCAGTCAGGTCTGCAACCCCAGACCTGTACCAGCCTGTCATAGGAATGGAAACTAGAAGAAGATCCTGCCCATTTCCTTATCTGAAGCCCCAGGGACTTGTGCAAGATTTCCTAAGAGTGGGGGTTACCAAATCTTTGCCCACTCTTCTTTCCAACTTTTGATTATTCAGGTGCAGGGAAAAGTAAAGCAGTGAGAAAAGATGGTTCCTTTATCCAAAAGACTTCTGAACTTCTAGCAGGGTGTGTGTGTCTGTGTGTGTGTTTGTGTGTGTGTGTTCAGGGGGAAAGGGAGGCATACCTGGTGATGATATTAGCTTACTCCTGGATCTGTGCTCAGGGGTTCATCCTGGCAGTGTTCAGGGGACTGTATACCGTGCCAGGAATTGAACCAAGGTTGGCTGTGGGTAAGGCCAGTGCCTGAAACTCCTGTGCTTTCTCTCCAGGCTCCTTTGGCAGTTTCTGAGGACAGAGACAATGGAACAATGTGTGAAGCAAATACAAAATAGCATCCCTTTACTAACATCTATTCCCTGCCAAATACAGTTCCAAAGAACAGCAAAGACTTACCATATCTCAGAAAACTCAAATTGACAGGTTTAATGAGAATCACCCCCAGATCGGAATCAGATGCAGTTAGTTTGAGAGAAATGGCGATATTTGCTCTCTTGGCAGTGAGGAGACCTAATTCACGGAAAGTGGGTACAGAGAAAGGCTCAGTTCACCCACACTTCAGCTCTTCGACTGAAAGAGTCTTCTGAGGCAGCCAGTTTCATACACACTGCAGGAAAGGAAAGACACACCATTCTGAAGACCAAAGAACATGTCCAGAAGATACATATGGAATGGAGTGGGAGGTGCTCTCTAGAAGTGCTTACATAGCCCAGAGGCCACTCCTGGCAATATTCAATCTGGCCCATGTGGCACTAAGGGTTTAGGGCTCAGACTTGGTTGTAATACAACTTGTACTCAGCCAGTGCTAGGAGATCACTAGAGTGACCCTAGAGGTGCTAAGGTGACCAGGTAAAGCTGGGGGTAAAACTCTGGGTATACAAAGTATGTGCTCCAGTCCTTTGAGCTCTTTCCCTGGCATCAAAAGACTTTTTTCCTTTATTTTTTTAATCAAAAAATGTCAGCATCATACCTTCTGTAAACAAATTGAAATTCATAGAAATCAAACTGAACCAGAAATAGGATCTAGATAAATTACGGGATTGTTTCAAAGGAATAAAAATCTGATAACATATGTCAAATCTGCATCAGAAGCAGCAAAGAGAAAAATTTTAGAAAAGTCCACCACTGGTAGGAAGAGCAAATTTGGAACAGTGGCCTAGACAACTGGGGAGAAGAAAATGGCAGTAAATATGTATTATTTTGGTTTGGTGGGGGGAATGGATTGGGGGAATCACATCTGGCAGTGCTCAGGAGGTATTTCTGGCTTTTCACTCAGGACTGGTCCCGATGATGCTCAGGGACCATACATGATGCAGGGAATCAAACCACAGAGCTACAGCTGCATATAATGCAAGTATTCAAGCTGAGAGATAAGTTTAAGTCAGGTTGGAAATAAGATTCAAAAGCAAATAGCAAAGTTTGCTTAAAGAAAAGATATATGGGCCTGAGTGATAGTATAGGGGGCAGGACGCTTGTCTAGCTTGTAGCCAACTGGGGTTCGATCCCTGACACCCTATATGGTACCTGCCCCCACAAGCAGGGCTAGGAATTGTCCTTGAGAGCAGAGTCAGGAGTAAGTCCTGAATGCTACTGGGTGTGGACCAAAAATGGGAAGAGAGGGGCAGGAAGGAGGAGAGGGGGGAATGGAAGGGGAGGGGAGGAAGGAGAGGGAAGGGGAGAAGAGGTACTGTGTATGAAATCATTTGACAAAAGCAATCTGAACCTTTACCTCCAGAAGTTCTTTATGAAAACCAGAGAATGGGGAAAAAAAAGAAGTGTTCAGATACTTTCTACTACTTAGCAGTAGGAAGTCAAATATATTCTTCTATTTTATATACATATTTATTTTTATTTGGGGAGGATTTCCTTCCAAGCAGTGCTCCAGAGACCCAGGGAGATGGTTTTCAGTAGGCCAGGCTTGTTGTTCAATGAAAGAGCCTGAGGCTGCCATATTGCTCAGGGTCTGTGATGCCAGAGATTACCCGGCTATCCTAGTAGTGCTTGGAGCCTCTAGGTCTGCACTGGAAGACCAGTTAGGGTTAAGGACTCAACCAGGGTCAACACTGATAATATCTCTCCTGTCCTGAATCAGAGTAAGCCTCCGTACTATCTCTTCATTTCTATTCCTTCCTCAAAAATTAGTTTTTGTTTGTGAGATAGTGCTTAGGGCTTACTCCTAGCTCTGTGTTCAGGGATCATTCCTCACAGTGCTCAGGGGACCATATGATATGCCAGGGATTGAACTGGAGTTGACTTCATACAAGTCAAGCGCTGTATGCTCTGGATTATCTCTCCAGTCCCTATTCTTTTATCTTTGATCATGTGAAAAACATAAGGCAAAACCTGTTTTGGAGAAATGTACAAAACTACTAGTAAATATATAAACAGTCCAATAAGGGTAAAAGTAAGCAAACAGTCTCCAGTGTCCATCTGATAATCATTCCACTAGTCCTTCCTCTCTGCTTTTCCTAATAAGTGGTGAGATCAGACTCATCTCTGTCATCCTTGGAGCTACAGTGTAGGGGGAGAAATAGAAACACATGGTTAAAATTTTAAACTGAGGATTTCAATATGAAGCTTCTTAAAGACATGAAGATATAGAGCTCTCTATCTATGGGGACACAGAACTCATGGAAGGATGGGGTGAGGTGAAAAGGAGGAGGTTTTGAACAAATTAGAACAATCAGAACATATTATTTGTTTCTATTCATTACCAGACTATAAACACTGTGAACTTTGTCTCCCTGGTGTTTCACTTGATCGATGAATTACAGATGGTTGGATAGATGATGAACAGTTAGATGAATGGGTGGAGGGAAGGATGGATGGGTGAGTGGATATTTGGTGCATGATAGATGAATGAATAGAGAGATGAACTGGCTACCTGGATGGTGACCTAATGGGTGGATGGTGAAGGTATAAATAAATGGAGGGTGGAGAGTGGATGGATGGAAGGTGAATGGATGGGCTGATGGATGATGATGGATGATGAATGATAATAGCACTGTAGCACTGTCCTCCTGCTATTTATTGATTTGCTCGAGCGGGCACCAGAAACGTCTCCATTGTGAGACTTGGTGTTACTGTTTTTGGCATACTGAATACATACATATCTTCAGGACAGGAGAGATATTATCAGGGTTGACCCTGGTTGAGTCCTTAGCCCTAACTGATCTTCCGAGGTAGCTTGCCAGGCTTTGCCATGTGGGCGGGACACTCTCGGTAGCTTGCTGGGCACTCCGAGAGGGACAGAGGAATCAAACCCAGGTAGGCCACATGCAAGGCAAACGCCCTACCCGCTGTGCTATCGCTCCAGCCCGATGAATGATAATATACAGATAAAGAGTGGATAGCTGACAGATACTTTTTGTTGGATGTATGACTGTATGCATGAATCCTTACTAGGATCAACTTTCATTGCCCTGTAATGATGCTAACTCACCCCATTCATAAGGTAAATGTAAAGTGCACCTTTCCAGCTCAGCCTCCCACTGTGGGTCATCACCTTCTGTCCCGTAGAAGCAAGCGAGCTGCCAAACTCTGCCTGAGTGGCCTGGGGGGAGAGATGTTCTGCCTAAACACCTACCCCGCTGGGAAGCGCTGGGCCCCAGGGAACAGAGAGGCCCAGGCACTGTTATTCTTTGTGACTCAGAGTGCTAAAATGGGAGAGTAAAAATGCATCCTTGATCCTATTCTTTCTTTTCCCCCCAATTTGATTTAGAGCCCAGAAAGCTGATCTGTGCCATAAATGATGTATGAGGTCAGACTCTAGTTTGCAGGAAGAAAGGGGGGCCAGAAAACTGGGTTATATATCACAAATCTGCTAACGGCCCTGACGTCATCCCTCCTGGATTTTTTATTATTTCCTTGCCCTCTCTGGAGGGGGTGGGGGGGTGGAGAATGAAGATATTTTCAGGGGATGGGAGGAGCAGGGTGGAGGAAGAGTTGGGAATGGAGCCATTGGCACTGGAGCCCTGGTAAAAGTAGCAGAGGGGTTTCGGCTCTCTGAGGACAGTAGTCATAGCAACCTAGAATCACAGCACAGGCTGCTTTTCGGTCATTGTTTGGAGTACAAAGTCCCCGTTCAGTTTTCTACAAGTTGGCTACAAAACATACCCAGCCAGCATGATACAGACACCGATGGACAGGCACACACTCACGCAGAGAGAAAAGGGTTAAAATTGCAGAGCAAGAGGCAAGTTTCATCCTGCTGGCTGGATTCTCATTCATGGAAGTCTCATTAAATGAGAATCTGCCCCTCACCTTTTCCCTCTACCTGCCAACTTTAGGAACAGAAGTCACCAGGCCTAGGGGAAAGCCCTATTGGTATGGAGGAACTGACACATGGATGCAGAGTGCGTGTTTGTTCCCTGGTGGAACAGCTCCTTAGAGCCACAGAGCAAAGGAGTACCCGGGAGATGGAAGGCCTTGCCCCAAGGGGTGGTAGGAGGACATGGAAGGGGTAGGGCACCCATGGTGGCTTCTTTCACTACAGCTGTCAGACTCATTGCTGGTCCAAAGCAGGGAGTCTGGGCCCAGCACACGGGGACAGAGAGAAACCAAGGTCTCTGGAGTCAAAAGCATTCAGTAATGTCAGTGCAAAACTCTACTGGGAAACTGGAGTTCATTCAAACAGTCCAGTCACCAAGGGCAATTGGAGAGCATGGACTCAGCCCAGAGCTTCTATTTCCAGGCCAGAGGTGTGCAGAACTCAGAACTCTCACCCTTGGGTGCTTGGCCCCAGCATTCCCTTCTCAACTATTTCAGGGCACAAAGCATAGGACCAATGGGAAGAGGCAAGAATCAGAGGTCAACTGGCCTGCACTTTCAGGGCCAGGTGAAAGAATAAGTTCAGAGTGGTTAAGTGACTTGTCTGGAGACAAAGAGCCAGCTCATGGCAGAAACTGGACTCGAATTCAGGACCCCCAGCGTGAGAGTAGACAACAAGAAATATTGCTGAAGAAATATGAAACATATGGTAGAGTGAGTAGGATACCAGACTGGACACTGAAAACTGGGCACCAACGCCTATTAGGAGGTTTGGGGGCCCATAGGCAATTCTTGGTCAAGTGAGCTATGGGTCAATGCAAAGACCCAAGGATATGATGCTGTTGAGGGACCTGTGGTGCTGAGGATACCTGGAACATCCAGACAGTGCCGGGGCCTCCAGGGAAACACCCAATAGTTATTGGGGGACTATCTGGTGAGAGAATTAAAACCCAGGCCAAGTACTTACTAGGCATGTGTCTTAACCCATCCCCCTGTATAATATCTTGGCCCTGAGAATATCCTATCTTATTTTGTTTCCCATATGCTGAATTAAGACAGCTTCCAGAGAAGGATGGACATAAAGTGAAAATAAAAGCAAAAATCTCTTTAAAATGAATAGATTTTTAGGTTGAAAGTAGGCAGGTTGGGTTACATTGTAGGTGGTAGAGATATTTTTTGGACTGGATTTGAGGTCGCTGGGTTTGAGCTCCTTTAGGATAAAGACTTCCTTTTCTGACATTTCATAGGGAACCAGAGGTAACCAACAGGACAGACCAATGGAATGGGCCCGTTTAAGGATTAAAATTAGGATTAAAGGAATTTACAAAAGTCGGTTGGATATTACTACTACTTATTAAGACTCAGTGAACACTTGACAAAGCTTGGATCTTTGAAGGCCAAGTTTCCTACCCATGGATGGTGCTGTGTTGGTTCACTCCTGGAAATCCTTCCCATGACTGGCTCACTAGCTGATGGAGAAATGATAAGGCATTTCAGAGCACTTAGGAAGCTCTTTTTTCTTTGTGCTAAATCTAAGGCCAGGGACTACAACCCTAGCTTTGATTTTGAGAGGACCTCAGTTTAGTTCCCAACCCTGTATGTAATTCTTGTGCTGTTGTATCAGGCAATTAGTTCACTTTTCACTTCAACACATAACTGGCTTTGATTAAAATGAGGGACATTCCACTGTGCCATTTGCACTGGAGTTAATTGGAGCATACAAGCTCCACATGGCAGCCCTGCCAACCAGACACTCACCAGAGTGCTTTCTTTCTCCCTCCCTCTCTCTCTCCCTCCTCTCTCTCTCCCTTCCCTCCTTCCTTTCCTCTACCATGTTCTGTTATATATAATATACCAGGAACTATGCTAGTACTGGGAATATTGAGCAATTAATACAATAAGACATCCATTCTAATGGAGATACAGATGAATTCACATAATTGCAATGAGATATGGAGACAAAGGGAAATGTCTAAGTAGGGCAAGCAAGACTTTCAGAGAAGCTAACATACAAACTGTTCTTGAAGGATGTGTAGGAATGCAGAAGTGAAAATGGAAGAAAGGTCAAAGGCAGAGCATGTGCCATGGCACAGAGCTTGAAACTGAGTGACACTCAGCCCTTAAAGGAATTTGGCTACCCGCCTGTTATATCACCTGCACAACTCAGAAGGACAGGGGTCTGCTCACATAGCTCTTCTCTTCAGCACCTTGCTTGTACCTTTATTGATCTCTGACTTTCTTGGCTCCTTCTTTGGGCCTCTGGGCCCAAGATCTCAGTGACAGGTCATGGATGTTGACCTGACACTGGCCTTTTAGACATTTGTGGGCATGATCCACTCTATGAACTACAACTGGGAGAAGAGACATCCCTACTGCCACTCTACCCTATAGACCAGATGAGCGTGGCAGGGATCATACACATGAAAAGATCTTCAAGCAAAACTGAAATCTAAGTGGGAGAAGGAAGTGGTAGGAGACAGTTCCGGAGGTGGGCAGGGAGCCAATCTGATTCCTGCCGGAGTCTGGACTTCATCCTTCAGACATGGGGAAGCCACGGAAGAACATTGGCAGGCACTGATTTGCCTTCCCTGGGCTATCCTAGTGGTGACAGAGTTTTGGAGGCAGAAAGACTGGGAACAGGAAAAAATTAGCAAGGATAGAGTCCAATGCAAATAGTCTCAGCTACACTGGAGAAGGAGAGAAAGCCAGGCTTCCTGGCACTCACTGCTTGGACCCTCAAGCATAGCCTTCTCGGAGACATTAACAGGAGAGAGGTGGGTGTCCCATCTTCATCTTCAAGGTTTCATAGTTCTCCATCATGGTTTGGATTCTCACATTTGCACTCTGTCTCCTTCTCTATCATCACTGTTCTCTTCCCTGCTTGTGCTCTCCTCCTCTTCCTTTACCTCCCCTCTCCTCTCCCTCATCCTTTTTCTCCCTCTGCCTCCACTTTCCTTCTCTCTTTTCCCTTCTCCTTCCTCCTCCTCCCCCGTTCCTCTCTCTCTCCCTCCTTTGCCCTGCTCCTCCCTCCCTCTCTACCACATCCCGAAACAACAGGTCCTGCCTTCTTTCTCCAAATTGAGCCTCCTTCATGAAATTATAAAAGAGAAATAGGAAGCCTAAACTCCAACTCTAACAACAGTGTGGATGAGTAAACCGGCACACATCCGTGAGCATGACCCAGAAGAGTGCCGACCCTTTAAAACAGAAGTCCCTGACTCTGGAGGCCTGGTCTTTCTCTTCCTAAGTCTAGAAGCCCTGACTCTCCATAAATATTGACAAGAATCTTTGTCAGAGGCTAAAGAGATGACTCAAAGGACTGGAGCACATAACTTTGCATGCAGAGTCTCAGGTTCCATCCACAGCACCCTATGGTGCCCTGAGAACTTTCCAGAAGCAACCCTCAAGAGTGACCCCTGAGCACGAAGCTGAAAGTAGCCCCTGAGCACCATCAGGTGTGGCCCCCAAACAAACAGCTGTCCCAAAGTCAAGGAGGAGGAACCCCAGCCCTCCCCAAGGCCTGGACCACAGACAGTGCAGAAACGGGCACTCTGGGCCCCCAAGTGGCCTTCTCTTATAACCCTCTGCACAGAAGTGTCGGCAGCAACTCCCCCAGGTCACAGCAACCTGTTTACGGACATCTAGAGTTCCAGGCGCTTTTAGGACAAGGGACTCGGGGTGTTTCCAAGTGGGCAGCAAAGTCTTCTCCGGAGAGAAGCCCTCCGCCAAATCTATTTCTGCCCATGTAAACACTTGCCAAGGAAACACACCATGTGGGCATGCGCCCGGGGCCCTGCAGGCCTTCGGGTTGCTGCAAAAGGCAACTGGAAAGTCACATGTCATAACAGTGGAAAGTACATACACAACTATTCTTAGCTCTGGAATGTATACGCTGTCTCCCTGCCCAGCGGTTCTTTCACAAAGCTCTAGAAAACTGTGACAGCGCCTTCAGCATAAACAAACCCAGGACAAACCTGTTGCCAACTGAAGGGGCCTGGGTTTACGGTTTCACCCAGAGCTAGAGGTGGGGACTCTCTGGAGGGACAGAGCCGGACCAGACATCGGTGGGTGTCCCGGCTGCAGAACAAGGTAAATAAAAATCCCTATCGCCCCATTCTGTGGGGAGCTGACCAGAGATCATCCAATGAACCCTTTCTGGGGAATTGTTTGCTCTCTGCTTTCTATTTATCCCAACTTTAAAACAAAACTCGGCTCTGTGAAGTCATGTGTTTTGTTTCGCTTTTGTTAAAAAAAAAAAAAGTCATTGCAAGGGGCCATTTTTTATCCTTCATTTCTGGCTGGGGATCAGAAGGCCACACCCCCAGAACAACACCTTGGGGATGATTAATAACCCAAAAGAGGCTTGACGAGTTTACTAGAGGTGGGAAGAATCTGGAGAAAGACTCACCCACATGTCCACCCAGGGTCACTGGCTTCAGATTCCCATCCCCCACCCCCACCCCACCATCCATTCTAACAACCTGGGTCTTGCTTGCTCTGTTGTCTTGGTTATTTGGAGGTGTTTTCCACCTTTTTCCCTAGAGAGCAATCGTAACTCACAGAGAGGTGCCAGTTCTGAGGTCTGGGGTCCAGGGAGTTCTGCCCCCACCCCCTTCCAATCTCCCAATCTCCCCACAATTGGTGTTCTTGGAGCGCAGTGCTGCAGTGCTCAGTCTTGCAGCCGCTGTGGCAGCCCCTCCTTCCACCACTGCTCCCTCCGCGGGGTTCCTCCCCTCTGCAGGATGGACAGGAAGCCCCCTGAGGAGATGCTCTTCAAAGACCAGGACTTCTCCTCTGACTTACTGAGGCAGCTCAACAACTTGCGACAGCAAGGGCTCCTGACGGACGTGCGCGTCTGCGCGGGCGCCACGGAGCTGCCGTGCCACCGGAACGTGCTGGCCTGCAGCAGCCCCTACTTTCGGGCCATGTTCGGCGGCAGCTTTCGGGAGAGCCGCGAGGCCCGCGTGCAGCTGCAAGGCCTGGAGCCGGCCACGCTGGGCCAGATCGTCCTGTACGCCTACACCGGGGAGGCGCACATCACGGCGCGCAACGTGCTGGCGCTGCTGGAGGCAGCGTCCCTGCTACAGTACCTCAAGCTCTTTGAGGCCTGCTCGGCGTACCTGCAGGGCCAGCTGAGCCCCGGCAACTGCCTGGGCCTCCTTCGGCTCTCGGACACCTTCAGCTGCGAGACCCTCCGCCGGAAGGCCCGAGACGTGGCCCTGACTCGGTTTCCCGAAGTGGCCGCCACGGCCGACCTCAAGGAGCTGGGCGCCACGGAGCTGCGCGACTACCTGGGGGACGCAGCGCTGTGCGCCGAGGAAGAGACGGTGTTCGAGGCCCTCATGGCCTGGCTGCGGCACGACGTGGGCAGCCGCAGACCGCACATGCTGGAGCTGCTGCTGCAGGTGAGGCTGCGGTACATCCACCCCGCCTTCTTCCACCACTTCATTGCCAGCGATGCCCTCCTGCGCTCCTCGCCCGCCTGCAGGGCCCTCCTGGAAGCAGCCAGCAGGCAGGTGTTCTCCCTGCACGGCGCCTCCAGCCTCCCGGGCCCGTGGCACGTGCCTCCCAGGAACGCGTACCGAGAGTTCCTCCTCCTCGTGGGGGGGAGGAAGGACAACCAGCAGACCACCCGCGACGTGCTGCTGTACGACGGGCATAGTGGCCGCTGGCAGGGCCTGGCCAAACTCCCCGTCCGGCTCTACAAGGCGGCCTCGGTGGCCCTGCACCGCAGCATCTATGTGCTGGGGGGCGTGGTGGTGGGCGAGGGGGCGCACGTGCCCAGTCGCCAAGTCTACGTTTTCTCCCTGAAACTCAACCAGTGGAGTCTGGGGCAGCCCATGCTGGCCGCCCGCTACTCCCACAGGAGCACGGCTCATAAGAACTTCATCTTCGCCATCGGGGGCATCGGAGAAGGGCAGGAGGTCCTGGGCTCTGTGGAGAGGTACGACAGCGTGAGCAACATCTGGGAGACTATGGCCAGCATGCCGGTGGGGGTTCTCCATCCCGCTGTGGCCGTAAAGGACCAAAGGCTGTACCTCTTTGGAGGAGAGGACGCCATGCAGAACCCTGTGCGCCTTATCCAGGTAATCAACTGGTCCTTCCTGTTCCGAAAGTTCATGATTATATGTCACATACATACAAGCATACATGTATGTACACGCATGCATACACAAATACGCTAATATAAATACACTCATGTGCACACATATACTTATAAAAACACATATATACACATATATGTACATATCTATGTATACATATATACTACATACATGTACACCATTATACACATGCATGAATGTACACATATATGAGTATTCATACCTATATGAATGGACACCGGTTTTCATTATATGCATATAATGCACACTTACAATTTTCAGCATGAAGAGGGAGGGAGGGAGGGAGGGAGGAAGATAATTTCAGCAAGAGTTTTTCCACTTATCAATACTTAGGTGTAAGGCTGATATGATACAAAATCACATCAGACACAATCTTGATCGTTACAAGAGGATCATTTATGCTATTACTTTACTTTACTTCTTTACTATACACATGTCATATACAGTAAGAGCCTATAGGAATTTGGTAGGTGCTTCAGCCTAAGTCATAAGACTTGATCCACAGTTATTACCAAAGACCTGCTAGATAAAATCTCGTATGTGTGGTCCTGACATGCACCATTTGCAAGTCTCCAGGAAATTTTTAGTCACTGCCAGAGGATCCCTGCATTTTTTATGGTGCCAGGGATTTAACCCAGGGCCTCACACATGCACTCTACCACATCGCTGACCCAAGGGACCCCTGTTTTAAACAAGAGGTGGATGCTCACTTACTAACAAGTTTTCTGTGAAGTATAAGAGAGACCAAATTTTAGAATATGAACTTGATGCAATTTCTAATATCTGCAGTTCACTAAAAGAAAAGAAAAACTCAAGTAAAGAACCCATTATTAAGATAATTGAAGAGACCTATGAGATTTGCTGTTTGTCAGAGTGTCAATAAAGGCCTTGGAGAGAAAGGCAGGGTCCACCAATGATACTCACAAAATAACAGAAAATGAGGTGCTGAACAGAGGGTGCCCTGAAAGTTTGTGGGAGGGAGGTATCCCACACTGGTCTAGAGATATTTAGGGGGCTTTGAAGGAAACTCTGTGATTGGAGCTGAAATGAGAAGAAAGGTGGGTGAAAAAAGAAGGCAAATGAAGATGAAGAGAGAAAGAGATGAAAAAAAGAAGGCAAATGAGGATGAAGAGAGTCCTGAGTTCGATAGAAGGTTCTGGCATGCACCATGTCTGCCAAATTCCCTGTGCACATGAGTCTGCCCTCGGAGGCAGGGATCAGAGTCAGTGATATCGTTTAGGAGGCAGTGAGGTCAAAGACCCTGAAATATAAAGCATTACAGCCTACTTCCTGAACAACTGAAAGCATGTCACTATAGGCACAAGTTAGACCAAGGAGAGGGGAAAGGGGTGCACCAAGGAGGAGCTACCGTGAGCTACCCTCCTCCACCCACACCTCTTCCCCTGAGTTTCTCCTCTTGAGCTTCTAGAACATTCTTGGGATGTGAGACTGATGGAACAGGATTCTCTAAGCCTTGTCAAGGAATTGGGATTGTAGCCTAAAATATTGAGGCCTCAAGAAGGAGTTTCAAACCGAGTGGGTGAAATAATCCAATTTATATGGTTCAAAATTCCTCCTGGGGCTAGAGAGCTCGGACTCAGGTTAAGGCACTTGGCTAGCATGGGGCTGCGCCCAGGACATGGGTTTAGATCCCAACACTGCATGTGGTCCCCCAAGTACCGCCAGGCATGGCCTGTGAGCACAGAGTCTCTGGATGTGGTCAGAAAAACAAATTAAAAGTAAACATTCCTTCTGGATGCTTTGTGAAAAAGGAATTGGAGGGGGCCTCGGTAGACAAAATAAAAGGAAGGTAGGGCACTCCTCCTGCCATCCAGGAGAGGGAGGATGGATGGGGCTTGGGTGAGGTGGTGGAGATGGAGAAGAGATGGAGAAGAGATAGAGAAGAGCGGTGAGCTGGTTTCATTATTTTTATTCTTCATGTTGTCGCTTCTCCAATCCATACTTTCCCTGATTATCCAGGCAGGTTCTGAGTTTGGTCCAGATCCCACTCTCTCACGTGAGCCAAGAGAGACTTGCTCCGCTGCCCCGCATGCCTGCCACACAGAGAGAACGCCTAGTGTGCTTCTATATACAGCTACAGTCCTCTTTTCTGAATTTGTTTTCAAAATCAAATCAACAAAAGTGCAGATGATTTCACACTGCAAAATTGTTACAGACTTCCAAAGAATAAATACAAGTGCATCAGAAAGAGGGGAGAAAAAAAGCTTTTATGCCAGCATATCAAGAAATGCATAGTATAACCAAACAAGACACTTGCAAAATTAAAAAAAATACTAACATATGAGCAATCCTCGTACATATCAGTGATGAGAGGAGAAGAGTATTTCACTGCAGAGAAGCAAAGCATTCATTTTAAGGTAGAAATTTTAATTATCCTGCCATAGCTTAAGTGGAATACTTGGGATCATTGCATGGGGTAAATTGATTTTCAGTCCTAAAGCTCAGAGTTTTGTTCAGAGGATGGTTCAAATCTGTATATCTTCATTCTTTTAAGAACTCTAGAGCCCAGGAGTTATATGTGTACATGCTTCTTTCTACCTGGTCTGGCTTCCTGTCCTTCTGTATGGCATCCAGCAAATCCTTTTACCATCAGAAGACATCATTTCTTCCACTGGTCAAAACTTATCCTATGCCCCAGCTTCTCTGTGGGTATTACAAGTACTGTGAGCCAATGTTGAGTCTATTTTTGAAACCATACCCAAAGCTGATGGATAGCAGAAGGCCTAGAGGCGATTATTCACTCATGGAAAATGCACCCTATGTTTGCTTATCCTCCCAGAATCCCACTTTCCGAAGAGTTATATCTATGTATTTTCAGATGCAAGCAGATGGGTGGACTGTCACTATGGCTGGCACTAACTCTAGCACTTGACTCCTCAGACTTAAAGAACTGAGAGACCCTAAGATATGTCCAGTCTCAAAAACACGCTTCAAGAAAGGCCACACCCATAGGTCTTTAGTCAGAGCCTTGAATGTGGTGGGAAGAAAACGAACACTGGACTCAGCTCCATTTTCCCACTCACTCACCCTTGTGGCCTTCAGCATATCTCTTACCCTCTCTAAGCCTCAGGAGTCTAATCTGTTACTTTTATAATTTCCTAGATAGAGATGGAACCCCAGGTCTCATACAAGCAAGACATGAGTTCTGCCATGGAACCACTTTTCAGACCCTGAGCTTCAGTGGTTTAATCACATCCATTTCATAGAATGATTAAAAAAAGCTATAATTTGATAAAAATGATAAAATTTTATTAGTGCTAGAAAGTATATTTTATGCCAAAATAATTTCCAGAGAATACTGCAAATTTTATTTTTCAATGCCATTTTCTTCCGAAAATGAATTTGTATTCTTTCTTTTCTTGTATGAGGGCCATCTTTTGTATTGCTCATGCAAGATTTTTTGCCACAAATGAACTCATTTGCATTTAATATTTGAGTTTTAAAGTGAGGAGGTTATCAGGAACATGTTTCTGGGGATCGTGGGACACTCTTGTGTTTCAAAGCACACAGCAAAGGAACCTTGACCTTTTTTTGTCTTCCTTCTTATCCTCTCATTTTTCTGTGATTCTAATAACATTAAGGCAAAAATTGTTTAAAAGCCTTCTTTGACAGAGTGGGGGCGGTTAGAGAGAGAGAAAGTGCATCAGGTAGGGCACTTGCCTTGCTTGCAGCCAACCCAGGTTTGATCCCTGGCACCCTAGATGGTCCCCAAATGATCCCTGAGTGCAGAGCCAGGAGTAAGCCTTGAGCAATGCTGGGTGTGACCCAAAAACAAAAACAAAAGCCTTCTTCACTTAGCCCCAAATTTAGACCCAAATCTGGAGAGTCTTCTTGGATACATTTAGAATGTTAAATATGAGCCAGCGATGAAAATGATTGAAAAATCATAGGTTTTATGAATACCCAAGTCACTCCATTTCTCACTGAGAGAAAATCTGTTCCAAACAAGGTAAGCAGACACAGGCAACACTCCAGGACTCTTGGTTTACTCTATAGAAACGACCACTGAGCTCATAGAGATTGTCACTATACTAATAGTCTCTTTTCTTTACTTATACTTTGATGACCAATAGTAAAATGCAGACATTCTTAAAACTGGGGAAAAGTAAAAGAGGAAAAGCCCGCCTAGCTCCCCCTTTTCTTTATGACTTCTAACTCTTAAAAGATACCGATCCCTTTAAAATACAGTATTGTGCTTCTGTTTCTCCCGAAGGTTTATCACCTTTCCAGAAACACATGGTTCAAAATGGAGACAAGGATGATCAAGAATGTGTGTGCCCCCGCGGTGGTGCTAGGGGAGCGGATCGTCATCGTGGGAGGTGAGTTTGAACAGAGGACGGAGAGGCCGGACACAAACTTGGCATCAGCTGTGGAAAAACGGTCCCTCACAGTCAGATGTTGTTCTTACAAGACGGTCGTTTTAAAAGCACATTCATCCAACCACTGGCATGGGGATGACTTGACAAAGTTCTTTTCTCATCCAGAAGTTTCTCCCTGTCTCTATATGTAAACAAGGGGTGAAACAATACTTGTTTCCAAGAGTTTTGATCATAAAATGTACTCATATCAGAGACACTTGGCGCTATCCCAGACCCAGGGCAAATAGTCAAACCATGTTTGCCATTGTTGACATTGTAGAGGTTCATTTCTCCTTAACAGTGGTATGGGGTGCCAGGGAGGGTGGAGGCCTGGTCTTGAGGTCAGAGAGACCTGGGTTCTAATCCCGACACTGCCCCTCCCTGAATACCTGCTCTTGGGTCAGTGATTCCTCTCTGTGATTCCCCTCGGTTTTCATATCTGCAGAGAGGGAGGTCCTGAAAGTCTCCTATCCCTGAGTGCCCAAAAGCTCTTCCTTAGAGGGCAAGAGCTCTTCAACGGGCCTCCAAGAAAGATGCACAAGAATGGCTGGTGCATGACCTCAACCTGTGGAGAGGGTGCAGGAGCCAGAGTCGGGCAGAGCTGCGTCCAACCCCTAGCTCTGTCTCCAGCAAGGCAGGGCGATTGATCCAGATGTCCATGGCTGCATTCCCCCTGCAGCCTCATCAGTGTCAGGGGACAGCAGGACACTGAGCCCTACTGAGAGTGTCCCTTGCCATTGACTGGCAGGTTACACCCGGAGGACTCTTGCTTACGACCCCCAGTCAAACAAGTTTGCCAAGTGTGCCGACATGAAGGACCGGAGGATGCACCACGGGGCCACGGTGCTGGGGAATAAGCTGTATGTGACTGGCGGCCGTTGGCTCACCAGTGACTGCCGCATCGAGGACTCGGCCGCCTTTGACTGCTATGACCCCGACACGGACACCTGGACGTCACAGGGAGAGCTGCCACACACACTCTTTGACCATGCCTGCCTCACCCTGCAGAGCCTCCCCAGCCCAGCCACCTGCTCCCGGGGCCATGAGAACCCCACTTCCCTTACAGGAGACCTTTACCCCAAGAACTGACCCCACAAAAAGGATGCAGGGAGAGCTCAAAGGACTGAAAGTTCCAGAACCTGGAGGCCTGGAAGCAGGCATGCAGTCGGCAGAACTCTGTTGTGTGAGTGTGTGTGTACGTGCACATGTCCTCTGTCTCTGTCTCTCTCTCTCTCCCCTCTCTCCTTCCTACCCATCATTTTTCTCCCCCTATTCCTTCTGTCTCTCTCTCCCTCATCCTCCACCCCACTCCCCAGCTCTTTCCTTCCTTCTCTACCTCATCTCTACTAGGTTTCTTTCTACAAGCTTCTTCGTCCACATGGCACAAGGACAATGACAGTGACAACAGATAAATCCAGACTCACATTCTTCAAGCCAGAATGCAACTATTCTCCACATATGAACCAGAAACAACGATGCCAAGGGGGCCCTTTTGCATTCCATACCTATCTCTAGAACCCTCACTGTGCCTGGTCATGCAGCCACTCTAACAAGCTAGACCCCAGCCCCTAATTAGAATTAGCCCCTAGGTAGAATGGGGCACACCTGTCACTGACAGGTCCTGGAAATGGCATGTGACCCATCAACAGCTGTTGCCCCAAAGGAAGAGAGACTGGGTTTGAGGAGCCTTCTCTGCCTAGAGCACACTGAAATCCAGCACAAGGCTGAGCATTCCTCGAGAGTTCCTGCAGGCCTCTGGACCAGGTGGCCCCAAGAGATATCAGTCATGGCTGTGTTTCTCTGAATTCTATGTGTTGCAGCCTGTTGCAGTTTCAGAAAAGTAAGACCAATTCAGCATCATGTGCATGCAATATTATCTGCACTACCAGAATAAATATGGTTTCTGGTGGCAAATGATGGGTTTTTTTTCTGCAGCCTGCAGGGAGCTATAGAGCTGTAGAATTAATCAAGATTTTCATTTTGGTAAATGTCCTGCGCATTGCTCTCTGGAGGCAAGTCAACACATTCCTTCAGAGATTACGGCCGTGACTGCCTTTCCCCAGAGCCCCAATAATCTCAGCACACCTCCCACACTGGCTCGATCCCAAGCTTGGAATAAGCTGGAGTTGGTGGCGTGTCCCAGTCACCAGAGAAGACATCTGGTAATGAGGCTGAGTCCCAGGCAAAGCAAGTGAGCTGGGATTCCCTGAGAGTGTCCCCAGGGTGCTGTGACTTTGAAAAGCATTCAGGAGGTTGAAGAGAGAGAGTACAGTAGGTAAGGCACTTCTCTTGCAAGTGATCAATTTGGGTTCAGTCCTCGGCACTGCAGAGGGTTCCCTGAGCACCACCAGGAGTGATCCCTAAGTACCGAGCCTAAGTTCAGGAGTATCATAGCCAGGAGTATCATAGCCAAAAAACAAAATCAGGTAGGGGGTTGGAGGGAAAGCACCCAGATCTGGCAAGGTGTGGCCCGGTCCAGAACAGTTGTGGAGATCCCATCCCACCAGCCCTGTTCCTCAGAGCGAGGTGGGTCTGTCCCTCTCCCCACTGGAGAAGCCTGCTGCCCTGAGCTGATGCCTCCTTCCCCCTCCAGCTCTCCTGACTTATGTTTCGAACATATCTCTTCCAAGTATGTATTTTTGGCCCTTTGGTTTCTCCTGCTGAGATCTGAAACTCTGCTCTGAGCTCTAGACCACTTGCTTGCAATCCCTATCCCCCACCCAGCTTGTCAGACTGGCTCCCGTCTGGACACCGTGCCCTGAGCTGTTGACTGGCCTCTTGCCAAACCTCTTGCCTTTGAGCTTCTCTGTTCAGGCTCTCAATGCCACCCTACCCCCTCCCCACTCCAAAACAGTACTTGCAAAGTCACTAGTGATTCCCACGGGGCCAACTGGCAGTGCATTTTCATTTCTTGTCCTACGTGACCAGTCAGCCACATACCAACGGCGGGCTAGCTCATCACCATTAAGTCTTTTCTTTCCCTGTATCTTGGATTCCAGTAGTTCTTGCCTCTCATCCTTGCTCTTGTTAGATCTTTTTCCTTATCTATTCTTCCTTAGTTGAGTGGGCTTATCCAGGAACTAACTGTAAACTAAATTTCTAATTAGCTTCAAATTCTGCTCATTTTTCAGTTTCTTTTAATTACAGACTCTACAGCTTGCCCTACATGTCCACTCATATTAAATAGATACTTCTCATGAAATGTGTTCAAGAAAGACGACTCTGGGGCCTCGGGATATGATTCCATGCTGGAGAGCAAGCTTGGATGTGATCTCTGACCTTAGAGTAAAACACATGTGTCACAACCACCGTTACTACATCAAGACCCTCTTTCTTCATCAAGCCAACTCCTTTCATAGATTTCTTCATCTTGAGAAGGCCCCAAATCTCAGACATTATTCTAAACTCCCTTTTTATCATGCTATGCTGTGTCTATTGCCAGTTTACCCAGAGCCCTTCAGGCTGGAACAGTAGTACAGTGGGTTATGCATTTGTCTTGCATGAAGTAGATCCAGGTTTAATCCCCAGCACCTTAAACAGTTCCTTGAACCCACTATGAGTGATCCGTGAGTGCAGAGTCAGGTGTAAGCCCTGGGCACTGGCGGGTGTGGTCCAAAAAAAAAAAATGGATCCCAGTTGCATCTCACTACTCACAGCCCTAACTCTTAGCCTACTCTGCCACCTTTTCTCTCCTGAACTGTCACACATTTTATTTTTTAACTTTTACTTTAGCCACTGAGTATACAAAACATCTTCATGTTCTAACCAGTCCCATCAGGGACTGGACACCTCCATTCCCAGTCATAATATTCACAGTTTCACAATGCTGTCAATGGTGCAGTTTCATGCATACAACAGTCCAACATCACACCTGCCACCACCCTTGTCTTAGGGTCTCCCGCTTCCCTGCTCCCCAACCTCACCATCCCCACCCGCTCTCCATGTCTCACTGCTCTGGTATGCTCCATCCTATGGACCAGTTCTAAATATTCTGTAACTTTGGGTCATCTGTTGTTCCCTTGCTCTGAGTTCTTATTTCCCACATATGAGAAGGATCATTCCATGTCTATCCCTCTCCTTCCAGCTGACTTGACTCAGCATGATCCCCTCCAGCTTCAGCTACCTAGTGGTGGCTGATAGTATCTGGCAGATCACCATGGAATGTGATTTGCAATAGGAAAAGACAAAATCTGTCATTTTTTCATGGGTCTTTCTGCTTCTTTCTTCCCAACAGGTCAGCTTGTGTGATCATAAATGTCAAAAGAGGTTCGCCTTCCCCCCAAAGTTTTAAACTCTCCAAAGCCTTTCCAGCTTTCTCAGATGACCTTCTGGAGACTGAAGGATGGTTCCCACCCTACCCCCTGCCTTCTCTGCTCTTCCCACCTTCTGTCTCCTGCTGTTTCCTGCCTCCACAGTCCAGTCTCCACAGTGGTCTTTTGGCTCATGGTCCACAAAGCTCTCTACTTTCTAGTCTTACATCAGCTGCACATCCCACGTGAAAAGGTTCACCACAGATGTCATAAACACATTGTCAGATTCTGGATTTTCCTCCAAGCACTGCTCAGAAATGCCTTCCCAGTCACCCTGTCCGCCATCGGGGTCTGTCAGTGACTCCCCAACACAGACCACAAACATTGCCAGTCTCCCTGTCTTCATTGCTAATTCTCTTCCTGAGAGCAAAATATCCTCATGCTTTGACCAACCCCATCAGGGATTGGCCACCTCCATTCCCACACCTCTACTTCTTCTCAAACAACAACTGGAACTATTTTTTTAAATAGCAGAACCAAATGCATGTATTTATTTCTCTTTCCAATTGTTGTTTTTATGGTGCCCAGGGATTACACAGACTGATGTAGCACCGAAAGTTCCAGAGAGCAAAGTCATTGGGACCTCCTGTGGCCTACACAGGCAGCACCAAAAATCAAAGCTATGACCTCACGCCTGCAAGCAGGTGCTTTCTGCTGCTAAACTAGCTGTCCACAGAGCACCCCACCACATCCCTAGCAGCAGCAGCCCTGAGATAATTTTTTTTCAAAAATTTTGAGCCCATCCCTAGCAGTGTTCAGGGGTTACTCACAGCTCTGAGCTCAGATGTTGTTCCTGATAGTACCTGGGAGACCATGAGGTGCCAGAGAGTTGAACCCAGGCCCCCCACTTGCAAAACATGCATTCGGCCTATTGAGTTAACTCTATAGCCCTGGAATAATGTTTTTAAAAGACAAGTCTTGGGGCTAGAGAGATAGTACAAAAGGTAGGGTGTTTCTCTTGCACATGGCCAACGTGGAGTTAATCGCTGCCACCCATAGGGTTCCCCAAGCCCCATCGGGACTGGTTCATGAGCACAGAGCCAGAAGTAAGCCCCAAACAGTGCCCAGTATTGCCCCCCTCCAAAAAAAGGAAAGGAAAAAAGTGCAAATCAGATCCTGTTATTCTTCTGCTTAAAATGATTTTATGGCTTCCAGGGAACTTAGCACAAATCTCCCAATACTTTTGGCTCTAGAACTTTCTACCAGTGTTCCCTGCCTATCTCTCTGCCACCACTCCCCCTTCCACCTCCCCCCGACCCCACATACCCCTCAGAGCTGTTGCTGCTCCTTTAGTCCTTTGTATCTGCCCTTTCCTCACCTCTGGATCATTGCACTTGAAACTTTTTGTCATTGAAATGTGAAACATGTCTCTTAGCTTCTCACTGACCCTAGAACTGTAACTTCCACACTTCTTACTCTCCAGAGAGAAGGTCACTGAATCAGAGCGGTTTCCACATACCTTTAGTCCAGCCTGTTAAGTGCCCTCCACGTCCCACCAAGTCCCCTCTGAGACCCTCATTTTATTTGAAATGACTTGATTAATGTCTGTCCTGCTATATCTTCTCTCACTCCTGTTGTAGTTCACATTCCCTGGGCTCGCTGAGTGTCAACCCATGATATTGGAACTTCTCTATAAATGTGTGATGGACAGATCAAAGAAGAATTAAAATGAAAACAGCCACTAACCTTGCTTTATCTTGGTGTCTCCATCTCCCACTCAGAGGTAACAGCCCCCAGGTTCTCCACCAAAAGTCACCTTCCTCCCCCCTCCACCTTACTTCCCCCTGGAACCTAGTGTGGTAAGTCTGGTTGGGGAGGGGACGATCTGTCTGCCTGGGTCCAGCCTTGTGGGAAAAGAGCTGTGTCTAGGGGACCCTATTTGCAAGAATTAGAAGAGTGAATCTACTAGCCATCTACAAACTCCTGTGGCCTCCAACGATCCTCTTTTGGAGACTCAATAATGTCGTGATATTTTTGTTTCTTCGTCTCAGCCCAGGATTTAATAAGCTGTCTGCATTAGTAGCTTATCCGGTCTCCCTAGGATACCAACAAGCTAAATTGCCCCCGTGGGGTTGGTAAATCAAATAGCCCCAGTGTCAGACACATCTGGACACAAGATGATGAGTAGGTCTTTTGCCCCCAGTGACACACCCGAGCCTGCCTGTCACACACCTACATGTCCCACTGACCAAACTCCAACCCCAAACTGTGTTTCCTGCTTCAAAATCCCTCAGGATTCAAGAGAAGAATGCTGGGAAGAATCTCAGTAGGAAGTGGGGGAGCGAGAGGGGAAGAGAGAGAGAGAAAAAGAGAGGAGAGAGAGAGGGTAAGAGAGAGAGGGTGAGAGAGAGGGGGAGAGGGAGAGAGAGAGAGAGAGAGAGTTTTGGCACCAAGTTGCCTTGGGCTCATAGGCTGAGTCAAGTCACAGTACAGAGCTGAGGTCAAAATAAATTTAGCCCATGGTGGTTCAACTGAAACATTTTAAGCAAAATAATGTCAAACTGTTCAACTAATCATCTCAGCAGACAACCAGGGAAGGGGAGCAGTGGGCGGAATGGGACAGAGCTAAGACTTAGTGAGAAAATTCATAAGCATAACCACCCTGCCACCACATACCCCAGTAAGCAAGACAATCACACCCAAGGGGAGACACTGCAGCTGAGAGAGGAGAGAGAGAGGTGCTCCTAGAAGCCCTGGTCACAGCCCAGACAGCCAGCCATTTCTTGGAAGAAGACCTGCTGTGCTGAGGCCAACACCCAATCCTGTGCTGGCAGGGCATGGTCAGCCAGATTCTGCTTCCTCAGTCCCCTGGCAGAGTGGCAAGGCCCCCATAGCCAGGGCTGCTGCTCCCCAGGCTCAGTGGGCTTCCTAATGCGCCTCAAAAAGTACCGTCCTGGAGTCCCTTCTTATAATTCTCCATCCACTCTCTGTGCTCAAAGTCCTGAGTCTTCACTTCTTAAACCGAAGTCCGAGATGGGCTGAATGCATCATTAACACCAGCAACAAAAGTCAATGGTGATATTCCAGAAAACAAGACTGTACCTGGTTTGGGGATTTTTTTGTTTGAGGCACCTTTGGGGGGTGGGGGAACACTTAGTGGTCCTCAGGGTTTATTTCTGGTTTTCTGCCTGCCCAGGGAAGATTCTGGGACCATATGTGATATTCAAGGGACCATATGCAGCAGCAGGGATGGAACCTGTTTTGGTCACGTGCAAGGCAAGCACCTTACCCCAGTGCTCTCTCTCCATCTTTGTGCTTCTTGGAACGCCAGACACCCTGGCCCTCTTCAACAGGCCATGCCCATGTCCATGCATATGGTGTGCCCCCTGCAGGGATGACTTACTCCCTCGTACCCAGTGAATTAACACTCAGCCTCCTCCAGTCTCTCTTCCTACCTCCCGTCCTGTCTACCTCTCTGCCTCTCTGCCTACCTCCTGCCTCTCTCTGTCTCTCCTCTCTCTCTCACACACATCTGTTCCTCCTCCTTTCACATGACAGCATCACAGCAAGAGGTAGAGTATAAATAGAAGGGTGATTCGGCATGGGGGCAAAGAGAGAGTCTTGGCCCCTAGGATCCTCTGGATTAGTTGGGTCAGTCCTTAGCAAACAAGCATATGTGTGTGGAATGAGACAGTGGATGCATCTAAGAATGGTCCAAATCAGCACTGGAGCAGCCAGATCGCCCTAGATAAAAATGAGGGCTTAATCATGGGAAAATTGGGGATCAAATCAGGTAGGAAGCAGATGGAGGCTGGAGCACTGTCCTCCCATTGTTCATTGATTTTCTTGAGCGGGCACCAGTAACATCTCCATTGTGAGACTTGTTGTTACTGTTTTTGGCATATCGAATACGTCACAGGTAGCTTGCCAGGCTTTGCCGTGCAGGTGGAATACTCTCGGTAGCTTGCCGGGCTCTCTGAGAGGGGCGAAGGAATCGAACTCAGGCTGACCATATGCAAGGCAAATGCCCTACCTGGTATGATATCACTCTGGCCCAGATGGAAGCTAGCCCTTAAAAATTAGTATCACATGTCTTGAAATAAGTTGCGGTATGCCTACTAGATGGTGGTCTCTCCTACTCAGTTATTCGAAAGGGTGACATCTTTCTTTCAGCAATAATTCAGATGGAACTGGAGGGGACTGGTCTAGGTGAAATAATCCAGAAAGTGAAAGACAAGTACCAAGTAGTTCCACTTGTAGGTGGAATATAAAGAATCAAATCCAATGAACTAACAATCACAATAAAAATGATGGTTAGGGGCTGGAGCAATAGCACAGCGGGTAGGGCATTTGCCTTGCACGCGGCCGACCTGGGTTTGATTTCCAGCATACCATATGGTCCCCTGAGCACCACCAGGTGTAATTCCTGAGTGCAGAGCCAGGAGTAACCCCTGAGCATCACCACATGTGACCCAAAAAGCAAAAAAAATATTATGGTTAGACTGAGAAAAGATGACAGCAGAGGGAAAGAGAGGGGGAAGGGAGAGTGGATAGGGGGGTGGTTTGAGAGTGGCGTGTGGCACTAGAAACATTGAGGTAGCGGCCAGGATGCCTGTGCATCTCCAGCTGTGAAGCCATCCTACCCAAACTTACATGACATCTTAAACCAAAGACAGCTGAAAATTTCATTTAATAAACAAGTAATAAAGACTGTTCGTGCAGATGTCGGAACAGTGAGACGATTTGGGCTAGCATAGGAGGAAAGAGGGTAGGGAAGAAAATGGCATGGATTTCAACCTTGCAAGCACCATTCAATGAAAGCTAAAGGGATCCCGGGAGGTGGCATTCAGATGACCCAATTCCCCAGAACTTTTCAAGTGCTCTTCTATCCATAGCTCATTTCCCACAGATTCTATTTTCCAGTATTCTGAACTTGAAAGACATTATCTGTTGCACTTTCATGGATCCCATCTGCTTATTCTGCTTATTATTAGTAGTAGTAGATGCAGCACATTGTACTAGAAAGCAAACAAGCTTGGGAGCAGACGGGACCTGAGACCACTCTCTCTCTTCATTGCTGATACATCTGTGTTTTCCCAAAAAGAAACTCACCCAAAGGGCCACTTTCACCAAAGAAGGGAAGTTGACCCCAAAGAATAGTGTCCTCCACTCCAGTCTCTATTTTTCCCCCCACAACCCGCTGAGCACTCTCAGTTTATGCACTCACTTATCCATTTGCACACTCAGTATTGATGCACTCAACAAGCGTAGACCAGAACCTCCTCCAAGTCAGGAATGAAAGTGAATGTGGAGAGGTCACAGAGTTAGCAAAGAGGACCAAGACACTCCTTCCCATCCAGACCTCCCAGGCCAATGAAGCTGTCCCATCTTGGCATGCCAGGTAGGAGGAAATGACAGCGAGGGAAAAGCTAAAGACTGACTCTATTCCAATGCTTAGATATTCTATAGAGCTTCCAGGATTGTTGCAACAAGACACCTCAAATATGGTTTCTTAACCTTACAGAAACTTGTTCTCTCATAGTTCTGAGAGCTGGAGGTTTAAATTCAAGGCATCAGTAGGGCTGTGCTCTATTGGAAGCTCGAAGTCTGTGGTTCTCCCTTTTATATCCATAGACCCACATTGGCTCATGGACCAGAGACTGAAAACCACTGGCTTAAAGGACAATTCATTTCTGATCTCTTCCAAGATCCAGTGACTTCTAGAAAATTCTGCTATTCCATGGTCTGTAGCTAACTCACTACACTTCTGCCTCTGCCATCACAAGGCTTCTTTTCTGTATGCCCCTTTTATGTGTTCCATTGAGTTTAGGTTCCTCTAAATTCACATCCACAGAGAGATAGTCCAGTGAGCAAGGCACTTGCCTTGCACACCCTAGTTCAATTACTGACCCTGTGTATTATCCCTCAAGCACTGTCAAGAGTGATCCCTGAGCACAGAACAGGGGTGTACCATTGAGTGTGCTCTCTCCACAAATAATAATAATAATAATATATAATCTCATATTGCCTCTAAACCTGGGTTATATCTACAAAGACCCAGTTGCCAAATGAAGGAATGTCCCAAAGTTCCAGGTGGACCTGAATTTGTATTTATTTGTTTGTTTTTTGCTCTCTTCCAAGGTTTATTTGTCAGTCTCTGGATCATGGCCATTAATGAGCTTAGATGGTGCCAAAGGCAGTTCCTGGATGTGACTGTCAGGCTATCAGAAGAACAGGGGGATGGGTGGGGCTGGAGACTTTGGTCACAGATCCCACATACCTGAGCTTTTCAGCAGATTCACTCATGGATGAGGCTCATCTGAGTCTATGGAGAACCACCATGAGCATGGCAGTGATTGAGTTCTGGAGGTTTTCAGCTGCTGGGGCTTTGTTGAGGCAGGTAATGGGATTCACCCGCCACACTCTGAGTAGCCCTGCGTAAAACATTCTGGTACAGGTGGATCTGAATTTGGACAGGACACTATTCAAACCCCTGGATAAATTATCCCATCCCAAAAGACCTCCATGATGAGTTTCCATCTGTTCCGCTTACACTCATCTACTCTAGCATCAATTCACTTTCCCTGGTTCCCCAGACTGTCTGTGAGCAGGGATCATGGCTTTTCTCTCTTTAAGGACAGTCTGGCACTGCGGACACCCACTGACTATGCATTGAATTAAACAAAACCATTTCACATTTTTACTGAACTCCCAGGCCAATATATACAACTCAGCTTCCAAGCAGTTTCCTATAAGTCCAACATGCATCTGCAAAAAAGTCAATCAAGAAGGAATTAGGGTCTGTAAGGAGAAGCTCAGTGTCAGGTATATGCAGTTTTCCTGGTAAAGTAATCCGTTAGCAAAATGTCACCACAAAAGCCATTCCGGGTCTTGCAAACATAAGCCTTTGGGTGACGTCTGTGAGAGGGAGCATATTAAAAGCAGAAATCAAGGCAGAGGGTGCCCGTGGGAGGGGCCCTGGTTTTAGAAATGTCAGCTCTCACGCAATCTTATAGGAATTCTAGGCTCCCATTCAAACGCCACGTCATTCACTTTGTGTGGGGAATTTGGTTTTTGTTTTCCCTAAAGATATCCACAAGTCTCATCTTACTCTTTATTTCACTGGTTTGAGTTCACTGAATTCGGGGTCTGTGATTCAGAATTCCACAATAATTCTCCCATCCTGAGCCAATGGTCCTGAAAAATGCTGCTTTGAAGATATGGTACAGACTCTGAGGGGGTCATAAGTTAGGAAGAATCATGTTCTCAGGATCAGAAATTTATTGTATTTAAATTCAGAAGCTGTCGTTAGGACCCCCACCCCCCACCCTGCAAAAGACCCCATCATCCCACACCTCATCAGAGACAAGAAGGCAAATCAAAACCTTCTGAATTGAGCTAAGAAAAGAAGCAAGGTGGAGACATCTACACTTCAGATAAGGCCAAGGTGAAAAAAATAGGAGTAGTCATTAGCCAGCCTCTGAGATGATAATCTCTCATGGAGTGTTTGAGAAAAAAAAATAAGAATTAATCCCCATTTAGGGTCTAGGTTGATTTGACTTCCTTATCTTAAGGGCAAAGTTAAGAATGTTAATGGGTTTGAAAGAGTCCAGATCATTCTCACTCCAGACTGATATCCCTGATGCCTGTGCCCCCCCCCCCCCCCCCCCCCCGGTGTAGCCATTAGGTCCAGAGTGTTCACTGAATGAGAGTCCAGGCATGAGACTAGCTTACATCGATTGCCCATTTGCTCAGCACCAGGTGAATCCCCTCAATCTGTCACCCAAGAACCTTCTGGCAGGTACCTCCTTGCAGCAGTGGCACTTACGGTCTCTCACCCAACCCCCTTTCTGCAGCTCACCATCACTAGTTGTTGTCTTACTTGCTCTGCTGAGTGTATGAGGTGATGGTCCCCCACCCCCAGATGGAATGGCTGTGAGGACAGTCAATTATGGCTTCATTGTTCACATCTATTTTCCTGACACCTGATACCCAGAGGCAATTCAGAGAGATATGTTGAACAAAGGAATGAGAAGTGGTCCTGGCACATACAACATGGAAATGGTAGGAAATGGTAGGTGTTTTTATTTTGGTTTTGGTGAGGGAAATGCACCCAGCAGTGCCCTTACTCCTCTCTCAGTGCTCAGGGATCACTCATGTCAGGGATTAGGAAACCATAAAGTGTACCAGGATTAGCATACAAAGCAAAGCGCTCTACCCACTGTACTGAGAAAAGTTGTATTTAGAATGGCTGGGTTTTGGAGGGGAGAGGTGATGTGGGAAAGGGGATGATGGAACATAGATACCTAGATGATTGCTACAATGCCCGAAGACCTAGAAAGATTAAAGAGGTAAGAAGCTATGGAACAGAGAGCAATGGAAGGGGAGGAGGGGGCTATGAAACTAGGTGACAGTAGCATAGAGAATGGACAACTCTGTGCATGTGGAAAGGGAAGGTTTAGGAAACAAGGAAAAAGGAGCTGCTGGCTGGATTGACCAACAGGACACTGATATCATCAGCAGATAAGTACAAACCTAAAGGCATGAGGCCAGAAAGATAGAACAGCGGTTAAGGCACTTGCCTTGCATGCCACCATCCCTGTTTCAATTCCCCAGCACCACATACGGTCTCCCAAGCACAACAAAAACAAAAGGCAGCAGGAGTTTTCAAGGGTGCCCCTGGCCAGGAAGTGATAGAGTGCAGACAGGTTTGGGTCTCCCCAGGTGAGTCGCAGACAAGTGTTTCTTGTCCCACCTGCCAGCTTGCATATAGTCTATATCCCTGTGAGCTTAGGGAACCTCTGTAAAAAACTCCCGAGTCACACTGAAAATACCTTTAACAATGATCTGTGTGCAGACCTCTCCCATCTTCAAAGGAGCCTGAAGGCAGTGTCTTGAGTGGATGAGAGCATAGACTGAGCCAACATGCCCAGTACTGCTTTTCATAGACTGTGTGGCCCTAGAAAAAGTGACCATCATCCCTGATCCTCCCTGTACTCATTTCATAGTACTCCTCAAGGATTTTTGTTTGTTTTTGTTTGGGGGCCACACCTGACTGTGTTCAGGACTTACTTCTGGCTATGCACTCAGGGATCACTCCTGGTAGGGCTCTGGGACCAAATGGGATGCCACTGAATGGACCCAGGTTAGATTGTGTAAAGCAAGCACCTTATTCACTGTACTGTCTCTCCAGCCCATTTATTGAGAGAATTAACTGAATTATTATATGTAAATGCTATCTGTGGGATAGTTATAACTAACATGACTTTTATTGAATATGGTGCATTATAAACTGCAATAAGCCATATGCTGACTGCTTGGCCTTGAAAAGATAGCTAAACCTCTCTGAGCACCAATATTCTCATTGGTAAAACAAAGATGATGGTGATGTTAAACTGCAGTGGATTAAATCATGGTTCCTCAAAAGATATTACCTTATTTGGGGAAAAATGATCTTTGGCAAATATAATCTTGATAAGAGATAATCCTGGATTATCTGGGCAGACTCTAAACCCCATGATTAATGCCCTGTAAGAGAATATTAAAGGTACAGAAGAAAAGGCTATGTTAAAGACAAGGGCAGAGAGTGGAGTTCTATAGCCCACAAGCCCAGCCTGAACCCTTTGGAAGATAGAAGAAGAAAGGAAGAATGGCCACCTCCAACCTCTGGAGGGAGGACAGTCTTGATTTATGGAGAGGTCCTCCATAACTGTGAAAGGATAAGTTTGTGTTACTTTAGGCCAAGTTTGTGTTCGTTTGTTGTAGCAGTCACAGGATACTAATGCACTATCTAATTGGATTGTATGGAGGGGAACCTGGGGGCTGGAGGGGGGTAAAAAAGGTTACATCCATAAAGTTGCAAGTACTTAGCACCTTTAAACCATTATTTTTGCAATCTACTCTCTTTCTATGGACCTTCATTCCCACCCCTGTGAAACAAGAATGTTCAATGGGATAAAGGCATGCAAGGTCCTCTGCCTTGTGTCCACTCCATCACTCAGATCCTCATAAGGAGTCAGGATCATCTCCTGTCCTCTCCATCCTGCCCCTCACCCAGGGGTTCATGATAAAAAAAATGCTCTCATGTTTACAGACTACCCCATTTCTGGGTCCATCCAAAAGACAGTGATCACCTAGATTTTTTTAATCACTGTGAGATACAGTTACAAAGCTTTCAGTCTTAGAACATTCAAACACCCATCCCTTCACCAGAGCACATTTCTCACCACCAATGAACCCAGTATCAATCCCATCTCCTTCATCCTGTCCCACCCCACCCCCACCTGCCTCTAGAGCAGGCACTTTTCTTCTTACTCTCTACTTTTGGGCAGTATGGCTTGCAATACAGATAGTGTATTGTTGCAATACAGATAGTATGGGTTGCAATACAGATAGTGTATCATGTTCGGTCCTTTACCCACTTTCAGCACACATCTCCCATCCTGAGTGGTTCCTCCAACCATCATTATCATAGTGGTCCCTTCTATATCCCAACTGCCCTCTCCCCAAGAACTTGAGGCAGTCTAGTAGTGATCACCTAACTTTATTCCCATCTTCTCACCAGAGATGATGTTGTAAGGCAGAATCCTGGATTAGGAAGATAGTTTAATGGGATAAAGTTCATGCCCTGCATGCAGGAAGCTCCAGTTTGATCCATGGTCCACTGAGCATTGCCAAGAACAACCCTCAAATCCAGGAGTAGTTCTCAGTACTTCTTGGTGAAACTCCTAACACAAAATAAAAAGAACCCTGAAAACCTTACAGATCATCTGACATGACAGAAGATCACTGGACAAAAGACTCAATGCCAATAAGACATGGTTGTGCAAACTATGTTTCAGTAATTATGACTAACTTCTTCTTTTTGAGGCTTGATA
Source organism: Sorex fumeus (assembly GCF_029834395.1). Classification (NCBI taxonomy): domain Eukaryota; kingdom Metazoa; phylum Chordata; class Mammalia; order Eulipotyphla; family Soricidae; genus Sorex; species Sorex fumeus. The sequence continues at coordinate 57,443,244 of NW_026606059.1, forward strand.
AGGAGAAAGCACTTAAAATTACTGGAGAAAGGGCTAAAGGAATAATAGTAGGATCTGGAGCAGTAGTACAGTGGGTAAGATGTTTGCCTTGCACGTGACTGACCCAGGTCTGATCCCCAGCATCCCATATGATACTCCTGAGCATCACCAGGAGTAATTCCTGAATGCAGAACCAGGAATAACCCCTGAGCATTGCCAGATATGATCTGAAAAAGCCAAAAAAGAAAAAGAAATAATAGTAACTGTGAATGGTGAGGGTAATAACAGAAGTAGAGGTGAAATATACAATTGCATTTCAATATCAATGGCAGTTAAATTTTGTTTTGTTTTGGTTTTGGGTTTTTGGACCACACCTAGCAATGCTCAGGGGGTACTCCTGGCTCTGCACTCAGGAATCACTCCTAGGAATGCTCAAAGGACCATGCAAGATGTCAGGGATTGAACACAGATCAGTGGCATGCAAAGCAAGCCTCCATACCTGCTGTATTTTCTCTACAGGCCTTAAAATTTAAAGTTCCTATAACAATTACTGTAGCAAGAATGAGAGGGAGGGGATGGCAATGCTTCATGGGAGTTCTGAATGGAGATGCAGCTTTCTCTCAGCAAGACTGTACAAAGAGATCCCTCCGAACTACTCTCACTGACTCCATTATCCCCTTGTCTCACTCACTTTCTCCTGCCACCAGGAATCAGTGTTTGAAGGGCCAATTCTAGCCAGATACAGGAAGGAATGGTCCTATCCTCTTTCTAAAAGATTGGTCTGGCCAGATCTCTTCCTTGCTCAAATTCCTTCAATGGTTTCCCACCTCAAAATTCCACTTTCAGATCCATGAGATCTTCCTTGTGTGCAAGAACAAGCATCTCCAGTGCATTAGTTAACACAAAACAGTTGCATGAGGTCCACCCAACAGGAATTTCATAAATGCTGTTTTCTTGCTGCCCCCAAACTCTGTTCTTTTCAATGATCAAAAAGGCAACTGTCATTTGCCTAATGATGAACAATGCTTAGTTATTAGATATATCAAACAGTAATTATAGAAACAGAGTCTAAATAGATCTTGGACATATGGCTACCAGTTCCTCATCCCATAGTGACCCGTTTTTCCATGCCAAAGGCACAGCACACTGTTCCTATAAAGGCTCAGTCCCAGTGAATGTGGTCAAGGCTTAGTTTCTTAAAGTGTTCAAGGAAACATTTTTGCATCCAACATTGTCTCCTTTTCATCTAAAAGCATGATTTATTTTGTTATTCAGTGACTGAAAATTCACAAAATTTTGTGGTTAGGACAAAAATGTATCACACATGATCCCATATGTCCATGAAGTGGGACTGAGAAAATATGACATTGAAAACACCGTTTCTTCATTTTAATGAAGGAAGTTTAATCTCTTTCCTTTTTTTCTTATTATATTTTTATACTCTTAATCAAAAACATTGCCTTTAAAAATAATTAGATGTAGACTCTATAAATAAAGATAATGGTGGAAGCACTATACTTTTTTGGATTCATTTCAGGATTCAAATTTGCAAATGCAAATGTAACATTTCCAAGTCATGGAGTTAGAAGGGAGCTCGAGAGACTAGTTGATCCAATTTGGAAAGGCAGCATGGCGAAATGGAGACAGCAGTGAGCCTCTTTCAGAGCACTCAGGGACCTAGATTTAAGGTTGGACTTTCCATCGGAAGTCCAGGGACCTTGGGACTAAACTACAATATCCTTTCCTATAAAAGGGATACTTTTAATCTGTCTAACACTCTTGGAAAAACTTTAATAAATAAATAGCACATAGGGCCAGAACGATAGCACAACAGGTAAGGAATTTGCCTTGCATGTGGTATACCTGGGTTCGATTGTGGTATCCCACATGACCTCCAGAGTACTGCCAGGAGTAATTCCTGAGTGCAAAACTAGAAGTAACCCTGGGGCATTGCCGGATGTAACTCAAAAAGACAAAAAAAAAAAAAAGTAAATGGCACAGAGAAAAAGAATTCATAGTGACAAGGGATAAATTTTCTTCCATGTTCTTTACTCCATCTCTCAGGGCTTCAGGTCTATTTGGCCTGTGGAAGCCAGTGATTAGAGAAAGCTACTAAACATACCCATTGTCATGACCAGCATCTAGATCCAGAACAGGACAATAGAACAGAGAGGGTTCCTGCATGCCCCCTTCCTCTCCAAAAGGAAACAACTATCCTGGCTTCCAACACCTCAGACAAAGTATGTCTGCTTAAATGGAGGAACAGGAGCACTGACCCACTGTTGGAAGCTTGTCACAAATAGGGGGAAGGGGGAGAGGACAGGAAAAAGAAGCGACCATTATAACAATAACAGTTGCTGCAAATGGTCATTCTGCGCAAGAACTAAGTGCTAAAAGTAGGTAAAGAGTTATGCATGATAAATTTGCAGTACCTGTACCACAAACTATAATGACCAAAAGGAAAGAGAGAGAGCGAGAGCAAGAGAGAGAGAGAGAGAGAGAGAGAGAGAGAACTGACTGCTGTAGAGGCAGACTAGGGCAGGGCGGTAGAAGGAGGGGAAATTGGGGACATTGGTAGTGCAAAATGTACAGTGGTGAAGGGACAGGTGTTGGAACATTGTATGACTGAAACCCAATTATTGAAAACTTTGTAACTGTTTATCTAACTGTGACTTAATAAAAAATAATAAAATAAAATAATAAATACACAATAAATGCATCTGTTTTCGGAAAGATCTCTATTATGTGTGAGACTTAAAGATACACAGAAAGGTAACAACAGAGGTCCAAACACAACATAATAGTAATGGCAGCACTGATTCACACAATTGGGTTGGGGAGGACAGTCAGGGAGAGAGGGGTATTGAGATTTTGGGGAGAGGGATATGGGTACGCTGGTGATGGATTCTGTGTGGAACTGTGTGCGTGAGAAACCTTTATTAGCAGTACTGTAAATCACAAATTATCAATAAAAAATCAATTTACCTGTGTGTGAACTTAATATAAATAAAAGTGGATAATTTGAAATCTGGCATAGAGCTCTCTTTTTTTATCTTAAATTTGTGAAATACATTAATGTTCTCATGGGTAGCAATATTTTTTTTATTGTGTCCGTAGCATTCAACTATGACCATATACTATTTCATGCATGTTTCACTCTTGGGTTTGGTTTTGGTTTTGGGTTTTTTTTTATTTTTGTGGGTTTTGCTTTTGAGCCACACCCAGCAATGATCAGGGTTACTTCTGGCTCTGCTCTCAGGGATCACTGCGGTTACGGCTTTGGGTACTGTATCAGGTGCCAGGGATCAAACCTTAGTCAGTGACATGCAAGGCAAGGACCCTACCCATTATACCATCTCTAGCCCACATGTTGCACTCTTACAGATCAGTTTTGTAGTTTTCTTCTTGGGCTATTGTGAGCATTCTTGTGCATATCTTTTGATGAACATGTGAATACATATCTGTTGTGTGTTTCACTATTAATGAATTTGCTGTCTCATAGGATATGTTTTGCTTAACAGATAGTGGGCAGTAAGTTTTACAACCCAGACACCAACATCTACTCACACCTGCTGTGCAGGAGAGTTCCAGTTGCTCCATATCCTCAATAACATTTGATATTGGCATCGTCCTTTTCATTTTAGCCATTCTGGGTGGGTGGAAAGTGGTGTCACATTGCAGAATGATATTTTTAAAGTGTAAATCAGATTTTGTGACTCTGCCAATGGTTACCCTTTGCACTCACTATAAAACCCAACTCTTTAATCTGACTTACAAGGCCTAGTTAGTTCTAATTTTCTCAACGACTTTACTGACTGCTTCAATTCCACTACCTACATTTTGGTCATCAAGTAGGTCAAGGTCATTGCCACCTCAGGATATTTCATTAACTATTTTCTCTGCCTACAGTGTTCTTTCTCCAGCTATTTCTATAATCCTTTTTTGTTCATTCATTCATTCATTCATTCAATAAATATTACCTACTTATTATTAATTTTTATCTCAAATATCACCTCCTTCCAAGCATCCTTCCCTGATCAACACCTCTTGCAGTCATGGCCACTTCACCATACAGTCACTCTTGCCTCCTGCTTTATAAGTCCCTTGTAACACTTACCACTATCTTCAATTTCTCCTGTCTAAAATTTGCTTTCTGTTTTGTGTCTGCTTTATATTATCCTCCCTTCTTCCACACTAGAATATAAACCAAAAGTAGAAACCATGAATTGTTGATGCTTAGAACAGTACAGTGAACATGATAAAAAAAATTCCAAATCATTGGATGGATGAATAGAAAATGAAAGATAAGGAACTTAAAATAAACTTCTTGAAGAGAATTGTGAACTATTAAAACTTCTGTGTCTTCCTTTTACCCATCTTTCTTCATTGATAAATCTGAAGCTCAAATATGTTTAATGATTTTGTCAAGTCTTCAATTAGCAGTAGAGAAGGGAGTTGATTTTGATTCCAAGTTCATATATTTTGGTTCTAGTTCTGTGTTGTTTACAAGAACAAGTGACAACGTTTTGCTACATTTGAATGAGAATCTGTTTATTAAATGTTGGACTCTAAGAACTGATTCATCCTCTAGAATTTTTCCTTCATACCATGAAAGTGGATCAAGAGGACGTAGCATAAAAATTATTTCTGGTTCACCCAATAGTGCCTGGACTTGGTTCAAAAAGAGGGGGAAACTAATGAGAAGTTAAATATGAATAAGGGATGAAGGTGGCCCTCAGTCCATTTTACATCTTCTGAAAAGAAGGAAGAGAACCATCTTGACAAAAACAATTCTCCTGGTTTCTAAGATCCTAATTCTATCAGGTTATCTTGCTTTGCCAGGTGAGATCCCTACTTCAATGCCTAGTTTGGGTGAGAATCAGATTTACCACAATGCAAGCCTCAGGGCCAGTTGCATAATTCAATGTGTAATCAGTACCTTGAAGAACTTCAGCCAAAAGCACTCCTGACACCACTTCAATCTTGCTGAATCATCTCCAAACCCCATGACTGGATGATTCACTGATCTCCTTGGAGGTCATGACTATCAGGTGTTGACCCAGAAGTGAGAACAATTCATATGGGGATAGAACTCTGAATGCTGATTTATAGAGTTTGTTGAACTTGGGTTTCCAGAGTGTGGAGGCCATATTTGTCTTCACCCACTGAAACCAAGGAGAAAAGAGCCAATATCAACCAGATAAAATAGAGAGCAAGTGAAGAAACCAGTCCAAAATAATAAAACTCTTTTGAATCTATAATCCCTTCATTGTACAAGTGGGAAGTAATCAAGGCTTAATCAATTGTTAGAACTTAACTCAACAGCTTGCCCTTTAGAATCAAGGGCTTAGCCTAAATCTTTCCCCAAAATTTATTTCTGGTATGTAAATCTACCAGATACTATTTCTTTTTTAGATAAAAAGCCTTGCCTTATAAGATACCAATGAGTCTATTCAATGGGGTAGAAAATTACTATAAATAACTATATAAAATGCTTAGAACAAGTTATAGTATCTAAAGCTACTACTTTTAGAACTTTTATAAACTGGAAAGATAAATTATGTAAAGTAGCTTATCCAATAGCTCAGATTCCTTAATAATAGTTTCCTGTCTCTTCTATTCCACACTATAAACTGTCTCCTACCAAACCTCCACATAGCAAATTATTTTCTTTATTTTCCCAGTTACTTTTTTTTAATATCCTACTATACTTGCACTCGTAGCCTTATGTGTTTATACACAGACACTTCTTAGCCTTTAGGGATTAACCAGCATTAAATAGGTGTCTATGGGTTTTAACCTGACACCTGCATAAGCTTTGCATGTCTATGTTCTTGAAGCAGGTCAACGTTTCTGCATCCTTTTCCCACCTGAAAGTATTTTGCACATTTTCTCAGCCAACGGTTTACTAAACCCAGCAAAACATAAACTGTGTTTGCAGTAGTTGTGATGTTTCTTCAAATGTTTTGAGGATGCTTCTAACTATAAACAAACATAAAGTCAGTTATTGTAGAGAATTTGGAAAATATGAAATAATGCAACAAAGAACATGGTCATAGTCCCACCACAGAAATAACACCTCTTAACAGTTTTCTCTCTTTCTTTCTTTCTTTCTTTCTTTCTTTCTTTCTTTCTTTCTTTCTAGATTTTTATTAGTGAAACATCATGAGGACAGTTGTAGATTTACAAATTTTTGTGCTTGGGTTTCAGTTATACAATGATCGAATACCCATCCCTCCACCAGTGCCCATTCTCCACCACCACTGATCCCAGTATCCCTCCCACCCCCTGTCCCCCCAACATCCTACCCTGCCTCTGTGGCAGGGCATTCCCCTTTGTTCTCTTTAACAGTTTTCTTTCAACATATTGTCCCATAACATCTTTTTTTTTCTTTTTTGGCTTTTTGGGTCACACCCAGCGATGCACAGGGGTTACTCCTGGCTTTGCACTGAGGAATTACCCCTGGCGGTACTCAGGCGACCAGTACCTGGGATGTTGGAAATCGAACCCAGGTCGGCCTTGTGCAAGGCAAACACCCTATCCGCTGTACTATCACTCCGGTCCCTGCCCCATAATATCTTAACACTGTATGCTCCCTTGGAGGGGAGCGGGTCGAGCTTTCCTCCCCACCCCGACCGGGGCTCCGGCAGCCGAAGACCTCCAGGACCAGCCACCACCATGCTGAGACCACTCTCCGCACACATGAAGGTACTGGCAGAGGGACAAAGCCACGCGGGTTCCGGGGCCGAGACCTCCAAGCCTACTCGAATTGGAGTCGAGCATCTTCCACCCAGATCCTCCAAATTCCAGTAGGCGGGGGTCACACCCACCACCTGGCCCCCTGGCGCCGTGTAATCCCATCAGCGGCCAAGACTCAGAGACTATAAAATTCAGATCCCGGAACTGCGCGGCTGCGTTCGCAGCCGCGTGACATCTTATCAGAACTTTTCTTTATGACATCTTATTATCTCATTCCTACTTTAGACAAACTTGCAGGCTATCGAATGTAACCTGCCCACAGGGCAGAGTCTGGCAAACTCCCCGTGGCGTACCAAATATGCCAAATACCAGTAACAATGATGGGTCTCATTCTCCTAAAGAGCCGTGAATATAATCTCAGGGCTAGGATGAAAGAGACGTTACTGGGGCCTGCTTGAGGCAATCGACGATTAACAGGATGATGAAATGAAAAAATGAAAAAAAAAATAAAAACTTATGTAAAGTAATTCTTAAAAGGTAATTTTCAAAATAGTTGCATAGCATTTAGTAACATAATGTTAAAAGCAGTCTGTAATAAACATTAATTTTTTTATTCTGATAAAAATTCTACCAGTTTTATCTATGGTGCATAATAAATCACTATAAAAGCTAGTAATTAAAATGCGAATAAGCATTTATTATTTCACAGTGACTGTGGGTGAGAGAGATTAGTATTGGCTAGGGTCACTCACAAAATTGCAGCTAGGCTGTCAGCGAATGATTTAGCATGTTTTATTTTGGTGGGATTTTTTTTTTTTTGAGGGGAGATTGATTTTTGGCCACACCTGGCAGTTCTTAGGACTTGCTTCCTGGCTCTGCCCTCAGGGATTAGTCCAAGTGATGTTTAGGGGATGATTTAGGATGCCAGGGATCAAACCCAGATTGACCACGTGCAAAGCAAGCACTGTACCTGCTGTACTATCTTGTCAGCCCCGATCTGGCACATTTTATCTGAAGTTTTTTTCTGAAGCTGCAGGATTCACTCCCAATATGGTTGATTCACATGGCTGATGACATCAACTCTGTGTCACATGGACCTTTCCAGGAAATCGCTTGAGTGACCAACCAACTCAATGTCTGAATTCATTCCAATCAAGTAATCCCAAAGGGATCGAGATGGAAGCCACAACATCTTTATAAGCTAAACTCAGAAGACAAACTTCGTCACTCTCATAATATTCCACTGATTATATAGGTAATATTCTACAATACTGATGTAGTTACACAAAGTCATAAATAACAGGAAACATATCAATGAAGGTCATCTTGGAAGATTGAAAAATACAATTGGAAAATGAAAATTTTGTTTATATTTTAAAGATGAGAAATTGGTCCAATTTAAACAACTGATCAGATGGGGAATAGAACTTAAATACAGACTGATTACAATATACTGCATCTTTAATCTATTTATTTCATTATCCTTCAAATACTTTGGATATTTAAATAAACTCCGATATTTTAACAACTTAAAGAGCACTAAATACTTCCTACACAAATCTCTATATCCATCTCCTGTTACTTCTTTTAGACAAATGCAAAGAGGCAAGATGTCTAGGTCAAATGGTACAAATTATTTAATCCTCTGAATATATTTTTAAAATAATTTCCAGTGTGTGGGGCAGAGGGTAGATAAGACAGAGAAGGGAACAGTATTACAATAATAGCTGGAAATGATCACATTGGACAAGAACTGAGTGCTAAAAGTAGGTAAAGGGATATTCCTGATAATCTTTCAATATCTGTATTGCAAACCACAATGCCCAAAAGGAAGAGAGAGAGAGAGAGAGAGAGAGAGAGAGAGAGAGAGAGAGAGCATTTGCCATAGAGGCAGACTGGGGGTGAGGGACGGTGATGGGAGGGAAACTGGGGACATTAGTGCTGGGAAATGTACACTGGTGGAGAGATGAGTGTTGGGACACTATATGACTGTAACCTAATCGTGAACAGCTTTGTAAGGATCTCACAGTGATTCAATAAAATAAAACTTAAAATAATAATTTCCCCAGAGAGTAAATGCCAATCAGCAATCTTAGTGAATGTTCACTATATCTTTGACATAATATTATCACTGTTTTAATATCTGCTAACTTTTATAGGCTATTAATAATTATTTTGATGACCCTGATAAGACTAAATGGAGAACAGCAAAAGTTCAAACTCATTCATTAACAACACACTAGCAACAAACTATTATCTGTATAGATAGCCCCAAGCCAGGGCATCTTGGAAAAATCCCATAAAAATCAGATCTTCAAAATCAAGGAGTAAGAGTCATCTTAGAGTTGCATAAACCCCTGCCCTGGATGTGTAGTTTCTTCTCAAATTGTGGAAAACTTCATTTTGGTCATTGCCTAAATCCTAACTTGAAATATGCAATCCCTTTCATTTACTTTGCAGAGATTTCCTCTCTTCTCTCTCTCATTTCCCAGATTAAAATATTTTACTGTCCAAAAAACCCTTATTTTGATTTTTATTTATGCATTTCTTCATATGCCCATTATCATTTATTTGTATCATTTGGCGCATTCAGATGTAAGCATTAGTGTCTGACTAATTGTAATTGGAAAAAGATGTACTGAAAGACTATAGATACTTTGTTTAATTAAAAAGAAGTTTATAAAATCTAACATAAAAAGGGACAGGGACCAAAACATTTTACGTCCCTATAGCTCTAGGTAACAGGAGCTTATATATATATAAGCTGTTATATATTTATATATGTGTGTATATATATCAGGAGCTTTATATATATATATATAAAGGTATATATATATATACATGGATTGGAGCGATAGCACAGCAGGTAGGGTATTTGCCTTGCACACGGCCAACCTGGGTTCGATTCGTCTGCCCCTCTCAGAGAGCCTGGCAAGCTACTGAGAGTATCTCACCTGCACGGCAAAGTCTGGCAAGCTACCCATGACATATTCAATATGACAAAAAGAGTAACAACAAGTCTCACAATTTGTTGTGAGACATTACTGATGCCCACTCGAATAAATCAATGAACAACTGAAGGGCTACAGTGCTCTCTCTCTCTCTATATATATATATAATGTATATATGTATATATTATATATAAAGATATATATGTATACCTTTATTAGTGAATGAGTTAACTTCAAGATTATTCCCATTCTTTGGTCATAGAGCCCTACCTTGAGTAATATATCTAAACTTGGGTAGGATAGGTCAAAGTGCCTTGATTCAACAAAGACAACACTTAGTGGGAGAGGGGTAATTTCCCAGAATAAATAAACGATTATTACAAAAGAAAGAGGAACTGTATTCAAGACAAATAACAAGCAATAAATGTCTACTACTGGATTAATAACTCCCAAACACATGCTCTTGTGTTAAAAGTCCTTTGCCCCTTATGCTGACTCATGGTCAGCATATTCATTGATTATCAAAGGCCTTTACTTTGTTTTTACCTAAGAAATTTAGTATAATTTGAGTTTCCCCTACAGAAAAATAGGAAGAGTTCTCTTTGTTTGGAGAAGTTGCAAAATGAAAAAATGTGTAAATAGGAGTTCAACTTTTCCAAAGAAACTAATTAAGGGCCAAGAATAAATCCCCTATGATCTGAACATTTGTAGATTCCCACCTTTAAATTCATATGTTGGAATCCTAAAGCCCAATGAAAAGGTATTAAAAGATGGGGCCTTTGGGTGATGATTAGGTCCTGAAGAAGGAGGAAGGAGTTCTCGGGGACGGGAGTAATGATCTCATAAAAATAATCAGTGATATGGTTGAATGGTAGGGCACATGACTCACATGTGTGAAGATCTGGATTCCATTTCTATCACACAAATAAAAAAATCCAAAATGTATAAATAAAGACCCCCACCTCACACTTTAGCCCAGTTTCCATTGTATGAGGATATAAAGAAATTGCAACCTGGGTCCTCACCGACCATGCTGGAAACACTGATCTTTTTTTCCCCTTCTTATATTTATTTATTGATTCACTGTGGGAAAAGTTAGTAAGCTTTCAGGTTTAAGTCTCAGTCACACAATGATTAAACACCTCTCCCTTCACCAGTACTCATTTTTCACCAAGAACCCCAATATATCTCCCCTCCCACCCCTCCCAATGCCTGTGAGGCAGATGATTTCCACTTAACTCTTCTCTTCTTTGATTACATTCATTATTTCGACAAAGGATGCACCATTATTGTTTAGAATTCCCCCCCCCTCCAACAATCAAAATTGCTGAAAAGGCATTGTGAAATACTTTGTTTTCTATAGTTGGTTATGAGAATCATATAATCTCGTGTGGCCACAATAGTGGCCTCATGATTTTGGATTTCTACAAAGAGCCAGATAATTACTAGATTAATTTCTGTGCATCTGGTGTTATGCTGTGCCGAAGAGCCACTCATTGGGGGCAACTCGTGACCTTGGTAGGGCATGAAGGATGAGCCAGTACCACCCCCCCTTCCCATGTGACTGCAGTTGCTTCCCCTCTCACTGCCGGCTCATACCTGGCTTTCTTATAAGCTCTGAGGCGGTGGCCACCTTGCTAGTTGGGGGGTGGGGAGAGGCAGAAGGGAGCAATACCCTTTCCCTCCCAGGGAGGCATGGCACCATAGTTTAACGCATGGTCCATTCACTTTTCTGCTGCAAGCTGCTCGGCTCTGGATTAAGTCATTTTGCCTCTGGAGCCATGGCCGTGCCAGGGAGCCGCTCATGGGGGGCAACTCGTGACCTCGGTAGGGCGTGAAGGACGAGCCGGTACCATCTCCCTTCCCATGAGACTGCAGTTGCCCCGTCTCTGCCAGCTCATACCTGGCTTTCCAATAAGCTCTGAGGTGGCGGCCACCTTGTATGCAGTCCAGATGCATTTCTGCCAAAAACCGCTGGGTTTTGAGATTTGTTTCTGAGTCTCTGGGATCATGGCCGTTAATTAGCTTGATCAGGAGACAGATGATCAAGCTAAATGGCCAGAGAGGCCGTTTGTAGGCGGAGACTCTAGTTCTCGCTGGGATGGGGAGGAAAGGGCCGGATCCATCCCCATCTAGTGAGGCCCCGTATGTCTCATCACTGCAGGTGCAAATCTGACTGTCCAGTGGCCTCTGGAGGATGGTGGTCACTGGGTGGCCAAGGGAAACAGGCCAAGGCACAAAACCTATTCCCACCTGGAGTGGCCCAGCGCCAGTAACCTACTGCAGGAACAGGACGCATTTCTGCCACAAGCCTTTGGGTTCCGAGATTCTTTTTTGAGTCTCTGGGATCATGGCCGTTAAGCAGTTTGGTCAGGAACCAGAGGGGCCAAGCCTCCAATTATATAGCTGAGCCAGAGGTGGTTTGTGGGTGTGTCTCCCACATACCTAACTTTTGGCTATTTACTTTCTTGGTAAACTTTGCCCCAAGTTTTTGGAGTCTGGCCAAAGGCACAGCAGCAATGTTGGGGGTATCTGAAAGCCTGACAGTGCCATCAGGCTGCTGATGCACTCGCCTCACAGGTACAAATTGACCTGCTGGCAGCACCATACCCCATGGAAACACTGATCTTGAACTTCCAGTCTCCAGAACTGTGAGAAATGAATTTATGTTGCTTGAAAGTCACCCACTTGATGGCATTTTTTTATTATATCAAACAGACTAAAAGAAGCACCTTATCAGGGATGGGATTTTTTTTTCCAGTAAGAGATCAGATGGAAAAATATTTTAGGTTTGGCAGGGATGCACAGTCTCTGCCATAGCTCCTTAACTCTGAGAGCATAAAAGTATACATGACAATAAGGAAATACATAGGCATGATTGTATTCCAGTAACAATGACCACGTTGGGGGCGGGGCACACAGCTGTAGCACACCAGAAATGACATAGTCTGCTGTGGTGCTAGGGATCCCTGTGGGAGTTCCACTAAGGTGGCACTAAGCACTGAAAACCAAAGTCACAGCCTCCGATCTACAGGATCCATGACTAAGCCACATTCCTAGGTCAACTTGGTGAATTTCTTAACCAATTTCTTAATCAAATATGACAGAAATGCTGTGTGTCCATGTCAGAAGAAGCACTGTGGCATCTATCTCAGTCCTCAGAACATTTACTCTTGGAACCTCCCAAGTATCTTGGGGAAGTTGAGCAGTCTCACAGAGGACTGTTGCACACAAAGAGGAATTGCACTCCCTCATCAGTAAGATCAGACTGAGATCCCAGTTCCCGTCAGCACTAAACTGCTTGTCACATGAATGCACCATCTTTCTTAGAACAGAGAACAACCCCCTCCAGCTCTGACAAAGTTCCTGACCATGGATCATGAGGTAAAATGTTGTTTTAAACCACTGAGTTTAATGATAAGTGGTTATTCATCAATAGATAATTGGAACATGAAGCCATCCACAGTCTTTCTCAAGAACCTGAGGTTTAGATTGGATATAAACAACTGTTGAAAAATTGGAATACTGTCTTATTCAAAGGAACCTGGGTAGAGAGGGGGCTAGAGAGATAGTACCAGTGGGTAGGGCTTTAATGAGGCTGACCCAGTTTTGATCTCTGGCACTACATATGGGCCTGTGTCCCACCAAGGGTGATACCTGGACACAAAGCCAGGAGTAAGCCTTGCGCTCCATTAGACATGTCCCTCACCAAAACCAAAAACAAAAGCCCATGTGATCCTTTAGCTCTTCACTTAATCACTTAATCCCCGTTATTCATCGATTTATTCGAGCGGGTGCCAGTAACGTCTCCATTCATCCCGGTTGCGTGCTAGCATAGCCCAATGGTATCTGTTCGTTTTAGGAACATGCAGAGCCTCAAACCGATCATTTAGGGTCTTGACGAAGAAGTCTGACCATCTTGTAGGTGGGTGTCCACGTGATCTTTTGATGTCCCGTGGAATCCAATCAGTAATGGCTCTAGTCCAGCGGTTGTCTGTAAACCTCATTACATGTCCAGCCCATCTGATTTTTGATGTCTTGGCAAATGAGACAGCGTCCCTGATTCTTGAGCGTTGACGAAGATCAGAACTCCGGATTCTATCTCTCATTTGAGTGAATTGTGATATTCCAAGCATAGTTCTTTCGATTCCTCTTTGAGATACCCGAATAGCGTTCTCATCCCGTTTTCGTAGGTTCCAGGTCTCTGAGGCATATGTTAATGCAGGAAGAACAGTGGAATCAAAGAGATGTGCTCGTAGCTGGAGGTTCTTTGTCCTTTTAGTTATTTCTTCAATGCTCTTGAAGGCATTCCAAGCCACTCTCTTCCTCCTGCGCAACTCAGGTGACAGGTCATTCATCATGTTGATTTCTCGACCTAGGTACATATATAACTGTTGCATTCGGAGATGGTGGTTCCATTGAGAGCGAATGGAGCGTCAGGAACAAGGCTGTTTCTCATAAACATTGTCTTCGTAAGATTCAGCTGTAGTCCGACCTTTCCACATTCACAGTCAAAGTCGTTCAGCATTTGTGCTGCTTGGCTGATGTTTGGTGTTATTAAAACGATGTCATCAGCAAAGCGGAGATGGTGTAGTTGCCGACCATCTATCTTCACTCCCATGCTTTCCCATTCTAGTCATCGCATGATGTTCTCGAGGGTGACACTGAAGAGTTTTGGTGAAATGGTATCACCCTGCCGAACCCCTCTCTTGATATGGATGATTACTTCTTTGTAGAATGGTGAGATCTTGGTAGTGAATCCGCAATAGAGCTCACGAAGGATCCTGATGTATTGAGTTTGTACGCCCTGATTGGCTAGGGCTTCCATGACCGCTTCCATCTCAACAGAATCAAAGGCCTTCTTTAAATCAATGAACGTTAGACAGAGCGGCATCTTGAACTCCCGAGAAACCTCAATGAGCTTAGTAATCGTGTGGAAATGGTCGATGGTACTGAATCCTTTTCGGAATCCAGCTTGTTCACATGGTTGTCCTTCATCTAGTGTTCTGCTAATCCTATTCAGGATGACTCGAGAGAATAGTTTGTAGATGACAGACAATAGGCAGATTGGGCGATAGTTGCCAATGTCATGGATGTCTCCTTTCTTGTATAGTAGTACAGTCCTGCTGGTTTTCCATTGGGATGGAACCTTGCATTCAGACAGGTAGTGTGTGAAGAGCCGAGCCAATGTATTGATGAGTACTGATGGTAAGTTCTTCAGGTGTTCAGGTCTGATCTTGTCTGGGCCAGGTGCTATTTGTTTCTTTACCGACGAGATGGCATGTTGGATTTCGGAAGGGAGAACATTGGGAACGACATATCCATCATGTGGTATGTGGTATGTGGGTAAGTGGACGTGGCTATTAAAGAGATCAGAGTAGAAGTCATGAATAATCTTCTCCATTGCCCTTCTGGAAGATGTGATAGATCCATCATGATGTTGGAGGGCAGTCATCTTGGTTTTGTAGTTGGTGAAGGACAGGCGGGCATTACGAATGCTTTTCCCAGCTTCTGCCGCATCTACCAGTACTGCTGCTCTCCTGTTTTTGAGGTCATCCTTGATGGCTTCTCTGCACTGTTTTGCCAGTTCGGATGTTCGCTTGTGGTTGCCTGAGGCATGTGCCAAGCCACGTTGGCGAATAAGTTCAAGAGTGTTCGAAGAAAGGCGGTTTTTTGTGGTTATCTCCCTCTTGGCATTCCTTGCACAATCATGGAGGTGCTGGATCATTCAATCGTATTCCTCATCAATGTTGTCAATGACAGCATCTTCCCATGTTGCCGCAACAGAGACAAAGAGCTCCCAGTTGGTGGTTGTTCTGGGAGTCCTCTTCTTAAACCTTGCATTCTTTTCTCCTCGTTCTGTGAGGTAGAATTTTGCACGAAGAAGACAGAGGTCTGATCCCGTTTGGAATTTTGGGACAACAGCAACATCAGTTAGGCAAAACCGCCGATTGAATATGATGTGGTCTATTTCATTGTGGAACCGTCCATCGGGAGACTCCCATGTCCAACGTTTAGATTCAGCCTTTTGGAACTGTGAGTTACCCTGGAAGGTTTTGGTTGACATGATGAACTCAGTCTGTCACCCTGTCACCCTGTTCGTTCCATTCCAGGCCATGAGTCCCGATGTGGAGTTCATCGACTGATCTTCTTGGTCCTATCTTGGCATTAAAATCACCGACAATGATCTTGTAGAAGGTGCGATCTTCTTTATAGAACTTCTCCAGCTCCATGTAGAATTTCTCAGTTTCTCTTTCACCATAACTGGATGTTGGTGCATAGACAACAAAGATAGAAACTGCCGGTAGTGAGCCACATTTATTCAAGTGTAATCGTCCGATTCGGGTTTTTAGGCATTCGAATGAATCAATCCTCGTGACTAAGTTTGTGTTGACAAGGATACCGACACCACCGACGCCTCTTTTATCACATGTTCCAAGGAACAGTTCTTCTCCAATGTCGAAAACAGCATGATGTGATTGATGTCTTCTCGTTTCGGTCAGACCAATGATGTCGTACTTGATCTTTCGCGCTTGTACCATAAGGTCTTCAATGGATGCAGCAGATGCCAGTGTACGAGCATTAAAAGTACAGACAATCATTTTTGTTTTTCTGCATTTTGGCAGCCTATTTCTGCCTTGGTATTTTATCAGCCTCTCCTTCCATATCCTTCTCGACTCTACATATTTCAGGGTTAGGGAAATGAGATCCATTTATTACTGGATTTGGCATATCAATTTGGTCTATTTGGCATAGACCACGGATAGCTTGCCAGGCTCTGCTGTGCGGGTTGGATATTTAAGGTACCCTGAAAACTTAGAGAAAAGTAAATAAATAGTCCCGGGAGCTTGTTGTGATAATCTCTGGATCCTGGCCGTTGTTGGGGTTACACGGCAGTTGGAGGGTGTAACTGTATAGCTACTGACAGGTCCAGTCCCAAACCGTGTAGGCTTGGAGATCTCAGCCCCAGGTCCCACACACCTGGGATCCTCTGCCAGTTCTGTTATGCCTGAGGCTTATCCAAATGTGTGGAGAGTGGCCCCAGTAAGGCCTTGGCTGGGGCCTGGAGGTCTTCAGCTGTTGGGCCCTGGCGAGGATAGTCAGGCACAGGGTAGGAGACTCTGCCTTGTGCTCTCCCGGGAGCTTGTTGTGATAATCTCTGGATCCTGGCCGTTGTATCCTTTAGATCACATTAGAATAACATGGAGAAAGAACGTGTATAAAATGCAGTTATAGATCACTCCTCTTTTCCCAAATTTCTGATGCAGCAGTATTAAAGAAGAGTCAAGGAATGTTCCGAGGAAATGTTTTAATCATTTCAGATGATTCTGATAGCCCAAAACTCTGATTTCAACACACGGTTTAGCAAACTAGCACACACATCCACTCTGAGTGTCCTTCCTTCTGCATCCCCAAACTAGCCCCTATCCAAAGTTCATTGTTTATAGCATAAATTATGACTGGAAAAAATGTATGAAAAACCAAGCACTGTAAAAACAAAACATCAGGGATGGGGTTTTGTAGAGGTGATGCTGTTACCATGGGAATGAATGGGAGGAACACCAGATAAAATAGTTTATTTAATTGGTCACATTAAAAGCTCACCCCAAGGGGGTATGGTGCTGCCAGCAGGTCAATCTGTACCTGTGAGGCGAGTGCATCAGCAGCCTCATGGTGACTTCAGACTTCCAGATACCCCAAAATTGCTGCTGTGCCTTTGGCCAGACCCCAAAAACTTGGGGCAAAGTTTACCAAGAAAGTAAACAGCCAAAAGTTAGGTATGTGGGAAACACACCCACAAACCACCTCCGGCTCAGCTATATAATTGGAGGCAAAGCCTCTTTGGTTCCTGATTGAACTGCTTAATGGACATGATCCCAGAGACTCAGAAACGAATCTCAGAACCCAGTGGCTTTAGGTAGAAATGCGTCTGGTCTCTGCAGTAGGCTACCGGTGCTGGGCCAACCCAGGTGGGAATAGGTTTCATGCCTTGGCCTGTTCCCCCTGGCGGCCCAGTGGCCACCATCCTTCTGAGGCCACTGGATAGTCACATTTGGGCCCCCAGTGACGAGACACACAGGGCCTCACGGGATGAGGGTGGAGCCGGGCTTGTCCTCCCCACCCCAATGAGACCCCAAGTCATCGCCCACGAATGGCCTCTCTGGCTCCTGATCAAGCTGCTTAACGGCCATGATCCCAGAGACTCAGAAACAAATCTCAAAACCCAGTGGCATTTGGCAGAAACGCATCCGGACTCCACAGTATGTTACTGTCGCCGGGCCACCCCAGGGGGGAATGGGTGCTGTCCCTCCGCCTGCTCCCTCTTGGCGACTTGGTGGCTGTCATCCTCCAGAGGCCATTGGACAGTCAGGCTTGGGCCCACAGTGACGAAACTTGTTGGGTCTCACGGGATGGGGGGGGAGGTGGAGCCAGGCCTGTCCTCCCCACCCTAACGAGACCCCAAGTCATCACCCATGAACGGCCTCTTTGGCTCCTCATCAAGCTGCTCAACGGCCATGATCCCAGAGACTCAGGAGCAAATCTCTAAACCCAGAGGTTTTGGGCAGAAATCCCTCCAGATTTAAGTGTTAAAATTTCAGAATTTCAAAACCACATGGCCCTACTGCAGCCACACGACATCATATATTATTCATAACCAGCAATAGAACACAAATTGTCTATTGTTGCCTTTTCAGCAGATCTGAGTGTTGGGGTAAAATCTCAAATAATGGTGGGTCTGGTGTCGAAATAGTGAATGTGATCAAAGTAGAGAGAGAGTAATGTAGAAATCATCTGCCCCACAGGCAGGGGAAGGGTGTGGGATGGGGGCATACTGGGATTTTTGGTGGTGGAGAATGGGCACTGGTGAAGGTTACTGGTGTTTCATTGTATGACTGAGACTTAGACCCAAAAGCTTTGTAACTGCTCTCACGGTGATTCAATAAATAAAATTATAAAAAATGGAAAAAGAAAAAAAAAGTAAGGTGGAATTCATGCACAATTCAATCAGCTAATCAGTGGCTGAATAAATAGCAGTACTCCTACAAAAAAAAAAAAAGCTCACCCCAGTAAAGGTATCCAGTCAAAATATATATGGTATGGTGAGGGGTGAGGAATAGCAGGAGATAAAAGGAATCCCCCAGCCAAACAATGCTCCTCTTGCCCTCTTTGCCTATTTACTTACACCTAGATAGATAGCAGGACTGCAGAGGTTCTCACGTGCTTATGAGCATGCAGCCATGGTCAGAGCCTTAGGAAGTCCAAGAAGATAGAGAGCAACTGGGGGCCAGTTCTATAGAGGCCCAGCAAGAAACTACAGAGAGGCAGGTCCCAGCAACAGGACATGGGTGACAAGCTTCCAAGTTGTAAATACCAGACCAGGAAGGTGTACACTGGGCAGAAAATGGCATAGGGAAATGACCAGGCCACTGTATATTGGAGTAAGCAGACAATGAGGGACAGGAACAAAACATTGTAATCTGGACCAGACATCAGGGGACAGGGTGAATGATATAGCATACAAGTAAAAGGAGAATCCTATACATTGGGGGAGGGACCTGGATCTCAAACTTATAACTTCTTACAGCATCTGAGTTTTGCATGCAAAGATTTTATACAGTTCTCAAGAATCCCCAAGCTCGGGACTAAACCCATTTTTGTAACCATATTGAATCTACCTGAACCAACAGAGCATTCTAAATTGAGCTGAAAAACTTCCACAGAGTTCTAAATTCAGAATCCTAGACTAGCTAGCAATTACAAGTTGAAAGACCACTGTGAAATGGGCTATCATATTTATTCTAGTTTTACCTCCAAAAGGAAGATCTCTGCAGCCACCTTAGGGATTGATTCTTGTGGATGATATCACAGACAACAGAGTTGTCCTAGGGAAATGGACTGACTGGACAGCCATTATCTGCAGAGAGAATTTCAAAGGCTGGTCAGCATGTGTGGACCCAGCTGGGGCCATGGCCTGGGGGAGGTTTCCTTTGAGAAGCTCAGATTGGAAGGTTGATTTACAGGCACTGAACTACTCCCACAACCCAGCTTTAGTTAGACATGAATCGGGTCCAGGTCTGTGTGTTCTTTGCTGCTTGGTTTGTTTTAAAAGAAGAAATTTTTTCATTGTATAACTGAAACCCAAGCACAAAAATCTGTAAGTCTAAAACTGTACCTCATGGTGTTTCACTAATTAAAAAAATAAATAAATAAATAAATAAATAAGGGGGTATGGTGCTGCCAGCAGGTCAATCTGTACCTGTGAGGTGAGTGCATCAACAGCCTGATGGCACCGTTAGGCTTTCAGATACTCCAACATTGCTGCTGTGCCTTTGGCCAGACTCCAAAAACTTGGGGCAAAGTTTACCAAGAAAGTAAATAGCCAAAAGTTAGGTATGTGGGAGACACACCCACAAACCACCTCCGGGTCAGCTATATAATTGGAGGCATGGCCTCTCTGGTTCCTGACCGAACTGCTTAATGGCCATGATCCCAGAGACTCAGAAACGAATCTCGGAACCCAAAGGCTTTTGGCAGAAATGCATCCTGTTCCTGCAGTAGGTTACTGGCGCTGGGCCACTCCAGGTGGGAATAGGTTTCGTGCCTTGGCCCGGTGACCGTCATCCTCCAGAGGACACTGGACAGTGAGGTTTGGGCCCACAGTGACAAAACACATGGGGCCTCACCAAATGGGGTTGGAACCGGACCTTTCCTCCCCATCCCAGCAAGAACTCGAGTTGCCGCCTACAAATGGCCTCTCTGGCTCCTGACCAAGCTGATTAATGGCCATGATCCCAGAGACTCAGAAACAAATCTCAAAATCCAGTGGCTTTTGGCAGAAATGCATTGAACCGCATACATGGCCATGGCTCCAGAGGCTAAAGGACTTAATCCAGAGCCCAGCAGCTTGCAGCAGAAAAGTGAATGGACCATTCATTAAACTACGGCACCATGCCTCCCCAAGAGGGAAAGGGTGTTGCTCCCTTCTGCCTTTCTCCCCACCGGCAGCAAGGTGGTCACCATACATGGTGGCTGACGCCTCAGAGCTTTTTGGAAAGCCAGGTATGAGCCAGCGGTGATGGGGCAACTGCAGTCTCTTGGGAAGGAGGGCGAAATTTTTTCAAAAAATTACCTCTTTGTAAATTAAGTTCGTGGACTATTCACCTCTACCCACCAAATAGTGAGTCCAAAGAGACGCATTCTACAGACATGGGACATAGGATGTTCTCAAAGGGGACAGGTCTAGAGTTTTCCAATCTGGGGTCATTGCAAAGTTCCATAGGGGAATTTCACTTCAGCAGTCTTTCCCTATCTCTGTCTTGCATAATTATACCTCCTCCTTACTTTTCCATCCATCTTCAGAGCATTCTTCTTTGGTTCCTTTGTTGCTGCCCAAACTAAGATTTCTCACCTCAAAGTAGCTTTTTCAGGAAGTCACAGTAAGCTTGAGAAGGGTCATCTACTCTTTCTCTGATCTTTCTTTAATCAACATATGTCCTCCATCCAAACGCAATAGTATCTCCTCCTCATTTACCAGATTCCATCCTCTATGAATCCTTTCTGATCCTCACCAAGCTGATGATTCAGCATTTATAGAACACTGACAGATGATAATTTTCTTCTTCACATCCTAGCTTTGCATTTTAAAGGAACCTCAAAGAAACAACCCCTCAATCTCTCAGTTAGATCCCTGACACCACATGTGGTCCCAGTGTATGTGGACATGGTCCTTGTTACTAGTAAATGCACCTTCAGGCTCACTGTTAATGAGAGGAGAAGATCCAGAAGCCCCTTTTTCCTTTTAGGGCTGCTCAGAGTCCCTAAACTTAGCAGGTGCTGTCTGTGGACCCTGAGAAGAACTTGGAGACTGAAGAAAGGAGAGTTTATTCTCAAAACCGGTGCAATGGACTATGTCTGACTCTGGAAATCAAATTGACCTTTCTTGTCACTTAGTCTCTATTTGTTCTGTACTGTGCAAATTAACCAAAACAATTTTTTAAATCTGAGAAATAAAACCAACTACAAAATTAAGTTAAAAAATGGAAATCTAAAATGCACTTCCCTGAAGGAATCCCAAGATGTTATTGGCTGATTCCCTGCCACATTTGGGTGATTGACATTTAAGGCAACAGCCCAGTTGTCAGCCCTGACTCACTTGGAGGAGAGGAAGGCACGAAATTCATTATCTCGCCAAAGCTCTTTTTTCAGCTCGCCTACCTTGGAACCCATGATTCCTTTCATGACTCATTATTTTTGCAGGAAGAAATCTAGGCTGGAAATCAGGAGACCTGACTTCAACCCCAAATTCTGCTGCTGGCTGTGGGGTGTGCTGATCTTGAGAGGAAAATGAGGAGTACAAACCTTGTATATATTTAATATATTATACTAAATAATAATTAGTACTATAAATAACATTATATTATACATAAAATGGGGGGGAGGTGCTGGAGCAATGGCACAGCGGGTAGGGTGTTTGCCTTGCACACAGCTGACCCGGCCAACCCGAGTTCAATTCCTCCACCTTCGATTCCTCCGCCCATCTCAGAGAGCCCAGCAAGCTATCAAGAGTATCCCGAGTCTCACAATGCTACTGGGCCCGCTGGAGCAAATCAATGAACAATGGGAGGACAGTGACAGTGACGTAAAATGGGCTGCGATAGCACAGCGGGTAGGGCATTTGCCTTGCACATGGCCTACCTGGGTTTGATTCCTCCTTCTCTCTCCGAGAGCCCAGAAAGCTACCTAGAGTATCTCTCCCATATGGCAGAGCCTGGCAAGCTACCCGTGGCATAAACCAAAAACAGTAACAACTAGTCTCACAATGGAGATGTTACTGGTGCCCACTCAAGCAAATCGATGAACAACGGGAAGACAGTGCTATGCAGTGCTATACATAAAATAGAATTATATTATATATTATATATCACCCTAATATATCTTGTATTCAAAGAGTGAAGGCCTCTGTTTGAAACATAAAGAATTTTCCACAAAGGATGACCCACCATCCCATTGCTCTAACAGGTGAGAAGATTGCCACAAAATACTATAAAAAGCCACACAAGAGGGGAAAAAAGGTCTAGGAAATGGGGGGTTCTCAAGGAAGGAGAACAATGTGGTAGGGGCTGAACCATATGGGAGCTTAAGTCTCTGGGTTCCCATTTTGGAGGAACTAAAAGGAAATAAAGATATAAGCAAGGCACAAAAAATAAATTTTTTCCATGTCTCACTTTTTCCTTGGCTGTGTCTGAATGGAAAAAAATGCAAGAAGTCTGTCCTTAAAAATTGTGTGCTTTTTATATCCTTGTGGGTGCTTATTAAAGGGTAAATAACTTTAGTAATAATGATCCTAAGGAATTCCAGTTCCATCACTACCCTGACAAGTCAAAATAGCTATTCTCTTTTCTGTTGCAGAAATGAGACTCAACTGACTTAGGACCAAGAGATCTGAGTGGAAAGGAGAGAAAGAGAAAGAGAGAGAGAGAGAGAGAGAGAGAGAGAGAGAGAGAGAGAGAGAGAGATGACATTCTGCATTGGCACTATGCTGTGTTCTCTTGGTGGACATGCCATATATACAAAGAAGAGATAATCACCCCCATTCTACAAATGAGGGGCATGGAGGCTCAGAGAAGGACCATGTGTCTAGCATCACCCAACCAGGGACGGGCAGAGTCAGGATTTAGATCTACACCCACCCATGACCCCAAAATCCAAATGCTTTCTACAGTGGCTGTGGAAAATGAGTTCCACAAATGAGTTTAAGCAATTTAAGCAATAAAGTAATGATCATAATTAAGATTCATTGAGCATCTATTGTTTGCCAACCACTGAACTCAATGTCTTCACTTATCTTGACATTCAAACCTCATACCAGCCCTATAAAATAACTGAAATTGCCCAGTTTCAGTGCTCAAGAACCTTAGATTAAGCAATTTTCCCTGATATGAAGAACAGGATTTAAGCCAGACAACTGGCTATCTAAGACCATAATCTTAACCATTTTACATAGAAAACTTATTTTAGTCCCTCAAAATAAAAACTTGTTACTTCTCAGTATATATTAAAAGGAATGAAGATGGGGGTAGGGGACAGATTTTAACTACAATCCAGGTGGTTTATAGAGCTAGAAATCATACTTTGACAGCAACTTGGAGTGACTGGAAGTTGAATGCTTGCAGCATGGAGGTCTGTCCTTAAAACTATTCAGGCCACAAACAAATCTTGCTTTTGTCTTTGATGTTCTTACAGAACATGGGCCAATTCCAAATGACCTGGGACAAATGGCTGCCAGGCACCCATTCCTACAGAAACAGCTCCTCAACCCTCCCACTCTGGACCTGAAAAAAGTTTCTGGCATCTTTGCAGAGATGGGCTATTGAAGTGAGGAGGAGAAAAGGAGGAGGAAGAGGCAAGAAGGAAAGGTAGGGCGGGGGAAAGGGTGTGTGGAATGATATCTGCATATATAAAATGCAAAAAGAGACTGGGCTGATGAAAGAACATATTTCCACAAATGGAACCAAGGCATATTTCACAGGCTCACTTGGCCTAGCAAAGAATTAACTGCTAAAGGACATGACCGAGGGGCTGTAGCAATAGCACAGCGGGTAGGGCGTTTGCCTTGCACGCGACCAACCTGGGTTCTATTCCCAGCATGCCATATGGTCCCCTGAGCACCACAAGGGGTGATTCCTGAGTGCAGAGCCAGGAGTAACCCCTGTGCATCGCTGGGTGTGACCCAAAAAGCAAAAATAAATAAATAAATAAAAATAAAGAACATGACCGAGGTTTATAGTTTTGCATCCGCTGGCATGTAGACATGACTTGCTATGTTCTCACTGAAGGGCTGGTTATCTGGTTACCTGGCTTGTGTAAACTCATACAGTTTCCAGAGTCTAGTATAGAACTCAAAGTGTAGACCCAGGCTCTGAACACATTTTCCCAGTAAGCTGAGATAGGTGTGGGTCCCCGTGAAGGGTCCCATCACAACTAACCAGCACTTACAAAATGTCTGTGTCAGGAGACAGAAAAAGGCAGAGAAATTGTTTCTGAAGAAAGAAATTACAGAGACATAAACACTAAGTACAATGCATGATCCTCCTGGGCATTTTGGACTGAGGCAGGTGAGGGTTGCCATGAAGGAGAGGGTTGGGGAACTGGCAACATTTGAACATAGCCTGCATGTTAGATACTAGTATTTTACACTGAGGTTAAATCTGAACCTGATCAGAGTCAGTCACAAGACTGAATCTACAAAGGAACAATGCCCAGACTATACACTGAAATGAAACCATAGCCTGCAACCTGCCTGGGAAACCAGTCCCTTCCCTGCAACAGGCAGCCCAGGAAGCCAGCTGGCTATAATTTGGACTTGCAGGAATCCAGATTACAATCTCTAGTAGTGTTCAGGGAAGCTAAACTATTAACCTCTATCACAATTATACACAAACAGCCAGACTCCATCAATAAAGGTCAACTTCTCTAAATTTTGTCCCTGCTTGCAATATAAAATCCAGATCCCGGAACCGCGCGGCCGCATTCGCGGCCGCGCGACATCTTATCAGAACTTTTTTATGACATCTTATTGTCTCATTCCTACTTTGGACAAACTTGCAGGCTATTGAATGTAGCCTGCCCACAGGGCAGAGTCTGGCAAACTCCCCGTGGCCTACCAAATATGCCAAATACCAGTAACAATGATGGGTCTCATTCTCCTAAAGAGCCTTGAATATAATCTCAGGGCTAGGATGAAAGAGACGTTACTGGGGCCTGTCGAGGCAATCGACGAATAACAGGATGATGAAATGAAATGAAATGAAATGCAATTTAAGATCAACAAAAGTCAAATGCATACTCCTAGCCAATCCCCTGCATCCTTGCTTCCAGGTGGCCAATCTCCAGCTTTCCCAAGGCCAGGGGTACACAGGGATACTCACAGGCCCTCATCACTTCTACCATAAAACTCCCCTGCTCTTTTATATCTCTGCCAAAAAAAAAAAAAAACACCTTCCCTACTCTCTTGATGCTATTACAAGCTTTGCTCTTCTTATTTGGTGAGTCTTTATTCATTTCCACTATTCCATAGCTATGTGTGAGAATGTCCTAGTTCACAAGAAATCCAAACTGAAGCATTCAGGACCAAAGAGGCAAAGATAAAAACAGAATAGATTAAAACTGTTGAATCTGGTTGAATGGTTAAAGAGTTCTTTGCACTATTGCAACTTTTTTATAAGTCTGAAGCAATTTCAAAACAAAACTTTTTTAAGTGGGCCCATCTTGTTGCTAATTTCTTATCAAACATACTACATAGACCACATCTGTTTACCTAAGAACGTGAATGATAGACTTGTGCCTTGTTCGTGTTATTTGGGCCCGGATTCCCCTACGGAAGACAAAGACAAGAAATCGGGGCTCTCTCAACCAACCCTGTAAAAGGATCACACCCTCCCCACCTTTAGCACCTTCCTGGTCCTTTCTGGCAATCATTGGTTCAGATCATTGGCAGCCTAGAGAATCAGGGTGATCTTGAAATCCTTTGTCCCTTCTTCCCTGGACTAAGGGACACAGAAGCAGAATCTGTTCACATTGTCAGCCCTCCTATGTACCCGGGGCCTGGTGATGCAAGAGGCTCATGAACTGGGGATTTTAAGAATGTTTGGCGCTCAGCCATCAGTTTCTTAAGGCTAAGCTGAGCTCTTGGAACTGGTTGGATTAACAATTACATTCCAAAGCAGTTGTCTATGACTTGTCCCTCAGCTCGCCTTCTTTCTCTTCTCTCTTCCTTACAACTGACTGGGCACCCTCCTTTTTAAGCTTCTCTTATCCCTTCACGTGGTGATTCTTAACTTTGGCAGCACAATGAAATCAGCAGAGGAGAGTTTAAAAAAAAAACAGAAAATTGGGTTTTCTGTCTCTGAGACTCAATAGTTTGTTTGGGAGCAGGAGGAGGCAGTCTGGGATTTGAGGGATTTGTTGACTTGTTTGTATTTTCCAGGAAGATTCTGACATGTGGTCAAAATTGAGAACCATCACTTTTGAGCACTGTCGAATACAGCTGTAAATCTCTCTCCCAGCTTTTCCACCTTTCCACTGACTTGGAGAGTTTTCTGATCATCTCTGCAGACCTCATGGAAATTCCCCCATTGAAAGAACATTCCACTGGAAGGGGCTTTCTCTAAAGTGGTTAGGAGTTACTTGGCCTTTACAAAAGTGATTTATTTGAAAGCTGAAGACCTAGATATTAAGACTCTTGGTTTTCATATGACCAACACCAATTCTATCCTAAACACCATATACGGCTCTCTGAACCCCATCAGGAGTGAATTCTGAGGACAAAGCCAGGAGTACTCCCTGACTACCATCAGGTGTGGCCCAAACTCTGTCACCTTCCTTCACTGAGACAGTTTTTTCAACCCCAAATGAAAAATAGATATGACATGTGAAAACTTGCTCTGGTCACAAACAATTGAAGACAACCATCGTCCTTTTCCACACATAACCACTAACTCCTACAACCAGGATTTTGAGGGCAAAACCCTCAGGGAACACTCCAGCACTTGACCATTTTGATACCAGCACCGCTACAAGGCAGGGACTAACAGACCCTCCCTCCAGATGTAGTTAAAAGACAGTGAAGACATATGGGGCAAAGAGATGATGAAATTGCACCAGATTTATAGCAACAGGTGCTGGCCACTCCTTAGCAGGCATTTGCAGGGTCATTTGACCTCTCCGTCACACACAGGAGAGGACAAGGAAGCCCTCCACCAAGAAATCTATTGAAAGATGAGTGGCTTGCATTCAAAATCAGGCATGCAGGAGAGACAGGAAAAGCATGCATTTTCCCAGACCTCAGTCTGGATGTTCAGTAGAATCATAAAGGGGGTGACTTTAAAACTTCTTGTCTGGGGGGGTCAGAAAGATAGTAAGTGAGTAAGGCACCAGTTTTGCTTGCAGCCAACCAGAGCTTGATCCCTGGCATCCAAGATGGTCCCCATGAACACCACCAGGAGTCATTTCTGAGTGCAGAGACAGGACCGCTGGCTGTGGCCCAAGCACCTAAGCTCCACTGGGTGTGACCCAAAAACAAAAACAAAACAAAATACAAACCAAAAAAATAAATAAATAAACAAAAAAAACCTTCTTGTGTGTGCCCCAGGTAGGACCCAGGTATTGGGACCTTGAGATTTTTTTTTAAGTTTCTAGGGGATAGACTAATGTGCTGTCCACTTAACTTCAGATATTATCCTCATGTAGAATCCTTATATTCCACCAGCTAGACAGGACCCTAAGGTCACCATACCTTCTGAATCAGCTTTTGGAGCCACAATGCTTCCTTTCTTCCCATCCTCTTATAACTACCTCTTCTTCCCACACCTTTCCCCACCATTAGTTAATGCGCGCATGCACACACACACACACACACACACACACACACACACACACACACATACTCACACGTACCACACAGAGAAAGTTACTTAATCTGTTCACATTGGTTTCACATTTGTCAGGTAAGGAGATATTATCCACCTTGTAGGATAATTATGATGGGTAAGAATAGGCTTGGGTTGGAGTAATAGCACAGCGGATAAGGCATTTGTCTTGCACGCAGCCAACATGGTCAACCCGAGTTCGATTCCTCCGCCCCTCTCCGAGAGCCTGGCAAGCTACCGAGAGTATCTTGCCCGCACGGCAAAGCCTGGCAAGCTACCTGTGATGTATTCGATATGCCAAACACAGTAACAGCAAAGTCACGATAGAGATGTTACTGGGCCCGCTTGAGAAAATCGATGAACAACGGCAGGACAGTGACAGTGACAGAAGAATAGGCTGGAAGCAGGTGGAGAGATTTTGACCCTAACTGAGTTGCTACAGACCCACAAACTTCATTCTTGTTAGGAAAAGGAAGACTCAAGGCAGATCTGTGCTTAACCCAGCATTTCCTCCCCAAGCCCATATCTTTCCTTTCTCCACAACTCTCTCTAGAGATGTTCATTCTACTGAAAATAGTTTTGTATCCCAAAATCTTGCAGTCTCCAAAGCCAACAACCTTGATGAGTCACAAGGAGTGACTCAGACAATCCTCCAAAACATACAACGTATTTTTTAGGCTCCCAATCCTGACTCCTTCCTAGAAGCCCCTTGAAGTTCTAGATCTCTGTTTTTATACTTGAGCTCCTTCTCTAGGTGGGAAATGGTATCCTATTTCTTCATAAAGGCACCTTTCTTAGCCTGAGAGCCTTGGGGTCAGCACCCGGATATGTAGTCATGGCCCTTTTGGGGAACAATTATCTCAAATGTGTGACTTACATCATTGAGGATTCCAGGCCGGGGTAATACTCATCTCTATGGGCCTCTGGGGACTCACCCTCACGTCATGGGCAATGAATCCACATATATATCAAGTATTCAGAACATAACCCAATGGTGTTCCTTATATTTGCCCACTCATACTTGCCTGGGCTGGAGCGATAGCACAGTAGGTATGGCATTTGCCTTGCATGCAGCTGACATGGCCGACCTGAGTTCGATTCCTCCGCCCCTCTCAGAGAGCCCAGCAAGCTACCCAGAGTATCTCGCCCACACGGCAGAGCCTGGCAAGCTAACCATGACACATTCGATATGCCAAACACAGTAACAAGTCTCACAATGTTACTGGGCCCACTCGAGCAAATGGATGAACAATGGGAGGACAGTGACAGTGATACTTGCCTGGATGCTATAATAGGGTACCAATTGAAGCAGGCAGGTAAATAGAGGGCCCTAGCAATGAGTTTCTCAGGAATAAGTAAAATTAAGATGTAATTTAAAGATGTTCTGGACAGTGGTGGAGGATTATGGGCACTTTGAGGGGGGTTGTAATTTTGTATATCAATACCATGAAATTTAATACTGTTGTATGCTGCAAAACAATAATTTTTTTAAATGAAGATATTTTAGCATCAGTCTATGGTCACCCTAAAGCGTGAATACTGTAACCCTATATGAACATAGGAACAAGCCTAAGATTCTAACTTGCATGGTGAAGAATGAACCCCCTTGGGAGAAGAGAAGCTTCAACTGGAACAAAACCTGTTATAATAAAATTAAATTAGGCCACCAAAAGTCCAAAGCTCTTTCCCTTGACAATATCCTAGTAACAGTTTCTTACTACAGAGAAAATCCCACGCGGAAGCAATTGGAGAAACTCTTCTAAAATCAACTTTGCAAAAACAAGGAGAGTATGTTCTCATTGTGGGATCTGCCCCATCTCAATTTGCAATGTGTAATTCCTTTTATCTAGCTGTTAGGAGACCCTTGGCTATCCCCCCTGTGGAGAAGCCTGCATTCTGTCTTTAACACCTTATTATTTTCACCTCTTTCCCTGCCCTCACACGCCCTAAATAAAACTATTTTATTCCACCATTTTTTTCTTCGGGAAATTCTTTTCTGCAGGAGCAGAAGACCAACCCTGGGAAGTCTTGAGGGAAGTCTTGACCTTTCTCTACAAGGAGCAACTCCCCATTCTAGCTTGAGGATTGGCTCCCTGAAAACTCAGTGGTGGCTATCAAGTCCTGAGCCATGCAGACCAAGTGGACCTCAGGTGCACCTTGACCACTGCCTTGCCTGGCTGGGGGGACACTAACATCTACACTGAGCAGGTGCTCATGCAGACTTTATCAGTCCTAACAACCCCCCAACACTTCCCTGGGGAGACCAAGATAAGTCAAGAAAAAGGATGAGAGCACTCCTTGTCAAGCTACTTGCTCTCTATTTACCCCACTGACATCATTTCACCAGGAGAAATGATTCATTTCATCCATAAGACCTCCATGACATTGACAGCAACAAAGACTTTAGGGGGAAATTTGTAACCCACATACTACCTTCCCTCATCTCTTTCCCAAATTGTCAATTTGATAGAGATAACCACAGAACCTCTGTGTAGAGTAAGTGAGAACATTTATACAAAGCACTCACAAGGTCCCTAGTATATATTAAACATTCAGCAAAAATCACTTAAGAGTAAGTCCTCAAAACATGTGGTTTGGTTTGGGTGGCTGGTGCTATTGCAGTTGAGTAAAGTGTACACCAAATAAGGGATTAAATATTTGAGTATCTCCTTAAATAATAAGGAGAGTTAAATTTCATTGCATCTTAGAGTTAAATGCTTCATGGGATTTATGGTCAGAAACATTCACATTCTCAACTCCTTACATGTGTTATTTCACTTAATCCTCACAATAGGATTTAAAACCACGCCTTTCTGCTCCCAAAGTCTATACTTTTATCCAATAAAGCAGTCTTCTTCCTAATAAGTTTTTCCTGATTCCAATTTGTTCTGGATCTGATTTGGTGCCATCTGCTCTCAGGAAACATTCAGTGGAAGTCAATTAATCTCCGTCACGATAGTTTTATGCAAAGTGAGCAGCAAACCCCCAGACATGTACAACCTTGAACACTGTTGGAGAGTCAGCAACTGGCAGACAGAATGGCTAGGGGCACTGAAACTTTGACATGTCTCTGTCAAATTGACGAGTGGGGATAGGGTAGGGGTTGGAGTGGGACCAAGTATGGAAACACTGGTGGAGGGAAGTTGACACTAGTGGCAGGATTGGCATTGAAATATTATATGCCTAAAACTCAACTATCAATAACTTTATAAATCACAGTTCTTAAATAAAAAGATATGATAGACTTAAATATCCAAACAGAGTCAATAACACTGTAATCATGAGACCCAAACTTTTTTTATTTTTAAATTTTTTATTAGTTAATTACCATGAGGTACAGTTACAAACTTATGAACTTTTGTGTTTGCATTTCAGTCATACAATGATCATTTACCCATCTCTCCACCACTGCCCATTCTCCTCCACCAATGTTCCCAGCATCCCTCCCACCACCCCCACCCCATCCCCACCACCCCACCCTGCCTCTGCGGCAGGGCATTCTCTTTTGTTCTCTCTTCTTTTGGGTGTTGTGGTTTGCAATAGAGGTATTGAGTGGCCATTGTGTTCAGTCTATAGTCTACTTTCGGCACACATCTTTCAACCCGAATGTGTCCAAACTTTAATAACCAAATTTATAAGGTGCCTGTTAAGAAGGCAGGCTGGGGTTGGGGTGAGGGAAGTAGGAAATGGAATCTGGTAACACTGGTGGAAGGAAGTTGACACTGTTGGAGGGATTGGTGATGGATCAGTGTATGTCAAAAACCCATAGCCCTATCTCATGGTGATTCAATTAAAAAATTTAATTAAAAAATTTAAAAACTCCCAACTATGAATAACTTTGCAATTCACAGTGCCTTAATAAAATAAAACGTTTTTAAAAAAGAATGTCTATGGAGTGCCCTAGGCCCCTTTCAGAGGTTCTGATTACTGCTGCAAAGTCTTCACCAGGGAAATTTTTACATCTAAAGTGGTTTCCATGAAGATCAGTGAGTCTTCTTTATGGTAGTTGTTTCTCTATTCAGCAAAATCAGAGCTTAATGAGCCTGAGGACATAGCCCTCTGCCTTCAATGGATGCGCCGTTCTGCATCCAAGCTTCCAGTGCGGCCTACAATTCCAGCTAGGCACTAGGTGAGTACAAAGGAAGTAGGAGCTCAAATCCTTGAAAACAGAAAGAAACCCCCCAGTATACCTCCCTAGCCTACAAGAGTCAGACAAAATACATTTCGGACACTCAGTTTCCTTGATTTAAAACCTGGACATTAATAGATAATTCCCAAAGCAAGGATACTAAGGATTCAGTGAGATGATGTTGTTACTCACACACACCACACAGACATTTTTCTTTTGTGTCGTTGGAACCCAAATTCTGTATGAGAAAGCACTGTGACTGCCTCCAGTCTAGGAATTAAAATCACCCTGATATGGTCATAAGAGTTCCATTCTTCTCGGCCACATTTTTACTTTCCCAGCTTCTCTGGTGCCTGGGGAAGTCTGTTTAGGTATACTTAGTCTTTTTTCCAAGACAGTGAGGCGTTAAGAGTGGCTTCTGGAAATTTTCTTATGTCCCTCTAGAGGGAAGAGTTATTAAATAATACATATTGGTGCCCCATACCACCCCCTACACATAAACACATTCTTTCTCTTATGTTTCCTCCTTGTATCCAGATGCAATACTTGGAGCAGAGGTGGCCTTTTTATGACCATGAAGTGAGAAGCATGAAATCAATTGTCAAACACTAGGTGATCAGGTGCCTATTATGTGGAAAAAGAGGCAGACCGCTCTTGGACTGACCATTTAGAATAAAAATCAGAACCATGGCAAGACAGAGAAGCAAAAATAAAGAATTATCTTGTATCTCTAATGACACTCTAGAATTAAGAATGCCTATTTTCAGGGTTCTTAAGTGCCATAATAAATTCTGGAGTTTTCAAACCACAGCTAATTAGGTGCCACTTACAACTCTTAGCATCTCTAATTGATTCCATTATCTATTATCAATTCAAAAATTGTTATCCTTTACTCCAAGCATCCATCACTTGGTGCAGGGAGTCACATCTCTGAATACCAAAGAGGCTCTGTGTTACTCTTATTACTCTGGATCAAGACATACAAGTAAAAATTGAGTCCCTCCAGAGAGAGAGAGAGAGAGAGAGAGAGTACAGGTATCAATAAACTTGCCTTGCACATGACCTACCCCAGTTTGATCTCTGGAACTGTAAATGGCTCTTTGAGCACCCCAGTATAAATCCCTGAGTGCATAGCTAAGAGTTGGCCTGAGTACTCCCAGATATGCCTCAAACTATAAAAAATAAAAGTTGAGCCCTGGGGCTTGAGGGATAGCACAGCAGGTAGGGCATTTGCCTTGCATGCAGCTGACCAAGGCTCGATTCCCAGCATTCCATTAGTATCCTGAGTACCACCAGGAGTAATTCCTAAGTGCAGAGCCAGGAGTAACCCCTGTGCATCACAGGTGTGAACCAAAAAGGAAAAAAAGAGAGAGAAAAAAAGTTGAGACTCTTTATTGATCACTTGATCACTTGACATCCTGTTGCTCATCGATTTGCTCGAGTGGGTGCCAGTAACATCTCCATTCATCCCTGTTGCATGCTAATGTAGCCCAATGGCATCTGCTCATTCTAGGAACACGAAGAGCCTCAAACCAATCATTCAGGATCTTGACGGAGAACTCTGACCATCTCATAGGTGGGTGACCATGCGATCTTTTGATGTCCTGTGGAATCCAGTCGGTAATGGCTCTAGTCCAGTGGTCATCTCCAAATCTCATTATGTGTCCAGCCCATCTGATTTTTGACACCTTGGCAAATGAGACAGCATCCTTGATTCTTGACCTTCAACGAAGGTCAGAACTCCGGATTCTTTCTCTCATTTGGGTGAAGCGTGATACTACAAGCTTAGCTCTTTCGATTCCTCTTTGGGAGACCCGAATAGCGTTCTCATCTTATTTGCGTAAGGCCCAGGTCTCTGAGGCATATGTTAATGCAGGAAGAACGGTGGAATTGAAGAGATGTGACTGGAGCCGGAGGTTCTGTGTTCTCTTAGCTATTTCTTCAACGTTCTTGAATGCGTTCCAAGCTGCTCTCTTCCTTCTTCACGACTCAGGTGCCAGGTTATTCGTCATGTTGACTTCTCAACCTAGGTACACATAACTGTTGCATTTGGAAATGTTCGTCTCATCAAGAGTGAATGGAACATCAGGAACAAGACCATTTTTCATAAACATTGTCTTTGTTAGATTCAGCTGTAGACCGACCTTTCCACACTCATGGTCGAAGTTGGCCAGCATTTGTGCCGCTTGGTTGATGTTTGGTGTTATAAGAACGATGTCTATCAGCGAAGCATAGGTGGTGTAGTTGCCGACCGTCTATCTTCACTCCCATTCCTTCCCATTCCAGTCATCGCATGACGTTCTCAAGGGTGGCTGAAGAGTTTCGGTGAAATGGTATCACCCTGCTAAACCCCTCTCTTGACGTCAATGATCACCTCCTTGTAGAATGGTGAGATCCTAGTAGTGAATCCGCAATACAGCTCACGGAGGATCCTGATGTATTGACTTTGAACACCCTGTTTTGCTAGGGCCTCGATGACCACTTCAGTCTCAACAGAATCAAAGGCCTTCTTTAAATCAATGAATGTTAGACAGAGCGGCGTCTTGAATGACTGCCCTCCAACGTCCTGATGGATCTATCACATCTCTCAGAAGGGCAATGAAGAAGATTATCCATGACTTCTACTCGGATCTCTTTGATAGCCATGTCCACCTGCCCACATACCAAATTCCTCAGGATGGATATGTCATTCCCAAAGTTCTCCCTTCCAAAATCCAACATGCTACTTCGTTGGTAAAGAAGCAAACAGCACCTGGCCCAGACAAGGTCAGACCCGAACACCTGAAGAACCTGCCATCAGTACTCAGCCATCAATACACTGGCTCGGCTCTTCACACGCTACCTGTCTGAATGCAAGGTTCTGTCCCAATGGAAAACAAGCAGGACTGTACTACTGTACAAGAAGGGAGACATCCACGACATTGGCAACTATCGCCCGATCTGCCTGTTTTCTGTCTACAAGCTGTTCATTCCAGTCATCCTAAATAGGATTGGCAGAACACTAGATGAAGAACAACCATGCGAGCAAGCCAGTTTTCGAAAAAGATTCAGCACGATCAACCATATCTACATGATAACCAAGCTCATTGAGGTTTCTCAGGACCCTTTATTATTTTCTGTAAATTTGCCCTCTGCAAAGGACTCCAGCATGCCAAGTCTATCTGAAACCCTTTCCTAGATGCTTTTAAAATGCTTCTCAGAAATTCTTTCAATATGACACAATATTTACGGTCTCCTTGGTCAATTTTACTTCTCGTGTCCTGTATTGGCATAATTCTGGATAGTATCTAGGAATATGTAAAACTTCAATTTTTACTTCATATAAAAACTTATCCTGATTCTATACTGGATAGGAAATGTATTTCTGTGAGTGGGATGCCTATCTCACCCTTGATTCCTGTGTCTAGACAAGACAAGGACAGGAGAGAAAATAAATCAAGGGGGAAGAAGATAACAGAAAGCAATGGGTGAACAGATATTAGGGATTCAGTTATACTGATGACACAGGAGAGTGATATAACCATATACCCAAAACACAGGGTCAACAACACTGAAAACATGAGATGTAAGCTTCAGTTACAAGAACTTTGTAATGTGCCTGTCAAGTTGATAGGCAAGGATGGGGCAGGGTTTGGGGCTGAGGAAAAAAGAAAATAAATTTTAAAACCTTATCCTACCTCAGTTTCACAATTTCCCATGAGGGCAGAGGAAGGACCTGAATATGCAAGCATATGCACAGAGCATGCTTAGTACAGGGCTTGGTACCTAGTGAACTCTCAGTGAAATGCTGCAATTATTATTATGGTCATGACCACTGTCAGTTTATTAACCTATGGCTATTAATTCAGCTCCTTCCCAAAGGAATAAACAGACCATCTATCTCCAATGTTATCTCAAATGAGAATTCCATCTAATTTGGCTTGTTCCTAACATAAGGAGGGGAGTAGCAGGTCCTAGTAGTTGGGCAGATGCCTGAGAAGTCACAAGGGAAAAGATGAAGGTCTGAGGCTGATCATCTAGAAGATGAGTCAGGACCAAGGGAAAGAATCACCTTTTATATTCACAACTTGGGCTGAAAGTCAAGATACATTTTATATTATTCATCATCCAGCAAATATTTATTGAGGCATTTGACAGCTGTGCAAGATGATACTGTAAAATTCCCCTTGAAAACAAGCGGGACGGTAAGAAATGTACCACAAAGAATTTATGACTTGATTAGAGACATTCATTCAGGGAAAACATCCTCATGTTTCAGCCATTGACTTTCCTGGAATTCTAGCTGAAGGACCAAGATGGCAAAATCTGAGAGACACACAGCAAACTTGCGGACAGCTGAAATGTACACATTGCTCTGAAATGTACACTATAGTTCCATAAACACACCAGTCCAACACAGTGGAATGATGCTGTGGTGGGACTTCCCTTTGTTTCGTGCCAAAACAATGAGCAATCTCTTTATGTGCTGGGTTTCTGCCCAGTCCCAGTAGGGAGGTACACCAGCAAGTGGCGTCATGCAAAGGAAACAGGGCTATACTGTGTGTGTGGAGGGGGGTTGGGTGAAGCTGCATCTAAACACACACACACACACACACACACACACACACACACACACACATACAAACTGAGCCACTTATACCTCTTATTCCCCTTCTAAGTGAGGGGGATTATTTCTATCACTGATTTTATCACTCCTGTGATGATTTGTTTCATGTGTCAACTTTGGTGGGCCACAGTGCCCAGGCATGTGCTCAAGCATTATTCTGGGTGTCTCTGGAAAGCTGTTTGGGATAGATTAACATGTACTCTGTGGGCTTTGCATAAATCTTATTCCTTCCATACTGCAGATGTATCTTATCCTATCAGTGGAAGGCCTGAATAGAATTAAGATTGGCCTCACCAGAATGAAAATGGGCTCCATCAGTAGCCACCTTTGGACCTGAACTCTACCTTTCCCTGGATCTCCCAACTGAATATGAAGGTCCAGAGAATCTTCCTATTCCCTGCATCTTCAAATATCCATAATCACAGCATCCAATTTCCTTTTTGAAAATTATATGTGGGCATCAAAACTAAAAGTGTCAACATATGACCCAACTGCAATAAAAGAGTTTGCTGAGGAGGCAGGGTGGGGAGAGGAAGAGAATCTTCCATTCTTGGTAAAGGGACCCTGACACTGGTTGTGGGTTTCGACATTACAGAATAATAACATCCTATTATTAAAGCCTCTGTAAATTATGGTATCTGAATAAAATAAATAATAATTTGAAATTTTAAAGGATATATATATTTGGGATCTTGAAGTTGTCATAATTCAGATCGTAAGGGTTGGATGCACACTTTTCATCTCCAAGAGGCTGGAGGCTGGTCATGGTGTAGAAGTTTAGATCCATATCTCAGCCTGCAACTCTCCAGGGCAGGCTTGCCAAGTGTTCCGGACAATGTCATCTTTCAGGAGGACTTATGCAATGGGACTGCTCAGCCCAGCAATAAATGCCAGTAGTTCCAGCACTGGTACACCAAGTACTGTGGGGATATGAAGAGAGATAGATGGTTGACTGCAGCCAAGAGGAAAGCCAGAATGGGAGGATCCAACAGCAGCTTCACATTCCACCATCCTCTTAGGGACCTTCCCCAGCTACTTGCTACATCACTATCCTGTTATCCCCAGATAGGGAGCATGGTTTTCACTAGTGACTGATGAGGTGTTGCTACAGAGAAGAGTATTTTCTGGTAAAGAAACAAGGAAACTGACTCTGAAATAGGAGAGAGAAGAGGAGGGAGGGAGAGTGGGAGCCGACTGATGCTCAGATTCATCCAGGAACCACAGCTACTCAAAAGGGCCTGCCCCCGCACCAGTTGTTCCCTGGAGGCTTTCAGTGAGTCTCTCATGCCTTCCCTTTTATTTCATTTTGAGCAGATCTTAAACACAGCTTTCAGGACCAGAGAAGTCACAAATGGGGAATGGTAGGTCATTCTCCCTTCCTTTGCTATTTCTCCTACTCCACTAGTCCTGCCAGCCAAGACTCTCTTTTCTGCCATTATACACCTTCCAGAATGTCCTGTCCATTCCCAAGGCTTCAGCCATCAAACCCCTGCAAATCTATCAATGCAGTGCTTGTGCTCTTCTTCAACTCCCTGACCTGAGTAAATGTCATTGCTAGATTGTAAGCGCCCTGTGAGCAAGGCTAGTTAAGTCT
This sequence comes from Sorex fumeus, assembly GCF_029834395.1. Taxonomy (NCBI): domain Eukaryota; kingdom Metazoa; phylum Chordata; class Mammalia; order Eulipotyphla; family Soricidae; genus Sorex; species Sorex fumeus. Next base: position 57,481,630 of record NW_026606059.1, read on the forward strand.
TCTTTTTGCCTTTATTTGCAGAAATATTCCTAAAGTCCCAGTCATTGTGCCTGCTACATAACTGGTGATTAGTCATTCGTGATCCATTGAATCAATATACCTGGAATCAGACATCTTTACACAGTCCACTTGGGTTCTCTTGGATTCAGCATATCAAAAACCAAACACTCCTCCTCCAGTCAAAGCCTAGGCCCCACAGTATGAGCAATGATACAGGAGAAAGAAGAGAGAAAAGAGAAGGGAGGGAGAGTGGGAGCCGACTGTTGCTCAGATTCATCCAGGAACCACACACCAGTTGTTCCCTGGAGGCTTTCAGTGAGTCTCTCATGCCTTCCCTTTTATCTCACTTTGAGACATCCTACCAACCCCAGTTCACACTCTCTTCCCCACATGTGGCCCTCCAATTCTTGTAGGGCTTGTAGGGATCACTCCTGAGCACAGATCCAGGAACAGCCCTTGAGCACTGCTGGGACCAAACCCCACTCCCTCCCAAAAACCAACATAAGTTCCCTCCCAGGTTCTACATGTGTTGCTTCACTCCACCATCCATTTCTTTGCTCAATCCTTGCACTCCATCACCTCCTCTTTTTAATGAGTCCCTAAATTCAATCTTCCTAAATCTCTCTTATGGGTTCCACCTTCACTTTCCCTGACTGAAATAGAGCTCAAGGCACTACCATTCCTGTGGCATTGCAGTCATCTGTTTATTTTTCTGATTCTCCATCTAAATAATGGGTCACATGATGGCAATGATATTTATCTATCTATGTGATGTGGGGTGGAGAGGAGATAATTCCCAGAATCTGAATGTCTGCTCTTCATTTGGGAAAAATTCTTCAGAGTGAGTTGATAAGAGGTGGAGCCTCAACTTCTCAACAGAGCCTCAACAGAAGTTGTGGGGAGCCAGAACGTTCCTTCCCCCACCACACCAGTCATGATCACATGACTTGGCTGTCCCAGCAGGGTGGCTCTGGCCCGGAGCCCTAAGGAGCAGATTATCTTTGGGGGTGACCTTGTCTGTGTTCAGCTCACTTGGGTTCTACCTCTTGCCCAATCCCTGCTCTCCAGCTTCCATCCCTCTGATACCTGACCAGTCTCCTAATGTAGCCAGAGTTCATTGTTGTCTCTGCTGAATTCCTTTAAGAAGGTTAGCTAGAATCAGCTTCTAAACTAAGAATTCTGACTTACATGACAGGTATCACCTACTCCTGAATCCCAGAATCTTTCAGGATTTCTACTGGCAACCAGTGATGAATAAATTAATTGGGAAGGAAATTAGAGATTGAAGAAGAAAAGGAAGAAGGGAGGAAGGAGAGGAGAAGATGGCTATTCTTACTCTTATTTTTTTTTATCTTTTACTACTCAGATAGCTTGGAAGTGTGAAGAAAATGGTTGAGAAATTATAGATCACTATATGGATATGAGCCTCGAGTTTGATTGGTAAGAAAACAGGTTGGTTAGTTTCAGCATAAAATCCTTCACCTTCACTGGCTACATCTAAAAGTTCTTAGAGAGTATAATAAAATATGTCATCCCCAGTCCTGAGAAATTAGTAGTATTCAAGTTGATAGTCAACCTTAATGACAATAACATACTCCTATGCCACCATCCCCAGGGCAGGGTAGGAAGAGAAAAAGAAGAAAGGGAAATAGGGTCTGAATGGTTATGGTGGGCAAAATATGACAGGAAGCTGGGAATCTGGGAAGACACAGAAATAGAGTCTGTAAATTTCCCATGCTTTTTATAAAAACCAACTGAGTAAAAATTGGCGTCAGTTATCCAAAAATCATTCCAGCATTCCCTTTGACCCAGTAAGTCCACTTTCAAATGTCAGTTTTGAGGAAGAAATCAGAAATATGGACAGAAATTTATGTGCAAAAAGAGTCACTTTAATGGTATTTATAACCGGGAAACAAATTGTAAGCAACTTAAATGTCCAAAATTAAGAAAGTAGTTTTTAAAAAGTGCCCCCCACATACAATAAAATATTGAGTAGCCATTAAAAATAATGTTCACAAAGGAATGGTAAAGTTATGGAAAGAATATGGTGACAATCTGGAAAAATATAAGATACATGCAAAACCACATACCTGTAAAACTTGATCACAGGCAAATTTTTTTTCATTAGCTTAAAAGTCTAAATTGTAACAAAGACTGGAAACTATCAAAGCATTAACATAGGTTGTCTACATGATAGGGTTAACTTTTCTTTTGATAATTTTATGTCATTTTATACACTGAGTAGCTATTGATTTATTGATTAAGGAAAGGCAAAAGCAATATGTAAGAATAATAAAAATTAAAATCAGATCTCAGGTGCCGACTCATAGGATTTGCCTCATTTTGTGTTTTAATTCACAGCTCTTTTGGTTGATTCTAAGGCAAAAGAAACTATACTTTCTAGGCTACTTTAACTCACAGTCTCCTTCCTTCTGGAGTGAAATTAGGTTCTGCTTCCTCCAGATGCCAGGAACGCAGCCTCCTCTTCAGGGTCCCAGTGCCTTCTGCTCACTTCAACTCCTTCCCACCTCCTCACAGCCTTCTTGCCTGGATCCATCACACATGATCTGAGCTGAAATGTCTTCCAAGGAGCCACTATCTCAGGTAGGTATCTCTAAGGATATTATTATATATTTTATATTCATTAAATAGGCGCTCTGGGTTGCGTTGGGATCATTCACCACTACAGAAGTTTGGAATGGCAGGTCCAAGACTCACCAAAACTCAGTAATGTCACCCAAAACTCAATAGTGTTATCAACAGCAGCATTCTTAAACCATTTTACACGTGCTTACCAGCACCTGTCCTGCATATCAGCCCACAATCTGGCAGTTCTAGTCCAGATGGTAGACCAGTAGTTTCAGTCATTCTACACCTTGGGACTAGCCTGAGTCCACTGACCAGTGGTGGGAGAGCCAGAGCTTCTTAAAGTCTTTCTACTTATGATCATTTTTGGATTGAGAAAGTTTTATACCATCCCAGGTTTATATGTATATAAAATAGGTATATAAGTCAAGTGTTGATAGTAAGTCATAAAAATGCATATTTTTTAAATTAATGCATTTATTAATTCTAAAAATAGCTAAATATACAAGTGAATCAGGAGTTATAAATACAAAAATGCATATCTTTATACACTTTTTTTTGGCTTTTTTAGATCACACCCAGTGATACTCAGGGATCACTCCTGGCTCTTCATTCAGGAATTATTTCTGGCAGTGGTTGGAGGACCATATGGGGTGTCAGGGATCAAACCCAAATCAGATGTGTGCAAGACAAATGCCCTACCTGTTGTACACCTACGAGGGCGATTAGAGGTCGCCCCAAAAGCCTCTATCCCTCTCAGAAAGACTGGCAAGCTGCCGAGAGTATTCCACCCGCACAGAAGAGCCTGGCAAGCCATCCGTTGTGTATTCGATATGCCAAAACCAGTAACTACAACTGGTCTCATTCACCTGACCCTGAAGGCTTCACCGACATGGCAGCACTGAGAAGGATGAGAAAGGAGAGGTTGATAAAATCTCAAGGCCGAACTAGGCTGCCACAATGAAGGAAGACAAAAATGATTGTCTGTACTTTCAATGCACGTACGCTAGCATCAGATGCATCCATCGAGGACCTGATGGTACAAGTGCGAATGATCAAGTACGACATCATTGGTCTGACCGAGACAAGAAGGCACGAATCTTACCATGCCATTTTCGACAGTGGAGAAGAATTGTTCCTCGGAACATGTGATAAAAGAGGTGTCAGAGGCGTCGGTGTCCTTGTCAACACAAACTTGGCCATGAGCATTGATTCATTCGAATGCCTAACAACCCGAATCGGACGTTTACATTTGAATAGATGTGGCAAACTGCCGGCTGTTTCTATCTTGGTTGTCTACGCACCAACATCTCATTATGATGAAAGAGAAATCGAGAAGTTCTACATGGAGCTGGAGAAGTTCTATAAAGAAGACCACACCTTCTACAAGATCATTGTGGGTGATTTTAATGCCAAGATAGGACGAGAAGATCAGCTGAAGAACTTCACATTGGGACCCATGGCCTAGAATGGAACGAACAGGGTGAGAGACTGTCTGAGTTCATCATGTCGACCAAGACCATTCATGGTAACTCACAATTCCAGAAGGCAGAATCTAAACGTGGGACATGGGAGTCTCCCGGTGGACGATTCCACAACGAAATAGACCACATCATATTCAATCGATGGTTTTGCTTGACCAATGTCGCTGTTGTCCCAACATTCCAAATGGGATAGGACCACTGTCTCCTTCGTGCAAAATTCTACTTCACAGAGCAGGGAGAAAGGGCTGCAAAGTTCAAAAAGAGAACTCCCAGAATGACCACCAACTGGGAACTCTTTGGCACTATTGCGGCAACAAGGGAAGATGCCATTGTTGACAACATTGACGAGGAATACAATCGACTGGTTCAGCACCTCCATGAATGTGCGAGGAATGCCAAGAGAGAGATAGCCACAAAAAATCGCCTGTCTTCGAAAACTCTTGAGCTTATTCGCCAACGTGGTTTGGCACATGCCTCAGGCAACCGCAAGCTAACGTCCAAGCTCGCAAAGCAGTGCAGAGATGCGATCAAGGAAGACCTCAAAGAGAGAAGAGCAGAAGTGCTGGTAGATGCGGCAGAAGCCGGGAAAAGTATTCGTAACGCCCGCCTGTCCTTCGCCAACTACAAGACCAAGATGACTGCCCTCCGACGTCCTGATGGATCCATCACATCCTCCAGAACGGCAATGGAGAAGATTATCTATGACTTCTACTCAAATCTCTTCGATAGCCATGTCCACTTGCCGACATAGCAAATTCCACAGGATGGATATGTCGTTCCCAACGTTCTCCCTTCCGAAATCCGACATGCCATTTCATCAGTAAAGAAATGAACAGCACTCGGCCCAGACAAGGTCAGACCTGAACACCTGAAGAACCTGCCGTCAGTACTCACCAATACACTGGCACGGCTCTTCACACGCTACCTGTCTGAATGCAAGGTTCCATCCCAGTAGAAAACCAGCAGGACCGTACTACTGTTCAAGAAGGGAGACATCCATGACATTGGCAACTATCGCCCGATCTGCCTATTGTCTGTCATCTACAAGTTGTTCACTCAAGTCATCCTAAATAGGATTGGCAGAACACTAGATGAAGGACAACCATGCGAGCAAGCCGGGTTCCGCAAAGGATTCAGCACCATCAACCATATCCACACGATAACCAAGCTCATTGAGGTTTCTCAGGAGTTCAAGATGCCGCTCTGTTTAACGTTCATTGATTTAAAGAAGGCCTTTGATTCTATTGAGACGGAAGCGGTCATTGAAGCCCTAGCCAATCAGGGCATTCAAGCCCAATACATCAAGATCCTCCGTGAGCTGTATTGCAGATTCACTACCAGGATCTCACCATTCTACAAAGAAGTAATCGTTGATGTCAAGAGAGGGGTTCGGCAGGATGATACCATTTCACCGAAACTCTTCAGTGCCACCCTCGAGAACATAATGCGATGACTGGAATGGGAAGGAATGGGAGTGAAGATAAATGGTCGGCAACGACACCACCTCCGCTTTGCTGATGACATTGCTTTAATAACACCAAATATCAGCCAAGCGGCACAAATGCTGGCCGACTTTGACCGTGAGTGTGGAAAGGAAGGACTACAGCTGAATCTTACGAAGACAATGTTAATGAGAAACAGCCTCGTTCCTGATGCCCCATTCGCTCTCAACAGAACGACCATCTCCGAATGCAACAGCTATGTGTACCTAGGTCGAGAAGTCAACATGACAAATGACCTGGCACCCGAGCTGCGCAGGAGGAAGAGAGCGGCTTGGAACGCCTTCAAGAACGTCGAAGAAATAGCTAAGAGGACGAAGAACCTCCGGCTCTGGGCACATCTCTTTGATTCCACTGTTCTTCCTGCATTAACACATGCCTCAGAGACCTGGGCCCTACGTAAACCGGATGAGAATGCTATTCGGGTCTCCCAAAGAGGAATTGAAATAGCTATGCTTGGAATATCATGTTTCACTCAAATGAGAGAAAGAATCCGGAGTTCCGACATCCGTCGACAATCAAGAATCAGGGACACTGTCTCGTTTGCCAAGGTGTCAAAAATCAGATGGGCTGGTCACATAGTGAGATTTAAAGACAACCGCTGGACTAGAGCTGTTACCGACTGGATTCCACAGAATGTCAAAAGACCGCGTGGCGGCCCACCTACCAGATGGTCAGACTTCTTCATCAAGATCATGAACGATCGGTTTGAGGCTCTTCATGTTCCCAGAGCAAACAGATGCCATTGGGCTACACTGGCACGCGACAGGGACGAATGGAGATGTTACTGGCACCCGCTCGAGCAAATCGACGACTAACAGGAAGTTAAGTGATTAAGTGTGATTAAGTTGTACAATGACTCCAGTCCCAAAACACGTTTTTTGTTTGTTTGTTTGTTTTATTTTATTTATTTATTGGAACACCGTGAGAAAAGTTATAAAACTTTCAGGTTTAAGTCTCAGTCATACAATGATCAAACACCCATCCCTTCACCAGTGCATATTTTCCATCACCAAGAACCCCAATATATCCCCCATCCCACCTCTCACGATGCCTGTGAGGCAGATGATTTACACTTAACTCTCTCTCTACTTTGAGTACATTCATTATTTTAACAAAAGATGGACCATTATTATTTGGAATTTCCCCCCAACAATCAGACCTGCTGAAAAGGCATTGTGAAATAATTTGTTTTCTATTGCTGGTTATGAAGGTCATTTATGTCCCACAACTGCAATATTGGCTTCTTGATTTTGAATTTCTGATATTTTACTAATTAAGTCTGAAGGACTTTCTGCCAAAAGCCACATAGTTAAGAGATTGGTTTGTGTGCCTCTTGGGGCCATGGCCATGCCGGAGAGCCGCTATGGGGGGCAACTCTTGGCCCAAATCATGTTTTTTAATCACAGCTAAGCAGTTAGAATTTAAGCCAATGATTTTTAAATTTTTTACAACTGCAGACCAGTGACAAACTTGCAGGCTATCGAATGTAGCCTGCCCACAGGGCAGAGTCTGGCAAACTCCCCTAGGCGTAACAAATATGCCAAATACCAGTAACAATGATGGGTCTCATTCTCCTAAAGAGCCTTGAATATAATCTCAGGGTTAGGATGAAAGAGACGTTAGTGGGGCCTGCTCGAGGCAATCGATGAATAACAGGATGATGAAATGAAATGAAATGAAATGCAGATTAGTGCCAGCATGCAGATGGCAACTGGAAACCACAGGTCTAGGGAGTGAGACTGCAGGTGTGTTTCAGTACATAAATGAACCCAGCCTATTCCTGAATCTCATACAAATATCAAAGTGATCCTTTCTCTTTGGCTTTTTCACTCAGTACATTTTATAGCTGGAGCGATAGCACAGCGGTAGGGCGTTTACCTTGCACGCAGCCAACATGGCCGACCCGAGTTCGATTCCTCCGCCCCTCTCGGAGAGCCCGGCAAGCTACCAAGAGTATCTCGCCCGCACGGCAGAGCCTGGCAAGCTCCCCCTGATGTATTCGATATGCCAAACACAGTAACAACAAGTCTCACGATGGAGACGTTACTGGGCCCGCTCGAGCAAATCGATGAACAACGGGAGGACAGTGACAGTGACAGTGACAATTTATAGTTTCATCCATGCTGATGTACTTTTCTGTAGCTGCTTTTTTACAAATTTAAATCAAATAATACTGATTTGCCCTTGTAAAGTTTATGAAGTAGTTTCTCACCTCTGGGTGGGTGTATCTCAGTAAACTCAACACCAAAGCTCCAGTGTCATCTCTCTGCATATATAGTCTTCTTATTTGGGGGCCACACACAGAAGCTCGTCCTGGATCCATGCCCAAGGGTTGCTCCCAGAGCTGCTGAGGGACCATGTGATACTAGTAGTAGAGGTCCAGCCACCTATATGCAAACCAATCATGCATCCCATTAAACCTCTCCTTCTGACCCCAATAGCTGCCACATATTTCAGTCTGAGTGATTTTGTGTGCCTTGCCAGGTAGGTTGCTTTGGTTGTTCCTATTCCACAACCATATGAATAGAATCATCCAGAAATTTTCTTTTACATCCTGACCCATTTCACATACCATCATCGCCTCCAGCATAGGGTATATTTGTCATGTGATTTAGCAACTTCCACTGCTAACATAGAAAAAAAGTGTGTGGAGCCAGTCATCATATTTTCTAATCCAGGTAGGGGCCCTCTTTTCTCAGTAAAGAATGTAACCCATTTGTGGACCTCAGTTTCTTCATGAAACAACATAATAAACATTAGAACCAACAAATCATTTAAATGCCTTAAGCACTTAACTATTGTGCAGTCAAGTTCAGTACTTACGTCAGCTTCAGCTTGCCCTGAACTGTACATAAAATAGAGAGTTGCTGTTACTTGGCTCAATACTAAGAACATCAACAGCATTTTAAAAAGTCATAACAAATATGTATGGTGTATGCTGCTAAGCTCATTATTTCCTTGAAGAGTCACAAGAATCCACACAGAAACTGAGGCCCACTTACCAGAATCAGAGACTAATGGTGGTAGAGCTGGGTGTGAATCCAATACCCTGCTTTCCTGTACCTGCAGTACTTTCTGCCAGTTCCATCTGCATTTCCAAAGGAGAGCTAGTTTTTAACATCCTCCAAGAAACTCCGCTCTTTTTTTTTTAATTGAATCACCGTGAGATAGACCCTTACAAAACTGTCCATGGTTAGATTTCAGTCCCACAATATTCCAATACCCATCCCTCCATCAGTGTACATTTCCCAGCAACAGTGTCCCAGATTCTCTTCCATCATCCCCCACCCCATTCCACCCCCAGCCTGCCTCTATGACAGGGGCATAGGGATATTCTTGATAGTTTTTTGATGTCAATATTGCAAACCATAATGCCCAAAAGGACAGAGAGAGAGAGAGAGAGAAAGAGAGAGAGAAGCACACTCCAGTCTTGAACCTCTGCTCTGAGAATCTTGATATTCTTTCTGTCCTGTGACTCAAACATAATTCCTCTAAAATCTCATGCTTCATGTTTTCAACCATGTGTTGATAGATTTTTCACCTAATATTTCTTATTTTCTAATATGGTTTTAATCATTACTCTTTAGCTTTTTTTCAATATCCATTATCCCTGTTGAGATGTTTATATTTATTTTAGTTTAGTTGGGTTGGGCGTTTCTGTTTGGAACGAAGACTCATACCCATGACCTCTCACAAGTGAAGCCTGCACTTTATCTCTGACTCATAATCCCAGATTTAAAATGTTTTTATCATTATTGTTTTTGCTTTGGGGCTACCCCCTGCAAAATGCTCAGGGGTTACTACTGGTTCTGCACTCAGAAGTTACTCTTAGCAGTACTTGGGGGTACCATATGGGATGCTGGGGCCTGAACTGCTGCTTCTCCAGCCCCCTCCACCAAATTTTAATCTTAAAAATCCTACCTTGTAATTAAAATTATCCCCCAAAATAAAAGTCCTGGCCCAGATGGAATCACTAGTGAATTCTTCCAAATCTTTAAAGAGAACTTACTCCCAATCCTTTTCAAACTTTTCAAGGAAATTGAAGAATCAGAAACACTTCCAGTTTCTGTAAAGAAAATATCACTCTGATACCAAAAGCATACTGAGATACCACAAAGATAGAATTATAGGCAGATACCTCTGATGAACACAGACACAAAGATCCTAGCAAACAGAATTCAATGACTCAACAAAAAGATCATATACCATGACCAAATAGGATTCATCTCAGGGATACAAGGATGGTTTAACATTCACAAGTCATCAACATAATCCATCATATTAATATTGACATCAAAATGCTATCAAAAAAAAGAAAAGATAAAAACCACACGATCTTATCAATAGATGCAGAGAAAGCATTTGACAAGATCCAACACCTATTTATATGAAAACTCTCAGCAAAATGAGAATTGAAGGAACTTTCCTCAATATAGTCAAAGTCATCTACCACAAACGCATGGCAAGCATTATCCTCGATGTGGAAAAACTAAAAACCTTCCCTCTAAGATCAGGGACCAGACAAGGATGCTCACTTTCGCTACTTCTATTCAATATAGTACTGGAAGTTCTTTCCATAGCAGTTAGGCAAGAAAAAGATATCAAGGGCATACAGAGAGAAAAGGAAGAGGTCAAGCTATCACTCTTTGCAAACGATATGATATGATACTTAGGAATGCCCTGCCACAGAGGCAGGGTGGGATGGGGGTAAGGGGGGTGGAAAGGATACTGGGATCAGTGGTGGTGGAGAATGAGCACTGGTGGAGGGATGGGTATTCGATCATTGTATAACTGAAACCCAAGCACAAAAATTTGTAAATCTACAACTGTACCTCATGGTGTTTCACTAATAAAAATCTAAAAAAAAAAAGAAAAGAAAGAAAATCCTAAAGACTACCAAAAAGCCCCTAGAAACAATAGGTTTGTATAGTAAAGTGGCAGCCTACAAAATCAACACCCAAAAGTCCATATTTCCTACATACAAATAATAAGAGAGAAGAAAGAGATATTTTTAAAAAACAATCCCATTCACACTAGTGCCTCAGAAAATCAAGTACCTTAGAATCAGTTTAACTAAAGAGGTGAAGGACCTATACAAGGACAATTACAAAACACTACTTCAAGAAATAAAAGAGGACACTAGGACATGGAGACACATCCCGTGTTCATGGATTTGGAGGATAAACATTGCCAAAATGGCAATACTCCCCAAAGCATTATACAGATTTAATGAGGTTCCTATAAGGATATCCGTTACATTCTTCAAAGAAATAGACAAAACACTTCTAAAATTCATATGGAACAATACGAATAGCTAAAGCAATCCTTGGGAAAAAGAAGATGCATGGCATCACCTTCCCCAATTTCAAACTGTACTACAAAGAGATAGTGAGTAGGGCATTTGCCTTGCATGCAGCTGACCCAGCCAACCTGAGTTTGATTCCTCCGCCCCTCTTGGAGAGCCCAGCAAGCTACTGAGAGTATCTCGCCTGCAGGGCAAAGCCTGGCAAGCTACCTGTGACGGATTCGAAATGCCAAACACAGTAACAATTGTCACAATGGAGACATTACTGGACCCATTCGAGCAAATGGATGAACAACGGGAGGACAGTGACAGTGACAGTGACTACAAAGCAGTAGTAATTAACACAGCATAGTATTGGACTAGAAACAGCACCACACACCAATGGAACAGAGTTGAATATTCTGTCACAGACTCTCAAATATATGATCACTTAATCTTTGATAGAGGAGCAAGAAATGTGAAGTGGAACAAGGAAAGCCTCTTTAAGAAGTGGTGCTGGGAAAACTGGACAGCTACCTACAAAAAAAAAATGTACTCTGACCTCTGTCTAACATCAGGCACAAAAGTCATGTCAAAGTAGATTAAAGACCTCAGTATCAGACTCAAATCCATAAGGTAAATGGAAGAAAATGTAGACAGAACCCTTCAGGACACTGAAGCTAAAAGTATCTTTAAGGATGAAACACCACTGGCCAAGTAAGTGGTAACAAACATAAACAAATGATACTACATTAAACTAAGATGCTTCTGTGCCTCAAAAGAAACAGTGACCAAAATACAGAGAGAGCCCATGGAACAATATTTACCCAATACCCAGGATATACAAGACACTAGTAGAATTGTACAAGGAAAGAAAAAGCTCTAACCCCATCGAAAAATGGGGAGAAAAAATGAACAAAACTTCCTCAAAAAAGAAATACAAATGGCCAAAGGGCACATGAGAAAATGCTCTACATCACTAATCATCAGGGAGATGCAAATTGAAAAAAACAATGAGATATCATCTCACACCACAGAGACTGGCATACAACAAAAAGAACAAGAACAACCAGTGATGGCACAGATGTGGGGAGAAAGAGACTCTCTTTCATTGTTGGTGGGAATACCAACTGGTCCAGCCTTTTTGGAAAACAATATAGATATTCCTTAGAAACTGGACCTTCATATGACCCTGCAATACCACTTCTGGAAATATATCCTGAGAGAGCAAAAGGCACAGTAGAAATGATATCTGCGCCTGTATGTTCACTGCAGCACTGTTTACAATAGCCAGAATCTGGAAACAACCCGAGTGCCCAAGAACAGATGACTGGCTAAAGAAACTTTGGTGCATCTAAACAATGGAATACTATGCAGCTGTTAGGAAATATGAAGTCATGAAATTTGCTTATAAGTAGATGGTTATGGAGAGCATAATGCTAAGTGAAATGAGTCAGAAAGACAGGGACAGACATAGAATGACTGCACTCATTTATGGAATATAAAATAACATAATATGAGACTGACACCCAAGGACAGTGGAGACAAGGGCCAGGAATATTGCTGCCTCATGAGCTGGGGGAGAAGGCAGCTGGAACAGAAAAGGGATCACTAAGCCATGATGGTTAGAGGGATTGTTCAGGATGGGAGATATGTGCTGAAAGTAGATAAAGGACCAAGCGTGATAGCCTCTCAGTATCTGTATTGAAAACCATAATGCCCAAAAGTAGAGAAAGAGTATGGGGGAAATTGTCTGCCATAGAGGCAGAGAAAGGAGTGGGAGGAGGGAGTGGGGGATACTGGGGACATTAGTGGTGGGAAATGTGCACTGGTGGAGGGATGGGTGTTTGATCATTGTATGATAAAAACTCAAACACAAAAGCTTTGTAACTGTATTTCATGGTGATTCAATTAAAACAAAAGTCTACCTTGGGCCAGAGAGCTCATACAGTAGGTATAGAGCTCACCTTGCACACAGCCGACCCAGATTCAATCACTGGTATCCTATATAATTCCCCAAGCACTGCCAGGAGTGATCCCTGAGTGAAGAGCCAGGAGTAACCACTGAACACCATCAGGTGTGGTCCCTGAAATAATTAAAACATAAAATAAAAATCCTACCTAAAGGAAGCAGAGTATAATCGTTAGTAAGAATATGGTTAAGTAACTGATATTATTTTAATAAAGGGAAATTATTTTAATGGAGTCAAGCATATAACATACCTAATGCTGCCTTTGTTGAGTGCAGTCTGAGGAAAAAGATATCTGGTTTAGGCTATCTTTCAAGGGAAATCAAAATAAAAGCTGGTCCTCTTGTCAAGTTTCCAAGTTGGGAAGTGGGACTCATGGGAATGTCTACCTAATGACTTGACCAGCTAGGAATTTGTCTACTCTGCTTTCAAAGGGTTGTCTTCCTGTGTCTGAGCTGTTGTGAAGGGGACAACCATCACAAACTGACTTTGAGAGAACAAAAAAGGGGCAGAGGAAGAAGAAGCCTAAAATAAAAGGTAATTCTCTGCTAAATTTTAGCAACAATGAGAAGATGTCAAGAAATATAAACAACATTTAGATTTATGCTGGTAACCACAACATTAACTCATCAAAATTCGTATCAGAAGTTCAGGTCACGTGTTCCTCTAGGAAATGGAGCAGTGGGAAATAGCAGGAAATATATATATATATATATATACATATATATCCTTGTAAACCATTTGATATCTTAAATCAGGAGCATTCAATGAGCTATGAACATCCATTACAGAAAAGATGAGGGCCCAAAACTAGGAAGATGTATATAAACAGGTTTACCTCTGTGTGTTCCTGGGCACATACTTGTACATGGAAACAGAAAGAACTACGGATATACGTGTATGTGTGCATACATGTCCATCCCTAATTTTTTAACTTGAGGATGATCGTAAAGTTCAGATAGGTACCTGTTTTCAAAGAGTTTATTTTATCTTTAAATCAAGGTTGCATGCTTTGGGGGTGACTAAGAACTTCTAGTCAAAGACCTTTTAGCTATTGGTAGTGAGAGGAAAATCTCTCCTCCCATAACATCCATGGAGTAGCTACACGTAGTCAAAGACACAGCAGCTGGCCTATGATTCAGCAGGGCATATGGTGATCCTTCGTCACTGGCAGTTTCAGCTATTCACAGTCAACAGTTATCCAAAAATATTAAACAAAATAAGATATTTTAAGAGTGAGCATATTTATATACTACACTTTCATAATTATTTATTATGTTAATCGCTTGTTATATATTTAGTTTATACATTTAAATCTATCATAGGCTTGCTTATATTGTGAGTAAAGAGGGAGATGGATAGAGGATAGGCGAGAGTGGGGGGGGAAGGGTACTGTCACCACCTGTCACTCCTCTGATAAAGACAGGGACAAATATGTAAAAATTAACTATGTCAAATGCAAATGCAGCCATCAGAAAAACTAAGATAAAAGGCACTTGCTTGTGACTGTAGAGGAAAGCACCGAATCCCAGCAGGGAGCTCCTCCTTTGTGGTGGGAGGCAAAAACCTGAAGTTACTGCAGCTGAACCAAAGGACACTTCCCTTCATTCTTTCTCCCATTGACATCCTGCTTGCTCAAGCCAGAGGGAGTCAAAGCTGAACCACCAGGCCAGACACAAAGAGAAACCCATAGCCTGCCTCTGCTTCATGATAGCCAGTTACATTCAGAGCCAGAGAAGAGGAGGGCACTTTTAGGCTGTACAGAACCTCAATGTTTGAAATCTTGGGTAACAAGTGAGTCCTACCCTTTCCCATGAAGCGAGGGCTTCTAAAAACTTCTCATATGCCTGGTTTCAGGCACGTGAGAAGTTGTGGAAACCTCCCAGTAACAGGTGAAAAAGTAACCTGTGCTTCATCAATTTACACGTTCAACTAATAATATTTCTGCCAAAGACTGAGAAAATTCAGTATTGTTGAGAGTATGAGGACTCATTCATCAGCAGTCGGAGTATAAACTGACTCTTCCTCTTCGTAGGGCAATTTGGAAGCATCTATTTAAAAAAAAGTTCTAATACAGGGGCCGGAGAGGTAGTACAATGTGTAGAGTGTTTGCCTTGCACATAGTCAAACTGGGTTTGATCCCAAGCACTCCATGTGGTCCCCTAAGCACTGCCAGGAGTGATCCCTGAGCACAGAGCCAGAAAGAAGCCCTGAGCACAGTCAGGTATAGCCTCCCAAAAAGAAAAATTCCAATGAGGGATCAGGGAGTGAGTTCAAAGAGCTGGAGTACATTTTTTGCATGTGGAAGTCCTGGGTTCCGGTCCCTGGTGCCTTATGGTCCCCCAAGCACTGCCAGGAGCAAGCACCAAATACAAATCCCTTAAACTGAAACTCCATTAGGGTTTATGGACAAAATTTTCACAGAGAAAATATAACTATAGAAGAAAATAATACGCACTTTAGAAGAAAATAGTAAACACCTGCAAATGCCCACCAGTAAAAAGAATTCAACCTGTGAAAAATTTCACACTCAGGGAATAGAAACCCTATTTAACAGTTTAAGAGAAAGAGACATATCTCTGTATTGTTAAGGAGATATTAAGTAAAGAATACAAGTATTATGATAGTATGAATTGGGATCTTGTTTATGTTTTTTAAGTATCTGTATTTGTATGAATGTGAATGTACGCGGGGGGGGGGGGGGGTGTGGAAATGGCCTATCTTTTGTTATCTAAAATTTTACAGTGTGTATCACTGTTTTACTTACTGAAATGGTAAAAAAATAAATAAATAAAGCTCCTATCTTCTTTTAAAATCTCCTATTTTTTTTAAGTGGAAGAAAATAAGAACTCTTTTAAAAACATGTGTCAGTACAAAGTAGAAAGAATTTTTAAGTCAAGGAAGCTGAGATGGCCACCCAGAACTTTACTTCGTAAATTCAGTATCCTCCAGGTGTTTGCCCTCTGTGTGACAGGCTAAGAGACTAGCTTATATCATAGCCAAGACTGTTTTAACCTTCCAGCAGCGAAGTCAAACTAAGCATCTTGCAAGAGGCAGACACAGAAATATCCAGGGGTCTAATACAGCTAGCTCTGCAAACCTCAGCACAACAGACATTCAGGTTGGTTGATTCTCTTGTAGAGCACGGAAAGGAAACTCATATGCTTAGCAGCCTGCCTGTATCATGCCTGTAACACTTGTTCCTCTCCCAAGTTGGGACAAACAAAAATACCTCCAGCTTTTGCCAAACCTCCCCTGTGGGAACACTGCCAAAAGTGTCCACAGCTGAGATGCGCTGATATATAGAACCACCCAGAAAGCCAGATGTCGGCAGAGGAGGAAGTGGACATGGACAACTAAAGAACAGAGAAAAGTGCCTAGGAGAGAAGGAAGTCAGAACAAAGGCAGTTTTGTTTTGGTTTTCTTTTGTTGTTTGTTTTTGTTTGTTTGTTTGTTTGTTTTCTTTTTGGGTCACACCCAGTGATGCACAGGGGTTACTTCCAGTTTTGCACTCAGGAATTACTCCTGGCGGTGCTCAGGGGACCATATGGGATGCTGGGAATCGAACGCGGGTCAGCCACGTGCAAGGCAAAAGCCCTACCCTCTGTGCTATTGCCTCAGCCACAGTTTTGTTTTGTTTTTTAAGGAAAAATATATTAAGCATTTGATGACTAGGACTTAGGAGAACCGAGATTCCTGCTTCATCCAGGACAAAACCAGGTTGGATCTGGTCATTGGCAGCTCTCCTCTCCCTGTTCAACCCACACGGATTCACAGTTCCATTCTCATTAGCACCCATTATCCAGAGACCTAGTGTTGTCCACTGTGTTTCTGCTTCTCAAATGTGCCGATATCTCAAAGCCCACGGAATCAAATAGCCTATCACAAGGACAGAGCCCCCAAAGCCCGCCACAAGCACTTCCTTCTGCTCCCTGTCCTACAACTGCATTTGTTTTTATTTTCCCCCCTTAAAGTAGTATTGCACTAGGAAGTTTCAAGCATGCATGTGTGTTTTAAATGCAACATGCCCCACATTGAGAGAGACATTAAGCTCACAATCAAAAGTCCAATTCTAACCTCATATTTATATTAACAGGAAAGAAAAAGATAAAGCAATCTCCCAGATTCCCAAGTAGTAAACTTCAGGAAGAAACCCAAGTTGGTCCTGTGGCTTCGGGGACTCCCAGGCACATTCCCAGACATGCAGAACAGACAACTTCCTGTTCTTCCTTCAGCTGTTGTTAAGAGACCATTTCCGTGAGTTGGAAAAAGTTTTTCAGAGGAATGACTGGCAAAATGGTCTTCTCGTAGATGCCTCTTGCATTTACCCACTCTGCTCCAGTGACCAATATTTCCCTCCTGAGTCTGAGGAAGGCCCTTTCCTAGCTTCAGAGGAGCCTCACAGCCTCTGCCCCAGCCAGCCAGAGCAGGCGACAGAGACAAGGGTGTGAGGCAGCAAACCCTCACTGCTCCAGCAGAAATCCAGGGAAACCTCACTTGGCTTTCAAGCTATATAGTCTTCTGGGTTTTTTCTTAAGAAATTCTTAGGGGAGGGGGCTAAAGAGATGGTACAGAGGGGAAGGCACTTGCCTTGCACGCAGCCAAACTGGGTTGTATCCTGGCAATACATACAGTCCCAAGCTCCTCCAAGAGTGATATCTGAGCACAGAGCCATGAATAAGCCCTGAGCACCACCAGGTGTGTTCCCAAAACTGAAAAACCAAAAATGAAAGTCTTGAGAGGAAGAGAGATCAGATAGTACAGAGGCTATGGCACTAGACTTGCAGGCAGTAATCCCTATTTGGATCCCCTGTACCTGGGCACTTCCAGGAGTGATCCCTAAGTACAGATCCAGAGGCACCACTGGGTGTGGCGCCAAGCACACTAAAATCTTTCCCTTACGGCTTGGAAGACAGGCTTATATGCAGGAAGCCCAGGTTTGTTTCTGAACTCTGGTTGGGTCCCCAGCAGTGCCCACCCGATCACCACTGGTTGTGAGAAGAAGAAGGAGGAGGAGGAGGAGGAGGAGGAGGAGGAGGAGGAGGAAGAAGAAGAAGAAGAAGAAGAAGAAGAAGAAGAAGAAGAAGAAGAAGAAGAAGAAGAAGAAGAAGAAGAAGAAGAGGAGGAGGAAGAAGAAGAGGAAGAAGAAGAGAAAGAAGAAGAAGAAGAAGAAGAAGAAGAAGAAGAAGAAGAAGAAGAAGAAGAAGAAGAAGAGGAAGAGGAAGAAGAAGAAGAAGAAGAAGAAGAAGAAGAAGAAGAAGAAGAAGAAGAGGAGGAGGAGGAAGAAGAAGAGGAAGAGGAAGAGGAAGAAGAGGAAGAAGAGGAAGAAGAGGAAGAAGAGGAAGAAGAGGAAGAAGAAGAAGAAGAAGAAGAAGAAGAAGAAGAAGAAGAAGAAGAAGAAGAAGAAGAAGAAGAAGAAGAAGAAGAAGAAGAAGAAGAAGCTCTATTTGTGAATCAGACTATCAGACTTCCCTGGAATTTTAGCTGCTATTATTTAAAGAAGTTCGTGTTCCATTGGGGACAAATTTTTAGTACAGCAGGGTGTTTCAATCACGGCTCATTTCAAGCATGCATCAAACCTTTGCAAGAGGGCAGAGACTTGGGGGAGGAGGTGGATAAGAAACACACACGCACACACACAGAGAGAGAAAAGAGAAGAGGATGCTTAGAAAATGTGAAGATCGAAATCTAAACTTCTGAGGTCTCAATGTCAGACCTCCCCTCTAGCATCAGAATTTTCTGAGATGCAAACACCTCTGAGGTCACAGCCAGGATTTTATCTTTTAGATATCTCAGTTCTTTGTTTGATCACTTATCTCCTCATTACTTTTTTCTTTGACCAAAAATTAGTTGTTGTTATTGTTGTTTTAAAGACCCAAACAATCTTATTTATCCTGTGCCACAATAGGTCCTGAGGAAAGCCCACGGAAAGGGCAAATGTGAGGAGCTAGGGGAAGTTAGTTTTGTGGAGAGATAAGTGTGGTCTTGGTGGCTGCCAATTCTGTGCCTGTGAAATAACACACAGTTTCAGCAGGGAGTTAGGGGTATACAGAGGGGCGGCAGGAAGAGATGAGAGGGATAGTTCTGGAAAACATGTTCTCTCCATGTCAAGAAAAGCAAGCTCAATACCAATGAGGTGGTAGGGCAGAAGAGCCCAAAAAGAGAAATCAGGCAAATAAGGTCACATCCCCAACAGCCAGCAATGCAGTAGATAAAAGGGTATCTGCTTAGGAGGTAAGCAAGTTGGGTTTAAATCTCAGCTCTGTCATTGTCTTGACCACAAGTAAACTAAACCTTTCTCTCTGCTTCTGGTCCCTTGCATTTAAAACAGTGATAATCACTATGACAATGATAGTTGGAAATGAT
The DNA here is from genome assembly GCF_029834395.1 of Sorex fumeus. Taxonomy (NCBI): domain Eukaryota; kingdom Metazoa; phylum Chordata; class Mammalia; order Eulipotyphla; family Soricidae; genus Sorex; species Sorex fumeus. The sequence goes on from NW_026606059.1 coordinate 57,500,822, forward strand.
CACTCTGGACAAAAACTCAGTGCTGGCTTGCAGCAGAAAAGTGAATGGACTATGCGTTAATCCACGCCACCCTGTCTGCCTGGAGGGGAAAGGGTGTTGGTCCCTTCTGCCCTCTTCCCTCTGGAAAGAAAGATGGCAGCTGCTTGAGAGCTTTGTGGAAAGCCAGGTATGATCTGGTCGTGGTGGGGCGACTAAAACCTCATGGGAAGGGGGTCATTCCCGGCTCGTCCTTCATGCCCTACCGAGGTCACCGGTTGCCCCCCATGAACGGCTCTCCAGCATGGCCATGGCTCCAGAGCACAGAAACCAATTTCTTAATTATCTGACTGTCAGCAGAAATACTTCCAGGGTTAATAAGTAAAATAACAAAAATCCAAAACTGCGTGGCCGCAATTGCGGCTGCACGACATCATTTAATTCTTGAACCCAGCTGTACAAAGCAAATCATTTCACAATGCCTTTTCAGCATGTCTGATTTGGGGGTGTAAACTCTAAATAATAATGGTGCATCTTTTGTCGAAACAGTGAATCTGGTCAAAGTAGATAGAGTGTTAACTATAATTCACCTGCCTCACAGGCATTGGGAGGGTTGGGGGGTGGGGGTTTATTGGGGTTCTTCGTGGTGAAAAATAAGTATTGGTAAAGGGAAATGTGTTTGATGTTTGCATGACCGAGATCTAAACCTGGAAGCTTTGTAACTTTTCCCACAGTGATTTCATAAATAAATAAATTTTAAAAAAATAATAAAGAAAAAAACTCAGTGCTGAAAGTAAGTAAAGAGACTAATATAATCTTTCAGTACCTATATTGGCAAACCATAATGCCCAAAAGGAAATCAAGAGAGAAAGAATGATAAAAAGTGCCTGTCATAGAGGCAGGCTGGCAGATGGGGAGGGGGAAGGGAGAGGGCAGGAGGGGTGCAGGGGACTGGGAACATTAGTGGTGGGAAAAGTACACTGGTGAAAGGATGGGTGTTGGAAGGTGTTGGAATGTTGTATGACTGAAACCCTGATCATGAACAGTTTCATGACTTTTCTTTCCACTGTGGTTCAATAAAAAATTAAAGAAATTAAATTTAAAAAATAAAACAGTGGCAATAACCCTGATTTATTTCACACATGTTTATGAATGCCTAGTCTAAAGCAAGCTCTATGGCAAGGGTTTGAGGGGAAGGAACGGAATGAGCTAATCATGCCTTGAGACGCTTACATCCTAAGGAGGAGTGACAAGCTATAAAGAAACTGGAAAATTTCTGTAACAAATGCTATAAAGAAAATAAAAGGCTGGTGTGATAGTGATGAGAAGAGGGATGGTGAAATGCTAGAAGAGACAGTGGAGCTGATGCATGAATGATGGAAACAAGCAAGTCAGATGAAGAGAAGTGCCTTCAGGCAGAACCTACTTTGGGGGGAGTATTTCACAAGGATGCAGTGAGATAAAGAATGGAAAATCTGAGTACAGCATCAGACACAACAAATGAACGTTACTCATCTCATGGAGGCAGCCATTATGATTCAGAGGATGGGGGGGGGGGGGGGAGGAGGATGTTTCCTGAGTCATATCTCAGTGAAGCTGGGGGAGGGGAGGAGGAGAGGTCAGGGGCATGAAGGAGGAAAATTGAAGCTGGAGAACTGACAGAGAGCCTCCATCACAGAATTCACGTGGAACTAACAAGTCCCAGTTACTCAGTAAAAGGACAAGGGCTGGGGGATTCATGGCACATCCAGAAGGAATAGGCAGGACATGCTGCTCATCCCTCAGTTACCCCCAACTGTCACTCGGCTTTGCTACCCTGCTCTGCACTCACCACCCCCCAGGCACCTTTAAGGCCTGCACAGCTGGTCCTGGACTCTTGGCAGGAAGTGGAAAAGTAAGTCAAAGAGTTTCTGTCTAAAAACGTCTCTGTTCTACAGATAAGGAAACTGGAACAGAGATAAGTGATGAGATTCTAGCAGGAATGATCTAGTCCCTCAGACGTAGGTGATGCCCATGCTTCCTCCAGCCAAGAAAATTCTTCTTTCAGCTTGCTCTGCTTCACCCCCCACCCACCTACTCCATCTGTCTCTTGGCTTGAGAGGTGGCATGCACTGAGCAGTTGGAAAGAGAGATGACATCTGCTCTGCCACTCAACCCTGATCAGCCTGGAATCGCTGATGTTACCAGAGAAATGATACCTCAGTGCACCAGGATGTCCAAAACTGTTCATTTTTTTTTCTTTTGGTATTTTGAGCATGGGGTGGAGAGGAGGTCATCGTATGATGGTCATTGGGGAAATTGAGTGGGACAGGACTCTGGTACAACTGTAGAAAGTAGATCTGATCAAATGAACAATCTAACAATCAAATAATGTTAAAAGTACAGTTGCAACCCCAGAACCATAGAGGAACCTAGAAGTAGTGATATTTCCCCGCCTTCCATTTATAAATTACTTTTCAATTTTATTCCCAGACAATTTATTAGAGACAGAAACTGTTTCCCAAGAAGGTTACCTGAATGTTGTTCCTTCCTCATGCCCTCCTCTCATGAGTCAAGCCCATGATATTTGGGGATTCCTTTCATTCCCAGAGAACACAGGTTCTCTGTGTTAAACTGGGTGAATAACTCCAGACCTCGGAGTAACATGCCATTTCCAGGGACCATCTGGTTCCTTTCCTCTGTGGATTCTATAAACTTTGAAATCCCATTCCTCATTCCTTCACTTACTATGGTCCATTCTATTGACCCATATCAATACTCTTCATTCTGCCCCAACAAGCAGACTCTCTTGCAAGCCTTTACCAACCCTGTGTCTCCTTGGCACCTGACAACTCTTTTGGTGAATGCTTGAACCAAAAAAAAATGTTGTTCTATACAGACTAAACTGTTTATTTTATTATTAATTGACATTTTTAGCTAATTAATTTTTATTGAATCACTGTGAGATAGACATTTACAAAGTTGTTCATGATTGGGTTTCAGTCATTCAATGTTCCATCACCCATCCCTTCACTAGTACACATTTCCCACCACCAATGTCCCCAGCTTTCCTCCCTTAAGTTTCTATGGCAGACACTTTTCTTCTCTCTCTCTCTCTCTCGCTCGCTCTCTCTCTTGCTCTCTTTCTTTCTCTCTCACTCTCTCTCTCTCTCTCTTGCTTTCACTCTCTCGCTCTTGCTCTTGCTCTCTCGCTCTCGCTGTTGCTCTCTTTGGGGCGTTATGGTTTGCAATACAGGTGCTGATAGGTTATTGTGTTTGTCCCTTTACCTACTTTTAGCATTCAGTTCTTATCCAGAGTGATCACTTCCAACTATTATTGTCATAATGGTGCCTTCTCTAGCCTAGCTGTCCTCTCCCAACCACCACTGTGGCAAGCTTCAAACCGTGGACCAGTCCTCCTGACCCTTGTTTCTACTTTCCTTGAGGATTAGTCTCATACTATTATTTTTCATATCCCCCAAATGAGTCCAACTATTCTAAGACTATGTTTCAAGATGGCAGAGGCTCTAGAGTAGTTACTGTTTCTTGCAGAATCATGAACCAGAGATCTTCCCCCCACAAGCTCATAGAATGCAAGGAAACTCAGTGCCCCCATCTTTAATCCCACAGTCAACCCTTCCATGAGAGCTCCCAGCCTCTCAGGGCTCTTTCTCTCTCTTCCAGGAATGTCTACCCTCCCTCACTGTCAACAATTCCTTATTAGTCAGATGAGATCTGGATGATGCCAACCCATTCTGGAGTCAGCCAGCTCCTCTCTGCAAACTGGGCACCAGTCCATCCAATTTTCTCCCCTTCACTCGCATTAGAGGTCCAAAGGGAGCCAGGAAATCAGTCTTAGGAATGTTTGGCCTTTTCAAGCCCTTGGGATTAGTCTCTAAAAATCTGATCCTGGGAGACAAGCTCTCAGACTCTCTTGATGGGTAGAGGCTCCTTGCTCTTACTAGCTTCCTGGGTCTGTCTGTCTTCTCTCTCATTTTTTCAATTCTTCATCACCATCTATAGCTTACTTTCATTTTTTGACAGAAGTTCTATGTTGAATTTATGGTGAGCATCTCTGAGGATATTTTTCCAGTTTACTTGACTCCTTACATGTACTCTTAGCAGGCATACCTCATACCTGTCCCTTCACTATTTTTTTTTAATTTCATAAAGTAGTTCATGGGCTGGAGCGATAGCACAGCGGTAGGGCATTTGCCTTGCACGCAGCCAACATGACCGACCCGAGTTCAATTCCTCCGCCCCTCTTGGAGAGCCCAGCAAGCTACCGAGAGTATCTCACCCGCACGGCAAAGCCTGGAAAGCTCCCCGTGACATATTCAATATGCCAAACACAGTAACAAACAAGTCTCACAATGGAGACGTTACTGGGCCCACTCGAGAAAATCGATGAACAATGGGAGGACAGTGACACACAGTGACAAAGTAGTTCACAATATTTGATTACATTAAATATTCAAGCACCAATCCCACCACCATTACACCTTCCCACCACCATATTTTGGGTGTTTCCATCCCAAACCCCTTTCCCTGCCCCAAAGCAGAATTGAAATAATATAATATTTCCCTCTAAAGTTGGTTGCCTCCTACTTTGAATCCTGTCAAAAGTGGTGCAGTACTTTTGCAGTATGGGTAGGGTGTGTCCTCTGAAGTGTCTGTCCAGGAGAAGGGTCACTTGTGGATGAGGCTCAGCCTGAGCATGTGGACAGTGGCCATGAGCACGGGGGTGGTTGAGTTCTGGAGGCTTTCAGCTGCCCAGGCTGGGTCCCTTGGGGTGGGGAGGGCCCTCACTCACTCCTGTCTGGGGTGCCCCAAGTGAAACAGCCTGCTGCAGGGTCTGGCAGCATGGTTATGTGGAGTCATGTTGCTCCCTTCCGGGAGAAAAAGACATGCGATCTGGATGGTTGCCAATGACAAGATTATCTGGCACCAGACAGGGGTGGCTTATGGGTGTGATTGCTGAGTTGCCAGAGATGGGGAGACAGGGAATGGATATGGGCAGAGGATCTCTGTTCCCAGTCCTGTTGAACCCTTCACTATGTTTATTGGACCAACATTGAAAACCTAAACCAACTGGAGTGCATCACATTCTCTTAAGAACTGGAACTAAAAAAGTCTAGTTCAGTGAAGTTGGTCTCTTCAGTGGAGATGAGATATACTATGCAGCTACACAGTGGCTTTCTCTTACCAACCAAGAAATCTGAAGAACATAGAAGGCTCTTCTGCAGAAAAAGAAAAACCCATAAATATTCTATTAAAATATGTAAAGTTGTTCCTTCATTCCATGTTGTAGCCTATTTTCATGGGGTAAATAACTTTGGTGATTTCAAGTTATCTGCTTGACATTGCAGGAAGTGTTCTGGGAAGAGATGAGATGGTGCAAATAGGCTCCAGAACTCATGGTCGCATAGGTAATCTAAAGACGGAGCCATGCAGACATTCTGGATATTCAGCATTCACATTTTATTTTTACCATATTTAATAAATCACGTTTTCTTCTAATTTGCATGCTAATTGTGATGGATGAAATGATCATTTGTACTCCACTCTTCCTACCTTCCAAGGGGTTTGAGTTCCAAAGGGAATGTTTGGAATGGTTGAAGAAGCTATTCAGAAAAGGGTGGAAGAATGTTAGGGAGGAAAGAGAGATGAGATTTCTGTGTTGAGAAACTTTGGGGAAAGGATAGATACACTCAAAAAGGAAAATTATTTTTAAGTTTGCTGTGTGGTTGCAATATTATCGTCTAGATTTCCCCAAGGAATATTTAGTAGAGTTCAGTATTTCTTATCAGAACGTCAGTAGTTCAATTTGATGTGAAAGAGGTATCCAACAACTAACCAACAATAAATGTGTGTGAGGCTGAGGGTAGGTAAGATAGAGAAGAGACCGCAATGACAATAATAGCTGGGAATGATCATGTTTGACAAGATCAGAGGATAAAAATAGGTGAAAGATATTCTTGATTACCTTTCAGTATCAATATTGCAAACCACAGTGCCCAAAAGGAGAGAGAGAGAGAGAGAGAGAGAGAGAGAGAGAGAGAGAGAGAGAGAGAGAGAGAACCAAAGAGGCAGGCAAGGGATGGGGGGTGGGGGGTGATGGGAGGGAGGGAACCTGGGGATACCGGTTCTGGGAAATGTACACTGGTGGAGGGATGCATGTTGGAACACTGTATGACCTAAATTCATTCAATAATGGCTCTGTAATGCACTAATAATAATAATAATAATAAAATAATAATAATTAAAAGGTATCCAAAAAAATGTTGAATGGTCTTAAGGTTGAATCAGAGTAAGAGAAAATATTTCCTGAAGGGGCACACTTTTATAGTGGATGGACAATAATGATCAACTACATCCATCCTACTTTGCTGGGCATTACACATTTTTCCAGTACATGTATTTTATAAAAATTAACCCAGTTTTGTTTGGAGGATCCTCCCAGGATGGGAGATGCACGTTGAAAATAGACTATGGACCGAACATGATTGCCACTCAATGCCTCTTTTGCAGACCACAACACCCAAAAGGAGAGAGAGAACAGAGGGGAATTCCCTGCCACAGAGGCAGGGTGGGATGGGGGGGATGGGGGTTGGAGGGATACTGGGATTCATGGTGGTGGAAAATGGGCACTGGTGGAGGGATGGGTATTTGATCATTGTATAATCGAAACCCAAGCACAAAAATTTGAAAGTCTACAACTGTACCTCATGGTGTTTCACTAATAAAAATTAATTTAAAAAATTAACCCATTTTATCTCACAATATCTCAACGTGGTAGGAACTACCACTACCATAGATTAATGACTTATTTAAAGCCATAAAACTTCTAAAGTAGAACCCAGACTTTAGATAGATAGATAGATAGATAGATAGATAGATAGATAGATAGATATGGGATACAGGGATACATAGTATATGAGATATCTTTTTATATAAAGAGTATATATTCTACTATACAATACTTTAGATCTTTGTGATTAAGATATTTATCTGTACTTCAGATATTCCCAGGAGAGCTAGAGATTTCATAGCCTTTTTGGTAAGTATTGCCTTTGAGGTGAAAGAAAAGACTTACATAGACCATAAAATGGGGACCAATCAGACATCAGCTAGAGAATTGGGTGTTTTCTTTCTGGGGTTCCTGAAATCACTTCAGAAATGAATGGTGCACTATTCAAAAGTAGAGCATTTCTATTAAGTTGATTCGGTGGGTTATTTGTAGGGGATCTGGAAATAAATTCCATTTATTTGGGGGATTAAGAAATCCAAGATACCCTCCAAAAAATCCAACAGGATCATGATACTTCCAGACAGCAGAGTTAAGCTGTATGAAGCATTCTTTGAGGGCACAATGAGGAGGGTGGCACTTACCTGGCCAGGGGGACAGTGCAGAAAGTGGAATTGGAAAACAAAACCATTTTAACTTTGAGGTTTATATCAGGTAAATAAATAAGGTAGCTCAGTCTGACCTTCACCACAGACTGATCAAGTGTGGACTCTGCCTTGATGGAGCAGACGCACATAGGTGGAGCACAAAGATGCTCGAGGGAGAGAGAAGAGTCCAAGCAAAGGCACAGAGGAATGCAGGCCAGGGAAGGGTGTGGGATCAGGAGCACAGGGAGGGGGCATTTGCTCATAAACCCAAAGTTATTCTCAGGGAACCACAGTGTTTGTGACCCTGAAACTATTGACAAGTAATACTGAAATGATCACGAGAATCTGAAAAGCCAACTGAACGATTTACTTTCTGAAAAGATAATGAGCACCTTAACATTTAAGTAGACCTGCCCCTACCTCTATTAACCTTAACTTATAATAACTAATTAATAATTAACTGGTTTATTGAGGCTTAGATTTTAAAGGCAGAGGTGAGTTGCTCTATGATACAATCAATTTACTTTTCCAGTAACTCCACTCCTTTCTCCTGATCGCCCATCAAAATTTTTCCTTCTCCCCTCTGACTTAGTTATTTGATTCTTTTTCACTCTCTCTTTTTTTTTCAGGTGGCGGGGTGATGCACACCTGGTGGTGCTCAAGGTTTACCCCGGGCTCTGTGCTTAAGGGACCATAGGAACCTGGGTCAGCTGCATTCATACCAAGTTCTTTATCTCCTATATTAGCTCTCTGACCTCTGGCCCAATTTTTGAGGCTCCGAGTGCCCTCAGCGTCTCTGGGCTCCTTTCATCCTCTCAAGGTCGTACTTTTCCTGTGTCTCTTTCATCTTTTATGTGCCAGATCTAAGATAATCCTAAAGGAGCGCAAGTGATAATGGTTCATTATAATTTTCAGTGGAAATAGATTGGCGTTGAAACCAAAAATGCAGCTAATAGGGATGTCAAAACCATTAAGAGAGACTGTTGTTGTGTCTTCCAGTTTCCCTCAAGTGACACTCAATAAGAGATTCCTTATCCAACCCCTTCTCTGGCAGAGGTGTGGGAAATTTCTTTAGGAAACCATAGGCCAGATTTTATCAAGAAGAGGTGGAACAGTGGAATGTAGCTTTGTGTTCTAGTCCCTGTTTCCCTTCCTGCCCTGAAGAAGAGCAGAGATGTGTTTGGATGAAGTTCTAGATAACTCCAGCAGTCAAGTTACAATTTCATCTGGAATCCTGTCATGTCAGATAAACCGACACAGAGAGAGACCCAGGTTTGGGACAAGGCCATGGGAAGAGCAGAATAAAAAAAAAAAGGTGATGACTATAGGTGTTTATGAAGGCAAAGACCTGGAAATCTGAGGCCAGGGTCAGTGTCTGAGCCCCAGGTCTTCTGAAGGCATCAAGAGCTCTGCCAAAGGCCTTATGGAAATCTTCCTCTTGTCCTCATTGCCTTGACTGGATTCCACCACAACTCATATTTCCTAGCTTGCCACTACTTACCAAGCCCTTTCCAGACAGAGTGCTCCTAGGACAAAAACTGCTGCTGTCTATATTCCCATTATACAGGTGAGTGAACTGAGGCTGAGAAATGCAGTGGCAAACCCAAAGTTCTCTGTAAATGAGAAGGGAAACTGGGATTTCACTCTCAGTCTACTCATTTTAAAGCCCAGTCTCTCTTACAAGGTCTTTTTAAATTATTTTCCATACTATGTTCAAATGTTTAAATGACTATCCAGAATGTTCTTTGATTCCATTTAGTTGATTCACTCTCAGCATTTACTTCTACCAGGGCCTTGAACTTGGCACTGTTCTCAGAAAATCAGAGATGGAGAAATCATCCTCTCCCATCACTGATTTTAAAATTGCTCACAGATGAGATATTTTACAGATGAGCTATTATACTGGTACAGAGCCTTCTTACCTATGTGTCTTCAAGGACAACCATGAACTTCACTCTCCTTCAGAACATCTCCCTGGAGCCAGTCATTCAACCGGTACTAACTGAGGTACCAACTGGATGCCAAACCCTGTCCTCAGCAAGGTTATAATGGGGACAGAGCAGTTAAGGTCTTTGCTCTTATAAAGCTAACACTTTTTTTTAACTTTTTTTATTGAATCACTGCAATATATACCCTTACAAAGCTGTTCATGATTGGATTTCAGTCACACAATATTCCAATACCATCCCTCCACCACTGCACATTTCCCAGCACCAGTGTCCCCATTTTCCCTCCCATCAATCCCCCACTCCCCACCCCCTGCCTGCCTCTGTGGCAGGCATTTTCTCTCTCTCTCTCTCTCTCTCTCTCTCTCTCTCTCTCTCTCTCTCTCTCTCTCTCGTCTCTCTCTGCCTCTATCTCTCTCTCTTTTTGGGCATTGTGGTCTACAATATTGATACTGAAAAGTTATCAAAAATATCCCTTAACCTACTTTTAATACTCAGATCTTGTCCAGCATGATCATGTGATCATTCCCAGCTATTATTGTCATAGTGGTCTCTTCTCTATCTTACCTACCTACACTCAACCCCACAAACACTTGTGGTTAGTTCCAACCATTGACCAGTCCTCCTAACCCCTGTTTGCTCTGGCCATGGATATTAGTCTTCTAATATATATATATTTTATATGCCACAAATGAATGCAGTCATTCTGTATCTATCCCTTTCCTTCTGACTCATTTCACTCAACACGATACTCTCCATATCCATCCACTTATAGGCAAATTCCATGATTTAATATTTCCTGACAGCTGCATTATATTCCATTGTGTATGTGTATAGTGTCTTTATCCATTTGTCTGTTCTTGAGCACTCGAATTGTTTCCAGATTCTGGCTGTTGTGAACAGTGGTGCAATGAACATAGGAGTGCAGATGGTGTTTCTGCTTTGTGTTTTTGAGACCCCGGGATTTATTCCGAAAAGTGGTATTTTTGGGTCAAATGGGAGCTCAATTTCTAATTTTTTGAGAAGCATCCATACTGTTTTCCAAAAGGGCTGAACCAGTCTGCATTCCCACCAACAGTAAAGGAGAGTCATCCCTTTCTCCCCAATTCCACAGCATCACTGGTTGCTTTTGTTCTTTTAGATGTATACTAGTATCTGTGGTGTGAGATGATATCTCATTGTTGTTCTAATCTGCATCTCTCTGATTATTAGTGATGAAGAGCATTTTTTTAATGTGCCTTTTGTTTTTTTTGGAATTGTTTTTGTTTTTAAATTTTTTTATTTTATTTTTATAAATTAGTTTATAATATTTTATTACATTTAATATTCAAACACCAATTCCACCACCATGACACCTTCCCACCACCATATTTCCATCCCAAACCCCAACCCCTGGCCCAAAGCAGAACTGAAAAAATTTATTTTGTATTGTTTGTTATAAATAAACCACTGAAAATGTTCCCAAAAAGTTTCCTTAGAGGAAAGTGTGTGAAGATTGTTGTATTTCACCCAGGGGCAATTAAACCCTTTTGTAAGAGATTATAATAGGTTTTAAATGTAGAGCCTTGTGTGCTTACATATATGTCTGTAAAAATATATTTCCTTCTAAGATTGGTTGCCTTCTACTTTAAACCCCATCAAATGTGGTGCGTGATTCTTGGAATATTAGTGGTGTGAGGTTATGAGATGTCCAGGAATACGTTCACTCATGGGTGAGGCTCGGCCCAAGTTTGTAGAGAGTGGCTATGAGCATGGCAGCAGTTGAGTTCCCTCATGTGTCTTTTTGCCATTTAAATTTCTTTTTTGAGAAAGTTTCCGTTCATTTCATTGCCCCATTTTCTTATGAGATTGGATGTTTTTTTCTTGTAGAGTTCAATCAGTGCCTTGTGTATCTTTGATATTACCCCTGATCAGAAGGGTATTGGGTGAATATCCTTTCCCATTCCATAGGCTGTCTTTGTATCCTGGTCACTTTTTCTTTTGAGGTGCAGAAGATGAAGCTAACATTTCATTAATGGCAAACAAGATCAGAAAAAAAGCCAGGAGTGTAGGTCAGCAGTTAGAGTACTTGCCTTGCATGTATGAGGACCTAAATTCAATTCCTGGCATGGCCAAAATAATGATAAATAGGGAAAAAATGAAAAAGTATGCTGAAACTAAAACACAAATAGAATTTCTCTTGGGCAAAAATAAGTTCAAATCATATGAATGTCAAACTAAGTTTCACAGATTACCCTATAATCTTCTAAATTAGTACCAAGAATTGGTTTTATACTTTACCCAATCATATAAAAACAAGAATCATTATTACAAGACCACAAAAAAACACCATGTGAGAAGCCAGTCAAAAGTCAAGTGGGAGGGACTGTTGCAGGCAGAGGGAAAGATGTTATTGCTAATCAACCACAGCTCGATCTGTAAGGCCATGGGAGATGCAGAACCTGAGAAAAGGGCAGATTCATTCATGTTGGAATGATCTGGGGAGATGACATTATCATTATGACTTCAGGGTCGAATTGGAGACTCTTGTTAATCAAAATTAAATTATACTTCCAGTATCACAAGCAAGGATTTCAGCTTCCAGGATGTCAATATGTGTTTGTTCACATGTGGATTTCATATTTCAAAAGATAATACTGTCTGAAGTCATCCCAGCCAACCCCACAGAAAGGATTCTCTCTTTGATCTAGAGGCATTTTGTATCCACTGTGCATGTTTGGCAATAAACCACGCACTGCCCGTGAACTTGAATTTATTGTCTTACCTTGTTTCTTATCTCTTCAACATTGAACTTCTCATGCAATGATGATTCATCTACCAACTGGTTTACAGGATCATCTCCTACCCTTGTCCTATTGTAACCTTGCACAATAATATAGCCTTCATTTACTCCACAGTTAGTTCAATGCCTACTACACTCAGAGCTGTTCTACGATGCGGAGGTAATCTTCTTGGAGATTTCAGTCCAGAGGGAGTGACAGACATTAGCTACCACTCTAATGAATTTAATGATATATTATATACTACAGAATGAGACTAGTGAAGAAAAAATTGAAACACGAATGAATCACAACCTGGATAAAGAAAAGCAGCAAAAGAAAAATATGTGATTGTCTGTGGGCAAGGGAAATATGAGTACGCTATAGACTGTGCAAAGTTTGCACTGTGGAACCAGAAAAATGACTCAAGTAGCAGAATGCATGCTTAGCATGGGCGAGGTTCAGAGTTCAAGCATTGGCCACCAAGCACTGCTAGGGTAGCCTCAGTGTCCCAAAAACACTGTACTTCCAGGACCAAGTGCCACATTGCCAGTAAGTGGCCCCAGAGCCCCCAGCATTCCTGGTGTGACCCCACTTGGGAAAAAAGAACCCAGAAATTTACAAAAATAAAAAATTGTATTGTAAACCATTCCTGGGACTAGAACAGATAAAATAAGGGGCAGGGAGTGAGGCAAAATATGTAGGTGGATCCTCCCAGATGTTGCCTTCCCAGCAGAGGGATGCCCTTGGGAAGCAGAAGCGCATGACCAGAAGTGCATATCAGAGTTCTGAGCTCAACAGGTTTGCTCTCCACACATCTGCCTTAGGAGGAAATTGTTCTAAGTGGACACCTTCAGTTTGCCTCAGATGAAGTATCTGCATTCCTATATTTACAGTGGACTTGTTTACAATGGTCAAGAGATCAATAAATAACCTAAATGTCTATCAACATATATGTACTCATATACGCATAGAATGGAATATCATCCAGTCTTTTAAAAGAAGGAAATCCTTTTACTTGAAATCTGGATAAAAGACATTATGCTAAGTGAAATAAACCAGTTGCAGAAAGACAAACATTGCATTATCTCACTCTTGTGCAATCAAAATACCAAACTCATAGAGGGTAGAATTGCGGTTATAGGAGCTGGGCCGGGTGGGGGTGGGAGATCATGAAGGAAGTGCAGAGATACTAGTTAAGAATGACATCTCAGTGATACAAAATGAGTAAGTTTTGGGGCTCTAATGTACAAAAATGTGAGTGTAGATAGCAATATTGTATTTTATTCTGCAAATTGCAGGCCTAGATCTTAGGTATTATCCAAACTCTGTGACTATAAGAGGTGATGAATATGTCTAATTGCTTTATTGTGGTGAATATTTCACACCATGTATATCAAATTATTGAACTTAATACCTTACATATATGCCCCTCCTCACAGAGTTTGTCTGTAGGGACCTCCTAAGACCAAGCCCCAAGGTCCAAATTCTCTCCCATCTGCCTGACACTCTCACCTGAGATTCCCCTTAGAAATGAATCTGGTTTCTTTCACTTGCTGAGAGGAGCAAAGCATTGTATAGTCATCCCCAGTGTGAGTGATTTTATCAAATTACTCTTTTCAGTGGCAGGGAGACCCCAGTATTTCATTAGAACATTGTCTAAGTAGCAATCACAGACCCTAACAAGCAGGAAAGACCCCAAGATAGGGGCTGAAACAATAGTACAGAAAGTAGGGCATTTACCTTGCATGCAACCAACCCACATTCAATCCTCAGCACCCTAAATGGTCCCCCCAAGCTAGCCAGGAATGATCTCTGAGCACAGAGCCATGTGTAAACCCTGAGCGTTCCCAGCCCAAAAACAACAACCACAACCAATCTGTGGAAAACCCCCAATATAAACATCATTAACATGCCCTTACAATATTTCCAAGCTAAAGGAGCAGTCAAAAAGGTAGCCCTCACTTCTCATATGTATTTCCACCCAGCAAGGGAGATTATTTTGGAATAACCTCTAAAGGATATAACAACATTGTTTAAGAATCTTCAAGGGATGTTAGTATAAGGCTCGGTGGTTGAACACCCGCCTTAAATGCATCAGGGCTTAAGTTCAATCCTTGGCAACATTCCACATTGCCATTGAATGTAATATCTCTATATGTTCCACCACCAAAAAAAGGAAGTTTAAAAAAATTAAACAAGAGGGGCTGGAGCAATAGCACAATGGGTAGGGCGTTCTCCTTGCACACAGCTGACCCGGGTTCAATTTCCAGCATCCCATATGGTCCCCCCAAGCACTGCCAGGAGTATTTCCTGAGTGCAGAGCCAGGAGTAACCCCTGAGCATTGCCAGGTGTGACCCAATAAGTATAAAAAAATTAAACAAGAATATTTTAAATATCTAATTTACTAATCAATTGTATATGCTAGGTATTTGGGAAAGAATTTTGTAGGCAAAAAAATTACATTTTCCTTACCTTAACTTCATAAAATGGGTAATTGCTAAGGTATATATTTTGCAAGTGAGCCAAAAACAGAGATGTGAAAGTGGTGTAAAGTCACACATTCTGAATGGGGCATTCCAGATCATGAGAAAAGAAGGCTGCACCAAGAATCAAGAGTCTCAGTCTTGAAACACAGCTTTACCAGGAGAATCTGCATGAACATGGAGCTCTCAGAACCTCCACTTCTTCTGCCAAAGGAGGAACCAAGTCACCTCCAACTCTGAACAACCTATGAGTCTACTGAGACATCATCTTCTATCCTCCAGTCCTCCCATCCAAGCAGACACATTCTCTCCAGCACCGTTTAGTTATCATTTCATGCTCTTTCTCAAACTTTCAGAAGACAGTCAGAGGTGGTCTTCCTTGGATTCGTAATCAATAATCTATTAAAAAAGTTACTCTAGTGCTAATAAGATCCATGCCTGGGCATTCACAGGATTGGGTGGGAGAGGAAATACCAGCCTGCTGAGTGGCCAGGCAGCTGAACTCTCCCTGGTGTGTTGTGTACTGTGTTGCTGTAACCAAGGCCCGGAGAGGCTTAGGCTTCAGCTGTTCTATCAGCTGAGAACTATTCATGTTTCTCAACTCTCCGAGTTATCCTACCTCAGGCAGAATTATCATCTTCCAGGACACATGACAGGTGGCCTGGGGTTCGCGCCTAGCATCCAGAATGGCCACAATGACTTTTCAGTAGAAGTACCTGCCTTTCTAAATCGGGAAGTCTTTAGCTGCCTCTCCAAGTGAGCCCCATTGTAAACTTCACCTAACTCTGGCCATGGGCTCATGACTCTCAGGTTTGCCATTGTTAACAACACCTTGGGGCTGAGAGATACTATAGCAGTTAGGGTGTCTGCCCCACATAGGCCTGACCCAGGTTCTAGTGTTGGCACCACATGGTTCCTTAAGCATTACATGGGTCCCTTAAGCAGCCTTGGAGGACCACAGCATTGCCAGAGTATCTCAGGTATCCCTGGTACCGTATGTCTGAGCAACATCACAGTCTTAGGTCCTTGCATTAAACCTCTGGCTCAACTAGCCAAGAATCAGCCATGGGAGGCTCCAGATTACCATCTGTGAGGCCTCATCCAGTTACCTTTACTAAGTGTCTTGATGTCTTCTCACCTGGAAAATCAAAATTGCAATATTTTAAAGGGTCATTGAAAGTTTTATTTAAGGAAATTGTTTACTAGAACCCAGAGATATAGTATAAGGATCCAAGTGCTGTTTTGCATGTGCTGAACCCATTCCATCCCTGGCACTGCATATGGTCTCCCCAAGCACTGACAGGAGTGACCCCTGAGCACAGAACCAGAAGTAAGCTCTGAGTGCAGCCAGGTGTGACCCAAAAGAAGATAGAAAGTCTTTAATAAAGAGGCTGCTATAATAGAGTTTATACTCATTATGCGTTCTATAAACTTGCCTTCATGATAAATATGAATCATCAGTCTCACAGCTCAGAAAGGGAAAGCTCAGGATTTTATGTCACTTAAAGGAAATTGACATGGGAACTCTGCAACCCTCAACATCACTGGAAATTTACTACTGCTTATTCAACAGGTCCTTCCATGAACTCCCTCAATATACCAGGCACTGTTGTAGGCACTGAGGATTCAGAGGGAAACAAAAGACCCAATAGCTTGCTCCAGAGAGGATTATTTAACATAAGCTCTTTGAATTGTCAACTTTAAATTCATTTAGAGACAAGAGCATTCTATGAAGCTCTTAGGCCTTTAAAGAAAACCTGGTTGGCTGCATCGAAATCTGACCTCAGTGGAAAGCAACCATGTACTCTTGCGACACTTTTCTTGGTGGCCCTATCTGAGCACACATTCCTGGGCTCCAAAGGACAGTGGTTCTGACAATGTGCCATTTCTTGTGTCCTCGGTTATCCTTTCTGGACTAAGTGGACCAGCCATGTATAAAACACAGTCTCTCTCAACCTAAGTATGTTCCTCAAGATGTGACTAGATGAGCCATTAAAAAGAGAGAGAGACAGAGAGAGAGAGAGAGAGAGAGAGAGAGAGAGAGAGCTTGTCCACACACGCTCAAGCAACAATGGAGTGCATGAAGTTCAGTAGGTTTCTTGGCAACGAGTCTTCTCAGAGCCTTTGCTAAGCTACTTGTAGGCCTCAGAGAGGATTACAAAGAGCAATCTTCGACCATGAAACACTTCTTTATTCCAGAGTGTGTGGGAAGGCTGGCTTCCACAGCACATGCTGTCAGGCGAGTTGGATTCCTGGAAAGAAGCCCCATGTTCTTTAGTACCAGAATGGTCCTGTCTAGCTCAATGACCTCCCTCAGTCTGAGTTTCCTCCTAGAGAAAATGTGTTCATTCTGTCAGGGTGGGCTAGGAGGGTGATGTGGAGAGTGATGGTGATTTAATCTCCTGACCTCAGAGGCCTCTTCTAGAAAAACCAGCTGATCACCTGCAGGGTGAACGCAGACCCTAGTGGACAGGCAGTATCATGCCTCTATGTGCTGTCCATGGTTTCTAGGGACCAAAATCCCATGTCTGATTGGGATCTTTTCTCTTCCATCCAAATATCCACCCGCAAGTCTCAACTCTATCCAAGGACCTCTCCATTGGTACTCATTAGTTCTTGAAAGAATGGCTCATTAGCATGTGGTAACAGTCCAGGAGAAGCCTCAAAGATGTTCTGAGACAAGCAAGACTAAGTACAATCGCACATGAGCCATCTCTTGAGGACTGGTTGAAAATTAAGGTAAAAGTAAAGGTAAAGACCCTCCTGTTGATCATCGATTTGCTCAAGCGGGCCCAGTAACGTCTCCATTGGAGACTTTGTTGTTACTGTTGTTGGCATATCGAATACGTCACGGGGAGCTTGCCAGGCTCTGCCGTGCGGGCGAGATACTCTCGGTAGCTTGCCGGGCTCTCCGAGAGGGGTAGAGGAATCGAACTCGGGTCGGCCATGTTGGCTGCATGCAAGGCAAATGCCCTACCGCTGTGTTATCGCTCCAGTCTGGTTGAAAATTACACAAATGATATTTGGATTAGGTTTATTCAGTGTGGAGGGTGTCCAATGGACAGTGGTGGAGGGATGTTGGCACTTTGATGCTGGGTATGGTGTGGTAACGTGGTACCTCTAAAATTTAACATTCACAGTCTTGAAAACCAATGTTAACTCCACAAATAAATAAATTTAAATGAAAAATATTTTAACATGGTCAACTGTGTACAAATCTCACCCCATTTTTGTCTCTCAACAGTTAGATACACATATAGATATGGATTATACTGTTTTGTTTTAGAGATGAAAAACAAAAGAGACTGAGCAATGTTCTTATTATTCTGGGAAGTATATTAATGTCCTACTGCTCTTATAACAAGTTTACACACATTTATTGGTCTGAGACAACACAGTTTATGGTCTTATAATTTTGGAGGTCAGAAGTCTGAAGTGAATCTCTTATTAGCTACAATTCAAAGTGACAGGGCCATGGAAGCAGCTCAGTGGTACAATACTTGCTTCACATGCATGAGGCCAGGGGGTTCAATCCCAGCACAGAACCACCGAATACATAGAGATAAATAGATAGATAGATAGATAGATAGATAGATGAGATATAGATGGTAGGTAGTGACATATATTTGATGATACTTGATCATTTATTATATATAATTGAAGTGTCAGTATGCCTATGTTTCTTCTTACAAGCTCAAAGGGAAAAATCCATGTCTTGCCTTTTATAGTTTCTAGTTTTTATTTAGTCCAAGAGATTTTAGATATATGGCAGACAGACTAAGAGAGATACAAGAGGGAGGTTTCTATCTATCTTCCATAAAGAAGCAGAGAGAAGGGTGAAAGCTCCCATAGGAAATATAGCAAGATGTTTACAAAGGTTTTTCCTGGGTCAGGGACAATAGAAATTCCCATTTCCTTAAACTTTTCTGTTTTTTTCCAGTTTTTTTTCCCTAAGCACATAATATTTGTCTCCAAAAACAATACTCACTTTGCCTCCTTAAGAGAGTCATCTAGTGTAGGTGTGGGTGTGAAAGAAACCATTCAGTAGATGTTATCCAATTGCCCCATCAAGAATCCTCTGTATTCTGGTGTCCCATTACCTTGGCTTGTTTCACCAGTTTTCCACACCAACTCCTAAAGGCAGTTTTTAACAGCTCCCCAAGTTTCTGGCATTTCCATGTGACCTCTCACTATCGGTTTATATAGTCCTCAAGACCTGTTGGTGGCAATGTACAGTGGGGCAAATTATCCACCATCAGCTCCAGGATTATAGTGAACAGAGAAAATAATGGAAACAGCACCTCTTGGGTTGTGCAGTGCACAGTGCATCCATGGCCACCCTCCTGGACCTCTTGAACCCTTATCAGGGAGTCTGAGACATTGATTCTGAGTAAAGTGATGCTCAGAAGATGAACGTAGCCGGACTGGACTTGGGTGCAGTGAGTTCAATGTATATCAGCATGTGCTCTGAAATCAGACCAGGTGGTTTATACACTGTATACACCAGGCCTGTCCCCTGACCACAGAGTGACCGCAGACTGACAATCTAACTTCCCCATTTGTTTAAGTGTCAGTGTCTTTCCCATGGTGAGGTAACACATTGGCCCCACCCCCTGGCATTGTTCTGAGGTCGCATAAAGCAAAATGAGAAAGCACTTCAATAATTCACTATAAGGAGGCATAAGGGCAGATCACATGGCCCAACAAAGCAATACTTCTGAGAGTGAGTATGGAGGCATATTCCAGCTAAGGTTTGCCACACCAGTGACACGGAGCTGCTCCTTGGGCAGGAAGTCCTAGCTCCGGCCTGCCCAGATTCTCTGAGGGATTTCCCCCTCACCAATGTGCAGACAAGGTGGCTATCAAGGGATAGACCCCATTCTCTCAGCTTCCAACCAGAATTCTCACAGACATAGCCACTGCTTCCAGAAATGGGCCTGGGCCAAGTTACGTCTATTGTATAGCCACATACTGATTTCAGCTCTGAGGAAGGTGGATGCTGGGAGGTTCCAGTGACCACTTTGTGCCCACTGAGCCAAGTCGTCCTGGTGTTGAAGCCAGCAAAGACATGAACATGGATCTCAAATGGAGGAAAAACGCGAAGAGCTCCACTTATATCAGAGAGTCCACAGCCCCAGTGCCTCCCTCAGCTTTCCACCTACACGGACCTATAAAGCTCCTCTCTTATTTTCCCTTCACAGACTAATACCAGCACTGCAATATGTGTTAATAAGACCACAGTCAAATGTGAGCCATGGGTAGTATGTACCCACTGTCAACATGTTAAACTCAGTTATGTATCTTTTGCTTATAGCCAAGAGCCTTGACTTGTCAAGAGAGAAATAAAAATTTTAAAAATGCCTGTTATAACAGCTAAGATATGGAAGCAGCCAAATGCCCATCTACAGATGAACAGATCAGGTAGTTGTGGTACATATTCACAATGGAATACTACGCAGTTCTAAGAAAGGATAAACTCTTACAATTTGCCATAAAATGGATTAGACTATAGGATGTCCTGTTGAGTGAAGTTATTCAGAAGGAAAGGTATGGATACAGAATGATTTCACTCATTCTGAGCAAATTATCTCAGAAAGATAATTTTCTGTCTCTTAAAGTTACACGGCAAGTTAGCAACAAAGGACCAAAGACAACGCATTGGGAGAACTGATCCATACAAATTTGTGGTGGGAGTGAGGGCTTAAAGGGAGGGGTGTTGAGGTCCTTTGGTGAGGGAAGGCAGGGATGCTGGTGATAGATATAATTGCAGAATTATATATACAATCAACTACCATTAACAGTATATAAATCACAGTACCTCTATCAATTCAAAAAAAGTTTAAAAAAATAAATACTTTTAAAGAAAAATAAATACATACTGGCAGGAGAAGTCACAACTTCTTCCTGGAGCTCAATGGTGTCTCCTTAATTTTAGCTCTCAAATGATTCAGTCAAGGATCAGGATCCAGGAGCCTCCTGCAGTTTTTCAGGTGCCCTCATTGATATTCAAATGTCCTGCTTGGCTTAACCCAGCTCAGGCCAAAGACAGATATGACTTCCCCACTTCACTTACTCTCTATGGGAAATAGTTCAGATAACCAGAGGCCCTTCCTGGCAGCCTTACTTCTCTTTTACTTATGTATCCTCTGGGAACACTAACAAGTTTTTCCAGGGTAATGGAAGAGTTCCCTGGCTCTCCTGGGACGACCATATAGGAACTTGAGGCAGCAGAAGTAGGAAAAAAGGATCTGAAGATGAAATAAAGAACAGAGTTCTTGCTCTGCATGGTAGCTACAAGGCCCTATAGATAGTCCATTTCTCTCCCTCTCCCATCAACACAGTATGTGGCCTGCCCTGAGACCCCCAACTCCACTCCCAACAGTCCTGTTCTTGGGTCTGTTCCAAACGAAAGACACTCCTTGAAATGTAATCTGAAACAAAAATACTACCTCCAGGGAATCCAGCCACTGAGAAACAAATAAAAGTAGTGGAATAACCCTT
This sequence comes from Sorex fumeus, assembly GCF_029834395.1. NCBI lineage: Eukaryota > Metazoa > Chordata > Mammalia > Eulipotyphla > Soricidae > Sorex > Sorex fumeus. The sequence continues at coordinate 57,521,865 of NW_026606059.1, forward strand.
CCTTCCCCATTCAATGCCCAGGGTAATGGAGGAATCTCAGCCTTTCTGGGGCCCTGGAGGGGCAGTGCAACTAAAAGTTTTCCAAGGCACCTGGGAAGAATCCCATTTCAAATGTCCCTGTTCACCATGTGTCTGAGGAAAGTGTACATCTCTCTCCAGATGTAAACATTTAGCAATATCCTTTACCTTTTTCCAGGTAGGTAGGGCTTTCTCTGCAAAACTAAGATGGGAAGAACCATCCAGATTCTGGAATCCTCAAAGAAAGCAACACCCTTTTAGGTCCAGTCATTAAATGAGAAAGTATTCCTCATAAACTTGACTATTTGGCTAAAACTGAGTATGGTATCATAGAGTAACTCTCATTGATAGCATGCCCCCATGTGCTGGAACATTTGGTACTATTATCTTCTCTAACCCCAACTACAACTTGCCAGGAAAGTTTATCCCCATTTGACAAACTCAGCAGGGCAAATTAGGCACCCGGGGACTGATGATAACAAGGCATGTACTAAGAAACAAGGTAATCCCATTGAATGAGCACATTAAATAAAATGTACCTACACCTGATAGAAAATGCAGGGGTTTTGGCATCTTTCTTACAGGCAGAAAACTCTAGTTCCATCCCCAAAACCCCCATATGGTCCCCTAAGAATTACGAGGCGTTATCTCTGAGCACAGAGCCAGGAGTAAGCCCTGAGAATAAGTAGGTGTTGCCCAACACCTACACACACACACACACACACACACACACACACACACACATTTACCTGATAGTTAATTCAAAATGAATGGCCAACTGTAATATGAAAGCCTGTCCCTTCGTCCTGATGAAACAGGTCACCTATACTTATCTTTGATATGACCCATTTCAAGAAAAGTCTCAAAGTAGCACATAGTTTGAGACCACTGGAGTCGTAGAAAGAACCCAGATCTTGGAGGAAGAATGACTAAGTTCCATCTCTGCCAGTAATCAGCTGTGTAACTTTGAACAAATCAAGTAACTAAGCTGAGCTTCAGTTTTCATATATAAAAATGGAGCTATGATTACACATCATCCTGAATTTTTATGAAGTATTGAGCATATATCAGTGCTTGGTGCATAGAATTAGTAATAGGTGGGGTAACTGGTTGACCTGGAACAGAGTAGACTGAATAAATGGGTGGATGGATGGTGAGGGCAAAGAACCCACTGAGAGAAGTTCTAGAAAAGGGTTCTATTGCAGAGTTTCCCAAAATTATTTGACCTAATACCCTTTTTGCAGAGGGAAAAAAATCACTCCTCTGGAAATCATCCTATAAGTGAAAAAACACAAAGTGCCCCCAAATTTGACCTGGGGATATCACTACACACTCAGATTGTTTGGGTGCCACCCATTCATTAGGGAGATGAGCATCATTTCCCACTTTGAGAGACATTGTTAGGAGGTGACCAGCGGCCACAGAGATGGCCAGATAGCTAGATTTGGGTCACAGAGAGGCGACAGGGAAATGAGGGCTAAGGAACAAGAATAGGGAGCCCTGTAGACAAGGTTCATTAGCAACATGCCAAGGATTCATGGTGCCCCAGAGCTAGCCTGAGCCCCCCTAACCCCTTTCTCTAGAAGAACTGTTGGACAAGACTACTACGACTCATGTCTTGACTTCCAGGCAAAGGGGCTGAGACTCTGGATGAAGAACACTTGACCTTTCATGCCCAAATAAACAGCCCCTCTGCCTCCTCCCACCTACCCCCTCTCATCCTTTGGTAGAAACATTCCCTGGAGCCTCCCTTTCTTTGCAAAGCCATGGGAAGAAGGCTCTTAAAAAGCAAACATTCTACCCATAAATATGTCATTAATCCACAACCAGCTTCCCACATTCTCTGAGTTTTTATGTGTTATGTATAACAATCCTTCAACCCTTGACTTTGTAGCCACATCTTCTGGGCCCAAGTTACTAAGAAGTGGTTGTTCACAGGATATTTTATTACTATTTATTGTTTGGTGTGGATGGGACTGTTGCTTCTTTTTTTTATTTAACTCCAAGGAAAACAGATTTCCTGATGCATCCAGATAGAACTTGACAGGAGACGTGTGGTTGTTTTGTTTTGTTTTCCTGAAGTTGTTGCATCTGTCTCTTGGAGGCTAGAAACAGAGTTGGGTCTCCCAGAGACAGGCTGGCCTTCCAGGTTTCAGAGTAGCAGCTATTGTGTGGGAACCAACATCCCTTCCCTGCTCTCCTAATGAATATGCTCAAGACAAGTGCCATCTGATACCCAGCAGGCCCTTTACAGATGCTCTTCATAAACATGTGTGAACCGCAGAGCAGGAGGGGAGCCAGTTCTTGATTAACCAGGATTCAACCATCCAGAACTCTCCATTAACCAAAACTTTGTACTTGACTTCAAAGGAAAAGACTACGAACTTTGGAGGAAAGCAGTTCATTGGGAGGAATTGTTTCAGAAACAGGAACTTTCCACTGAGGCTAGACAGGCAAAACAGGGGTTAAGGCATTTGCCTTGCATGCAAACAACTGTGATTAGATCCCAGTACCACATATGGTCCCCAAGCTAGTACCACCAACAGTGATCCCTGAACATAGGAACAGAAGTAACCCCTAAACACTGTTAAGTGTTACCCCAATCCTACCTCAAAAAACCTTTTTAACTTTCCACTGGCTGTTTTTAATACAGACAACACTTAACTGGGAGCTTATGGGGTGTCTGATTCTCTGTTAAGTAGTATGCATGCACTGTTTTAACCCGTAAGACAGCCCTAAAAATATTATTATAATCCCCATTTTATATATCAGAACCCTGAGGCTGAGAGTGTTCAATACCTTGCCAGGTCACCTAAGACTGCCCTTGAAGCCAGGACTCACAGTCTAGGATCCACAGATGTAGAGCACATCATGTTGTTAAAAGAAATCAATAAATTGGGTCAAAATTCTACATTTGCTAAGAAAACATACAAAACTGATGCAGATTATAAGAGGAGCCTATACACTCTTGTTTTTACAGCCTAGGAAATAGATGCCCAAAAAAGGAAAGAGAGGGCCAGTGGGCACCCACCCAACGGTTGACAGAGCCAGGATTTGAAACAAGTTCACCCCTAGGACATTATCCAGAGGCTTCATCTTCAAAAAGAGGCCACAGCCAAGTTCTTGAGCCTCTGAAACAGTCTTTGGGCTATCCCTGGGTTAACTAAAATAAGACAGGGAGAGCCAGAGTGATAGTAAAGCAGGTAAGGTGCCCACTTAGCCAGGAGTAAGCCTTGAGCATACAACTGGGTATGTCCCCTTCAAAAATTCCCCCCAAAATAAAACATACAAAGTAAAATAGAGTGGTCTTTCATTCTGGACACATTGCCAACAAGGATATTTGAAGGGAGTGAGCTGATTAATTTAACCCTTTTATTTACTGGTTACAGAGTAGGAGCTAATTGAGGGTTCCTTTGAGTATTAGAGCCAATACACAGAATAACAAACATTCTCTGGGTATAATGGTCCAAGTCTTGCCCAAAGTCCTCTCCACTTTGTAGTATAGTAGTCCTCCCACACACTAATTATAGGGAATTGATACTCTTATTTCCATTTCACAGATAATGAAATGGAGGCAGTCAATTAGTATTTGCCTAGCAGTGCTGTCTCTTGTGTTTTCTTATTTGCACTTGTGAAACACAAATGAACTATTTATATTTTGTCAGTTCCCTTTTGTTAAGATAATAAGAGGCCAAGAGATAGTACAATGATTAGGATATATTTCTAGCATGCACCCCCAACCTGGTTCTATTCTCAGCACCACCTGGTCCCCTGAGCATCACTAGATGCAGCCCAGGAAGCCACTAGTATCTTAGAGCCCAACCAGCATCGCATTATGTGGCCCATGCACTACCCTGTTGGCTGAGAATTCCTGACGGGGCCCATGGACATGCTAAGCACTGCTTGGGATTCAGAGAGAGAGAGAGAGAGAGAGAGAGATGGACAGCCAAAGTTTTTCTTGAGTGGGTGCATTTTTTACACTGACCTAATCTGCTATCCTTGAGAGCTATGTATCCCCAAGTTAAGGGCTTTAGCTCTCAGAGCACCTATTCTCTACAATGGTATGTAAAAGGCCAGGAGCAATATAATACAAGGAGCAAGCCACTTGCCCTACACGCAACAAACCCTGTTTCAATTCCCAGCACAACACACTGTCCTCTGAGGCCCTTCAGGAGGGAGTAATCCATGAGTACAGAGCCAGAAAGAAGTCCTGAGTACAGCCAAGTATGGTTCAATCCCCTCCTTAAAAATAATAGTAAAATTTTTTAATAAATGGTCTTCATAGAACTGGATTCTCTGATGATCCCTCCAGCAGGATAGCCCAAGAAAATAAAGAGAGATGGTCTTGTTTTCTGGAATGCCCTTCCCCTTTCGCCTGACAAATACTGGGTCTCTTGGCTTCTGTACAGAAAGGTTGGCGTCTCCTTAGTGGATGTGATTTATTGCACAGTTTAATTATCTCTGCGCCCAAGGGCAGAGGAGAGTGGGTGCATTTTTTACACTGATCTAATCAAGATCTACTTGGTTCAGGATGAGGTTTCTTAGATGGTGTAACATCTCTAGTTTCCAACCCCAGATGGATGGTCTGGGCGAACTTCCCTTGAGAGGAAGTTGAGGAAATCACAACAGGATTACACTCAGGAGATATCCTGAGAACATCTGCCAAGAAAAAAGTCACAAGTTTCTCAATATATTGCCCCAGAGTCTAGAGGGGGGGTCAGTAGGCACTGCCACACGGCCACAGCACCCCATCCGAAGCCACAGGAAAACTCCCCTATCACAACTGTAAAGCAAGGTCATGAGCTAAAGTCCTGGTGCTTGTCTAGGTATTTCTGTTTTGTTTTTAAAGCAATCAATTCTGCTTACATTTTAAGAGACACAATGTTCTGGCAGGACTTGCTTTTATAAGAAAAAGTAGGGATAATTTTTTAATTAATAAGCTCTTTGGGTACATGATGACCTGTAAGAGCTTTGACCACCTGACAGATGAAGATTAGGGAGTAGATTAAAAACAATATGCTAGGGCTTTCAGTGACTCGAAAAGTTCCAAGACTTTAGCATTTTCTCAGAACTACTAAAAAACTATATACTTCATTAGGAAAAAACGGATGCTTTCACCCATAACTAGAGAGAAAAATATTTTTTCTACCTGACACTAAAAAATTTACAGAAATTTTAGAAATTATTTCTAGAATTTTCTCAAGATATTTTCTTCTAAGAATCCCAGGATAGAGGGCCACAGAGATAATACAGCAAGTAGGGTGTTTGCCTTCCATGCAGCCAGCCCAGGTTTGATCCTCAGTATCCTATGTGGTCCCCCAAGCACTGCCAAAAGTGATTCCTGAATGCAGAGCTAGAAGTAACCCCTGAGCACCACTGAGTGTGGCCCAAAAACGAAACAAACAAAAGCACAAAAAATCCTGAGAAAGATGCCAAGGAGATGGATCAAGAGCTGGAATGCATACTTTGGATGCAAGATCCCTGGGTTTCAATCCCCTAGGGGTGCTTGGGTAAAATCCCAAGCAATCCCTGAGTGGAAGAGGGGAAAGAGAAAGAGGAGGAGGAGGTTTGAGATAAAGCAGAGCCTAATTCCACTACAGACAACCAGTATCAGTAGCAGCATCATTTGATATTAAGGGGAAGTGATGGTAGCATTGTACGCTGATAATGACCTTTCTTCAAGGTAGAGTCAGACATAGCAAGTTGCTTCTCAGGTAGGATTTTGAAAATCGTTCTAGCTGCTATCTTGCCTCCCTTATTCCAGCTTTTTGGAGGGACAAGGGGAATGAAGGGTGATGTTTGACCACACCCCAACATGTCGATTGCTTATTCCTATGTCATGCTCAGTAGTAACCCCTGGCAGTATTCAGGGTGGTCATAAACAGTGCTGGGGAGGGGGAGTCAAACCAGGGTTGGCCCAAGTGTTCACATGCAAAGAAAGTTCCTTACTTCCTGTCCTATATCTCCCACCCCAACTTATTTTATAAGCCTTTGTTTTTCTGGAGAATCTGTGAATCCCCCAACACTCTTTAATAAGTTTTTTTCTTTTGTTTTCTTAAGCTTGTCTGAATGATATTTGTTGTTTAGAACTAGGAAGTCTGACTAATGGTTCTAGTTAAGTGACTTGAGAAAGTTTTTTAAACTCCATGACAATCAACTTTGCTTTCTGTTAAAGAGGAATCTTACCCCTATGTCTTTAATATATTCAGTTAGTAAATATGTAATCATTGATGTAGCTGAAGCACTGTCTAAGCCTAAAAGACTGAACGGAAACCTAAACATTAACAAATTATTGTGGCAATTAATTTATTAAAACTGTATAAGTTTCCATAAAAGATTCATGTGGCCAAAACAAGGTTAAACTTCTATCAACTTATAGAGAAACAAAATAATACATATACATGAATATAATTTAGGCATAGAAACAAAGTACTAATACATGCAACAGTATGTCCTCCCGTTGTTCATGGATTTGCTCGAGTGGGCCCAGTAACATCTCCATTGTGAGACTTCTTGTCACTGTGTTTGGCATATTGAATACTTTTGGTAGCTTGCCAGGCTCTCCGAGAGGAGTGGAGGAATCGAACCCAGCTCAGCCGGGCTGGCTGCATACAAGACAAACGCCCTACCACTGTGCTATCACTCCAGCCCTTGTAACAGTATGAAACCTGAAAACATACTGTGAAAGAAGATAAATACAAAAGACTAAATATATTATGATTCTGTGCATATGAAATGTCCAGAACATGCAAATCCAGTGAGACAAAAAGTAGACTACTGGTTGCCAGGGTCTGAGGAAAGACACAGGCTGGAGAGAGGCTGGTTGTAAGTAAGTACTAAAAAAAGTACAGACTTTCCTTTTGGGGTGTTAAAAATGTTCTAAAATTAGTAGTGATGGCTACACAGTCTTTCCAACATACTAAAAACTTCGCTGAATTGTATAGTTCAAAGAGTGCATTTTCAATAGTTAATTCAAATAGGATCAAAAAGTTAAATGTTATACTTAAATCCATAAAATATATAGAGAGAAAAAATCTACATATTAGCTTCAGTGATTCAATTCCATTGTTATACCTGAGTGTTAAATGAATCCTTAAAACATATCAAGGACAATAGGAAAAACTCTATGACGTTGGCTTCAGTGATTCAACTCCACTGACAAAGAAGACAAAAACAAATAGGATTAAATCAAACTAAAAGGTTTTGCACCACAAGAAGAAAGTAAAACAAAAAGACATGCTATTGCATAAGAAAAAATATCTGCACACCATACCACTGACAAAGGTCTAATTTCTAAGACATAAAAAAGAACTACAAAACTTAACAACAACCCAAAAAAAGGTATCAAATATAGGGAGAAAAGTTGAACAGACTCTTCTTCAAAAAAGTCATACAGATAGCCAACAGGCACATAAAAAAAAAATACTCATGTCACTGATTATCAGGGAAATGCAAATCAAAGTGACACTATGCTATCACTTCACACCAGCAAAAATAGCCTGTATCAAAAAAAGGCCAGAAACCACCTGGTACTGGTGGAAATGCAGAGGAAGGAACAAAACAGTCATTCATTGGTGATGGGAATGCAAACCGGCTCAGTTTCTATGAAAAAAAAATATTGAAATTTCTCAAAAAATTAAAAATAGAATTCCCATATAATCCAGCAGTTGCAATTCTGGTATCTAGCCCAAAAACACAAAAACACTAAGTTGAAAAGATAGCTACATCAATTGCATAGCTATGTACAATAGCCAAAATGTAAAAAAAAAAAAAAAATTGCCCAACAACAGAGAAGGAAATAAAGAAGTTGGGATCTAATCCGTACTCCTGTATTCACTGCATTATTACTCACAACCCAAGTGTTTAAAAACGGATGATTGAACAAACAAGCTGCGGTATATATGCACAATGGAACACTATTCAACGATAAGAAAGGACAAAAATTTTTTCTTTGCTATCACATAGATGGAACTGGAGAGCATCATGCTGAGAGAAGTTAGCCAGAAGGAAAGGGGCAGATAGAGAAGGAAAACATTGCTTCCAGTGTGGTTCTGACAGAGCCTCCAGATGCCCAATATCACAAGCAAAATAAGCACCTATGCCTGGTATTCCATCCCTCTGTCCACATAAAACTTGCAAGGAGAGATTTTAATAGGCCTCACTTTCATCTAGGTAAATCTCTACTCTCCCAAGATAATATCAGCCCAGGCACATTGCTCGCATCTTAGAACACTCTGCCCAGCAGAGTTGGAGCTTTTGTTTTGTTTTGTTTTATTACTAGTGTTTAAAAGGGAGAGGGGGAGGTGGCAAGACTGTTGATACAGACCTGATGGGTCGGGAAGAAAATATAAAAATCATCTTCCCACTCCTCTTAGAGATGAGAAAATAAAGGAGTGCTGGAAGACTCCAGTGACCGGGTCAAAGCCACACAGACACTCCTGGCCCCTAAGCAGCTCATTCCTTGGTTATTTTGGACCCGTCTGGTTATAAAAGACAGAAACCAGTGAGAAGCTCACAGACCAAGCTTCCCTGGCGGCTTAAATGGTGACCTCAGGTTACACTCTCTACCTTGAGCAGAGGGGGGATTTTGCCAGGCCTGAAAGACTAGAGGGGAGTCCAGGATGCATCAGCCCTCAAGGTCTGTATCTTCAGTAATGTGTCCTCCCTGGTACTCATCCTCTCCCTCCTAACCTCACAGATACAAGATAGCAGCCCACAGCCATGGCCAGTATCATCAGGTGTGGTCCAAAGAGACCTGATGTGGGTCCTAGGCCCTGAAGGTTCAAGGCCCATAATTATCCTCTCCTACTCCTTCTCAAAGGAGTGTTTCTCAAAGTTGGCAATAACTGCTCCCCTGCCCAACACCAGAAGCACCAGAATGATCTAGAGGGTTGCTCAGAAGTTCTGATACAATTGCAGGAGGCATTTTCTGTTTCTTTCCTTTGAAAAAGCATATTTCCAGGGGAGGGCTAACTGATGTTTTCCCTGAAAAGGGGAGGGCAGCAGGCAATTGGTCAGATATATTTGGGAACCTCTATTCTTGATTAATATGTACATAAATCACACACAGGTCACCATTTGTTTGTTGTAATTTGATACCTATATTCATGATTCTTGGAATCACATAACATATTTGGATACATACATAGAGGCATCGAGAATACGAATACTATACATAACTGCATACATTCAGGTCTCCCAAAGAAGAATAGAAAGAGCTATGCTTGGAATATCACGTTTCACTCAAATGAGAGAACGAATCCGGAGTTCTGACATCCGTCGACGATCAAGGATCAGGGACGCTGTCTCATTTGCCAAGGTGTCGAAAATCAGATGGGCTGGTCACGTAATGAGATTTAAAGACGACCGTTGGACTAGAGCTGTTACTGATTGGATTCCACGGGATGTCAAGAGACCGCGTGGCCGCCCACCTACCAGATGGTCAGACTTCTTTGTCAAGGTCATGAACGATCGGTTTGAGGCCCTCCATGTTCCCGGAGCGAAGAGATGCCATTGGGCTACACTAGCACGCGACAGGGACAAATGGAGACGTTACTGGCGCCCGCTCGAGCAAATCGACGACTAACGGGAAGTTAAGTGATTAAGTGATTAAGTGATACATAACTGCACCACCAGATGTATAACCCAAGAACCACATTCCAAGGCAGAGGTGGTGGCCAAGTAAGAAACTGTTCTCAATCTCATAGAATATTATGTGTGTGTGTGAGTGTGTGTGTGTGTGTGTGTGTGTGTATGCACATAAGGCTCAACCTTTAACAAACATGTTAGTAATTTCTTACACAAGAGCTTAATGGCTCCAGGATGAAACACAATAATCTTCACACACTTTCCTTTAAGGAAACTTTATTGGACCATTCTTAGCAGATTATTAATAACAAGCAATACAAAATTAATTGTTTCAGTTCTGCTTTGAGGGGCATGGTTTGGGATTGGGGTGAAAACATGCAAAATATGGTGGTGGGAAGGTACAATGGTAGTGGAATTGGTGTTTGAATATTAAATGTAATGAATTATTTTTAACAACTTTATAAAAGTTAAATAAAAATTTCAAAAAAAAACTGTTCCTTCCAGAAGCACAAGGACTTAATGCAGAGCCCGGCAGTTGCAGCAGAAAAGTGAATGAACTATGCTTTAATCCACGCCACCATTCCTGCCCAGAGGGGAAAGGGTGTTGGTCCCTTCTGCCTTTTTCCCTCTGGAAAGAAAGATGGCAGCTGCTTGAGAGCTTTGTGGAAAGCCAAGTATGAGCTGGTCGTGTTGGGGCAACTCAAACCTCATGGGAAGGGGGGCATTCCCGGCTCATCCTTCATCCCTACCGAGGTCACAAGTTGCCCCCCATGAGCGGATCTCCGGCACGGCCATGGCTCCAGAGCACAGAAACCAATCTCATAACTATCTGACTCTCAGCAGTAATACTTCCAGGGTTAATAAGTAAAATACCAGAAATCCAAAATCGCGCGGCTGCTTTGGTGGCCACGCGACATTGTTTGATACTTGTGACCAGCTGTAGAAAACAAGTTATTCCACAATGCCTTTTAAGCATGTCTGATTTGGGGGTGTAAAGTCTAAATGATAATGGTGCATCTTTGGTCGAAACAACGAATGTAGTCAAAGTAGATAAAGTGTTAACTAGAATTCATCTGCCCCAGGGAGGGCTGGGAGTGGGGAGTTTATTGGGGTTCTTCGTGGTGAAAAATAAGTATTGGTAAAGGGAAATGTGTTTGATATTTGCATAACCGTGACTTAAACCTGAAAGCTTTGTAACCTTTCCCACAGTGATTCAATAAATAAATTAATTAAATTTTAAAAAAAACTGTTCCAGAGTAACAGGACTGGAAAGACACTGCAGGATGAAGGCATTTGTCTTGCATGCATTTGACCCAGGTTAGATCTCTGATACCACATATGATATGATCCCCTGAGAACCACCAGAAGTAATCTCTGAGCACAGAGTCAGGAGTAAACTCTAGGTACCAAGTGAAGCCAATACCAACCCCACCCCCAAAGGAAAAAATAAATTGTTTTCAGAATCTTGATGTCAGAGCCAGATGCTGGAGTTTGATAAAGACATTTTGAAACCACATAAAATTTTACCACGGGAGTTTCAACACGTTGGACAAGCAGAACCCCATCACCACACACCCAAATAGGTCCCTTAAGAGAGGCACTAAAAAAAGAAAGAAAGAAAAGAAGGAAAGTGGCCTAAAGTAGCAGTCTCACAGCAGCCCTCAGCCAGTGACCAACTCCTCCCTGGATACAGGACGTCACTTTCACCAAGCCTCCATCCTGTCCTCTTGGAAACGGCTTTGCTGGGCCCCAACTCCAACAGATGCAGTTCACTCACTGCACATGGGTGAAGCCTCAGATGAGGCACTGTGCCAGAAGAAGGGGCTGATAGAAAGCAGAGTCCTCAAAGGCAAGCGTATCCCTCACTGTCCCATGCTACTTAATCCTGCTGAGCTTTTCTCACAATTGCTATATAAATGTCAGAGAGCCGCTGCCTTAATGTGACAGAGGCGGAAAGGGCAAGGGACAAGGCACAAAATCAAAAAACAGTGCAGGAGGGTGGCGGGGAGGGGGGGGGGCGGGGTGGTTGGGAGGATTAACCTTCCTCTTTAACCCTCCCATGACAGCCTGGGTCTCTCCCATGCAGAGTGATAAAGACCCTTTTGCATAAGGGGGCTCTCTTGGCCTCCATCTTCTGCTTGGGTTTATCATGGGGATGCAACTGTGGACATGAAAGGGTAGGAAGAATGTGAGATCATTGCTAACTCCCCTGGACTCCTTCTTCCCAAATCACTGGGACTTAACCCTGGAGCAAAGGCCACAGTGCCTCTCTGGTGACTCCCTCCCCCCTCCCCCCGGCCAAAATCTTGCTCTCCAGGCTCTGGGAGCTGCTCCCCGCACTCTCCCCTGAGTGAGGAGGGATGGGAACATCCCAGGAGCACACCACCACAGCCTTGGGCTGGTTTTCTTTCTGCTGCTCGGCCCATCCCTGTGAGCCCTCTGAGTGTGCTATCTGTTGCCTGCCCTGGGAACCTTAATCCTTCTAGTGGAGAAGAGGATAATGATGTCGTCTCTCTCAAGCTTATTGTGGGATAGCATGCATAGATCACACAGCTTGCCTGATACACAGTAGACACTGAGTTCAGACACAGATGTCTCTCTGCACTTGACTGGGAGCTCCTTCCCAGGCATGAACCCCATTTATTCACCAATAGCACCTTGCAATGTGCATGGTACATTCTTGATGCTCAATAAACATTATCATTTGGATTGTCATTCCATAGTTGGCCCTTCTGATGTGAATCCTTTGGTTCTGATAAGAAAAAGAAGAAGTCATAGAGATAGCATAGGGGTTAAGTTGCTTGTATTACATGAGGCCAACAGCAGTTTGACCAGTAGCACCGTGTATGGTCTCCTGAACACTGCCAGGAGTAAGCCCTGCATACCACAGGGTGTAGAGGGAAGGAAGAAAGGCAGAGAACAAGAAAGAGTGAGGGGAGTGAAATGGCATCATTTGCTTCCTGATGTTGTCTACCAAGCCCAAAATCTCAGGATTTCATTTTTGTTTGTTTGTGTTTTAGGGCTGTACCAGGATGCGCTCAGGGCTTACTCCTGGCTCTGAGCTCAGGTATCACTCTTAGTGGTGCTACGTGATGCAGGGAATTGAACCTGGGTAGGCCACAAGCAAGGCAAGTGCCCTACCCACTGCACTATCTCTCCAGCCGCAGAATCTCAGAATTTCTTGTTGGGCCTTGTATGTTTGCAATGTTGCAAAAGGAAACTTACTTTGTCACAGACACAATGTACTCTAGAAAAAGAGGTGCTATGTAAACCTAGTGAACCTACACCAATTTTGGCACAGAATATTTCTATTTCTAAACAAACATTGGGTTCATTATTTTCCCTTGCTTTGGAACGATGTCAATTCAGCTTTTTAAACTATTTAAATGAGCCAGAGCAATAGTACAGTGGGTAGAGCACTTGGCTTGCATGTGGCCAACAGGAATCAATACCCAGCATCTTACATATCCCCTGAGCACCCCCAGGAGTAATTGCTGAGTGCACAGCCAGGAGTAACCCCTGAGCACCACTAGTATAGCCCCAAAACCAATAACAATAATAATAACAATAATAATAATAAATGGGGTCAGAGAAATAGCATAGAAGCTAAATTTCTTGCCTTGCACCCAATTGAGCTGGGTCCCCAGCATTGAATATGATCCCTCAAGTCCACCATGAGTGATCCCTACACACAAAACCAGGAAAAAGCCCTGAGCACCTCCCAGTGTGGCCCCCAAACAAAAACAAACAAACAAAAAACAGCTATTTAAATCATAGGAAGATGAAATGTCATGAACTAGTTGTAACTCAATTAGAAATATTATACTGAGTTTGTAGTGTTTGTGGTAAACTAAATAAATCAACACAGATAGAAGTCCAGCACATAGAGACTAAGGAGATTGTTCAGCGGGCTGGAATATGTGCTTTGAATACAGGGGACCCCAAGTTTAATCCCTAGAACTGCACAGTCCCCAAGTACTGCCAGGGGTCACCCTGGTGACCCCCAGTACCTCAAAGCCCCAGCACTGAACTGTCAGGCCTAGCATTCCCCAGCTAAGTATTTCCACCAGAGGTGGCCTGCCCCCAAGCACCACTGAACCTACAACACAGCTCAGGCACACAATACGCCTTCAACTTTCTCCGTCTTCAAGTCCCCCCTTCCTCGTACCGTCGTACCTTCAAGGAAAAGTTCATATCTGAAGCATCAAGTTCAGAAACTGTTAATACCAAAATATGAACCTCTGGGCAATTTCTCATATTTCACCAGTTGAACTTTCTCAGGGCTCTGCTTTACTAGTGCATGGATTTAGAAGAAAAAAGTCTATAGCTCGAAGCTTTTCAGTTTCGTGTCTTTGAATTTCACATGTGGGCAGCTCCACATTCTTCCATGTCTCAACATTTCTAAATCTGCCAGTTCTGTACAAGCTAAAATCCCCTGCCTGGGCCCGAGGCCAGCTCTCACAGCAGCTGACTGCTGTTGGTCAGTCCTGAGACTCCCAAAGCTTCATCTCTGGTTGACTTCAGCCATTGGCCAGAGTGCACACATTAGCACATGAGAGACCAGGGGAGCTGAAGCACTCCTTTTGCGACTTTGCCATCTCTTTTTTGAACTAAAACTGCACCATAAGTTTCAGGTGCACATCATTATAATCAGCATCTGCATATTCAACTGTAAGTTTGCCACAAAAGGTCCAATTCCATCTTTCCCCATACAATGGACCCCTTTGCCAGACTGGCCCACCCCCTTTCACTTCCCTCTGGAAACCACTAAATTAGTCGTATAGACTAAACGTTATTTTTTGTGGGTCATACCTTGTACATATGAGGCTCTGGGTTTGATGTCTGGCACTGCAAAATAAATAAATAACAAGATTACTTTTCACTTTATTTAGTTTATGCATTTGCTTGGTTTCTCTATACACCTCATAAGAGTGAAATCATATGGTACATGTCTTTCTCCAGCTGACTCTCTTCACTGAGCATAATATCCTATAGACCCATCTACATGTTGTGGCAAATGACAGGATTTCATCTTTTTATAGAGCAGGGTAAATACCACATTCTCTTGTTCTAATCATCTTCTGGTGGACATTTAAATCTTTTGCAATAAACATGGTTGGGGGAGGCATATATTTCTTTGAATTCTCGGGTTTTTTCTATATTGGGTTTAAATAGTCAGAAGTGGGACAACTGGCTCATGGAGAATTTCTATTTTTAATGTTTTGAGGAACCTCCATCCTGCTTTCAAGAATGACTGGACTCATTTACATTCCCACCACAGACTGTCAAAATTAGAGCAGGACAAAGAAACGGGCATGGAGGGCTGAAAAGAGTGTACAAATGAGCCCTTTGTTACATGTATGGTATGCAAATATTTTCTTTCAAGTACAGAAAGAAAGAGGCCTGGAAAACCGGTGTGGGGAGCTGAGAGAGCCCCTAAGGACCAGGCGGAGAATTCATGGCCAAAGCTGCTGCCGGGGGATGATCCGAGTCCCCAAGATGCCCTGCAGTGAGGAGGAGCACCAATCTCCTCCAAGGCTTAGCTTAACTCACATGTCTGCCCCCTGCCTGGACCTCAGCAGGGAGTGAGAAGATTTGGCCCTTGTCCATCCTGTATTTGAAAGTTAACACTACCTCCTCCCAAGACACAGTGAGACATCGCTCTAAAACAGGGGACCCCTGGCAGTGGGTTCTGGATGGCAAAGAATGCATAGGGAAGAGCGTCCATGTAGCTCAACAGCTGAAAGTATGCCTGGGTTCAATCTCCTGGCACTGCAAACTGAAAAGCAAAATACGGTGCCAGTGAGATAGTACAGGGGTAAGACAAGACTTGCCTTGAACAAAGTGGGCCCCAGCTTGTTCTCTGGCACTGCATAGGGTCTCCAGAGCACCACCAGGAGTGATCCTGGAGCGCAGAGCCAGGAGTAAGCCCTAAGTACCATGGGGTGTGGCCCAACAAGTCCAATAAATAAATAAAATAGAAATAGGTCATGAAACAAATTTTCTTTTTTTTTTTTTTTTTTGCTTTTTTTTGGCTCACACCCAGCGATGCTCAAGGGTTACTCCTGGCTCATGCACTCAGGAATTACTCCTGGTGGTGCTCGGGGGACGACATGGGATGTTGGGAATCAAACCTGGGTCGGCCATGTTGGCTGTGTGCAAGGCAAATGTCCTACCCACTGTGCTATTGCTCCAGCCCCATGAAACAAATTTTCACTACTTTTTATTCACTGAATGGTCTCATACAATTTCATTGTTACTTATTTGATAAGATGAAGTTTCTCTGAAAATAACTGAGTGGCATAAGATATGGTGCCGCCAGCAGGTCAATCTGTACCTGGGAGGCAAGTACATCAGCAGCCTGATGGTGCCTTCAGACTTCTAGATACCCCAAAATTGCTGCTGTGCCTTTGGCCAGACCCCAAAACCTTGGGGCAAAGTTTACCAAGAAAGTAAATGGCCAAAAGTTAGGTATGTGGGAGACACACCCACAAACCACCTCTGGCTCAGCTATATAATTGGAGGCAAGGTTCCTGATCAAACTGCTTAATGGCCATGATCCCAGAGACTCAGAAGCAAATCCCAGCAATTTATGGCAGAAATGCGTCTGGTCCCTGCAGTAGTTTATCAGTGCCAGGCCACCCCAGGAGGGAAAGGGTGCTATTTCTCCACCTGCTCCCTCTTGGCAGCTCAGTGGCTGCCATTATCCCGAGGCCATTAGACAGTCAGGTTTGGGCCCGCAATGACCCGCAATGACGAGACAGACACACAGGGCCTCAAGGGATGAGGATGTGCCTTTTCTCCCGACCCAACAATCCCAAGTCACCACCCACAAACAGCCTCTCTGGCTCTGATCAAACTGCTTAACGGCTGTGATCCAAGAGACTCAGAAACAAATTTCAGAACCCAGCAGCTTTTGGCAAAAATGCGTCCAGTCCCTGCAGTAGGATACCGGCACCGGGCCACCCCAGGTGGGAATAGGTTTGATGCCTTGGCCTGTTCCCCCTGGCAACTCAGAGGCTGCCATCCTCCAGAGGCCATTGAACAGTCAGGTTTGGGCCCAAAGTGACAAGACATATGGAGCCTCATGGGATGGGGGTGGAGCTGGCCCTTTCCTCCCCGCCTTAACGAGACCCTGGGTCACTGCCCACAAATCGTCTCTCTGGCTCCTGATCTAACTGCTTAACGGCCATGATCCCAGAGACTCAGGAACAAATCTCGGAACCCAGCAGGTTTTGGAAGAAATCCCTACAGATTTAATTGTTAAAATTTCAGAATTCCAAAATTGTGGCCACACGACATCATATGTTATTAATAACCAACCATAGAAAACAAATTGTCTATGATTGCCTTTTTGACAGATCTGAGTGTTGGAGTAAAATTACAAATAATAATGGTGGGTCTGGTGTCGAAATATTGAATGTAGCCAAAGTAGAGAAAGAGTAATGTGGAAATCATCTGCCCCACAGGTAGGGGGAGGATGTGGGATTGGGGGTATACTGGGGTTTTTGGTGGTGAAAAATGGGCACTGGTGAAGGGACAGGTGTTTCATTATTGTATGACCAAGACTTAAACCTGAAATCTTTGTAACTGCTCTCACAGTGATTCAATAAATAAATTTATAATAAAGAAAAAAAGAAGTAAGGTGGAGTTCATGTCCAATTCGCTGCTGCCTCTGCTCTGGGCAGGTCCGGACAGTTTCGAAGGCGCCTTCCTGTGACATGCAGCCTCCCTAGGGCAGAGGAAGCAGAGCTGACTCTGTTCTTGGCCCTCAACACAGCGAAAGTGAATCCTCAGAACAATGAGATTCTGGTGCGCAGTCCCTTCAACCTCCCCATCCCTCTCTCTTTTCACTGAAAATAAAATCTATGGCTCCCCTAACTGGTTCAAATCCATCCCTTCCTTGCTTCTCCAGCCAAGACTGCTGCCTGAGAACTGGACATCCTCCTAACTGGTCTCCTGCCTGTACAGATCTTCCTCAATTTCCAGTGGAATTCTGTCCTGATCAACACTTCAAAACTTGAAAATATCCTATGTTGAAAATACCTGTGATACACCTAATCTACCAAACAATTGTAGCTCAGCCTAGATCATCGGCAAAGTGCTTGGAACACCTCCATTTGTTTGCAGCTGGGGGAAATCATCTAATGCACAGCCTAATTTAAACTAAAGTGTCTCCCATCTCATGTCAATTACTGACTACTCTGTTAAAAATGAAAAATGGTCTCGAGTCTGGCCTATTAACCCACGTGTTCCTGACTGCCTGGGAGCCGATGCTTACTGTTCTCTGCCCAGCATCACAAGAAAGTATAAAAGCACATATCATTAGCCTGGAAAAAAATCAAAATTAGAAGCATGGTCCCTAATGTATGAATTATCTCATCATGTAAAACTGAAAAGTCAGGGGCTAAAGCGGGGGCAAAGCATAAGGACACTTGCCTTGCACATAGCTGAACCAGGTTGTGTTCAATCCCTGGCATGCCATATGGTTCCCTCAGCCCCACCAGGAGTAATTCCTCAGCACCCAGAAGTACCCCCTAAGCATTACTGGGTGTGACCCAAAAACAATAAAAAATTGAAAAGTTATCCATGGAACCATAGGAAGTCAAGGGCCATCTGTACTTCCCTTTACCCCTTCATCTCCCAAGAAATATCAGTTTCCAGCACAATCTCCTCATTTCCCTGCCCTGCTTTCAGCTCTGTAGCACCCCCATCCACCACCACTTTGGTGGGGACTCAGGCTCTGTAACAAATCTGGGACCCTCTCTCCAATCTGTCCTCCGGTGGCTCTCTGTCCCCAGGCCCAGTCCCCATCCTTCCCTACTTCACATTCTATCCCGCACCCTTGAGATTGTCCCCTCAGCCATTGTTTCTGCTGTCTCCTCCAGCTTGGCATGGCTACCCCATTCCACTGTCATACCATGCGCTTCACCAATTCCTGGTTGTCCTAGGACACCCAGATCAAGGGCAACTCTGCCAAACCTCCCCTGGCTCTTCCAGCTTTTCCTGATAGGTGTCCCAAGACCCACATACAAATATCTCTCATGGGGCATGTCCCATAATAATGCACATTTGGTTTTTACTTGGCAGAGGGGATACAGTATTTGGGCCACATATAGCGATGTTCAGAGATTATTTCTGGGTCTGTGCTCACTCTTGGAAGTTCTCAGAGGCAATGTGGGATCCTGGGGATCAAACCCAAGACAGCCACATGCAAGGCAACAGTCCTACCACTGTGCTATCACTCCGCCTCCAAGGGTCCATATTTATATGTCTCATTCTCTGACCTATACCCTCAGGGGAAGGTAAATCTCAGTATACCCTAAGCTGATTGAGTAGAATACAATGCAATACAACTCAACAATAGACAAGACAAAACCATGCAATATATTGCTATGTGGATGAATCTGCAGAGTTTCACAGTGGAGTCCTTCAGGAGAGGATAGATACAGAATGATCTCTCCCATCTGTGGATTATAAAGAAACAATATAAGAGACCAGTAAATGGCCAAAGCAACAGAACTGGAGAGATGATCCAAGAACTGAGCTACCTGAAGTAATGAGGGTGGCAGAGAGGGGTCCCTGGGATATTGGTGGAAGGAAGTGGGCACTCTGGTTGTGGGTGTGGTATTGGACAGTAATCCATGAAACTATCATTAATAGTATTGTAAATAGTGGTACCTTGATTTTTAAAAAAAATGGCAAGGAAAAGAAAGTAGGGGCCAGAGAGATAGTACAGCTAGTTGAGTGCTTGCCTTGCATGTGGCCAAATTGTGTTTGACCCCCGGCCTCCCATATGGTCCCCTGAGCTTTCCAGGAATGATTCCTGAGCACAGAGCCAGGAGTGAACCTTGATTACTGCTGAGTATGGCCCCCAAATCAAAAAGAAATAAGAGAGTATCAGGAATGTCACATTGTAATGATTTGATAAATTCCTACTGAAACTATAAATGACTGATATTCTAGAATAAATTTTTACAACCTAGGAAAGAATTTAAAACAGAACTAGATGGCTGGAGTGATTGCACAGCAGGTAGGGCAATTGCCTTCAATGCAGCCAACCTGAGTTCAATTCCCAGCATCCCATATGGTCCTCCAAGCACTGCCAGGAGTAATTCCTGAGTGCAGGGCCAGGAGTAACCCCTGTACGTCACCGGGTGTGACCTAAAATGCAAAACAAATAAAAAAAATAAAACAGAATTGTAGACAGAGAGATAGTACAGCTGGTAAAGTCCTTGCCGGGCAAGACTTACCACCACTATCCAACGCCCCAACCCCTCCAGGAGTGATCCCTAAGTGCAAAATCAGGAGTAAGCCCTGAGCACAGCCTGGTGTGCTCAAAAACCAAAACAACAATCACCAAAAAAGTAACTAAAGATAAATAACCCAATCCTTTTGCTCAGCTGCCAGAGGAAGATGGGTGAACAATCTAATCTATCCTCTTGTCAATAGTTACACAATTTGAAGACGATAAGTGAAGGCTTTTTGTCTAAAAGGAATGACATTTTTAGCTAAGCAGATGTTTAAAAGACCAAAATATTTCTTAAGTTACTGTCAACAGTAAACCACGGTCAAGAATATGATGTCCCTTAAGGGACTGCATTTCTCAGGCAGTAGTCGGATGGGGAGAGATGAACATTCTGTACTCCTCTTTAAATCACCTTCTTCTCTCTGCAGAGAACACACTGTCATTTCAAAGAATTCCTGAGTTTACTTTACTTCTGTTTTTATTGAACTGCCTGAGAAAAACAGTAAAAGGATGCTCAGTTTATGACCACAATTTCTAGACTACAACTTCGAAATGAAATGCCACCCACATGATGATGCAAAAATACCTCAGCAGACTGTAGCTTTTGTAGGCAAATGGTGGGGGATCCAGACAAAAATGGGAAGACACCCAAAAAAGTTAGCAGAAGGACCTGGAGAGACAGTACAAGGGGCAATGCTCCCATCTTGCTAATCCTAGTTGGGTCCTAGCACCATCTGATCCCCTGAACACACCTATGTTCCTTGCTGCATTTAGTACAAATAGCCAAGATATGGAAACAACCCCAATGCACAACTATAGATGAATAAACTAGAAATTTGTGGTGTATATATATATATAGCACACATATACATGTATATCTGTATACATGGATACAGATATATATATATAATACTATGCAACTCTAAGAAAGGATAAAATCATACAATTCACCATGACATGGATGAAACTAGAGAATATCATGCTGAGTGAAGTCAAAGAGAAAATGATAGATACAGAATGATCTCCTTTATATGTGGGACTTAAAGATACACAACAAGTTAGCAACAAAGGGCCAGAAGCAACAAAACTGGAGAACTGATTCACAAAACTGAGTTTGGGGGAGGGAGAAGAAGACTTGAAAGGGAGGGGCAGGGATCTGTGTGAGAGAAGGTAGCTACACTGGTGATGGGTGTAATGTTGAAGTTATGTGCACGGGAAATCATCACTAGCAATACTATTACATCCTAGTACCTCCATCAATAAAAGAATTAAAAATAATGAAAATGAACGAACAGGAGAGGACTGCAGTTCTTTTTTATTTTATTTTATTTAATCACTGTGAGATAATTACAAGTTTTCACGTTTGGGTTACAATCACACAATGATCAAATACCCATTCCTCTACCAATGCACATTCCCCACCACAAATATCCCAGACATAACCCCCCTTTCCCACCCTCCTCCTTGGCAGACAATATTCCCCATACTCTCTCTCTCTCTCTCTCTCTCTCTCTCTCTCTCTCTCTCTCTCTCTCTCTCTTTCTCTCTCTCTCTACTTTTGGGCATTAGATTTGCAATACAAATACTGAGAGGTTATCTTGTTTGGTCCATTATCAACTTTTGCAGTTCTTATTTCCCTGTGACAACTGACTGATAATGACCACACTCCAACCAATGTCACAGAATCATACAACCATTTGCATAAGAGCTGGATGTACATACCTGTAAAAACTGAACACCAGATAGGTTATATGACCTCAGAATTAGGCAAGACAGTTGTAATCACCTATGAGGAAACATACTGAGCATGACTCATAAATCACTTCTCCAGTCTCTGGGGTTGATGGGTCACACACAAACAGATGAGAATTGTTGTTTATCTAACTGCGGAAGCAGAAGACCTGCAACCAATCCAATGGTCAGGTGAGAGGACATGGAGGAAGCTGGATTTCTCGAATGTGCTATTTCCCACGAATTCTGACCGACTTTAGAGGGTGATCTTTTTTAAGGGCTCAACTCCCTGGTTTTGGTTTAAGGGTGGGGATAATTAGTGCACATGAGACTTGAGTGATTAAAAACCAACACTGAGGGCCATAGAGATAGCACAGTGGTTAAGGTGCTTACCTTGCATGTGACCAGCCCCAGTTTAATCCCCCAGCACTGCCCACGGCCCCCCTAAACATCAGCCAGAGGTCACTCCTGCACAGAGCCAGGGGTAAGTTCTGAGAACCACCAGATGTGCCCCCCAAGTATATACATATAAATAAGCTTTATGTTTTTTAAATAATTACTTGAATACATAAATCAGAGAATCTGAATTTTCTCTTTAAATATACCTGTCTCAAGGACACTGGTCAGTTATTAGAAATATTCCATTAATCTTAGAGTATTAATATTAATGGAATTAATCATAGAATATTAATGAGATATTCTAATCCAGTGGGCTTGGACTCAGGGGGCCCAATTCCCAGACTACTATTTAGTAAGCGCTGTGTTTCTAAGTAGGTCTCTTTTCCATGAGCCTGACCCTTCCCACGGCTAAAAGAAGGCGATCAATTAGGTTAACTTTTAGCATGCTCTGTACTTTTAAGCAGACCTCTGAGAAATTCATATGCTTGAGCCTCTGTGAAGTGGGGTGAGGAGTACCTGATCTTGCCATCATAAAACTGCCAGATACAATGTCTCCATAAATTTCAGTTCAAGTTATTTTTTGCATAAGAGAAATCTCAGGGCTGAAATTTCCTACTCATTCAGGATAATAATTGAGTAGGAAATTTCAGCCCTGAGATTTCTCTTATGCAAAAAAAAAAAAAAACCCACACACACACGGCAGAGTCTGGCAAACTCCCCACGGTGTACCCAATATGCCAAATACCAGTAATAATGATGGGTCTCGTTCTCCTAACCCTGAAAGAGCCTTGAATATGGCACTTTTTAAAAATCTCAGGGCTAGGAGGAAGGAGACGTTACTGGGGCCTGCTCGAGGAAATCGACGAACAACAGGATGGTCCTGATCGAGATCGTCATTCAGGATACCATGTGGCTGGTTTTATCAGGCACTAACATTGTGTTTAATGTTTTATATTCCTGACCCATTTAACATTCTCATTTTCAAATCCTGGGAGGCTTTTGTGTTTTGGTGGTTGTTTTATTGCTGTTTTTTGTTGGTTTTGGTGGAGTAGTTATGACCATACCTGGTGGTGCTCTGTGATTATTCCTGGCTCTGTGCTCAGGAGTAACGGCTGACAGTGCTCAGAAGAGGGTAGGAGGTGCTGGAGATCTGAACTGCAGACATGACCCCAGCAGTCACATGCAAGGTACAAACTTGACCTCTATTCTCCCAGCCCTTAAATCTTGTTTTCCAAAAAAAGACACAAGAAGTATAAAGGTGGTGGTGCATTTATCTCGCTATCTTATACAAAAGTCAGTGACTGCATTCCTTCTTGCTACTTATTAAAAGAGGAGGAAAAAGATGTTCATAAAAATTGAGCAATTGGACTATCAAAGAAGGATTACAGCAAAATCCCCTTGACCCCATCTCATAAAAACAGAACCAGACCCACATGTGGGAAAGGCCAAATGATTCTCATTAAAGAAATGAGAATGTTTGTGATGACATGTGTCTGACCCACTTTAATTTACTTGGCAGGACTTACGGCAATCAAGGACCCAAAAATAACCCTCAGCTGGCAGTTCCTGCTTAAACACACCTAACAGACGCATTTCACACTGTTTCAAGGAGGCCCCACCCTCCCCACACAGGGTGCAAGGTCATATGCAAATTGTTGTGGCATGAAACCCACATTCCTGGTGACAATGCTGACAAGTTGGAGTTAAGACACTGAGTTCCTCTAGCTCTTCCTTTAGAAAATTCACTTGAGCGGGATGAGTGGAGAGATGT
Source organism: Sorex fumeus (assembly GCF_029834395.1). Lineage (NCBI taxonomy): Eukaryota > Metazoa > Chordata > Mammalia > Eulipotyphla > Soricidae > Sorex > Sorex fumeus. Next base: position 57,545,621 of record NW_026606059.1, read on the forward strand.
GGGTGACTTCCAGCCCCTGCCCCACCCCAAAGCTAAAGCTATTTTTAACTTACAACTACTGCTGATAAGTATTTTTCACCCCCAATTTTTTTTTCAGAAAGAGAAACTATGAAAAAACAAAATACCACTGCATTTCAGTGAAAAGCACTCTGTCCCTCAGCCAAAGCTATAAACGAATGTTATGTAGGATCATTAGGAACAGGTGTGACCCCCTGTAATCCCATCAGCGGCCAAGACTCAGAGACTATAAAATCCAGATCCCGGAACCGCGCGGCCGCATTTGCGGCCGCGCGACATCTTATTATCTCATTTCTACTTTGGACAAACTTGCAGGCTGTCGAATGTAGCCTGCCCACAGGGCAGAGTCTGGCAAACTCCCCGTGGCCTACCAAATATGCCAAATACCAGTAACAATGATGGGTCTCATTCTCCTAAAGAGCCCTGAATATAATCTCAGGGCTAGGATGAAAGAGACGTTACTGGGGCCTGCTCGAGGCAATCGACGATTAACAGGATGATGAAATGAAATGAAATTAGGAACAGGAGTGCTCCATAGTTATCAGGTTTTCCGTTCTTTTTACAAACGACATCCTTGAAGAGCCTTCTGAGGTTGGCAGGCGGGCTAACCTTCTGCCAGGTTTACTTTTGAAAAACGAGTCTGAACAGAATAAGGCTAGGAAGGATCAAATCTGATAAGTAGTACCTAATAATATGCAAGTTATCATTTCACTGTATACAGTTCACTTTCATCAAAATATGTTCCCATATCTGGAAATTAGTTGCTCCAGCTGAACTTAGAAGTTGGGTAGAAAAGACAGGCATAGACTTCACCAAGTAAGCACATGGAGTGAAACTTTGTAGCCAAATAAAAATAATAACTGCCACCTAAGGCACTGCTCTAGGTTCTTTATACATGACAGCTGAATCCTATCAACACCCTTTAAAGCAGATACTGTCTATTTTTTTTCTTTTTGGGTCACACCCAGCGATGCACAGGGCTTACTCCTGGTTCAGGAATTACTCCTGCGGTGCTCGAGGGACCATATGGGATGCTGGGAATCGAACCCGGGTTGGCCATGTGCAAGATAAAGGCCCTCCCCGCTGTACTATCACTCCAGCCCAGATACTGTTTCTTTTTATTTCACAAATAGGAAAAGCCTGTGTGTAGCCTCATTCTTTATTATTATTCACTGTTCTGTTCTCCCGTTGTTCATCGATTTGCTCGAGCGGGCCCGGTAACATCTCCATTTTGAGACTTGTTGTTACTGTGTTTGGCATATCGAATACATCACGAGTAGCTTGCCAGGTTTCGCCGTGCGGGTGAGAAACTCTAGGTAGGTTGCCAGGCTCTCAAGAGGGGCGGAGGGATCAAACTCTGGTCGACTGGGTCGGCCACATGCAAGGCAAATGCCCTACCCGCTGTGCTATCGCTCCAGCCTATTATTATTATTATTATTATTAATTAATATTGCTCGAGCGGGCCCATTCATGTTTGAGTTTCAGTCGTACAATGATGTGGAACACCTATCCCTCCACCAGTGTACATTTTCCAGCACCAATGTCCCCTCTCCCAACCCTCCCCTTGCCTCTATGGCAGACAATTTGTCTTTCTACTTATGGGTGTTATGGTTTGCAATACAGTTTACAGATAATGAGAGGCCATCATGTTTGGTCCTTTATCTACTTTGAGCACACATCTCCCATCCCAGGGATCTCTCTCACCATCATGATTTAGTGATCCCTTCTCTATCCCACCTGCCTTCTCCCCCAGCTCATAAGGCAGGCTTCCAACCATGGAGTAATCTTCCTTCACCTCGATCTTTAAGCAGGTAACCGATTTGAACTCAGTTGTTGCTGCAGTTGTTGTTCCAGTTCAGTCGAAACTGGAAAAAGGACTGTGTACCAGCTCAGCTCCACCAGACTAGTTGGGTGATCCATAAGCAGATTCATCTGAGTCTTAGTTTCCTTGTCTGTAAAATGGATATAACAATATCTCTCTTGTAGGCTTTTGTCAGTCAGGATTATCAAACAGGATTACATTTGCAAGGAGCTTCAGGAGACTAGTTACAGAACCTTCAGCATGACTAGTCAGCAGGGGAACAAAGCAAATAAAGACATTTTGTACTGAAATGTGGTGCCTTTGACCACCTTCCCTGTTGGCCTCATCAACTGGTCAAGCACCACCGTTGGAGAATTCAGCTCTGTAGAAAGGGCTAGGGTCCACCCATCTTCCCTCGTCACTGCCCTGCTAGATTCTGAGAAGTAATAAAATGCTAATCGGTGAAGACATAGGCATAATGGCACCCCAGGGTAGATCAATACCTGTCACTTATTGCCTGTCATGTTCCAGGACCATGCTAGACAGTTAAAGCCAAGCAACTAAGTAAGTTAACAGTCTTACCAACAAAGAGCTTATGAACCCACAGAGGAGAAAATCAAACACCCAGCAAGTAATCTGGGCTTTCGACTGCACTGAGCTGTTTGGGAGAAGGAGGAAACCAAGTTCCTTTGCAAAGGAAATTTCAGATATGCTCCCTACTCCCTTGCAATCCCACAGGCCATACTGATCCCTGCACAACTGGTTCTCTTTGTGAAATTCTCAGAGTACTTGCCTGCCTCCCACTTCAGTCTACCACTTTCACACTGATGCTTTGCCTCTGTGGTTGTTAAATGTGCATCCTGATAAGGGTTCTGCAGAAAGAGGCTTTGCAATGCCAAGCCAACATCTAATGTGAAGGTAACTGTTGTAGACATGGTCTAGCGCAGGCCATTACCAATCTTCTTGGAAAAACTGTTGGAAGAACTGTCATGCTGGATTCCAAATGGTTTGGGCAGTCATGGTACTTCAGTAAAGGCTACATTATTATAATCACGAGGCTTTTTTAAGAGAAAGGAAAAAGCGGAAGGTCTAAAAACAAATACTGAGATCAGCTCTTTGGTTAGGCTGGGGGGAGGTTTGGGAGGACAACACCTGGAAATGCTCAAGGTTTACTCCTGGTGTTGCTCAGGGGACCATATGGATGGCCAGGGATCGAACCCGGGTTGGCCATATTCAAGGCAAGTGAAAACCCACTGCACATACTCTCCAGTCCCCAGATTAGATTTTAGGCAAGAAAATGAGAACAAAGATCATGTTGTGATTTCCTACTTATGCTTGAATTTTAGAAGTTAAAAAATACTCTGACAAGCACTCCGCCACTCAACTATTCCTCCCATAGTAGTCAACTCTCAACACAATAATCTTGAGTAATAACCACAGTAGTAACAACAACAAACACTGATATCTTTCTAACGTTCTCATGGGGTTAAAGCACCTGTTCTCTCGGTCACACCCAGGAGTCAGGCTGGAGAAGCAGTAACTACACAGCTTTGACCATGGCTTTGGTAGAATCACAAAGAGATAAATCCAAACACACAAACATACAGATAATGTCCTCTACACCCATGACTTTCTACTCGGTTGAAGTAAATCACATGACCAAGTCCAATGTCAGAAATCAGAGAAATCACATAGCACTAAAGAGCCAAGGCTTTTTATTTATTTAATTTTGGGGGTGAATAACTCCACTAATCAGGAGGAAAGAACTGCCCCCCCAAGACCCCAATTACAATTACCACATTTTCTAAATGACCTTGAACTGCAACGCATTAAGAAACCTGCTTCCTATCTCCTATCTTGACAGCCAGGAAAACAGCTCCACTCATCCAAGCCAGACAGACCTGGCTATAGCCATTGCAGAAACCATTCAAAACCTTCTGTGATTTCTAGAGAGAGGAAGCTTACTGACCACCAATGAGCATGTGTCACACAATCCGGGATGATGCTCCTTTAGAGTTAATTCTTTCCAGCAAAGGCCTAAGCCCAGTATCATCTCATCTGCTAGCAGGATCACATGGTCTAACTTTTGTTTAGGCCCTTCTGCAGTGTTTTTACAAGCTATTTTTACTATTACTACACTAATAAATTATTTATGGTGGGAAACCTGAATCAGAAAATTCTAGCTATTTGAAAATAGACTTGATTAAAAACATCTCCTTTCCCTCCCAGCCTATTCTTTTCCGTAGCACACAAATTCTGGGCCTACTCCAAGCCTTAAAGATTGCAGAGAACTGGTGATACAGACCCTAATGATGGCTGCAGAGGAACGATTATGGAAGAATCTGAAGTTGGTTCTTTTGCACTCTCTTCTGAGCAATAAAAGCCAAGAATCAGGCTGTCAGCCTCCAAGTTGCCAGGGGTGAAAAAGTAGTCAGATGCCAGCAGGCTTACTAGAGCCACTCACCTGTTCCTATAAGGATAAATCATCCTTTAAGTCTTAGTCTGGGTCTGGCAAGGACATAGGGCTGGGATGTCCCTCCAACAAAATGGACCAGCTCTCCCTTCTGCAGAGAGGAACAGACTGTAACCCCCCAAAATAAATGCAAACAGGGTCATGTGACTAGTGCCAAGGATTGCGAAGAAGCTAGCCACTGTCATAGGACGTGGGCAAATCATTGCTTATTCCACCCTGGGCTTTTCAGTTCTCTGTCGTCGCCCATCCGCCGCTGACTGTCCACCACAGTTACAGTAAAAATAAAATGAAATAAATCTAAGTCTTTGACGCTGGAGAGATTAGCACAGATCCTGAGGCGCTTTGCCAATGCACCACATGACCAATTAGAGTTTGATCAACATGGGATCCCCTAAGCCCCACAGGGAGTGCTCCCTGAGCACAGCTGGGTATGCCCCAGCCCCCAAAAAGTTTTGGTCAGTCTGTGCTGGTCTCCCTCACCTGCGCTGTGAGGCCACCCCAAGGGCCGGCGCTGGGGCGGTAAGAGAGGGCGCATTCTAAGATACTGAAGGATACAGGGGCATTTGGACCGGGTTCCTCTTTCTTTAAGCTCACCAAACCCAAAACTTCGTGCTGAAATGTCCCCTAGAGGACTCGATCCAGGAGGAATAGCTGGGAGGAAGGTTCCCAAGCGCCCTTCCATTCAAAGCCCAGCCCCAGCCCTACAGCGCGAAGCTGACTACGACTACGAGCTGGGCTAGCCCCTCCCACACACACACCCCTCACCTGCTCCAGGTGGCGGCGGGCGGCGGAGGGCGCTGCCAGCCAGGGGGAGCTCAGCGCCCAGCGGAGCCTGTCCCCGCCTCTCCATCCCCACCCACGGGGTCCCCACGACGCCTAGCCTCCTCGCTCTAGCCTCCTCGCTCTCCTCTTTCCTCTACCACCGGGGGAGACAGGCTTCCCAGGGAACTCGGGGGGGGGGGGGGGGGGACAGATGGAGCGGGAGGAAAGAGGAGGTGAAGAACCGATCTTCCCCCAAACCCGGGCTTCCTAGAGGCTCCCCGCGGCTCACAGGCCGTTTGACGCCCGGGACGAGGCCCCCGGGCTGCGCCCCCCTACCCCTCACCCCATCTGCTCCAGGAGGGCGGCGCTGGGGAGCCGGGAGGGAGCGAGGGGCGGGCAGTCCCTCCTCCCAGCCCCTACCAAGCGGCGACCCAGGCAGCGCTCCTTGCTCCCAGCCGTGCCGGGAGCCGCGGAAGGACGGGGACCGGCTTCCCCCCCCCCCCCCCCCCCCACCCCGAGCGCCTGGGAGCCCCGGCCTCGCGCCCACCGCGGCTTCAAGTTTCCCCCCAGGCGCGGGGTTGTGCAAGAGCGCGGGCGCGCGAGCAGCCGGCGCGGCGCAAAACAAGCCGAGCCCATAAACAAAGCCACGTGGCCTCGGGCCGGGGGCCGGGCTAAGCGCAGGCGGCTCTTCCGGCAACAAAGCGCCCCGGCCGGCTGCCCCGGATAAATACGGCGCCGGGGACGCGGCGCGGCACTCCGGCCGCCCGCGCCCGCACCCCCGCCCGCGCCCGCGCCCCCGACCGCCGCCAGCCCCGTCCGTCGCTCGGCCGCCCCGTGTGCGCCTCGGCTCGCGGTGCCATGCCCTTCCTCGGGCAGGACTGGCGCTCCCCGGGCCAGAGCTGGGTGAAGACGGCCGACGGCTGGAAGCGCTTCCTCGATGAGAAGAGCGGCGGCTTCGTGGGCGATCTGGGCAGGTGAGGGGCGCGGAGAGCCCACACTCAGCCGGGGGAGAGAGGGGGGACGACCCTCTCCGGCGACTGTGGGTGCAGACGGCGGGGGAGGGGTGGGGGGGCGAGGACGGGCGCCGAAGGAGGGAGACTCAGGCCGGGGTAGGATGACGTTGCCCCCAGGGTGCCTGCTGAGGTCGCCCAGAGCCACGGATGGAGGGTTTGCGAGGGAGGTTTTGCGGGGAGGGCGCGGAGATTTGGTTTCTGCTATTGTTGAAGTTCTGCTTCTCCGACTCCTCCCTGCATCCTGCAGTCCCTCTGAGAAACCAGCGAGACCGACGCAGGTCTTGTCGCCAAAGGCGCAAACTTAGCTCGACTTGGGGGGTACTTCCCCCCACCCTCTTACTGCAATCTCCCTGCTTTTAAAACTGCGGGAACGCGCAGATGGCGCGCCTAGGGGCGCAGGCGTGTGTGGGCGCGCGCGGGGCTCGGCCGTGGGCACCCGGCGGGCACCTGGCGGGCGCCTCCTCCTCCCAACCTTTCCCACGCGCCAGCGGCGAGCCCAAAACGATTCGGAGGATGCGTGACCATGAAGGCGCGGGCAGGTGGGCCCTGGTACTGCCTGTGGTTCGTGGTCCCCGCGGCTCAAAGCTGGGGACAGTGCTGGAACTGCAAGCAGAGGGAGCGGGGATGGAAGCCGCAGACGTTCTGCTTCTGAAGCACCTGTTTCCACTGTGGCCCTTTTGGTCAGTTTCTTTGTATCGTTACTGCACCAGCGTTCACGGTGGTGCGCTGAGAGCAGAGAGAGCCCCCTGGCTGTCTCGGGGCTGCCCCAGCAGTTTAAAAAAAAAAAAAAGAGCCCCAGGTCCATGGAAACTATGGCCTTCTTTGCTTCTCTTTAGTAATCAAGTTGCCCGAGAGTCGGTGGGACCCTCGCACGACAGTTGGCTTGCACATCTCTTTCTTTTGAACCTGGTGAGCCGAAAATGGAACAGCATTTCCATTTCCATTTCGAGATCCGGGCAGACAGCCGATCACCTTTAGTTCTAACCTCTCTGACTTCAGTGGGGAATTCTGCCTTGGGGCCTTATTTCCACTCACTGAAATTGATCTGTGTTTGTGTGTCTGAGCCCTTGCCACTGATCTTGGTAAAACCCTCCAGAAAATAGAATGATTTTGATCACTTGGCCTCCCTTTGAGTGCCAGTGCAGGGAATATATTTTTCCCTAGGGTCTGTCAAGAGAGACAAGAACCCCCTCACCTTCATGTTAAACAGAAATACGCTAAGCCAGGCCCTGGAGTAAACGTTTGGAGAGCACTCTCAAAAAATCTGATTGGTAGGACTTCCAGAAAAGTAAGAAAAGCCTCTGGAGGATCTTCCTTCTAGTCTAGCAAAGTAGAGGTTTCTTTCTTCTGCTTCTTAAGGAATGTGGATTCTAGCAGTGAGATACTTTGTTTCTGCATATCAGCAGAGTCTAGGGAGAGAGGGCAGTGAGTGGTAGGCTAGGACTCAGTTTCTCACTGAACTATCATTGTAGGATGCTCTCAATGGGCCTTTGGAGCAAATGCACAGCCCCCGGTTTGTGTAGAGATTCACAGGGGCTGCGTGTCTCTCTCTCTCCTTCACACCTAAATGAATGCCTCTCCCTCCATCTGAGATGATTTGGACCTTTCCACCAATAGTTAGACTAGGCTGATTGCACTAGTCTAGTCACTTTAATGCTGAGAACTGTGGCAGTCACCTTCAGTATCCCAGAGGGTGATCAATAGGGTAGCCGCCTGGGATTCTTGATGAGTCACAGAGTTTGGGAATCATTTTGGTAGCTCCTTAGCAAAGCAGCTGGCTGTTTGTTTGCGGAGTATTTTCCCCCCCAACCATTGTAAACAATCCCTTCCTTGCGTAGGATGTAAAGTCTGCCAACTTCTTAAAAGCAGTTGGCCTTCTGAGACCCAGGTTCAAATATCCCTACTGTTTTCCGTCTTGGGGAGCTTTTGCTGTGATGTCAGGTCTGGGCTGCGTGCCTGCCTGCACAGGTGAAGTTGAATGCCTCTCCTGTTAGGTGAAAACAAAAGGCAAGCCCTTTCTAAGGAGGGGCAGGGAGAAGAACCAAGCTCTGCCATGGCATGCAACACTTAACTAGTTTAGTTCCAAGTACCATTCTGCGGGCCGCTGGACAGGTGAGTCCAGAAGGAGGGCAAAGGGTGCATATGGAGTGTTCCCAATTGGAGGATGGTTTTCAGGCAGACAACCGTTTTGTCCTCATTCTACCCTGTTGATTCTGTGAGTCTTAGGACACAGAAGGTGGGGTCCAGCCCTGTCCTCCTGCAGCAACAGAATGTACCAAAGCCCGCATAAGCTGAGTGTCCTGATCTGCTACCTTGGAGGGGTTTCAGAGAAGCTTCAAAGTCCTTGCTCAAATGACTGAAATGACAGGAGATGGAAAATAATGACATATGTTTCATTCAGTGGGGCAGATTAAAAAATTCAAGGAAAGCACTTGGCAGGAGCCAGGGCCATCCAAGAATGCTTCAAGGAAGTGGCATAGCACAACTTCTCCCTCTGATTCAGTTCCCACCAGTCTGCCCTCAGGATGAGTAATCTCATCTGACCCCAGGCCACTTCTCCAAGCCTACAGTCTTTGCCTTAAAGAATTCAAATGTTGCTCTCCAGTATAGCTAAGGCTGGACCAGGAAGTAGGAAGTTTGCCTCGGTGCCCTAGATGAGTGGTATATAGGAAAATAAAAATAATTGTTGGGATTTTTATGAGTGCTCACTGTGTTCAGGGCATGGTTGGAAGAGCTTCTTTCTACGGTAGACTGTTTGTTTGGCTAGAGCACATGGGGGCTAACCATGTTTGGATATGTATTGAGTTTGACAATTTAGGTATGTACTACAGAAAATTAGCTTAGAAATCTCTTTGCCCTGCAGGCCACAGTTTTCTTAAATGGCCTATTATTACAATTAAATGAGAAATAGGACCCACCCACCCCCACCTTTATCACTGCTGCCAAAATGATCTTGTTTTGAAATCTTTCCTTCCACCTTTCCCTAAAGTGGCCTTTGAGAAGACTGGAAGAAGTCTTTGTTCTTATTCTAGGCCCTATAGTTGTAAAAATCAAGATTAGTAGGAATCAACTGCAAAGTCAAGACTTACCAGCTTTCATTGAATTTATATGAAAAAAACCTTTAAGTGGTTTTTGCCTATTATTATTATTTTTAACTCATTGTCATAGTTCCTAAATGGTGGTGGCTTTTCTTGTTAAAAATTTCAATCATAATTTTCCATTGGCTCCACATTTCTTTGAAATGGACATAATTGAATTCTGAAAATAGCCTCTAACTGAATATATTACTGCTTAAAAGAAAACATGTAAGCAGGCAACACAAACAGACCCTGAGGCCAGCCTTCCAGGCCTGCTTCTGGGGTCCAAAAACCTAATACCCACATGAAAAGTGCAGGATTCCTATGCTTAAAACTTGTCTACATTCAGCAGTGGGAGAGCATCATCAATTATGTCCAATTCTTCTTAATTAGCTTTGGAAATGAGGCCCTTGGACTTAAAGCAGGTTATTGTAGTTGCTATAAAGCAAGTGCTCAAATTCCTCTGAGGAATGTTTTCCATTAGAAAAGAGTAAGATGAAATATAAACACTTAAAAATTTCTGAAGGATGGTCTCAATCTATGGGCCGGGCTCTGACATTGGTCTGCAAAGTCTGAAGAGGGTAATTAAGAATAAACTTCTTTCATGGTTCTCACCATGTGGAATCTAAGCTGTAGGTTTTTGGCCATGGCACATGTATGTGTTTTCTTTAAATTCCGTCCTTCTCATGGTATTTTTTGCACACAACATGCTTTGCCTTTGCTTCCTCCCACTCTTCACGGCTTTGGTACGAGGTGGATCTGCCATGAGACTATCCATCTTTCCCCATTTTCTCAACTTTGAAATTTCCTGTTAGCTTAAAGGGCTCTCAACTGCTCCTTTTTTCCTTGCCACCTGACATCTGATAGCAGAATAGCCAGTGGGTTTGGACCCCTCTGAACTGTGCAGTTAGATATACACGCGTGGGTGACATGCAGCCCGAACATTCACCCTTAGCTGGCTTAAGAAAGTGCCTCCAGGGCCAGAAAGATAGGACAGCAGTTAGGGCCCTTGTCTTGCACACAGTCAATCCCAGATTTGATCCTTTGCATCTCACATGATCCCCCGTGCCCTGCCAGGAGTGACCCCTGAGCACAGAGCCAGAAATTAGCCCTGAGTACCTCCAGGTGCGGCCAAAAGAAAAAAAAGATAATGCCTCCAAGAGAGGTGATTTCTGCACTAATCTCTCTGAATCCTAAAAAGATGCAATTTCCCTGAATGAAAAGGAAAAAGACTAAAGATAGTAGGAAACTCAACAAATGGTATTAAGTAGGGGGGAAATGATCAAATGATCTATCATCCATCAAGATTATCCCTCTGGGTATATTGTTGGCATGTCACCTGTCAGCATTTTAGCAAGATACTTAGTGTTACATATGGAAGTGCTGTTTGAGGTACTACTGGGAACACCAGGAGACTGGAAATTGTTTCAGATCCTCTGACCTCTGTTCCCGCATCCTCACCCAATGAGAAGGAGCTGGGGATGCACCCATGTTACTCACCATTGTGTGTCCCAAATAAAAGATCTGAATCAAATAACATCTTTGATTCAATCCAGAACTCTTCATAAGGTGAATGAGCAATTAGCAGCAGCTGGGACACTCGCCTGCACACAGGCAACCTGAGTTCAATCCAGTCATTGCATATGGTCCCTGAGCCCTGGTTGTGTGGGTGTGTGTAAGGAAGTGAAAATCTGAATCAAGTTTTTTACTCCTTGGCATCACAAATCTTGTCTAACATACAGGATTTAACCCCCACAGGGAGGTAGGAGAGACAAAACCCATTGTCTCATGATACCTCAGTATTTTTGCTGCATACCTCCTGTGAAAATTCTTCAGCTATTTATGCCCGAGGTCCCTTGTATAATAGATGAAGGCTTAGTCACACCACCCCCAGTGACAGCTCAGCCAACCGGAGGAGACAGGGTTCAAAGACCTGTGACGTGGACAGTCTTCCCGGCCCTCAACCATTTATGAATTAGGAATTCAGCTTGTTTCATTTCAAGCCCAAGATCCTTTCCTCACAGCTTGAGTCTTGTTGATCAAGAAAAAATGACATGAATCCTAAACTGCTCTCACTGTACATTACACACCACCTAGAAACTGAGTTTGTCAGTCACAGCTTTGTAAATGGGATCCTGTTTTAAAGGCACCGACAGGAGCATACTAGTTAAAAAGAAGCTTGGGTACATTTTAAATAGGTGAATTGTATAGTGCATGAATTATAGCTCTGTAAAGCTATTTTTTTAAACAGCAGCTTGGGGTGAATGGTTTGGCCAAATGAGGGCATTGTGCATTACACTGGTTCCAGTAACCATCCTTCTCCCTCCCCCAATTCATTTTTGCTTAAAGTAACATTATGGTGCCCTGCATTGCTGTTAGTGAAAGAGTACAGGGCTGTGTGTCAAATACAATGGCAGGCACTGTTGGGGAATTCAAAAGCCGTCGAAAGCCCCCGTCTCTGCCTTCCACAGAAATGAGATGATATTCCAACCTATAAGAGAGAAGTCTGGACCTGTATGCATTTCTCTTGAGTGATTTCTAATGTTTTGTTTGAGGAGCGTGTATGTTTGTGTTTTATGACCTACTGTGTTATTTATAGAAGCAGCTCGAGTTCCAGTATAGCTGCTACAGTTTATCCCGTCTTCTTTTATTCCTAGTTACTGCAACAAGGAAGTTTTCAATAAGGAAAATCTTTTCAACAGCCTGAACTATGATGTTGCCGCCAAGAAGAGAAAGAAGGATATACTGAATAGCAAAACCAAAACTCAGTGTAAGCCTGTAGTCTAGAATTTAAGAAAGCTGTATGAATATCCTTATGATGGCTTGTTTGGGGACTTGGATGAGGGTGGGGGTGGGGGTCGGGTGCTGTGAAGATCACACCTCACCTGTTAGACATCTGCTTTAACGTTTACTCTGTCGTTGGCAGAGGCCCCTGGGCTCCACTCTCAGAAATCTGCAGTGCATTTTCTGAGTAAGATCTGTCGGTTCTAAAAGTTTTGTTTATAAGGCAATCGCTGCTAGTTGGGGTTTACCCCCTTTGCTTTTCATGTTCAGTTGACAGTTAACTGGGTCCTTGCACACAACATAATCCACTGAGTTAGTTCTGGTATGTGCTTTTTAATTTTGAACTATAATTTGAGACTTAGAAATAAATTTTTTTCCCTCTTTCCTTGTATAAATTCCATTAACATTTCTAGAGGCTGTCTGGATGTGTTAACAAAGCATAAAGTTCTATTAATAAGCAGGAATTACAGATCTTTCATTTAATCCATCTGTATTACATGGTTTCCTCATACTATCTGTTTTATTTCTACTCTTTGTAGCCTGGATGAGTTGTAGACTTGGCTTGGAAACAAACGTGTAGTTGGTATTTGTTGTTTTGAGCGGAGAGTGAGAGGAGAGGGGGCGTTTACCTCGAAGCTCAGGCCTACTCAATCTGCCAGTGATTTGGGTACTTCAGACAAAGACAAAAATGAACTCCAGTATTATAGAAATTATGAACTTGCATCCTCAGTAAAGTTTCTGTAATTGTTGTCAAAGCTTTTTATACCTTGAAGTAAAATGGAAAAGAAAGTTTAAATCTTGGGCACAATACAAATATTAAAGCTGTATTTTTTGTCTCCATAGATTTTCATCAAGAAAAATGGATCTATGTCCACAAAGGAAGCACTAAAGAGGTGAGCATTCATCTGATAAAATACATGTTTGGCCTTAGGTCTTCTTGGTCTACATAGTAATTTTGGGAGGAGTGGGGTATGAACAGAAATATGATACCAAGTAAGACTCTCTTCTTGGTATGGTTGGTGGAAGCTAGAAAGTCACTAGGCAGGCTCCCCAATCATTCAGTGAGATAATAATGTATATAAAATTACTTTATAAAGATCAATATGCCGATAACAAATGTAGAGTCAAAAGCCCTGGCCCCTCCCTCATGACTGTGCCTCTATTTTTTTGTCCTACAAGCTCTTTAGCCTGCAACACAGATATGTTTGGGCCCAGGAATAATCAAACATAGAAATGATTATGCATGCAAGTTTTTATTTATTTATTTCTAATTTAATGTAGGAGTACTGCTATTTATTTAGCCATTGATTAAGCTGATTGAATTGGGAGTGAACTCCATATTACTTTTTTTTAAATTTTTTTAATTGAATATTCGTGAGGTAGACTATTACAAAGCTGTTCATAATTGGGTTTCAGTCATACAATGATCCAGCACCCATCCCTCCACCAGTGTACATTTCCCACCACCAGTGTCCTCCATTTCCCCGCCACCCCATCCCCAGCCTCCCTCTATGGGAGGCACTTTTCTCTTGCTCTCTCTCTTCTTTTCCTTTTCTTCATTATGGTTTGTGATACAGGTGCTAAGAGGTCATGGTGTTTGTTCAGGGCATTGGGTATTTTTATCGGGATGGTAAGGCTGGAGTAGGTTTTCAGTTGGGTGGCAGCTTAGGGGTGTGGATATGATTGCCAAGGCTTCTGGAAGTACAGGGAGGTGTAGGCGGGGCGGGGGGGAGGTAGCCCATCCCAACCCCAAGAAAGCCTGGAGATTTTAGTTACAAAACCCACATACCCAAATTTTCAGCAGATTATATCTTGGTGAGGTCTGTTCTGAGACGGTGGAGTCAGACCAGGGGTGTGGTGGCAATTTTGGATTGTGGAAGCAAGCAGTTGCTGGGCGCTCCCAGGCCAACCCACTCTCCCTCTTATTTACCCTGGTCTGTTCAGCCATGCATGGGTCCGAGATTAACTACAGCTTTTGATCTCTTTCAAGATTTATTTATGTGTCTCTGAAGCAATACTGATAATAGAGCTTACAGGTTAATGCTGAAGTTGGTTCATGGGAGTGACTGCCGGTGCTTCCAGGAGTATTGGGAAGTGGGCAGAGGTAGCCCATCCTAACTCCAGGAATCCTGGAGATTTCAGTCACAAAACCCGCATACCCGAATTTTCAGTAGATTATATCTTTGTGAGGTCCGTCCTGAGAGAGTGTAGTCCAGCTCGGGGTATGGTGGCGACTTTGGTTTGTGGAAGCAAGCAGCTGTTGGGGGTTCTGTTTTGGTGGCCCCCAGGCCAAACCCCCCCTCTCTAATTTACCTGAGTCTGTTCGTCCGAGCATACAAGTTTTTAAAGCCTTCCCTGTGTGAGGCATGTAGGCAGGGACAAGACAACAACTAAACTTGTGTGGCGCTTTAGGGAAAAAAGTATGTATTATCTTTACAGAGGCCATTTTTTATATAAGTAGGATGCAAGGCAAGTGTGGTGGGATGAGAGCGTTATTATTACTCTCAAGGACTTTGGAGAACATCTAGTTCCCTCTGTAATTTGAGACCAGGAGAAGATCAGTGATAAACCAAAACCACCCATCTGCCTCTAAGTCATGGCTCTCTTCTCCTACTTCCTTATGTATTCAGAAGCAAAAGAGCAAAACTTCTTTTGATTCTCTTAGACCTTAAAATTCTACTTCTGTGGGGCTAGAGAGATAGTACAGCAGTTAGGACACTTGCCTTGCCCATGACCAACCCTGGTGTTATCGCCAGTACTCCGTATGTTCTCCCAGTCCCTGCCAGGAAAGATCCCTGAGCACAAAGACAGGAGTAAGCCCTGAACATACTTGGGTGTGGCCAATATAGAAAAAAAAAAATGTTTCTCATCCCAGGAATTTGTTAGTGACCAGCTGTCTCCACCCCAATCATCAAATAACCATTGTCCAGCTCACCCTTTATACACAACTAGCTAGAACTTTTCCATTCTTATGCACTCAGAGGACAAGTGTCACAAATGGTACAAGTCACAAAGAGGAGTGTTTGACACTGTCCTTGAGGTGAGTAGCTGCCCATCTCCTACATTACGTGGCTTTCCAGAAAGACCTTTTATAGCCTAGAGAAGAGGCAAAAGGCTATAGGATGCTGAAGATGAGCCTCAAGCTTGTTGGGTCATTAGATTCAGGTAGATGGTTCTGGAGAATGACTTGAGGAGCACAGAAGTCACCTCTGCATCCTCTCTTTTTGCCTCCAGCGTCATGGGTATTGCACTTTGGGGGAGGCTTTCAACCGACTGGACTTCTCAACTGCCATTCTGGACTCCAGGAGGTTTAACTACGTCGTCCGGGTAAGTCTTGGAACCCAAAGACGTAACCAAACTATGTCAAGTTGAATTGTTTGTTCACGTTGTCTAGAAATTATTTAACCCAGAAAAAAAATAATAACCTCTTAGAACCCTAGGAATTTTCAGAAAAACAAAATGAATCCCTGCATGTCCTTTTCCCACTTCATAATAGAAGTTGGCAAGCAAATTTCCCAGACACTTGCCTGGACAGAGCGGGCTGGCAGGAGCGGGAAGGCTGGACATTCTCATCAAGCCTGTCCAGGGTGGGATTCTTTTTCATAGCCTTATTCCTCTTTTTTCCCCCAAGCTCCCTTTGGGTTTGGGTCAGTGACTCAAGCTGAGAGTAGCTGATTGGGTGCAAGCCTCAGAAGTAGGAAGAGATTTTCTCCACCATGGTATTAGCTGGTTTGGTTGTGATTTTCCCTCTCCTAGGGCTGTAGCACTTCTCAGAGCCATGTCATGGAGCTGGAGGATTGCAAACTCTCAACCAGAGCAATAATATTCAAGCCCCCATGAGGCCTGGAAGGTTCACCTGTCATTCTGGTCAGCAGAAGGCAATTGGCCTGCTGAGGCTTCCTGGAAGGTTAGAAGCGCTAAGCTGAGCTGTGAGCACAGGGACAAATCAGTTCCCTCTCCTGCTGTACCCTCCTCTAGTCCCAAAGGTGCCCCTTGGCAGGGGAGTCCCTGCAGCCAAGGGCCAGGGCCAGAAAGAGTTGAGCTCCATGGCTAAGAACACAAGGGTTTCCACCATCTGAGTATTAAAGAAAGATAACCCAGATCTGATGTCCTGATTACCAGCTAATCAGCAATATGGTCAATTTTTCCTCTTATTCTTCTTCCTGCTTGTTTTCCCTTCCAAAAGAAAATAAATCAGGGCCAGATCCATAGTACAACAGGTAGGGCGTTTGCCTTGCATGCTGCCAACCCTGGATTCAATCCCTGCCACACCATATGGTCCTCTGAGCCCCTCCAGGAGTGATTCCTGAGTACAGAGTCAAGAGTAAGCCCAAAGCACCAAGGATGTAGTCCCTCCCCCCCAAAAAAAGAAAAGGAAAAGAAAGAAAATAAAGCAAAAGAACAAGAACAAGGGTTAGGGGTGGGTGTTACCATCTTATGCAATTCACTGCATTGTCCCCTTTCATCTTTTTAATAAGCTGAAGAAATAGAAAAATCTTTATGTTTAAGCACAACAAGCTCAGTTACACAGTGAATTTAGGATCAGAAATCTGGGGAGTTCGCAGTTGAAGCTGCCACGAGTTTTCTGTGAACAAATGATTGCTAATAAAGTGGCCTGAGAGCAGTTGCAGGCTCCACCCTCAGGTGGAGTGGCCCCTCTGACTTGATGGCCCTCTCTGGAAGGACTGAGACTAACTCCGGCCTCACAGAATGGGCAATAGACTCAGTGATATATTTGTTTGAGGAAATACTCTGCAAACCAGACCATGTTATGCAAAGTCAGCCACTAATTATTATTATGACGTGGTTACCAAGATGATAAATCTCTTTAAAATATTTTTTCAACTGGGCCAAGAGAAAGAGAGAGCTCGGAGGGCTACATGTACTTTGCTCTGGGGGACCCAGGTTCAATCCCCAGCACCCCGTGTTTCTCTGGGCACCACCAGGCTTCACCCCCACACACAAAGCCAGGAGCATCCACCAAGCACCACGGCTATGGTAACCCCAAAAAGCCAAATAAACTGGGGGATTTTGAACTTGTATCTGACAGTATCTAATTATCAAATCTATCAGGCACAGTTTTCCTTAAATAATCTCAGAGAAACTGCTGAGTGCTTTCAAAGTTTTTAACGTTCTGAAATAATGAAAATATTGCTATTTTAGGAAGAACAATCTTTTTTTCCCCTTCACTGTTAGAGTGCTCTGTAATTTGAGAAATAATATGTTATTTTTATACGGGACTTAAAACATTTTAATGATAGGCACCATGTTTTGAGGTTTTTCTTCTAAAGCACTCAGTGCCCTTCTCGTATATTCTTATCCTCAAACCAACTTTGCAAAGTAGTTTATTCTGGTATGTTTGCCATTTCACTACTTTGACCTCATATGGTTTGGGGGGTTGGGGTGGTGAGTGGTCCTTCCAAACAGTGTTCAGGGGACGTGTGGACCCCTCCCTGTGATCTCAGCCATCTGGGGACAGAAGTGCTGGGGGCCATCAGGACCACCCCAGCAGTGCTTGGGGACTTTCCGTCTCTTCTCTCTCTCTTTCTCTCTCTCTCTCTCTCTCACACACACACACACACACAGACACACACACACACACACACACACACACACAAGACCTGCAGGGTTTCAGGAAAGAGACAAGTGACAGCTGGCTCAAAAGCTTGCCATTTAAAAAAAAAAAAGCTTGCCATTTTTATTATCATATATGAATGTTCTGTAATTTTTTTAATATAGAACCAGTGATGTATGTATGAGGCCCCAGGTTCAATCTCTAACACCTCTAGGTGCACATGCATGTGTGTGTGTGTGCACGCACACACACACACACACATACACCACTGCAACAAAACATTTTAAATATAGCATCCATTAAAGCAGGTCTTTTATATCTTATTTTAATAGACTTTAGTCTATCACTCATTGATTCTATTCCTCTCCCTTCATACCCACCCTAATGTCTGGACGACAGTTTTAACTGTGGGTTTTAAAGAGGGTTGTAAATCTGTAGAAGCAGTGACCTCATTTGTTTTAGGGACCGGAAGATAATACAGTAGTTAGGGTACATGCCTAGCATATACCTTGTTTGATCTTTGGTGTCACATGGTTCCCCTAACATTGCCTGATATATCCCTGGAGACCCCAGGCACTGCTAGGTTCATCAGCTCCAGAGAGTTCCAGAAACTCCAGTCCTTGGGTCCTAGCGTCCTAGCACTGAACCCCAACCAGGTTGTCCAGTCACACTTGAGAATGGCCCCCAGGTTCCCTGAACACCATTTGGGAACTCCTTCCCACCCTCAAAAATTTTCTTTTCTGTTGTTTTATATCATACCTCAATACCAGTGGATTCCACATTGTTAGAAATTTCATTTGGGAACTCGAGAGGATTGCAGGGCTGGGCAGACTAATGATGAGGCTGGAACTCGGTAACCCCAAGCTCACACTGACTCTCCCAGGAGGGCAGAGAGACCTGCAGAAACAGTGGATCTGTCACCAGCAAACCCAGAGGGCATTCACACAGCTCCTCACTAAAGTAGCTCTCAACCCTGGCTGTTAGTAGACTCACCTGTGAAGTATCTTTGCCTACAAAAACCCACCTGGAGTGGTCAAAGGGCTAGTACACTGGGTTAAGGCCCTTGCTTTCCGTCCTAGTAATCCTGATTGGAATCCTGACCCTGCCTAGGGTCTCCCAAGTACCGCCACCATTTCCTCTGATCACTGAGTCAGGAGTAGCCTCAGAGCATCACTGGGTGTGACCGACCCAGCTCTCCCCCCTCCACAGAAATTTGTAGCTGCTTCTCATTGAATTCCTTAAAAGTGCCTAGTCACTACTTAGAAGTATCTTGCAGTTGGTCCTAGTGTTTTTTAAAATTTGGGGACCAGCCCAGAAACTCCTTGAAAGCTACTGTTATATTTTCCATACATTTGAGCAGTGCTGAGGGTGGAAACACAGTGCCAGGGGCCAGACTCAGGGCCTCGCCAGACTAGGCATGATCTCTAACCCTTGATATGTCTCCTCATCCAACATTGGACTTTTGGGAGTCTGGAATCTAACAGAAACTGATGATGGAGAAAGAAATCAATCACAATCCGTCCACTGAACATTCAGTTATTCTTAGTCATAGTCACGCCCAAAACTCATTTATTTCTCTAAGTTTACATTGTAGGCTAAATCTAGGATAATCAAGGATAACATATCTTGGGGGTAATTTTAGAATAATACATATATGGAAGGATCTTTGTAAGAATACAAAAATGTAGTGGGAAAACAAAGGTAATGGTATGATGATATTATGTAATTATTTTTAATGATTAATAACTTACTTTGCAAAATGAAAGACCTAAGCATCTGCAGGCCTCTCCTGGGCAACTGTCAGTTTGTAGACTAAGATGCAGCTGGGCAGAGACTGGGCTGACTTGCAGTAAGACTTCTGAAGTGCTTTCAACTGGTTGTAAAGTTTTTAAGTTCTTTGTGTTCTCCAGTAATGCAGAGTAACTGGAAAACATCAACATTTACCCACATGACTAGCCCATTCCCTGATGAGTCATTGGAGAAAATTGAATTATTATGAGAAGATGGAATTAAGATAAACCAAATACCAGAGAAAAATTAAAATATGGCTTCAATGGCCACGGAATCAACAGTTCTTAAGACAGTTGTTGCTGGAGGTACAGGAGGTAAGGCACATGCCTTGCATGTGGCTGCTTCAGCCACCCCTGGTTCTATCTCCAGCACCTCATATAGTCCTCTGAGCACTGCCAGAGCATAGAGCCAGAAAGAGTCTCTGAATACTGGGTGTGACCCCAAGCATTGCCCCAGACCCCTTCCCCCAAAATTCACTCCTACGGATGCTCAGAGACTCCTGTCTCTGCACTCTGAAATTACTCCTGGCAGTGCTCAGGGAACCATGTGGGATGCCAGGGATTGAACCCAGGTCAACTGCATGCAAGGCAAATGCCCTACCCATTGTACCATCGCTGTGACCCCTCTCCCCCAAAATAAAAGAAACTGTTGTTGCTGAGCAGAGTGCAAATTAGAACAAGAATACAAACTCAAACTTGCCTTACTCCAAAAACTGAATTATTTCCACCAAGCCCTGCCATCAACTAGTGAGAGAAACAAAGATAAAATGCCCAGTATCTTGCCTTGACTGAAGCTCTACCTTAGCATTTGACAAACTCCTGGCCCTCCAGCCAATACAATTTATAGCTTTTGTTTGCACTACTAGCTAAAAAACAATATATGCATTTTTTTAAAATGATTCGGGGGGAACATTTTGTGACACACAAAAATAATGTGAAACTCAAGTTTTTAAGTGTAGTCTAAGAAAAGTTTCATTGGAGGGCCTGGGATATAGCTCAGTAGTAGAGCACACGCTCTGCACATAAGAGGCCCTGGGTCCATCCCTGAGACCAAAGAAGAAAAAGTTCTCTTGGAACACAGCTACCGTCTCTCAGTCCTTGGCGTCTGAGCAACAGAGTCGAGTTGAATAACTTAGTAAAGTGGAGTCGAATAACAAAGGCCGTGTGGCCTGCGTGCCTCAGGTATTTATAATCTAACCCTTCACAGAAGAAAAATCGTGCTAGCCCTGCCCTACAGTCTAATTAGTAACTCGGAAAATATGCATTAAGGGAAGTTACTTGATCCGATGGCATGAAGCAGTTTTTGAAAAGTACAGGTAGGCCGTGGGGGTTGCAAAGGTGTGCCTGGAGGACAGGATGTCTGAGAAAGACCTCGAAGGGAAGTGGAACTGAGTTTGAGGGCTAGAACTCAGGGAGATGCCAGGGGAAACAGACAGGTTTCAGATCTGTTCCAAGCAGGACTAGGGTTGGTCTACAGGAATGTAACATCAGGCTTTGAGATTGGTGGTGAAAAATGTACAATGGCAGAGGGTTGGGTGTTCGATCATTGTATGACTGAAACTCAAACATGAAAGTTTTGTAACTGTAGCTCACGGCGATTCAATTTAAAAACGATTTTTGAAAAATAAAAGATGGGCTTACTTAAGGGTGTTTCGGTTGCATATGACCTTGGACATGCCCACGTCCGCATCTGTGAACAGGGAGTAAGTCAGAGCACCCCTCCCGGCACCACCGAGATAAGGTATTAAATGAGATAAAGGGTCAGCAGAGCATGAGTCCTATGCAGGAAAGGGTCATAAATGTTGTGGTTCCGTTTAGGGTCTTTTTGTGGGGGGCTGGGTTTGAGCCATACCTGGTGATGCTCCGGGGTTACTCCCGGCTCTGCACTCAGGAATCACTCTTGGTGGTGCTCCAGGGACCGTATGGGATGCCAGGGATTGAACCCTGGTCCACTTAGTTGCTGAACCACCTCTCTGGTCTTCCTTTTATTTTTTCAGGTTCTTATTTAAAAAAAAAAATTTAATTTTAGGTGCTGTGGTTTACAATATTGTTAATTATAGGGTTTCAAGCATAACACATTCCAGCACACACCCTCCACCAGACTGTCCACCTCCCGCCCCCACTGTCTGAGTGACCCCCGTCCCCATCCTCCTCTTCTCACCCCCACAGTAGCTTCCTACTGAGACCAACTCTCAGTCCCTGTTGCCTTTGGGCATTTGTTACCCTAACCATCTCACAGTCAGAAATGGAGTAAGGAGAGCCTCTTCAGCAAATGGTGCTGGGAAAACTGGTAGGTCCAGTGCAAAAATGAAAAGAGTCCAGACCTCCCCCCAACCCCCCAACACCATGCTCCAGTGAACATGGATTCAAGGCCTCAATATCAGACTTAAATCCATAAGTTGATGGAACCCCTACCCCCCTCCAGGTAGAATTTGGTAAGAAGAGGGAGCTGGTAAGAGGGAGAAATGGAGGAACCAAGCCCCTGACAAACCCAGTGCTTTAGAAGGTCATGATTTTTGACCTCCCCAGATGCCACCAACTATCAAATTGTAAATTTCCTATTTTGTTGACTGAGTACTTCGCTGGGGCCAGCGGAGAGATAGTACATGAGTTCAATCACTTGCCTTTTACAGAATTGATCCTTCCTCAATTTCTGACACTGCATATGGTCCCCTGAGCTCTGCCATGAGTGATCCCTCTGCACAGAACCAGAAGTAAGCCCTGAGCACTGTCGGGTGTGGCCCCTATCCCCCCCCAATATAAAGATGATAAGGCATTCGCCTTACATGCAGCCAACCCTAGTTCCACTCGCAACCCCACATATGGTCTCCTGAGTACCACCAAGGGTCACTCCTGAGCACATAGCCTGGACTAGCTCCTGAGCCCTGGTGGGTGTGACCTCAAAACAAATAAATAAATGAAGTGGGCAGACGTTAATCCATTCTGAGATACAGAAGCAGAGGTCAAGGAACTGTTGCCATAAGGTCACTCACTAGGAGGGGTTGTGGGGGTAAAGGCAGGATGTAAGCCTGATTCTCTGGACTCTTGATCCAGTGCTCTTTCCCCTCTGCAACTTTGTTTGGAGACAGTGCAAATTGAATCTGCCTCCTTTTTATTACCACCAAGCTGCTGCACACACATGCAACTTGTGAGCACAGGAGAAAGCTTTCATGTCAAGATGCTCTTTGGTCTGGTCACTCCCAGCTCTCTCTAGGAGCTGGAAATGTGGCCAAGAACATGTTAGCTGGAAAATCAATCTTCAGACCAGGAAGGTTCTGGAGAACCTGGGGTACTGGTTT
The DNA here is from genome assembly GCF_029834395.1 of Sorex fumeus. Lineage (NCBI taxonomy): Eukaryota > Metazoa > Chordata > Mammalia > Eulipotyphla > Soricidae > Sorex > Sorex fumeus. The sequence goes on from NW_026606059.1 coordinate 57,568,213, forward strand.
CCTGCCTGGAATGAACTGACTCAGATGTACTTGCAGATCAGGAAAGACAAACAAGCATGCAGCCTCCTTCTCTGCCCTGGGGCAGGCAAGAGGCACATGACCACCCAAACCCATGCACATTCTTGGTTTTGTTTGAGTTCTTCTGCATTACCACCCCAAGTCCATTTGAACGTTTCCAGCAAGTTACTGCATTCCTACCACCCCTAAAAGTTCTATTCCAGAAACATGTTTTAGTTTAAGTTGACTGGCGGTTTGGCAAACACAAGGCTGAAATAGGGCACTGTGACTCAAATGTAAACCCAATGCCTTCAATTTAGGGCACGCTGCTGCCAAGCCCCTAGTGGCTAATGATGTGCATGAGCAACCCGGCCCTTTACCAGGTCCCACTGACAGTGTCCTTGGATGGATTGGACACTGCTCATGCTCAGTGGCCTTCATCTGATGGAGGGAGGTCTGAAAACTGACAGATTTCGTCCCTTGGGGACCAAGATGCTGGGATGGCAGGAAAGGAGGCCATCCCCTAGTGGCCAAATCAAAAGAGCAGAGCTGAGAGCCCACATTGAGACGGAGGTGGAGAAATGGTGGCAGCAATGAGACCAGGAATTCAAGAGAATTTTCTCCTGAGAAGTCCATGACTCCCTATTCAACCTTCAATGGAGACCAGCCCTGTGCCCTCAAGGCCCCCTGGTCTTCAAATTGTGTTAGGGGCCAGAACAATTTGAGCAGGGATAAGACATTTGGCCTTGCACACAGCAGACCCTGGTTCAACCTCTGGCACCACATATGGTCCCTCAGCTTCTTCCAGGAGTGACCCCTGAGCACAGCCAGGTCTGGCCCCCAAACCAAAAAATATATATTAAAAGTAAATTATTCAGGGATCAGAGTGATAATACAGCCAGTAGAGGGTTTGCCGTGCACACAGCCGACCCAGGTTTGATCCCTGACATCCCATATAGTCCTCTGAGCACCACAAGGAGTGATTCCTGAGTGCAGAGACAGGAGTAACCCCCAAACACTTCCGGGTGTGGCCCTACCAAAAAAATATTTTTTTTAATTAAAAAATGTAAAGTGTTCAGACAAGCAGATCCTACAGAGTCTGGGCACCTACAAAAGCAAGCATGACCTCAGAAGTGTGGGGCATGTTTGAGTATAGAATCTCTGAAGATGTGAGTCCCCTAAAATCATAACTGTATAATTACTGGGGTACTGGCAGAAGTAGGGGCCCTGCCCAGAAATAGGGCCAAAGCAATGGGCGGGAGAGCTAAGAAATCAGAAGAGTGGTGTTTTGACCATGAACACAACAGTAAAAAGGGAATTAAGCTTGTACTCTCAACTCAGGTATATTCGCAAATTCATTTGTAAACCATGCACATTCAAAGGGTACTAAAATTGTTGTCCACCCAGTTACATTGTTGTGAGAATTAAATTTGAGTATTGCACATGTAAAATACTAGTGCAGTATCCATTGCTCTGTAAGCATTCAATGGTTATAGTAGTTGTTACCATCATCACTTTGGGGGCCATAAGGAAAGGCACTAAGAAATGCATAAAAACAGAAAATAAAGATGAGCTATAACAATTTGATCTTTTCACTTTATTTTCTTCCCCAAGCCACTTAGACCCCTGGTGAAAAGTGAACCACTTTGAACACCTTTCCTGGAGGATTTGGAATAAACATATTCTGAATCCCACCAAAGGACCCCAAAATAACTTGTACTAAAATTCCACTGAGATATTGAGGCTAAATTGGTGCTTATTACACCCTGGGATGTGCTAAATTGGACAAGTGACCTTAGTTTTAAGTGCCAGATCAAAAGACTTTTTTCCCCCATCCAAAGAGATAGTTTCTCAAGATCACTAGCTGTTGCACTCCACATTGCTCTCCTTTGGGGTAAGACAAATGTTTATTTTAAGTATCTGTTTGCCAGGATCCAAAGAACCCATGACTGCAGTGAAGGAGGAGCTTTCCATTGGCCAGGAATGAGCAACATCCATCCCGCCACTCATGATGGCTGTGGGTCGCTGCGGGTGAATGCCGTGGAAAGGCCAAACCATAGTCCTAGCATTGTCTTCACACCTTGAGACTCTCGCACAACCTGACTCGCATTTGTCAGGAGCTTCTGGGCTTTTCTTGGGGTCAGGGTGCCACTGTTGAAGTTTGGTTTGGTCCTACCTAGAAGAGTGCAGGAAAAACAGTGGAGACAAGGGGCTGGAGAGAAAGTACCTCAGGTAGGGTACTTGTCTTGAATGCATCTAACTCAGGTTCAATCTCTGGCACCACAGATGATCCCTTGAGCTCACCAAGAGTGATCCCTGAGTGCAGAGCCAGGTGTAAGCCCTGAACACTGCCGGCTGGGACCCCAAAACCAACAAATAAATAAATAATTAGATAAAGCACTGGAGATAGCTCTATGGAGGAGGTAAACCCAGGATGCTCTCCCTTGAGGAGTGTCTGGGACTTGGTTAAGTGGAGAGGCACGTATAAGACTCTATGGGGACAGAAAGAAATGAAGAGAGGGAGCATGAATGGGCCAGAATCCAGTGCCATGTGGCACCCCACTGCATAGGAGTAGCTCATTGGGAGTGCCTCTGTGAAAGGGGGCCCAGTTGTCACATGGATGTGGGTGCTAACCACCAGTGGCCCACACTTGCATGTGACTTAATTAACACAAATCGTAGCACCTGTGTCAACGTGTTAAACCAGCTTCTTGAATCAAACCTAGCTGCTTGGCCTGAAGCAACAGGGAAAAAGGGCACTGTCATAAATTCAGAAAGATCCCAGCTGGGTGGGAGGCAGAGAGGCCAGTGTCTCTGCATGGGGAGCACGATCAGTTTGTGTAAACTTGGCCCTCCTTCTTAGGATTTTAACGCCCTTGGTCAGAGAGATGTTCCACTTGCAGATAATATTTACCCACTCTTGACATGCTTGAGGATTATTCATGTAGCTGAAATTTTTCCTCTTCCAACCTGTCAGTGTTCAAGCTCAAAGTCAGGAGAAAATTTTCCAGGTTTTTAATCTGTGTTATCCATTGAATAAATAAGGGTCTTGGAAGTACGCGGCAGTTGAAGCAGGCAACAGTGCTGCCAAGGGTTTATTGCAAACAATATAATCTTCCTCTGAGCATCCCAGCCTGGGTATTGAGCCCGTGACAAAAGGCAGGGGCTTCTGGAAGCCTCATTTCTAACTTTGCTAATCATGTGCCATGTTTTTCAGTCAGACGTACTTTAAGCCTTAGACCCCCACTGCCACAGGAGATGGGAGCGATTAGGGGGGGAAGTATGTTAACAGTGTTCAGCACAAGATGGAGTCAGGTTGGGCAAAAGCACTGGGCTGGCTCTGGTGTGGTTTTGTCTCGAGTGAGCAGACAGTGGCAACTGCCACTTGTTGATGTTTCTGAATTCCCAGTTACCTCGTGTCTTTCTGGATCTCAGTTGCTCGTCCTCCTGGAAAGTGTCTGCACTGTATGTAATTTACTCCTGGGACATCAACTAGAACCAGACCCCCCCCCCATGAAAATAGCAGGTCCTCTCATAATACCCTCTCGTTAAGTCATTTTTGTTACAATATGATGGGGAAAAAGAATTCCATTTCATTGTTGAACAGAACGATGTGTTCCCAAGGCCACTTTCCTTTTTCATCATTTTACTTAAAGTTTTCAAGAGCTGCCACCCATGCTAAGTGAAGACTTACTGTACCAGTTCATAAGCATATTCTGAATCCCACCAGAGGGCCTACCATTGACCTTTGTACTCTGTCATTTGACTATCATAATTGTCTTCATCTACAGCATGAGGGTATTGGGGTAAATTATTTCCTAGGTTCCCTCCAGCTATCACACTCTAAAAAAATGCAACTTGAGGGTCTGCTTTGTGCTGAGGAGGGGGGCGTATAGAGCACAGAGGTTTATATCCTAATTAGATCATCAAGGAAATCAATAAGACCATTTCAGGTATGTATACATGGAGCACTGGAGAATAGTGAATTTGTAGTAAGGTAAGGAAAGTGATTGGAAGGTTTCCTATCAATGCTTGGGGAGTTTGGCTGAGCTCTGAGAAGGCAGCCTATGAAGTGGGACATCAGAGAGGAGAAAGCAGAGCTGAGCATCCACAGCTGTAGCAAGACTGAAAGGTAGGAATGATAGGAACCTGTTCAGGGCATCACAATCATCCCTGTGGCCAGAGGATCAGTGAGTAGGAGCAGGGCTGAGCAAAAGGCAGCAAGCAAAAAAGCAAAAAACAGAATAGGGAGGACCTTGCCACTTAAGGTAAGAAGTTTGGATTTTGTTTTTCTTGCATGTTAAGGTTATTTGAGGGACTAAGAAACCCTGGAGCTGAAGTGATAGTACATCTGGTAGGGTGCTTGCCTTGCAACCTACTGTCTCAGATAGGTTAAACCCTTGCCTATCTATCATCTTACCTACCTATCATCCCCATGAGCTGTTGTAATTTTAAAAGCATGAAGGTACAGTGAACTGAAGGGAAGAGACAGTAAGAAACCAACTTTTTTCTGTATCGCAAACCATAATGCCCCCAAATAGAGAGCGACTAGGGGGGGGAAATTGTCTGCCATAGAGGTAGGGGGCAGGGTTCAGGGGGGTGGGGACATTGGTGGTAGAAAATGTGCACTAGTGGAGAGATGGGTGTTTGATCATTGTATGACTGAAACTCAAATATGAAAGCTTTGTAACTGTGTCTCACAGTGATTCAATTTAAAAAAAAGAAAAACACAACCATCAGCACATGAAGAGAAAATCATTAATACATTAGAATACACGTTGTAACTTTACATGTGGTACTTTGAAGGGTACCTGTTCACTGCATTAACAATGATAAAATATTTCCATTCAATGCAAAAAAAAAACAACCATTTTTTCCTGCAGTTCAAGGGAGATAAGAGGGAGATCTCTCTTCCATCATTCATCTGCCACATCCCACTTCAAACAGTGGTGAATTACTGTTCCGAGATTTGCTCGACGATATTGCTTGCAGCTAGAGAGTTCTCTATTCAGTGTGTCCAAAACTAGCATGAGCCACAGCCAACAGGCAGGATGTGGTTCCAGGAGGCGTTGACCACCATCCCTTCCTCCCCTCCCTCCCATCATCCAGAACCGTTCCTGTGAGTGCACAGCGAGTCACTGCAGAGCCAGCCAGATCCCCAGACTGCCCACACAGTAATGATAGCATGGAATTTCGCAGGCGCATAGAAACCTCCCCCCTGCCCCTGAAACACAGCCACAAATTACTGGCACCTGGGCTAAAATTTGCCCTGCAGAAAACAAACAGCCATTTCCAAACAAGACATTTCCCTCTGCTTCCCGCCCCCCCCCCCTTTTCTCTTGTGGCTAGGGGCAAAAAATTCAATTGGCTCACATATCTTGCTAAAGAAATTGCTAGAAACAATCCTATTCCCCTCATCATAAAGCATTTCCAGCATGGGGATAAAACTAATCAATTCTGTCCTGGTTACCACTAGTTCCAGCCATGGTTCCCTGCAGATTCTGACTAGTAGGGTTGTGTATGCTCTGGGCATCACTGGTTTTCCTAAAGCTATTGTCTTATCCTAAATGTGTTCCTGGCACTTTCTGAGTGTTCTAGCTTCCTTAATGTTAAACACTGATTAACTCTCCCATCATAATATTAATCTCAAATTTCCAGGAACATAATAAAGGCCCTCCCGTTGTTCATCGATTTGCTCGAGTGGGCCCAGTAACATCTCCATTGGAGACTTTTGTTGTTACTGTGTTTGGCATATCGAATACATCACGGGGAGCTTGCCAGGCTCTGCCGTGCGGGCGAGATACTCTCCGTAGCTTGCCAGGCTCTCCGAGAGGGGTGGAGGAATCGAACTCGGGTCAGCCATGTTGGCTGCGTGCAAGGCGAATGCCCGACCGCTGTGCTATCGCTCCAGCTCCTTAATAGTTATTTCTATTACAATAGAAATAGTACGTATTTCTGAGAACATAATAGTACATCAGAGTTTTACTACTTTCAGAGTCAGGTTTGCCTTAGATGCACATTTGAATGGCCCTTGCCAAACTGAAGTCCTTATTACCAGAATACATGTTCTGTGTTAGACATTCCTACCCTCAAGTTCTGACTTCACCTATTGCTGTAGATAAGACTTCAGGTGAATTACTTAACTCCTCCCAGCGATGATCTCCTCTCTTGTCAAATCTATTTTGTTGGGTTGGCTTAAAGATTAAACAAGATCTCACATGTAAAATGTATTTTACAGAGTTCTTGGCATATAGCAAATACCCATTACTGTTAGCAAATTAAGACTTCATGAGAAGAACGGTATTATAGAACAGAAAGATAGTACAGGAGTTAAAACACTTGCCTTGCTTGCAGCCTACCTGAGTTCGATCCCCAGAACCACATCTGGTCCCCCAGTACGACTGGGAGTGATTCCTGAGCCCAGAGCCAGGAGTAGCCTCTAAATACTGCCATTTTTGACCCAAAAACAAAAGCAAGCAAACCAAAAGGTTTGAGACCAGCATCTATGTAAGTCATGAAATGTACAAACATCACATTAGCTTAGAGCAGCAAGCTATTAAATGTATTCCAAACAAAATTAAAATGACAACAGAATATTAAATTTTGAAAGAACTGACATTTGTGTTAACAATACATAAAATTGAAATACAAGGATTCTCAAGGTCTTCAAAGCTGTTGTTCTCTGCCCTTCTAATTCACTGTGCCCTCCCTGTAGTAATTTCACCTCTATATTCTCTGTGTTATGAGGTAAAATTTTGTTATAATTAATTGGAGTATATTTTTGTATCAGGCTATTGTGAGTGCTTTATGAATATACTTAATCTTCGTAGCAACTCCAAAATAGGTACTTTTATGATACTTCTAAGATGAGGCAACTGAGTCAGGCAGTTTGTCTCTGGAGCTCCCAATTCTCAAACTCTATGATACATAGAGGCATATGACAAGTAAATTTCAGTTGGCAAACTGTGGCCTTGGGTCACATTTGGGCCCCCTCCTATTTTTGTAAATAAAGTTTTGTTGTAATACAACCTCCTCCACAAGGAGTTGTAACAGGGAACATACAGCTCACAGAACCTCAGTTATACACTCTCTGACTCTTTTCGGAGGGGTAAAGGGGGCAGGGTGTCACACCCGGCTGTGTCCAGGGCTTACTCCTAGCTCTGCCCTCCGGGATCACTCCTGGCAGTGCTTGAGGAACCATATGAGGTACTGGGGATCGAACTTGGACTGGTCACCTGCAAGCCAAATGCGCTAATCCACTCAGCCCTTTAACAGAAAATTATCGCTAGCCATGGAGATCAGCTTGAAATCTCACTAATGATTAGGATTTGAAAGGGGAAAGTGCCCTTTCAAAATGTTGGATACTAGCAGTAGATTGTTCCATATTTACCTCGTTTAATGTACCTGTGAGGTAGAGAGTCTGATTTCCACTTTAGAAATGGAAAGACTAGAGTTGTGAGAGGGGAAGGACTTATGCCAGCTGCACGGTAAGCTCCGTGAGCCTCTGGGGATTGTGTGTCTTCATCGTCCCAGCCCTGTCCCCAGGGCAGAGTGGGGCCTCAGAAACCACCTGCTGAATGGATGACAGTAGGAAAGGTCACCCAGCTGGAGGATCCCGGTCTCCTCTCCCGGGGTCCTTTCTGCTGACCCACAGCTGCCTGGCTGTGAAAAGAGGGACTTTCTCTTGAGATCAGCTAGAACCGTGGGCGGTTCACCTGTCATTCTGGTGTCAGAGACCTGTTTATTGCCGGCCCCTCCAAATCCTTAGCCAGGCACCATCTCTGTTCCACCATGGGCCTTGTTTTCCTGCAGGTACCTCGTTGTCACCTTGAGTGTTTCTTCCTCTGTCCTTGTGATTGGAGCATTTAGGGGGCACATTTAACCTGGGCTGGGAAGAGATTTCCGGTGCAGCACAGAGCCCTCACCCCCACCCCCCACTCGGCCCCACCCGGGTCAATGAGTCAGTGCAGCCAGGCGGCCCTTCCGAGCACCAGTGCAGCCTGAGACTCAGCTTGTGTTTTCTCTCCCCGGGCTTCAGGCGGCTCATGTGAGGCTTTGGGTATTAATAGCCTCTTGGCTTGGCCTTCTGAGCCCTGTTGTTGGTCAGGGAGATAAATGAAAGGTTCAGCTAGTCCTTTTGTGCCATTTTTCACTCCTCGCTTGACTGTCACGTGCTGCTGGTGACAGAGCTGAACCCGCCTGAAGGTGTCCAGTGTGGTCACGGGGCTGGGATGCTGCAGGCGTGAGGAGCCACCCATCGCTGACCTTCGCCAGCCAGCCCCTGCCTTTCCTGCGCCCCCTCCCCGCTCCCCATCTGAGAACCTCGTCTCTGCCTCCCTGAAAAAGGTCTGGGGGGTGGTTTTTCTTGTGTTTAGTTTGAACTTGAAGCAAAATTGTGTTCAGAAAATTAAAAGTCTAGACAAGAGTCTGAGAGGTTCCCAGGGCACCCTGGGGAGCTCCACTGTCTCCCTCGCTTGTCTCTACCTCCGTCTCTTGCTTGCTTGTTCTTTTGAGTGCATGGTCTCTTGAACCCCTATTTCTTTCCTCCTCTCCCGCCCCCCCCCCAATCTTTCTAAGTAATGTCACGGTCCTCCCGTTGTTCATCGATTTGCTTGAGCGGGCCCAGTAACGTCTCCATCGTGAGACTTGTTGTTACTGTGTTTGGCATATCGAATACACCACGGGTAGCTTGCCAGGCTCTGCCGTGCGGGTGAGATACTCTCGGTAGCTTGCCAGGCTCTCCGAGAGGGGTGGAGGAATCGAACTCGGGTCGGCCATGTTGGCTGCATGCAAGGCAAACGCCCTACCGCTGTGCTATCGCTCCAGCCCTTTCTAAGTAAGTTGTGTTCAATAAAAACTGTCTTGCTTCACTTAAAATAAAAAAGGTTTAAATGGATAAACAGATGCCCTGGAAGCAGAGATTCTTTGGATTGCTGGGGTCTTTGATCCAGTCTTCAGATTGTCACTTTGTCGCTTCTGTCAGCTTTGATACCTATGTATCAAAGCTGTGTCACCCTCCATGATGGCTGTATTCTCCTGACTCTGGCCTGGGCCTGGGCAGGACAGGAAACTTATGTGGAAGAGATTCATTAGCATAAAGGATGGGGCTGGGGCCTGGGTTCTCAAATCCGCCTTTCTCCTCCGAGATGAGATGGTTCTACCTAGGGAGCTACTGTGTTCCAGGGAGATTGCTATTTTCTGTGGACCGTGTTTATTGGCTGATTCTGAGGCAGCATCAAGTGTATTGAAGCCTCTGCTGAGTGCTCAGACTTCTTATGACTGAGTCTCCTCTGCCTCAGTTTAATCATCTGTTAAGTGGATTTGCTCTGTGAGCTCCCTAAAACCCACTTCTTATTGAAAATTTCACTTTTGGGGACTGGAAAGATAATGGGGGGTAAGGCCCCTGTCTTGACTGCAGCTGCCCCTGTTTCAACACCACATATGGTCCCCAAGCACTACTTAAAGTGAACCCTATGCACAGAGCCAGGAGTAAGCCCTGAGCATCACCAGATAAGGCCCAAACCGCCCCTCAAAAAAAAGCAAAAGTTCCCATGTTCAACTATAGAATCTCTGGCCTCTTCTAATCTTGCCACATTTGTTAAGAATTTTGCTATTGAACAAATACTGGGCTAAAGATGCACCCAACTTAAACTATTAGCTTTTGTTTCTGGCCAGCATGGGGACTGATACAAATGGGGCTTATTCCTTCACCACAAACACCCCCTTCGTTTTCCACCTGAGGTGTGCCACATCCACCTAACGGCTTTTCTTTTTTTTTTTTTAATAGCTCCATTTTTTTTCTATTTTTTATTAGTGATACACCATGAGGCACAGTTATAGACTTACAAATTTTTGTGCTTGGGTTTCAATTATACAATGATCAAATACCCATCCCTCCACCAGTGCCCATTTCCCACCACCACGGATCCCAGTATCCCTCCCACCCCCCCCCCATCCCTCCACCCCACCCCACCTCTGTGGCAGGGCATTCCCCTCTGTTCTCTCTCTCCTTTTGGGTCCTGTGATTTGTAAGAGAGGCATTGAGTGGCAATCATGTTTGGTCTATAGTCTACTTTCAGCATGCTTCTCCCATCCTGGGAGGAGGATCCTCCCAACACCCTTTATTTGGTGCTCCTTTCTCTATCTGAGCTCCCTTTTCCCCTAGCATGTGTGGCTGGCCTCCAAGCCATGATAGCTCCATTTTTTTTTTATTGAATTACTGTGAGATACACAGTTGTAAAGCTGTTCATGGCCAGATTTCAGTCATACAATATTCCAACTCCCATCCCTCCACCAGTACACAATTTCCCACCACCAATGTCCCCAGTTTCCATCCCCCCCCTCCCCACCAGCCTGCCTGTTTGGCAGGTGGTCTGTCTCCCTCCCTCCCTCCCTCTGTCCTTCCCTCCCTCCTTTTATACCTAAGGGCTTTCTGCACATTTCCTCTTTTAAGGATCTTGGTGATTCTTAGAACATACACATGAAGAAACTGGGGGGTGGGGGGGGGGCAGGAACCTTTAGAATTTTCCCCTTATCCCAGAGCTAATGAGTGGTCAAATCTAGAATGGAACCAGACAAATCTTGGCCTCTACACAGAAACATGTATCTGTGTTGCACATCCTTGAATCTCAGTCTCTCTCTTTCTCTCTCTCTCTCTCTCTCTCTCTCTCTCTCTCTCTCTCTCTCTCTCTCTCTCTTCTCTCTCTCTCTCTCTCTCTCTCGTTAAGTACCTCAGAAGATTCTACTTTGTTGACATTTTTCTTGAGTGCTGCCTAAGCAGCAGGTGGCTGGCTGGGACTTGCCTCTCCCTCAGAAAGTGCCCGTCCTTCCTGAACATGAGTTTTCAGGTGCCTGGCGGGGAAGGCACTGCCCTCGGGAGGAGCGTGCCCGCTGGGAACTCACATCTTTGCAGGCAGAGAAGGTTTTGTTCCAAGCATGGCCGCGTTGCCTGCTAAAGTAGGGCAAGAAAAATGAATTCACCTGAGCAGGAGCCAAACTCTTTTCTGTCTGAGGGGGTTGGGGAGGAGGGGAGGGCAGGAAGGAATTCTGTATTCAGACCTGCTTTTTGGGTTTGGGATGAGGCCCTCTTTGTCTTGCTCGGGTCACACCTCCTTTCTCTTGCCTGGTGGTCCTGCCAGCCATTTCTCTCCCCCTGTCAGTCTGTATCTCTGTCTCATGTGACTCAAAAGTAAAGATTAGAAGAGGAAAATAATCTCTGTAGCCTACGCCTGGCAACTTCTATTTTTGTCCACAGCTGTTGGAACTGATAGCCAAGTCACAGCTCACGTCCCTGAGTGGCATCGCCCAAAAGAACTTCATGAACATTTTGGAAAAAGTGGTACTGAAAGGTGAGTTCTCTTCCACTCCCTTCACTTTCCTGGAAGCCCCGGGATGGCCAGTAACATAGACACATTGTTAGTTTTAAGGGAGCAGGAGTAGGTGGGATTTCTCTTGCCAGGTATGTTCCAGAAGGGCCCGAGTGCCTGGCAGGAAGGAGCACCCCAGGCTCAGAACAGAGGGTGAGACCGTCAGCCTCCCCTCCTTTGACTGGGATCATCCACTTGCCTTGCTGTCGCCCTCCAAAATGTAGATGGGGGCTCGGGCCCCAGCCTTGTCTGCCAGGCCTGCCCCTGTCCCTGGTTTCTATAAAATGGAGCTGTCTTGAGGAAGAATCGAGTTGTTGACTATTGGAGCTAGAACAGTAGGTCGTTGACGCAACAGACTGGTCAGTATGAGTGAGGCTCTGAGAGGGAGCAAAGGATTGTCCAGACAGAATCCAGATCCCAGCTCCTGGTCCCCAGGAATCCCACATTCTGATGGAGGAACGAACCTACATTCAGAGCATGTGAGCCCTTGGTCAGGCTGAACAGTGAGCAAGAAAAAGAGTCTTTGTTGAGAACTAGGCGAAAGAAAACAAAGAAGGGCCTAATGGAGTGGAGCCTCCACCCCCTCCCCCGGGTCCCTCGAGAGCAGGAATGGCCAAGTGAGGAGGAAATGCCAGCAAGAAAAAAGATCCTATCCCCAGAGGTGGTCCCCAAAACACCAGAGCTGAGGGACTGGAGTGATAGCACAGCAGGTAGGGCATTTGCCTTGCATGTGGCCAACCCAGGTTCGATTCCCAACTTCCCATATGGTTCCCTCGAACACTGCCAGGAGTAATTCCTGAGTGCAAAGCCAAGAGTAATCCCTGAGGATCGCTGGGTTTGACCCAAAAAGTAAAAAAAAAAAAAAGCTGAAAGGAGGAGAGGTGTTCTGGGGTCCTCACTGTCCTCCCCCTTCCTTCCCTACGCAAGTCCTCGAAGACCAGCAGAACATCAGACTCATCAGGGAACTTCTTCAGACACTGTATACGTCCCTGTGCACGCTCGTGCAGAGAGTCGGCAAGTCCGTGCTGGTGGGGAACATCAACATGTGGGTGTACCGAATGGAGACGATTCTACACTGGCAGCAGCAGCTCAACAACATCCAGATCACCAGGGTAAGGGTAAGGGGGACACCTGGCTCCCTCCATACCAGAGGGGCTGTAGACCTGGTGGTGGGGCTCTCTTGCCAAGACGGGGATGCCCCCCTGCTTTGGTATGACTCTCAATGGCTGTCATCTGATGCTTTCTGCGGGATGCTGAGAGTGGGCTGGGGGACTTTCCTGGAAAGGGTGGGAGGGGAGAGGAACTTGGGAACTTAGGAAGCATGTGAAAGATGGCAGCTTAGCAAAGTATTGTGGGAAACTCAGGGCTTGGCTTTGGGTGAGATATTTGGCTATGCCAGTAAAATATATCCATGTATACATTACTCCATATATATATATATATATATATATATATATGCACACACATATATATATGCCATTCTTTATAATACTGTTGATAATAAGCTTTCGAGTATATAGTATCCCAGCACCATGCCCTCCACCAAAGTGTCTCCCCACCTCAACCCACCCTGCCTCCCAAATCCCCACCATGGTAGGCTCATTTCTGTATAGCAGTTCCCTGGTTCTACCCCTCAGATATTTAGAGGGATTGCAAGAGCTCTCTTCTCTGCTTATTTCCCCTTCAAGAATGTGCTGTTTTCAGCTGTAGGGTGGATGCCTCCTTGACAGCATTAGAGCAGAGCCCAGGTCCCAACCTTCTGAAAGTCTGTTTCCAAAGGCCAAGAGTCGTGGCCTTGGATTTGAGCAACCATGAGCATGTGGATAGGGAAGGAACAACTCTCACTCAAAGGAAAAACATAGCCCTGTATTTTAACTTTAAAATGTAACTTGGCCCTCCGATCTGGCCCTCTTCATGGGAAGCCGGAGGACCCAGGGCACAGGGCAGAGGCGCTGGTGTAATCTCTGGGGCTCACTAATGGACAGGCGCACTTAGGCAGCTCACGTAGCACTCGGGTGCTTATCTAATCACTGGCCACGGCTGTTGTAAGTGGTTCCGGGCTCCACGCTGATAACATGTGTCTCAGTCCCATGTCTCGAGAAAGTACCATGAAAATACCTCTTTGACCTCTTTTAAAGAATTATTTTATGATGTGAAGATTCTGAGCAGAGGTGTCCTTGACTTTGCTGTTAATCACTTTTCTTTGCTTCTAGACAAACTCGATATTATCCTCCAAGTGATTGAATCAATTATATCATAATACACACACAACCACACACACACACACACACACATACACACACGTGCATATGTGTATATATGCATGCACAAACTATACAAAACAGAGCACACACCCACATCATCTCTTAAAAGCTCTTATTTATTTGATTTTAAGAGAGCTTAAGTGGTACCTAATTGATTCTGATAATTAACCCCATTCCCATCTTTCAAGTGTGGGCCTAATTTGACCATGTAGATTTGAGACCTGATTTTTCCACTTGTCTGACCCAGAAAACCTGCTTCCCTTTCTCTCTAATTTCTGGCATTTTCTGTAGCCTTCATTGGGAATGTCATCTGATTTAGCCTCTCTAGAAAACCACAGGGAGATTTCTCAGAAATACAAGAATAGAGTGTCCATATGACACAGCAATTTCACTTTTGGCTTCTGGATATACTGAGCTCAAGGGGAATTTCTCCACCAAAAATCTAGGTGAGAAGTTTTCTTCTGACTCAAGGGCACCATTCCACCCCTCCAGCAGCTTTGAGACACCGATTTGGAACTCCTGTTTCCAGAACTTGTCTATCCTTCCCCTTACCTCCCCACAGGAGTGTCCATTGGCTACATCCACCCTTGTACCTGGCACTTCCATGGGCTTTGTCACCCAGAACCCCTTAGTTGACCCATCTTGAGAAGCAGGTATTAGAGTTGATAATACCCTTCACAAGGGGAGGCTGCCAGAGGGACCAGAGGGACCATTAGCAACTTTCCCCAAGTTACACAGCAGTAAGGGCCAAGATGGAGGTCAGAATTCTTAAATCCTCCTTCCTAAAATGGTAACGTTTTCTTAACATCTGTGGTTTCCAAACTGTTTTTCAATCCATCTTTCCTCCAATTGTTTGTTCAATGATCTAACTTCTTGCAGACCTTTTAAATCTGGTGAGATCCCAAGCAGGACAGATGGAACACTGACATCACATCACTCTTCCCTCTGCCAGTTGTGCTCCTTCTAGGTTGAGCCAGCAAGGTCCTGCGCCCTCTAAGCCTGGCCCAGCCCTGGGGCTTTTCGACTCCCTGCTCCCGCTGGCCGTCCAATCTGTTGAAGCCTCAGACATCACCCCGTTGCCAGGGCAGTCATTACAGTCTGAATCTATCTCATAAGTGTCCTGCCACTGCCAGTCTTGGCCCATATTGGGAAGAAGGCAGTTACAAAATGTTGCCCTGCATTCTGACTGATGATAGAAATCTATTTATTGCAGAAGTTAGGACCCAATATTCCAAGTATACATGGACTGGAAAGGTCATACAGTGAGTAAAGTGCTTGCCTTTCATACAGCCGACACAATCTCCAGCCCTCATATGATCCTTTGAGCACCACCAGAAGTGACCCCTGAGCACAGTGCAAAGAGTAAGTCCTGAGCATCACAGGGTGTCACCCAAAATCAAAAGAAACCTAGGTTTCCCTGTCTCCTTTTCCTCTTTTTGAAAACAGGAGCAGAATTGTCTGTACCAAAGCTCTAGTATGAAATTACTGTGTTGATTTATAGAATGTGCTGGCATAGTGCCTGATGAATGCATTAACTGCTATCTTAAGGGCATCCACTCCATCTCAGAGAGTCCTCTAAGTCCTTTGCATGGATTAATTCATCTAGTGAATAATTAGAGTCAGGAATCATTACCATGGTTAATTGGACCCTAACTACTTCTGTGCATCAGCCCATCAACCCCTCCCAGACAAAGAGACTCTGAAAAATGCTTTCCCCATTTTATAAATGAGAAAAGGTGGACTTGAGAGTCAAGAATAATATAAGACATTGAGGCCAGTATGATAGTACAGCCGGTAGGGCATTTGCCTTCCTTGCAGCCAACCTGGGTTTGATCCCAGCATCCTATTTGCATTGCCTAAGCATTGCCAGGAATAATTGATGAGTGCAGGTATTAGTAACCCCTGAGCCTCACTGGGAGTGGCCCAAAAGCGAAGAAAGAAAGAAAAGAAAGAAAGAAAGAAAGAAGAAAAATAAGAATATGAGACAGTGTATGCCGTGGTCCACTCTCTCTTCTGAGCCTCAATGTTCTCCCATATTTGCCTGCATTTTTTTTGTGTGCCATTGACTTCAGAAAGTTCAAGTTTTTGTTCTGGGGCTTTGTTTATATTTTGTAAGTTTATAGTTGGGCAAGCGTGCCAAAATGGTATCTACTTATTTCACCACGGAAGTGGCACGCTCAGTTAAATGCAGTCCCTGTGATAATGCTGTCAGATCTGATGTCTCTCTGCCTCCCAGGTCACATCTCACTCCATTTTCTATTTGCTCAGATTCACCCACCACACTGGCCTTCCAAACTCATTATCCTGAAGGATCTTTTCCTTGTTTCTGTTTCATTTTGCTTGAGTTTTCTGATCTTGACTCTTTACATCCATAGTGTTTCACTTTTCACTGAATCATCATATGTGAAAAAACAATAATTATCTGGAGCCTTATGGCCAAGACTGAATCTCAGGGATTGAATAAAAGCCTGTTTGAGAGAGAGAGAGAGAGAGAGAGAGAGAGAGAGAGAGAGAGAGAACTTACTTATCTTTAGACTGTAGCATTTTAAGTTTAGACCAAAGAGAAAAAACTTACTGCATGAAAACGTTGGTGACATTTCAGTAACTGCTTTCTATTGGCCAAAATTCTCTCCATGTCTTCTCAATTCATAACCCTGCTTTCCTTCAAATTTTCATGTCTAACTTGATGGAGCCAGTTTTGAGTGGAACCAGGTGGGGTGGGGGAGGGGGCATTCCCAACCTGTGCTCAGGGCTTACGTCTGGCTCTGCCCTCAAGAATAACACCTGGCTGTGCTCACGAGACCATATGTGGTGTGGTGCCAAAGACTGAACCCAGGTCAGCTACATGCAAGGCAAGCTACCTACTGTACTATCTCTCTGGCCCCAGTGAAGCTAATTTTTATTGGCAAAATAATTTATACAATAAAGAATGAAGAAAACAGAGAGAATTGGCTTCTAGTATTATCAGCTATTAGCTGCTTCTCAAGATGGGTCAACTAAGGGACTCTGACAAAGCCCATTCTCTTTGACGTGGTCAAAGAGAATTTTAGTGGGCTGAGGGTAGGTTAGTGTTTTGAAGCTTTCAGAATATGGTGGACTGAAAAGGATTTCAGCCAAATACTTGATGGAGAAGGGAGAATATGTTTCTTTATACATTTATATGCAAAAAGAAGAAGCTATGCAAGCAGTCACCCATTTATCAGGAGTCAGAACTCGGCATGGGGTCTGGGCAAGGATTTTGGAAAAGCTCAGATTTGAAAACTTGGGAGAGCTGTCTGCCAAGCGGACTTTAATAGAGGTTCATGTAATAATTGGCCTGGGAGTTTTAACCAAAAAAGTCAATGCTTTGAAGTGCTGGAAACAAAGAAAAAAAATTATGGCAGTTTTATTGGCCTCTACAATCAGCAGCAGATGATAAACAACAAACAGGTCTAAGGGCCTTCTGCAATCCAGCGGCGGCCTGCGTTCTGCAAGCCATAGAAAGCTCCGGCCAGCAGCCTGAGCAGTGTAAGTTGTCAGGTCGTAGATGCTTCTGATGAGTTAGGGAGGTTGAAGTTGCTCCAAGTCCAAGCTGCTGGAGCCGGACGGGCTCTCCAGAGGTTTCTAAACCAAGACATGCGGACTGCAGGGAGACTGAGACCCAGATGTCCCCAGAATACCTGAGCACTTGAGCGCCCCTTGTTTTTCTCCTCTGCCCCATCCTTCTCCAGGGCCCACCTCCCCAGCCCCCCACCACTACACCACTACCCTCTCCTGCTTGCTTTGTGGGGACACAGGAGGGCATTGCTGGTACTGAGAACTCCCTCCCCCTTGGAATTCGCTGTGTTTGAGCTTTGTGATACAGAGTTTGAGTTTAAAATTTATATATATATATATATGTGTGTATATATATATGTGTGTGTATATATATATATATATATATATATATATATATATATATATATGGTCATGGTCCTCCCGTTGTTCATCAATTTGCTCGAGCAGGCCCAGTAACATTGTGAGACTTGTTACTGTGTTTGGCGTATTGTATACGTCACGGGTAGCTTGCCAGGCTTTGCCGTGAGGGCGAGATACTCTCAGTAGCTTGCCAGGCTCTCCGAGAGGGGCAGAGGAATCGAACTCAGGTCAGCCATGTTGGCTTCATGTAAGGCAAACGCCCTACCCACTGTGCTATCGCTCCAGCCCATATATGTATATGGGGATATATATATATATGTGTGTGTATATATATATATATATATATATATATATATGTCTCCAGAACTCATTGTCTGTGCCCAAGATTTTTGTCCCTGAGCTATGAATGGGTTTTTTTCATCCTGGAGGACTGTTTTAAGATTCCTTTGAAAATTATTCCTCTTCCCCTTTCCTTTTGCTGTCATTGTGGCCAGAGATCACACAGACTGGAGTGTGTGTATGTATGTGTGTGCGCGTGCACGCACTTGTGTGTGGGGGGGTACAAGTGTGTGTGTGTGTGTGCGTGTGTGCGCGTGCGCACATGCGCACCTACACATGTGTACAGACTAACTTGAGAGCTCACCCATGTGAAGGAGAAGCAGGATGAGATAAACTGTGCTGATGTCTTATGCAAAGGGCAGCAGATAGTTGTGAAGAGATTGAGGGTCACTGTGTGAAGACGGTATCCCTAGCATGTTCCATGTCTGGTTAAGTTTCTGGGGTTCTAGTCAGCCTACCAAGCCCACAGTAGGCACTCAAGAGGGCATTTGTACTGGGTTGAGTCTGCCAGGATACCTTCAAGGCTCAGGTCTGAATGTGGTAGCATGAGCTGACCAACATTTAAATAATAGAGGATTGAAATACAAGTTCAAGGATAGAAGAAGCTCCAGGAGACATAGGTTCACTGTAGATAATGTGTGAACCACAAATGGGTTTCAGAATGTTCCAGGAGACCCAGAGATTAAGTAGAGATGCCTCAACAGATGCTGGATCAAACAGCTCTGGACCAGCCATTCCCATAGCATGTCTGTGTTTATATGCACATGTGTAGGCATACATACACACATACACATACACACACACATCAGGGTAGGATCTTTTTGTTTACCTATTATTTGGCTTTCATTCATTCTATATACATTGATTGAGTCCCTATTACATACTAGGCAGTCTTCTCAGTAGCAGGAATACAATGTGGCAAAAGATACCTGCCCCCATGAATCCTATCCTAGAGCATGAAGGGTTCATCCAGGCTTTCTTTTGAAAAAAGTTTGCATTTGGGGATGGGTGGATTGGGGAAGCGGGTGGGGAGTTAGGGCTATACCAGCAGTGTTCAGGGGATCAAACCCAGGCCTCCTGCATGTAAAAGAATGCACATGAGCTACCTTCCCCACCCCTGCATTTTTTAAAAGGCTATTGCAAAAAAGCATCTTGAGTCCAGGGATGTGGCTCATCCTTAAAGCACTTGCCTTGCATGTGTGAAACTGGGCACAGTCCCTGGCACGGCAGATCAAAAAGGAAGCAGGTGTCTAAAAAATATCATAGGAATTTTAGAAAGAGGCAGTAGATAGGACCCAAGGTCATGACAAAAGCTTAAACTATCTTTCCAAGGAAATGGGTTTGACTGGATCTGAGAATGAGTAACAGCTAAGTCCAAACTCTTAAACTTCAGGTCACAATTCCTTGTGGGCTTATGTTGCTGAAGGATGGTGGAGTTAGCAAAACCTCTGCCAAAAACAAAAGGTTTCTGAACACGCAATGACCAAAAATTAACTCAATGTGGGAGGTGGGGGGGGGGGGGGGCGGACAGGTAGTACAGGGGGTTAAGATGCTAGCCTTGCTCCTAGCACAGCAACCTAGTTCCATCCCCGGCACCACTTATGGTTCCCTAAGCACCATCGGGAGTGATCCCTGAACATAGAACCGAGTAATCCTAACATAGATTCCTGCTAGGCATGACTCACAAGCAAACAAAAAATAAAATTTAATTCAAATGCAAATACATAATAAATTTGGGGCATTTCTGGCAACCCTCATATATATTATGTTTATTGGATGAGAGAGGCTTTCAGCTGGGAAGACTTTCAGATGCCCTGCTCTCAACAAGCAGAGGCCTGGTGGAGTCCGTGTGGACGTGAGGGCTGGAGGCAGGGCGACATAGGCTGTTTTGGGGTATGGGTGAAAGGGATCGATGCTTGGTGGAGCCAGTGAGACCCAGGGTGGAAGCGGACAGCAGCGGTGGCTGCTCAGTACCAGGCTTGGTAAAAGCCCATTGGGAGGAAGCAAGTCCTGACGTTGAGTAAATCTGAAGCTCAGGCTAAAACATGTGCTACCCAGGAGAAAGCTCTGAGCCGAGAAGATAGCTCAGAGGGCTGGAGCATGTGCTTTGCACAAGAGAGTTCCTGGTTTGATCCCAGCCAGCAGTGACCCCAGAGTCCCTGAGCATCACCAAACTGAAAATAATAATAATAATAATAATAATAATAATAATAATAATAAAGTCCAAAGCGCTGTGGCAATTTGGAGAACCTGGTATCTTGTGCCAGTAAAAGCTCCTCGTGACTGAGCTCTGTTGCTCTCAGCCCAAGTCTGGTTTCTCCGGGGAGCTGCTGCTTTTTGGAAGCTGCTGCTTTCAAAAACCAAACAAACACAAGCACGCACGCGCACGCGCGCACACACACACACACACACACACACACAGAGCATGAAAGAGAAAGGCACTGCTCAGCAGCTCAGTAACTCAATAACTCAGTGACGCAGCTTGATTGGGTGGGGGAGAAGGAGTAAGATGTGCCAAGTGCCTCCTGGGAGGGCCTCTCGGGGGTCTCTTGGTGACTTCTCTTGGCCTCTCGGGGGTCTCATGCTGACCTCTGCCCGCAGCCTGCCTTCAAAGGCCTCACCTTCACCGACCTGCCTTGGTGCTTACAACTGAACATCATGCAGAGGCTGAGCGACGGGCGTGACCTGGTCAGCTTGGGCCAGGCGGCACCTGACCTGCACGTGCTCAGCGAGGACCGGCTGCTGTGGAAGAAGCTCTGCCAGTATCACTTCTCCGAGCGGCAGGTAAGTGGCACTACCCTGCAGTGGGCTCACCCCCTTAGCATCCTTCCTGGCCCAGGTGTCGGTGTCCACCCCAGGCTTCCCTGGTCTGAAGGGAAATCACAGTGGAGGGAGCAGGATACTTTGATAGGTTTTCTTTTCCCCACTTTGGGGCATATTTGGCAGGGATCACACTCATCAGTGTTCAGGGACTACTCCTGACTCTGTGCTCGGAAGAGACCCCGGGCAAGGCTCCGAGGGACCATATGTGGTGCTGGGGACTCAAACTGAGATCTGCAGGATGCAAGGCAAGTACCTTAATCCCTGTACTATCACTCTGGCCTGATGGTGGTTTTGATAAGAAAAGGCATTTACAAGGCTGAAGAGATGGTACAGGGGTGCTTGGTTGCATGTCACCAGCCTGTTTGATCTTCAGCACTATGTACAGTCCCCCAAGCCCCACCAGGAGTGATCTCTGAGCTCAGAACTACCAGGTATGGCCCAAAAATCAAAAACCAAACACACACATACACACAGAGCATAAAAGAGAAAGACATTTTTATTGTGCCGGAGTATAGTGGGACTGGGGCCACATCTGCAAGACTCGGGGCTAACTCCTAGCTCTGTGCTGTGGGAGTGTTTAAGGGGCCGTATGATCCAGGGATAGAACTGGAGTTGGTTGCCTAGAAAGCACGCACCTTATCCCCTGTACTGTCTCTCAGAACCAAGGCGTTTGTATTCTTAACCTACTCAACTCACACTTTATAGCTTGCTTCCCCACCCCTCAGAGTGACTCGATGCCACCAGTATTTTCACTCTGATATTTTTTAACTTAAGTGTTTTTATGGCTTTCATTTTATTCTATGGCCCCGGGATGGCTAGATGTGTTACGCCCACTCTAGACAGGCGTAGGGATTAGGGAGATAGCTCCAGTAGTACGGCACGTGCCTGCTCGCACACAGCCCCGAGCTGGATCTCAGGACCCTGTGCCCCCACCCCTGCCCCAGCACTACCAGGATGGTCCTGCTGTCCCCTGCATATCCCAGGATCTCATATATCTGGGAGTAACGATATCTGGGAGTGCCAGCACACAGGCATCCCACAGTGGACAGCCCCTATGAAAAATCAGGAGATGTGAGGGATGGGTGTTTGATCATTGTGTGAT